>NC_082662.1:71367791-72615648 GCF_025265405.1 Mesoplodon densirostris
AATAAATGCAATTAATATAGAAAGAAAAACAAATCCACAGTTTTATTTTAACTCATCTGTTTCAGTAATTAAGATTAATTGAAGGGATATATCAGAAAGGACTAGATTAGCACTGTCTAAAAGAAATAAAATGAGGACTACACATTTCATTTTTTTGGCCCTGCTGTGCAGCTTGTGGGATCTTAGTTCCCTGACCAGGGATTGAACCTGGGCCCTCGTTAGTGAAAGCATGGAGTCTTAACCACTGGACCACCAGGGAATTCCTTGCGTGTGTTACTTTAAAGTCTCTAGTAGTCACATTAAAGGAAATAAAAATATATAAATAAATTGATTTTTTTAAATTTAACACTCATTTATTTCCTAGATCAACCTTTAATTCCAGATTTCCCCACTTCTAATAGTCAAAGTTTGACACTGACACTCAAGTTGGGAAATATGGAGGCTAAGGTTTTTTTTTTTTTTTTTTGTGGTATGCGGGCCTCTCACTGTTGTGGCCTCTCCCATTGTGGAGCACAGGCTCCGGACGCGCAGGCCCAGCGGCCACGGCCCACGGGCCCAGCCTCTCCGCGACACGTGGGATCCTCCCAGACCAGGGCACGAACCTGTGTACCCTGCATTGGCAGGCGGACTCTCAACCACTGCGCCACCAGGGAAGCCCAATAAATTGATTTTAATAATATATTTTATTTAACCCAATATATCCAATATATTATCATTTCAACAAGTTGTAATCAATATAAAATACATCATTTTGTTCTTTCATTGTTGCCATATATGATATTTATGTGTTTTTATGGAAGTGGAGGAATAACTAGTTGGTTAAGGGGAGGTAAAGAATTAAGAGATCAACATATTAGATTTTTTTCAATAAAGGATAACAGAAGTTGGGACAAAGAAGTTGAGCCAGATCTTGAAGTTTTCATTTTATAAGTTAAACTCACCATTCACTGATAGAGAACGAATAGGAGGATGGAGAACTGACATGATCTGTGCCTTGAAGGATCAGGAGTTTTGTTTTTATATTTCTTTTATTTTTTTTTTCTCCTCATTTCCTTCTTTTACATCAAATGTACATTTTTGGTAGGCATGTAAAATGACCTTGACCTTGTTGTCAGGGCCTCCTTCTTTAATGTGTGGAGAGCCTCAGCTTCATTTCAAGCTCACTGGTACTGAATCACAAGGGCCCAGAGCCATCCATTCTGAAGTTTCCCATGAGAGAAACTCTCATGACTGTCTCCAGACAGGTTCTTCCTCATAATTTTGGGTGTTGTTGTTGACTGCACAGCACCATGCCAGTTTTTTAGTTCTTTCAGTGATTCTGGGAGTCATTCTCTATGTCTTTAATAAATCCCATTTCCTGCTTAAGTCAGCTGGAGTTGGTTTTTGTTGCCTGCAACTAAGAACCCTGGGTGATATGATTATTAACTTATAAGAACCTCATTAACAGCAGTAAAAGCAGAAAACTTGTTTTCAACACAAAATTCAGTAGTAGTAGCAATAATAATAACAATGATAACTTCTTGAGAGCCTATTCTCTGCCAGGTACTGTTCTAAATTCACCACATCTATTAACTCATTAAATCCTGACAACCATTCTATGAGCAAACTGAGGCACAGAGAACTTATAGACACAAGTGGGAAAATGCAGAATTGAGCTTTGAATCTGAGCAATTTGATGCAGAACCCCTGCTCTTAACAGTTATCAAGTAGAGACCTGCCTAATTTGCTAAGAAGTTTCCTTTTCCATTGCGCTTTTAATTTCTCAAATTTCTTCATAGGAAGGTCCCCTATCTTTTCCTTGATCATTTCAAGAGACTGTACCCTCCACAGTGAGGAATAAAAGTGCTACACATGGCACAACCACTAAGCAAGAAGAGAGTCCTCCTTCAATCACTCATTCATCCAGAGAACATTTAATAACCACCAGTGGCAGGCAAACAGCCCTGAAATGACCCCTAATGATCTCTGCCTCCTGGTGTTCATGCACTTGAGTAATCCTCTCCCCTTGAGTGTAAGCTGGCCTAGTGACTTGCTTCTAACCAACAGAATACAGCAAAGGTGATGAGCTGTCACTTCCATGATCAGTTTACATAAGATCGCCACTTCTCTCTTGCTAGCACAATCTCTCCCTTTCCTTCTTGCCTTGCATGTTTGATAAAGTAAGCTGGGATGGAATAAGCTGCCATGCTGGAGAGGCCTACATGGCCAGGGACTGAAGACAGCTTCCAGGCAACAGCCAGCTAGGAACAGACTCTCCTTCTAACTGCCCTTAAAGAACTGAACTCTGCCAACAACCATATGAGCTTGGAACCAGATCTTTCCCTAGTCAAGCTTTCAGGTGAGACCCTAGACCTGGCCAACACTTCGACTACAGACCTGTGAGAGACATTGCAGCAGAGCATCCTGATTAAGCCATACCCAGGATTCCTGACTCAAAGAAGCCATGATATAAATGAGTGCTATTTTAAGCTGCTGAATTTGTGGTAATTTGTGATGCAGAATAGATAACCAATACCATACCTTTTATGTGTACAACACTTTTTCTAGGTAGACCAGATCCCTGACCTCATGGAATTTATAAAAGAAATGAACATAACTTCAGGTAGTTATTAGTGCACTGAGAAAAAGAAAATATGGTGATTTTATAGAGCTGTATATGGAAATATTCATATTGACATAAATTAAAATTAAATGAAAAGAAAAATTCAGTTCCTTAGCTCAATAGCCAAATGTGACTTGGCTCTTAGCTACTGTATTGGTCAGTACTGGTTATAGGACATTTCTTACTTTTCCATCACAGGAAGTCCTGATGGGCAGTGCTATTGTAGAAAATGACTGGGGGAATGAGGGACTTCTTTAAAATAAGAAGCTAAGGAAGGCTTCTCTGAGAGAGAAGTATTTAGGCATGATCTGAGGGACAAGAGAAAACCAGTCCTGCAAAGATCAGGAACAGGACATGAAGCAGAGGGAACAAGATGCATGCAGCCCTTCAGGTGGAAGCTGTTGTGGTGTTTTTAGGTTGCACCCCACAGGCCTACAATGTCTGTGCTTGTCCAGCTTCAAGACTGAAGAAAGAGCCTGGAGTCAGTGATGGAGACATCAGTGGTTTATTGGATAGGGGTTCTTACACGTCTGAAGCATGATCCTGGAGCAACACTCCACCATGTGTGGTGCATGGCAGACAGAACGTGGTGGCAGTCTTTGCTCTGATTTATACTGCAGTAAGATGAAAAATTGTGAAAAATTCTGGAGGCAGTGATAAAAAGCAGAAAGGACATTGGCCTATCCTCCTGATTCTGTTATACTTGAAGTGTATGAGAATAGACTCTACCCAATAGGGCAGCAAGAGATGCAATTTGTCCTAAGAGAATAGCCAAGTTACAACCAGGGTAGAAGATGGAGAAAACTTTTTGGATAGAGATTGAGAATATGACGAAATTTGTCAATCACAAAGCAACAACTGAAAAAGGCTAAATGGAAGAGAGAGCACAGAGAGAGACATAGTAACAGAAAGAGAGATTAGCTGGGGAATTTGTTCTGTTGAAAAGTTAAAATAGTAAAGGGAGCATTTGGGAGAAAAAAAAAATGTGACAAGGAAGACTTGACCTATGTGCATTTATCCATGTTTCTCCCTGTTTCTTATGCTCTCTGCCTTCCCTACTTAGAATCTTCATTATAATCTAAAGACATCCCAATTATTCCTACAGCACAGCCAATGGCATTATTTCTATTCATATTTCTCTCTTGATCTCTAACAGACAGTAAGCTCCTTTGAGAACAGGGACTGAGTATTATTAGCTTTTATTTTCCCAGCACCTACAGAGTGTCTGAGACTTAGTAAGTGTTTAATACTTGATTTAGGAATGAATTACCCCTTGACTACATCCATTTGTGTATAGAATTAGATCCATAGTTTCAAGAATTACAAGTAAAAGCAGAGAGCATTGTTTCAATTTCTTTCTCTATAAAGTGGAAAGGTTTGTCCAGAATGACCTCTATGATTCTCTGAAGCTGGAGATTTTATGACTTCTAAATGACAAATCCTTTCATTTGTCCAAATGGTTCACCAGTGGCTTCGTTTCCACTTTCTCTGTGAAGATATCTAAGCTAGCTGTGAGAATTTTTGACAATGACCTCTATTTTGGGAGCCTTCCATGTCAAGTATCTTATCACTTACTTCTCTTTTAAACTTTCTGAAGTACAGAGTTAACCTTTATATCAACTACTTCAAAGAAGAAAAAAATGACTATGAGCCATCTAGCTCTAAATATCAAGTAGGTGCTGTGTTTTTTTAAAAACCAGTCCTTTATTTAATACTAGATTTTACGTTGCTTAAGTCAATCCTGGAATGACGTAGCCCTGTTGTCTTTTATAAGCAATAAGGCACTACAGAATCCTAAAATAAATAGTATCTATGATAAATTATCTGTCTAGGAAATGGATTCAAGAAAATTCCAACATAAATATTCATGAAGCTCTTTGGAAAATCAGTTAAATAGTTTATTTATTAATCTTATATGCAAAATTACATATATATTATAAGATTATATACAAGGATTACTTTAAGCACATTTTCCAGAAGATAACATTTGGAGAGTTGGTATAAACAAACTTCTTTCTGTTTAACAAAATTTTCTTTCTTTTGGCTTAATTTTTCTTTGCTCATTCTTTGAATCATGTTTCTCTTGATCCCTGAAAGTTGGAACTCCAGTCACCATGAAGAATATTTAATTACATTTGAAACACTTGTTTCACACATTTGATATGAAGTTTAGATTCTATAAACACTACTTGCAAAGTGATTAGTAGGTGGATGTCCAAGTACTCTGTCAGCAAATTGGAATTATTAATTAATGGACATTAGAATAAAAGGATTTTTAAGAATGTGGAATAATGAGACAAAGGAAATAAAATTCAACTCATGTTCATACCTTCTAATTAATTGACTGCTGTTCAGATAGAATCAATACCTTCAACACAAGGGTCGATACGAGTAAGACCTTTTTTTTAAAAACATCACCCATGGCAGTCTTCAGCAGGTTAAAAGAGTTGTTTTTAACACTTGAACCTCCTACCCTTATCCTTTAATTTGCTCTGAGGTACACTATTTGACATTACAACAATGATTGCACAGAATAGTAGCCAAATGGCATAGAACGTAACAAGGATTCTTAAGGTACTATCTGGAAGCTCTGGAGTATATAAATGGTTCTTGAGTCCAGAAAGTTGAGAGCCCCTGGAATGAAATATTTCCTATGTTAAAAGTCTCTTGTTTTCACATATTAATTTATCCACTCAGTGCTAAAGAAGAGAGAGTGCATAGATAATATAGTCACAAATAATTTTCTTTTGTATCTTAAGTCTCAGAATTCTGCCATACTCTGATTCATATCTTTGCTCCATCCAATAGTTGTTTTACACGGTTGCTCTTCACTTTTTGCACTTGTAATCTCTAGATATGACTAAAGGAGTAAGGAAATGGGATATAAATGCTTAAACAGCTGTGAGATAGCTTAGACAGCTATTTTTACTTGCCATTTTGTCAATAAACACTATTTACAAAACATGATTCTCTAGGCTCCAAAGAAGAAACTGACATATCAAATATAGGAAATATCAAAGTGATCAATTATACTGACATTTTTAAAAGAACAAAACTAATTTAAAACTGCTTTGATCACAATGAAAATTAACATAACATCATCAGTAAATAAACATGAAAGCAAATAGAGTGAAACATTATTTTTGTACATGTAGGAAAGAAATCTTCCTTGAGGAAGTTTGAAACATGATGTCTAAGGAGGGATAAGACATGACATGACACAACTCCAACCCTAACCCAAGGGCATGTTTTCAATCACCAAGGGGCAGCTGGAAAAGGCAAATATGTTGTGATAGAGATTATACAATGTGTAAACGCTAAGAGCTGTAAATTCAGTTGCTTTCTTTTTGAATCTTATAGCAAGTGGCCTTTGGTAAGCTATGCCAAAATTTCAGTCATCATTTAGATGAGCTATCTTCACTAAATCTTTATTTAATTGGTGTATTAATATTCTAGGGTTGCTATAATAAATTACCACAAACTTGGTGACTTAAAACAACAGGAATTCATTTTTTCACAGTGTTGGAGGCCAGAAGTCTGAAAACAAGTTGTTGTCAGGTCCACACTGCTTCCAAAGGGTTTAAGGACGAATGTGTTCCTTGCTGCTTTCAGGTCCTGGTGGCTGCTCCCGGCATTCTTTGGCTTGTGGTCACATTACTCCATCTCTGCTTTAATGGTCATATTCCATCTCCTTTTCTGTCTCTCTCTTATAAGAATACATATGATTGAATATAGGACCCATCTGGGTAACCCAGGCTCTTCCTCTCAAGAGCTTAAATTAATAATGTATTTGGCCATATAAGGTAATATTCCCAGTTCCAGAGATTAGGATTTTGACATATATATATATATATATATATATATATATATATATATATATATTGGTTTGAGAGACATCATTTAGCCCACTACAATAGGCATAACAAATTCTGTCTTTAATATAACCCAATTTAAAGGTAATGTCTTTTATGAGTAGAGAAATAGTGAGATCAAGAGTAAATAACTTGTTATGTACTATACTTCTTCAAGTGAACACTTAGAATGGTGATAGGTTTAATATTTCCAGTTGTATCAGTCTCTGGTTTGGTTGCTCTATCTTCTGGTCCTGTATCCAGAATTTTAAAAACAAAAATAGCTTGTGATCTATTTTTCAGGAAAGCCAGGACTTATCCTAGAAATTGATTTATCCTTGAAGTTATAAAATTCACTTCTGTCAAAAAAAAAAAAAATGGAAGGACGAATAGGCAGCTCATATGAAAATGATGACTTCATGTCATGTCTCTGTTTTCTTTTGGAGAGGATTCACAAGCCACCATCTTGCCCTAGAGAGAAATGTTGCCATTTTCACAGCAAAGTGTTTTTTTGTTTGTTTGTTTTTTGTTTTCGTACAGCAAAACGACAGTTTTCTTCAACAGTAAAACTGAATTAACTTCTGAGGAAAAAAATGTAGTAAAAATGTCAAACTCATAAAATATATCATGTTTTGAACATCCGCACATGTTTTTGACTGACCTGACCAAGAAAGAAAATGTCCTCAAGGTACTAGTGAATCAGGGACTTGGTGGTTGAAGGACAGATGAGGGAGAGAATGGGAGAACTGTGGAGAAGAAGGTGAAGGGAATGTATTAAGTATAATAGGGGAAATTGTATCTAGTATAGAGCTCAAATATGGAGCTATTTCTGGATGATAGTAACGAGTACACTTCTTATTTGTGCAATATCATATTAAACAGTCTAAAAGATCTATGCCAGACTGGAGTCAAGGTAATATAGATCTAAATTGGAAAGGCTGATGTGTCTCAGAGGAAATTTCCCCTTTCCTTTCTTTCTTCCTTCCTTCCTTCCTTGTATGCTTCTCTGCTGGTGTATTCTTGTGAACATAAATAATATTTTTCAAAACAAGTGTTTTCAGTTAATTTGGACTTTAAACTTAACCACCCTGTGCTATCTTGCTCATTTATTTATTAATTGAATGCTGATCAAATGTTCTCTCAGGGATATGACTTGGCTTAGTGAAAACAATATTTAGTTATAGCCATTAAATATATGCAGGTGCACAATACAATCCACAAGAACCAGGCATTATGGCTCTTTATATTCTGCTAAAGGAGATTTCAAACCACAAATGAGGTCCTCCCTTAATTTTATAAGAAGAGGAGCCTATCCATCATCTTTCATCCTGATCAATGGAGCAAAACTAGAGAAATTGACACCCTATTCCACCATGCGTGACACAGGAGGAAACTAAGATACTATTAATTGCAATAACAGTTTCATAACTGTGTACAATTCTTCATCATCTATAAAACTGCTTAATATATCTTTGTTTAATTTTGTCATCATAATAGGCCTTGAAGTGAATATGAGAGAGTCATCCTTTCAGTATTTGATAAATAAAGACATGGGTCCAGAATGTTCACAAGATATTACCTTCTGGTACAAGATACTGGGTTCACTGCAGACTAGGTAGATATCTGTGTGAACGGTTGAGGTTTCATATGAGACAGGCAGAACTTTGGGAAGGCCGAGTTTTGGCTCAGTTATATTATTTACTGTTTGACTCTATTTCTAGGCCTCAGTTTTTATTTCTTTGTATATTAAAAAGGAAATAATCTATGGTTCTCAGATTATTTCCAGCTCAGACAAGCTCAAATTCTAGCAATCCATTTCATCAAGAGAGTTGCCTGCACTCTGTACATGGGGAAATTTTACCTTGTCTCTTTAACATTCTCATACTCTGGCTAATGAGAGCAAACTTTGCTTTTGATGCCATGCCTTACCTCTGTGTGACCTTAAGCCAATAGGATTGCTTGGAAGAAGAGGACAGTTCCAGGACTGTGAGTTGTCTTTTTTACTTAATTCAGTTGTCCATAAGGCAGCCCACTACTCTCTTATGTTCCTCTTTCTTGCTAGCCACCTTTCACTAAAAGCACCATCCCTTTCTAGGCCTCACTGTGGTAATATTCTATTATAGGCAGCCAACTCATGAGATAAAAACATTTAGATATCAACCACAACAAATGTACAGGATATGATTGAAATAGAACTTATATGAAATTGGAATTCTTCAAGGTTAATAATATAACTGCAGCTTGCAGCAAATTGAAGTTCATATGTTCTTCATACATCCTTGAGAAAATTCAGGTGTTTCCTAGTTAATGAAGAGAGGAGAAAGAAGGGATTTGCATATACTATTAACTTCTGCCCAGACCTCTGTTAAGGCACCTGTTTTGGTCTTTATCCATGTCTATGTATCCTGAAAAAGGGTCCAAGACAAATATCCCATACCTTTGGGGTTGTGTGAAAGAGAACACATTTATTCAAAGAGAGTGTGTTACAGAGCAGATATGATCTCAGAATGGATGTAGAGTCAAAGTTAAAGAAGAGGTGAAAATTATTAAGTTAAATAAATTCACTGGGTACTAATATTCTTTGAGTATATTTTTTAAATTATTTCACAAAAAGTAAAGTTGGAGGTTATTAGGAAAGTCTTTTCTTTAAACAATGAGCTATCTAGGTCTGTCCATGAATCAATTTATACATTCAAAGATTTTCTTCCTGTTTATCTTTCATTCTCCCCAACACCATGCAGAGGAGTCACATATAACATAGAAAAACAACTTAAAGACTTTTGAGTAAGTCATAAAGTATTTTCAAATGCTGTCAAATATATATGCAGATTGAAAGTCACAAATGATAAACAGTAGAGAAAACTTTGTGAAAGAAAATTAAGCTCTAACTTTGTGTGTGGCTTTTTGTAATGACACAGGTACAGATTTTATTTTCATCATATATATGCTTTATGAATTATTTATTATTCTAATAAAATAACATAATTTTACAATTAAAAAATCAGAGACAATTTCATAGGATTAAGATGTTGCTCTTTAGATTGCATTTGGTTTTCATGAGCATTCTGATTTTAATTTGAATATTAGCTAGCCAACTGGGGCCTGACAAATACTAGAATATATTTAGTACATCATTTAATGTAGAATTTACTCAAATTTCATCTTCTGTGTAGGTATACATATGAATCAGAACTTTTAACTCAAAGGCTAGTAAGTATGGTGAAGTAAAAAAATTTTTTTAAAGTGCTGTTGATTGACACTTTGGGGGACACACATACAACACACACACAGTTTTTTTTAATCTAAGTAAAAGAACAACCAGGAGTCTCCATGACATTCTGTTGATTCAGATAATGTAAGATTCACTTAGCCTCCTGAAGAGTATCCCATTGTGTGGCTAGAATTATATGGCTCACTGCTGGTGATCCAAGTAAGTATAAAATTGTGCCTCCCTTTTCTAATAATACTTTCTTTCACTCAATATGTTTGCATGATTCAGAAAATATAGTTCTTTTCAATCAATTTATCTGTTCTCCTGTAATATGTAACTCCTTTTTGTTGTCTGTTTCTTTAGATTTGGGATACAGATACAGGATGACAATTTATAACTTGAGCTATTTTTATTAGTGATCCAGTGGCACTTGTTCAAATGGGATAACTAGCAGAGATGAATAATGTGTATGTATTTGAAAACAGGAAGTCATAAAAGCATGAATGTATTTTGTATGTTTTCAGTACTATGAAATGTTTTAATGTCAATGAAGGAATAATAGATCCATCAATAATTTTCTCCTTGATATCGGCTGACAGTCCTGACCTCACACCATTGATCTTGGCTATTCAGAGGCAATTAGGAAGTTAAGAATAGACTGAATTATTTAAATATTCAAATCCATTCAGTAAAACAATTATTAGGACACTGAGAATTAAGGGCATTTCATTTAATTATTATTTATTATGTGTCTACATGATACTTAGCATAAAAGCAGGTGCTGTCTGCACTGTAAATGTCCTTCTTAACACACAAAAAATAAATTATAGGGGCTTCCCTGGTGGCGCAGTGGTTGAGAGTCCACCTGCCGATGCAGGGGACACGGGTTTGTGCCCCGGTCCGGGAAGATCCCACATGCCGTGGAGCGGCTGGGCCCATGAGCCATGGCCGCTGAGCCTGTGCGTCTGGAGACTGTGCTCCGCAACGGGAGAGGCCACAACAGTGAGAGGCCCACGTATGGCAAAATAAATAAATAAATAAATAAAAATAAAATAAATTATATATGCTTTAGATACACATGAGCCTGGATTTACATTTTCTGTTAAAAGGCATTTCTTATGAAATCTTATAAGATCTCAAGGGATGTTTTTAACAGCATGGCTGGTAAATTCACCATCAAAACAGAGCCAGATCGATCTTTAGAATTCAGAATTAATTCATCTGCTCTAGAATCATTTGCCTTGATTTGCCTGATTCTACAGTTATACAATTATCTCCTCCATTTCTCAATAACCACTGAAAGGCTATTGAACCCATGGAAATACTCATTTCTGAGACTGTTAACTGTAGAGCCAGTGTGGATAACTACAGCTTCACAAGATAATCTACTACTCTACTATCTGATTTTATAAATAAAATTTTATTGGAAAACAATGACACCCATTTATTTTCATTTTGTCTTTGTGCTTTCATGCTACAATGGTAGTGGTAAGTAGATACAACAGAGAACGTATAGCCCTCAGAGCCAGAAGCATTTTGGTCTGGGCTTTTATGGGAAAAGTTTGCTGGCCCCTGTTATAAAGTGTTATCTCTTTCATTTTGAGGAGGCAAATTTTAATCAATCAACACTTTAGCGCATGCATGCACATGCACGCACACACACACACACACACACACACACACACACTTTAATGTCTCAACCAAGCTTGCTGAATTTGGAGAATCCACAATATTTCTGGAAAGCCAAAAAGATTGGTGCAACATGGAAATCTCAAGGACAGGTTTGTTTTAGAAAATGAAAACTCTGCCCATCCTTATTGTACTCACAAAGGGATTGTTGTTTTTAAGATCCTCTAATTCAAATATACTGTGTAAATATGGAATCTTAATTTTTTTCTTTGTTTTCACCTTACTTTTTATTAATCTATTAAATCTGTTTTCATTAACCATTTTTCATTTCCATGTATATTTTTCCCACTAAATGAATGTCTTCATTGCTGATTTTTTTAAATTCACAAACTTTCTCCTTCTTACTATATATATATATATATATATATATATATATATATATATATATATATAATCATGAGGGTCTGTAGCTCTGCATCATTTAATAAAATAGATACAGTTCCTGGCTGTAAATCTCCTTGTCATCTCAAAGAAGAGGACAGCAGGCACCTTAGGGCAAACAGAACCCAGAAGTAGTACAAAATGTAGTGTGTGGCAGAGGATGGCTATGCCCGATCCCTCTTAAACGTCTGCTATGATGAGAATGAACATTAATCTTTTATGTCGCCCCTCTTCTACTCATTCTCTATCCTTTAGGGCAGTGATAATCTTTGGGGACTCACATTTCTGAGTTTTCACAGAGCAGCAAATTACTTTGTACAGATCTTATAGGCAGGCGGTCCATCAGTATTGATTGAGTATATACTGGGTACAGAATGAAATTCTAGAAGTTCGGGAGTACTTATAAAGCCCTGAATTTGTTGTTCCTGCCCTGGAGGATTTTACTACCTAAATGATGCTTTCGTGGAAAACCAAACCAAACAAAACAAAACAAAAACCTTATTTGAAAAAAAGTAAACTTTGACAACTTTGTTTTTGGAAAATTTATGTAATTGGTTTATAGGCACTCGGGCTCTATTACATCAGAAATAAAAACATCTAAATTGACAGAGTCAATTTAGAAAAATAGAAACTTATCAAGAAAGAGCCTATAGCATTTAGAAGAAGACCATTCATTTCCTTTTGTTATTAACCTGGAATTCCATACATTAATAATGGCAGCAAGAGTAGTTTTAAGCTCGTTTTCAAGATTACTGTTAAACTTTTAGAGAGCGTGATGAAAAAAAATGGCACACTCATGCTGCATCTATGATTTAGAAGAGTTTGAATTGTTACTAATATTAGTATGCTATATGAAGTGTAATTGAAGCAGAGATGGCAGAGACGTTTGAAAGACTCTCTTAAAATAAACTACAACTCCTCCTAGGATTTTCTAAATTGAAAACAACATGGTTACACTACATATTTGCCACTGAGTATGAAGGTCTTGTCTCTCAGAAAATGATATAACAGTTTGATGCTCTTAAATCAAGAGGGAACTACTTTAAAAAAATTGACATCACTGTGAGGGAACTTAAAAATATAGAGTATTTCATCTGTAATTGTTGTGACGCACACATTATCTTGGCGTTCTAATTACACATTTTAACATGACTAATTTGTATTTGTTAGGTCCTTTGGGGGAGACCTCTGCTCAGCTCTTTCTTGTGTGTTCCTCTCCAAACACACATTCTCACTCTTGGAGTCTCTTCACTTTTCCAGGAAGTTATTTGTGGCAGAACTTTTTGCTTGTATGACCCTCACTATCCACATATGGTTTATGGAAAACAGTGACCACTGAAATATACCAACATGAATGGGAGTTTTAGTTTTTTCCAAGCATAGCTCATTATTGTCTCTCTTGACTTACTCTTGACTATTTTAGCCTTTACAGGCATGAATCCAGCACCAGGGCAGAGAGCTCTCAACCGTGGGGAACACATACGTGGCTTGTCATATGGTTCATTTGAGACCTCTTCACGGCTTGAGACGAAGACACTTCCCACTCCCCTTCGTAGCAGGGAAATGAAGGATCTCAGAGAATACTGCCTATAAATTAAAAAATAAATAAATAAATCAAACAAACAAACAAATAAATAAAAAGCATTTATTATAGTGTGGTGCCTTAAAATTTAAATTGCTTTAGCATTTGGTTTCGTATGCATATTCTGTTTAGTATAACCAGAGAGAGAATGTAATTATTCTAGTTATATGGAAGTGCTGGCTTTCTGAGCATGTGACCTGAGCAACCAAATGAGGTCCCCTGCTTAGATAGTTTCCATGCTTAGCTCAATGATCTGCTCTTTCCTTCTTGAAATTCTTGGCAACTTTGTCTTGAACTTGTGTCTATAAGTAAAGCCCAAAGGGACAAGACGTGTAACATATGCATGTCCCCTGTTCCTAGTCTTCCTATTACTTACAGCATTCATGATGCCCCAAACCCTCAGAACACTGGTGAACCAACGGTGTGTGGGGGTCCAGAGGGACTCAAAGCTGGTATAAGGTAAGGCTGTCACACATATGACTAAGAAAGTGGGGACACTGAGAGCCTTAAGAGGCTGCACTTTCCACTTGAACTAGAAATTGCTTTGAACACAGAAGGAAGGCAACGATGGTCTAAGAGACATAAATGACTAAGAAACCCTATCATATCCTTCCTTGCTCATGTTAATTGTCTATTAGCCAACTGCTTCCACTGAAAATTATGAAGAAAGAAAGGGAATAATAAGACAACCTATAGCTCCTTTTCTTTTCAGCTCTTCCTTACTCAGTACACAGCAGGTAAAGAGTGTTGGTAGGTTGCCCACATATCTGGAAGTGAAATATAAAGCTGGGTTGATTTTATGCAACGTGTCCACTATTCTGGTAATAAAAAAATGTGTATGCACAAAATATGAAATAGGAGTTATATTTTGGTTATTCTAATGCAAGTTAAATGCTCTTATATTTGCATTTAAAACTAACTTTGCATGATATAACAATGAGTGGTACAATGCACGGTAATAATTTAAAATTTTTACTTTATTTAGAATGACATTAAATGACAAAACAAACACCATGACAAATTGACAAAAAGAATGTGGAAGAAAAGAAAAAAACTTTATATTTCTGAACTGCTAACAGCACTTTTTTCTAGCTTTTGAACAAAAGCTCCACATTTCAGTTAGCAATGAGCCCCACAAATTATGTAGCTAGCACTGGTAAACAGCTATTCAAAAAATAAGATAAACAAAATCAAAGTAAGAGAAAATATCATATGGATTCCCAAAGATGATCGCTGTTCACTTCCTCATATAATATATTTCCTCTTGGGATTTTTTTCTTACACATGTAGTTTCTCTTCTTACTTCTATTTGTCACACTCCTACTTTTATTATTATTATTATTTTATTATTATTATTTTTTGCGGTACGCGGGTCTCTCACTGCTGTGGCCTCCCCTGTTGCGGAGCACAGGCTCCAGACACGCAGGCTCAGCGGCCATGGCTCACGGGCTTAGCCGTTCCACGGCATGTGGGATCTTCCCAGACCGGGGCACGAACCTGTGTCCCCTGCAACGGCAGGTGGACTTTCAACCACTGTGCCACCAGGGAAGCCCCCACACTCCTACTTTTAATAGAAATACATATTGTAGAAATAATATTATTCTCTCCACCTAAAGTGTTCTCCTCCCAATATCTGAATAGTTTGCTTCCTTGCCTCTTTCAGATGTTCATCCAAGTATCACCTTCAGAAAGGCCTTGCCTGACCACCCTATTTCTCCAGCCCCTGCCACCACCAACAGCCATGGCATTTATCCACCCTTAATAACCATCTGACATACTGCCTAACTTTGCTAAATTTTAGTTTATTTTTTGTCACTCTGTTTTAGTCTGTCCAAGCTGCTATAACAGAATACTATAAGCTAGGAGTCTTGTAAACAACAGAAATTTATTTCTCACACTTCTGGAGGTTGAGAAGTTCAAAATCAAGGAGCTAGCAGATTTGGTGGGTGATGAGGACTAGCTTCCTGGTTCATAGATGGCCATTTTTCCTCCATGTCCTCACATGATGGAAAAAGGTAAGGGAACTCTCTGGGGTCACTTTTATAAGGGCACTGATCCCATTCATTAGGGATCTACCCTAATGACCTATTCACCTCCCAAAGGTCCCACCTTCAAACACCTTCACATTGGGGATTAGGTTTCAACAAATGAATTTAGGGGTGAAACAAACATTCAGTCTGTTTTCACAAGAAAATTCACTAAAATACCATATTTCCCTGACCTCCTTGCCAATATTTGGTATTATACATTTTAAATTGCCAAATTATGGGAAAAACATTTTCTTAATTTTATTTTAACTTACATTAATTCAATTACCAGTGAAGATGAACATTCTTATATGTATACAATTTATATTTTCTATTTTCTCTTTTTTGAATTACCTTTTCATATCCTTTGCCTATTTTTAAGCATTAAGATATTTATATTTTTCTTATGACTTTCTAGGAGCTCTTTAAGCTCTTAAAGACAACTTTTGTAAGTCTTAAATGATATAGATATAAAACACAAAAAATACAAACTTTTGGTTTCAAATGTTTAAGTTATATATAAAAAACTTTAAAAAATCTATTAAATATTTTGAATTGATTAAAATTTTCTATGTTTGTTCTGTAGTTTTAAACTGTTATCTAGGCCCCAGTATATTATAAATCACGATTTTTTTCTCATCCTTTTTACTTTGAGATTTTTAATTCATTTAGATTTCTATCTGGTGTTTGGTCAGAAGCAGGCATCCATTTTTATTTTTTTCTCTAATATTAGCTAAGTGCCTTCATTTTTGTTAATGATAATTAATCCTTGTTATGAAACAAGCATTGTATCAGAGCCCTAGATAGATTATTTCACTTAATCTTTACCAACCCTGTGATTATTAGCATTTTACAGATGAATATAATGAAGTGCATAGAGATAAGGTATCAAAGTATGTTCCCAGACTGCAGCATCACTATTACCTGGGAAATGCAAATTTTTGAGCCAAAGCCCAGACCTACTGAATCAGAAACTTTGAGGATGGGAAGTATCAATCTCTGTTTTAACTAGCCTTCTAGATGACTCTGATGCACACTCACTCAATGTTTGAGAGGCACTGGGCTAAGTTATCGACCAAAGGATGTAGTTAATAATAAGTGGAGCTGGGATGATTGGATCCTTGCAGTCTAATAGCAAGCACTCTTAACCACTATACTGCCTATCCTCTACCAGAGCATGTGCATTTTCATATTACCCACTCCACATTTAAGTATCACTCCATACTTAGTGTAGCATACTATGCACTTCCACACTGTAGTTGGGGTGAATTTGAAACAACAGCACCACACTGTTCTCTTAGGCTTAAATTCTGTCATTTCAAGTCATAGCCAACTCTTACTTATTAACAGAATCTCCTTTCACCTGGAGTGAATCATTTATCCTTCTTCAGTGCACCTTTCTTACCTGAATCCTGTTTCTACAGTAATAATAGGCATTTTTAGATTTCTATATAATTTATTAATATCTTTGTTTAAATGAAAGTTTGTTAGCAGCAGCATGAAGGAGAATGTGGGACCTGGGAGTGTAGTATTAAACACCTGCTTTGGAAGTTCCTAGAATCTTTCTCTTTCTAAACATGGTATAAGATTCTCCACATTATATTCAAGAACATTGTTTTATTCCCATTAGTTGCCTCTAAAATCTATCTGATCCTAAAAAGTGCATGTTCTCAGAATATTTAGACATGTCAAGTTTGTAAGCTAGAAAGTGATTAACCTTCTGAGTTGCAGCTTTCCACAGAACCAAATGAATATTTCAATAAAAGCTAAAATAGCCAGAGTAGAGTAACTCAGATTGGTTTGTCCTTTGTAATAAATATGATGTTTCAGACACTTGATTTCTATTGGGTACTTAGTATATACCTGATATTTAAGATAACTGAATTTATGTAATTAAAAACATTAATTTATTCATATTTTAAATATTTGGCTATCGCTGCTTCAATATAACTGATGTATATAAAATACATGTGTATATTTAAATTTTACATTAAATATTTGATAATATGAAATTCAGCAATATTGTATGATATTTAGAAAATAGAAACTATATGAATTTTGGAAAATTTCTTTCCTAACTTTTTTGCACACACCTGTTAATTTTAATAGTATAATTAGATTCCAGTTATCATATTAAAATAAAATTATATAAGTCATTATGTAGTTCTAAATAATTATTTTAATGCTCATAAACATTTCTTTAAATTGGTATACTATAATTGACAACTGTCAGCTATATATTTTTGGATATCTGAAATATTTAAATTATTCAAAATGACATGTGCTATTGTGTAAATTATCCTTTATTGTTAAGTATTTCCATGTAATGTTTGTAAAGCTTTATATTTAAGAACATTTTAATGTATTGTAGTAGGTGTATCCTCAAATTGAAAAAATTATAGTAAAACAAGCTTCAGCAAATTCAGACTGACATCGACCTGATTTGAAATCAATCCACTACTTCATTTGGTTAAATATCTCACAAATTTCTGAACATTAAATGTACATGTGTAGACTATTTTTAATAGAAAAGTAATCATCTGATTATATAATAATAAAGAAAGGAAATTGAAGCTCTTTCTATAGCTGTTATAACATTACAATTTTAACACTGAATTTTAAACTTTAAATGTTTTGAATTGTACTAACAAATCATTAATCTATCTGGGAAGAAGCTTTTTTGTTGTGTAATAGCTAATAATGACAATCTCAACAGTTATTAATATACATATTTCCCTGGTTTTTGTTTTTTTGCTTAGCAGTGTGAAAGTAGCTATTAACAGCCCCTTCACTTTGATTCCAAAAAATATATAGAAAAAAATATATATGTATATATGCATACACATGTATGTATGTATATGTGTGTACAAAAAACAATTTGTATAGTCCCTTGGGACTCAAACAAGATTGCTATATTAGAGAAAAGATTGGTCAGTCTACTAAAAGCCATTAAAAATATAGCATTTAGGGTTATCCTTTCTACCAGATAGAAATAATTTGCCTTCTTAAGAGGCAAAAATCTACAAATTTACATGCAGACTTTAGGCACTACCAAATAAATTGAAAATTGAAAATCAGACAAAAACATATTCTAGGACAAGGATTAGCAAACTTATTTTTGTAAAAGACCCAATAGTAAACATTTAAGCTTTGCAGGCTATATACAGTCTCCTTGCATATTCTTCTTTCCTTTGTTTTTCACGCTTTAAATATGTAAAAAATATTTTAAGTTTGAGGGTCATAATGGGCTGAATTGGTCCATGTACCACAGTCTGAGAGCCCCTCTTCTAGAAGATTAATAACATTTGAGTAGTCTAATTAGGCAGTTCCCAGAATGACATTGAAATGACACTTGGCCAACCTATTGCCTTATTTCCATATTTTGGATAGTTTTTTTTAACAGTCCTTAATTTTTATTATAAATAATCTCCAAATATTCTCACATGTCCAAAATAACTTACATAAGCACAGCAAAAAAGTTAATTAGCCATACAATCCTCATGTAGTAGACCCATACAACAAATCTAGACCCATACAACATAGAGCAATTATTAAGGCAAAGAGTTCATTTTCATTTGGAAATTTTATGAAGAATCTAAGATTGCACTTTTAGTGTTGACTATTATTTTAGCAATTTCTTTCTAATCACTCCTATTGGCTCTTTATTTTGGATTCACAGAGACCAATCCCCAAAAATTAATTTCCATAGATTTCATTTGCAGAACCTACAATTTAGGGTAAATCCCTCTCCTTTAAGTTTCCCCTAGGTCCTAGTTTTCAGCCTGTGAGAAGTACCCTTTATTACCTGCAAGGCCTGGAACCCATAAACCATAGAACAGTTACCAGACCTGTTTCCTAGGAGGACTTTGTAGGCATTGATTCCATACATGAAGAATAATATTTTTTCCTTAATACTGGGATTATCATATATGATCAAATGAGAAATCAAATAAAAGCTATGACTGGTTATACAATCAATTTGTGCAATTACAGCCTTGTGAGTAGTATGACAGTTCTTATTAAACCTATGAAGATAACTATGTTGCCATTGAAAGTAAAGAGACAGTAAAAAGTACGGTTTCAGAATTCTGAGGGGTCAGGAAAAAATATATTATTTAAAGAATATTTTATTATTTCAGTTTGCAAAAGTGTGGTCTATTAGAAATAGATCAAGAAAAAAGAGGATTTCTTATATACTTATCAAAACAGAACAGTGAATATGTAACAACAACACCATCATACTTTCAATTTAAAAGTAACCACAATTAGGTTTCTTACAGTGACTTATTTACTTCTTCTTAATTAATTCCTGTTCCACTGGTTCTTGGGCCAGCATTCTGCTCTCATGAGTTATCTGTTTCTCAACTAAAAAGAAAAAGAAAATCCTGACTCAGGTCCCAGTACAGTCTGACAGTTTTCTAAGCAATGACGACTCAGAATCCCAAATACATAAATCTTTTCCTTGATATAACAGTAGTGAAAAATACCTCTCACAGCTTTTTGGGTTTTGGTTTTTGTTTTATTTTTAACATGAGGCCTTGAGACTGTCCTTCATTGTTGAAAACTCAACAAAATCTAGTTTGTAACAGAGTGTTCAGGCTAGCATGAGGGGAAAGTAGAAGCAACCTCTTGATAATAGGCTGAATACCAGTCATTATCCCATTACAGTAACCAACAATATCAGAATGGACAAGATTGTTTTGAAATGAAATAAATAACTCTTCTAAGGAATTGATCAATGTTTCCACTGAGGATAAGAACATATTATGGACAATGAAGGCACTGACACACCTCCAAAGAAAACAACACATGTTGTAAATCAGGGGTCCCCAACTACAAGTGCTGGTCCACGGCCTGTTAGGAACCCAGCAGCACAGCAGGAGGTGAGCAGTAGGTGAGGGAGCAAAGCTTCATTTGTATTTACAGCCGCTCCCCATTGCTTGCATTACTGCCTGAACTCCGCCTCCTCTCAGTTCAGCAGAAGCATTAGATTCTCATAGGAGCACAAACCCTACTGTGAACTGTGCATGCAAGGGATCTAGATTGTGTGCTCCTTATGAGAATCTAATGCCTGATGATCTGAGGCAGTGACGCTAGCTCTGGAGAGTGACCGCAAATACAGATTATCATTAGCAGAGAGGTTTGACTGCACAGAGACCATAATAAACCAATTGCCTGCAGACTCACATCAAAACCCTTTCTGTGAGCAGGGAGTGAAAACAAGCTCAGGGATCCAACTGATTCTGCATTATGGTGAGTTGTATAATTATTTCATTATATATTACAGTGTAATAATAATAGAAATAAAGTGCACAATAAATGCAATGCACTTGAATCATCCCGAAACCATCCCTTCACCTCCAGTCTGTGGAAAAATTGTCTTCCACGAAACCAGTCCCTGGTGCCAAAAAGGTTGGGGACCGCTGTTGTAAATGATAAAATTTTTAAAACATATTTATATTAATAACTTTTACTTGTTATAGAATCAACCTAAGGAAGACTAATCTTCACTTTTCATCTGACACCTCTTCCCTCTAGATCATACTAGTGTTTAGGTAATTAATAAGTAAGAAGCATACAAAATACATGTAATCATTTCTAGCATCCTCCTTTTTTGAGGTGAAAAAAATAATTATGATTTACAAACAGTGAAATAACAAAGATACCTTTGGATATAAAAGACATCTTAAAAATATATATAGTTTTTCTGAATTTAGGATATGATCTTAGGATGGCAAAGTCAAAAGAACTGTCAAAAAAGTTATGGTCATTTGATTAAGATAGGAACACATATGCTTGAGAATAATAAACATTTTTAGCTTAATCACCTATAAGCCAGAGGGAAAATATAGTATTTTTAAAGAACTATAAAAGAAGATAACATAAATTTAATGAATCATAGTTGTTTCTGAAGCAAGGGATGCTCATTGCTTAGTTTTAAAAGCAATCAATTCTAAGAGCAAGTCCGTGTAAACCACAGAAAATTATCCTGGCAAAATACTGAATCTCTCTTATGTAGGAAGATTATTCAAAAGGTAAAAATTGAGAAGACTAAATACTCTAAGACCAATTTATCATTTTATCCATGAGGAAACCAAAATTTTAGTTTTGCTTTAATATTACCTTTAGCAGTAGAGAATTCACAAAATAATTTTTAGGAGTGAACCCTCAAGACTGAATCAACTTTAATATTTTAATACATTTCATTGTTTCTTTTCAGATTTAATAGGTACAGGGATGGTGTATTAGTTTCCATGAGCTGCCATAACAAATTACTACAACTAGGTAGCTTAAAACAACAGAAATTTATTCTCTCACAGTTCTGGAGGCTAGAAGTCTGTAGGCAGACCATCCTCCCTCTGAATCTCTAAGGGAGGATCCTTCTTTGCCTTTCCAACTACTGGTAACCCCAGGCATTCCTTGGCTTGTGGCAGCATAACTCCAATATCTGTCACCATCTTCTTCCTCCTTTTTAATGTCCCTCTCTTCGCATGGTATTCTTCCTCTCTGTATCTCTCTCTTCTTGTAAGGACAATAATCATAGGGGATTAGAGCCCACCTTAATGATCTTATCTTAACCTGATTACATCTACAAAGACTCTACTTCTAAAGAAGGTCACAACTCAACCCATAATAAATTGTAAGCCAAGGCAACTAAAATTCACTTTACTTAAGCAATGTACAAATTGCATTACCTACTTAAGTTTTGTCCTACACTATATTTTTTCTTATTCTGGAACAAGCTGACATTTTATTTTAGGATAAAAAATTTCCTTTGTCCCTTGCAGTGGGGGAAAAAGGGAGAGGGAGGAGAAGGAAACATCACATTACCTGCAGCTTTATTTCTCTGACACTGTTGTTCCTGGAATAGACTTGACCTCAGTATAAATTCTAACTCTTAAGCAAATGAATTAATTTCTATTTCACAGAGAAAACTGAAAGGTAAGCCACTGAGAACAATGCATTAATATACAAATATTTAATTTTATTAA
Organism: Mesoplodon densirostris; assembly: GCF_025265405.1. Taxonomy (NCBI): domain Eukaryota; kingdom Metazoa; phylum Chordata; class Mammalia; order Artiodactyla; family Ziphiidae; genus Mesoplodon; species Mesoplodon densirostris. Next base: position 71,390,127 of record NC_082662.1, read on the forward strand.
TTTTAATTGAATTATAGTTTATTTACAATGTTGTGTTAATTTCTGCTGTACAGAAAAGTGACTCAGTTATACCTATATATGCATACATTTTAATATTCTTTTTCATTATGATTTATCCCAGGACATTGAATATAATTCCGTGTGCTGTACAGTAGGACCTTGTTGTCCATCTATTCTATATGTAATAGTTTGCATCTACTAACCCCAAACTCCCAGTCCATCTCTCCCGCACCCCACCTCTCCTTCGGCAAAATCAAATCTGTTCTCTATGTTGGTGAGTCTGTTTATGCTTTGCAGATAGGTTCATTTGTGTCATAATATACATATATTTTAGCATAAGCAAAACTCACAAATGTAAGTAGTACTTCTGTAGAGCTCCTACAGCTTGAACAATTTCTTGAACATTTTATTAAATGGCAAAATAAATATATTTATAAAGAGGACCAAAAGGTATAATCATTCTATGACCTCTTAAATTAGAAAGTAAAATTAGATATATATTAACTGAGCAAGAATTCTCAATTTTTTCTTAATTAGATATATCCAGATATCCAAAATTACCATTAATTAAATTTAACTTTGTCCCAAGATTTTAAATTAACTATGAATCTGAGAAATTATGTTTAAACTGACATACTAGAGAACATAATCACTGTTGCTATTTTTAAAAATAGTTGTCTAGAAGTATAATTTAATGCATCTTAACAATATACATTTTTCTATAAACTTAAACATTAAAGTAGGACTACTGTTCATTTATATACTCTGTGTATAAATATAAGAAGTTTAGAAGTTTCATATTAACTAATCTTTTTGAGAAACAAGCCCAAGATACATGCATGTTTTGTATCATAATTCATATAAATAAAATCAGAGAAAAGACAAATAGTCTTTTGAACCACAATTATAAAACCTGTCTGAATTTACCAAAGATTCACCTTGTTTATGTAAACTTGAATTCTTATATAAAATTGTTCTGAGCTAGCCAATTTTTTTTTTCTTTTTTCGTTACGCGGGCCTCTCACTGTTGTGGCCTCTCGCGTTGTGGAGCACAGGCTCCGGATGCGCAGGCTCAGTGGCCATGGCTCACAGGCCCAGCCGCTCCACAGCATGTGGGATTCTCCTGGACCGGGGCACGAACCCGTGTCCCCTGCATCGGCAGGTGGACTCTCAACCACTGCGCCACCAGGGAAGCCCTGAGCTAGCCAATTTTGAGGGGAGCTTTTTTCTGTTTTTGTTTAAGACTAGCATATTCAAAGTGTAAGTAGCCATCTTCTTCCTCTCCTTCCCTGGAAATCTTATGTAATTTTTATTGATGTTTGCCTTATTTTTTCTATAAAAAGGAAACATAGAACTTTTAATTTTAGAGAAATTCTAATTTAATTTGTGTATACTTATGAGGTACAAAAATATTTTAAACTCTTACACAAGGTGAAAAGGTTTTTTTCAATTAAAGCTACTGAGGCACACAGAGAACTTGCAGTTTCAAGTCCGTACCTTAACCGAAGTCATATCTAAACAGAGCATAAAAGCTCACTGTTCCAGATCTCAAAGGTGTTTCTCACTTCCAGTGGACATGAAATATTTTAACATTAAAATTCATTGTGGACAAAGAACAAAACAAAGAGAAAGAAGACTAACTTTCATTTTTAACCCTAGAGAGATCCCTAGCATCCCAACAGAGATAACCAAATGGTCAGACCACAAAATGTGATTCTCAACCACTGCTGTTCCCTATTAGGAATGATTTCTTAGCCTTAGCTAACCAGCAAGACAACCAACGTTGCTAAGAACCAGAAGCAAATATAAAACCAGAGAGAGAGATAAATTCAGAAACCATAAAGTCCTACTGCAACTTGGGAATTAATCCAAAGCCCAAAGTGGGATAAAAGTGCACCAGAGATCTTTCATCTTTCACATCATAAGGCATATTTCTTTAGCAATTAAGTAATTGCCTCAAGCAAGAGAAGCTACTTGAACATTTTGTTAGAATCTTGAAAACTGGCAAGGTATAACTTTGTCAAAATCATGTCTCATACAAATATGCAGTGAACACATATCAAAGATGTATTTGACTTATTAATGAGGGAACCAGTGGATGATAAAATTGATTCAGAGAATTCTAGACACACAAATTTTTATAGTTAGTTGGTAAAGACATGCTGAAATAAATTTGCTTAGTTAGGAACAAAATTGTTTAATGTCCTATATGCCAAGAAAACTGTAACTTTTGTGGTTATTCATTTATTTATTTTTATCAGACAGAAATTCTTTGTTTCTCTACCAGCCAACAATATACAAGTTAATAGTAACCTTACTGCATCCTGGACATAAATCAGTAGTAAACAGCAGTCAAAAGTGTATTTCCCTAGAGAATTAAATAGCACGGGTGAGCCTGTCATACAATGCTCCAGTATGACATTAAAGACACGTAGCCATTTTCTGCCTTATTTCCTTGTTTGGATTATTTTTCTTAACAGATCTTTGAGATTTACTGTAGAAAGAGATTTGGAAGCTTTGCTTTAATTGGAATGAGAAAAATAAATCAAATTTGGGCGTTTTCTATTAGAACAAATAAGTCTTAGAGCCTTGGATATTGATAAAGGGATTATATTACAGTGTACCTTCTTATTACTCATGATTTATAGAGTTTTGTACTTTTGTTTGAGCACTTCATTTTTCTTTCACTGTTTTACGTATTGCCTCAGAGTTTATTGTGAATTTAGGTGTTACCCCATGGCAATGAAAATGATATTTAAAATGACAGGAATATTAAGAAAGTCAATATATATCTTTAACTTAGTTTTTGAAAATAAATGTGACAACACTGAAAAAGGTATGTTATCAAATTCTAAACTGATTTTTGTAGTAATACATAAGTTTTATTTTGTTGAGTCAATTGTGAATATATAACTTTTTAAGAATTATTTCTATGAATTCAACACAAACAACAGTAATAAAAACTTTTAATTTATGTTTTCTGTGAACAGAATAGGTTCCAGAACCTATTCTGAACAGGGTTCAAATAAATACTCCTCACCTTCTTTTATATTCATATCTAGAAACAGGTTTATGAGGAGAATTGATCTTAGGGAAGAGCTGAAACCAAACAGAGTGCATGCTCTTGATATGCCCAGTTCCTGAGTCTCTCTGAGGTATTTTCTATTTCATCTGCAGGTGGTTTTCAGGCATATGTCCAAATTTTAAGTGCTCTGAATCATATATTCCAGGAGGGAATATATGTCATATCTTTGGTGGGTATCTTATCATGTGTTGCTAATAATGCACATATACTTTTACATCTGGAGATTTAATCCATGCAAAATCATCAGATATAATTTTTTAAACTAAAAATATTGGACCATAATTAAATCATCCAATCATCCAAACCTTGAAATAAGCAATTTATTATCCCCATTTTTATTGATAAGAAAATCAAAACTTATAGTGTTTAAATAACTTGCTCAGTATCACCAAGCTTGTGAGTTGGATAAGGATTTCACCAGAATCTTATTCGTCCCTTACTATTTACAGTGCTACTCTACTGCCCTAACCTACTAACACCTGCACCACTGCAAAACCTCTTGGAGGTTCTCTCTATTTCTACTATTCCTCACTGCACTCCTCCCAATAATACTCTATATAATAGCAAAAGATTAGTTTTTTTTAAAAAATCCAGCAGCATCTAATTATATCTGAAATATGATTAAGACTCTACTATGTCCTACAAGGCAATACCTCATTTGGTTTTTGCCTATCTAATGGTTCCATCTCTTTTCACTTCTTTCTTCCCTCCACCTTCAATACTCATCCCCCCTCCCCCCTACAGGCTTTTTCTTACTTTACACCTGCCTTTTGGTTTTTGAACTTGCTGTTGCTTTGGAAATTTTATCCCCCACAGATCTTTACATTGCAGGTTCTTTCTCATTTCTCATCATCTGCTTAAATGGCTCTCTTGACCACACTATCTAACATAGTCCTCCACCTTCATCAATCTCCATCTAATTAGTTTACTTTAGTTTCTTCATAACGTGACATTATTCATTAATTCAACAATATCTGTTAAGTATTTATAGTGCCTAGGACTCTTCTAGACATTGGGATATGGCAATAAATAAAATAGACAAAAATTCCTGGCTGCATAAAATATACATTCTGGTTGGAGGAGCTAGGCAATAAACAAATAAATAGGTAAAAATCAATGATATGTCAGTGGTGATAAGTGTTGTATAGAAAAAAATAAAGCAAGGAAACAGAGGGTGTTGGACAATAGAAACAGTGTTGCAATTTTAAATAGATGTTCAGGAAAAGCCTCTTTGAGAAGGTGGGATTTGAGCCAAGTCCTGAAGAAGCTGAGAAAGTGAGCTATCCTTATATGTGCAGGAAGAAGATTCCAGGTGCATGCTTTGACATTCCTGAAATATACTTACTATTAGCAGTCTTTCCCCTACATTAGGCTCTAGCTCCATAAAATCAGGGACCTATCTGGTGCTTTTTATCCTTAGAGCCTAGAATAGTGCCTGCCACATTAGATACCTTTTAATATCTAATAATTTTCTTCTGCTTGCTTTCAGTGCATTTTTCATTAATGAAATATTTTTGGATTATATTTTTAACACATAGCGCATTGGATTACTGTCATCAGGGAAATGATGCCTAAATTCTTTTCCTGATCTGATGTCTTGCACATGCATTCTTATTATACTTTGGTACTCATATTATCTTACACTTGAATGCTTCCAAATCCCTCTGCCGCTTTTCTAACCACCTATCCAGGCTCATAAAATCTTTCTAGTTTATAACCATTAACTTTATATTTTGTTACCTGCCCAGAAGTTTAGTGTTATTTTCAAAATTATGAATCTTCCTAGGTATTTCCTTTCTCTGCTATTTTATATAGCTATTAAATGTGACTGGTCACAACAAAGTGTCTCTATCTTGAGGCCCATATATTCCTTCTCATATATTCCTACTTTTTATCTCTAGTTTCCATACTTCATCCATGGAAAAATGGAACCTCTAGAACAGTTTTTAATTTTCTTAATTATATTTTTCTTTGTGTAGAACTTTGGCAAAAACTGTTTGTGTAATTTAGTCTATTTCTTTCCCTTCCACTTTGCAGCCCCTAATTTGTCAGCTTATTTCAATTCTTACTATTGATGATGCCTGTCATGATATTCCCTCCGAGTCTCTTCTCTTCCATTTTAGCCATCATTTACATTACTTTTATACCAGTTAGCATCATGAATCCAACTAGACTGAAATTCCAATTAGATCAAAATAAAGATTTTTCAGTACAAAGGTGTTCTTGCATTTGTATGGTAAACCTTTAATCCTCAATTTGGTTGTAGAGAAACCTGAACATCATGAAGAATACAAAGAATTCTAAATAATTTTGTTGGATTTATTCTTCCTCTCCTTTTTAATCTTTGTAAGGGCATTTCCTACATATCGATAATTTTCTCTTTTTTTTCCTTCATAAAGGTAGAAATACTCTAAATTAATAAGCTATTTGCATTTGCTGGATCTAAATATGTCTTGGTTCAGACAACTCAATTCAGAGTCTTTACATAAACCTGGCAAGAAGACAAATTTCCCATTTTTACATTGGGTGAGGAACTCTTGCCTTGCCTTAAGAGATCTGATGGAGATATAGCAAGTAGCTGGCAGAGCGTGTTCTGCTGGGTGTCTTTAAGTTACCTGTGGTGCAGGCAGTATGGATCCCTCTCCCATTCTCCTGTTCATATTTTACAGATGCTGCTACATATGCTTTCACAATGAATGGCTTAACTAATTTGTCTTCCCTTCCTTCTACATTAACTTTTGTATGAACTTTAGCAGGAGCTATCTACTTCCTTATATGAATCATCAACCAGCATTTATTGAAAGATATCATATATAAATTATCCAGGCACAAGAAACTGATTTGGTAAATATTAATTATCACAATGAAGATATTATGAAACCATATACTGATGTCTTACAAAATTTACATAGTTTTAAACAGTAAACCTTTTTCCATATTTTATAAGTTCTATTCCCTCTGATAGCTGGACAATCTAGGTCTATTTATAATAAGAACAAATTTAATTAACTGTTCAAAGAAAACTTTAGGTTTTATTTAATTTTTAAGGTTTTAATTAAAGTATTATTTATCGGGCTTCCCTGGTGGCGCAGTGGTTGAGAGTCCACCTGCCGATGCAGGGCACACGGGTTCATGCCCCGGTCTGGGAAGATCCCACATGCCGTGGAACGGCTAGGCCCATGAGCCATGGCCGCTGAGCCTGCGCACCCGGAGCCTGTTGCTCCACAACGGGAGAGGCCACAACAGTGAGAGGCCTGCGTACAGAGAAAAAAAAAAAAAAAAAAAAAAATATATATATATATATATATATATAATTTATCATTGTGTAGTCCAGACAAAATACTCTACATATCTTCTATTTTATGTTTTTTTTACATGAGTTTTTTTCTACAAACTTACCAGAAAGCCTCTATTTGAGAGATGGCTTGAGGAATACAGGGTTGGCGTTTTCCCTGTGTACATCCTGAATTTAATACGAATATTTAGTCCTATGACTAGACGTGAATCAACAATGATTGTTCCAAAATGTTGTGTTTATAATAATCAATTAATTTTAGGCCCAATTATTAATACAGTGATTGAGTAAATCTGGAGTGAAGTCATGATTCTGGTTTTTATTTTTCTAATTATTTTTTATTTATTTTTAAATGAATTTATTCTTTAAGAAGTCAATTTTATTAAAACAAAAATTCCTCAACCATCTCTTTATATATCCAGTCATTTTAATAATATAAATATATCTATCCATTGAAACCTAGATAAAACACAGCACAAAATACATTATACTGTATTTTTTCCCTTTGAAACTATCAAATTTAGTAGAAAGTGTTTTTGTCTACTCAGCTAAATAGATGACCTCTATAACTCATTTTAATTTTATAACCCATTTTAACTTCATTGTTTTAGGATTGTTTTTATCTTTATTTTTAATTTTATATTGGAGTATAGTTGATTTACAAAGTTGTGTTAGTTTCAAGTGTACAGCAAAGTGATTCAGTTATACATATACCTATAACCATTCTTTTTCAGAGTATTTTCCCATATAGGTTATTAAAGAATACTGAAACATGGGGAGAGGGAAAAATTAGGAGTTTGGGATTAACATATACACACTACTATATATAAAATAGATAATAAACAAGGACCTACTGTATAACAAAGGGAACTCTGCTCAATATGCTGTAATAACCTATATAGAAAAAGAATCTGTTTTTTAATTAACAAATACAGGTGATTCCAATGCCATTAGTTTCACCATTTATTCATGTAATAAATGTTTATTGAGCAGCCACTCTATCCCAGGCACTAGTCTTGGTGCTGTAGGTACACAGTGAACTAAAAGGACAAAAATTGTCATTTTTGAGCTTACATTCTAGAAACTCTAATTTAAAACATCTAATGTTCTGATGGATCTGGCATGATCAAGAATGGTTGTGCAGATTTTACATTGCACAACTAAAGACAGGGAATAAACATTTATGTTATGGTCTATATAAATAGAAGTTTCTGGAGTTGTTCATACATGGTTGTATTCAGTGAAACTGAATTTTAATTCTGCATTATGTAAATAGCAAACAGAAAGTTTAAAATCCTCGTGACCTTCTGCTGCTAGATAGATATACCCTAGTGAATCCAAAAACAAAAATGATTTTTCCATAGGTCAATATATAAGAAATTGATGGTAATTTACCATTAGTTTCTCTCCAGATGTCTCAGAAATACTCAAAAGACTTGTTTTACCTACTCTCCTTTCCTAATAACTTCATAGTCAAGATGAAACATAAGAAGGTATAAAGAATAGTAAAATGTAGCAATACAAAACACAATACAAAAAAATACAATAAAATAGCAATACAAAAAAATAGCAAATGTAAAAGTAATGAGTCAGAAAACAACAACAGAAACGAGATATTCTAGTAATGACCCTTTCAGGACTCCAGAATGTCAGTTATTCATATTAAAGTACTTCATGTTCAGAATGTGATAATGTATTTCAGTAAGTGGTTTAATGCACAGCAGTGAATCAAGCACTAAGGAGGTCTTCTAATTATGAACCACCAAAAACTCTCAAAGGTATCAAGTGTAAGTAGATAAGCTTATGATTTTCATTACATACACGTGGACATTGTTATTTACAACCATACCTCTCAATTAACAAAGCCATAACCAGCAATGCTAAACTGCACTTTTCCTTTGTCACTCCTTGAAATATACATTTCCTGTTCCTATATATAACTACATGTATATGTTGTTGCATTCCACATAAGTTATTTTGTATAGAAACCCGAGACAGTCTGTGCTAAATACTTAAACGTAGATGTTACTGTCATTTTCTTATATTAATATCAGCTGATAATCAAAAACCTTTCTGGCTGGTGTTGTCTCACACACTTATTCAAAATATGATTGATAGTCTGTAGAGAGTTTTCAGGTATAAACCCTTGATTAAGCTCACTTTTTAAAAACTGTGACTGGGCACTTGTCAGAGAGATCAAAATTGAGTTAATTTACCATGTAATTCATAAAGTGTACTCATTTAGAAAAGAAATGATTCAATATGCATTTTTCTGTGACTTTTGGAAAGACATACAGACTTCTGTTTTAATATTTCTTCTTTTTCAGCCCATTAACCATAATAAATAACTTGTTATCTTGACTGAAATTGTCTTAATCATGCATCATTTGGAAGGAAGAGAAACCTACATAAGCTTGCTCAAATTAAAAAGTGTATTTTTTTAAAATATAGAAATTGTACATAAAGTAAACCTGAGCTTATTCAGAAGTGGGAAGTTATCAGGTAGCTACTCTGACTCTGGAGGCTAATGGATTCTAACTCATTTTCCCTGGGCATTGCTGTTCCTGTCTCCTCTAGCTGAGAGGATGCTTTTGCTTAAGACAGCTTATTCAGACCTCATCTCACCATGTTGCTGGCTCATGCCCATATTCTACAAGATTTTACTGGTGAAGGATATAGCTGTCTGGCACTCTGTGTCCTTGATGCAAATTTTCTGGAAACAGAATACGATCAATTCTGTTCAGACAATGATTATGTTCCAGCCCTAACTGATTAACTGTGGTCATGAGAACAGAAATATGTGTTACAACTAAAGCCATCTAAATCCATCATTTCTGACAGCGTTATGAGTTTGGAACTATTCCATAGAAACGTGTATGCTATTGGAAATTTTCATTTGCACTAGGAGGCTGACTGCATCAACACTCTTGTCCTCTGGCTTTCCAGTGGGTCCAGACAATAGACAATTCAACAGGCAACTGAGGAAAAGAGAAGATTGAGATTTGAGTTTTCATTCTGGTTGCTTTTTCCTTGTGATTTCAACTTGGGTTGACGGTTTGGAGACAAAAGCTAGACTGCAAGGAGTTGAATTGAATATTTTGAAGTTTGGTTGGGAAAGGAAGAATGGAGAGAGGTAGCTTTAGTGAGCCATAGGATTAAGGTTGACTTTTTCCCCTCTTTGCTTTAAAAATATGAGTAGTATGGCTAGGTCTATATTTATTTGGAAGGGAATGGTCTGGTAGAGAAGAAATAGGACATAATCCATAAAGCAAAATCATTGAGAAAGTAATTGACAGTGCATTTTGTACATGGCTGAATGGACTAGAGTTGGATCGAAAAAGAAATGCCTCTCAAATGAACCTGCAGAGAGGCAGTCAAATCAGGATGATATTAATTTAACTCTCAATTTAATTGAAATATTTACTGCATTGAGTGGAGTTTTCAGTTTTTAGCTGAAGATAATTTTGATGAATTTGAAAATGTTTATGGGTTTGCAAACCTATTTTTATGAGTGAATCAGTTACTGCTACTCAAGTAAACTATAGATAAGAATAGTTAGCAGAAACGTGAACCTGTTTAATTTGAGCTATAGTTCTAAATCATCCACTGTTGAGTTATAGGTAATTTTGAGCACATGTGAGGAACTAAAGGTACAGACCAAACAGAATTCTATTTTGTGGAAATCTGAAGATTCACGTGGGAGGTAATTCATTTTAAAAAATGAATTAAACAAAATGAATTTGACCTAATAAGAAAGTCTAGGGTATTAACTCTTAATAAAACATGATGCCTTTCACGTGCCTTTGTCTATAGTTTTCCACGTCCAAGTCTGCATCTCAGAGAGAAAGAGGGCTTAGTCCGAGATATATATTCGTTCTGATTTTCTGAAAATTAGCACAGTATTTCACAGCTTCGGGTCACCAGGAAAGAATTTCTGAATACTGCTGGACCTGGCAAATCCAACAGAGGAAGTAGAGTCTTGTGGAAAGACTACTACATCTGCATTCCCTGATAGAGAAGGAGTGGAGCATTAGTTGTGCAGAGGAAGCAAGAGGATGCCCTCAGAAACCTACGATGCCCTGTGAAACAGAGAGAGAATCTATGGCAGGAGAGAGTAACAGCAGTACCTGGAAGAGTCGCGCAAACACTGAGCTCATTGAGCACATATAGGACATCTTCTCAGAACTCTCAGAAATTATTCACAGGAGACTTTGTAAGGGTCTGAGGAAGGAAAATGTAAAAGTAATGACTCAGAAAACAACAACAACAGAAACGAGATAGTCTAGTAATGACCCTTTCAGGACTCCAGCATGTCAGTTATTCATATTAAAGTACTTCATGTTCAGAATGTGATAATGTATTTCAGTAAGTAGTTTATTTAATGCACAGGAGTGAATCAAGCACTAAGGAGGTCTTCTAATTATGAACCACCAAAAACTCTCAAAGGTATCAAGTGTAAGTAGATAAGCTTATGATTTTCATTACATACACGTGGACATTTTTATTTACAACCATACCTCTCAATTAACAAAGCCATCACCAGTAATGCTAAGCTGCACTTTTCCTTTGTCACTCCTTGAAATATACATTTCTTGTGCCTACATATAACTACATGTATATGTTGCTGCATTCCACATAAAACATTTTGTATCCAGTAATGCAGATAACATATAATTAGTATTGAAAAGGCTTTAAATCAATGTTGAGAAATTCGAGTTTTAAAAAGGATAATAGGGCTTCCCTGGTGGCGCAGTCATTGGGAGTCTGCTTGCCGATGCAGGGTACACGGGTTCGTGCCCTGGCCCGGGATGATCCCATATGCCGCGGAGCGGCTGGGCCCGTGAGCCATGGTCCCTGAGCCTGTGCGTCCGGAGCCTGTGCTCCATAACGGGAGAGGCCACAACAATGAGAGGCCCGTGTACAACAACAAAAACAAAAAACAAACAAAAAAACAAACAAAGGATAATAAAAGGCCTATTAATTCTAAATTTCCTTCTGTTAGGGATGTTGGGAAAGAATCTTAATTTCCATAATCAATGTAGCTTATTAAAACTGCCAAGTCCATTGCTATATCTACCTCTATGTTTTTTGCTATTAAAAAAAAGTAATTCTACTTCTTGTTTGTTCAGGACCTGAAGCACTTTTGTCCTAATATAGTCCTACTCAGTGCAAAGACAGGGATGAGATAGAGTAAAAGCTGAATCAGACCTCATGGGATTGTCTGAAGCTAATAATATTGGCTTTAATGAGCCGTTCGGGTGTTGCTTACCCTGCCGTCACAGACCTTACAGTGTGGCGCTCCCAGAGGAATGAGCTAAGAATAGGCAGTGGAGAGCCAAGGAAAATTCTTTTCTAATGATGCACCAGATTAAGTTGCTTAGACTTCTACTGCAGCATCTGTCCAAGTACATGCATGTGATGAGTGACTGTCACAAAGACCAGTTTCATAAGGCATCAGAACCCCAAAGTATACAAGTCCTTTGACCTCCTCCATCTCCTTAATGCCTATGACATTTCCTAATACTTCAGTGAATACCACCACCCTCTAGTCTTCAAGAGATATTCTTTCAGGATCCACAGGACAATTCCAATATTCTCTACTCTCAGCTCACATGAGAAAAGTCTGGCCAAAAACAAGGCACTAAAAAAAAGTTAAAGTGAGGACAAGAAAAGATAATTATCTGACTTTAGAATTTTTAGAATTTGAATAAGATCACTGTTTTAAATAAGATGCCTTTTGAGTTACTGGGGAGTGTGTGTGTATATCTGCTTTTTTAAAAAGCTAATTGTGGGACTGAATAGGTCTTGGTCCATTTACTCATTTTCCTTTTTTTTATCAATTTAGGAAGCATTTTTTCACTTATAAGAAAATCCATTTTGCTTTAATAAGATATTGGCATGGATAGTTGAATCAATACTGAAATACTGTGAACTTCATTGTGGTTCAGTCAAGTCATCCTCTTGTCACCAAGTTTCTGAATCTCTTCCTCTGTGATTTACTATGACCTATTTAATATTGCTTTCATTCATAACTAGATTTATTATGATAGCATAAATAATTGGAGCAGTTCACTTTCCAAATCAACACACCTGAAAGGAGGAACACCTCTCTCTGTCCTGGCAAACCAAGCTAAAGTTCTGAGATGCACTCTGTTTGGACCTTATTGAATCTCTTACCTGCCCTTTAGTGTGACCACTGGGCTAGGGCAAACTTATTTATTTAGTCTAGTTCTCAAACGTCACTTTTGGTCATGGGGTGAACTCTGATTGCCTATCATGGTTTCTCAGGGTAGAAGATGGATGCTGAGGAGGAAACCAGAAATGCCCCATTTGTTGTTTTATTGGCTCTTCTTATAAACCATACATCATTCTTAAAAATTGTTTATTTTACCCTGTGAGCTTTACCTTCAATATGAAATGTTTAAATTCACTGGCCAAACCAGGGATCAATTCCATTCTTCTGATCTCTTTTTCTCCATGCACTAAGCAAGTATGCTAACCTTCCAGAGATACATTTCATAAATATTTTGCTCTTGAAAATAATTATATAAAATATTCAGCCTTTGCAAAGTGACTTCACTATCTTGCTCTTAAATTCAAAATAAGAATATATGCCTACCGGAATCATTATCTTCCCTTATTTGACATTCCTATTGCCTTGTGATTACATCAACCTGCTATAGTGTTCCTAAAGAAGTTCCTAAAAATTAAAATCCACACAAGAATTAAAAATAAAAATAGACAACCAGGAGAGGCAGGAACTGTATTTGTTTAAACTGTTTTTTCTTTTTTTCTCCTGATCCTTGGTAATCTTACTGGATATTTTCTTTCACCCTCCAGAATTAAGGTTACTTTTTTATTTCTCCTCCTTTTTCACTTTGAGAAAATATTGTTGCAGGATTCCGTTTTACTTATTTCCACAAAATATCCACTTTTGTACCCTGTACTTTCTACTAGCATTAATTTTGCTGTTGTGAAGATACTGATGAAATTTTATCACTGACCCAAAACCGGGCAGGTTAAAATTTAAGTAGTGATGATGTGGTGTTAATGGAGCTTGTGAATATTTATTATTAAAAGATCCAAGGTGGCTTGGCCACATGGAACATATTGTTCCTGTCTTACTCTGCACCATATGGAGGGTTCACATTTGCATTTTAACCTAATCAAATATCAAATATTAATACAATCAGGAGGGGTCTAAATATTTTCATAGTACTGTGGCTTTTTAAATTATAAATATGAATAATAGACTTGGCTAAGTTACAAAACTTAAATATAATCATAGCTTTGGGTTTTTTCTGGTTTCTATTAAAACCCTTCCCTTGCGCCTGTCCTGAATGTAATTAATATATGTTTCTAATCACAAATGTGCATAAAATAGTGAAGAAAAATAGTCCCAGGTTACTAGATTTTATTTAAAATCATTGTCTTCTTTTTTATTGAAAGGTAGAATAACTGAATTTGATTCAAAATGCTCTTCTTAATTAATATTTTTTCATTAAATATCTAACAGTTTATAAACAAATAAGGCCATGGCCAGCTATTCTTGATTTGTATTAGATGTGTTAGTATGGTTGGTATAGATGTAATGTTATTGTTTATGATTTAAAATATCGATATCAGCTTACATGACAGAACTAATATAGAAGTATTTACTTCTAACATTGAAAATGTTATATATAGCATATGAAGTACCTTGCAGTCAATCATACATTACAGTTTTTGACAATATATATTAAAACGATTGATGAACAGTATGTCCTACTTAAGAGTCCTGGGTTCTATTGTAGTGAACTATTCCTTGAAGACTGATATTGCTCACCATTTGATATAGTTTACAATACATCTTCTACTCACTGAGGAGACATCCAGGAAGCAATTACACATAATACAAAGATTAGGCCTATGATGCATATAGTAAGGGAATAAAGTAAAAGTATCAGCATATTCTAGTATAGGATATAGAAAATATATTGGATTTTTAAATTGTTATGGTTTTGTTTTTGGTAACCAGGTGAACATATCAAGGAAAAATATCTAAGTATCTACCTGACATAATTTGAATGGGATATGACACACTGAATAGATCTCATGAAACATTTCAATTATATGTGACATAATAAAATACACTATTCAGAAAACCAAAAATTCACTCTGAATATGACAGTAAAACCCTAATCTATACAAAGTTATTTTGTTCTGAATTGGAGACTCTTTTAGGGGTAATTAATTTTCTGCATAGTAAACAGGGCTAGAATAGTGTAATCCAATATAAAACATTTAATTTCCAGTTTGGTCAGTACAGTAAAAACTGTTGGACTCTGGAATTTAGGGGAAAAAATGTCAAATAATGCTAACTCGAAAACAACAACAACAAACATCTAGAAGCAGATTTACTTGAGCTCAGTAAATATGAGCTGGATTCTGGACAAGATGGACAATGTGACTCAATTCACTTGCTAACTGAATGACCATGGGATTTTTACTTAATCTCGTTGGATTTCAATTTCCCTCTCCATAAAATGGGCATTATAATAATACCAATTTCTTAGGGTTGCACTTGATATACAGAAAGCACTCAATAAGCATTAGCTAGTATTTTTGATCAAGGGCGTGAGAATTAAGTTTCAGTTTTTGGTAGTCTGTGTTCATGGGATAACTATTACACAGAATTCGATTTTCTATATTTTCTTCTCAAATATGTAGAACTTGAAGAAAGCATAGCTTTTATTTTGCAGTTATTTTATCTGCCTAATCTCATTATTTTACTGGTAAAATTATTTGCTCTATTCTAAAAATAGGTAGTTAAATTTGAAATAATATAATTGAACAATAACCTAATTTTTTCTACATCAGAGGAGGCAACTGACTTAAGCTGGTTATCAGCTCATGCCTCAAATATTATTAAAGGGTTATTATGTACATTTGAAATCAAATGACAAAAGGATTAGTTATTTTGTGTACAATCTTCTTCTCCTCATGGGCTATCTTCAACTTCCCTGTTATTACGAAATTTTATCAGTAATTTTAGGTTAATTGCTTGATAGATATATGGAATTTTTCTTTTGAAATGCTAAGTAATTACATTCCAGGATGCTTCATTAAGTTCAAGAGATGTGAAGATAGTAGCCACTTTATTATTTCAAGATTACTATTGATGTGGACTGAAACGATATACAAGAAACCTGTTCAGGATTTGAAATATAGGCTCAAAAAATAAATTGGGCAATAAATGAATTTCAGCTTACTTTGGGAATTTTAACAGTCATTCCATTTAATTCCTATTTTTCCTAAGGATTTCTTACAACAGCTTCCAAATTTTAAATTCCCCAAAACAAAGTTGATTTCAAAACTTCCTTGTCCTTCTGTGCTGGTTTTAAAGTCACGCTCTATAGGGTTCACTTGAAGGGTCCAAAGAATGTTGAGAAAGAATGCATAATTTCATTCAAATTAAATAATATAAATATTATATATATATATATATACTAAGAGAAGATATAATAAAATTTAGTTTACTAAATATAAATGCCAAAAATGTTAATTCTTACTGAAAAACTCTATTGGAAATCAAATTATTCTGTATTTTCAAAATCAGGGATGAGGTATACTTTAGATTCAGTGTGTCAAGAGGAAGAACAATCTTTCTTTCCGAAAGTTGCCATGCTTTGCATAGCTTTTATTAGCACACTAGAAAAAGTATCCTTTTAAATAAGGAATTGTATATAGATAAAATTCAATTCACTAATTTATTCAAAATTATAGATTTTTTAAAACAAAATGCAGTCAAAGTTTATTTTTATTACTGTACTATAATGTAATGAATTTCTTCCCTCCAAATTTGTTTGATTCAGAAAATGCTTTCAATTTATAAATGTTTAATTCTGTTTTAAATTCATTTTAAGCCAGGAAAAAAATAATAGTACTCCACTCTTTTAGCAGATAATGGAGTTTATAATGAACTTTAGAGGGTATAGATGTATCATTAAGGGTTGGTAAAATATTATAGCTTGATAAAGATAGAATGGAACAAAGAGTAATGGTAAGTGTTATCTCTTTATTTACTCAGGAAACCTTGAACAAATCATGTAACTGAAAGGTACGCTTTTTTTTTTTTTTTTCTTAATCTGGGTAATCTCTCTGGCCTATTTCACAGAGTGGTTATGAATGTGAAGTAAGCCAAATATTTGTAAAGTTGTTTGAAATCATAGATAAGTGAAAATATTAACATGTATTTGCCTATGATCAACCACAGTGTGCAGAGCAGCACGAAATACAAAACATCCAATCTTATTTTTGAACCTCGTGACCATTATCACTGGCATCATGAATCTAACTTGCTGAATTTGGCATTGGCCTAATATGGTTACCAATTCCAAAAATCTATTTGTCCTCTCTACCACTTATGGAACATTCGGCCTGAATCTGTTTCATGTTAAAGTTTGTCCTCAATTGCTTTCAGATGCAAGGCAGCTGAAACTTATTTAGAAGAAAACCTAAGGGCAGTTCAGTACTGCTGCATTCTTGGCAAGTTTCAGGCATATCTAATTTCAAATTTTAGGCATGTATAAGAATAAAGAGTGTCAGAGGGAAATTCAGAGTACAGTACTCAATTTATCAAGAGAAGAGACCATGAGCATAGCACTTTGATACTTCATTTAGTAAACAAGTTTTTTTATTGATATATTTGGGAAGTCACTTCAGCTCTATTCTCTGAATTCTAAAGTATAAATACAAGTTCAAACTGTGCAATGTGCTGTATAGTAAGGTTAGAATCACAATGGACTTAGCCCAGCCCAGAACATCTGTTTTCCCTGAGAATACCCCTGTGGACATACCCTTTGGTCTTTTGTTTTTAGGCTTCAACAGACCACGGTGATAATGAAATTTCTAAAATAAACAAAACTACTCTCTCTGGAAATTTGTCTCTACCCATTCTCTTTAAACAATTCATTTAAATCAACTAAATGGAAAGTATTTATCAAGGGTATACTATGAGTTTTAGAGTTCTTTTCTTAAACATATCCAAAGTATTCTTAGGTCTACGTTATAAAAATGTTGCCTTGATCACATCTCACCAGTTCAGAACTCTGGTTTAAGCAAGGCTAACTTCAAGCATTTGGCAAGAAATATTTTTTAATATATTTTTTGAAATTTATTTATTTTTATAGAGGTTCTTATTAGTTATCTATTTTATACATATTAGTGTATATGTCAATCCAATCTCCCAATTCATCCCACCAGCCCCCCTGAAATAATATTTTTTTATTTCTCAATTTGATGGTTGCAAAAAATCTCTAACAATGTTTTAACTGAACAGGCTGTGACCTTCTTGATCATGTTAATTAAATACTCTTTACAATTATAATTGAGCAATATTCCTATAGCATTTATTTAGGCAAAGCAAGCTGATTTACCTTTTCATATGGGTGTTTTGGTTATGTGTAGGCATAACCTGCATGTCTACTATGCTTTGATCACAGTTTACTGTAACATTCCTAGGAATAATAATGTTATATGTTGAACAATATTGAACCTAGTCTAACATAGACTTAATTGTAACTTGAGGGAAGAGATTCTCTAGCACTTCAGACAAACTAGCACCTTAGGCAAATTCAATTTATTCATTAGGTTTACATGGAAAATACAGTGAAAAATGGATTCATTTACTTGGATAATTGAGGTCTCTAGCTCAAGCATTTCATTAAATATTCAGATAATTGAGGCAAGAATTTTATTCTTTCCTATCCTTAAATGATCTTGATAATTGTTTCTTCTTCACTTGACTTTTTGTGGGAAGAAATAGAGTAGAAAAATCCCTCACAGTCTTCCAAGTATTTTTTCCTATTACAATTATGCTCATAAAGTCTTTTTTTGCATTATATCTGAGAGATTTAATAAATGATATTTAGTTATCTGATTCCTTCCAAAGCATGATGTTGTATACACACACACACACACACACACACACACACACACATAATAATATATCTTGTGTGTATATACATATGTGTATTATTACATATATAATATTACATACATACATGTATATATTCAATATTTTTGCCAGTTGAGAGTGTTTTATCTCCATTGGATTTGATGATCCTGTTGAAGTCCGTATTCAGCATATTATTAGCTAGTCATATAATCATTACTAGATGCATTATGTTGTGCACTTTGAATAATCATTTGGTTGGTGGGGGCAACGGTGATGTTATTTACATGAGCAGATTGGTGAGAAGCTGATGACATTGCAGTGAGTGGCCTTTATGTATGGCACTCCTTTGAGGGTAAACTATTGAAACTGCAGGGAAAAAATATCAGGAGATTAGAAAGTCTCCTAACAAGCCCCTGCAGGAGGATAATTGGTGGACTTGACTGTGTCAATGAAACAGAAATCATCTATAAGTGTGTTTGGGCACTCTACACCTCGTTTTCCCAGCCATTTAGAAATTACTGCCATTTTTTTTCAAAAAGATCATGCTTTCTCTTAGGCCTCCATGAACCCGTAAACATTAAAGATTCAATCAACACGATAGTTTCTTGTTTTTCTGTCCTCTTAATTTATATTGATATTTCTTTTCCTCTGCCTCTACCATTCATTCCAAAGATGGCTATCTGGACCAGCATTGCCCAATAGAACTTTCTGCATTGATAGAGTTGTCCGATCTCCACACTGTCCAGTTCAATAGTCATTAGCTACATGTGGTTACTGTATTACCTGAATCGTGTCTAGTGCAACTGAGGGACTGTATTTGTAATTTTGTTTAATTAATCAACACTTAAATTGAGAGAGCCACAATGGATAATGGCTATCATATTGGACAGTGCAGCTGTGGAACTTGACATTACTATAAAGGTGCAAGATGCAAAATCACAATGTAAAGCATTCTACTCTTGATCCATCATGTCTAGCTCCTGTAATCTAATACTTTTGCTTAAATATTTGTTCAGACTTGCCAGGTACTCTAGTCCTTTACTTTCATCTGCTTCTTAGAGTTACTTTCCTCTTTCTTAGTTGCATTTTATTGCATAGTATTGTGATCACTCTCTTGTGCCATTTTTCTTCTGTTGTATTCCACTGATAGAACTACAACCTCTAACCCAATTTATTGTAGATTTCACATGAGAAGAAAACTCATTAAATGGCCTGGAAGGAAAAGAAAACACAGATGTGCTGACCTTTCTCACTTTAAATTTAAGGCCAGGGACTGCTCTACACTGTCAAAATAATCTTATTATGCTCTTATTATTGTCCATGTTCATACTCTTCAAAATGACCAGTTCATATCATATGTCTCCTCAAATATCAAAATTCCCTCTACTATCCTCAATGACACCTGGTTATATTACCAAATATCTCGTTGAGGAAGTAAGATTTATCAGACAAGCCTACTTCATCATCTTACTGAAAAATTCCTACCTACATCTTGTTGAATGTCTTTCCTTTTTCTCAAATGCACTTAGTAAGCCCCATACTTAGAGATTTTACACTTACTAGTCTCTCTCTATCTCCTACAAATTGTCCTAGGTTTGGTGGTTTCCTGTCATTCTTGGTCTAAATTCAAAAGGCATCTCCTTAGTGAGGCCTTTTTGACCAGTTTATATTTGTTATATTATATTATATTGTATTGTATTATACTATATTATATCCCCTCCCTCCACTGAACCCACTAATATCAATCCCATCATCTTGTTTGATTATCCTTATAATATGATGACTCTATGAAATTATCTTGTCTATTGGTTTACTTGTATAGTCTGTCTCCCCTATGAGGTTAGTTAAGTTCTTTATGAGCATGGGTACTGTGTGTTAGTCACTTTATCCTGGACAACTGCAATAGTGCCTGGAATATTGGAGGGCTCTAAAATATTTGTTGAAGGAATGAGATAAAAGGAATTGTCCTTTTGTGCTCAGCTCAACCAAGGTATCATCTCCTCTTGAATTCTTCCCTCTTCTCTGCCCATACCCACAGTTCTAGAAAAATTGTCCCTCTTCTGTGTTCTTATAGAAATCATTGGCATCTATAGATGCTTAAATATTCACTCCTTTCTAATCTGTGAAATTGTGGAGGATTTTTGAATATTATTAATCTTTCTATCTCCAGTCTAACACAATAGTAACTAGCAGTAAGCCGCTTATTGACACATTTGTCACAAATGTTACTAAATTCGGAGATTCTCAAAATGCCATCCTGGGTTATTTTTCTTCTTGCCTTAATGCCTTTTCCCTGTTGATGTCATCCATACTGATGACTTCAACTACGATTGTTAGAAAAAGCAATGCCAATTTTCATAGATGTCTCCTTTGACATTCATCTCAACAGTTTACCTGACTTCCCCTCACCAAACATCAGCCTCCTTCAAAATTCCCTGTCAGAGTAAACAAAACATCAGACATTTGGCATCTCAAAAATTAGATGTTATCACTAACTCTTCCCTCTTTCTTCCCATATTCAAGCCCTCACAAAATCTTAACAATTCTGTTTCCAAAACATGTTGCAAAATGTGTCACTTCTGTTTGTCTCCACTACCATGTCTCTTGTCTAGTTATCATTTCTGGCATGGACTTCTGAAATAACCAAATAACTAGTGCCTCTGGTCTATAATTGTTCCCCTCCAATCTATTCTCCACATTGTGGTTGAATGATCCATTAAAAAAGACATCTGATTATATTACTCTACTGCTTTAAATAATCCTTTAATTATTTTTAAAATTATTCCTTAAAGACCTATATTTAACAGCTAACATGAGCTGAAACATACCTACCTCTCCAGAGTTGAGACTCACCACTCTCAAAATCACAGATTAAACTAACATCCTTAGAATTTATAGTACTATTTAGTTTACAGAATTTTTTGTTGTAGTTAAATGGCCTGATTTTTATTTAGCATGACCCTGTATTATGTTCCTGATGGTTGTTCACAACTTTTTAGTAAGAGAGGGAGGAAATATTTCTTTTTAGGATTCTGGCTTCAAGCTGTTGCAAAAAATATAAATATATATATATATATCTATATATATATATATATGATATATGCTTCAATTCATTGTATGATAGTAAACACTTTTAAAAGGAAAAACATACATCTTATATTCAATGAAGTATTGTTTTCTTAGAAAGTTATGAGCAAGAAGGATTTGAAAACAATTTTACCACATATGACTCATGAATAAATTCTCTCTTCATTGTAGAAGGTACCATCTTTGCTCCATTATTAGATGAAATAAACCCAAAAACAAAGGAAATCAAGAGGTAATCCTTTTGGCAATTGGTCATGCAGTTTCTGCAAAACATGCCCTGCAGTGCAGGATTGTTCAAAGCTTCACATGCTGAGTTTTGCTTGTTGTGTGAAAAAACTAGCTGCCTCTTGCTGAGAAAGATTTTCTGAAAAGGAAAAGGAACTGAGTGACTTGCTATGTCTGTATGACCCAAGGTCTTGACAGGCCACAGTCCATGTCTCAGTGATCCATTGTATTTGTTTCACATCGTATGCCCTGATTGGTTGAAAGTACTTAACCTTGAGATTGAAACATTTCATTTAACGTTACTCTTTTTCCCCAAGAGCCTCTTCTGCTACATCAACCTCTTATTTTCCACATTTTCTTTTTCCCTCTGTTTCCTTAATCCTATTAGCACTTGATGTCAGAAAACATGAGACATTATAAAACAACAAAAATGCACAATCCATGTAATTTATAATACAGATAAAATGCAAATACTTAAGGTTATGCAAGAAAGTTCCATCTTATGAGATTTCCAAACTCACTGACAGTATATCAAAACTTTTGGGGAGAAATAGCTGGGATTGAAGAATGACCCTTTTCCACTGTTGTTCACTTTTTTTTGTTTTTTGTTTTTGCAGTACGCGGGCCTCTCACTGCTGTGGCCTCTCCCTTTGCGGAGCACAGGCTCCCGACGCACAGGTTCAGCGGCCATGGCTCACGGGCCCAGCCGCTCTGCGGCATGTGGGATCCTCCCGGACCGGGGCACGAACCCATGTCCCCTGCATCGGCAGGCGGACTCCCAACCACTGTGCCACCAGGGAAGTCCTGTTGTTTGCTTTGAGAACTGACAGTAAAGATTGACAGAGAAAGTTCTTAAGAGGCTATTGCCAGAAAGTGGACAGAAATTTTGCTGTGCATGAGACTGTCTAATATACTTTAGGTTGTCTCAGTCGCTTGTAATGCATTCATACACTTGAAATTGTATTACTGCATTAATAAGCTGGTTGGGCATATTAATGTAAATAGTACAAAGGAGATATGCATAAAATGTCCACAGATATTAAGCTTGATTTAATATATGGCTTGATTTTAATAGTATATAATGTGACTAAAAACTTTTAACCAAAATATAAAGTTTTAAAACTTATATTAAAATTGTATAAGGGTTTATATGGGTTAAACTTGTTTTTAACTATTCTTTACAAAGATTTTCTCTCCTTATTATATTATCAATAATTCCAAAATTTAAAATTCTAAAAGCTCTTCTAAAGATCACCTCTTTCTTTGTTTTTTAGACAATGTAACAGAGCTCAAGAATGGTCAAAATTTCCCAAATGCAGTTAGTTAGTGTGGAGGGGACCTTGCCTCATTCTGGGCTAGTGTCTTCTATTGGATGCCATGTTATATCATGCTTTATTTATTTGGCTTCCATATTTAGTATGTAAAAGTTCCAAAATATCATAAGACCAAAGCATGAAAGGTAAAACAATAAATAAATGAAAACATATTTCAAATTTAACTTTCAATAACAGAAACTCCATTTCTGTGGTTGAAATTAGTCATTTAGGTGGGTACTATGAAATATTTCTTTAAAAAAATCCATGAAGTAAAGAGTTTCTTGACTAATGAAAAATTATCATCTTGACCTTTTTATTTCAAGTTAAATTTCAAATTTAGTTTAAGTTTCAAATTTAAGCTCCATGCAATATTTATGGTTATTTTAAATTAAAACTAATGTTGAGAAGAAAATTATATTAAATATATGGTAGGTGTAGCTATATTCAGCAATCTTTTAAGAACTGCAGATGCTCTATAAATATTTATAAAATAAACAAATTTTGTGAAATTTCAGATATACTGTAGCTTCTAGAAACTTTCCCCTAATATGAACATTTTACATAACCATGGTGTACTCATCAAAACAAAGAAATTAACTTACCTTTGTAAGCACTTGACAGTTTGTCTTCTCCATCAGTCTCTGTTCATTTTTTATTCATTTTCAGTTTCCTCCCTTCTTTCTTCCCATCACTTATCTGCTTCAGAATTCATGGAATATTTTGTACAATTTTTACATAAATCATAAGGTTTGGAAAATTAAACTTACATTAGTAGAAATCTTGGTTTCAACCCAGAGACAGTCATGTTGCACATGCTCACACTTCTCCACTCTTCATTTCAATTTGTTTTTTAATTCATGGAATTGTTTGCTTAGAATTATACTTCTGCTTCTTTTAGTGGAGAGGAAGCTGATTCACAGATTCCATATTTGCAAATTTGCCTACTTGCTAAAATTTGCTTGTAACTCCAACATCAACAGCCAGGGAACTTTTGCAGCTCTTGGTGGACATGCCCAGAGCAGGGAACATTTCAAGTCAACAATGTGCACATTCCCAGCTGAAGTCAAACAAGGAGACACTACCTTCTCGTTTAAGCTTTCATATTTTAAACATTAAAAAATGTCCCTCTTTTGAGATTATTTAGTACCACCTTTTCTCTTTTTTTTTTCATTTTTATTATTTGTGTTGTGATTTTGATGTTAAAATGCCCCCCCACCCCAGTGTAGTGCTGAAGTTCTGTCTAATGTTTCCAAGTGTAAGAAGACTGTGATGTATCTTATGGAGAAAATACTTGTGTCAGATAAGCTTTTTTCAGACATGAGTTATAGAGCTGTTGATTATGAGTTTAATGTTAATGAATCAGCAGTATACATTAAATATGGTATCTTTAAACAGAAACACGCCTAAAACAACTTTATATATTGATTGATGAAACTATTGTGAACAGAGGCACGAGGAAGCTAACTTTGTATTTCCCTTAGGAACAATGACTTACAATCCCCTAATAAGGTGTTTTGCATTGATCATAACTACTGTGAATAGCAAGAATTTGCTGTATTTAAAATAATAAATAGGGCTTCCCTGGTGGCGCAGTGGTTGAGAGTCCGCCTGCCGATGCAGGGGACACGAGTTCGTGCCCCGATCCCGGAGGGTCCCGCGTGCCGCGGAGCGGCTGGGCCCGCGAGCCATGGCCGCGGAGCCTGTGTGTCCGGAGCCTGTGCTCCGCAACGGGAGAGGCCACAGCAGTGAGAGGCCCGCGTACAGCAAAAAAAATAAATAAATAAAAAATAAAATAATAAATAATTATAGGATGTATAAATATCATGCATAGGAAGTGAAAGCATGAAAATATCATATATATATACATATATATATATATATATATATATATATATATATATATGGAACTAAACCCTCTTTTTGTCTGATACTATGTATGTATATATAAACTAATCAACCAAGCAAAACAAAATTGTAAGATATTGATTTGAAAATTGGAGACTGGGAGAATGAAAAATTTCTAGTTAGTACAAGGTAATAAAAGGAAATTAAAGTTACAATATATGTTTTTTACTGTTTCATGGTAAATTAATGTTATTGATAGTTATGTGATACATATTGATTTATTTAGCAAGAACAGAATCATATTTTCATGAGCTTTTATAACCTGACTTACTTATATTCTGACATAGTAATAAATTAATTGAAAATTATAAAATGGGGGTTTTTCAGAGCATAACCCGTATTGTATATAACTATGAATTCATGCTTGAGGTGCTCACATTCAATACTCTGTGCTTTTTAGGTTCATAAATTAGATTGTAAGTCAGCACTCAAATATGCATGTTTAAGAACATCCAATGAACTAATTAAGTATGTTATTTACTTTATAATATACTACTATAAAGATATTTTTAAGGAAGGAAATTTCCTGAATACACATAAGATATTAACTTCCCACAATATGCTTTCACCATGCCTGTTTTAAGAAAAAAACTTATTGCACTGACTCAAGTTTGACTTGTTTTTTTTTGTGGCACTTTATTTTTTTTTATTTTTTTTAATTTTTTTATTTTTGCGGTATGCGGGCCTCTCACTGCTGTGGCCTCTCCCTTTGTGGAGCACAGGCTCCGGACGCGCAGGCTCAGCAGCCATGGCTCACGGGCCCAGCCGCTCTGCGGCACGTGGGATCTTCCCAGACCGGGGTATGAACTCGTGTCCCCTGCATTGTCAGGCGGACTCTCAACCACTGCGCCACCAGGGAAGCCCCTGTGGCACTTTAAATGACAACTTTCAGAGCCCTTTGATCTAATTTGTTTAACCAAATCTGTAAAGGGTATTTCTTGGGCAATTACAGGTTATCTCATTTTCCTAGACCTGATAGTTTTAGCTAAGATACAAATGTGCAAAATGAAAGGACAGCCAATTAATACTCTTTTAAGTTTTTTCCCTCCAGTGGTCTTCATAGAGAAAGACACTATTCCATTTTAGTAAAACAGGTTTTAATAGGAAGGATATAGATCAAGAATATTTACCTATATCATTGATTTATGTTGACTATTTGGAATATAAATGAAATAGTTTTTCCTTAGTTTGAATTAAGTATTTGTGGTCTCTGTCCAATGGTATATCTGTTAGAATTCTCAGTATTATGTTTAATTTAATAGGTTCATTGCATTTTTAAATTTTGTATAGCCTATATTGACAAATATTTACAGAATTCCTTTATAAAAGCATATTCCTCCTTAGTTTACTTATAGTGAGGGGAGTAATACTTTGGTATTGTCTCTATTTAAATGGTAAAAAACACATTTTGTCATCATGGTATGTGATCTTTTGACCTTGTCACTCAATCAAAATGTTGAAAAAACACTATATTAGTCACTCTTAACTAGATTCCTTGAACTAATCCATGGACAGTTGTGGGATGCAGCATTGTTACATGAGATTTCTTTATGAATTTTGAGTACCTGAGCATCCAGGTCACTGTGCAATATATACCCATTATGAAAAAAGAAGAAGGAGGAAGAAGAGGAGGCAGCACAAATCTCACAAGCTATAGCACTTTTGTAATAGTTACATCAATGTGACAGAAATAAGGCTTATTTATAGAGATCCTTATTGCAAGCCGAAGCTCCAGCATTGTGAGTTTTACAACTTGTGATGTAATTGATGGTCTACACCAAATAAATGTTCAGAATCCCAGCAAACCAGGACATTTTACTGTAGTGATTTTTGTTTCCAAAATGTATGAAATCATATTCTATTTTCAGATACACATGCACAGTAAACATAATGTGGCATTTTTCAGAACTATGTATTACCATCAAGTGTGAGCAGAAGGTATGGGGGATCTCAGATCAGGCAAATGAAAAGGAGAGTCTGAGAAGGGGAACAGAAATTCAAAATATTTAGAAGGGCAAGACTATCAAAAGTGGAAAATTAGTCCATGCTGAATCAAAGTGAGACTAAAAAGAGTGAATTAAATTTTAAAAATGACCAAAAAGAAGCTTCCATAGAGATGTGCTTTCATAACTCCTTCAATTATTTTGGCTTATTTATGCTGATACCTAAATCTCTGAATACCCAGGGAAAGTCTAATTAAAAAAAAAAAAGAATGTTTACTGGCTATCTTTTCTAAGACAGAACTTTTCTCTTGAGACTAGAATACACCTACTTCTAATTCACATCATCAACTCTGCCATCTCTCATTGATTCCTTTAAGCACTCCCACTCAATTTGCTTCTTCCAATAATTATTTGACTATGTTGTTGTCCCTGGTGCTAACCCAAACAATGACAACACAACCTTCCTTCAACTGTACACCCCCTCAAATACTGCTTTCTCTTTGTCTATTTCCTCATTGCCAACATTTGTGGCATTATCTGAAGTATAGTATTTACTATTGTCACTTAGAATAATGTTTCTGCTTTTTCAGAAACTTGCAATTTGGTGTTAGTACCCATCAGCACTGATCTTGCTGTCAATTTACCAGCAACTGCTGGGTTGCTAATCCATAGGATGCTTTTCAATCCTTAGCTGCCCAGACTTCTACACTTCCTCTTCTCTGAAACTTCCTTTTCTTGGCTTCTGGAACACAATTCTCTCTAATTCTTCCTTCCCCTGTAAACTCTACCCATGCCAAGCCATTTAAAACTCTATATGAATCATGATCTCTCTTGCCTTTACCTTGGATACATGCTGCATATCAATCCACACCAGCATTCTGTTCCCCTTTTTTCAATTGCAAGAATATTCCATGTCTGACTTTCCCAGCGACTTCTGTTCCCTTTTTGGAAGCACAGGAAATATACTACTCTTCAAGTACTAGTGAGCATGAGGAAATTATGAAAAGATGTCACAGTCTTTGCTGGCTACTCTCCTAGTCATTTTTTACTGTTCCTACCACACAGTGCAGAGAACATGAGAAGGCTGGGTGAAGGATAACTATGAGGCTTATAATCACCTTTGAAAGAACTGCACAAGTTTCCTATGATTTCAGATCCTTTCAAACACATTTTTGTTATTCTGTCATTTACACCTTACACTAAAACTCCATCTGGATATAAGCGGCAAGGCATAGGGGTCATTCTCAGTGTCCTTTCTTCTAAGTTTCCTTCTTACTGACTATCTTTCCTTTACTTCTGCCAGTTCAGGGAATCTTTATTCACTGAATCTTACGATGTGTTGTATCATTCTAATATGCTGTTCACTGGTTCTGCTGTAGCAGCACTTCCTGGAGATATTAGTTACCAGAGAGATGGAGTTGACTGGGAGAAGGGACATGGAGAGGGACAGGGTTTGGGGAGTTGGTGAGAAAATGTACTGAAAACACAGCAGTTAATATACAACTTTGGAAAATGAAATAGTGATATTATGTGTAGTATAATATTTTGGTATATTGACTTCTGGGTTTCTATATATTTTAGTATAGCAAAGTATATAATAATTATTTAACTCTTCTGCAGCTGTTTTTCCATATCTCACCCTTTCTAGATCCCTTAGCATCTTTTCATATTCATAGTTATTCTGTACTTGATTTCTTCTGTGATACATATTTTTGTATTCTATTTACCCTTTTGCATCAACATAACAACACTGAATTCTTTGTAATTGACATTGTGACAGTGTGTTTTGTTCTGTTTTGTTTAAATCTGCTGGTAAATGTTTAGGCTCCACATCACAGATCTGTGTTCTTGCCAAACTTTATGGAAAAATGTCAATGAAGTAATAATTATTTTTAATTTTTAAATATTGACATCTTACCAATGATCAAAAATAAATAGATCTTCTAAATACCTCATAATAAATTTAATGCAAATAAAATTATATTATTAGAAAGTTAACCTGCTGTATAGCACAGGAACTCTACTTCACTTTGCTGTACAGTAGAAACTAACACAATATTGTAAAACAACTAAACCCCAATAAAAAATTATTTTTAATAAAATAAATTAAATAACTAAATAAATAAGAAGTTAAAAATTTGAAATTTGGTCAAACTTAATGTGATGGTTGTTGTCAATATAGCTAGGAATTTGTAAAATGGTAAAATAATAAAAAATATTATTAATACTATTTTTAATTCTATTTTAATTATATTCTAAAATAGAAAATGTGAAAATTAAGAAAGGAAATCCTTTTTCAAAATGGTGCTGGGAAACCCTTAAGGAGGAGCTCTCACACAAGTAGCATTCTTGGAAGCTTACTTCATATACCCATCAGGAATATTATGTGCACTAGCAGGAAGAAGGGAGATTTTCTCCTTGCCCAACAACAACCCAGCCAGTGGGAAACTGCTACAACTCAGCCAATGAGCAGCCACCACAACCCCAGACTCTCATTCTCCTCTAATGAAATTTCATTCAATATAGCCCCTCCCAACTTCCTCCTTTCCTCTGTAAAAGAACACCTCTCCTTTGTTCTCAGAGTTTGCCTATGGTTCACCATAATTTGGATGTCCTGAATAGTAATTTTTCTCCTATACCTGAATAAACTCAATTTTGCTGGCTAAACCACTTATCTTTGTTGTTTTAAAGGTTGCCAAGGGCCATGTCCAAGGATTCACTTACAGGTGAAGTAAAATATGTCTCATATATAGCACTATGACATTCCAATGTTGGAGCATCCCTTGCCTGACAACTTTGATTTTTCAGGCTGTCCATACTATCACACACTACCAGACAGGACAACCTCACCATACTTGTCATTTGATTCTTTATGCTGTATCTTTTATCCAGGTCATTTATCTAAGGCTATTAAGAATTCTTGCTTAGAATCAAATAATTTAGTAGATTTGAAATGTTCAAATGTCACATTAAAGTTTTATTTTGTTTTGTTTTTCTTCTAAATTAAAATCTCCTGACCAAGAGTGTTTGAGCTGGCTGCAACAAAATTTTCTGCTTTTTGGGTACAGGGCTGCATAAGGAAACAGAAGGTCACTTAACATCAATATATTAATGAAATAACCCTTTACAGGTAAGGTTGGTCCAGATAGAGAGGACTTTTTAGATAGGACAGTGGTGGTCTGGTTTTCACAAATATTCTGTAAAAAGAAACATTTTTCTTGTAGTCAGTGCTTACCATCTCCTCTCACTGTCTCCTTTTCCCTTCCCATGTTTCAACACTAATGTAGTTTTAATTTAATAAATGGTCAAAGAGATACAAAGCATATATCACTTGAGAAACAGTGAAGACAAACTGTCTGTTTCACAAATTTACATAAAATTTATTTTATTGGTTTACTATTGTCAATTATGAATATTATTATAGGATGTTTATAGTCTTGATCTGGAGAGGAGAAAATTCCACCAGAAAAAACAAAATTGCTCATACATTAAAAAGTACAGGGGGTTAAGAAACATATATTGAAAATCAACTCTTAACTCTGTTTGGGAGTCATGAATGCCAGAAGGTGAATTGGTTCAAGAAGATAATAAAATGGATAACAAACACCAGAGAATCTATAGTTTGGAGGATGAAAAAGGTGCCAAAAACAGGAGCAGCCTGGAGGTTGGCATGGACCTTGTGCACTTTTGCATGCTTGGGGGAAAGCAATGATTTCCTTCTGCCAAGTCAGCCTCAGTATTAGTGTCATGGAGATTCTTCTTATGTTTATGGTGATTGTCCAGGTCTGGCTCATATGTAAAAGGGATGTACTGGCATCTTTACAAATATGAAAGCCAGAAAGGAACCAATAAGAAATGATGAAATGTTGGTGTGAGGATTTAGCCTGCTTAGGGTAGAGGACTGGAGATTATGCCAACTAAGACAACAAAATATTGCAGTATAACGATGTAGTGATTTGTGGTTCATTTAGAAAAAGACCCTTTAATAAAATGTCTACCTGGCCATGAAGGGGCATGGAGGCAAGTCCTGTCTCCTTTACTGAATCAATTGTGAAGGTGACTGGGGAGGTAATTGTTCCTTTTTTAAAACTTTACTATTTTATTTTTTATTCCAAGCATATGAGACCTAGTTAAGACTGGTTCAGCTGCACAGAAGAATCCACTGGGCCTTATATGCCACTTACTTGGAACTAGGTGACTCATTTCTAGTTAATAAATATATTTGTTAATGTCACTTAACAAGGGACTACCCAAAAATGTGTAGCTGTGTTAGAATATTTACTTCTTTTATACAGAGGAAAGAGAGGACCAATGAGAAGAATTATTTATACCTTGGAATTCATTTTCCTCTTCTTTCTATTTTATTTATAGTTCTAGCAACAGAGTTTCTGGTAACAAAGTAAAAAGTCAGAATGCAGTGCAGTGTAGTTTTCAAAAGTATGGGATTTTAAGTAAAATAGAGCTAAGTCCAATTTCTACCTTTGCCGTTTGCTAATAGTATGATCATGGACGAGTTGCTGAATTATCCAAGCCCCAAATGCCCCTTTAGTATAATGGGAATAAAGTGAACTTTCAGCTTTAAGAGGATGATATGGGAGAATGTATATTTAAAAAATAACAAAGTAACTGGCATATAGTGAGTATTCAGAAAGGTTATTTTATCCATCTTAGCATTCAGAAATATTTATTAAACCCATTATATTCAAGGGAATAACGATTCTTGCTCTCGGGAAATCTAGTGAGAGAAAACAGACAATAAAAACATAAAAAATGTAGAATTTGTCAGATGCTGTGTATTATATAATGGGCAAATACGATGAGCATGTTAAAGGGTAGACACTTTTGGGCTGAAAGAATAATTTTGTATTTTTAGAAGAGGTACTTAAGAAAGATCTCTATGCAAAGAGGATATTTGACCATGTTCATAACATATTTGGGGGAAAGAGAATTTGTTGCAGGGGACAACAAATATAAGTGTCCCAAGGCAGAAGCATTGCATTGCATCTTTTTTTTTTTAATACATACTCTTTATTGATGGGCAAACTTAAGCAGCTCTATATATGCTCTTAATTTAAATACATGCTATTCCCTTATCCTGGAACAGACTCCCTGGCTACATTGCCATTCTGTCTAGTTAACTTCAATTAACTCTTTAGATCTCAGTTCAAATCCTCCCTCCTATCTTCTTAGCTCTGTAGGGTAGGTCAGGTCTCCCTATATCTATTCTCACATCTCCATATATCTTTCCTTTTAAGTATTGCTCATGTTTATCACACTTGTAATTTTACATTTATTTTTGTGTTTATCTGAATAAATTTGATTTTTGGCAGTAAACTCTAAGTTCCAGAAGGAAAGGATACATGTCAGTTATTGACTATCACCATAACTGTGTCCAAAATATGGCCTGGAACAGAGTAAACTTTCAATAAGTATATTGACTATATGGGTAACAAAGGAATGAGTGCATAAATAAAGATAAATATTTGTAAACTGAGACAATTCTATGTGGTATATGAAGTTATAACTTATTTGGAAAAATTAAATAAAAAGACAATGAAATACTTAATTCTTCTATAGAACAATAAACTTTGATGACCTGTCCACTTAATTTAATTAACTACATCTGTAGTTCTGTAGTTCCATAGGTCTATAGTTCAAAAGGAAATGAATTAAATCTAGAGGTCTCAGAGAAATCCATCAGCTTCTTCAGAAAATAGTACAAAGCAGATGCTCTTTGGCTGGTGACTTAAGAAAACTTGCTCAAATACTTACAAGGACATATTAATTAGCTTAGAATCATGTCTCTGTATGAAAAGGAGTAATTAAGGTTAAGTGCTTATAATGTGTTTAGTTCTTCAATATTAACCATAGCTGCTTCTATATCAGAGATTCAACCACTGAGCAAAGGAAGTAAATCTTCATATTTTAATAAAACTCACTTAGTCTTTTGTATCATAGTAGATGTGTAAAATACTCATGCCCTAGAGGAATTTAATCAGTATTTAAAAAGAGAGAGAGAAACAGAGAGAGAGTGTCATCAATTTATTTATTTATTTAGCCATTGGTAGATAAGTCAAGTAGAATCAGGCCCATTGTATCTCAGGAAATTACTTATGGATCAATCAGGCAAAACACATTGCATTGATCCATAAATAATTTCCTATTAAAAGATATTTCATGGATCACTGGTAACTTTTTAAATGAAATAATTTAATTCTCTTAAATGACACTTCTGAGGTAGAGCTATTTAAATTGCATTTTCTGAACATTGAAAATATATGTTTAAAAAATTTAATAGCTGAAATACTACATGGGGAAAAAAAATCCATTCTGGATTTTAAAAGTCTCGGTATTAACTTTTGCTTTCTCATTTTCTACCAGTTTAACTTGGGCCAAAGTAATCTTTGTAAATATTAGTTTCTTCTACTTAAAATTGATATTTTACCTGACATACCTATCTTAGATATATTTCTCAGAATCAAAATATAGATTTAATAACTATATATGCAATATATTTATATGTATATGTGTATATACATATATACACACACTCAGTTATTATATGTCAGATATTGTTATACCTGACAGTAACAATGTCTGTGATATTGGATGTCTACTAACACCCAGTCTTATAGTTTTCAGAAAATAACATTCTTTTGTAAAAATTAATGAATAAGTGTTGTAATATTAATTGTAGTACAGAAAAGGAAAATAAAATGTATTATTTTATTCTCCCAGATTTTTTAATGGAAAGCTATGACATCCATTTTCCCATCTTTCAGTCCCTGACATAATTATGAAAATGAAAAGTAAGATAACTTGGAGTTTCCACTACCAAAAGCATGAATAAAATCTTGAAAAAAATATCAGGACCATTCAGGAATATCCCATGTATAATATTTCAATCCCTATCTGCTACAGTTGATAGGGATTGAACTCTTCCCTTATGCTATAGAAAAATTTTTGTTATAAAATGCCATGACTAAGTAATTATCTACTAATTCTTCCCAGATTCCTTACAGGATTTCACCTCCCAGAAACAAAATTATTTCCTGGAATAGTTTGATCCTTTATTTTCTGCTTTCTAATGATAGCGATAGGAAAAAATATATATCTTGGAAAAGCAATGAAAGTGATATATTCTAGGGCTGAATTTTCATTCACTGCAAAGGGAGAAATATAGTTAATGCTTCAGATAATTTAGGATTTTTTATTCTTTGATAAAACTAATTCATTATTTTTCCAGAGACAAGTTATATAAGTAAATGTTTTACAGAGAAATTTAGGTGAAGTTTAAATCCATCTGCCTAAGGTCTAGGCTTTTAGGCTTAATACTTGAAAGTCACAGGAGCAATAGAAAACATAATCACATTGATAATGGCAAAAGCTAGTCTTGAAAATATTTCATCACTGTCCTGTGTAAGGGAGACTACAGGTCAAAGGAGGCTAGAAGCAATTCTGCAATATGAGAAGCAATTTAGCATTCACAATATAGAAGAGCTTAGTAATGAACACACTTTACAGTTGGAGATGTTCTGAGAATTTGCTAACAGATTGTTGTCTCAATAAAATGCATGTGCACATGATCTGTAGGAAGTATGAGATAATAATACATAAACTGAAACTTAAAATTGTAAATGGCTTTAAGGTGGGTAACTACAGGTTGTAGAAGAAATTTAAGTAAAAGAAAAAAAACTTTAAAAAATGGATTAATTACAGAATTTTGAAAGGCATTAGATTTAGAAATGAGCACAATTGATATTTTTTAGAAATGAAGTCAGTAATTACAAAGAAAACATGAAAATTTCTCTCGAATATCAGCAGACAGAACAAGACAACTGAATCTTGTGGGAGATGGATGTGGAGGCCTTTATATGCAGAACAGTGACCAGAGATCCAAGATGCAGATCAGCTGTATGTAGGAGAGAGAAATTAAAACAAGTGAAGAACAATAACCAGTATATAAAAGAAGAAGATTCTTCTGGAATAAAGGAAATGTCAAACTGCAAGTTGAAAGGAGCACTTGGCAAAAAAAAAAAAAAAATTAAAATTAAAATTTTAACACTAAAGGCAAATTGAAAACAGAAGCATTGGGTACAAGAGAAAGTATACCTGCTCACATGCCCCAACCATAAGGAAGGACAGAACAAGGAGGACGAACATGGCTCTCTTGTTCTTGTTCTATAGGTTGTTCTCTGCCTACCTTGGCTTCATCCCTCGGGCTTTCTTCATGAGGCAGGGTCTGAAGTATTTCCCCTGGTCAGTCAAAACTCCATCTCAAAAGTGTTTAAAAAAAAATGATTAGCTTGGAACAAGGTGCATATTTACCTTCAAATCAAACATTGTAGACTGGGAGGTAGGATGTCTAAAAGGAGGTGTCTCTCATTTCAGACCACTTGTCAGAAGTGGGTGAGGCCTCATTTTCCTCTTAGCTTTACTTCACACACACACACACACACACACACACACACAGAAGAACAGATCACACACACACACACACACAGAAGAACAGATAAAGCAATAGTAGAATTTTATTTTTAGTGCAAGGTGAAGAAAAAACTGATCCAGTAAAACCAAATTTCTCTTTAGTTTGAAAGCAGAAAGGGAAATTGTAAGAAAACCCATACAGTATTAATCTTGGCCCATTAGCATTAAGATTGGTTAAGAAAGAACACAAGAAAGACAAAAAATAAAACTCAAAAGATATCTTATGTTCTTGTGTTGGAAGAATTAACATTGTTAAAATGTTTGTATTACCCAAAGTGATCTATATAATATTCCAATAGAATTATTCACAGAAACAGAAAAAAATCCTAACTTTCATATTCATATTGACATAAAAACAGACACATAGATTAATGGAACAGAATAAAGAGTCCAGAAATACACCCATACATACTCAGTTAACTAACCTTTGACAAGGACACCAAGAACACACAATGGAAAATGGTAGTCTATTCAAAAAAAAGGTACTGGGAAAACTTGATATCTACATGCAGAATGGAACTGGACCTCTATCTTACAGCACTCACAAAAACCAATTAGAAATGGAATAAAAACTTAAATGTAATATCAGAAATGGTAGAATTCTTAGAAGAAAACATAGGAAAAAATGTCCTTGATATTACTCTTGGCAATGAGTTTTTGAGTATGACATCAAAAGTACTGGCAACAAAAGCAAAAGTAAACAAATGCGACCACCTCAAACTAAAAATCTTCTGCACAGCAAAGGAAATCATCAATCAGTCATCAAGAAAATGAAAGGCAACCTACTGAACTAGAGAAAATACTTGCAAACCATATATCTGGTAATAATTTAACATCAAAAATATATAAAGAACTCATACAGTCAATAACAGAGAAATTAAAAATCTGATTTTAAAGGACAAAGGACCTGAATAGGCATTTTTCCAAAGATGGCATTCAAATGGCAAACAAGTACATGTAAAGGTGATCTACATCACTAATCATCAAGGAAATGCAAATCAAAACGACAATGAGATATTACCTCACACCTGTTAGAATAGCTATTACCAAAAAGACAAGAGATAACAAATGTTGACAGAATGTTGAGAAAGGGAACCATGTGCATTGCTGGTGGGAATGTAAATTGAGACAGCCATTATTAAAAACATTATGGACATTTCTCAAAAAATTAAAAATAGTACTACCATATGTTCCAACAATCTTTTTTCTGAGTACATACATGAAGGAAACAAAATCAGTATCTTGAAAAGATACCTGCACTCCCATCTTCATTGTAACATTATTCTCAAGAAGCAAGATATGGAAAGAACCTAAGTATCTGTTGACAGATGAATGAATATAGAAAATGTGAGATTGAACTTTCTCTCTATATCTATCTATCATCTATCTATCTATGTATCTATCTATGTATCTATCTATCTCTCTATAATGGAATATTATTCAACCTTTAAAAGAAGGGAATCTTGCCATTTGCAACAACATGAATGAAACTGGTTGGCACTGTGTTAAGTGAAATAAGCCAGACAAAGACTGTATAGTATCACTGATATGTGAAATCCAAAAAAACAAAATAGATTAATTAATAAATACTTGAACACCTAGAAACAGGATATAAAATGGTGGTAGCTAGGGGTTAAGGGGTGGGGAGATGTTGATCAAAGGGTACAAACTTTCAGTTATAAAATGAATAAATTCTGAGGATCTAATATACAAAATGATGACTCCAATTAATAATATTGTATTGTATATTTGATATTTGCTAAGAGAGTAGATTTTACATTTTCTCACTATAAAAAAATAGTAACTGTGTGAATGACAGATGTGTTAATTAATGTGATTGTGGTAAATATTTCACAAGGTGCACATATATCAAATCATCATATTATATACTTTAAATATATGCAAATTTATTTGTCAATTTTACTTCAATAAAGTTACAGGAAAAAAAAAACACAAGTAGAATTCAGAAAATGCAGCATGAACAAAGATATGGAGGAAACACTGAAGAATAAAATAAATAATCCAAACTTTCCCACTGTTGGGAAACCTTAGTAAATATAGCTACAGGAGGTAAAAGACCTGTACTCAGAAAACTATAAAACACTGGTGAAAGGCATCAAAGATGACACAAACAGATGGAGAGGTATATCATCTTCTTGTATTGGAAGAATCAATATTGTGAAAATGACTATACTACCCAAAGCAATGAACACATTCAATGCAATCCCTATCAAATTACCAATGGCAGTTTTACAGAACTAGAACAAAAAATCTTAAAATTTGTATGGATGCATAAAAGACCCCGAATAACTAAATCAATCTTGAGGAGAAAAAATCAGAGATGGAGGAATCAGACTCCATGAATCAGACTATACTATAAAACTACTGTAATCAAAACAATATGGTACTGGCACAGAAACAGAAATATAGATCAATAGAACAGGATAGAAAACCCAGAGATAAACCCATGCACCTATGGTCACCTAATCTATGACAAAGGAGGCAAGAATATAAAATGGAGAAAAGACAGTCTCTTCAATAAGTGGTGCTGGGATACTTGGACAGCTACATGTAAAAGAATGAAATTAGAACACTCCCTAACAGCATACACAAAAATAAACTCAAAATGGATTAAAGACCTAAATGTAAGACTGGACACTATCAAACACTGAGAGGAAAACATAGTAAGACCACTCTTTGACATAAATCACAGCAAGATCTTTTTTGACCCACCTTCTAGACAAATGGAAATAAATACAAAAATAAAAAAAAATGGGACCTAATGAAACTTAAAAGCTTTTGCACAGCAAAGGAAACTATAAACAAGGTGAAAAGAGAACCCTCAGAATGGGAGAAAATATTTGCAAATGAATCAATGGACAAAGGATTTTTCTCCAAAATATATAAACCACTCATGCAGCTCAATATTAAAAAATCAAACAACCCAATCAAAAAATGGGTTGAAGATCTAAATAGACGTTTCTCCAAAAAAGACATAAAGATGGCCAAGGGACACATGAAAAGCTGCTCAACATCACTAATTATTAGAGATGCAAATAAAAACTACAATGAGGTATCACCTCACACTTGTTAGAATGGGCATCATTAGAAAATCTACAAACAAATGCTGGAGAGGTTGTGGAGAAAAGGAAACCCTCTTGCACTGTTGGTGAGAACGTAAATTGATACTGCCACTATGGAGAATGCTATGGAGGTTCTTTAAAAAACTAAAAATAGAACTACCATATGACCCAGCATTCCTGCTACTGGGCATATACCCAGAGAAACCCGTAATTCAAAAAGACCCATGCATCCCAATATTCATTTGCTGTCTATTCAGGTATTTCACAGATGCAAGGTTTATCAAAATTTTTCAAATTTTTAAAAGGATAAGATTCTCAATTTAAAATCGCACCTTAAAAGCAAACTAGATTTGGACAATTGCTGTTAATATATTTTATTTTTTGAGAGAACTACCCAAGAATAATTTAAGAGCAATTTGGGAAAGATGGTGATATGATCTGCAACAGATGACTCTTCTTCACCTCCAGATTTCCTAACGAAAGTGTCAAGAGAATATGCACAATTAATAATAATAATAATAATGTGAAATTTTTCTATAACTTGTTGGAATAGGCCTGCAAACACAGTTTGAGGCCTGCAAACACAGTTTTCTTTCCATGAAAAAGCAATATATTCAGGCACGAGGAGACAAAGTTTCTTGCTCATTCACTTATAGAGAAAACTCAAAGGGATGAAGATTGGAACTTGGAGTTGGTAGGGCATCTGTCAGGAGATATGCCTTTTGGTCGCCTCACTGCTGAAGTGTTGAAATTCATGAAAAACAATGGTGAGACCAAACCCTGTGTGTCTGTGTGCACACATTCCCATACACATCTGTGTTGAGGGTTTGTCAGAGTGTGCTATGGGACAGAATAGGTGCATAACCTAAATCTGGACATGGGTGTGGAGATGTTTCCATTATCAGTAGGACAGAGAATTGGATTTACATCTGGTTTCAGACCCAACCATCACCATAACATGCCACGAGGTGGCCAAGTTTCAGGTTGGTAATCTATCACAGGGCCTTGTAATTTGTTTTTTAAATGAAAATACATACATATCCACTGACATACAAATATATACACATGAACACAGACACACAAATACACACACTCACACAGACACATATACATAAGTATAGAGGATAGTATATCTAACATTAATGAATATAAACAATTTAATATCTGCCTCAGATAGTCATGTTTTACATATAAACATAATACAGATATGGTAAATACTCCTTGCATTCTCATTCTTGCATTCTGAATCTTGTCAGAGGCAACCACACTGCTAATATGAATTTGACATGCCAGTCTCCTGCTCATGTTCTAATAGTAACCTTTAATGATTTTGTTTTAGAATTTCACTCAGGGCTTCCCTGGTGGCGCAGTGGTTGAGAGTCCACCTGCCGATGCAGGGGACACGGGTTCGTGTCCCGGTCTGGGAAGATCCCACATGCCGCGGAGTGGCTGGGCCTGTGAGCCATGGCCACTGAGCCTGCGTGTCCGGAGCCTGTGCTCCGCAATGGGAGAGGCCACAACAGTGGGAGGCCCGCGTACCGCAAAAAAAAAAAAAAAAAAAAAAGAATTTCACTCAAATACTAGCACAGAGAGTGCATCACTTTTCAATTGCTTTAAATTGTTTGCAATGTATGTAGCTATATAACTAGGTCGATATTTAATCACCTCTGAGATTATAGCCTATGAATATTCCATGTTTTATTTATCTTTTTCACTATAAATGGGTAATTAGGAATTTTTTTTTAATATTAAAAGCCCCTACATGGTCTAAGCCACTAGTACTTCTTGAATCACATTGGCTACAATTCTCCTTCTTCCTTATTTGGCTCTAGCATTATTGGCCTCCCTGAAGTTCCTCAAAAACATGATGAGAGGTGATTGTTTTAAACCACTAAATTTTAGGATAGCTCATTATTTGGTAATAAATAACCAAAGAATTAGCTCCTTAAAAATATTTACCATCTTTGTTTACTTCAGAACTTTAGATTTTGTTGCTATTGTGGATGGACACATCACTAATCTGCTCTTGCACATGTACAGAATTTTAATGTTAGTCTTGTATCAGGTAATCTTACTAAATTCTCTAATCCCAGGGCTGTCTGAATAGTTTCATGTGGAACAATGAACAGCAGACAAGGGTGTTTCTAATGCAGATTTCATAGATAGGACAGGAGTTTTTATGGCTCCTGATTTTATGCAGAGAACTTGGTTCCATATCTGCTTTTAATCTTAGATGACTTCAATACCTCCTAACTGGTCTCCCTGTCTCTACTGGTACCCTTAACTTTTCTCTGCAGGGCAGAGTATTTAGTTTCTAAAACAATAAATCAGATAATGTCACACCTTTATTAAATCCTCTAATGGAATCTTACCTCACTTAAAATAAAATTCAAACTTCTTAACAGGAGCCACCGTGCATCCTACATTCTCTGATGCCCACAAAGCACTCCAAGGTCAACTTTGTTTGCTGTGCTCTGGGCTCTTAACTTTTCTTTGTCTAAAAAATAAAATAAAATTAGTTATATCTAGGGGCATTTGAACTTACTCTTTTCTCTCCTTGGAATGTTTCACCCTGACTTTTTTTATGGGGGGCTACTTTTCTACATTTTGATCTCAGATTTCTATCAAGTCATTTTGTTTAATTTCATTCATTCCACTCATGGACAGTACCTTGTTTATTTACTATCTCTCTGAAATAGAACATACATTTCTGAAGAGGAAAGACTTCTTCTGTATACTCCTGTATACCCACAACTAGAGTAGTGACTTAAATATAGTGAACACATAACTACTCATTAAACAAATCCTATTAAAATTGGAAGTAACCTCAATGTTGAGTAAAGAGTAAAATTATGAGTTCTAAATAGATGAATTATTTTCATCAATTTAAATGTCTTAATAATGTGAAAAATGTACTAGTTATGTTTTTATTGAACATCATAGAATATCAAGTTAAAAATTATGAAATATGGTGCAATCACATCTATGAAAATCATCCATTTTTAAAACAAAGTACATGAGAATGATGACAGTAGTTTATTATGTGTGAGAAGATTCATGTTATAGATAATTTTATTTATTGTCTTTTTTAATTCTCATGTTTTTTCCAACTTTTAATAAAAATATGTATTTGATAATAAAATTAAACAATAAATGCCTTGAACAAAAAGTTGCTTTTTTAATTAACTCTCATTGATTTCTCTTCTGCCTTTGATTCCATATGTAGGAAAACAGCAGAAGACCTTCACAATTGGTCATGAGTTGATAGAATAACTGTTGACCAAATATTCATAAATCAGATAAAACTGTACATTTATTATTTATGATAATTTGTTGTATAGCTTTTATACATCAGACATAATGTAAATACAGAACTGAGAGCTTTGCCTAAAACAGATATGGTCCAGACTTCCATGGAAATTATGATGTGAGTAATAGACAAGTATTAAACAGGTAATTGTTAGGTGAGTATTATGGTAAGGGAAATAGGCTGAAAGTAAGGGAATAAATATAGGCTGAGAATTAGACTATAGGTAATTAAATATTAGCCAAATTAGAAATTAATTTAGCATAGATATTCAGTGAGTTGGATAAAGCTTGTCCAGTTATACCCAATAGGGGGAAATGCCTATATTTCTATGTCTATTATCTAATTTTTAATAGCTAAAAATAGGTTGAGTCATCTCAATCTTTGAAAAGAATAAGAGAATACACGGTTTGGGAAAATTTGAAGATACTGCAATTTTTTATGTGACCTATGATTCTCTTTTTATAACTCCAAATTTCAATTGTTTAGCACCATTTGGAAGTTCTTCACTCAAGTAGAGGTTGCTACCATTTAAAAGGCACATTTCATTTTTAAGCACCTATAACGATTCAATTCTTTTTCATATTGAGATGAAGTATTCTTTACCTACCTTCAATTTAACTCAGTCTTCTGAAGTTACATAGGATAAACCTAATCTCTTGACTAAATGCTAGTTTATCAAGTATCAGAGACAGCTATCAAAAATACTATCAAAAGCTCTTAAATAGTGTCTTTTCTAGTCTCAATGTATTATTTTTAAATACATCACTGTTTCCGGATATAACTATGCTAGTCACTCTCCTGGACTCCCTAAAATTGTGTTGTCAAAATGAAATTCAGTGATGTACTCATACTTTGACCAGTAAAGAGTAACTAATGATTATATCAATCTTTAATAATATAAATGTAATTATGTATAAGTTGCATTATTTATTTTGGTAATCATATAACATTATTGATTCTTATATAACATAACATCTGTTAATTGCTTTTGCTAAGGTCACCAATAATTTTTATATTGGTAAACCCAATGAAACAAATTAGACTGTTCTTTCTTGACCCCTGGTATGAGTTGAATTGTGTCACTCAAAAATATATATGAAAGTCCTAACCCTAGTAACTGTGAATGTGACCTTATTTGGAAATAGTTACTGCAGAGGTAATCAAGTTAAAGACATAATGAATTAGGGTGGGCCTTAATCCAATATGACAGGTGTTATTATCAGAAGAGTAGAAGAGACACAGACACATGCAGAGAGAGAACATCACTTGATGATGGAGCCAGAAGCTGGAGTGGTGCATCCCCAAGCTGAGGCACACTGAGTATTGGGAGCAACATTGAAAGCTAAAAGAATGATGTGTAACAGAGCCTCCCCTTGAGCCTTTAGAGAGATCAGAACTCTGCCTACACCTTGACTTTAGGCTTGGGGCTCTAGAAATTTTAAATTAAACATTTCTGTTGTTTTAAGCCACGTGCCTTGTGTTAATTTGCTATGGAAGCCATAGGAAACTAGCATAGCTTTGGATACCAGGAACTGGGGTACTGCTGTAACAAATATCTACAAATGTGCAAGTGGCTTTGGAATGGGGTAATAGATAGAGGTTGGCAAAACTTTGAGGTACATGATAGAAAAAGTCTAGATTGCCTTGAAAAGATTGTTGGTAGAAATATGAAAGCTGAAGATTCTTCTGCTGAGGATCTCAGATGGAATGAGGAATGTGATTTTGGAAATAACTTTGAAAAAGTGATCCTCATTATAAATTGGCATAGAACTTAGCTGAGTTTTGCTCTATTGTTAGGTGGAACGTAGAACTTGTAGGTGATGAATGTGTATATTTAGCTTAATGGATTTCCAAGCAAAGTGTGGAAGGCAAAGCATAGTTATGCTGTGCTGCTTAGAGTAAAATACAAAAGGAAAAAACAAATTAGGGAAGAAACTATAAAACAAATAGGGACTAAAATTTGGGGATCTGAAAATTTTTCAGCCCAGATATATATATCGGAAAAAATGATAAAGCGTGCTCTGGAGAGAACACCACCAGTGTGGCTGGACCAATTTTGCTGGAGAGATTAGACATGTGATTCATAGATCCAATCAACCAAATCAGCAGAAACTGAAGGGGACAGAGATGAGAAGAAATGACAGAAGGTTGTTGAGTATCTGGGATCTGTAAGCAGGAAATTGCTGATAGGGCTATTTGGCCACAAACCTGTGTTAGCCTTCAAGAAAATAAGAGAATGATTCTGAAAGGATCTCAGAGGCCAGAGGGGCTGTAGAGGGTGTGCTTATACTTTGATTTTGGACTTCTAGTCTCCAGAAATGTGACTTTAAAATCTCTGTTCTTTCAA
This sequence comes from Mesoplodon densirostris, assembly GCF_025265405.1. Classification (NCBI taxonomy): domain Eukaryota; kingdom Metazoa; phylum Chordata; class Mammalia; order Artiodactyla; family Ziphiidae; genus Mesoplodon; species Mesoplodon densirostris. The sequence continues at coordinate 71,434,148 of NC_082662.1, forward strand.
GCCATTTCATTTGTGATAATTTGTTACAGCATTCCTAGAAAACTAATACAATCTTTCAGCAGCTTTTGTGAGTGCTTAAAGTCATCTCTAAAATTTCGCTCTCCATAACTTCTATTTCACCAAGGTTTTTAGCTGATCTCACCACAACTGTTATTGCCCACTTCCAAGGCATTTTCCATCTTGCAGCTGGAGTGTTCTTTGAATTAATTGTTCATTAATCTGGTCCTGGTGATTCCTGTCACATGGAATTCCTGTGTGGCTGTCTTTAAAGTGACAATTCAAAGAACCCTATTGAGAAATGCATGGACAGAGAATAATGAGTGAGAAAGGAGGATCATGTATTGGAGACCTTTATGACTTGACCTAGAAGTGGTGCACATGTGTCCCCTCACATTCCATTGATTAGCATCCAGTGACATCACCACACCTAGCTACAATAAAGCCTGGAAAATCAAATCTAATGGTGTGGGCTGGAAGAAGGTAAGAATCTTGTGACACTTATATGTTGCAGTCCACCTTATTTTTCATTAAATATGCATTTTACCCATTCTCACTCACTTAAAATACTTATTGCTTCCCTAAGGGAGATACTATAAAGTATTTCCAGTTACAATATCCAATTCAAGGTTCAGATGATCAGTCATCCAGATGAAGAACTATCCTCTCCATCAGAATCAGTAATGGATTCTCCAGGTACAGGAGCCTGTGCACAAAAAGAGCAAGTTATTCCCATATCCAACATACACACTCATTACTATACACTGAAGCTGGGACACAATAACACCCATAATCACTTCTGTGTGAAATGGAAGAACAGGAGATATTCTGATAGACCTCATTAAGACCTCTTATGCTAAGTGTAAAGAAATATTTTAATTAGATAACTATTTTCTTACTTGTGAAGAAGTTTTCCCATTATTGTTGTGGATCTATTTTCTGGAAGGTTCTTTCCTGTCCATTACTCTTCATATCTATATCACCAGTATGTGTTAGGAAAACATCTTCCCTGAGTCTGAAGAGATTTTGTATAGTGTCTCCAATGGTAAAAATTTGGCAATTTAAAATGATAGGTTAAGGCTAGAACAAAATTTTTAAGTACAAACTTATGATTTCTTTGGAAATATAATTTTCTTAAAAATTTAGTTGCCCTCTAATGTATTTATTTCTACTCAGATTCACATACCAGTAACTATGTCCTAGATTTTCCTAAACATAGTTCCCAACCCTGATTCACTTCTTTGTTTCTATTATCACTTTACATCTTCTCTCAAATTAATGCTGGTTATGTTGATAATGCATGAGATAATTGATTTTGTTGTGAAGATAAAAGCCTCACTATGACATTTGCTATTAGGTTTGGCTAATTTGTCTAATGAAGTCTTGCTGGACCTTTGTTAGTGACGACTTTTCTAGTCTTTTCCTTCACTACCTGAGTTTAGAACAATTGGCTTTCCCAACACTTCAAGGCCCATCATTTCTGAATTTTCTGCATTCTCTTTAATTTATGCCTGAAACCAATTTATTCTTGACTGAATTCATCTCTTCTTTGTAACACTTTGTCAATGCAGCAAGTAGTATTTGTTACCAAGTCTAAGCTCATATGCTTGTTGCACAACAGACCAATAAATTGAGAGATGGGTTGTTGGGTCCAGGAGTAGTGACTTTATTCATAAAGCTAGCAGACCAAGAAGATGGTGGACTAGTGTCCCAAAGAACCATCTTACCTGAGTTAGAATTAAGGCTTCTTTTATACTAAAAGGGGAGGGAGTGTGATTGGTTGTTACAAACTTCTTGGTATCAGAATCCTTTGTTTTTGCAGCTGTCCATGTAGGTCAGGTAGCTACATTTCTGTAAACCTCCAACAAGACATATGTTATCCTCTGTTCTGCAACTTTTTTTCTCTATATGAATGGAAAAGTGTTTGTACCTTTAAAGGTCAGAGACTTGAGAATGACCTATCCTGTATATTTCAGGCTATAAACAACATTCTTAACTTGTAGTGAAAGCATTAGAATACAAAGGTTAAAGTAAGAGAAATAGATCTAATATGAAGTCAGATTTATTTTTTCCTGTTACATATTCAGTACACACTATAATTCTAACTCCTTCAAACTACTTTCCATAGAGCTACAGACTTAGTAAGCATGTGATTCTGCCATCACAGTTATTGAAGGTGACTCTTTCACCACACGTTTCTCCACAGAATAGTAGAATTCTCCATCCCTTCAGCCTACTGTTTAATTCCTCATTGTCTTACCCTATACAACTAAGCCAATGCTATGTGTATTAAATTTTATTTTATTTTTACAGCTTGCACTCTCCCCCTCCATTTCTTATACCAAATACTCTATCAATCAGAATTTAGTTAGGAGAACACAAATGGATTTTATTTAAGGATTTGTGTAATTAAACAGCTCTCTATGAAATTAAAGTCAGCGAAGACTCTACATAAAGCAAAAGTCTACTAGATTTTAGGGAATCAGGAAGTTGCCAGAAGCACAGGAAACTGCCAACGCTAATCATAGTTATTCCCACTGTCAAAATGGGTGGGTGGGAGGGAAATCCACAAGCCACTATGAATTCTCACCTCTGAAAAAAATACACGTCTGCCAGAAGGAAAAATAATAATGGCTTCTGTTTCTCTTCCATCTTTCAAAACTTATATAATTGTTATTCAATGGCGAATCTGATCTAGATCCTTGCTGTAAGGATCCTGAGAAATATAATGCTCAGATCTCCAGTCCCTGAAATAAAATAATAAAATAGTAGGGGGAAACGGTGCTAAGTTGCCAACATATTGTATTTTAGGTGTCAATGTGTTCTGAAATCTTAAACCTGTGCTCAAGATTCTCTGAGATCTGGCTCTGCCAACTTCTCACACTTCCACCATTTTAGATTTCTCACCTAAAACATGCCATGTTCTACTTCAAATATAGACTTTGCACATGTTATTTTCTTCCTGAAACATTCTCTCTTATTCACTCTTTTATTTCCCTGCTAACTCCTACTCATTCTTCAAATCTCACATTAAACATTACTTCTTCAGTCTTCTTTTTGGTGCTTTGGAACCACTTAGAGGGGTGGGATTAGGAGGGAGGGAGGGAGACACAAGAGGGAGGAGATATGGGGATATATGTATATGTATACCTGATTCACTTTGTTATAAAGCAGAAATTGACACAACATTGTAAAGCAATTTTACTCCAATAAAGATGTTAAAAAAACTCCTGCAATATCTGTTAAGGACAATAAAGCAAAATACAATAAATGAAAAACATAGAAAATAAATCCATAATATAGATTAAATAATATCATTATATGTTTCCACTGCACTATGTATTTTGTATTTTTGTAGATGTTCTCCAGCAAAGAAATGGACAACTGAATCAGATTAAATAGCATTTATTGAATGTATACCACTGTAAGATCTCTCTTATTGTTGTAGAAAAGGAAAAGAAAGCAAAAAACCAAAATCTCTTTTTTCAAAGACTTGAAATTTAGTTAATAAATGCATGGAAGTAGTCTCCAAAGTAAGGAAATACACAAATAATTATAATATTGAACAACCTCATGTATTGTCATTTAATCCAGCTACCGTTTAGAATTGATTTTGTAAGAGATTTACTTTGTCTAATGCATTATATTAAGATTTATATGTTTCGCATGAACCTTCTTTTTGGAAGAGACAGTATTTTTTGGGGGGTGGAGGCATAAGTCAGCTAATCAAAGATTAGGGTCCCACCTTCAATTAACAAAACAAATATTAGGACTTCAGATTCTCTAAATTGACAGCAGTGCAGTTCTTGCCAAAGGTTCATTTGAAACATCCAATATTTGAAAGAAGTTATCTTTTGGACAGGTTAATTATCTCTTCCTCCAGATTCAATAGGCTCTACCTGTTTCAACTTAGGTTTTCAGGACACAGAATATGTGGACCTCATTATCTCAGTGACCCATAGAAAAGTCTTCATTCAATTACTTCTAATGTTAAACCTGTGGTTTTATAGCTGAACAATGTCTATGTTTTTCAAAAAAAATGTGTGAAGACAACATCTGTTATGTTTTTCAATGTCCCTAAACATGAAAAAACACATGGTAAAGTCTCCCATCAATTTCTTTTTTTTTAATTTATTTTTTTATTTTTTCAGTACTTGGGTCTCTCACTGTTGTGACCTCTCCCATTGTGGAGCACAGGCTCCGGACACGAAGGCTCAGTGGCCATGGTTCATGGGCCCAGCTGCTCCACGGCATGTGGGATCTTCCTGGACCTGGCCATGAACCCGCGTCCTCTGCATTGGCAGGTGAACTCTCAACCACTGCACCACCAGGAAAGCCCCCTCCCATCATTTTTGAGCCAAGAAAATGTTTGTGTCTGAAAACAACCTTGGGAGAACCACATTTTTCCTTTTTGCTTTGGCTGCCAAGATGAACAGACATAAATTCAATGTTTATCTGCAGATTGACTCAACACAGGTGCGTGATAATAGCTATTCTTCTGTTCCCTTAAAGTGTTTTTTTTTCTTGGCAGGCTCTTGAAGGAATGTTTAGCAGAACTCCTTTATACTGTATTGAAGCTGATACAAATTCTTTAAAAAAACAACAAAACAAAAACACTAGGTATAAATACTAAATAATCAAATAAACATGGTAATTACATAATCATGCTACCCAATGCCTAATGCACTAATTATCAGTAAAAGATTGTCTTACTTTTAATAAAACAAAGGCAGTTACTTCACTTTACATGTTCTTCTCATTATGACAAGAACAAAATACTCATGTGAAATGATGTTCTATACAACCTTCTTTTTTTCCTTTAAGAAAAACATTGATTGATACTTTCAAATATCTTTACATATCTATTCATCTATTGAAACACTTAGTATTTTGAACAGTTATGCACTAGTTAGTACGTTAGATATTACTTATAATATGAATTTCAACATTAATTCTAGAGATAAAATATTAGAAATGTTTATGCAAATAAGAATTATTACACTTACTCTTATATCCACCAGAGACAAATTTTTTTCAGAAAATTATGAATTAAATGGTAATTGAACAACAACATATTATTATATTAAAAGCTATGGAAAAAACATAAAATTTGAGAGATTAACATGTAAGACTACATTACCAAAAAACCTACATTCTTATAAACCAGTAACTTTACTGTGTCCGGCATGGACAAATCTGCAGAGCTGTGTATGGCACTTTGATCATACATAATAAACCCATAATGATTCATTTAGACGCACATAAAAATTTTCTTTTTACTTTGTGAAAAACATTAGAATCTTGATCATTTTAAAATAGATTTTAGGTAATATGATAATCTATGGAAATTTTTTGAAATTAGCAGATCTAAAAACAATAAAAATGATTATTAGAGGTTAGAGTATTGTATTGATATAAAATATCAGACCATATTATTTTAATTCCAGGTCATTTTGAAAAAAAAATTGCTTTCTATAGAATATGAAGTGACATTTATGAAGCTTTTCATTTGGTGTTTTGTTTGCTTGTTTTAGTGTAATAGCACAGAGTGTAACAAACTGTCCTAATAAATCATTTTCTGGTCTTCCTTGAAGTAATAGAAGAATAAACAAGAGAGAGTTTTTCTTAACATTTTCTATTCATTTTAATGCTTATGCAGCTTGAACCATGTTGCTAATTCCCATATAAATAAGACTGGATGTTTTGCTTATCGAAGAAAAGGAAAAGATGCATCAAGTATAACCCCAATCATTTCAAAAATGAGAGTTTCTATTTTACTAATTCCAGATATCTAACATTCCTCTCACTGCTGAGTCAGACTTTATTAATGTAAATCTCTTTATATACAATTTAACTCTGGAGAACCTAGGTATTACCAGGTGAAATGTAGAATGACCAAGCAAACAGTGGTCATTCAAAATTTTTATACAACTTAGTTTCCAATATATGTCCATTATATATATATATATATATTTTTTTTTTCCCAGCTAAGGATGTAACATTGGTAAAAATATAATACAAACATAAATTTTAAAATGCAGTAACAGATATAGCAATACTAGATAAAACAAACTTTATTGCAAATAGAATCACCAGAACAGAAAGATAATACATATGATGAAAGGGTGAATACACTAAGAAAGCATAACAATCCTAAATGTTTATAGACCCAACAAGAAAAATACATAAAAATATTCAAAACTGTAAAATATATGAAATAAAACTGATAAAACTAAAGTGAGAAATACACAAATCCACAATTAGAGTTGAGTACACCAACACCCCTTTCTCAATTGGTAGAATACCTTGACAGAAAGTTGTCAAGAGTATAAAGGAACCAAATAACTCCTTCAACCAACAGAATCTAATTACATTTATAGAACTTTCCATCCAGCAGTAGAGGAAATATGCATCCTTTTCAAAAGCACATGAAATGTATACCAAGATAGCCATAACCTGGGCCATAAAACAAACCTTGAAAAATTGAATTAATTAAGTCATTTAGAATGTTCTCTGACCAAAATAAAATCAACAAGAAATTAGTGCTAGAAAGATAACAGAAAAATTCCCAAACATTTGGAAACTAACAACATACTTCTAAATAAGCTATGTGTGAAACAGGTATTCTTAAGGAAAATAAAAAAATACTTGAACTGAACGAAAATGAAAATACTATACTTCAAAATCTATGGGCACAGTAACTATTGAAAAAGAAGTGCATAGCACTATATGCATACATAGAAAAGAGAAAGGTTTCATACCACTAATTTGAATTCCCTAACTCAAGAACCTAGAAAAATAATAATAAACACAGCAAGCAGAAAAAAGGAAATAATAAAGATAACAGCAGAATATTAATGAGACTGTAAAAAGAAAACAATAGAGAAAATTCGATTAAAAAAGGGCTGTTTTTTTTAGAAAGATCAATAAAGTTGACAAAACTCTATATAGATTGACAAAGAGAAAAAGAAGACACATTATAAATATCAGATATGAAACAGAGGATATCACTACAGATTCACCAGATGTCAAAAGGATAAAAAGAAATACTATGAATAACTCTAAACACAAAATTTTAACAACTTAGATAAATGGATAAATTTCTTGAAGTGTACAACTACCACAACTCACCAAAAATGAAATAGATATTTGAATAGTCCTCTCTTAAGGGAATTAAATTCGAAATTTAAAACTCCTCAGAAATCTCCAGGCCAAGACAGTTTCACTAGAGAATTCTACCAAAATTTTAAAGAAAAATTAACACTAATTCTACACAATTTCTTCTAAAAATAGAAGAGGGCATGATTCCCAATTAATTTATAAATCTAGTATTATCCTAATACCAAAACCAGACACTGAGACCATAAGAAGATTATAGAGCAATGACTGTCATGAATATAGATACAAAAATCCTTACAAATATATTTTCAAAGAGAATGAAGAATCTATAAAAAGAATTATACTCCACGACCAAGGAAAATTTATTTCAGAGATGTAAAGATGGTTTAAGATTCCAAATTAAATCAATTTAATACACCATATCAATGGGTTAAAGAAGAAAAATCACTTGATCATATTAATCATACATAGAATACATTTGATAAAAACTTCCAGAACAATATGATTGAGAGGAACTTCTTCAAGAACATCTCCAAAATTCTTAAAGCTTATATTTTACTCATTTGTCAGGTACTGAATGCTTTCTTCTTATGATTAGAACCACGGCAAGGATATACTCTCCACAATTTTTGCTCAATAGACCAGAGTTCTGTAGGTTCTAGCCAATGCAATAAGCAAGAAAAGAAAAGAAAAGCATACAGATTGGAAAGAAATGAATTAAAACAATATTTCTATTTGTAGAGGAAATGTTTGTCAACATAGCAAAACATAAGGAAACTACAAAAACCTTCCTAGAACTACCAGTAACTTCAGCAAGATTCCAGCAATGAATGTGCAGACATCAAATTAAAATCCTTTAAAATAATTCAAAAAAAGTAATAAATAGGTGTAAATCTGACAAAACTTGTACAGGATGTGTAAGTTGAAAATTACAAAACTATGATGAAAGAAGCCAAAGGTGCTCTAAATAAATAGAGAGACACGTTATGCTCATGGATTGGAAGACTCAATAGATGTCAATTGTTCTGAAATTGATATACTGCTTTAATACCATTGTTATTAAAATCCTAACAAGATTTTTGTTCATATATATATATATATATATGTGTGTGTGTGTGTGTGTGTGTGTATACACACACACATGTACACACACACACACAAAGTACTTTATATGGAGAGGCAATGGAACCAAAATAGCTGGAAAAGAATTGAAAATAAAGAATAAAGTGGAATGAACCTGTCCACCTGAAATCAAATCTTATTACATCACTACAGAGCTATAATAACCACAAAGTAAACACAAAGAGCAATGGATATAGAATGGAATAGAAACCCAGAATTAGACCCACAAAATCATGCTCAACTGATTCTTGAGAAAGTTGTAATAGCAATTTAGTAGAGAAAAGATAATAATTTCAATAAATGCTGCTACAGTCATTGGTCATCCATAAGCAAAAAGTAAATAAATACATTAAATAAATAAATAAACAAACTAACTTTGACCTAACTCTCTTGCTTTATATAAAAAGTAATCCAAATTACCATGAAGTCAAAAGTAAAACATAAAAATAAAACTTTTAGTAAAATGCATAAACAAAATCATTGGTATATAGGACTAGACAAAGAGTTCTTATAATTGACAACAAAAGCAAAATCAATAAAAAGAAAAAATTGACAAACTTCTCGAAATTAATCAAAATTAAAACCATTTTCTCTATGTGACACATAGCTAAAATAATATAAATACCATCTACAGACTGGGAGAAAATATTTTCTAATCACATATCTGACAAAGAACTAGTACTAGAACATATAAAATACTTTCAAATGCAACAGAAAATAAATTTCCATTAGAATAATGGGAAAATACGTGAAGGAATTTTCCATTGAAAAGGATATCAGATGGCAAATAAGCACAAGGAAAGATCTTCAACATTATTAGCTATTAAAGAAAAGTAAATTAAAACAGCAGTGATATATTACTATATACCTATCAGAAAGGTTAAAATAAAATACTGTGACAACACCAATTGCTACTGAGTATGTGGAGAAGGCTATCACTCATATATTAATGCCGGTTTTGTTAAATGGTATAACCACTCTGGAAAACGTTGTTTAAAATTTAAACATGCAGCTACTGTTCAAGACAGAAATTGTGTTCCCAGTGAAATAAGAACTATGTTCAAAAATATACATGAAAGTTTATAGCAGCATAATTTGTGACAGTCCAAAACTGGAAGCAAACCTGACGTCCTTCAATGAGTGAAAGGTTAAACAAACTGTGATACATGTATACCATGGATTAGTACTCAGTAACAGAAAGCAAAAAACTACTGATACTTGTCAAAGAACTGCATGAATCTCAAGACAATTATGCTGAGTGAAAACCCATCCCAAAATATTACATATTGTACTATTCCACTTATATAACATTTTTGAAATGATAAAACTATAGAAATGGAGAACAGATTAGTGGTTGCCATGGGTTCAGATGGGAGTGAGAGTGGGAGGCAAGTGAACAGGTATTCTCATTGTGTAGAAATATTCTGCATCTTAATAGGATCAATATGAATATCCTTGCTAGGATATTGTATTATAGTTTTATAAGATGTTACCAGTGTAGGAAAGTGGGAAATGAGTATATTGGACCTTTTCATATAATTTCTTATAAATGCATGTGAAAGCACAATTATCTAACAAATGTTGTATTAAAAAAAGCTGATGTTAAAAAAAATTAAATATACTTGAAAACATCTTTAGTGAACTGAATATAAATTATAAGAAAATATTCAAATGTAACATATATAGACAAACAATGAAAAATATATAAAACACAAGAGATACTAAGTAAAAAGTGGAAAATTGAAAACACAGGAGAGAATGCATTGAGCAGAAGCAATATTTGAAGCAATATTAAAATAAATTTTCCAAAATTGATGAAAAACTCCAAGCCACAAATTCAAGAAACACCAAAACTTTTCTATGTAGAACAAATACAAAGAAATGACACTTAGATTCTTTACAATAAAATTGCTAAAAATTACATTAAAAAAATCTTAGTAGCTTGCAGGGGTTGGGGGAAACCCCAACACATTACCTTAAAAGAAGTAACAATAAATCTGACTTCTCAGCACAAAGAAGCTATAAGATATATTCAAATGATATATTCAAAGTGCTCAATAAAAGTAACACACAAAATATTTTATCCTGAAAAAAATATAATTCAAAAATTGAGAGGAATTTTACTTATGAGTAGGATGGAATTTGTGGCAGATTAAAGCTCTAGCTATGAATATCTAGGGGAGAAACAACATAGGAAAACAGCAGAAATGATCTGGAGTAGTGAAATTAAGATTCCACAGAGTGAAGACATGTGGAAAGGTGAACTGATTTTCTATAGCTATTTTGGGAAATTTTGTTGTTGAATTTGGATTCAGGCAAGAGGCTGAGGATTTGCTATTGTTCTGATCAGGAGCCATAGTGGGGGACCATGAAAACAGTAGGGAATTTGCAGGCATCACAAAGCTAGAGTGACTTTATTGGAGATATGAGGAGCCTCAATCAGAGGGCTAATTTCCCACTTAAGCATTTTTTTTCATGTCATTCTTTTATTTAATTTTTGGTTAGAATTAGTTGAAAATTTACAGAATATTGTAAAAATAAAAATAATGCAAAAACACACATGCAGGCTTCCCTGGTGGCACAGTGGTTGAGAGTCTTCCTGCCGATGCAGGGGACATGGGTTCATGACCCGGTCTGGGAAGATCCCACACGCCGTGAAGCGGCTAGGACCGTGAGCCATGGCCACTGAGCCTGCACGTCCAGAGCCTGTGCTCCACAATGGGAGAGGCCACAACAGTGAGGGGCCCGTGTACCGCAAAAAGCAAACAAACAAACAAAAAAAAACACACATACCTCTCCTGTGATTCTTTTCTCAATACTCTCCTTCCTCTGAAAACTCACAACACTGATTTGTACGTTTACCCACTTAACTAGAGGAAATAATATTACCATTACTTTTCAACAGACATTGCATTAGGAATGCAAATATGAATTAGAAAAGGACCCAGCCATTGAAAACTGAGTAAAGGTCAATTGATCAATGTTAAAAACAAAAGACTAATCTGTTTTGAAGCCTCATATTAAGCTTTGCTTACATATGGTCTTCATATTCATACACATTACAAAGGATGAAATGTGGCCTGTGCACAACTAATTCAACAGGATTTCTTTACTACCTCCTATGTGTTTGGTACTGTGTTTCACATGTAAGCCTTCCATCCTACACTCACACGTTTATTTTTTATTTTTTTAAACATTGTTATTGGAGTATAATTGCTTTACAATGGTGTGTTAATTTCTGCTGTATAACAAAGTGAATCAACTATACATAAACATATATCTCCATATCCCCTACCTCTTGCGCTGCCCTCACACCTTGCCCATCCCACCTCTCTAGGTAGACACAAAGTAGTGAGCTGATCTGCCTGTGATATGTGGCTACTTCCCACTAGCTATTTTAAATTTGGTAGTGTATATATATTCATGCCACTCTCTCACTTTGTCCCAGCTTATCATTCCCCCTGCCCGTGTCCTCAAATCCATTCTCTATGTCTGCGTATTTATTCCTGTCCTGGCCCTAGGCTCTTCAGAACTGTTTTGTTGTTGTTATTTCTAATTTAATATATATGTGTTAACATATGGTATTTGTTTTTCTCTTTCTGACTTACTTCACTCTGTATGAAAGACTCTAGGTCCATCCACCTCACTACAAATAACTCAGTTTCATTCCTTTTTGTGGCTGAGTAATATTCCATTGTATATATGTGCCACATCTTCTTTATCCATTCATCTGTTGATGGACATTTAGGTTGCTTCCATGTCCTGGCTATTGTAATCAAAGCAGCAATGAACATTGTGGTACATGACTCCTTTTGAATTATGGTTGTCTCAGGGTATATGCCGAGTAGTGGGATCACTGGGTCGTATGGTAGTTCTATTTTAAGTCTTTTGAGGAACCTCATACTGTTCTCCATAGTGGCTGTATCAATTCACATTCCCACCAACAGTGCAAGAGCATTCCCTTTTCTCCACACCCTCTCCAGCATTTATTGTGTGTAGATATTTTCATGATGGCCATTCTGACTGGTGTGAGGTGATACCTCATTGTAGTTTTGATTTACATTTCTCTAATGATTAGTGATGTTGAGCATCCTATCATGTGTTTGTTTGCAATCTGTATATCTTCTTTGGAGAAATGTCTGGTTAGGTCTTGTGCACATTTTTGGATTGGGTTGTTTGTTTTTTTGATATTGAGCTGAATGAGCTGCTTGTAAATTTTGGAGATTGATCCTTTGTCATGTGCTTTGTTTGCAAATATTTTCTCCCATTCTGAGGGTTTTCTTTTCATCTTGTTTATGATTTTCCTTGCTGTGCAAAAGCTTTTAAGTTTCATTAGGTCCCATTTGTTTATTTTTGCTTTCGTTTCCATATCCCTAGGAGGTGGGTTAAAAATGGTCTTGCTGTGATGTATGTCATAGAGTGTTCTGCCTATGTTTTCCTCTAAGAGCTTTATAGTGCCTTGCCTTACATTTAGGTCTTTAATCCATTTTGATCTATTTTTGTGTATGGTGTTAGGGAGTGTTCTAATTTCATTCTTTTCCATGTAGCTGTCCAGTTTCCCCAGCACCACTTATTAAAGAGGCTCTCTTTTCTCCATTGTATATTCTTACCTCCTTTATCAAAGATAAGTTGACCATATGTGTGTGGGTTTATCTCTGGTCTTTCTATCTTGTTCCATTGATCTACATTTCTGTTTTTGTGCCAGTACCATACTGCATTGATTACTGTAGCTTTGTAGTATAGTCTGAAGTCAGGGAGCCTGATTCCTCCACCTCCGTTTATCTTTCTCAAGATTGCTTTGGTCATTTGGGGTCTTTTGTGTTTCCATACAAATTGTAAAATATCTTGTTCTGAAATGTGAAGAACGCCATTAGTAGTTTGATAGTGATTGCATTGAATCTGTAGATTGCTTTGGTAGTATAGTCATTTTCACAGTGTTGATTCTTCTAATCCACATCTTTAGTTTCTTTCTTCAGTGTCTTATGGTTTTCTGCATACAGGTCTTTTGATTCCTTAGGAAGGTTTATTCCTAGGTATTTCATTCTTTTCATTTCAGTGGTAAATGGGAATGTTTCCTCAATTTCTTTTTCATATTTTTCATCATTAGTGTACAGGAATGTAAGAGATTTCTGTGTATTAATTTTGTATCCTGCTACTTAACCACATTCATTGGTTACCTCTAGTAGTTTCCTGGTAACATCTTTAGGGTTCTCTATGTATAGTATCATGTCATCTGCAAACAATGACAGTATTACTTCTTCTTTTCCAATTTGGATTCCTTTTATTTCTTTTTCTTCTCTGATTGCTGCGGTGAAAACTTCCAAAACTATGTTGAATAATAGTGATGAGAGTGGGTAACCTTGTCTTTTTCCTGATCTTAGTGGAAATGCTTTCAGTTTTTCACCATTGAGAACAATGTTGTCTGTTTGTTTGTCATATATGGCCTTTATTATCTTGAGGTCAGTTACCTCTATGCATACTTTCTAGAGAGTTTTTATCATAAATGGGTGTTGAATTTTGTTGAAAATTTTTTCTGCATCTATTGAGATGGTCATATGGTTTTTCTCCTTCAGTTTATTAATATGGTTTATCACATTGATTGATTTGCATATATTGAAGAATCCTTGCATTCCTGGGATCAACCCCACTTGATCATGGTGTATGATCCTTTTAATGTACTGTTGGATTCTGTTTGCTAGTATTTTGTTGAGGATTTTTGCATCTATATTCATCAGTGATATTGGCCTGTAGTTTTCTTTCTTTGTGATATCTTTGTCTGGTTTTGGTATCAGGGTGATGGTGCCCTCATAGAATGAGTTTGGGAGTGTTCCTCCCTCTGCTAGATTTTGGAAGATTTTGAGAAAGATAGGTGTTAGTTCTTCTCTAAATGTTTGATTGAATTCACCTGTGAAGCCATCTGGTCCTGGGCTTTTGTCTGTTGGAAGACTTTTAATCACAGTTTCAATTTCAGTGCTTGTGATTGGTCTGTTTATATTTTCTATTTCTTCCTTGTTCAGGCTCAGGAGGTTGTGCTTTTCTAAGAATTTGTCAATTTCTTCCAGGTTGTCCATTTTATTGGCATATAGTTGCTTGTAGTAGTCTCTCATGATCTTTTGTATTTCTACAGTGTCAGTTGTTACTTCTTTTTCATTTCTAATTCTATTGATTTGACTCTTCTCCCTTTTTTCTTGATGAGTCTGGCTAGTGTTTTATCAATTTTGTTTATCTTCTCAAAGAACCAGGTTTTAGTTTTATTGATCTTATCTATTGTTTTCTTCATTTCTTTTTTCATTTATTTCTGATTTATCTTTATGATTTCTTTCCTTCTGTTAACTTTGTTTTTGTTTTTGTTTGTTTTTGTTTGTTTCTGTTTTTTGTTCTTCTTTCTCTAATTGCCTTAGGTGTAATGTTAGGTTGCTTATTTGAGATGTTTCTTGTTTCTTGAGGAAAGATTTTATTGCTATATACTTCCCTCTTAGAACTGCTTTTGCTGTATCCCATAGGTTTTGGGTGTCCTGTTTTCATTGTCATTTATATCTAGGTATTTTTTGTTTTCCTCATTGATTTTTTCAGTGATCTCTTCGTTATTAAGTAGTGTATTGTTTAGCCTTCATGTGTTTGTATTTTTCCAGATTTTTTCCTGTAATTAATATCTAATCTCATAGCATTGTTGTCTGAAAAGATACTTGATATGATTTCAGTTTTCTTAAATTTACAAAGGCTTGAGTTGTTACCCAAGATATGATCTTTCCTGGAGAATGTTCCATGAGCACTTGAAAAGAAAGTGTATTTTGTTGTTTTTGGATGGAATGTCCTATAAGTATCAATTAAGTCCATCTTGTTTAATGTATCCTTTAAAGACAGGTTCTCATTTAAAAATCCTGGGCAGATTTACTCTAGGGACAGGTGTAAATCAGATATACACTGAGTATTACCTAAGCAGTAAACTTTTTTCTATTTAGCTCACCACTGTATGAAACTTCAGACATGTCTGAAGAAAGAAAACAGCCTTTGAATTTTTAACCACTTTATTACAATGTCCAGAACTTTCAATCATTCAGTCATTGGGCATGACAGTGAGCAGAAACATTTGGACACACACACAAAAAAAAAAAAGAAAGAAAGAAAGAAAGAAAGAAAGAGAAATAGAATTTGAAATTAGAAAGATACTGATAAGTTACACAGAATGGGAGTTTTCAGATTAATAGTTTAATAATTGTTGTTAATATGTTCCATAAAATAGGGGGAAACATGGAAAATTGTAGATGAAATGGAGACTTTCATAAGAAAAATAGAATCTATGGAAAAGATCAAATAGAAACCTACAACTGTAAAATGCAGAGCCTGAAATTATGAACTCACTATATGATTTTAAGTGGTGATTAGACATTACAGAAAAATTACCATTATAAATCGAAAGACAGGACAACAGAAATATACCTAAAGTGAAGTAGAAAGATCAAAAGTATTTGAAAATAAAGCAAAGAGCATATGGACTGTACAGTGTGAAAAGTTATAATATATGTCTAACTGGAGTTCCAGATGGAAAGAGGGAGAAAGAATGGGAAAGAAGAAAAAATTGAAGAGATATGGCTAAGAATTTTACAAACTGATAAACGATATTTCCTCACAGTTCCAAGAAACTCAGAAAACCTGTAAGTACATAACTTACATTCCATAAAATACAAAGGAAGAAAGCAAAGTTTATTAGGCACGCCATAGTCAAACTCTGAGAAGAGAACTATCTTGAAAACAACTCCTTCAGAAGAGCAGTAAGACTTAGAGCTTACTTACCAAAAAACACAGAAGCCAGAAGAAAATGGAATGTCATATTTAGAGTGGTGAGAGTTTGACTTCTATGTCTATTGAAAATATCCTCCAAAAATGAAAGCACAGAAATGTCATTTTCAGATAAGTAGCAAACTTGCAAAAATGAAATTCTAAATGAAAAAAAAAGTAAAAATAATTATCGATGGTACAAACTATTAAAATGTAATTTATAATCACTACAACTTTTGAACATGAGACATATCTAACTCTGCAGGTTACAGAATCTGTGTCAATGGCTGTTGAATGTGGTGTAGGGTGCTTATTTGTTTAGATGGAAACTTAAGTGAAGAAAGTCAATGTCATTTATTAATATAAATGTAATATTAAGACCACATATAAAGTCACATAAAAAATAAAAATAAAGTCACATAAATTATAAATAATGAGAAGCAAGAAGTTTATTTACTGAAATCTGCTATTCTTTTGTCTCACATAGCATTCTGTCTTTTTATTAATAAAAATCCACTACCAAATTATAGAAGGTTTGACAATTTAAAACCAGCACAAAGTAAGCAGTAAATATTTTTTGAAGGTATTCTTTAGAGATGTAAATATGATGATTCCATCAGTGCAATTCTAATTAATCCCATATTATCAGTTCATCAAACTGAAAATAAACGAAAATGCACAATATCAAAAGGCATATAGTGGTACCTGAAGGTTTGACTTGGAAAGTGAGTTGAAAATCAACCAGGGTTCAGTCTAGTGACATTTAGCATTCCTATCATCACCCATAACTTATATGCACTATAATTATTATCAGCATTTATTCTGGAAACAGTTAATCCATTACTTAATACATATTTGGAATTGAGTCAAGGAAAATATCAGATAGAAAGAAGTTCTTTGGTGATTTGCAGTCTTTGTAAGTAACTCATGCTTGTAAACCCAGCTGTATGATTGCCTCCATTTAGTCTGTTTTTTTCATTTTTAAAAAGCCACCAGTTATCTTGAAAAAAAATAAAATAAGCCTCTTTTTCAAAGATGGAAAATTGTATATTAGTGTAGAGGTACATAATGCACTGATGCTGATAACAAAATGGAATAAAAAAAATTAGAGACATTTAGAGCCTGGCTCTTACAAGATGCATTCATGTTCCTTTAACTGATTTTATATAAATGAACACAAAAGAAATACCCTCCCAAAGGCAAGGAAAGAATACAGCAGGAAGGCTGAGTTTGGAAGAAATGTGGAAGAGGGTAAGTAGTGCTGGACCAAAGACAGGAATGCCATAAGCTGGCAAGAGAGATCAGAACAAAGTGAACATATATGGAAGGAGCAGTAGGACTCTGGCATAGTATGCAATCTCAGATGCTGTATTTTGTACTTAGGTTATGTTCAGTTAGCTGTTTGTGGATTTTCAAAATTAGGAGAACATGCAAAGTTCCCATCAGGATGAATACGTGAGAGGTGAGAAACAGATTTTTAGGCTCCTAGCCCACATTTTTCCTTAAAATTCACTACGCACAAATTACAAGAAAGAGGGAGAAACATGTGGCACCATCATGTTTGCCAGGGCCCCCAGAATTGTGTTCCTTTACAATTTCTCCCTTCAGTGATACAATAAGATTAAGACATGTATCATTTTCCAAAAGTTTGTCTTATGGTGAAATCAAGGCTTTTTTCTTACATTATGATAATCTACATTGAAAATCAGGATCATTTTTAAAAGTTGTGTTAAGAGTACATTTTCCCTCAAGATCATTATGTTTCTTTACTTGCTTTTATACAAATGTACAAAAGAGAAATTAAACATTCCAAAAGGCAAGAAATAGTAAAGCAGGAGGTCTGATATGGTGCTAGACATCGGGTCATGCCTTACAAAGAGGATCATGTTACTTTCCTGTTAAAAAACAGAGGAGCATAAAAAATAATATAATAAAAACAACTAATTTTTATTGAGTGCTGTCTATATGACTATATACCAAGAACTCCTCTAGTATTGTACATATTAACTAATTTAATTCTCAAACCACACTTTGAGATAAGTATCATTATTATTCTTACTTTATAGAAGCATAAATTGACACAATAGTTGTTGAGTAATTTATCCAGATTTTACATTCCTCGTAAAGAGCAGAGCTAGAACCCAATCCCAAGCTCTCTAAAATTCCCAAGTGTGGATGTTTTCTCTAACCTCTGAGGCTTGAGCATGAAACACCCATCTAGATGTTCCTATCTTCAGCTTACTCCCATTACATAAGTTAATTGCATCTTTTATTTTTTCCTGCTATTAGTCTTTCCACTAGAATGTAACTCATTATTGAATATGATTCTTGCCATGTAGCTTGTTTATCACTGTATTCCCAGCATCAAAATAGTGCTTGGTCCATGTGTGAAGCTTAATAATTGTTTGTCAAATGAATAAAGAGCACTCATATTGATTATCTAATTCATGCTACATATAATGAAAGATGTGTCCTGATTGTCTCAGTGAGTGATGCTGAAGAAATTAATAAATGCATGAGAACTCAACTGAGTGGTCAGGTCACTTGTGAATGTGGTGTGACTGTAAATGAGCTAACGCCACAAATTCCTGCTGCTTTTTGATAATGCTTAAATTTTCCATCATGAGATTAATTCCTTTATGTTGAGAGAGTTTCCACAGATAACTCACTTGGGGTACTGGATCAACATTTTAACATTTCTTGTTGTTGTTTAACAACATTTTAACATTTCTTGTTGCATTATTTGGCTTCTTTCTCTCTCCCTCATCTCTCCTCCCCAGCATCGGCAGTTCACAGCCACATGGCCTCTGCTCCTGAGCTGGAGACATCCTTTCATATTAAGTCAAAGTGTATTACCTGAACACGGAGTTATAGCCCTGTTTACTGCTTTTACAGATTACTTAAACATAAGGGCTGTATTCAGTGGTTTCTGATGGCTCACCTATCAGGAGGTAAGTGGGGTTTTGAAATGAAATTCAGATTATAAGCTGTTTTCAAGGCTGGTAAATCCAGGATGATGCATGTCTGGAAACACTGGAGTGACAGAGGAAAAGATGAAGCTACTTAAGACATTGAAATGAAAGAGAGAATACCTCTACTGGAGGAGGACCAAACACCCCAAAAGGTCCCAACTAAAACTCTTTGCCATGTGTGATAGAATCAGATTAGGGAGAAATTCCTCAATATATCAGAGTTGCCATTTTTCAACCCACAATCACTTTGTAATTGCTTTAAGTAGAGTCCATGAGATCTGGGCGAACACAGTTTATAAATACTGATGATTATATATTAATTCAGGGCTATTATAAATCAGTAGGGGGAAAAAAGAGACATCTAGAAATGCAAAACATGATGGTGAGCAGAGGCAGTGTCGGGGCAACAAATGTGAAATACGAATGGAAAATCACCCGAAAGGCAGGGCTTCTGGAGTGCAGAGATGAGAGCGGGGGACCTACCCAGAACAGTCAGGAGGAGCTTCACCACCACACTGTTCCCCAGAAGGCTCTGGACAGGCGGTTCCTGACAATCTTTTGATTTGACAAACTGCATCTAAGTGAGGGGATCTAATGTCGAATGTATCTCTAACAGGAAGAGCTTCACTCCCAGCCGCTGGGAATTTTTTGACGAGCCCTCCTACTATCTGCTTTTCCACCTGTGAAGACTGAGAACTGAATTAACTGGTGAAAACAGCAACATCTCCATCCCTCCAGCCAAGAACTGGCAAACCAAGGGTCCTCTGCTTTTCTGTCCATCCTGATCTGGAGCTTATTTATTGATTCAGTCTCTCTGGTCATATGTATTGACTTGTACTTTTAAACATGTCATGCACTTTCATCTTTCTCTACCTTTTTTAAATTTCACCCTCTCCTTAAAATGCCCTTCTCTCCTGGTCAATTTGCTCAATACTTGACCATTTATCAAGTTCTAGCTTTAAAGTTATTTTCTCTTTGAAGTCCAGTTATATCACTTTCATAAAGTAGAAGTGCTTACTCCCTCTTTTATGCCCCCATCAAAATTAAATATCTTGTTCCTTAATTTAAGCATACATAATATCTCATTGTGTTTTTGTGTTTACCTGTCAAAGTCCCCTTCCTACCATATACTATAAACACCTTGAGGAGTTTAGCAAGTTAGCAAATAATAGGAGATTAAAGATATATTTGTCTTATTAATGTGTTAATTAATCATATAAAAATAATATTTTCTGGCTTTTCAATTTTCCCTTAGGTCAGCTCATAATCAGCACATCTGGTGCACACAAAGGATATTCCACAATGTGTTGAAGTAGTCTTCTACTAAAAAATAAGGGAGAAACCTTGGGTATATCACTGCAGTGATCACTCCAAGATCAATTATTCCTGTTACCTGGGAAAAAATATTTCAATTTTTGAAGCAGGGAAAACCTCATAAATGAAATGAGTATAAATAATAGCATCTTATCTCTTAATGGAAATGATGAGAATTAAGGAATGTTTATTTCTTATTATTTACTCTGTGAATTTCTTTTTCCAATATGACAAGTTTTCTTTGTGTTGTTTTCTTATTATTGGGATTAACACTGGCTAATATTTAGAGGAAAAAATAAACTCCACAGATTCAGATTGTAAAAACATGATAAGAAGTGCATTGCCAAGAGAAAAGAGGAAACCATAGTTTATTAACAAATCAAAATTTCAGGCCCTCTTTTATACTTGTGTTAACCCAAGGTCCCTTCTGAGATTTGCCTTGTTATAAGAAAAGGAAGAGGAGTCTCGGGACAGGGAGGTGGGAAGGTTAGACTGATACTCAGCAGGGAAGAGGAAAGTGAAGCTTGTATTCTTAAGTTATTTCAAGAGTACTGATAACATATGTTTGAAAGAGGACAAAACACCTACCTAGACAAATAATTAAGATCAATAGAAAGGTTACAAGATTTGTCCAGGATAATAAGTCTTTAAGATCTACAAACAGATCATGGTGTTTGACAGGGGTAGGAGGTGTGTACTGGGCTGGAGGGCATGAAGGGGGAGGGGTTCTTTAAAACATTAACTGCTCTTGGTGTTAGTTGACATGTTTAACTTATACTATTTGACATAAAATTCTGTTGATTGTACCTAGGTTAACATCATTGTCATTGAATAACAACAAACAACAACAACAAAATAACGGTGTCTTAGTCGAGACAAAATGTTTATTTCCCTCTCTTGTATAAGAAACCTAGATTGAGACCCCAGTGATTCACACAGAGGATGCTCAGATTAGATGGGAACAAAGTCCTATCACAGGGAGATTCCATAAATAAACTCTTTAAGACTATTTTTTTCTACATGTAAATTGATTTCCAGAGGGTCATATTTATTTTCTCTTTTATGAATTGTCTACACATAGTAACTGTTAAGTTCTTCATGGCAGTTTTAGTGTGAATTTATTTTCATGCACTTTATAATAAAGAACACCAAAATTTGGTGGATTCTATATGGGAATAATATTTTCCCACTTTAGTTCTTATTTTATTTGTTATATTTATTTTGGGGGGTGTACTGAATGTTTTCATAATATAGAAAAAAACATATGGCTATATTTGAAATTTTAATAATGTTTTAAATTTCATTTTTAGCTTCTAATCCAAGATTATGATAAGGTTACCTGTGCTTCTTCTGATTTTTTCTTCTTTTCCTTTATAGTTGACTTTTCTTTCCTGAGTTTAGTTTTTCCTAAACAATTATCTTCATGCAATTTAAAAATAATTTTCTCCACTTACTTAAAAAAAATTGGATAGACAGGAATAAATGAATTATCATTTTCTTTCATTATAATAATTATGTGCATAAAGTAGATGTTTTATCTTGCATAGTTACCACCTCATTTGGGGGTTAACTTCTTCCACCAGCCTCTGAGAATATGAACATGTAGGAAGGAGCCACCTCTCACTTTATCTAGAATGTGCTTCACCAACTTTCATCATACCAAATAGACAATGAAACCAAATGGATTTTCAGCCAGTTCTTTACTGAATGTAAACAGTCATTTCAAGTTTTTCAAGTTGATAAATAGGGTGCATTGGTGTGTAGTTGGCTGTGATACTTGGTTCCTGGCCTATTTAAATCTTTCCCCTGTTCAGATGGGAGTGGTACCTCACTCCCTAGAATTTTTGAGGTGTTCCATATGATGGCCTCTGTGCTCTCTAGAATCTCAAATATACCATATCCCATCTAGAATTATCTCTTCCCTTGCCCACTTCCCAGAACCCTGTGCCCCTTTGCTCCTGTTCTCCCTTTTTTCCTGGGAAAAGCTGATTACATTTTTTAATTATACCTACCAAATTCCTTCTTCCACATTACTCACTCATATCTGAGGATATTCTGTTACAAAGACTTTTAGTGTTGGTTTCACAATATCAGCCTGGCTATTTTTTTTTTTTTTTGGTATTATTTACAACGTGTCTTAACCAACTCAGACTAACTGACTAGTTTCATTAAAAATGGATTAGCATTCACTAATGTCAGGAAAGAGCCTAAAGTAAGATAAATATACTCTAAAACAGTTAATTCTGCAACATGGGAAAATGTTTGACAAAGCACAGCATACTATTTGAGCATTTTCAATAGTGTAAAAATACAAATTAGGAAATTGCTTTTGAACTGTCTTATAACGGTCAAATTAGTTCAGGAAGAGCACTCTGCTATTAGCTGCAGTGGTTTTTGACCTCAATACCCTGCTCTTTTAATAAAGGACCATGTATGCCAATGTTACAAATGAATTTAAGACTTAGGGTTTCACAGATATATAAACTTATGTCAGTGTTTTTTTTTTTTTGTTTGTTTGTTTGTTTGTTTTTTATGCCAGTGGTTTTAAACCCTACTGCATGCTTGACTCTCCTGGGATGAAGTCCAACACAGGGAGAGCCTATTCAATTGGTTTGGGGTATTTAAACTACTCTGGTAATTCTAATATGCAGACGGGATTAGGTACACTGGTTTTGGTGGACATACGTAGGGAATCCACTAGTCACTGTCC
Source organism: Mesoplodon densirostris (assembly GCF_025265405.1). Lineage (NCBI taxonomy): Eukaryota > Metazoa > Chordata > Mammalia > Artiodactyla > Ziphiidae > Mesoplodon > Mesoplodon densirostris. The sequence goes on from NC_082662.1 coordinate 71,457,161, forward strand.
ACTGTCACTAGTGACAGTAATATCATCTTTAGACTAGAGAGAGTAGAACCTCTGAGTCAATAAACAATGGGTTAATCGGGTGTGTGCCATCTTATTTTATATTTCTTCCATTAAGGCATACAAGAAGGTTTTGTGGTGATACATTGCTGAATAATGTATCATTATCCTTCAGGATTAAATTACTTTTAGTTGGAAATATATCACTTTCTTGTCAAAAGAGGGGGGACCTGAATTCAAGGAGTACATAGTTTTCAATAAATCAGTTCCTTCTATAAATAATATTTGCTTAGCACTGGGTAGGCATGGTTGTAGACACTAATCTAAAAAAGGAGTGTAGTGGTGAACATCTCCAATAAAAAACCTACTATTGTGAATCTGGAATCATAATTAGTAGTATATGTAGCATTATCCTACAAAAAATTAAACATTTTTTCTTTGTGCTTTTCTTAGAGCACAAAACAAATGTTTACTGTGTTAGAATCTAAAATGTATTGCTTTGTTTTTGGGGTCACTGAGCAAAACATTCCAATACATTCAGTACTTTGAAAAGAAAAAAAAGAAATAATAGGTGAGATTAATAAAATAAAAATAAAAGAGAACACAAAGATTATTTGAAATGAAAAAGGAGACCTAATTCTATAGATGCTAAATATATCAGATAATAATAAAAGAAGACTGTGAGCAATGTTTCTAATAAATTTGACAATGTAACCAATTGAAGCAATTCTTGGTAAAATGGAAATCATCAGACTTATTAAAAATAAATTATAAATTTGAATAGTCTGAAACCACTGAAGAAATTAAATTCCTAATCAGAAATATCTTCCAAACAAACACTAAATACCAGTCAAACAAAAGCAAAAAACCACCATTTCCATTTCATTTTAAAAGTAAATCAAGACAAGGTTCTCATGAGAATGGCAAATTTACAGGGTAATCTCACTTATTAACATGGATATAAAAATGTTAAATATTAGGACATGTAATCCACTGATGTATAAAATTAGCTATATATAATGATGAAGGTAGGCTTATATCAAGAATGTTAGTATAATCTAAGACTTGGTAATTTACCTAGGTTATTCTTTACATTAAGAGACTAAAAGTGAATACAATTATAGTAATAAGTGCAACAAAAAAGCATCTAATAAGTCCAAATATTCATATATGCTAAAAATCTCTTATGACACTATGAATATAAGTGAATATACAAAAACTGAAAAATCACTCAAAAAATGTACATGGAAAACATATAACTATTATCACTTCTCATCAATATTATACTGGAGTTTCTAGTCAGAACAATAAGAGAAATGATAGATACAAAAACCATCAAGATTAAAATAAAAAGAAAATTGGCATGTGATATAATTGTCTACATTAAAATCTCAAAAATAATCTATATAAATTACTAGATTTATTGGAGAATATATCAAAATTGCTGAGTAACATGCCTAAACTTAAAGACAACTGTACTTATATACATCAAAAAAATAAATTCAGAAAAGATGATAGCTTTTGAGAATAAAAACAACAATGCTAGATCTAATACAATGTGCTTGACACTTATGGAGAAAATTATAAAACTCTACAGTAAGACATTGAGAAAGACTTACATTAATAAAAAAGATGCCACACTTATGTATAAAATATCAGTATCATATATATGTCAATTCTTCCCAACATTATCTGTATGCTCCATGTTCTACTAAATAAGATCTGTTGTGTGTGTGTGTGTGTGCGTGTGTGTATGTGCATATGTGTGTGCGTGCTTATGCATGTACGTGGTCATAAGTCATCAAGAAGCTACTAATGAAAAGAAGATGATGGAGTAATATGAGTTACAGTACTTTGACATTATAAAGTTTAAGTCAGCAGGAGACTCTAGTAGAGATTGAAGTATTAAGTATTAATACTAGTATTACCTGGTAAGTTTGAAGGTATAGGAACTATGGCCCAGCAATGATTTTTTCCAGATATATCCTGCATACCAGTGTTTTTTGCAGTTGAGTGCACATCAGATTCATCTGGAGAGCTTGTTTATAGACTACTGGACTTCACTGCCCCCAGAGTTTCGGAGTCAGAAGGTCTGGGGTGTGGCTGGAGAATTTGCATTTCTACCAAGTTCCCAGGAGACTCTGATGGCCAGGAGAACACACTTTGAGAACCATTACAATAAAAACTACACTTGTTTTTGTACAACTAGAGTCATACTCAAAACTGGAAACAAACATTTTCAACAGGAGAAGAATGGTTAAAGAAAACACAATGGAATGTAATACTATAGTGGCTATGTAACAGCTACAGCTATGAAACAACATGGATGAATCTCTGAGCTAAAAAAGCAAGTTGGAGAAGAATATATACAAAAATCCATTTGTATAGATGTAAAAGCATGCAAAACACAGCATACACGCTCACAAACACCAAGAGAGCTATAGAGAGGATTTTTTTTTTTTTTTGGTAAAGCTCTACATAAAATGAAGGCAAAGGTACATATACAATTAAGAATACTCATTAACTCTGCTGGGGAATAAATGTTGTAATTAGAGCAGGGCAGGCAGGGATTTAAATGTATGTCTTAAAATGGATAGTAAGAAAGTGGTTATTCCTGGGTTTTGTTTTCTTTCTTTCTTTCTTTCTTTCTTTCTTTCTTTCTTTCTTTCTTTCTTTCTTTCTTTCTTTCTTTCTTTCTTTCGGCAAGTCTTTTTAACTCTCCTACATATTATAAACTCTTGAATATATTAAGTAGTCCATAATGAGGAAAAACAATCCCTATTACTAACCTAAATTCAAGCTGCTAATCTCTACCGTCATTGTCCTTCATAGCTGCTTTTTTTTCGGTATGCAGGCCTCTCATTTTTGTGGCCTCTCCTGTTGCAGAACACAGGCTCCGGACGCGCAGGCTCAGCGGCCATGGCTCACAGCTGCTCTGCGGCATGTGGGATCTTCCCAGACGGGGGCATGAACCCGTGTCCCCTGCATCGGCAGGCGGACTCTCAACCACTGCGCCACCAGGGGAGCCCCATAGTTGCTTTTTTAAATAGTGGTATTTCCTGAAGAAATTTCTAGAAAAAGAGGTTTCTTTCTTAGCTCATAAACCTTTGAAAAGGCTGAGTTTCTCAGTCTTTAGGTCTATGTTTCATTATGTGAATGATGCCAAGTTCTTACTGCCAGCTAGACAGGACATTCCTCTGTGATCTGCCTTAAAATTACCCTTCCAAATAAATACAGATATCTCTCACTTTTCAAAAGTTCTCTTTTGCCACTCTATTTTTACCAAAGATGATTACATTAGTAACTGTTTTTGATAACCTAAAGAAATCTGAAGAGGATTTTTACTTTTACCAAAAAAAAAAAAATGTGAAGAGTAAAAAATCGTGTCAGAGTTTGTTTTGCTTTGAGTACTGTAGAGGCAGCAGGCATCCGGAGAAACCAGAGTGGTACCGCCAAGTTCCTTCCCGTGGAACTACACTCAGCATCGCAGCATCAAGCTTCTACAGTTTTTGAACTGTGTCTGTGAGTGTATGTGCTTTAAACCTGATGTATTTTTGTATCTGTTAGCAACATGTGTCCTGAGGCAATTGATTCTTCTCTTTACACCATTTCGGCCTATGAAAAGCTTCATAGGAATGTTCTACTTTTGGATAGTGGGGAGAACCTGTACTTCTAATAACCTGCTTTCTTATTAATCAATATTATTTTAGAAATCCAAAGTATTAATATTTTGAACTGGGATTCAAAATTATCTAGTCTAACCATATACTTGTTAATATGTTTTCTCTCGTAATGACTCTAAAATATGTCATTATTGAACCATATTGAATCTCACATTGAATCATATCATTGTATAAAATTCAACAATTAATGAAACCATTAAAATATACATAATTTGAAAACCAAAAATAAAAGTACACTATACAGGAGAGAAGTTTCTTAAAGTAAATCACTGCTTTCTAAACTCCAAATACAAGTTCTGGATTTAACTTTTGGAAGTGTATAAAATAAGTCTAAACTCAAAATTTTGTGAAAGTCTTTCAAGTATTTAAGGTAGTTTTAATTTTTCTGAAAGGTACTTAATCCAAATTTTATCATGTTATCCACTAGTTTATTATGAAAACTTTTAGGTGCAGTATATCTATAAAGTCTTCTTTATTTACCAATCTGTGGATCCTATCAAAAATGTAAATGAAGATAGTTTGATATGTCTCATTTTCACTTCAGTGAACATCATATAACTTCTCTTAATTATTTGTAAAATTTTTTCTAATGCCCACAAAACACCTGTATGCTAATATGTATAAAAATCTTGTATGATATCAGAACAACCTTATGTGGTTTTAGTGTACAGAATCCTTCTCTTTCTATAGATGACTGATTTCTGTTTTCTTTGACCCAGTACTTCTTTCATAATTTTTCTGGTAATAGAGTCTAATTTTTTTCATGATGGGATTCATATCATGTGCTTTGGATAAAATTTTCTCAAGAATGCTTGGTGGGCACTAAAATGGATACACCACCAAAGCTGGGTGGTACCTAGGGCTTTTTAAAGTGAAACTATTATTTCTTTATTTTGAGATTACTGAGGTGAAAGAAAGCATGTTTCTTAATTGCTTGGGATCACAAATTTGAGAGTGATAGTGGTTGTCTTTTTCATGAGGTGGAGATTGGCTATAGTCAGAGGATGATAACCAGAGATAAGCAGAACTGAGAGATAGAGAATCAGATCTCTGACGACACTGTTTGTGTTCAGAGAGCTCTCAACTCAGCTGCATACTTATGTTTCCTAGTGATAGGAGGCCAGGAATTCTGAGAGTCTGATGTTATGTTCTTGAACCTATGCAATACCTTTGGGTACCTATGATGACTGGTGGAGTCCTTCCTTACAGATAAATACATCATTGTTTTGGAAAATCAAAGTATTTATTTACTTACCTCCTGAATTTATAGGCAACTTTTCTGATTTCTAATAGCTCTTCTGTTTTTCATGCTGGCTCAAAGAAGAAAGTCACCATTTGACAAATTTAATTATGTAAGTGAATATTTCACTCCTTTCTTACATATTAGTGTGCTACAATGGTCTTTGTCTCCTTCATTGTTCTGCTTTTTCTTTCCTGTGCATTCACAAGAATTTACTTATGAATTTTAGGGTATATTTGGTGATAATTTACTTTGAATACCCTGTTTTTTTTTTGTTTTTTTTTTGTTTTTTTGTTTTTTTGGTTTTTTTTTTTGCGGTATGCGGGCCTCTCATTGTTGTGGCCTCTCCCATTGCGGAGCACAGGTTCCGGACACGCAGGCTCAGCGGCCATGGCTCACGGGCCCAGCCGCTCCATGGCATGTGGGATCTTCCTGGACCAGGGCACGAACCCGTGTCCCCTGCATCGGCAAGATGACTCTCAACCACTGCGCCACCAGGGAAGCCCTACCCTGGGTTTTTTTGATAAACTTATCAAAAGCACTATTTAAAATACTATTTGCATTTTTAAAATAAACTATTTATAATCAAAACCACAATGAGATACCACCTCACACCTATAAGAATGGCTATTATCAAAAAGACAACAAGTAACAAGTGTTGGTGAGGATGCATAGATTAGGGAACCACTGTGCACTATTGGTGGAAATGTAACTTGGACAGCCACTATGGAAAGCAGTATGGAGGTTCCTCACAAAACTAAAAATAGAACTACCATATGATCCAGCAATTCCACTCCGGGATATTTTTTCCAAAGAAAACAAGAACACAAATTTGAAAAGATAGTGCACGCCAATGTTTATTGCAGAATTATTCACAATAGCCAGGATATGGAAGCAACCTAAGTGCCCATCAATACATGGATAAAGAAGATGGAATATTAATCAGCCATAAAAAGTTAATGACATTTTGTCATTTCTGACAACATGGATTGACCTAGAGTGTATTATGTTAAGCAAAACATGACAGAAAAAGACAAATATCACATGATCTCTAAAATATGTGGAATCTAAAAAACACAACAAATGGACAAACATAACAAAAAAGAAACAGAGTCGTAGGTACAGAGAACAAACAGGTGGTTGACAGAGGGGAGGGTGAGAGGAAAGGATGACTGAAATGCCTGAGAGAGATTAAGAGGTACAAACTTCCAGTTACAAAATAAATAAGTCACAGGATGAAGTGTACAGTGTGGGGAATATTGTCAAATAATATAATATATTTGGATGATGATGAAGGTGATCAAAGGGTACAAACTTCCAGTCGTAAGATACTAGGGATGTAATGTACAACATGATTAATATAATTAACATTGTTGTAAGTTATATATGAAAGATGTTAAGAAAGTAAACCCTAAAAGTTCTCATCACAAGAAAAAAAAATTCTTGTTTTATTTTGTATCTATCTGAGATGACAGCTGTTCAATAAACTTATTGTGTTAATCATTGCCTGATGTATGTTAGTCAAGTCATTATGTGGTATACCTTAAACTCATACAGTGCTGTATGTCAATTATGTTTCAATAAACTGGAAAATAAAAAATAATAAAATAAACTATAGTAATACTCATAAAAACAGTTACATAACCGTCTATTTTTTCTACTGCTGTACAAAGGCATTAAAATAAAATTGGCTTGTTAGTTTTTGCATGATATGTAACCTGATACCATATTTCATGCCCCTTTATTATTATAAGCTTTTTTTCATAAAGCTTGTCAAACCTTTGTATTAAACTGTTTGAATAGAGCAGTACTTGCTTTCTTTTTATTATTTTATGTTTTTTAACTTGTATTCATGAAAATTAATCTCTGAACTTTCACATTCACTCTGCTAAATATTTAATGTTATCAATTACAAGGATTTGTTTGTGTTATATGGTCATTTGACATGTCTTTTTCATGCAAACACTGAGAAAACACTCCAATTTGAAGGTGTAAGGTCTTCCTTTAAACTTTGTTCAATTGAGATTGCTTTCTATAGTACCTAAGATTTTTTTTTCTTTTAATGAGCTTCTAGGCATTCTAAGTGAGAAAGCTCTTTGGAAAATAAACCAATGAACTACTGCAATTTAGAAGGTATCATAAGTCTGTGACAATGACACTAGGAGAGGTACAAAGTTCCCACGTTAATCTCAGTGGACTAATTACGGTCACTTAAGTGTCAGTGTTGTTAACTTTTTTCATTGCAATGGAAAGAGCTAATTACTGTGCTTTTCTAGGCCAGCTGAACACCCACCATAGCAGGAGGTGGCATTCATTTGAAATAATGTGCTATATGGAGAGTCTTTATGAACTAATATGTAGAAACTGTATATTATTTTGATTCATTGGTTAATTGAAGTGTTGCTACTACTGCCTTTAAAATTAGAATGAAAGTAATGGTTATGGTGTTGTCAGCTAAAACATGGTTGGACTCCAGCCATGAAGTTTATAGGATTTTGCATTTTTTCCATAAAATAACATCCTCTGGCAGGAAAGACAGTTTACCTTAATAAGGTAATACATATTTTTGAAAAAACATCTCTGTATCTTATAATACTAACCCCAAAGAAGGCTCAAATAAAGCATTGAACAAGGGATAAATCCCCACTCCCTTTCAAAGAATATTTGCAAATTTCATGTTTTAAATAGTGTACATCACCATCTTCTCCATCGGCTGATGTTAGCATATGGAGTAAAATAATTAAAAAAAAACTAAAGTGCCACCAATAATTAGGACAAAAATGCATTCTGAAACTAACAAATAACACTGTACTGCCCTTATTCTGTTGGACATTTCTTTCTTCATGCAAATACAATAAGGATCATTATCAGTTGGGTTATACGTTGTAATATGTTATATGTTGTAGTTAAAACATGTTTTGTTTATAAAGTATATGTGTTGTATACATTATATATGCATGTGTATCTATATTATATATTATAATTACATATATATTATGTATTGTAATTAAGAGATAATGGAATATGGACAAAATTAATTTGGTGACACAATGCAATTTTTTGGGAGTTAAAAATAAAAAGAAAGAAAACTTTATCTCACAAAACAAATTTCCTTTTGACTTCAAGTTTACATGCTTCACCTACCAAAAACCTGAAATCAAACTACATATTTACACTAATATATAGCAAAGAAATACACTGTATTAATCAAATTTGATAATGTACATCCTGAATGTAAATTTGTTCTTATACTTTTGTGCAAAATAACATTACTTTTTTCAAAAGCATACTCAATAAAGTATTTATGCTTTAATATTCTGTTAAACAGAATACTTTATTCCCAATTATTATTTCTAAAAACAATTTTAATTAAATAAAGGAGAAATAAGGGACCACAGAACAATCTTTGCTTTGTTACTCTAAATTACTGCCTCAGAGTTTTCTAATTTAAAAATAGATTAGAAAAATCTGAATTCAATAGATTGTCTTTTGAATCATTCATCATTCATGAGTATAATGGAACAAATGTCTGTAATTATAATCAGTTAAGCCATTAAAATCCTAAATTCTGATATGAAAAGAACAACACTTTAAGGGAAGCTTTTAATTTATACAAAAAAATGAAAGAGTCCTCTTGATGACCAGGTATGATGAGGCTAATGAGTTAGTTTTTTCTCCAGATTTCAATACAGAGAATAGAGAGGAGGTTGATAGGTTTTACAGCTACACTCAGCAACTAATACAACTACTGTCAAATCAATCAATCATAACTCTGTGAATGAAATCTAATAAATGTATTCAGTAATAATATAGTAAATCTAAAAATTATATGGAGACATATGCATATATAATATATATATATATATATTCTGGATATTAATTCCTTATCATATATATGGTTTACAAATATATATTTTTTCCCATTCTTAGGTGGCCATTTTACTCTTTTCATTGTTTACTTTACTATGCAGAGACATTTGAGCTTGATATAGTCCCACTGGTCTATTTTTGCTTTTGTCATCTGTTCTTTTGGTATCATATCCAAGAAATCATTGACAAATCCAATGTCATGAAACATTTCTCCTATGTTTTCTTCTAGGAGTTTTATGATTTCTGGTCTTACATTTAAGTCTTTAATTCATTTTTAATTAATTTTTATATGGTGTTAAAGTAGGGACCCAATTTTATATTTTAGCATGTTAGATATTGTTTTCCCAATACCATCTGTTGACGTGACTCAGATTTTTATAGTATTCAGATTCTTGTCAAAGACCAGTTGAGAATAAATGCAAGGGTTTATTTCTGAGCTCTCTATTCTCTTCCATTGTTCTATACATCTGTCTTTGTATCAATACCATACTATTTTGATTACTATAGCTTTGTAATATGTATTGAAATCAGTAAGTTTAAGGCCTCTAGCTTTGTTTTTCTTTCTCAAGATTGTTTTGGCCTCTTGGGCTCTTGGAGATTCCACAAATTTTAGGATGTTTTTCCCTATTTCTGTAAAAATCACCCCTGGGATTTTGATAAATATTGCATTAAATCTATAGCTTTGGGTAGTATAGACATTTTAACAATATTAAGTTTGCAATCCTTGAATATTGGATGTGTTTCTGTTTATGTGACCCCTTTAATTCCTTTCAGTAATGTTGTATAGTTTTCAATGTACAGGTCTTTCATCTCTGTGATTAAGTTTACTTGCAAGTATTTTATTCTTTTTGATGCTATCACAAATGGAGTTGTTTTCTTAATTTCCTTTTCAGTTTGTTCTTTGTTAGCATGTAGAAACACAACTGATTTGGGGGTGTAGATTTTGTGTCCTGCAACTTTTCTGAATTTATTACTTTGAACAGTGTGTGTGTGTGTGTGTGTGTGTGTGTGTGTGTGTGAGCATGCATGCACACATGTGTGTGTGTTTAATCTTTAGGGTTTTCTACTTGTAAAATCATGTTGTCTGCAAACAGACATAAGTTTATTTCTTCCTTTCCAATTTGGATGCTTTTTATTTCTTTTTCTTCCCTAATTGCTCTGACTGGGAATTCCAGTACAATGTAACATAGAAGTGATGAGAGTAGGCATCCTTGCCTTCTTCCTGATCTTGTAGGAAAAAATTTCATTTATTCAACCTGAATATGATGTTACCTGTGGATTTTTCATATATGGCTTTTATTATTTTGAAGTAATTTTCTTCAATTCCTAGTTTGTTGAGTGTTTTTATCATGAAAGACTTGAATTTCCTCAGTGCTTTTTCTGCATCTGCTGAGATCATCATATACTTTTGCTATTCTTTCTGTTAATTTGTCATATTGATTGATTTTTCTATGTTAAAGCATCCATGCATTCTAGCACTAAATCTCACTTGGTCATGGTGTGTAATCTAATTTAATGTGCTTTTGAATTGAATTTGCTAGTATATTTTTTTCTGAGGATTTCTACATCAGTATTTATCAGGGATACTGGGCTGTTGTTTTCTTTTCTTGCAGTATCTGTGTTTGATTTTTATATCAGGGAAATGCTGCCCTCATAAAATGAGTTTGGAAGTGCTCCTTTCTCTTCAATTTTCTAGAACAGTTTGAGGATTGGTATTAATTCTTTAAACATTTGGTAGAATTCTCCAGGGAAGTCATCTGGTCCTGGGCCTTTCTTTGTTGGGAGGTTTCTGATTACTTAGTTAATTTCTTTACTAGTTATAGGTTTGTTCAGATTTTTTATTTCTTTATGATTCAATCTTTTAAAGTTGTATGTTTCTAGAAATTTATCCATTTCTTCTAGGTTATCCAATTTTTTTGGATATAGGAGCTCTCTTGTACATAATGAGTCACTTTTCTCTTGAATTTTCAAGCATCTCTTTTTAACTTTTGACAGTTTTATTATAATGTGTATTGGTGAGGAACTCTTTAGAGTCATCTTAGTTGGAGTATTTTGAGCTTCTTGAATTTGGATGCCCATTTTCTTCCTCAGATTCAGAACGTTTTCAGTAATTATTTTTCCAAATAAGCTATCTGCCCTTTTCTTTCTTTTCCCTCTGGGATTCCTATCATGTGTATATTCATCTCCTGGATTAAAAAAAAAAAATTTCCCCACAAGTCCCTTAGGCTTTCTTTATTTTTTTGGCCTTTTTTGATCCTCTTACTTGATAGCTTCAAATTCCTTATCTTCAAGTTTGTTGATTCTTTCTTCTGTTTTATCAAGTCTGATATCAAATCCCTCTAGTGAATTATTAAATTCAGTTATAGTATTATTTAGCTCCAGAATTTCTGTTTTTATTTCTTTTTAATAGTTTCTATTTCTTTATTGATATCCTCATTTTGTTCATACATTGTTTTCCAGATTGTGTTTAGTTGTCTATCTGTGTTTTCTTTTGTTTATTTAGCTCATTTAAGATAATAATTTTGAAAATTTTATCAGGTAATTCATAGATTTCCTTTTCTTTAGGGTCAGTTTCTGGAGATTTATTTTGTTCCTTTGCTTGGGCCACGTTTTCCTGTTTCTTCGTATGCCTTGTTACTTTTTGCTGAGATTTGGACATTTGAAAAAACAAACTTTAGGTACTAGTTTTGCATAGGGAAAGAAGTTCACAAATCAGCCTGGCTAGAGATTCTTGGGGTATTTCCAAACATTTCTGGGATGTGTCTTCTCTGGGTTTGTGCATGTAAATTTTCAGTTAAAGAAGTTTGCCAGTTTCTTTATTAGGAGTTTATAATCTCTTGCTCCAGTTGGTGTCTGTCTGTGGTACTGCATGTTCTCTGGTGCTGAAACAAGCTGCTTAGCTTTGTTCTTAATGGTTTCCAGGGATTCAAAGTATACAATTCCCTGTCAGCTCTCCAAGTCAGGTGAGACAGAAATCAGTCTTTTGGGCAACCCCAACTAAAAGCTGGAACATTGGATGCATGTTCCATGCTTTCCCCCTAAGTCAGAAGTTATGAGTAGAGTGCTTTCTCTTGATTGCACTGAGTTGGGAAGGCTTAGGGGAAAAAAAGGCTGTTACACATTAAATACAATGTTTTTTTCCTATTCCTTTTTATGCAGCTGTTCTTAGCTTTGCACTTGCCTGGGGTATTGTGACTTCTTAACTGGCTTCTGAAGGTTTCATTAAGGCCTTTTGGACCATACATTTACTATTAAGTCAGTGTCTCTGTGGAGAAATGAAGTCTGGGGCTTCCTATTCTGTAATCCTGCTGACATCACTCCATAATATGAATTGTTTTAAATAATATATAGATTACTAACACAAAACTTATTCTGCATCATCACAAAAGAAAGTTTCTATAGATTTCAAAAAATCTTCAAATGGACTGAGATCTCAGATATTAATATGAATATATGCATATATAATAAATAAAATATATACAATATATAATATATTGTATTATAATTATATATGTAATATAATAATAATGATGTTAAAATAAATAAATAAATAAAACAGAATGATAGAGTAAAAAAGAGCTTACAAAATTTCAGTTTTCAAGAAATTAGAAAGCATTCCACCAAATAACCTTTGGTTTGCAGAGAAAAATTTTAAGGAAATTTGAAAATACTCAGAGCTAAACGAAAATGAAAGTGCTTCTAATCAAAATTTGTGGGACCATCTAAGGTAGTCATTTGGAAATACTTTTAGTATAAAAAAACACAATAAGGGCTTCCCTGGTGGTGCAGTGGTTGAGACTCCGCCTGCCAATGCAGGGGACATGGGTTCGTGCCCTGGTCTGGGAAGATCCCACATGCCGCAGAGCGGCTGGGCCCGTGAGCCATGGCTGCTGAGCCTGCGCATCTGGAGCCTGTGCTCTGCAACAGGAGAGGCCACAACAGTGAGAGGCCAGCGTATCGCAAGAAAAACAAAACAAAAACCAAAACAAAAAAACCCCACAATAATGTCTAAATGTAGGCCTGGTATGTGTCAACTCAAGTAGTTAGAAAATAACCACCTGATTAAAACCAAATACAGACCTAGGAAAGAACTAGTAAAGAGAAGGGTAGAACTTAATGAAATATAAAATAATTTTAAAATGTGGAAGATAATCAATGTAATAAATCAGAGTCAATATAACAGGAAGGGAGACTCGATATAATTATAAAAAAAGAGACAATTAGCTTAACATAAGCAATTTTAAAACTCTTGCTGTTGTCACCAGAGCATTAGGAATAATGTGGTGAACCTCAGGTAGGATTCAGGCATTCCTTCTCCACAGCTTGCACTTGAAACACTATGCTTTATACTTTGATGTTAGTTTTGCCACTTACTAGCTTGTTAGCTACACAAGTTAATTTCCCTGTGGCTCCATTTCCTCATTTGTAAAATGCTGTGTATGTGTGTGTGTGTGTGTGAGAGAGAGAGAGAGAGAAAGAGAGACAGAGAGAACGAGTTTTGATTTAATACCCAAAAGCATTTATGACTAATCATCAAATACAGGTGCACAATAAATGTTGAGTCTTAGTTGCTTGGTCTGGTGAAAGAAATGATATTTTTCTAGTCAGACAAGTTTGTTTGGACCTCAGATTAGTTATCTATAAATTGTGCGATTTAGGCAAGTCTGGGAGACTTCCTTCTAAAATCCATAAGGTGGCAATAATATTACCTACACCATAAAGTTGAGATAACGTATGAAGAAATTCTTAATAAGAAATTACAATTTCATAATAGAATTTTGTGGCTTATCTGCTTTAATTTTCCTTTAAGAAACATTCCTCACACTCATTGTATGTAAATATAATAAAATGTTTTTTCTAATAAGTCTTTGCTTTTTGGAAAGTGTGTAAATATTAACATTATAAAAACTAATGCTAGAGAAGAAAAATAACTTAGCCAGGAAGATAAATTCTTTAGCATCATTTGCTTCATTATGATTTGTGATGTTATTTCCTTCTACTTAGAAACATTACTCAAAAATAAAAATATAATATTATAACTAAAGCTGGATTATTAAAAAAAATAAAACAAGCCTAATTCAGAGTGTTGTTTGTGACATGATTTTCTGAAACATTAACTATAATAATATCAAATGTATTGAGTTGTTGTCCATAATCCAGTTATACAGGTAACAATCTATATCTTTGGAAACTGAGTTTTGCTTGCAAAAAAAATAAGAGTAAGAGAATAAAAATTTGATGTTGTTGTAAAGATTAGATTGAACTTTTCATATACTTTAAAAACATAAAAGGATTAGAAAAACAATTTGTTTAAACTTCAGAATACAAAACATATAATGCTCTGGAGATTAGAGATTTCATTGATTCAATTTTTAAAATGTCACTAAAGAAATCCTAACCAGGAGATTTCAGTTCTTTAAGAATCGAAACAATAATAGTAAAATGCTTGAGCTTGTTGTATAGGAACATATTTTAATTTTACCTGGGAATTGAGTATCTATGTTGAGAAGTGGTGAATTTTTTAGGGAAGAAGAAATTTATACCAATAAGTCTCTGTTTCTTTCTGGGGAACTCCGTTTATCTGAATCAAACTCTCTTAAGGCATTCAGCTGTGGATGCCTTTAATCATCCGAAATTCTCTGGGTGTATTATGTGGAAACCAGAGTAAAGCCTATGTTTTTTTTTATGGCACTGTATATTTTAATGATTTGAATGTGTAATTGGAGTTTCCATTTGTATTACTAGATAAGAGAAAGTCAGTAAACAATATACCTTAAGACAGTTAAGTATTTTATATTCCAAGTTCTGTACATTTAATAAAACTAATTACACAAATCATATTGACTCAGTTTGAGTAAGGAAATCTGTAGTAGAATGCACACTGCTTGCTTATATCTAGGTTAGAGTTTAGTACCTTGTAACCTGAAATTTATTTTAACCCAGAAAGCAATAGCAGAAATGTCTTGATCAATTTATCTTACTCCCAATTAATGATGGCTATGTTGCTTCTGAATTACAGAAGCAAGTTAGCTGATTGTTCAAAAGTACAAAAAAAAAAAACAATTTTTAGAGATGCTTTAGTGCATAGTACTATTAGAAATCTATTACACAATTGTGGTAATTTTTTATAATCTCTTAAATTTTATTTCAAAAGACTTTCAAAATAAGATATCCATATTTCTGAAAAGAAAAATTGAAGCACAACTTCACCAAAAAACACATAGCCCAGTAAAACAAGCTAGGGTTTCAGCTTCAAGGTCAGTGATTTTTCTACCTCATTATGATTTTGTTTGGGTCAAGCAATGTAGGTCTCCTTTAAAAGTCATCCTTCTCATTCATACTGAAAAAAAAAAAATCCAAAACAACCAACCAAACCAAAACCCCTGCTAATCTTATTTGACTAAAGTACTTACTCTTCATTTACACAGTTTCCAGCGGTTGTTGCACTTGTGAATATGCCATTTTTTTTAAAAATCCCTACTCATAAATAAAGCAACAGATTTTCAGATCATACAATTTAAATACTCTTCTTTATTCATCATTGTACTATAAGTCATGGTCATGTTTTCTACTCAGGCAATTGGTTTTCCTTAAGAAAAATTATAACTTGTGAGAGTCATTACTGAAGTTATCATTAGTTCTTTTGTAGGAATTAACTTCTCAGATTACCCAGAGAGACAGTATTGAATCCTGGATAGTCTTCAGAGGCAAGAAGAGCTGAATTCATACCTTAAGTATGGCAAACACCAGCTCTGTGGTTTTGGCTGGTCACTTGACCAAGGAGTTTTAATCTCATCATCTATAATAAAATAAGGGAGAAAATTTTACCTATCCTCCAGGATTGTTTTAAGGATTGGATAAGCTATGTAAACTGCTATGTTTGATGCTCAATAAATGGCAGCTCTAATTAAATAGTCACTTAAATTTTGTCTGTTTGCTAGAATTCAGGAGAGGTCCTGGACTTATAAGGATTTGGACAAAAGTAATAACATGGGCCTGGGTGGAAGAAAGTAGATGACTTCTAAATATAATCTTTCCAAGTAGGAGAAGACTGACTGAGGCAGACAGGAAACATGAAAAAAAAAAGCAAAAAACAGTGTAGATTTAAGTTTTATCATAATCAGACTTGACACAGAGATAACCTTTGTCAATTGTGTTAAATTTCTATAGCATATGCCTATCTGGGTTCCTGCTGAAATTCACAAAATCAAAGATTTTGCTAATCTCAACTCTAGATCCTAAAATCTGCCTGACCAAGAAGCAAAAAACAAACAAGCAAACACAAACTGGAAGCAATATCAAGTTGATGGAAATGAGTGAAAATATTTTTAGCAAGTGACCTTGTTGCTGTATGAGTTATACTTCAGAATATTGAGCTTCAAGAAAATTTATACAAAGCATCTCTTTTTCAGAACGTTTATTCTTGTAGGCTCACATTTCCATATTGCAGAACATTAATATTCAATTTCATTAGTTTATTACAAACCTGCTCATATAAACTTTTATAAACCTGCATAGTTTAGCAAAGTAATAAAGTGTGACTGCTCATTCAAATAAGGACAGTTAGGCAGCCTATATAGGACCTTTAATTATTTGGGAATCCATAATTAAACTCTTTTTCCCACTAATTAGAGTTATTAAGGGAAATTATATACCTCATCTCACCCTAAAAATGTAGAAAATAGATTGCTAGACTGTTCATAATATATCTCAATAATTCCGTTTAAAATGTTTTTCTATTATAATTTAATGTAGTCAATTTAGTTATCATTTTTAGATGTGTCATAGGTAATGCACACATAGGTATAATGGAATTCTTAATTTTCTTCAGAAATGTGGTTTAAAAAAACCCTATTTCTCTGTATGTATATATATATATATATATATATATATACTTATAAATATATATATTCATAAAGTTAATAACCTAAGAATTTTTGGTCATCCAGACATATTTGAACAAGGTAATATGCTCCAGATGATTATATCATCTTCCTATTTGTTCTCTCCACATTTATTGGACAGTAACTCTATGCCAAACGATGCATTAAGCAGTACATTATCATTTAACTCTCAAAAATCTATGATCTATGGTGTAGATGCCATTATAACTTTCACTTTATAGGTATGGAAAGTGAAGCTGAGAGAGATCAAATGACTCACTGATGATTTTATAGCTAGTTATCATTGGTGCCCATGTAGCTTTCTTCTAGAGCCCATATTCCTAAACATTATCTTATGTACCCTCTCTGGCACTACTTCTACAGTATCCATCATACACACCAAGTGAACAGGGGGATGATGTGTGGTCCACCCAATAGCCACAATTGTATTGAGAATATATTTTCTCATGGAAATTAATACTGTTACAGGCAATTAAGTTGTTAGGTGAACCACACAAACACAAACTGTATAGCTTGATGAACAGAAGGATTCTGAGCAAACATAGGTCAATAATAAGAGATTTTTCTTGAATTTGTTTTGTAAAGAATATTTAATGATGTAATTTGTTGTTGTTGTTGTTTTGTTTTGTTTTGTCTTTTTTGCGGTACGCGGGTCTCTCACTGTTGTGGCCTCTCCCGTTTCGGAGCACAGGTTACCGACATGCAGGCTCAGCGGCCATGGCTCACGGGAGTAGCCGCTCCGCAGCATGTGGGTTCTTCCTGGACTGGGACATGAACCCGTGTCCCCTGCATCAGCAGGTGGACTCTCAACCACTGTGCCACCAGGGAAGCCCATGATGTAATGTTTAATGATGTACTGAGAGTGCACCAATATGCACTCAAAAAATACCTTGTTTGAGAAGATATATAAGATAGGAAAAATAAACATGAATTAAATTGTCAAAATATGATTTTGATCTTTTACATTTTTATAACAATGAAAAACAGTACTTTAAATAAATTTAAACAGTTATTTTATTAAGAACAAAACAAAATGTCAAAATATAACCAAACAAAAACAGATTATTGTCAAATAATCAATGTACTTTTAAATGATTATTAGATAAAATATGAATGTTAATTTATACCCAGATTTTGAATTTTATATATTCATGAATTAAGAATTACACATTATGCCATACCTGGTTTTCACAGTTATGATGATTTTTTTCATAATCAACTGTATCTTTCTTACCTACATTTTAAAAATATATATATAGAATATGGACACTAACTTTTTATTAACACCTATTAAAATTTCCAGAAATACTTGACTGTCCAGCAGTAAAGATTGGAAAATAAACAGATTAGCTAAGTTAACACAAAGAAACATAAATTACTAAATCAAGAGCTACATAGAGTTTTGAGCTATCTAAGACTGAACCAACACTTATACACAATTGTCACTCTAAGGAAATATATTCTAGTTCATTTCAAGCTCATTATCTGTAAAATAAGTTATTTTATAATACTTATTTTGCAGGTTTTTAGTATCATAGGAAGTCATATATACCATTTAGCAAAGCTTCAAGTAATATTAATTTCTCTAGGAATACTTATTTTTATTATTTATTTGTAAGCCTGTGTATAAGTTGGAAACACCTTATTACGTGTTCATTGGGCATAAATCATAGAGATATTCAGCTAATTGCACACATGTAAAATCAGCATACTTATTAAAAATAATTCTTACCACAATAGAAAAGAAATAGAAACATTTCCTTTTGAGGTCACTTTACCTCTTAAATTATGTATTTATAACAACTATATAAGATATTGAATGGGTGCAGATATAAGGAGTTGTGTAGAAGTATTGTGAGTTAATGCTTATAGATCAAAGTTTGAGATTTATTGAATATATGAGAATATGTTTTACATTTATCTATATATCTATAATCTACATAAGGATTTTAAAGCAACTTCTATTTTGTGAACACAAAAAGATCTTAAATGATTTCAGCAAAACACCATTGATAGGACTATGAGAACTGTTGCAACCATATTTTTATGTTCAAACATATAGAAAAGACATAGTTCAAGTATTTCATGCTGCCTCAGATTTTTACCTTCTATGATATTGTACCCATCAGCATGCAAAATTTCCTAATTTTGACCATCTTAAATAAGCAAAATCCCATAAACAAACCCCCTCTTGACCTCTTAATCCCCTCAGTCATCTCCTTATATTTATTGACCCCTTATAGTTAAGCTCCAAGATAATTACATTTATTGTATTTGAGTCACATTGATTATAACATGCAGTTAGTGTAAGTACAACTAAGAAAGGAAAAACTCTAATTAAGCTATGATCAAAGTTTTCATATCACTTTGAATGTTTATTTTATATATATTGAAAGAGCTTTTGAGTTTTATTTGTATGTAGCAGAAAATTTAAACAGCTATGACAAAGTTCATGAATAAGCAGGCAATGACAGCTGCATCAGAACAGCTGCCTAGGTAGTAACAAGCATAAAATGGTATTAATGGGGCTTCCCTGGTGGCGCAGTGGTTGAGAGTCCACCTGCCAGTGCAGGGGACGCAGGTTCGAGCCCTGGTCTGGGAGGATTCCACATGTCGCGGAGCAGGTGGGCCCGTGAGCCACAACTGCTGAGCCTGCGCGTGTGGAGCCTGTGCTCCGCAACAAGAGAGGCCGCGAGAGTGAGAGGCCCGCGCACCGCGATGAAGAGCGACCCCTGCTTGCAGCAGCTAGAGAAGGCCCTCGCACAGAAATGAAGACCCAACACAGCCAAAAATAAATAAAATTTTTTTAAAAAATGGTATTAATTTTAATATATATCCCAATTTCAGAGATTTAAAATATGAAATAGTATGTCTTAGAACTGATGAAATTTGGTAGGTGTTTATACTCTGTTTCTGTGCCCTGTCTTTCTATTCTCTCTTGAACTTTTTCTAGTTAGGCTTTCATCTTTGCAACTCCATTTGAAAATCCTTTCATCAGCTTCACCAGTTATCATGAGATGACAAATCCAATGAGAAATTTTTGTTTCTCATGTCACTTGTTCTATCAGCAATATTTGACACATGAGATTACTCCCTTCTTAAAATGTATTCTCTTAGCTTCTAGAATGCAGATTCCCTCCATTTCTCCAATCTCTCTTACTGTCCTTAGTTTTCTTTGGTAATTCCTTTCTCTTCATCTCTAAATATCTCAGCACCAGGGTTCAGTTCTTGGACCTCTTATGTGCACTCACATTTTTGGTGATCTAAAAGTGTTCTGGATTAAAAAATATTAATTCTAACCAGCAATTTCCACATTTTATTTTTCATTCAGTTCTCATCTCCAGATTCCAGAATATCCAATTATAGGTTATTTCCATGTCATAATAACATTTCGAAGTCAAAATAACCATCATTCCTCTAAACCCAGCTTCTCCATATTTGTTCCCATGTTAGGAAAGATCTGTTTTATGCTTACAGTAGCAGAGGTCAACAAAGCCTTCATTTCAAACTTAACTTCTTTCTTCTGTACTCACCATCTAATGTGTAAGAAATTCGTATTCAGTCTACTTAAAAATGTATTCAGGGTCTGATTACTTTTCAACACCTTCACCACCACCACACTGGCTCAAGCTGCAGTCTTGAGCCTAGGTTTATCACATTAGTCACTAGCTGGTGTCTTTGTTGCCACTCTTGTTCCTGTGTAGTCTTCTATTAACACAAAAGCCAGAGTCATCTTTTGGACAGGAAGTCATATAATGCTGTTCTTCTTAAAATCCTCAAATGGCTTTCTATAGCATTCTGAATAAAACACTAGAGTTGTCTCCAAGGTCCCTTACAATTGATGCACCAACACCACCACAATGCATCTCCTGCCCAATTCATGCCATTACCCTTATCTTTATATGCTTGTGTATATCTCCTTGAATCTCATCAAACACATCAGATAAGTTCTGGCCTCTGGTCCATTAAAACTAAGTTTCTTTCTGCCTGCAACACTCCTGCCGCAGTATCCTTATGGCTACACTTTCTCATCTCCTTTAAGTCTTTATTAAAGACCCAACTTCTCAGTGAAGGGCTCTCTGACCACCTTATTTTAAAATGCAAACTGCCACCTAGATGGACTTTTCAAGTGTTCCTAACTTGCATTATTTTCCTCCATCGAATTTATCATTGTCTCAGCAATAAAGTATGCTATTTATTTCACAGGTATTTCTTCCCATTGGATTGAGAAGGTCCTTTGAATTAACTAACTAATTAATTAATTAATTAATTTTGGTCTCTTCTTTATTATAGTCTCCTAGTGCCAAGAAGAGTAATTGACATATGGTAGAAGCTCAATAAATATTCTTTAAAAATGAATGAAATATTTTAGTATAAGCTTAAAATTTTTAGAAAAAGGTAATCTTACTATTTAAAAACAATATAGTTCAATGATCCCAGTAAAGAGAATAGATAATAAGGAGAAACAATTTTATTACTCTGGAAGCATATATTTAACCTAAAGTTTATATCCAGACTAATTGGAGCTGGCATTTGGAATCATAGCCACCACTTTTGAGGTTCATCAATCAAAAGCAATGATAACTTGCATCTCATTTTCTTTACTTGAGTGCACCAAGATGACAGCAATTACTAGCAAACCAGTAGATTAGGATAAAAATATTTCCCTAATTTATTACTGGTACATAATTACCTGACACTGCAGAGTGCTAAATCATCCCAACTAATCAACACTCGGTCTCATTGTTTCTGATAAACTATGATACTGATTATATTCAAAATATATTTATTTGTTATTTATTGAAGCACGGTTTTAATACAGTTTTTGGGGGTACAAAATGAAGTTAATTTTTAAAAGAGAATAATCCATTTAAAGTACACATTTAGAAGATATAAACAGTCAGAATATCTCTGCTTCATACATTAAAAAAACAACGTGGTGTGAGAAGAAAGGGAAAATAAGTCTTATTTAATCAGTACCATCACAGAGTATACTTTGGTAGAATATTGACATTGTTCATATTAATGAAATTTATCTTGATTTAGTAATTCAAAGTACAATTTTCTTAAGTAAATTCTACAAATGAAAATTCTCTGTTAGTTGAGATTTTAAGTTAAATTCCTCTTTTCATCTTGTTTATGGTTGCCTTTGCTGTGCAAAAGCTTTTAAGTTTCATTGGGTCCATTTTTTTATTTTTGTTTTCATTTCTATTTCTCTAGGAGGTGGGTCAAAAGGGATCTTGCTGTGATTTATGTCATAGGGTGTTCTGCCTATGTTTTCCACTAAGACTTTGATGGTGTCTGGCCCTAAATTTAGCTCTTTAATCCATTTTGAGTATATTTTTGTGTATGGTGTTAAAGAGTGTTCTAAATTCATTCTTTTGCATGTAGCTGTCCAGTTTTCCCAGCACCAATTATTGAAGAGGCTGTCTTTTCTCCATTATATATTCTTGCCTCCTTTATGAAAGATAAGGTAACCATATGTGTGTGGGTTTATTGCCTCCTTTATAAAAGATAAGGTGACCATATGTGTGTGGGTTTATCTCTGGGCTTTCTATCCTGTTCCATTGATCTACATTTCTGTTTCTGTGCCAATACCATACTGTCTTGATTACTGTAGCTTTGTAGTATAGTCTGAAGTCAGGGGGCCTGATTGTTCCAACTCTGTTTATCTTTCTCAAGATTGCTTTGGCTATTCGGGGTCTTTTGTGTTTCCATACAAATTGTGAAATTTTTTGTCCTAGTTCTGTGAAAACTGCCATTGGTAGTTTGATAGTGATTGCATTGAATCTGTAGATTGCTTTGGGTAGTAGAGTCATTTTCAAAATATTGATTCTTCCAGTCCAAGAACATGGTATATCTATCCATCTATTTGTATCATCTTTAATCTCTTTCATCAGTGTCTTATAATTTTCTTTTGTCTCCTTAGGGAGGTTTATTCCTAGGTATTTTATTCTCTCTGTTGCAATGGTAAATGGGAATGTTTTCTTAATTTCACTTTCAGATTTTTCATCATTAGTGTATAGGAGGGCAAGAGATTTCTGTTAATTAACTTTGTATCCTGCTACTTTACCAAATTCATTGATTAGATCTAGTAGTTTTCTGGTAGCATCTTTAGGATTCTCTATGTATAGTATCATGTCATCTACAAGCAGTGACAGTTTTACTTCTTCTTTTCTGATATGGAGTACTTTTAGTTCTTTTTCTTCTCTGATTGCTGTGGCTAAAACTTCCAAAACTATGTTGAGTAATAGTGGTGGGAGTGGGCAAACTTGTCTCGTTCCTGATCTTAGTGGGAATGGTTCCAGTTCTTCACCATTGAGAACGATGTTAGCTGTGGGTTTGTCATATATGGCCTTTATTATGTTGAGGAAAGTTCCCTCTATGCCTACCTTCTGGAGGGTTTTTATCATGAACCAGTGTTAAATTTTGTCAAAAGCTTTCTCTGCATCTATTGAGATGATCATATGGTTTTTCTCCTTCAATTTGTTAATTTGGGGTATCATGTTGATTGATTTGCATATATTGAAGAATCTTTGCATTGCTGGGATAAACCATACTTGATCATAGTGTATGATCCTTTTAATGTGCTGTTGGATTCTGTTTGCTAGTATTTTGTGGAGGATTTTTGCATCTATGTTCATCAGTGGTATTGGCCTGTAGTTTTCTTTCTTTGTGACATCTTTGTCTGGTTTTGGTATCACAACGATGTTTGTCTCATAGAATGTGTTTGGGAGTGTTCCTTCATCTGCTATATTTTGGAAGAGTTTGAGAAGGATAGGTGTTAGCTCCTCTCTAAATGTCTAATAGGATTTGCCTGTGAAGCCATCTGGTCCTGGGCTTTTGTTTGTTGGAAGATTTTTAATCACAGTTTCAGTTTCAGTGCTTGTGATTGGTCTGTTCATATTTTCTATTTCTTCCTGGCTCAGTCTCAGAAGGTTGTGCATTTGTAAGACAACCCTCAGAATGGGAGAAAATATTAGCAAATGAAGCAACTGACAAAGTATTAACCTCCAAAATTTACAAACAGCTCATGCAGCTCAACAGTGAAAAAAGAAACAACCTATTCCAAAAATGGGCAGAAGCCTTAAGTAGACATTTCTCCAAAGCAGATATACAGATTGCCAACAAACACATGAAAGAATGCTCAAAATCATTAATCATTAGAGAAATGAAAATCAAAACTACAATGAGATATCATCTCACACAGGTCAGAATGGCCATCATCAAAAAATCTACAAAGAATAAATGCTGGAGAGGGTGTGGAGAATCGGGAACCCTCTTGCACGGTTGGCGGGATTGTAAATTGACACAGCCACTATGGAGAACAGTATGGAGGTTCCTTAAAAAGTAAAAATAGAGCTACCATATGACACAGCAGTCCCACTACTGGGCATATACCCTGAGAGAACCATAATTCAAAAAGAGTAATGTACCAAAAT
This sequence comes from Mesoplodon densirostris, assembly GCF_025265405.1. Taxonomy (NCBI): domain Eukaryota; kingdom Metazoa; phylum Chordata; class Mammalia; order Artiodactyla; family Ziphiidae; genus Mesoplodon; species Mesoplodon densirostris. The sequence continues at coordinate 71,481,297 of NC_082662.1, forward strand.
GTTCATTGCAGCTCTATTTACAATTACCAGGACCTGGAAACAATGTAAGTGTCCCTCAACAAATGAATGGATAAAGAAGATGTGGCACATATATACAATGGAATATTACTCAGCCATAAAAAGAAACGAAATTGAGTTATTTGTAGTGAGGTGGGTGGACCTAGAGACTGTCATGCAGAGTGAAGTAAGTCAGAAAGAGTAAGATAAACACCGTAGGCTAACACATATATATGGAATCTAAAAAAAAAAGAAAGAAAAAATGGTCAGAAGTACCTAGGGGCAAGATGGGAATAAAGACAGAGACCTACTAGAGAATGGACTTGAGGATACAGGGAGGGGGAAGTGTAAGCTAGGACAAGTGAGAGAGTGGCATGGAAATATATACACTACCAAACATAAAGTAGATAGCTGGTGGGAAGCAGCCGCATAGCACAGGGAGATCAGATTGGTGCTTTGTGACCACCTGGAGTGGTGGGATAGGGAGGGAGAGGCAGGGGGGGAAGATATATGGGGACATATATATATGTATAACTGATTCACTTTGTTATAAAGCAGAAACTGACACACCATTGTAAAGCAATTATACTCTAATAAAGATGTTAAACAATAATATAAAATTAAATAAAATAAAATGAAAATTAAAAAAATAATAATAAAGTTAAATTCCTCAAACTTCATCATTCTGAGTGAAACTATCTTGACTTTTGCTGTCACTGTGAACTTTTGGTGTTTCTGTAATTACATTTTAGGTATAGTTTTACCTGTTTTAGCTAAGATAAATCAAGAGATAAACAAATGTCCTAAAAATACATTTAATTTCATATTCCATACAATTTTTATCACACTCTAATAAATGCCAGCTAATGCAGGGGTAACAGATCATTTTTCTTGTTTTAAATGTAAAATGTTTCATTTTGGAACTCCTTTGGTGAATAGAACTGAACTATGAGCACTATTTTTTTCCTGAAGAACATAGAAATGCATAAAAAAACACTTGAAAGTAATTGTTGATAGTAATTATTTTTCCCTCAATGACCCTTATCATTACATCTTAATCTGTTAATAACAATAATAAAACTAGAGAAATAGCTGGAGATCAAACATCAACTATTCAGTTTGTGCTGTATGGACATTATCTCAAACTCTCCAACGAATAGTAACTAAGTAGCCTTCAAAGGGCTACATATTATATTATACTAATATTATATTATATTATATTATATTATATTATTTTTAATAATATTATATATACAACAAATAGACTTTAAGGATATACTATTGTGCTCATTTTATAAGTGAAGAAACTGAGTCTCAGATCAAAAAGTAGATTGAATTTTGTCCAATACTTTAGTCTTTCCTGCATCTATGAACTTTGCCTTGTGGCAGTTTCTTTAAACAAATGGGTGGAGTGTATTTCTTCATTCTTTGACTGTGAATGGCTTGCTTTGAAAAATAGACTGTGCAAAGTTTGAGTCTAGGTTTTACAAAAACTGAGGTATTCCCACTTACTTTTTGCACCATTGCCATTGCAATATGAAGTACACCCCTAACTTGCCTGCTAATCAAAATAATAAGATAAAATTAGGGCAAAGCTGCCCCAGCTGATACACAAACCTGAAGTGAGAAGAAGAGCCACTCAGCTATTGCAGGCTGAAAGAGGACTTTCCAGCTAAACCCAGTCTAAATCAGCTGAATTCTAGCTAAACACCAGCTGGACTGAAGATGCGTAAGTAACAATAAATGATTATAGTTTTAAGACACTAAGTTTTGTGCAAGTCTGTTAAACAAGAATAGCAAACCAATGCAAGGAGGTTAATAGTTTGCTCAAAGTTTCACAGCTAGTATGTGGTGGAACTAGAGTCTCAACTTTAAGCATTATGATTCTTCTCTTACTCCCAACCCTTCACACCATTAATAGTTGATAATGACAAATATGAATCCACTTCAGGATCGTAATCCAAGCCACAATGAATGATTAACAGTGACCTATTTTTCCTGTTTTCCTAGAATAACATTAACAGTGCTTCCTTTTACTCTGAAAAGTTCCAGTTATTATATGGTTACCTTAGTGAACACTAACAAATCTAGTGACAACTCACTGTTTATTGTCTTCATCTTGACAAAGAACTGAAGATTAAGAAGCTAGTTGGAAAAAAAATATGATTTTGTCAGTGATGAACAAAGTGGAGACTAGAGGCAATATGACCTTTGAAGTCATCTTTCCACTAACTGGGATAGAAAGTTGAATTGAGGAAAGATGATCAATTTTATACCTGCTAATTTTGTGGTCCCCAGGGGGGTTGGGTCATTCGAATAAAGATGTTTTAATTTTGAATACATATTCAATTTTGAAAAAAATATATTAATCTCCAGTAGGTTTTAGTAGGAAGAGAACACATTTGAGAATCTGGAGAGTGAAGTGGGATTGAATCTCAGCCTTGGATTAATAAACTGTATCATTTTGGACACTTAACCGAGTCTCTGTAAGCCTCCATTAACCTTCCATAAAACCAGGAAGTCATTACCTTAAGAGTAAACTTTTTCTTTCCTTTACATTATTTGTACAATCAGTTTCTTGGAGGGAAAGTAGAGAAGTGATGACACTTAATATCAATTAAGTTTGGGCAAGGATATGCAAACATTAATTGGTTTGGGCGGTAAAAGTATTCTTTAAAATGCTTGGTTTCTAAACAGACTGTTATTTTTTTTTTATTGCTTGTTACAGAAAATAATATAACAATCCTGGTAGATTTTAAAGACAGTTAAAATAATGATAATTCTTACAAATGGGCATTTTTAGTTTTAACCATGAGATTATATGCAATGGAGAAAAATAATTCAGATAATTTAAAAAGATATGATAAACAACATGTTACTGTTCAGATTGGGGAGGATCTAAATTCAGTTTGCATTAAAACTGTCTAGCTTCTAAGAGAAAATAAAGATTTATTATTGCTCAGTCCAAAGAGAAAACTTAAATGATATTAGTAGCACAGTGGTTGGCAGTCTGGGACTAGCCAGGGAAATGGAATTGTGTGACAGTGGTACAATGTCATGAACCTCATGGCCATCTATTGTTTCATGTCTAGCTCACTTTCTAGAAATGAACATGACTTAAAAGTAAAATATATAGTCTTTTTAACATATATTCTTCTGTTTGTAACACCTGCAAAAACAAAAGAAGATCAAAAAATATTTAGACATTAAGACAGTCTCTTAATCATGGATTATATCACCTTTGTTGCAGCCATTTATTATTTCTATAAAATGTTATATTTCATTAAAAACATGTTGTCAATTAAAAAAAAATTCTACCAATTTTCTTTCTTTAGTCATTTTTCCCCCTTACCCACCCTCTTTTGAAACAATTTCTAACTCCATATATAGCCTACTTTTCTATCACCATTTAGAGCAAAATTCCACACAGACATATTCATTTTCTCTAGCACATCTCTGAATATGCTCTTGCTAAGCTCAGAATGACTTTGATTTTGACAGAGTGAATGACCAATTCAAAATCCTCCTCTTATTTGATCAATTAATACTATTTAACTTATTAGATCATTTCCTCCTTTTTGAACACTTTTTTCCACTTGTGTTCCAGGACACTAAATTCTTCTGATATTTAAACAAATTTTTTCTCATGGATTGTCATTTGATCTGGTACCTCTTCTTTCTACATCTGACTAAATTTCACAAGCTGAAGATTTCTGGGATAAATCATTTGACCTGTTTTCTTTTCTACCTATACTCATAAATTAGAGAAGTTATCCTATAACTTAGATAACTTAAAGAAGTTATCCTATTTAGCCTCAAGGTTTAAAACAACTCTATCTCAGTCATGACAGCCCCAGCTTTTTATCCTTGCTTTCTCTTTTTTCTCTTAGCTATTACATTTAGTCCATCAGTAAATCCTGAGTACTCCACATTCAATATGTATCTATAATCTGACCACTTTTCACATTTCCACTGCCACCAAACTAGTATAAGTACATGAGACTTCTTGATTATAATAGTTTTTGTACTTCTTTGCTCTTCTTTCACAATTCAGTTCTATTCATAACACAGTAGCTGTAGTCATCGGATGTGTCTGACTTCTCTTTTTCAATTTCCTCTGTAGGCTTTGCATCTGAATAAGTGCAAAAGCCAAAATCCTTGCATTGGTTTATAATCTGGTCTTCCATTATCTTTCTTAACTCTCTCTAATTTCTCTACTTCATTTGCTGTACACTCTGTCTCAATCTTTTTTTTTTTTTCCAGGTATCCTTGTGACTAACTTCCTCACCATCTTAAGGTTTTCTATCAAATTTCATATTCAGATTGAGGCCTTCCCCCTGACTAACCTACCTGAAAGTAAACCTGTAAGCACTACTCCAGCCTCTGCTCCCTATTCCCCTATCCCCATTCCTTGCTTCATTTTTATCCATGATATTTTTTATTACATCAACATGCCTTGTGCTTTTTCTTTTGGTTTTCTTTTCTTTTCTTTCTTTTCTTTTTTTTTTTTTTTTTCGGCTGTGCCATGCAGCTTGGGGGATCTTAGTTCCTGGACCAGGGATTGAACCTGAGACCACAGCAGTGAAAGCGCTGAGTCCTAACCACTGAACTGCCAGGGAATTCTCACTTTTGGTTTACTTTATTGTCTGTTTTCCATTCTAGAATGTGAGCTTAACAATAATGGGCATTTTTTGTTACATTTTGTCCTCTGTGGTTAAACCATGACTCACACATGGCTGGAATTTCATAAGTATTTGTTTATAGAATAGAAATGGGGTAATATGATATAATTTATGCATTTTCATAGAAGAGATACATTTGCATGTGTATAAAGAAAAATTAAAAATGAAAATCAATGCCTAAGTAGAATCTTCTATAATTTCAATATACTGAAAAATTAAATCTATTGATCTAAGGAAAATATGTTATAATAGTTTAATTTATATAAATTATATAATAATAACTATACATAAGAAAATAGATTGATTTGAAAAATTTTGAGAGGTTTTGCAGATATGAAGAAATTATTGTTATCTAACATTTTAAAAGATTATAGTTTTAAAGTTTTAAAAAGGCTATATATAAAATAATTTTAGAATAATTTTGGTATTTTAAGATTTGCCTTTAAATATCCATCAGCATATTCTTCATCTTCTACACTCCTGGTAGAAGTTAAGTAAAATTTTTTCACCTATTATAAAAGTTTGAAGTAATCATCATAAATTAAACTAATAATAGAAACTCCATTTTTATGGATATTAAAATATAGTATAAAACATCCTCAAAACATACTTTTTTATTATGTATTGGAAGCTTTTCTATGTGAAACATAATTTTTTGGTTTACTTTTCAAATAGAGAACACTAAAATTTTTAATTTAAAATGATCAATAAGTAATAGGACTATTATCCAGGGCTTTCATTTCTTAAACTGACACTCAGAATTTTTTATGATTTGTAATAAGTATGAGAACAAAAAAGAGGATTCAACATTGATTCCCAATAAATTGAAAGGATTAGTATTTTCTTTGGCATAGAAACTTGCTGAGAAACTCTAAAGCTAGACTGGTACATTTTATAAAGGTAATTGATGTCTCAAAAACACACAGTGTTATAGGTTTAAAAATGAAAGCTTATAGATGAAAAAAAATGACAAAATAGCTCTTCTCTAATACTATCTTTCAAATAGCTGAATAAGTAATGCACATTTTTTCAATGAAAATTGCTGATGTAGTGACAATATGGTTTCTACTAAAATGAACTATTTACTTACTCTATTTAAGATAAATTGATTCATTGCAAAGCATTTGAGGCTTCTTCAGAATGAAAGACTGTGGCAGCTGTAAGATTTTTATCCACATACAATAATTTAGGAAGAAATAATTTAGGAAGAAATCACCTACCTTCACAAGGGCTTTACTTTTATTTTTTGGTATTGTTGAGTCTTGGTAAATATTATTTTGACTTATTCTATTTGGATGATCAAATCATAGTTCTACAGGTGACTGAATAAATTAATGGATTCTCATAGTGAGGTCTATTTAATAGGTGGGTATTATGGCATGGCTTTATTAACTTTCTTTTGGGGAAAAGGACAAGAATCCATTATAGAGTTCCTGGTTATCAAGGATGAGAATTTTTGGGAAAAAAATGTGACTTGATGGTCTTTCAGAAGACTAAGGAGATATACATATTTTATAGATGATGAAGGCCTTGATTTGAATCCCAGCTTTGCCAATCCACATATGTGTGATCTTAGACAAATCATTTACCATGTCTCAGTGTCAGGTTTCTAATATGAATAACAAAGATAACAATGCCTAATTCAAAGAATCTTGAGAAAATGCAAGTGAAAACTCAAGGGAAAAAGCAAAGTGTTTATAGTAATATGCATTATTATCATAAAGAAACGTAGTTAGACATATTTAAGACCATTCAATAAAATATTCACGAAGTAAAGATATGAGTGAGGAGTTCAGAGTAATAGTCTATGTGCCCTTGTTTTACATGTGATAGGTATCACTGAGAATGTAAAGGATCTTTTTAGACATTAGGAGAGGTACAATTGGTTTTTTGGGTTTAGAGTCCAAAAGACAATTTTCTAGACTATGTCAAGCACTCAGATGAAAAAAAGATAGTTTTGTTTTTTTTTTCTTCCTAGTTTGGGGCATTTTAAGGATTCTACAAATGTCAGTCACTTCTTCAACTAGTGCCAGTCAACCATTTCAAGTGAATTTTTCACTCAGACTGGTTGATTTTCTGGCCCATTAAGACAGCTGATTCAATTCAACTGAGTCTATATAGCTTAATCCCCCATGCATGTTGATTGTCGTACCAAGTGGCAGCAGGCCTCAGTTACAGGTAATCTTTCATGTAACTCTCTTATCTCCATTTGATATTTCTTTGGCTTTTAATATGGGGTTGGGACTGAGATTGCTTTGGGGCCTGAAGTCCTTGGAATTGCATCATTGATTCTGATGCTGAAAAGGATAGCTAGAAAGCCAGCAAACTTAATTCTTTCCTTTTCATAAAGGCATGTCTCTGTTAATGGAGATCTGGTTTGAGTTCCACTGTTAGGCTCTGTTTCAAGGAAGTTAAGATATGAGATTACACCACTTGCCTTTAAAGTGCTTTGGATTTTGAAAAAAGTTATCTTTTTTAAGTTTACTGAATTTAAGGAGACGATAAAGGACTTTAGGTCAATTGACTCACATGGAATAGGTAAATATGTTTAGTGATTTATTTATACTTTATTAAGTATGCCCAGAAAAATCTGACATGGACAAAACTATCTACAGGATTATCAATTACCTTTGTATGGCTTTATAGATCATAATAAGGGCTATGGATTTTATGCTAAGTACAATAGGAAATCCTAAGCAAGAAGATTTCTCTGGCTACTTTGTGGAGGATGGGCTGTAAAGAGATACAAATGGAAATAGGAGATTATTAAAGAGGCTCTTGCACCAATATAAATGAGAGATTAGGGTGGTTTGGGTTGAGGTTGAGAGCAATGGAGAAGGTGAAAATGTTTATATTTTATATATACTTTGGAAGTGGAGCTGAAATGTGATGTGAACAGATTGGTTGTAGAGGGTCAAGAGCAAAGAATTAGGGTTGAGTTGTAGGCTTTTTGAGATGAAGAGAATAAGAGATGGAAAAAACTGTACCACCAAAGTAGGTTTGAGGATAAATAAATAAGTTGTTCTCTTTAGAACAAACTAATTTTAGAACAAGTTATATTTGTGATGACTACGTGGAGATGTTGGGTGGCTGGTTGAAAATATGAGTTTGGATTTCAAGGAAGAGTCTAGGCTTCAGATAAGAATTTGCAAACTGGGTATTTTAAGCCATGAGGTTGATTAAAATTACAGGGAGAGAGAGAGAACAGATATACAAGGAAAGAAGGCCATGGATCTGGCCCAGAAATTATCCAGCATTTAAGGTTTGGGCAGAGGAAGAGTTAACAAAGGAAATCTCCAGAGAGATAGTAAAGTTTGTTGTTATGGAGATCAAGAAGAGAAAATGCTAATATAAAGGGAAAAATGGAGGGGTCCAGTAGCTCAAACATGGTTAAGAAATCCTTAAGGGATGGGAAGAGAAATGATTCTGGATTTGTTACTATAAATTCCTTGTGAATTCACAAACATCAATGGAGTGGTAATAACAAAATCTTATTGGAATGTGATAAAGATAGAGTATGAAGTAAAGAAGTAGAGACTAAAAGAATAAACCTTTCTTGGGCTTCCCTGGTGGCGCAGTGGTTGAGAGTCCGCTTGCCGATGCAGGGGACACGGATTCATGCCCCAGTCTGGGAGGATCCCACATGCCACGGAGCAGCTGGGCCCGTGAGCCATGGCCGCTGAGCCTGCGTGTCTGGAGCCTGTGCTCCACAACGGGAGAGGCCACAACAGTGAGAGGCCCGCGTACTGTAAACCTTTCCTCTGAATTCTGATGGACTTCCTGTCAAATATAGGGACAAAAAGAAATAATACAAAAAAATTAAAATTCTTTAGAATATTATGAAATAAAATATCATTAAGCTAATATTTAATTGAGCTATTTTATGAGGGGAATTATAATTTGTTTTTAATTATTTACTCCATTCCTAGTAATTGGTAGACACTTTGCTATGCTTGTGGTTATTAGAGTATGAACTCCACAAGGGGTAAGGGAGAAAAAGGAAAAACTCTGGGTAGGGATATATGTGGGACAAGAAACATGTTAAAGGGGGTCAGTGAAGTTTGAAATTATGATGTGGATGGCATAAAATCTTTGTCTCTCACAACAAAAGTGAGTAAAATTGACTTTTCTCAATAATGTGGTAATGAGCAAATTTTCTTTTGGTGATATAAGAGCCTTCGGGCTTATTTGCACTCAGGTCTATTTTTTGCGTTTCTTTATCTCCACATGGCATCAGAGCTGATCTCTGCAGGTTATATTTCACAGGCTTCTATGTTAACTAGATTCTGCTGCCTTTAGTAAATGGGAAGTACTGACAGAGATGGGGAAAAAGAGTAAGGATATGCTGTATATCACTGTCCCACCAACCTCTTTTTGGGGTGTGTCCAGCAGTGGCTGAATCTTCTCCATGGGTTTGGCTTTGACCACATAGACTCCACTTGTTTCTGAATTGGGTCCTCTTCTCTTTGTCCTTCTAGCCTAAGAGTGGTAGTACCTACTCTCCTCTTTGAGTTCACAGCTTTGTCAACTCTGTAATAAATTCATTGGATTAAATTCCATCTGTTTGAAGTAGTTAGAATAGTTTATTTTTGCCTGCTTGGACCCTCACTAAAAGAGAATATATATCATATATATATATATGATGTAATATATCTATACTTACAACTGACAATATTGTTAATGCAGGACATTTAATTATCATTCTTAATGAAAAACTGCTTTACTATAATTTCTGTACAACTATGAGCTATCAGATATACTGGAATCAGAACTCATAATCATTTTGTCTTCTCACTGATGTTTTTAATGTAATTCTTTCTTTCATAGATGCAACTTTCATGTTACTTACAATGATTTAATGGTAATACAAAAGTTCATCACTATTGTTCTACACTAATTAGATACTTCCCCTAGCATTCTTTTTTTTTTTTTTTTTTTTTTTTTTTTTTGTGGTATGTTGGCCTCTCACTGTTGTGGCCTCTCCCGTTGCGGAGCACAGGCTCCGGACGCGCAGGCTCAGTGGCCATGGCTCACAGGCCCAGCCGCTCCGCGGCATGTGGGATCTTCCCAGACCGGGGCACGAACCCGTGTCCCCTGCATTGGCAGGCGGACTCTCAACCACTGCGCCACCAGGGAAGCCCTCCCCTAGCATTCTTAATAAAACTCTGTTACACTTTTCTGAGTTACTCTCCCTAAGAAAACATCTGTAGAGTTTCCTTTTACCATCTAGGCTAGAACTTAGTTTTTTATTTTATTTTTTTTTCTCCCCATAGATCTTTCTCTCTGAATTTACAAAACTTTACTACCTTGATAATCTTCCTTTCTCAGGAACTTTTTCTCTTTTCTAGTTCACGTTTATCTGGGCACTATAGCAGCTAATGTTTATTCCATATTTGTGGCTAACTCAACCTTGCTCCTCTCTTCAGATTAACACCGAAATATATTTTCAAATTTCTACACCTCAAACATTTGCTCCTAGCTTGAGAAGCTTTGCTGAGAGAACTTTAAACAGCAATATAACCTTTTATTTTTTGTAAACTTTAAGAACTTTTTTTTTAACTGTGGCTATTGAACAAATGTTATAGTGTTTATTTAATATGAAAGGTGTAGTGAATAATCTCTTCCAGTGTAGAACTAGAACTTATTACTAGAAACAACAGAAAATAAATTCCAGCTTAAGAATAAAACTGTCCAGGGCTTCCTTGGTGGTGCAGTGGTTGAGAGTCCGCCTGCCAATGCAGGGGACACGGGTTCGTGCCCCGGTCCGGGAAGATCCCACATGCCAAGGAGCGGCTGGGTCCATGAGCCATGGCTGCTGAGCCTGTGTGTCCGGAGCCTGTGCTCCGCAACGGGAGAGGCCACAACAGTGAGAGGCCCGTGTACCGCAAAAAAAAAAAAAGCTGTCCAAAGGTAAAACGAACTGTCTGTAGATAGAGGTAGTGAGCTCTGCAAATCTGCAGGATGGGACAACATTAGTAGGATAACTGCTTGGCACACATACTGTAGATGAGAATTAACTCTCAGGGGAAGGGCAGTAGAAAATTATGATTAAGACCATAGGTTTGGCAGAGAGGAGGGTGGGAGAGAGAGACCTATAATTAAATTCAAGGTAAGATATTTAGCAGCTATGTGACTTTGTGCAAGATACTTGACATCTCTAAGCCTCAAATTCTTCAACTGAAAAATGAGATTAATGACATTGATGGGTGTTGAAAAGATTAAATGAAATTCAGTGAGAGACTGTAAAATAATTATCACAGTGACTAACTAATAGAGAGCTCTAAAAAAACAGATGCTGTCATTACTACTAGTGGGTAAAATTGGTTTTTATAGACCTTACTACTATAAGGGTCTGTAATTATATAATTTTACTAAAACAGAAACTTCCTTGAGGCTCATAAATATATTTTAGGATGTGGCAAAAATAAATACTAATTATTTAACCAGCAGAAATAGAGTTATGAGAGACATTAATGTCTCTCTCTGTGATTTACATAAAGATGCAACTCTAATTCTGTATGCATATCCAGATTTAGCTCTACTTAAGTGGAACATAAATACCCCTTAACAGTTTACAGATAAATATGTAAAACTAAGGAGGAAGAAAAATCTTTTTTTCATGATGTTAAACCTTAGATTTATTAAGTAACGTTAGAAATTTGAATGTATAGGTTAAATTCGCTTTTCTACACAATAATATCAAAAAGCAGATCATAAACCTTAGTGAAGTTAACACTATTTAATTTACTTGTCTTAAGTATAAGGTAACTAAGAACTTAAACTCTGTATGGTTGATCCTCTTAACCACATTAGAAATGCATGTCATCCTCATTTTTACAGATGAAGAAACAGGTTTCAGATGGCTTAGCAAATTCCCAATGTCAAAAGCTTTAATAAATGAATGTGTTCAAATGAATTCAGATCTCAGCTTTTAATGTCTAGGCTTGTTCTTAATCCCTTCATAGTTGTACACAAAAGAGGTGCTCCAAATTTGTAGAGTTTATGTTTTTATAGATAAAAGGTCAATTCAAGAAGATGAAAAGTCAAGTAGTCAAGTTTTTTTTTTTTTTTTTTTTTACTGTGTTTTACAATTTAGAAGTTGGTGCTATTCCTGGCTTTCAGATTGCATCTTCTAGTTTACCCCCGCAAAGGTTTCAAGTGAACAAAAGGTGAAGTAGGTGACCTAGTGTTGATTTCTTGCAATGGGTCTTTCCTGGACATTGCATTCTACCCCTGTCAACTACCCTCCACTACACACACAGCCCTGTTCACTTTCTCTTGTACATGTTTCGGGCTGGCTACACGATGAAGATGCTTGAAAAGCACAGGGATTCCAAACCTACTGCCAGTATTCCTGTAAATTGTCTTCTTTTTTTTAATAAACATTTTATTTCAGAATAGTGTTAGAGTTACAGAGAGGTGGCCAAGATAATGTAGATAATTCCTATGTATCTCTCACCCAGTTTCGCTCATTAATATTTTACATTAATATGGTGCAGTCATCATAACTAACAGGTCAAGATTAATAAATTATTATTAACTGAATTCTATACCTTATTCAGATTTATTCAGTTTTTGCCTAATGTATTTTCTCTGTTCCAGAATCCCATCCAGGATACCATGTTACATTTAGTTGTCATATTGCCTTAGGCTCTTCTGGATTGTAATAGTTTGTTATACTTTCCTTGTTTTTGATGACCTGGACTGTTGTGAGGAATACTGGTCAAATGTATTGTAGAATGTTCCTCAACTGGGGTTTGTCTGATGCTTTTATTCATGGTCACACTGTGTTATGGGTTTTGAGGAGAAAGCCCACAGAAGTATATAGTACCAGTGTCATCACATTAAATTGAGTTCAGACAGTCAACATTACTTCTCATTGTGATATTAACCACGATCACCTGGCTGAGGTGGTGTTTGCAAAGTTTCTCCATTAAAAAATTATTCTTGGGCTTCCCTGGTGGCGCAGTGGTTGAGAGTCCACCTGCCGATGCAGGGGACACGGGTTCGTGCCCCGGTCCGGGAAGATCCCACGTGCCGCGGAGCGGCTAGGCCCGTGAGCCATGGCCACTGAGCCTGCACGTCTGGAGCCTATGCTCCACAACAGGAGAGGCCACAACAGTGAGACACCCGCGTACCGCAAAAAAAATAATAATAATAAATAAATAAATTATTCTTTTCACTCTTTCTATAATTTTCTCTTTAGAAGGAAGTCACGATGAGCAGCCCACACTTAAGGGGTTCTTCTAAATAGAAGATTTCTCTATTGTCTCTGATTATTTTGAGTTTTAACAGCAATATTTCAGAGCAGATACATATCTTTCAATACCATATTTTTGGTCCATGAGTGTACAGAGATATTTACAACCAAAACTCTTACATTTTAAACAAAAGGATGCGCAGGATAAGTCTCAAATTACATTACAAATGCAATTGTAGAATGTCATGATTGTATGACCAGTTTATGAGAAGTGCTAAGACTCCACAGTGTCGTGTTTTGTGAGCTGTTCTCTGTCAATGTGTGCTGTTCTGGAACACATTTTCTTAGTGTATTTAATGTTTAGCTCTTGACTCTTCCTGGTTTTGTACAAATAGTTCAAAATATTTGGAAAGCAATTGTAGAAAGTAGTGGGGAATGAAACAAAATGAATAAGAAAAGTTATTGTAATGGAAAAAAGGTATTGGGGCATAAAAGTCAATAATTTGTTAACAACCATATTATTTGTTTGGTAATCAGTGATTGTTCTAAGTACTTTATACTATGATGATGTATTTATATATATAGGTATCCTATGACAGATTACTTTCATATTTAAGAACTTCACTGGAGATTTGTGATTGACATAAATATTAGAGTAATAGGACACTTTTTAAAAAAAGGAAACTGACTTCCTGGTAGCATATTTTCACAGAACATTTGATTTTCAGGATTGGATTACCAAAGTAAGTGGTATATGTTTTGAGTATAATGTCAATCTCTACTGGTCTTCTAGAAGATAATATATAGCCATGCAAAAACAGTACTCTGGAAAATGCTAAAGGAGTTATTGGCAAAGTTGTTCAATGAGAGGAATTCCTTGACACCTGTTATACATACTGGTCTCCCACCCTGGACATGCTGATTCTTAAAGTCAATTTGTGGTACAGGATTCCCCAGATGAATACTATTCAAGTTTAGAAAACTTCAATAATTATTTCCCAACTGACCCCCAGGCTAACACCAGATTAAGGGCCTAAGAAAAATACATACTCAACCAGAATTTTTGGCATTTTTTGGAGGGTAGAACAACAAACTTTTAAAACATGGACATTACCATTGTTTTAATTAATGTGTTTGGTTTTTAATAATTTCATATGACCCCAGTCCTTCCAAATTAGTTGTTTTATAAGAAAATAACCATAGTTTTAAAGTCTTGCATTGTAAGAACCTGTATACTGATGTATGCAGTTCTCCAAAACCTGACACACATTTCTGTTTTATCTCAGACTGTTTTCTCTGACCTAAATACCCTTTTCTCTCTTGACAAAAAGATCTCCTGTCTCTAACTTTCATTTCACACATTATTTTTTCTCTGAAATCTTCTAATGCCTTCTTTGAAAGTAAGTTTGGCTAGCCCATTTGCTATGTTCAAGCTCTGTAAATATTGTATCCCTGTACCTATAACATAAGTATGTACCTATTTTAAATATCCTTATACTTATAAGGAGCTTATACTCCTTATAAGCTCATAAAGTGGAGCTTATACCCCACTTTATGATTTGCACTGTCTGAGGTCTTATTTATTCTGTGTACTTAGTAACTTCTGTACTTCCTGGAACAAAGTAAATGCTTAATACATATTTATTAAATGAATGAATCATAACAATAATACAAACACAATTTTAACATTTATATTTTTGTAAAGATTTTTTTTTGATGTGGACCATTTTTAAAGTCTTTGTCAAGTTTGTGAAAATGTTGCTTCTGTTTTATGGTTTGGTTTTTTGGCCGTGAGGCTTGTGGGATCTTAGCTCCCCTACCAGGGATTGAATCTGCACCACTTGCACTGGAGGGGAAGTCCCAACCACTGAACCACCAGGGAAGTCTCAGTTTAGCTATTTTTTGATTAAATTTTTCTATGATCCCTATAACTGAGTAGTACCTGCATCAACAATGTTATGTCTTATAATATACATCACTGTATACTTTTAAAAATATAAATTCATATAGAATGACACTAAAATAATTTTCTTTAAAATAAATAATAGAATGAACAATTATTATATTCTTTTTCCAGTCACCGATGAAGTGTATTATCAAATCTTCCCTGAGCCTCTTATATTACTTCTCTGCACACTGGAGCAAAAGGACTGATAAAAGCTGTGGCATCTGAATCTGGTGTAGATAGTATAGCTGCAAATGTTATTCACAGTCAGATAAATATCTAATCCCTGTGATTCTTGCTGAACTACTTGACTCGATGATTTACTTCATCAGTGAATTACAGATTGATTTTGAGTCATATAAAAGGTATTTCTGTTAAAATGTAGATTTTACTTCCTCCAATGTCATCTTATCCTCATATTTTAGTACTTATTGAAAAAGAATGTCCAAAGAAGATTTTGCTGAACCACTCATTATTTTTGAACCTATTAAATCTGTCTTGCTGCAGTTGTATTCCTATACAAATACACAATCTATTTGTCCATTTTTAATTTAACAATTGAACACACTGCCAATTATCCCTTAGTGTTTTCTGATAAAATACCTAAAATAAGTATAGCCAAGTATGAGAATTCCATTGATTCATGTAATTTCATGTTAATAGTTTTCATATTATTCCACATGCTCAAATTAATACCTACAAGTGTTCTATTGGCTTCTTTAAAGGCTCTTGCACGTTGAGCAGCTTTCTCATTGAACTATCCATAATGACTTCTAAATGCTTTCCCTAAGAGGTTCAGACTAATTCAGAACCCATCAGTGTGCGTGGAAAGTTTAAATTATGTTTCCCAATATGTTTTACCTTGCACTTATCTGCACTAAATTTAATCTGTCATCACATTGCCCAATCACCCAGTTTAATTGGATCCTTCTGGATTTCTTCGTAATCCTGCCTGTATTTTCACTAACCTAAATCATTTTTGGTGATCAGCAGAAATTTAACACCTCACTATCTGCTACATCCTCCAGGTCACTCATATTGTTTAATAGCCTTCCTCCTGCTATCAGAATCTTGAGCACCCTGCTCTTTAGTTGCTTCCTCTGGGGAAATATGCACCCTTCATTTCAAATAGCTTAATCCATACTTACCCATAAAAAAGCATTTCTAATTTTACCAGTATTATGTAAGCTGTCGATATATTTTTAGGGAATTTCAAATTTAAAACATTTCCGCAAGTATATATTGAAATTTCTACCCTTCAGAATACTGTATAAATGTTACATTGGGAGAAGATACAGCATTACTAGAGTGAGTTTTAGGATTTCATCCAAGTGTAAGAATATCATGTGTTTATAGTACTGTGGGGGAAGGGAGGACGAAACAAAGATTTACCAAGTACCCAGGAGTAGTTGCTGCCATATATGCTTGGTATTGCCCTGTGCACTTCATGAGGATGAACTCAGACACTGAGAGCTTAATCACATGATATCAAATAGGGAAAATAATTTCAGAGATGTTGATTCAAGTGCAACAAGTGTTGTAAGCCTTCCCACTAGACCATATATATTCCCAAGTGGTTTATAATACAGTTACTAAATTTATCCCTTGTCTTCTTTTATTTTCTTTAACTAATTTTGAGAAATTCTATAGATTTTGTAAGTATAAACAAAAGTAGTATATTCAGTCATTTTATGATCTGTCATGTGGCATTATAGTGGATTTTTCTGGATATTTATTTCTAGAAAGTGTTTACTGATGGATTTATATTTTCAATGTCCCACAAATTGTATTTCAAATCATTCAATATATTAACAGATATTATATTTTTGAAATGGATGTCCATTTAAACTTATGTGGAATGAAAACACCATATTACTTATAACTGATATTTATATATTGTATAATATATCAGTTAGGCCTCTTTTGGCTAGGTGAAGAAAACAATCCCAAATTGACTAACAATAGAAACATTCTTATTAACTTACTCAAATAATAAAGGTTAAATGCACAGGAAGGCTTAATTTAAATGAAGCATGAGAGCCCATCTCCCTCCATCTTTGGCTCAGTTCTCCACCGTGTTGGTTTTATGTCCAGGTGCCACATGATAGCAAAGTGGCAGCAGGCACTTCAAAGTATGTGCTTCAAGGTTAAAGCCTGGTGGTAGAAAATCTACTTCTTTCTATAGCCTGAACAAAAGAATAACTGTAATATATTTTTCTGAGGTTGAGTCATGTGTCCAATGTTTCCCTTTTCTTCCCAGCTTTACTGAGATATAATTGACATATAACATTGTGTATGTTTAAGGTGTACAATGTGATGATTTGATATACATATATATTGTAAAATTATTGTAAAATTATTACCACAGTAAGGTTAGTTAACATATCTAACACCTCATGTAGTTATCATTTGTGTGTGTGTGTGTCGTGATAACATTAGAATCACATCTCCATTCCGAGTGCTGTGACTGGAATCAAATATACCAGAAGAACACAGATCAAGAGTGAAGGAACTGGGCATTAGCTTGCTCTGAACAAATATATACCGTATTTGGGGACAGGTTTCCTTCTACCATCAGTGGCCATGATAAGTGTGGGAATATTGTAATAAAAGGAAGCACTATGACTTTTTCATGTTTTTCCAATATCACTTTCAGAACTCTTGTATGCTACAAATTCTCCCAACCTAGAGTTTTTCTTCTGGGCTCTAAATCTTCATCATGATTATCATATAAGTAACACATTTATATAACACTGTAGTTGAAGTGAACTTTCATATATATTATAGAAGCTCAGATGTTCACAGACACATAAAAACACAAAATACTTCAGGTAGGTTAGTATATATTCCCATTATTCAGGTAGAAAATTGGATCTCAGAGTTGATAAATAAGTAGATTTTGTCCCCTAGTTTGTATATCTTCAAGCCTAGACTAGAATGTAATTCTTCTTGACCTAAACCCTGTGGTCTTTCCACTACAATATTCTGCCTTATCCATTTTATATCCATGCAAGCTTTTATTCTCCCATTTTGAGCAGACACTGGTCCAGCATTTCGTTTGCTGATTACCATGTCTGTCATAGTTCATATTAAATCAATTTACATAATTGATCATTCCCCTATCACATATCTACCATAACTTTTAACCTCTTCTCTATTATTGAATATAAAATGACATACCAATTTTTGTTCCTGCAAATAACATAGTCATGACGGTCTTGGTACATAAATCTTTGCTCACATCACCTTAGGAAAAATTACTTGAGAGGGAATTGCTGGTTTAAAGAGTATGAACATTTTAAAGGTTTTTGAAACATAATGCCAAATTGCTTTCCAGAAAGGTTTTACCAATTTATGTTCCTGCCAGAAGTGAATGAACATTACAGTTTTAATTTCCTTTGGGGCGGGGTTGGGATTGGGAATTAATAGTATCACATTTTTACAGCACTCTGGGGAAACTTTACTTCCCCACCTCTGTGTTACTCTCGTGACTACATGGTTTGTTTATGATAAGAAAAGTACCAAATCAGGTGCTTCTAATTCAAAACAGCAAAATGCTTGTCTGAGTCTCTCATAGATTGGCTGGAGAGAAGGATGAAAGGCAAAATATCAGATTAGATACAGAGGTGAACCTAAAAATGGAATTGTTATTTCACTGAGTGTTATTTCAAGTTTCTCCTATTTTGCTCACAAGTCTTCCTTTTCATTGAACAAAATGCTCATAGAGATTCCATCTAAGTAGGTTGTACATTTGCTGAGACTAGGGCTGAGCCCATACGTATTTTCTGAGCTGGTTGTCAGTTTGGGAAGTGCAGGACATCAGAAAACCAGTCTCAGTTAAAACCATTTCCCCAGCTCTGGGAGTACCGTACATGCCATCATCCAAGATGCATTAGTTTAGTTTAAAAATCTCATTTCCTAGAATCCTCTTCATATTTATTTAAATACACCTAGGATGACTCTCACAATAAGCTCATATTTTTAAAAATATTTCTCAGGCCTCCCAGTGTCCTCATCAACTAGGGTGATTTTTCAGTTGCAAACTCCTGGACACTTACTGGGACTTGTTGAAGCACAATCTCTGGGTAGCCAACTCAAGAATCTGAATTTTTAGTAAGTGGTGCTTCTCAGACATTAATGTACCTACACATATCCTGGATATCTTGTTCCATGTAGACTGTGATTCAATTTTTCTGGGATGGGACCAAGGATTTAACATTTCTAATAGGCTTCCAGATGGGACCATGGGCCATATTTTGACTAGTGAATCACAGAAGTTTGAGAACCAAAGCTGAAATCTGTTATCTATTTTTGACTTTAATTACTTTGTGTGATTAGCCAATCAGGAGGAACCAGTCAAAAAACAAGTGATTTTTAAAATTTTAATACTGGGAATTAAACCTGAAAAGCGATGCCACCACCAAAATACCAATAGAACATGGGACTCATTTGTTTATTTTTGTTTTTATTTCCATTTCTCTAGGAGGTGGGTCAAAAGGATCTTGCTGTGATTTATGTCGTAGAGTGTTCTGCCTATGTTTTCCTCTAAGAGTTTGATAGTGTCTGGCCTTACATTTAGGTCTTTAATCCATTTTGAGTTTATTTTTGTGTATGGTGTTAGGGAGTGTTCTAATTTCATTCTTTTACATGTAGCTGTCCAGTTTTCCCAGCACCAATTATTGAAGAGGCTGTCTTTTCTCCATTGTATATTCTTGCCTCCTTTATCAAAGATAAGGTGACCATATGTGCGTGGGTTCATCTCTAGGCTTTCTATCCTGTTCCATTGATCTATATTTCTGGTTTTGTGCCAGTACCATACTGTCTTGATTACTGTAGCTTTTTAGTATAGTCTGAACTCAGGGAGCCTGATTCCTCCAGCTCCATTTTTCTTTCTCAAGATTGCTTTGGCTATTTGGGGAAATGGAAATAAAAGCAAACAAACAAACAAAAAAGCAAATGGGACCTAATGAAACTTAAAAGCTTTTGCATAGCAAAGGAAACCATAAACAAGACGAAAAGACAACTCTCAAAATGGGAGAAAATATTTGCAAATGAAGCAACTGATGAAGGATTAATCTCCAAAATTACAAGCAGCTCATGCAGCTCAATATCAGAAAAACAAACAAACCAATCCAAAAGTGGCCAGAAGACCTAAATAGACATTTCTCCAAAGAAGATATACAGATTGCCAACAAACACATGAAAGAATGCCCAACATCATTAATCATTAGAGAAATGCAAATCAAAATTACAATGAGATATCATCTCACACCAGTCAGAATGGCCATCATCAAAAAATCTACAAAGAATAAATGCTGGAGAGGGTGTGGAGAAAAGGGAACCCTCTTGCACTGTTGGTGGGAATGTAAATTGATACAGCCACTATGGAGAACAGTATGGAGGTTCCTTAAAAAACTAAAAATAGAACTACCATACAACCCAGCAATCCCACTACTGGGCATATACCCTGAGAAAACCATAATTCAAAAATAATAATGTACCAAAATGTTCATTACAGCTCTATTTACAATAGCCAGGACATGGAAGCAACCTAAGTGTCCATCAACAGATGAATGGATAAAGAAGATGTTACACATGTATACAATGGAATATTACTCAGCCATAAAAAGAAACGAAATTGAGTTATTTGTAGTGAGGTGGATGGACCTAGAGACTGTCATACGGAGTTAAGTAAGTCAGAAGGAGAAAAACAAATACCATATGCTAACACATATATATGGAATCTAAAAAAGAAAAAAAAAGAGAAAATAGAAGAACCTAGGTGCAAAATGAGAATAAAGATGCAGACCTACTAGAGAATGGACTTGAGGATACAGAGAGGGTGAAGGAGGGAGGGAGACGCAAGAGGGAAGAGATATGGGGACATATGTATATGTATAACTGATTCACTTTGTTATAAAACAGAAACTAACACACGATTGTAAAGCAATTATACTCCAAGATGTTTAAAAAAAAAAAAAAGAACATGGGACTCTGGCAATGAAGGCACCCCAAATTAATAAAAACTAGGGAAGAAGAAAAATTAAGACATTTTTGTCAGTTTTATAATCCAAGTTGTGCAGGAGCCATAAAACTTGCTCAAGGTAATTTTTCTCCTGATTCTTCACTCTCCACAGTTAATGTCACCTGAAATCTCAGTTTTTTGCCTTCCTTAATGTTCTCCTTCTCCTTGATGAGGACCTTTGTCATTTATGCTTTGTTTTTTCTCTTGTTAGGTAACATCTAAATTATATTATGAGGCAAATTCTAGCCTTATTTATGGATACTACCTTGGTTCTCTTTTTAGCAGAGGTGAGGTAGCTTACTAGACCCCTCATTTTTCATAGAACAATGGTAATCCTACCTAAAACTGTCAGATGCCATATGGACTATATGAATCTCAGATACTTAAATGAAGTATGATCTTGAATTCACTGAAATTCAATTTTTAAAAACTGGCTGAGAGAAATAAGATCTCCGATAGATTTTTTTTTTTCTTTGCGGTACGCGGGCCTCTCACTGTTGTGGCCTCTCTCATTGTGGAGCACAGGCTCCGGATGTGCAAGCTCAGCGGCCATAGCTCATGAGCCCAGCCGCTCCATGGCATGTGGGATCCTCCCGGACCGGGGCATGAACCCATGTCTCCTGCATCAGCAGGTGGACTCTCAACCACTGTGCCACCAGAGAAGCCCTCTGATAGATTTTATGAAGAATTTGGTATCTATTCATTTTTCTAGAGAGAATGTCCTAAATGTATTCTAAGGAACTCTGGCTTTTAGACACTCTGAATAAAAGTACTTACTAGTCTTTTGAACAGATACACGTAGGAAATCTGCATATATATATATATATATATATATATATATATATATATCATAGTTTCTCTGGAACATCTATAAGCACATTAACACACTAAAGGCACTGAGATTCTAAGAACCAGCAAAATAAAGAAATTATTTCTAGATATTGTAAATATTGTTCCAGGCATTTAAAAAATCTACTTTGGTATTAAGTCCAATCATCAGAAATCTTGCTATCTGTTCTCAGTTATACTAAGTACTTATACTAAGTACTTATACTGAGTACTAAGTACTCAGTTATACTAAGTACTTAGCTAACATATGTTGAACACTATTCACTAGGCTCTACTCTAAGCAATTTTTGTGTTACTTATTTTTCCCAGTAAAACTAGAGGGAAAGTACAACTGTTTTTTCCATTTTAGAGGTAAACAGTAGAATTTTAAAAAAATCCCGTGCATTCAGAAAATGCATTTGTGAAACCAAATGCAATACTATAATTTATTTGTACTCTGTTGTTTAGTTGGGTGCCATCAGACTATTTTGTGTTTCTATATATTTTAAATGGTCTATGAACACTAAAACAGAACATTCATTAAATGACCTCATGTCTCTCTACCTGCACACCTTCAGAAAGAGGCATTGAATAAAATTAATGATTTCAATAAGAATTTCAGTATGAATTATGCTTTTCCTGAATAACCATTTTTATTTTTATCTTATGAAAACTATGAGGCAGAACATTGATTATGTTTCCATTGTCCATGTTGGCTCTGGAAGGATTAGAGCTAACAGTGAATAGTGATTCATATTCTGCTCTAAGAATACTCCTGAACACCCCATTCTTTTTTGCATTGTCAGTACAATGGCAAATAGAAGGAAATCAAATATTTTGGCTTGGGTTAAACTATAGTTACCAAATTGCAGGTAAAGGAACAGAAGTAGTCTGAAAGTCTTTTAGATTCATAGATTTTAGAGTTGTAAGAGTCATAAAAATTTTTAGCCTGAATGCTATATTTCATAAAAGAAGAAAATGAATTATTTTATTTTACAAACATAAAGGACAGCAATGTCACAGCAAAACCATTTCTGTTTGAATAGCTCTTGACTCTACAGATATTGTTTATTTGTCTGCTCTCATACAAATAATACATAACATCACAATTATTGTTTATTTATCAGGCAGGATGTCCAGCTCTGGATTTACAGTAAAACCCAGATATGACAGGGTCTCTGCTCTAAAGGAGTTTACAACTTTTTTTTTGCTTTTTGCTTTTTTCTCTCCCAGTTTTATTGAGATATAACTGACATACAGCACTGTATAAGTTTAAGGTGTACAGCATGATGATTTGATTAACGTTCATCATAAAATGATTACTACAGTAAGTTTAATGAACACCCATCGTCTCATATAGATGCAAAATAAAAGAAACAGAAAAAAAATTGTTTTTCTTGTAATAAGAATTCTTAGGATTTACTCTCTTAACGCCTTTTGTACATAATATCCAGCATAATATCCACTAATACAATGTTAATTGTATTAGTGAAGCTGTGCATTACATCCCTAGTATTTATTTATCTTATTGCTAGAAGTTTGTACCTTTTGACTGCCTTCATCCAATTCCCCCTCCCCTTACATTCCAATTCTGGTAAACACAAATCACATATCTTTTTTATGAATT
This sequence comes from Mesoplodon densirostris, assembly GCF_025265405.1. NCBI lineage: Eukaryota > Metazoa > Chordata > Mammalia > Artiodactyla > Ziphiidae > Mesoplodon > Mesoplodon densirostris. The sequence goes on from NC_082662.1 coordinate 71,504,601, forward strand.
TGTTTGTTGGTTGTGGACCTACATCATTATGTTAGTTTCTGGTGCACAATATAGTGATTCAATATTTCTATACATTTTTAAATCGCCACCACAATAATTCTAGTTGCCATCTGACACCATACAAAGAGATTACATAATTATTGACTATATTCCCCACATTGTACGTTTCATGTCTTTGACTCCTTTATTTTGTAACTGGAAGTCTGTATCTCTTAATATTCTTCACCTATTTCTCTCATCTGTCCACCCCACTCCCCTCTGGCAACCATCTGTTCTCTGTATTTATGACTGTTTCTGTTTAGTTATGTTTGTTCATTTGTTTTAAGATTCCACATATAAATGAAATCATATAGTATTTGTCTTTCTCTGCTTGACTCATTTCACTTAGCATAATACCCTCTAGATCCATCCATGTTGTCACAAATAGCAATATTTCATTCTTTTTTATGGCTGAGTAATATTTTACTGTTTATATATACATATTCTTTATCCATTCATCTATTGATGGACACTTAGATTTCTGCCAGAGCTTGGCTATTGAAAATAACGTTGGTCAATATAACCAAGCAAATCAGCAACTAACTACACATAGTAAGAAACAAGATGAAAATGGACTATATTAACTGTTGTCACTAGAATTATTTTCAGGTAACTGTTTTCGTTCAGCAAAGTAACTAATAAGATCCTTGAGGTGGACGATGAAATAAAAGCAGAGCAGGGCTTCCCTGATGGCGCAGTGGTTGAGAGTCTGTCTGCTGATGCAGGGGACACGGGTTTGTGCCCCAGTCCGGGAAGATCCCACATGCTGCAAAGCGACTAGGCCCATGAGCCATGGCCGCTTAGCCTGCGCGTCCGGAGTCTGTGCTCCACGACGGGAGAGGCCACAACAGTGAGAGGCCTGCATACCACAAAAAAATAATAAAAAAGGGGAGCAAAAGTAACGATCAACTTCATAGAAATAAATATAAATGTGGAAAGTAGGAAGAAGGGAGAAGTGAAGTGACAGACAAGAGATGAGAGGTAAGAAACATGGCTTGACTTTATTAAATATGGGAATGATGAGAGACATTTGGGGAAACCAGCATCAAACAATGAACTGAACTTCTTTCTCCTGCTCAACTGTGTCAGTTAAGAGTCTTTTGTGGGCATACGCCAAAGCTAACTTTTGTGAAAGAAACAAGATAAGCCCAGGTATAGCTTTCAAGTGTGATGTGACATCAGGGCATAAACAATATAACTAATATTATTTTCTTCTTTCTCAACCAGTGGGCTTCTTCCTTTTGCCTGTGTTTGTTTCTATCCTGCTAAGGTAGCAAGATGTATTTAGCAGTATTGGCCACAATGTCTCAGATTCAAACCTAGTGGAAAAAAATAATCCATTCCTTGTAACTCCCATATAAATCCCAGCACCAACTCTGAAGCCACAACTCTGAAGAATTTTAATGCAAAGATGTATCAAAAAAACCAAACAAAAACGGTTGCTTTTTATTTATATTTTAAATGGACAACATTGCTTGGAAATGTACAAAGACTAAAACCTGAGGACTTCTGGCCTAACTTTAATTCTCAAATATTTTCAGTGGTGATTCAGACACATTATTGTATTGAACTTTAAAGAGGAAATCTACAAAAAATAATGTTTGTATAGAATCTTATTAAAATAACTTAAAAAAAATTTAGACTGGGTTTAGATTTACAGAAAAAAATGTGAAATCAGTATAGAGAGTTATCATACACCTCAACAGTGGGTTTCCCATATTATTAACATCTTACATTAGTATATTTGTCACAATTAATAAAACAATCTTATTATTAACTAAATTCCACACTTTAGTTTTTACCTAATGTCCTTTTTCTCTTCCAGGAGCCCATCCAGAATACCTAACTTTTAGTCATTATGCTCCTAAGGGTCCTCTTGGCTGTGACACCTTCTTAGACTTCTAGCTTTCTATGACCTTGACAGTTTCAAAGAATACTTGTCAGTTTTTTTTTTTGTGTGTGTGTGTGTATGAAATGTCCCTCAATTGGGATTTGTCTTATGTTTTTCTCATGATTAACCTGGGATTATATGTTTTTGGCAATAAGATCCCAAAGGTAAAGTGTCATTTTTATCATGTGATATCAAGGATACCTACTATCAATATGACTTTTGCTGTTAATGTTAACCTTTATTTCCCAGTTTATTTAGTGTTTATCATACTTCTTTGTTGTAAAGTTCCTCTTTTTCTCCCCTGTACTTTTTGGAAGGAAAGCACTATTTGCAGCCCACGTTTCAAGAGTGCAGAATTATGCTTCACCTCACAGAGGGGGCTGTATCTATATAAATTATATAGAATTATATAAATTATATAGGTTATTTGTCTGTTCTCCCCCTTTTATTTATTTATTCAATTATTTATTCACATCAATAAGAACTCATGCATATTTATTTTATAATTTGGATTATAATCTACTGCTACTTTATTTACTTCACTGTTCAAATTGTTCTCGCATTGGCCATTGGGAGATTTTTCAGTTGGTACCTATGACCCTTTGACATACCTTCACCATTTTGTGTGTGTGTCACTTCTTTCTGACAACATAAGATTCCAGACTCATCTTGCATATTTCCTGCCCACCATAGACAGTAAACCATCTCTCCCAGAAATTTAGTTCCCTTTATCAAAGAATAGTATTAGAAACCAAGATCTGGGCACTAGATGTGCTGATTGCTGCTGAGCTGTCCTTGCTTCTAGGTCTTCTCAGCTGATAGAACAAGGAAATATATGTGTGTATACTGATTAATGCATATACACATATCTAGAAGTATTTCTATATGATACCATCTGTATCTATATTAAACTAAACAAGCTATACTGATTTATCCCACCTGAATTCATAACCAAATGGATCTCTCCATCCTCCTCTCCTTGCTTATCTCTAGCCTCCCACTCTAACAGTAAGAAACCTGGATTCTACTATCTACCATACATTCACCTGTTTGCTTCTGAGAATAATATTTGTTTTTAATATGAGAGAGATAGGACATATTTATATGCTGAATCACTGAAGAAGATATCATTTTCTAATCATAGAAAATGTTATGATTAATACAGCAACATCCTTGAAGAGGTGAGAAGAATTGCATTCAGACCAAAAAAATTTTTTTAATTAATCTTAAATAGAAGGAGAGCCGTTTCTTTCCCCAGACAGAAAAGATGAATAAAAAAGTTACATACAGGAGAATTATCAGGGATGAAAGGAAGAAGTTGAGATATGTATTTCCCACTACAATTTTCTCAGTGATTTAGGAAGCATAAGGTCAACTACTGAAAAGAAGACGGGTGGAAAGATGTTCTCTCTATAGAGAGTTATAGGGGAAAAAGTGAGTATTTGGGACAACAATTGAAAGAAATATGGCTTAGATGGGGTTTCAGGTCCAATGGAAAGAAGAATTCAGGGCTTAATGTTTAAAGGTCAACCTTTTAAGATATATTTAAAAAATATGTTGCATAAGTAAATGCAAATTTTAAAAAATAGTTTTCTTCCAAGAGAAGTTATATAATGTAAATGATGAAAATTTAATAGTCATAATCTGGATATCAATTCCAGATTATTTTTAAAAAAGGAATATGAATTGTATAAGTTGAAAAAAAGAAGTGAGTTAAATTCCTTACTTTATAAAATGGAAACCAATTATAATTTTAACATTAATTTAGATAAATGCATAATTATGAAGTGAGAATGGTTTGGGGAAAATTGAAGCTAAAAGATTGGTGTTACAATAAAAACATGATACAAGCACAGGTGAAGATATTTTTAAAAAACATGGGCTAAGTGTATTATTGATAATCGTTATCACAGTATCGTTTCTTGATGTGGTACTATGTGCTAGGCCATTGTAAGAGCTATCTATCTATCTACTATCTATCTATCTATTAGCTACTAATATATATAGCTAATATATATATTAGCTACTTCTCAAAACCACCAAGTAAGATAGAGTCTATGATTATTTTCACTTTACAGATGAAGTAACTAAGAATGAATGTCATGTAGCTAGATAGAAAGAATTATAGTTTCTCCATGACAATGCTTCTACCCTCCTCCATTATGTGGAAGCCATAACTTTGGGCTGTAACTAATCCCACCACTCTTCCAGGCTGGTCTCTGATGCATTTGAAAATAATTACTATAACCTGATCCACTTTACAACAATGATTGATTCAGGAAGCCCTCCTTTCCTCTATCAATCAGTTAATGGTTTTATCTTGGTCACAGAAAGTGATGCCCTGATTAGTATAACATTTATGAGTTTTGTTCTATTGTTACTGAAAGAGACATGTTCCATCACCCTCTTTGTGAGAGGAAAGATGAAGATATGATTGCTCTTGGAAGCCTTTCTGTGGCCTTGAGAGGAGCCAGTATGATGATAGAACTAAAACATGGAGAAAGACAGACCTGAGAGAATCTTGGAAAACAGAAGCCAGGACCATGATAGAACATTCCTGAAATTTGACCTATTATTGTCCTTTTCAGTTACATCAGCTGATGAATCCCCTTTATTATAAAAGCCAATTTGATTTGGATTCTCTCTTCCTTGCAACAGGAGAATTTTAGAATGATTCATTTACTAACTGGTACAGCCAAGATTCTGTCTGAAACTAAAGATTCCTGCAAAAACCACACAATAAAATTCCCAAAATAGAGTAAAACAAAATGAGACATAAAATCATAAAACATTAACAAGATGACAAAAAAGAAAAATTTGAGTTATAACTGTATTTTATTTTTCTATAATTGATATATTTATTTGTGCATGTGATGTATATTATTTGTGTGTTGTCTGTAATACACATTACTTATGACTTTTAGAGTCAAAATGACAGGATAGAGGATTACACAGCTCTGAGTCAGACTGAGTGGCTTTGGATCCTGGCTCTATCTCTTTCTAGCTATTGACCTTGGGAAAGTTACTTAATATATCTCAGTTTCAGTGTCTCATATTTTATATGAGAAATATAATGTTACCATCAAAGGGTTATGGCAAAGATCACATGAACTAATACATGTAAAGTACTTAAAACTGTGCCTGGAATATAGTCAGACTTCAATAAATATTAGTTTTTCATATTAATAATTGGAATTGGTAAATCAATCTGTTGAAAGATGAATAAGCTCAGATTGAATTCAAGAACAATGATAAAGTCCCTTGTTGCTTACAAGAGACAAATAGGAAAAAAAGCAAGTAAACCTGAAAGTTAAAAAGGAAAACAATATATAAACTCTTGTTGAGGAACCCTCAGGACTCTTCTAGATAATTGTGAGTTTGTTGTTTTTTTCATTAGAAGAAGCTCTCTGGGCAATGAGGTAACTGGGGACTAAACTCTAACTAGCCTTTTGTTTCTACTATCATTTACAGAAAAGCACTATAAATAATAGCCAGAGACTCTCTAAAATCACAAGACATTACCATTGCCTATTGGTATTGAGTGCCAATATAAAACCTACTGTCAAAACAATATGACAAAATGACTCTAAAAAATTCCACATTCTATGATTAGAGACTCCCAGTCTTTGTGGCCTGCCAAGGTTAAAGATAACACTAGTTTCAGCAGAATTATTTACTTGACTACCTAAAGAGAAGACTGGGAAAGAGAAGATGGTGACCTTTGAGGAGAGTGTCTGAAGAGAGACCATTTTGCTTCTTTACCTTCTGTGATGAAGGAGATAAAGGAATGCCTCTCCTCTCCAAATCCAAGTTGTCAAGGGTGGGAGAGAGTGTGGGGAAGGAGGAATAAAAGAGACTATGTTCATAAAAGTTTGGGTATCTAAATTTGCCCCTGAAAAAATAGAGAAATAGAACTAGTAATATGTATGTATTTAATGTATCTATTTATCAAGTGATATCTCAAGGAACTGGCTCATACAGTTTTGAGGCTGGCAAGTACAAAATCTGTAGAGTAGGCTGGCAGGCTGAAGCTTATGATCAGGAGTCTTGGGGAAGAATTTCTTTTACTCTGGAAAATCTCAGATTTTTTTATTGAGGTCTTTCAACTAATTGGATGAGGCCCACCCATATTATTTAGAGCAATCTCCTTTACATATAGTCAACTGACTATAGATGTTAACCACACCTACAAAATACCTTCATAGTATCATAGATTAGTATTTAATTGAACAACTGTATGCTGTAGTTTAGCCAAACTGACACATAAAACTAACCATCACAGGAAGTGACATCAATAAGATGCGGTACTAGGAAGCTCCAGGACCTTGAATCCCCATAGAAACACCAATAAACAGCTACAGACTAACTAAAATAACTTTATAGGAATGCTGGAAACCACTCAACAATCTTTAACAATCAAGCAAACATTCAACCAAAAAAAAAAAAAGCCACATTCAAAACAACAAAAAATTATATTGCATTTTCACTTGCTCTTTTCTACCTGCTCCCTGGCATGGTGCAGTACAGTCAGGAGACACTGGTCCAATTCATGGTTATTTCCTCTGGGCACAGTGAAAGCTGTTTGAAACATTACGGCATTTATGTGGGCTGCCCAAGGGACGGTTTCTATTCCTCCTGACTAGGACCCAAGCAAGAAAAAGGAAAAGAGATTACTTAAAGAAATCATGGCCAAAAACTTCCCAAATTTGAGGAAATACATGGATATACAAACCCACACTGAGATACATTATAATCAAACTGTGGAAGGTCAAAGACAAAGACAGAATCTCAGGAGCTGCAAGAGAAAAGCAACTCACCAGATTCAAGGTATCCCCAATAAGGCCATCAGCGGATTTTTAAGCAGAAATCTTGCAGGCTAGAAGACAAAGAGAAGTAGTTAAGTATTGAAGAGAGAAAAAAAAGAAAACTATTAACCAATTTTATATATATTAAAACTGTTCTTCAGATATGGGGAATAAATTAAGGATGTCCCAGAAAAACGAAAGCTGAAGGAGTTCACTAGACCTATATGAAATTCTGAAGAGTGTCCTTCAAGTTAAAATGAAAGAATACAAGACAGTAGCATGAAGTTATATGAAAATATAAAATTATTCAGTAAATGTGGACAGTGCAAACAAGTAGTATTATTGTATTTAGGTTTGTAAACCCATTTTTTAATTTTATACAATATTTTAAAGACAAATGTAAAAAAAACCCTATAATTCTACGTTAATGGGTCCACAATATATAAAGATGTAATTTGTGACATCAATAACATAAAGTGGTGGTGAGGGATGTGGAGCTGCAAAGGAGTAGAGATTTTATATATGATTGAAATTAAGTTGGTATCAATTTAAAAGATAATCATAACTTTAGGATATACGTAATTCTCATGGCAATCACAATGAAAATATCTCTAGAATATACACCAAAGGAAATAAAAAGGGAATCAATATGTATCACTACATAAAGGAATGAAAGTAATGGAGGAAAGATTGTCCAAAAAACTATAACACATACAGAAAACAAAAAGGCAAAAGCAAGTGCTTTCCTACCAGTAATTACTTGAAATGTAAATGGATTAAATGTCTTAATCACAAGGCATAAGTTGGAAGAAAAGATTAAAAAGTAGGGATCCTTTTGCAATGTTGGTGGGGATGTAAAATGCAGCTGCTATGGAAATGGCAGTTCTTTAAAAAAACTAAAAATAGTATTACCATCGTTACCATATGATACAGAAATTCCACATCTGGGTATATAACCAAAAGAAATGAAAGCAGGTACTTGAACAAATATTTGTACAGTCATGTTCATAGCAGCATTATTTACAATAGCCAAAAGATGGAAGCAACACAAGTGTCCATTAGCAGGTGAATAGATAAATAAAATGTATATTCATATAGTGGAATACTATTAAGCTTTTCCTTAAAAGGAAAGAAATTTTGACACATACTGCAATGTGGATGAACTTTGAACATCTTATGCTAAATAAATAAGCCAGTCACAAAAGAACAAATATATGATTTATCTTATATGAAGTTCCTAAGTAGTCAAATTCATAGAGACAGAAAGTAGAAAGGGTTTCCATGGGTTGTGGGGAGAGGGGAATGGGGAGTTAATGTTTAATGGGTAGAGCTTCAGTTGAGGAAGATGGAAAGAGCTTTGGAGATGGATGGTAGTGAAGATAGAACAGAAATATGAATGTATGAATACTTAATGTCATAAAACTGTACACCTAAAAATGGATGCATGATATATTTTAGGTTATGTGTATTTTACCACAATTTTAAAAACTGAAAAAGAAACTATAACACCCTTCCTCCATGATTTCAGAGACTGATAATCATCACTCATCTATTGAGCCATTTATTAGCCTAGTAAAACATCTGCTTCTCCTGGTCTTTGGATAACAGGAAGGGAAAGATTTGGCAGAGCTGATGGAAAGTTTGGTAAGTGGAAACTTGCATTCCCCCCAAGTGGCACAACAGTTACAGATGAAATTTTGCTGAATAAAATGACCACCATTGAAGGTAGCCTGTATTGAAGCATCTTGCTACTGCCTCTGAGAGAACCACTCTGGGATGGGGAAGGGGATTCCCTGTTGATAGCAATGAACCATTTACATCAACGCTGGAGTGGAGAGGGAGAAGTTGAACCTATGCTGGGAGTACCAGGCCCTGGGTCTACACAGAAGTACACCTTCTTGGGACCCCGTAAATGTACCTGACACAGAGCTTTGTTTTGGACTGTCAGCCCCAGAAGAGAGCAAAAGCCAGCAGAAATCCTTGTGATAGCTTCAACATAATTTTAGTGAGACATCGATAAAGAATTTACTGCTCTCCCAATAATTTTATGAATGATAATGATTCATTTTTCCATGACATAACTTTATAAAAGTTCACTTATAAAGAGAATTATTTAAAAGCATGCTTAGTTGATAAGAATATGCAAAAACAGATACTGATATTTTAATTATATCATAAATTCTCTCATTTAGGAATGTTATTCTTAATTAGCAATTTCTAGACATGACTGTATGGTGAAACCCAAGATCATAGTGCCATTTGGATTTGGATAGAATGAGATGTGATTTCCCACACTGGTGATCCTAATTTGAACCTTAATCTTTATTGCCTTTGTTGCTATTGGACGGTAAACGCATCATAATGTGGATGTACTGGAAAGAAATATTTAACCACCAACACCACTCAAGGGTTTGCCAACCTTAGCTAATGGGTTAGTGGTTTTTGTTTTTATTGTTTTTTTTTTTTTTTCCTTTCTGACCTTAGGTTTAATGGCTTCTGATTACCCATGGTAGGAGAAGTTCCAGTCTCTTTTCTTCCAAAGTCTTTATGTATTTCTCTATTTGGATTGCTTCTCTTAGCCCCTAAAATCGTTTTATCTTATGAACTCCTTAAAACAACAACAAAATAAAGCAATCATAACATATTTAAAGAAATCTTCCTTAGTCTCCTTAAATACATTAATTTTTTTAAAAAAAATTACACTCTCATAGTATAATACAGTTCTCTCTCTCATCTCTTTTTCACAATATAAATTTACTTTTGTGTGATTTGTTAAGTATGTCACCGAACTAGATTGTGAATTCAGGGTTTATGGAAAAAGTGTCTTTTTTTTTATCATTGTTGTATCCACATTAACAGCACAGTGTCTGACAATAAATATTTGTTGAATAAATGAACTCCTAGATGAATTGTTAAAATGGGACTCATGTGTATCAATGTAGTTATTAGACACACAACAATCACATGCATTGTAACTAGCATGTGTAACTCGAAAAATGTGCACTGTTTCATAGATTTGACTGCCTACCAATCTCTGTTTTGATCTCCTTCAGGAATATGATTGCATTTTTAATTGGATGGTACTTTTTCTTTACATTTTTTGTTTCATGACTATAAGCATCACCTTCTTAACAAGTCTGAGTTTGAGAAAGATTCCCTGGTACTCAAAAGTAAATGCATAATTGAGATTTATTGACTTAAATTGAAGAATCATGTTTGTTGTTTTGTTTTCATCTTTTGTTTAAGCAGAAATACTTCTGCATTTGACTCTTCTGAGGAAAGTCTAGGCTTTATGAAACTTTTAAGATTAATGCCATGGTTCTTTCATCCTGGTTTTCATTCTCATTCTCTTCCTACTCACTATAAAACAGGTAGTTCAATTAGGGAACTTATGTTAGATCTCAACTCTGACTGCTTTTAGAACTGTTCAGGTTAAAATAAATGAATCGATACAAAATAAATGTTGTACTTCAAAATCCATGTTTTGATCTGAACTCAACATTCTGCACTTTTACAGGGAGTTTACTATAAAGACTAGAGTTTTTCTGGATCTGATTCTTATATGCATAAAAATTTGGGTTTAATATTCATTCATCTAAGCACTAAAATATAATCAAATAAACATTATTCATTTCTACTATAAACTTTAAATAATACAAAGGATATTCATCAGATATATTTCATAACTGTAGTGAAAGTATCTGACAGTTTTGCAAGTAAAATATAATGTTACATATAAATTATATTACTGCTTATGTTTTATTTGAAATATTCATAATATTCATTTTGTAAATACAATATGCAGTACAAGAACATGACAATATTGTAATTGAATGTCTGTGAAAAATCTTGCCTCTGAAAATTTTAGATGAAATCAATCTTTTCTGAATTGTACTGGGGGTTATGAAGACTAATTTGCTCATCTTTCTTATTCTGGAAAGTGTATTACATAAGACATTACTGTCACTTCTTGATTTCACTTTAATCAATAACCTGGGTAAAAGTATAGCACAATTATAAACAAATATCCTTTACATTTTACAGATCTCATCATCCTATTAGTAAACCCACACAAATATACACATGCCAATATTCTCTATTAGATTGTTACAAAATTGAAATAAGAGGATGTAGTAACATGAATATTATATAAAATATTGCAATATGTATCCAATTCTGATATAAGTTTTAATTTTGAGGAATATGTTATTAATAGACAATATGTTTTCATCATTAAAACAATGAAAATAAGGTTGCCTTTGTGTTAATAATAGACTGAAATGAATTGGGGAAAAGAAATGATTTAGGAGTAATATGATTAGAGTGTGCTAGGTCATTGAAAGAGAACAAACTTAAATAGGATTTTCACTATTTTCTTCTTTTGACATTAACAACTCTTTTTGGTAAAGAAGCAAAGCTTCCATGTGATAAGTCTGTAAAAACCTATACCCATATCTTGGCCATTAATTTTTCTTGGTTCAGTTAAGTCAGGCAATACTAGCAATACAAATCCTTTATAATTTATTTGCAGTTTTTCAAAAGAAAATCTCTTGAAAAACACCAAACAAGGCAGATTTTTAAAAATTAAAGCCAAATATATTGTTAGATTTTCTTTCTTAGAAAGTTTTCAAGTAATCAGAATTGGAGATATTCTAGCATTTTAAGTTTTTTCCAAGGTTTTACAACTGAAATGTCAAGGTGATCAAAATTGCTCCTCTCCTAAACAATTAAATAATCTTCCCAAAATATATGGAAATTTTTAGAACACCTATTTAGTTAGGAATAATATATTATGTGGGAAATGAAAAAGACAGAGAAATAATATGTATTTCCTAGACTTTCAAAGGAGACCTGCATGATTTCACAACATATGTGAGAAAGAATTATTGCAGTGCTAAACCACAAAGAATTTGAAGTCAGAAGTTATGAAATAGTAAGACAATAATTTGCAACATGACTTGATATTATCTATACTTCTTGGGGTCAGTGAATTACCTTCACTGAGTGAAGTTTATTACATGACCCAATCAACTTATTTTCATAAATGAAAGTAAACTAGAAGGCATTTGGAGTATAATAGCAAATAAGTTCACAGATCTAGATTTCTAAAACCAGCCCTTATTTGTTTATTAACATCTTCAGCTCAAGAAAGAAGGAAGGGAGTATTCACAAAAGATAGTGGTTGATGCTCACATTCCAGATACTTAATACAGTGAAACTACAGGCTTTCTCATACTTCACTATAAATCAGTTCTCCCTCTAAGAATTGCCTTGTGACCATTAGGGGAAGAGGAGCCTTACAATACTCAGGTATAGGAGAGAAGACCTTGTGATACTCAGTGAGGAGGGATGGTGGATACTGTAATCATAAGTTAGCAAACTTTATAAAAGCCATTCAAAAGAAGTGCAGAGAACCTGTATTTGAAAGGGGCCAAGTTTTCCAGTAAAATGTTAATATTTTATTTTTTTGAGAACTCAGGTTTTCTTTCTCTACTTACTAACACATAAAATGTATATAAATTTGATTTCTTCATCAAGTGTCTTCACTTCAACAGAAAACTTTAAATAGCTAAAGAATACAATTATCTAGAGTGTCATTTTTCTGATACGATCTCTTTAGCATGTAAGTGAAACATAAAATTTGCTTACTATAATTTGTAGTACCATGGAATGGGAAACCAGGCAAGAAACTACAGCTCATTAATTGAAGCACCTCTTTTTATAGATGAGAAAATATGATCTCTAACTAAAATGAATAATACTAAGAGTGCTTATGAGAGTAAATTGGTTTACCTATAATTAATTTATTTGTGTTTAGCCATCAAAGGAAGTCCTAATCAGTTGCTAATAAAATGGAGTTTTTAATGTGAAACTAAAAATAGCCATATATCTTTCTATTAATATATTAATACGTTAAAAATGGAAATGAACAATTTTTCATTCAAAATAGAAATTAGCATAATTGGAAGAAGGTCCTTTTCTTTGCATGCATTGTATATCGATAGCTAATCAAATCAAACTTATGTTTTTCAATACCCCTAAAACAACTTAATCCTAAACTTTTATTCCATCTAAACAAATAACGCTAAGATGCTTGCCAAATTTGTAAATCTAAGTGCAGAAAAATATTAGAAACAGTGTATTTATTTATCCATTCATGGAACTCTTTTTTTAAAAGTTTGGAAGGAAGTAGAATTATTCTATGAGAGAAGATTAGGAAAAATAACTACTTTTTGGCAACAATCAATAAATGAAAAGTCTGGCTATCGTTGGATGTAAAGCTGGCCAACTTCTAAGTTTCATTCTATGTAATAAAACTAATCCAAGTAGCTTTAGAACTCCCTTTCAGCCTCTCAAAATCGATTTGCCAAATATTCTCCTGAGCTTGGAACCACAAAAGTAAGCAAAAACTTTAGGGGCTCAAACTAAAAGAATCGATAATATAAAGAAGCAGAAAAACATTAATTAATAATTTAATAATGAATGTAACCAATTGTACATACATAAAGATATAAATATATTTTTATTTTATTTTTTTTTAAGAAGATGTTGGGGGTAGGAGTTTATTAATTAATTTATTTATTTTTGCTGTGTTGCGTCTTCATTTCTGTGTGAGGGCTCTCTCCAGTTGCGGCAAGCAGGGGCCACTCTTCATCGTGGTGTGCGGGCCTCCCACTATGGCGGCCTCTCCCGTTGCAGAGCACATGCTCCAGACGCGCAGGCTCAGCAGTTGTGGCTCACGGGCCCAGTTGCTCCGCAGCATGTGGGATCCTCCCAGACCAGGGCTCAAACCCATGTCCCCTGCATTAGCAGGCAGATTCTCAACCACTGTGCCACCAGGGAAGCCCTATAAATATATTTTGAAAAATCATGATAAGAAACAGTATCTGCAGCTATGAAACTATATAATTGGTAGAGATTGGGCTTAATTTATGAGGAGCAAGGAGGGCTAAGATGTAAATAAGCTGTATCAGCAAAGAACTGGGGAGGGGTAGAGTTTCTAAACAGAGAATTATAGGTGCAAAGTCCAGAAGTTGGGAGAGATTTTTCCACAGTGAAGAGTGTATTAAAAAGTTATCAGAAACTGAACTGTAGAACATCTAGCATGTGTTCTGATAATAGGAAAATAACATATATATTTAGCTTTTCCAAACAAACAAGGTATCATTCATCAAGTAAATTTTTATTGATTTTGTTACCCAGTTTTTGCCACATTTTTTCTCCACCTTGGTTGAGTTACCTTCTATTGCTACATGCCAGAGTTGGATTCTAGAAAATTCAGTTGATCTATATGGAAGTGGACTCTGATTCCTTATATAAACATGCTCATATTGTTTGATTAGTAAAAAGTCCTTCTTTACAGTGAAATTTTAACAGGATTTTTCTTTCCTGGGAACAGAACATAGAAAAACCCAGGATGTCTAGGGAATTCTCTGGCAGTCCTGTAGGTAGGATTCTGTGCTTTCACTGCCAAGGGCATGGGTTCGATCCCTGGTCTGGGAGCCAAGATTCTGCAAGATTATTTTTCACATCTTAGTCCTCCCTGCCCCTCATAAATTAAGCCCAATCTCTACCAATTATATAGTTTCATAGCTTCAGATATTGTTTCTTATCATGTTTCTTATCATGATTTTAAAAAATATATTTATATCTTTATGCATGTACAATTGGTTACATTCATTTATTATTAAATTATTAATTAATGTTTTTCCGCTTCATTATATTATTGACTCTTAGTTCAGAGCTTCTAAACTTTTTGCTTACTTTTGTGGTCCCAAAGCTCAGCATAACATTTGGCAAACAAACAAAGAAAACAAAAAACAAAAATCAGGAGGTCTGAAAAGAATGGATATGTATACTTCTTTCCATCTAAATTCACAAAACAAGAATATTTTGTCAGACATAGTGCTCAGAAGAGAAAAAAATGAGGACTAGATTATTTTTATTGCACACATTGCATCATGAATGTGTTTTACCTTTCCTCTGTCTTTAAACCATGAACATCCAGAGAGGAAAAGTACTTTTATTAATTTCTATATTCCCCAAGACCTAGGAGAGTAGTTTTCAAAAGTACGTGTTAGTGAATGCCTGTAGTTTATTAGATGTCTGTGTCAAAGATACATTCATGAGCATTATCATGAGGTGGCTGGAAGATGGGCAAGTGATGCAGTAACTATTATACCTAAGAGAAATGGGTATGGGAATCAACAATTTCTCCAATTCCAGGAGGGAATGTTCTTGATAATAACCCTTTAAGCAAGCAATACAGTCTCCATTTTACCCCCACTAGTAACAGGAATCACACCTTTAAAAGCAACTCTTCCATATTTGAGCAACTAATTATTACACTGATCTAACCTCTATGTCCTTGTGTCCTTTGCTGATAGGTCCAGACTCTATGATCCTCCATAATGCAGCCCTTCAAGGACTTGAAGACCACTCTCAGGTCAGCCACTGCACTGACATAGACTACCACTTCCTAACATAAATCTCTACAGCAACAAAAGAAATTCGAAAATGGAACAGGTAGCTCTATATCAAGGTAAGTACACCTCAAAGACCATAGAGCACATTTCTAACAAAAGTATCTGTGTTGTTTCCTTTCACCTTCTCTTGCTATTTCAAAAGAGCCGGGATTCCAGTCTCTTCCATGCATAACTGCCTTCTTCCTCTACATCAGTTCCTCCAAATTTGTTATAAATGAGCCTTCAGTGGGTATATTATGTATTGTCCTCATTACATCTTTTAATATGAACCCTAAGAAAGCCAGATATTTACTCCCATCTCCTTTAGTGAATGATTATTTTTGATTAGATTTGCTGGGATTTGGGACAGAAATATAAAGAGTGATTTTAATTTAACTAAATTCAAAAGAAAAACATACTAAGGGAATCAATGTTTTTGTGTTTGTTTTTGTTGTTGTTTTTTCAGTAGATTCATTGAATGTAAGTGGCAGTGAGTAAATGAAAAGAACACCCATAAAAACAAACCATATTGCTTGGAGTTTTGTAATTATAATTGCATTCCCCTTTGTCTTTCTCTTTCATCCCTTTCACATAAGTACTCTGTTCCTACATTGAATTTTTTATTTTATTTTGTTTTTAATGATAAACTTGAATCAGAAAAATAAGGCATTCTGGTGATAACTTGTTATCTAAGGGGAGGAGGTGATTTATTCACTCAAGTACCTCTCAAAACTGAACAGGTCTTTCTCAGGTGCTTTTGACCAATTATAAAATGAAATATCTTTTTATTTAAACAATATATTCACCTTATTTGGAATAGATTATATAAAGGACTTACTTCTATTAATACCTGCAGAGGAACAGTACACAGTACGATAAATCAGATTCCTATTTTGTATACAATTAGGGAGTGATCAGAAAACATAAAATTTGGGAAAATGATATTTAATAACTGTATCTTTAACCTCATTTAAAAATTAATCCAATGGGCATAAAGTCAACTATCTTTTTAGAATATTTCTCACCCTACTTCCAAACATTTTGTGTTGTTATTTCTGGGATAGGTACACAGTCAGACAAACCAATTACCTTCTTTCTTGTCTGCTAAGGATAAAACATAAATTATGAAGTTTATCCTATAGGTGACTTACACAGCAGTTTATAGGAAAAAATAACTTTTAATAAAGTTTTGAGCCCATGTTTGTTTTCCCAAGGCACAATATAGCTGTTATTTATAGTTTTACTGAAAAAGCTGGTGGTGAATTTTCAGCATGTAACTTGCTTTCTGTTTGGGAAGCTATCATTACATCCCAAAACCAGCTAAGAATTTGTCTCTGACAGCAAGATTTTCAAGAAGAGATTTTTTTTTTCCCAGAAATCCATAATTAAACAATAACAGTGCCTGTATAAAGCCAGTTACAGTTTTGTAAAATATATATCTTTACTATGACTACTAAGGGAGCTTATTTCTTTAAATTGTGCAATATCCAGGTAATCTAAGGCAGGCAAAAACTTCAATCAAGTTTCTTAATGGACATGTGAGTTTCCTTCAGATTGTATGAAGAAATTCTTACCTTGCAGAGACAGGGATATTCAGAAACATTCTCCATATTTTATTTTATTTAGAGAGTTCTTAACTCAGTTCCTGTATCTGTATTTCAAACATTATCCGTTAACTACCTGGACTATTTTACTTCCCTTTAACCCTCACTTATATTGCATGACTAGTGCTGCTGTTAAACTGAGATGGTCCTGGCTATCTGATAGAACCTACCAAACTATCACTCTCCTCCTTTTGATGGTTAGTCTGTACATATGTTCTTTGAAACTTACCTGTAGGAGGCATTTCTTAGACCTTCTCCCCTCAGGTTCCCAATGGTACCTTGATAACTCCAACCACACTTCCTTCACAGATACAAAGTTCTCTCCCCTTCCCTTAACCTTGAAACCCTCTCTAGAAACCTTACTATTTCTTGCTTTCTTTCATAAGCAAATGTCTTCCTTGATGGAAAATGTGATACATCATTTTCTCAACAATTCTCTACTATCTCCACAATTTTGTTTTTATCATTCTACTAAAAATATACTCTCAAAGACATCAAAAGATATTTTACAAAACTCAATGTCTCTTTCCTACCAAACCTGCAAAATATTCCTCAATAAATCCTCCCTTTTTCCATAGTAAGAAAATTCCTGATTATTAGTTAGGCACTTGAAAACTTGGAATAAAGACATGCTTCAATATCCCTTTAGTTAGGAGTAGATATAGCACTTATTGTCCCATTGGACATTACCATTGATCAGAAATGTCTTGACATATTTCTAAAATATTTCTTTCAAAGGAGAGATGATACTCTGCTTCATCCCCTCCTCCTTGCTGTTGGCTGTAATATACACATGATGTTTGGAGTTCTGGCAGCCATACTGGATTATGATTTGGAATCTAATGTGCAGCAGCCTAAATGAAGGAGACTAAATTATTACAATGTCATGGGTAATCACCCTATCCTGGAAGCCTTACCTCCAAACTTCTTTTATATGAAATAGAAAATAAATTATTTTATGTATAAGCCAAATCTCCTTAAGGTTAGCAAGCATTTGATCTTATCCAAAATGGTTATAAGACATTTGGTCCACACAAAATGGTCCTTGATATTAGGTCCTGTCCAAAACCATTTGGCTGGACCAAGTAAGCCCACAGATATTTTGGATAGGACAGTATTTCAAGGACCTTTTTCTGTAGACCAAGTGTTTTATGGATGTTTTGGACACTGCCAAGTGTCCTGCAAGTCTTCTTAAAAGACCACATCATGGCATCAACCCTTTCGAAACTGACCTTTCTGGTCTGGCATTGTTACATCTTTTCTTTCTCCTAGACAGATTCTTTGCTCCAGAAGACAATTAAATTCAACACAATGATGTAAGAAATCTGACACACTTCCCAGCAAATATTTGATAACTGCCCATTTCTTCCCCTCCATTCAAACAGAACCAATGTTCTCATCATTGCACAAACTTGCCTTCTGCTTTTCTTCTTTAAAGTTTTATATATGTGGTTTTAAACTGATTGGAATATGCTCTTTCCAACTTTCCAACAATTAGAATTCATCATAGTGTTGAAGAATGTTGTGAGAAGACACTTTTTATATGACAATTTTATCTTGAAATAATCTTGCTTTTCTTTTAGGAATCATGTCTCTTACTGAGTAGACCTTAACTTGATAATTCATACTTCATACTTCACCTTACTAATTGCTTAATTCAAGCACAAAAATAAATATTTTGATCCTGACACTCTAGAAAGGAAAATGAAATCTAGTATAGGTGATAAAATAGTTTCACAAAAAGAAAAATATGGCTACAAGAAAAGTGAAAAGTGGTATTAGAGGGCAGATTAAAGATATTACTATTTCAAGAACTTACTTAAATTATTTAAGAAAATAGAATGAGACTTCAAAAAAGCAAGGTAGACTTTCTGCCTTACTGACACCCAGATCTCAGCGCACTGGTCTCATGGAGAATCCAGCTGTCTCAACTTGGGCAGCTCGTCGGAGGTGAGGAGTTGTCGAATCTCAGACTGAGATTTCACTGTTCAGTGCAGGCACTTGCCCTCAGTGGAGTCCCCAAAGTGTATAGTGGTGGCAGCAGTGCTGGAGAAAAGTGGCTTCTGCCCAGAGCCATACTGAGGGGAGTTCGTGGTCGTGACTTGCCGCTGTAATCTCTCTCCCATGTCCGGCCCACTTGGCGAGGACTTCCGTCTCCTAGCAGAACCATGTCAAGCAAGCTGGGATCTATGAGTGGAAAGGGGACCAAGCCCAAAGAGGAGAAAGATGATCCTAAGGCCGTGTGGCTGACGGGGTCTTGGTGCTCCAGCCAGGTGTCAGCCCTGTTTCTCTGAGATGAGAGAGCCAAGTTCAGGACATTGGTCCAGCAGAGGCCTCCTGCCTCCACGTAATATCAAATGGTGAAAGCTTCCCCATAGATCTACATCTCAATGCTAAGACCCAGCTCCACTCAACGACCAGCAAGCTACAGTGCTGGACACCCCTTGCCAAACAACTAGCAAGACAGGAACACAACCACACCCATTAGCAAAGAGCCTGCCTAAAATCATAATAAGGTCACAGACACGCCAAAACACACCATCAGACATGGTCCTGCCCACCAGAAAGACAAGATCCAGCCTCACCCACCAGAACACAGGCACAGTCCCCTCCAAAAGGAAGCCTACACAACCCACTGAAACAGCCATAGCCACTGGGGCAGACACCAAAGACCAACAGGAACTACAAACCTGCAGCCTGCAAAAAGAAGACCCCAAACACAGTAGGGTAAGCAAAAAGAGAAGACAGAGAAACATATAACACATGAAGGAGCAAGGCAAAAGCTCACCAGGCCAAACAAATGAAGAGGAACTAGGCAATCTACCCAAAAAGGAATTCAGAGTAGTGAGAGTAAAGATCATCCACAATCTTGGAAATAGAATGGAGAAAATACAAGAAATATTTAACAAGGACCTAGAAGAACTAAAGAGCAAACAAAAAATGATGAACAACACAATAAATGAAATTAAAAATTCTCTAGAAGGAATCAATAGCAGAATAACTGAGGCAGAAGAATGGATAAGTGACCTGGAAGATAAAATAGTGGAAATAACTACTGCAGAGTAGAATAAAGAAAAAGAATGGAAATAATTGAGGACAGTCTCAGAGACTTCTGGAACAACACTAAATGCACCAACATTCGAATTATAGGGGTTCCAGAAGAAAAAGAGAAAAAGAAAGGGACTGACAAAATATTTGAAGAGATTACAGTTGAAAACTTCCCTAATAAGGGAAAGGAAATAGTCAGTCAAGTCCAGGAAGCACAGAGAGAACCAACAGGATAAATCAAAGGAGAAACACGCCAAGGCACATATTAATCAAACTAACAAAAATTAAATACAAAGGAAAAATAATAAAAGCAGCAAGGGATAAACAACAAATAACATACAAGGGAAACCCCATAAAGATAAGAATTGATCTTTCAGAATCTCTGCAAGCCAGAGGCGAATGGCAGGACATATTTAAAATGATGAAAGGGAAAAACCTACAACCAAGATTACTCTGCCCAGCAAGGATCACATTCAGATTTCACAGAGATATTTAAAACCTTTACAGGCAAGCAAAAACTAAGAGAATTCAGCACCACCAAACCAGCTTTACAACAAATGCAAAAGGAACTTCTCTAGGGAGGAAACACAAGAGAAGGAAAAGACCTACAATAACAAACTCAAATCAATTAAGAAAATGGTAATAGGAACATACATATTGATAATTACCTTAAATGTAAATGAATTAAATGCTCCAGCCAAAAGACATAGACAGGCTGAATGTATACAAAAACAAGACCCATATATATGCTGTCTACAAGAGACCCACTTCAGACCTAGGGACACATACAGACTGAAAGTGAGGGGATGGAAAATGATATTCCATGCAAATGGAAATCAAAAGAAAGCTGGAGTACCAATTCTCATATAAGTAAAAATAGACTTTAAAATAAAGACCAGGGCTTCCCTGGTGGCGCAGTGGTTGAGAGTCCACCTGCCAATGCAGGGGACACAGGTTCGTGCCCCAGTCCGGGAAGATCCCACATGCCGCGGAGCAGCTAGGCCCATGAGCCATGGCTGCTGAGCCTGCGCGTCCGGAGCCTGTGCTCCGCAACGGGAGAGGCCACAACAGTGAGAGGCCCGCGTACCACAAAAAACAAAACAAAAAAAACAAACAAAAAAATAAACACCATTACAAGAGACAAAGATGGCCACTACATAATTATCAAGGGATCAATCCAAAAAGAAGATATAACCATTGTAAATATTTACACACCCAACATTGGAGCACCTCAATGCATAAGGCAAATGCTAACAGCCATAAAGGAGGAAATTGACAGTAACACAATCTTAGTTGGGGACTTTAACACCCCACTTTCACCAATGGACACATCATCCAAAATGAACATAAATAAGGAAACACAAACTTTAAATGATGCATTAAACAAGATGGACTTACTTGATATTTATAAGACATTCCATCTGAAAACAACAGAATACACTTTCTTCTCAAGTGCTCATGGAACATTCTGCAGGATAGATCATATCATGGGTCACAAATCAAGCCTTGGTAAATTTAAGAAAATTGAAATTGTATCAAGTATCTTTGACCACAACACTATGATACTAGATATCAACTACAAGAAAAAATGTGTAAAAAATACAAACACAGGGAGGCTAAACAATACACTAGTAAATAACCAAGAGATCACTGAAGAAATCAAAGAGGAAATTTTAAAAACCTAGAAGAAAATGACAATGGAAACACGAGGACCCAAAACCTATGGGATGCAGCAAAAGCTGTTCTAAGAGGGACGTTTATAGCAACAAAACCTTACCTCAAGAAACAAGAAACATCTGAAATAAGGAACCTAACATCACACCTAAAGCAATTAGAGAAAGAAGAACAAAAAAACCCCCAAAGTTAACAGAAGGAAAGAAATCATAAAGATCAGATCAGAAATAAATGAAAAAAGAAATAAAGAAAACAATAGCTAAGATCAATAAAACTAAAAGCTGATTCTTTGAAAAGATAAACAAAATTGATAAAACACTAGCCAGACTCATCAAGAAAAAAGGGAGAGGAGTCAAATCAATAGAATTAGAAACAAAAAAGGGGAAGTAACAGCTGACACTGTAGAAATACAAAGGATCATGAGAGATAACTACAAGCAACTATATGCCAATCAATTGGACAACCTGGAGAAAATGGAAAAATTCTTAGAAAAACACAACCTTCTGAGACTGAACCAGGAATAAATGGAAAAAGTAACAAACCAATCACAAGCACTAAAACTGAGACTGTGATTAAAAATCTTCCAACAAACAAAAGCCCAGGACCAGATGGCTTCACAGGAGAATTCTATCAAACATTTAGAGAAGAGCTAAAACCCGTCCTTCTCAAACACTTCCAAAATATAGCAGAGGGTAGAATGCTCCCAAATTCATTCTACAAGGCCACCATCACCCTGCTACCAAAACCAGACAAATATGTCACAATGAAAGAAAACTAGAGGCCAATTTCACTGATGACCATAGATGCAAAAATCCTCAACAAAATACTAGCAAACAGAACCCAACAGCACATTAAAAGGATCATACACCATGATCAAGTGGGGTTTATCCCAGGAAAGCAGGGATTCTTCAATATACACAAATCAATTAATGTGATACACCATATTAATAAATTGAAGAAGAAAAACCATATGATCATCTCAATAGATGCAGAAAAAGCTTTCAACAAAATTCAACACCCATTTATGATAAAAACCCTCCAGAAAGTAGGCACAGAAGGACCTTACCTCACATAATAAAGGCCATATATGACAAACCCCCAGCCAACATCATTCTCAATTGTGAAAAACTGGAACCATTTCCTCTAACATCCAGAACAAGACAAAGTTGTCCACCCTCACCACTATTATTCAACATAGTTTTGGAAGTTTTAGCCACAACAATCAGAGAAGAAAAAGAAATAAAAGGAATCCAAATCAGAAAGAAATAAGTAAATCTGTCACTGTTTGCAGATGACATGATACTATACATAGAGAATCCTAAAGATGCCACCAGAAGACTACTAGAGCTAATCAATGAATCTGGTAAAGTAGTAGGATACAAAATTAATGCACATAAATCTCTTACATTCCTATATACTTATGATGAAAAATATGAAAGGGAAATAAAGGAAACACTCCCATTTACCACTGCAACAAAAAGAATAAAATACCTGGCGATAAACCTATGTAAGGAGACAAAAGATTTGTATGCAGAAAAGTATAAGACACTGATGAAATAAATTAAAGCTGATACCAACAGATGGAGAGATATACCATATTCTTGGATTAGAAGAATAAACATTGTGAAAATGACTACACTACCCAAAGCATCTGCAGATTCAGTGCAATCACCATCAAACTACCAATGGCATTTTTTCAGAACTAGAAAAAAAAATTTCACAATTTGTATGAAAACACAAAAGACCCTGAATAGCCAAAGCAATCTTGAGAAAGAAAAACAAAGCTGGACAAGTCAGGCTCCCTGACTTCTGACTATAGTACAAAGCTACAGTTATCAAGACAGTATGCTAGTGGCACTGAAACAGAAATATAGATCAATGGAACAGGATAGAAAGCCCAGAGATAAACCCAAAACATATGGTCACCTTATTTTTGATAAAGGAGGCAAGAATATACAATGGAGAAAAGACAGTCTCTTCAATAAGTAGTGCTGGGTTAACTGTACAGCTACATGTAAAAGAATGAAATTAGAACACTCCCTAACTCCATATACAAAAGTGAACTTAAAATGGATTAAAGACCTAAATGTAAGGCCAGACACTATAAACTCTTAGAGGAAAACATAGGCAGGACACTCTATGACATACATCACAGCAAGATCCTTTTTGACCCACCTCCTAGAGAAATGGAAAGAAAAACACAAGTAAACAAATGGGACCTAATGAAACTTAAAAGTTTTTGCACAGCAAAGAATACAATAAACTAGATGAAAAGATAACCCTCAGAATGGGAGAAAATATTTGCAAACGAAGCAACTGACAAAGCATTAATCTCCAAAATATACAAGCAGCTCATGCAGCTCAATATCAAAAATAAAAAAATCAAACAAACCAATCCCCAAATGAGCAGAAGACCTAAATAGACATTTCTCTAAAGAAGATATACAGATTGCCAACAAACACATGAAAGGTTGTTTTACATCACTAATCATTAGAGACATGCAAATCAAAACTACAATGAGGTATCCCCTCGCCCTGGTCAGAATGGCCATCATCAAAATATCCTGGGTGTGGAGAAAAGGGAAACCTCTTGTACTGTTGTGGGAATGTAAATTGATACAGCCACTATGGAAAACAGTATGGACGTTCCTCAAAAAACTAAAAATAGAACTACCATAGGACCCAGCAATCCCACTACTAGGCATATACGCTGAAGAAACCATAAGTCAAAAAATCTTGTACCACAATGTTCATTGCAGCTCTGTTTACAATAGCCAGGACATAGAAGCAACCTAAGTGCCCATCAATAGATGAATGGATAAAGAAGATGTGGCACATATATACAATGGAATATTACTCAGCCATAAAAAGAAACGAAATTGAGTTATTTGTAGTGAGGTGGGTGGAGGTAGAGTCTGTCATACAGAGTGAAGTAAGTCAGAAAGAGAAAAACAAATACCGTATGCTAACACATATATATGGAATCTAAAAAAAAAAAAAAAAAAAAAAAAAAGTTCTGAAGAACTTAAGGGCAGGACAGGAATAACGACGCAGATGCAGAGAATGGACTTGAGGACATGGGGAGGGGGTATGGTAAGCTGGGAGGAAGTAAGAGAGTGGCATGGACATATATACACTACCAAATGTTAAATAGATAGCTAGTGGGAAGCAGCTGCATAGCACAGTGAGATCAGGGAGATCAGCTCAGTTCTTTGTGACCACCTGGAGCAGTGGGATAGGGAGGGTGGGAGGGAGATGCAAGAGGGAGGAGATATGGGGATCTATGTATGTGTATAACTGACTCACTTTTATAAAGCAGAAACTAAAACATCATTGTGAATCAATTATACTCCAATAAAGATATTTTAAAAAATCCTATGATAATCCATAATGGAAAAATATATGTAAAAGATTATATATATATATATATATATGTATATATATATATATGTGTGTATATATATATATATATATATACACACATATATATATATATATCTGAATCACTTTGCTGTACAGCAGAAATTAACACAACATTGTAAATCAACTATACTTCCATAAAAAATGCAAAAAAAAAAGAAGCATGGTATTTAAGTGATAGAGATACAGAACATATAGAAAAACATGGAAACAAGCAGAGAGGGGAAATTTTACTGAGAATTTTGGAAAAATAAGAAATTCCTAATTTACCTGTATCATAGCTATATATGGGAAAAAAGATAAGTTACATCGAAAATATGCCAGATCATATTGTTGAAGGATTTAATTCTCACTGGAAACACACCTAATTGGATTTACATTCAATATAAACATAGAAGATCTTTGAGCAGAGAGTTGTTGTGACTGGAGCTTTGTTTTAAGAAATTTCATTTGTCATCAATGAGTAAAATATATCAGGGAGACGAGACTGAGGTCAGCGGTAAGGAAACCTCCAAGGAAGTTACATTCTTTCTTAGGTAGTCTCCTTTTTGTGTGTAGTTAGATTGTAATATATCTTGGTGATGTACCTTCATGTCTTTGTGTGTACTACAAGACATAGAGTAGTATTTAAATAAATTCTTCTTATTAGATTAAATCAGAGCTCAAGGAGAAAAGCTATTAGGAAAAAAATGGTGGGATGTTACATCTAAAATTGTTTAATTTCTTGTGTTTGACATCAGGGCTTGAACCATTAACAGTTTATTTTCTCTTCTTTCTAAAACCCAGCTTTTGGTATTTATAATAAAAAAATATGTCTTACATGTGCGCTCATTTAAGCATATACTTCATGCATATGGGAAATGCAACATAAGAAATAGAAAAATCCATATACTTAGGCACTTACTGTGGTTCAAGGGAAAGCAACACAAAGGACATATTCACTGAACTGCAAATGGGAATAATTTATACTGCAATTGCATAGTTTAGTTAAGTAAATGAAGAAATAAGAGAAATATGATGCAATATAAGGAATAATATTGCCAAGAGAAAATAAGAGATTTTAAATTATAAACAGGTGAGTCTATTTATATATTTATGTATCAGTTTCATCACCATTCAGCCAATAGCATTGATTTGGTTTCTTAATTTACCAGCCATTTGATTCATACACAATCTCTGTCCTCACGAGTCTCACTTGATTCAACTTTAACAGACCTTGTGGCTGAACAATGTTTCACTTTCCACCCTGACCAAACACTGCTAAGTCTTGCTGATAAACCATTACATTAAATGTAAAAATAAAACCATATTCTACAGTTTACTAGGCTATCCCCCCAAAAACATAGTCAGAAAGAGTACCTTACCTAGAAAAGAAGTTGCTATTTAAACAAAAGTTATAGTGCTAAAACTTTTAAACACAACTTTAGAATTTGTTTAAAGGAGACTGGATATTACTCATTAAATTAATATTTCATATGTAAAACTGGATTAGATCTAATCTCAATAATATTTGCTAAAAACAAAACAATATACTATTTAACAATATTTTAGAAGGAAAAACACCTGAGAAAGGTAACTCTTTGCCTTTAAAAATACAGTCGACCCTTGAACAACTTGGGAGTTAGGGGCACTGACCCTTTGTGCAGAAAATCCAAGTGTACTTTATAGTTGGCCCTCTGTATCCATAGTTCCACATCCTCAGATTCAACCAATCAAGGACTGTATAGTACTGTAGTATTTACTATTTACTATTGAGAAAAATTCAGGTATAAGTGGACCCATGCAGTTCAAACTCATGTTGTTCAAGGGTCAATTGTATACAATTAAATATAACACTATCACCAATGGTAGTGTGTCTCAGCACACATGGATATTTATAGTAGAAGACTCACACTAGACGTGCAGGTTACTGGAATTTCATTGGAAAACTGTACATAACCACTACTTCCTCTACTTTAACTTGAAATTGACAACCCTCCTTTTCTTTTCTCCAGACTAAATCAAGCCCCTTTCCTTTTACATCTTGTATGCCTCACTCCTGTTTACCTACTGTTCTCTATTTCCTTAATTATCATAAAATTACCAAGTGTTGTTGTTTTTTTCTGTACTTCCTCAAGACAATTGATTGGCAAGACATAAATAAATCCATCTTCAAATGAGAATATGTCTTTGGTGCACCTGAAAATTAGCATATAAAGTTTCATGAAAATAAAAACCTGTTTTACCATTTTACAACTTTTATCCTGAATTTACACTATCCCACAGAGTTTGTATATGAATCAAAATATTCAGGAAGCTAGATGTTCAGATTTTACCCAATGGCTGTCTTTCATCTGGTTTTCTATTTCTGAAGATGAAAAGGAATCTCATGGGGGAGTAAAACAAATTTAAAAAATAATAAGTAAATAATCATCCTGTTTCTCTCTTTAGACATGGAGACTTCAGTCTGAACAATGGGTATACAAAAATTTGAATTATATATAAGACCCATAGGTTACTAATTGACTATCAATTCCTAGTATTTTGGGAAGTTATATACTCTCTCAAATGATATCATTTTTATCATTCAGGCTCATCTCTTTAACAAGTATACTAACAACTTGTAGCTTACTGAATATCTTTTGTGCTAATAGTGTAAAATTACTAAGATAGCAGTTCTCTTCAAAATAATTAATTAGAAAGGTAGCAAATGTTATGCACACATACACACATGAAATAAATTATAAAGTATTGGTATTCTTTTGGAGTTTTATTTTCCTTTGGGGGGCTCATATAAGCCACAAATTCATGTCTATTACAGATTTAAGAAGAAAAAGGAAGAAAAGTTCTGCATTGTTTCAAGAACAGGCCATAACATACACTTCTAAACATATAGATAACCATAATCAACAAAGGTGTTGATTTCAAAATTATATGAATATTTAGAGATAATAAACTCAATCACGGAGAATTAATATATGTCAGTAAATTGATGATACTTTACAATGATTCTCCAGGCAAATGTTAAAGATCTCATGGTACATAGAGAAATACTGTAATACCAGTGTCATGTCACACACTTAAAGTAGCTCCTGATAGCATTATTAATGATTTCCACATTCTTAGAGTGCTTCATCTCTTCACACATATTTTTTTATAATGCCAAATGCTCCAAATGCTGTTTCTGTCTTGTGACTACACAGATAATCATGGATATTTTTATTCAGTAAGTCACTTCTTGAATTGTTCGGTGTTGCCATGGGTATAAAAAACATCATGTAAAACACAATTCTATTCGATAAACATTTACTCTTTTTTTCCCTTAAGAAAAACTGATTTGTAGAAAAGGACAGTAAACTACAGAGTCTTTAAGTGGAGTTATAGTTCCTGAATCACTACTTAGCTCTTACACATATACTTCTCATATTCTGGTACAAAGCAGTAGTTCAATTAGTGAATTTATTATTGTTTCTGGTTAAACTTCTCCTAAAAATGACATAATCACTTCAAGGTACTTTAACTGGTAGGCTCCCCAATTGAATTTATTATCTCTAAATATTCATATAATTTTCCAATTTTGAAATCAACAACTTTGTTGCTTATGGTTATTTATATGTTTAGAAGTGTATGTTATGGCCAAAAGGAAAAGAGGGTGTGCTGCACAAACAATACTCTGTACACTGACTATACAACCAAGTATACTTAGATTAGCATTTAAAGCCACACACCTGGCTTAGAAATGCAGCTTAGGCAAGACCTGGCTTTTTCAGTTCCTAGCTGTGTAAACCATCAAACTTAAAAGATTAGGTCATTATTACTTTTAAAATCTGGAAATATATTCTCATATCAACTTAGAAGTTAATATTTAGATTCAATTCATTCTGTGTTAACAAATAATTGTTGTGTGCCTATGACATGTCTGGGAATGTGTTAGGCTAAATTAAAAAAAAAATAGACCCATCTTCTTCCTTTGTAAAACCTATACACAATTCTGTGGATGTATAATTATAGATTGTGCTAGTTCCTATAATTAAAAAACATGCAGTATCAACTGGTGTGCTAGTTCCTATAATTAAAAAACATGCAGTATCAACTGGATATATTGCTGGTAGGAATGTAAAATAGTGTAAGAACTTTGCAAAACAGTTTGGCAGTTTCTTAGAATATGAAAGTTACTTACATGACCCATCAATGCTAATTTTCCCAAAAGAAATGAAAACCTATGTCCACACAAAGATTTATGCATGAATATTCCTAACACCTTTATTAGTAGTATACAAAAATTAGAAACAACATAAATGTTCCTCTATTGGTGCATAAACCCATGAATTGTGGTATATCAATGAAAGGAATGCTTCTCAGCATTATTAAGGAACAGATGGCTGATGCACACAGCAACATGAATAAATTGCAAAAATTATTAAAGAAGCCAGACACAAAATAAGAAATACTTCTATGAACTTCTAGAAGAGAAAATTCTAATCTATAATAAATTCTAATAATTCTCATCTACCATAAAGCAAACATAATTTCAGTGGCATTCACTGAAAAAAAAAAGACACAAGGAAACTTTCTGGGGTGATGGAAATGTTCTATATGTTGATTCATTGGTGATTATACAGATGTATAAATCTGTCAGAATTCATAGAATTGTACACTTAAAATGAGTAAACTTTATTGGTTTTAAGTTATATCTCAATGTCTGTTTTTAAATGTGCATGGTAGCATGAAAGGGAATAATAGCAGAGATAGCTTGCCTTGAGAAGTCGAGGATGTCCTTCTGATGAGGCAGTGTTAATGGAAATTGAATCTGGTGAATTAGGTAGTCAAACAGTATTGAGGGGAGGGGAGGAAGGGAGAAGGGCCTGCTATGGGAGAAGAACATGTTGTATGCAATTACTGGGTAGTATACACTGAAGGAACTGAAAGAAAATTGCAGTTGGAATTCAATGACTGATGGAGAGAAATAGGTGAGAAAATTATGGAGAAGCAAGTATGTGCATATAGGGTACATGTGCCATATTCAGGATTGGGCTACATCTGTAAGAAAGCTTGATTAGAAAACATAGAATAAACTCAGAACCACTCCTTATTGTTGGTTAGCTACCTTGTGATAAGTGGTTATCTTCTGTATATTTTTTGCAAAGACCTGATTATCTTAAATTCTTGATTACCTTTGGAACTTTGGTGGTTTGCAGATTTCTGTCCTGTATTTGGTGTATTTTTGTTTTATTTTAAGATGTGTAAGTATAAGCTCCTTGATATTCATCTTGGCAATGACTTTTTGGACTTGGCAACAAAAGTAAAGGTAACAAAAAAATAAGTGGGACTACTTCAAACTAAAAAGCTTCTGCACAGCAAAGGAAACCTTCAACAATATGAAAAAGGCAATCTACAGAATGGGAGAAAATATTTGCAAATCATGTATGTAATAAGGGGTTAATATCCAAAGTATATAAAGAATTCATACAACTCAATGGGATAAAAACAAATAACCAAATTAAAAATGGGTTGAGGAACTGGATAGATATTTTTCCAGAGAAGACATAGACATACAAATGGCCAATATATACATGAAAATGTGCTTAACATCACTAATCATCAGGAAAATGCAAGTCAAAATCACAATATCACTTCACACCTGTTATAATGACTATCTCAAAAAGAGATGATAAGTCCTAATGAGGACTCGGAGAAAAGGGAATCCTCATACACTGTTGGTGGAAATGTAAATTTGTGCAGCCACTATAGAAAATAATATTGGAGGTTCCTCAAAAAATCCTCAAAAAATCAAAAATAGAACTATCATATGATACAGCAATCCCACTTCTGGTTGTATATTCAAAGGAAATGAAAGGAAAGGAAAACAGAATATTTAAGAGATCTCTAAACTCTCATGTTCATTGCAGCATTATTCACTATAGCCAAGATAAGGAAATACCCTATGTGACCATGTTAGCCAATGGAAGAAAAGATATAGGGTGTATAGTGTATGTACATGTGTATATAATATTACTCAGCCATGAGAAAGAAGGAACTCTTACCATTTGCAGCAACATGAATGAAATGTGAGGGCATTATGTTAAGTGATATAAGTTAGATAGGGAAATACATACTGTATGGTGTCACCTCTATATGGAATTTAAAAAATCAAATTCATAGGAACAGAGAGTAGTAAAGAGGTTGACAGGGGCTGGGGATGGGAGAAATAGGGAGAGGTTGGTGAAAGGATAAACTTTCAGCTGCAAGATGAGCTACAAGATGACTAAGATCTGAAGATCCTTATACATGAAGATCGATGTACACTTTAAATACTTTACAATTTTATTCTCAATTATACCTCAAGAAAACTGAAAAAAAAATCAATAGCAAGCTGATCTCATAACTATAAGAAGATTTATAAATATAAAGCAGCAATTTGAAAACTACCTTCTACATTTTTACAGAAATTGCTATGTAACAAAAAAGCCTATGCTATGTGCCACATAGAGTCCATGTCTGCTTTATGCTTCTGGGGGTTCTCAACTGATATTATTAATTTGAATATTATTTTTTAAACATCATTATTGGAGTATAATTGCTTTACAATGGTGTGTTAGTTTCTGCTTTATAACAAAGTGAATCAGCTATACATATACATATATCCCCTTATCTCCTCCCTTTTGTGTCTCCCTCCCACCCTCCCCCTCCCTATCCCACCCCTCTAGGTGGATACAAAACACGGAGCTGATGTACCTGTGCTATGTGGCTGCTTCCCACTAGCTATCTATGTTGCATTTTGTAGTGTATATATGTCAATTCCACTCTCTCACTTCATCCCAGCTTACCCTTTCCCTTCCCCTGTCCTCAAGTCTATTCTCTACGTCTGCATCTTTATTCCTGTCCTGCCCCTACGTTCATTAGAACCATTTTTTTTTTTTTTTTTTTAGATTCCATACCGTTTTAGCATACGGTATTTGTTTTTCTCTTTCTGACTTACTTCACTCTGTATGACAGACACCAGGTCCATCCACCTCACTAGAAATATTGTTTTAAATTTAAAAAAAATAAATAAATGAGAAAAAAAGAGAATCTGCTTGCTGTGTTCATTCTGCAACAAACCTTTACTGAGCACATATAGTATGCTGAACACTATATTAAGAATAGTAACACAATAAGTAATCTTGTAATTAAGATTACTTAATAATAATTAAGTTTAGGACACTGAAATTTTATAACATTGCTTGGACTTTCAATATTAAAGGAACTACAAGACATATGCATAAGTGGCATCTATGATAACCCTCACCTGAATCCCAACTCTCCTGTAATTGAGCATCTTGGCAATAAGTTGTGTATTTTAGAATTCCCTAAAATTGTAATGCGAGTAATGTCCTCATGAACTAAATCAAAATCCAAATTGCTTACCAGATCCAGAAATCTTGTGAAGTTTTTGAAATATGTCAGGGTGAGATACTATAGTAGGCAGAATAATGACTCCTGGAAAGATCCCTGGAATCTGTGAATATATTACCATATATGGTGAAAAGGACTCTGCAGGTGTGATTAAGGTTAAGGACACTGATATGAGGAGAGAATCCTGGATTGTTTGGGTGCATCCAATATAATCACATGATTCCCTTAAAGTGGAAAAAGAGTAAATCAGAGAGATTCAAAATAAGAGAGGGACTTGACCTGGACCCTGAACCAAGGAATGTGAGTGGCCTCTGTAAGCTGGAAATAAAACTCGACTAACAAACAATAGGAATTTCAGTCCTGCAACTGATAGAGATAAAGTAGGATAATTAAATAGTCAGTTTAGAAATCCCCCTAGGGGATTAAGGAGAGAAAGGGAATTTTAAAGGAGTTTGGGAGACTGTTGTAAGCTAATGACCACTCAAGAAAAAAATCCAGTAACCTAGCAACAATCTACACTACCTTAAAGGAAGACCAGGTGCATCCAAGCACCAGACACATGCAAGCCACAAACTCTGACAGCTAAAACACAAGACAATAGATATGGGGTCAGAATCTTACATGAAATCAGAGAGTTAATAGTCCTTGAAGAGTAGCATTTCTGCATGTAGCCAAGACAGAAATATAGGTGAAAGGGGAAAAAACTAGGTGAAAGGTGACTTTATACCAAAACCTGAGATGAATTACCACTTTTTAGTATATGTTACCACCCTTTTGCTAATATATGTATGATTTAAGTAGTGCCATGACAGTCCCAGTTAAACCATAAAGGGCCAAAGGAGGAACAAATGATGTAAGCCTTGACATCTACCCAAGAATGAGGAAGAAGGCTGTCTTCTCCCCTCCCCACTTTTTCTTTGATTATAAAAACGTGGCCTTCTTTTTTCTCAGCGCTGCTGTGCTCCCTTGCCAACCTGCTTGTATCCCTCACAAGTGTCGTATGCTAATAAACTCACTCTTTGCCTGCTGCTTTCCCTCACGCTGAATTCTTTCTGTGATGAGACAAAAGAACCTGAGCTTTAGTAAATCCTGACACCAGGTGAGCAGTTTTAATCAAAAGACAGTGGGTTCGAGTCCCCTCCTCATCAGGGATTGTGGGTTCAAGTCCCAATCTGAGTTTTGGCTGCGTTTGAGTCCCACCCAAGGAGTGCAGTTTCACAACCACACAGAAGTGAGTTCTGTCAATAACCTGAATGAGCAGGGAAACAGATTCTCCCTAAGAGTCTCCAGAAAGGAATTCAGCTCTACTGATACTAATTTTATCCTGGTGAAACCCATACTAGACTTCAGACCTATAAAACTGTAAAATAATAAATTTGTAGATTTTTAAACCCATATTTCTTAACTTTGTCACATTATAATATTTTCTAGATTTGATTCTCACAGAAAATAACTAACTTACGAAGACTGTTTTATTCTCCTAGTGTTTTTTTTTTTTTTTCTGTTGTTTTGAGAGTAGAATTATCTGTATATATTAAAGTTAGTATTGGGTTAGCCAAAACATTCATTTGGGTTTTTCTGTAACATCTTATGGAATATGTTTTAATCTCAAGTAAACTGCATGTCATCTATCCCAAAAGTTTTGATAACCTCTTCTTACCAAACAGACTGAGATTTACAGCCTGGAATTCAGAGATGACGGTGTTAGGGCATCAGTTTACTTTTTCATATAATTTCTCATTATTCTATACAGAAAAACTGTGTCTTCCATTTATATCTGAACATATTCCATAATTTCTTTCATATCTATTTCTAGGAACTGTTTACTAGTCCTTGTCTTTCCTAATTTATCTTCTTTCCTATCCCTTCCTACTTTAATTTGTACCTTGAACTATCAGTCAGTTTTAAAGAACCATCCTAAACCATCCTTTTCTGGAATGATTCTGCAATGTGGATCAAAGCTCTATTTCATTTTTTTACATTTCCAGTCATGTTAGAAATTACTTATGGCAACATAATAAAGATAGCAACCCCTGACAGTCAGTATACATGCACAGTATTTACATTCATTTGGAAACATCCAAATGCAGTCATATTCTAGTGCAACTTCACTTATAAAATTCCACATAAAATATTAACAAATTTAATTCAGTAGTATATTATAAAAATAATATACTACCAGTTACTGGGATTCAGCCTGAGAATTCAAGTGTGGTCTAATATTAGGAAATCTATGCACATAATACCCCGTATTAAATGTTAAGGAGAAAGATGCATGTATTTAGTTCAATTGATTAATGACATTGAAAAAACAAAACAGCAATTATTGATTAGAAAGCATAGTGAGCTTGTAATACATGGAATATATTTATGTGTGTGCATATGTACACATACATATACATACACCTATACACAATCAATATATGTATAAAAGTAATATATATATACACACAGACATACACATAAACTATTATATGTATGTACATTTGAATAGGCCATTATATACTAATGTACTTATATATACATATATACTTAAACGTATATATATAGACACACATATATACATATTTAGATGCACAGAAAATTATATATACATAGTGTATTGGTACATAATGCTCTATATGCATGCATGTAGGTATATAAAATATAAATATTATGCTTATATATATACTACATTTACACACATAAAATATATGAATATATTTATGCACACTCACCAA
This sequence comes from Mesoplodon densirostris, assembly GCF_025265405.1. NCBI lineage: Eukaryota > Metazoa > Chordata > Mammalia > Artiodactyla > Ziphiidae > Mesoplodon > Mesoplodon densirostris. Next base: position 71,539,641 of record NC_082662.1, read on the forward strand.
TACATATCTCAGTTAAACAAGAAACTAGTAACAAACTTAATGGTAAAATTAAAAAAAAATAAAACTTCAATTAAAATTTTATGAAGCATATATTTATTGAGTGCCTGCAATATTCTAGGCATTCTTTCTGACATTTGGGTTGCATCACTGAACAAAACAGAGATGCCCATCCTTGTGGAAAATTATTCAATCTCTGGATTTTATCTTGATATGAGACGTGACAGAAAATTCAGCTTTATTTTTCCCCTAAATGTTCCCCAAAATACACATAAATCTTCAACTAAGTAAGAACTAGACAGATGTTTACTATACCTTCCTACATTTTACAATGTTCTAGAAGCTCTATCTTATACAAATAATGGAAATAAATATTAGAAATCAGTAAGTGAAATTACTTTTTTTTCTTTTTTTTTGCTTATATGATTGTATGTCCAGAAAACCCAAGAGGAAAAGCTGAAAAACTATAAGAAACAAAAAGACACTTCAACAAAAATCCTGGGGATTAGGTTGAAAAATGTCTCCTCCAAAATTCACCTCCACATGGAATCTCAGTATGTGACCATACTTGGAAATAGGGTCTTTGCATATGTAATTATTTAAGATGAATCATACTGGATTAGGATGGGCCATAAATCTCATAACTGCTATTTATAAAAGACAATCATGTTAAGATGCAGAGAGATGGCCATGTGATAAGGGAGCCAGAGATTGGAGTGATGCAGCTGAAAGCCAAAGAATGCCAAGGATTGCCAGCAAACACCAGAAGCTAGGAAAGAGACAAGGAATAGATCTCCTTTAGAGCTTTCAGAAGGAAGCAACCAGGCTGACACCATGATTTTGAACTTCTGGCTTCCTGAATTGAAAAAGAATACATTTCTATTGTTTTAAGCCACCAGTTTTGGTAATTTGTACAGCAGCAATAGGAAAGTAACACATTTCTTTTAATGTGAAATACAAAAATTAATAGTTTTCCTATGTAGATACATAACTACCAAGGAGAAATAGAGGTGGGAAAAGACATCATTTATAATAAAATACAAAAGGTAATATTTAATTTAATGTAATGAATTAAGAATTAATTAAGAATTAACCCTGCTTTGATATGTCCAATACATACTTGAATAAAATTTTAAACTCTAATGAGGAAAATATACAATCTTTGGATAATCAGAAAGTTATAATCTGCTTTTGGTTAGAAGGTCATAATTAGACAATAATTCACTGTAAATTAATTTATGCATCTCCCGTGATAGTAATAAAAATAGCAAATTAATTTTTCAAATGTTTTAGAGAAATGAAAATATAATACCGATATTTATTCAGATAACATATATAAATGTACACAAGAAAACCTTGGAAAATAAGTTTTATTTTATTTATTTATTTATTTTTTTGTGGTACACGGGCCTCTCACTGTTGTGGCCTCTCCCATTGTGGAGCACAGGCTCCGGACGCGCAGGCTCAGCGGCCATGGCTCACGGGCCCAGCCGCTTCGCGGCACGTGGGATCTTCCCGGACCGGGGCATGAACCTGTGTCCCCTGCATTGGCAAGCGGACTCTCAACTACTGCGCCACCAGGGAAGCCCCTATTTTTTATTTTTTAATTTATTTTTTTTGTGGTACGCGGGCCTCTCACTGTTGTGGCCTCTCCCGTTGCAGAGCACAGGCTCAGCAGGCATGGCTCATGGGCCCAGCTGCTCTGTGGCGTATGGGATCCTCCCAGACTGGGGCACGAACCCGTGTCTCCTGCATCGGCAGGCAGACTCAACCACTGCGCCACCAGGGAAGCCCGGAAAATAAGCTTTATAAATAGGAAAGAATAGCTCTTCTACATATTAAAATGTATTTTGAATCTACTAGATTTCATATTACTAAAAATTAAATTGAGACAGATTAGGGAGTTATAAATAGATCAAAATACATTTAATTCCTGACAAAAAGCATAATTTTAATTAATGGGAAAAATTCAGTAGTTTTTTTGAAAGACAGACTACCCAACTGGAGAAAAAAGTTAAGCTGATTTTCCTATGTTATGCTTGATATCAACACACTTATTTGTTGATATAATGGATATTTTTTCCACAAGAACAGTCACCTTTGTTTTGTTCAGTGATGTATCCCAAGCACCTAGAAGAGTACCTGCCATGTAAGTCAATAATTTTATGTTTCATAAAAATAAAATCTGTAGGAGAAAAAAATAAAATTTATATAACAAAATGTTTGTAGAGGATAACACAAATATTGAAATGAAAAATCACAGGAAAAGCACAACTCGCCAATAATAAAATTGACAGTGAGCTAATTTCCTTAATTTACAATGGATTCATAAAAAGTAATGGGAAAAGTAGACTGGCAGAGCAACAGACAGGATGAAGAAAAAATAATTACAAATACTCAGTAAGCATTAGAAAATATTTCCATCTCACTTATATTTAAGGAATGCAAATAAAAATATTTTCTTTATTTTATTTTTTACCAGTTAAATACAGAAAATACAAATGTTTGATAATATTCAGAGCTTGTGAAGAAGTGGAGAAATATAAGGTTTCAAATACTGTAGGTGCCAACTATTTGGAGGAAAATTTGGCAAAATCTATTAAAATTAAAAATGCATATACCAAGTGACATAGATCACATTGCTAGAAATTTACTCTGCTAGATCTACACAAATTATATAAATGTATTTACTATCAACAAGTAATATTTATTAAACTCCTCTCTGAAAGAGGAATATTCTTGAGACTGGTGCAAAAAAGGTCAATAAGGAAGATAAGGTCCTTTGACACAATATATGTAACTAGCTGAGGATTTCACATCTTAGTTAGAAGGTAATATGGTATCTGTACAAAGATGGTCAACAAATAACTGTTCATAATAACAAAAGAAGCATAAACCACATAAATTATACATCTATTTAGTACTTATGAATTTTGACATATCCATCCAACAGAATATTATGTAGCCATTATAAAGAATCCTGTAGACATATATATGCTGGTAGAGAAAGACAGAAATAATATGCACTTGAATGAAAAAAAATAAAATAAACAAGATGTGGAATAGTGCATCTAATATTATTCCTTTAATGTATATACAAAAATTCCAAATAAATGAACATAGCTGTGTTGGTAACAGTATTACCTTTTTGAATGATATGGGGTAAGGAAGATAGTTTTCTTTCAAAATTTATTTTATTGAAGTATAGCTGATTTACAGTGTTAATTTCTGATGTACAGCAAAGTGATTGTTTTATACACATATGCATATATTCCTTTTCATTTTTTATTCTTTTTATATCTGTCTGTAATGTCTGGATTTTTAAACCTTGTCTAAGAAATGTCAAGAGAGATTTTTGGACAGCAGCTCTGTGTGCCATTTTGATTTCTTCTTTACACACATATAAATGTTTCTAAACATTAATAAATTTTGCAAAATAATTAAAATAAAACTATAGAGAAAAAATAAATTTGTCTTTTTGAGGCCACAGTTAGGAGTAGGGAGAAAAAAACTTTCTTTTTTGGTCAGAGGAATCATGCTTTCTCAAATTTATTATAAGTAGAGATTGCTTCATGTTTTCAATTTCCAAAAAAAGCTGACCATAAAAAGTATACTTGTTTTGTTTCAGTCTGAGTTGTAATCTGAAACGAATCTTTATAATTCCATTTGTGTAATCAACAGAAGTAGGAGTTGTGGAAGTGCTGACACCACGCAAACTCCAGTCTTGTGCTAAGAAAGGTGCTATAATGTGTTGGGCTCATTGTGTCTTTTCCAGGCATAAGCTTTCTGTTTATTTATTTTAAAAGTCTTATCATGTTGATGGCCTACATCATTTGCACTATATAAAACTTCATGATAAGATATTTTATCAGTTATCTGAAAAGAGGAAAAAGAGGATCGTTTTGTTCAATTAGCTTTTAGCTTGCCAAAGGCTTTAAGAAATGTGCAAAATTGTTTCTTACAAATAATTGAAGAAGAAAAAAATCTTTCAGGGCTCTCCATCAAGGTGCTGGATGTTCATTTCATTTTTTTCCTAATGAGGTGTTTTAGATAGACGCTTTCTCTGCTCTGAGGTTCACAGAGTGTAGATGTTATCTGCATTATTCATTATTGAAACGGTGGTATATCTTGGTTAGATTCTAAACTCAAAACAGTTCTTATGACTCACCCTATGTCTCCCATAAAAATCATGAATTATGTAATGTGCAAATCTTTTCACTATAACGTCAATGTTTCTGGCAAGCTAGGTAGTTATTTTTATTAAATGTTGCTCATCTTCCATATGGACTCCCATTTTCAAGGTAATTATGAAACAGAGAAGAGGAGATATGAAATGTGTAAAGTATTTTTCCAATTAAAAATATTTTAGGAAACCACACATATAAAATGGTTTCTACACAACTCCACACATCAAGATCAAGCGTTCCTTTCCCTAATTATACTTAAAATGACACAAAATACTAAAATGTTTTATTCAGGTGGAAGTCACAAACTATGGACAATATACCATCTCTTCAAACTAAAAAGAAAAAAAGTTGCTTCATTCTGCATTGTACAGATATACAGAGTCCACAGCACTTTTAATTGGCTATCATCTTTATAATGATCATTTAAATTGTCGTTAAATATTTATAAGCTTGAAAATCTGTCATATTGTTGATTAAGACAGAATTGATGTGAACTACAATTATTTTAATGAGTGATAATAACTCATGATTAGTTCTCCTTGAAATCCCAGACACTGTATTTCTTTCTTCATCTCAAAGCTATCTCCTTTAACTGCATACATCCTCTGAACTAAGTGTCTTTATTTTAAATAACCTTTTTTCCAGTTTGTATCTAGAGTGCATTTCCTGAATTAGAACTCTTTTCTGCCTTACGGATTTTGTTTGACAGAAGAATATTGATCTCTCTAGTCATGTAACCTCATGACAATCACCTTCCCTAAAGTGCCTGACTTTTCTGTTTATGCATAATTACTCAGTTACTTATTAGATTGGTGGAGAATAATACCATACTATTTTTGCTAAGATAAGGGTAAAATCCTGGATCTTTTTCTTTCTTCCTCAGTTTACAGAAGTGTTAAACAAGGAACAACTTTTATATTTATTCATTCATTCTCCAATTGCTACCCATAAATAAGGATGAATTAAGCCAAAAAAATAAAAGGAAACACTGAAGCAAGTAAGGCTTTCTCAGATCAGTTATGAGTTCTCAAGATGACAGTTAACTAGAATGGCTACTATTATGATAATGGGTGCTGATTACTTTTCTTTCCAGTAACTGACATTTTTATATTTAAGAAGAAGTAAATGGGTATATGTTGAGCACTAATAGGTTCTAATTATGACCAGTTATATATTATATTATTAATTCACACAAAAAGCCCAAATAACTTCCCCATGTCACACGACAATGACTGATCGATTGAATACATCTGATCCCAAAATCCATGCTGTGTGACCCTTCTAAAATACTTTGTTTCAAAAGCTAGAGCCATAATTATCAATATGATTGTTATTTTATTCTTCTTTCCAGCTTAAAAATCATCTTAAGAACTAGTATGTAATCTGCTATTTATAGGAACTCAGTGAAGCATAAGGGTCAGGGACTATTATCTCCATTTTACAGACAAGGAAGTTAAAGAGTTAAGAGTTTAAGGAACATGCCAGATTATCACATTATATAAGTCAATATAATTCTATTTGCTATAACATAAACCCTCAGATATTTGTAGTTTAACCCAAGAAAAATGTATTGCTTAGTCAAGCCAGTCCAACCTTCATTTGTGCTGGTAGTTGAGACTCTGTTCAATGTAGCCCTTCAAGGCCCCAGGCTGACTTAAACTTGGAATTCTTCACCATGTGGTTTCCAGGGTCATCATGGACACCAACTCCAGGGAAACAAAAGAGAAAGGGTGTTGGGTTACATGGAAATTTTCTTTTCTGGGTCAAGTCAGAAAATAGTTTTAACATCTTCAATACACATTCCATTGGCCAGAGCACAGTCATATAGCTAGAATCATAACTGAATTATAAAGGAGTTGGGAGTGTAGTTGTTTTGGTTATCTATTCTTGCATAACAAACCACTCCAAATCTTAATGTCTTCAAAGGATTATCTCTCATTGTTCTGACAGTTGACCAGACTCGGATGGTTTTCATGTAGGGTCTCTTGTGATTGCATTTTAATGTTGGCTGGATCAGTAACCATAAGAAGATGGCTTACTGTCAAGATAGCTTACACATATGATTGACAACTGATATTGCCTATGGACTGACTGGTAACTCAACTGAGGCTGTAAACCAGAACATCCGCAGGTATCCTTTTCATGTGATGTGGGATTCTTACAGCATGATATCTGGGTTCCTAGAGGAAGCATCGTAAGAGAAAGCATTCCAGAGAGCAGCAAAAGGAAACACTGTTCAATTCAGAATTACGCTGGGATTGACACAGTGCTGTCTCTGCCATATTCCTTTGGTCAGAGGTCCCACCCTGTTTCAAAAGAGTAGAGAAATAGACATCACTCCTTAAGTGAAAGTGTGGCAAAATCACATTGAATGAGAGCATGGCGGGGCGGGGGGAGATATTGTTGCCAACAACCTTACAAAGTACAATCTGCTACAGTAATCTAGCTATATGCCCAGCAGAAAACAAACTTGGTTAGAAATAGCCAGCCTATTTCTGCCACATTCAGTTAATAAGATGTACACCAAGGACATAAAACCAATTATTTTGAATACCCAAGATAAATACTATATAATCAAGGTGGAATAAACTTTCATGATTATTTTGTTAGCTATTAATCTCTACCAAGGATTGATGAGTAATGAGTAATAACATTGGGCTAATCATCACTTGCAATGGATCAGTTGCTACCTTCTTACTAAATACTGGAACTCGACAGACAAATGGTAGGCAGGTTAATTTAATTTGACCCCTTCCATCATAGAGGGAATTTGGATTCCTCACTAAAAAACGACACTTATTCTGGATGTGTATTTGCCTTTTCTTCCTGCAAAGCTTCCGTAAGCACTAACATCTATATACTTACTTCATCATACAATTTTACAAGAAAAATTCTGCTTCTGCTCAAGGAACTAATTTTAGAGCAAAATAAAACAATCATCTCACCCCATACAATGTACGGTTCTTAATGTTTACTCCATTACCCAGATGTTACTGGCTCTAGAGCAGGGGTCTCAACCCCCTAGGCAGTGGATCTGTTAGGAACTGGGCCACACAGCAGGAGGTGAGTGGCGGGCAAATGAGCGAAGCTTCATCTACCACTCGCCATCACTCGCATTACGGCCTGAACCATCCCTCCCCTCCCCCGTCCATGGAAAAATTGTCTTCCACAAAACCGGTCCCTGGTGCCAAAAAGGTTGGGGACTGCTGCTCTAGAGAATATTGAAATAAGCTTATTGAAGACTCAGTTACTGTCCTAATTGGGAGAAAAACTGAAAGTTCATAACCACCATCTACCATTATAAACCTCTTTGAATGAGTAACCACCATATGGTGATCTTTCTCTTACAGCTAGACCGTATTTGTCTGGGAGTCAAAGAATGAAAGTCAGTATAGCTATAGACCATAACTCAGTCATGTTTTGCTTACTGTCCCCAAAACTTTGGACTTCTCTGGATATGAGTTTGTCATAATCATTGTACTTAGTTTTAGTCATACAGCAAACGATATCCAATATGTCAGTGGCTTAACTCTACAAAGGTTTATTTCTTGTTCATGTAAAGTTTAGTGGGGTCTCTCTTCTATCCTATGATGTGGGGAGACGGGTTCCAACCATTTTGTAGTTCTTCATTCTCAATACACAGCTTCCAAAATCTGGTTGATAAGGAAAAAGAGTGATGAAGAAAACATGCCATTTCTAAAGTGCCAGACCAGCTGTGATACAACTCCACTCACATTTCCATTGGCCAGAACTCAACCACATGGCCTTAAGTCAACTTCGAGGAAGATAGGGAGTGTGTTAATATTTGTTGGCCCTAAGTTTTTCTGCCACAAAAATCACAGTCACCAAGAGATGAATAATTCCACTAGAAGACACAGCAATGCTTCTACTGAAGTAGAAATTGAAACTGTCACCTTTTAGGTTCCTTATGTCACTGAAACAACAGGCAAAGAAAAAAAAAGATTACTGATTGAAGGGATTAATCCTTATTATCAAGGGAAAAAAAGATTGCTATTATACAATGGTAGCAGGAAGAACTCAGTCAGGTATCAAAAGACTTCTCTAAAGATACCTCTGTTACTGTTCCCAAAGGAAGAACACAAGTAAAGATAGTTGAAGACTACAGTAGCCAGTGCAATCAAGAAAAACTGTACTAGTTTTTGCAATGTAATAAAACCATATCAACAACAACAAAACCTCAGAATTTCAGTGGCTAACAAAACAAACATTGTTACATTTAAATGTTTACTGGCATGTAAATCAGCTAAAGTTAGGCTTATCTGGACTAAACTCAACTGAACAAGCCTGGATCTTGTTTCTGGATTGGTTCAGGTCTTCTCCATGACTTTTCCAAAACTATGCTGAAGAGATAACATGATCCTTCCCTGGAACATGCTCTTCTTCTGTCAGAACACAGAGAGCAAATCATATCTAAGACTCATGATCACATCACATCTGCTAACATGTTACAGGTCAAAACAAGACATATGGCCAAGTCCAATATCTAAAGAGCAAGAAAATATACTTTGACTAGTGAGAAGTAAAAAGTTACATGGCAAAGGGGGTAAGTGCTTAGTTCTATAGCACAATGGGAGTGAAGATTTGGAAGTAATATATTTAAATAATTTACTTACATAATAATGCTACCTTCAATAATGAAAACTTCAATCTGTGACTGCACCAATAATGATATTTTGGCTAAGGATAAAAGGGATGCAGAATTGGAAGTAGAAGAGAACAGTAAAGGTTAACTTGTCCAAAACATGAAAAGGGTTGATTTCATGGAAACTAGTTACCCTCCAATAATTAAAGCACTCAGTCTTGTTCAACTGAAGTACTTGAACTTCAACTCCTCCCTTAGTTATATCAGGAAGGTGGCTAGTACTCACCCAATCATGATAAGGTATGAGTAATGCCATTCATTCAACAAGTTTCATAACTGCAATCACAATTGCGCATCTTCCTGAACCACAGAGGAAGGGCTGGTGTTTCCAATTCTATGTATGCTGAGTTAAAAGGATGTGACTACAGCCAAGATTGTGACACATCACATTGCTGTTGTATCCCTGTCCCTGATTCTGCCACTGCTTTCCGAATCAGAAGTCTCTAATAAATTCCCCATAACTCAAGTTTCAGAGCCTGGTCTTTAAAATCTGATGTTTGTCCCTGCTTGATTTCTGTATACTATAACTAGAATGTAATAGTAAGAGGGGCCTTGCCTGTCTGCTACTGTTTTTCCTCTGTGAGTTTTTACCAACAGGCCACTTGTGTATGCTGTCTACCACTGGCCTTTGTTTGCTTAACTGACCTCCACCTCCAATTTTCTGCAGGATTGCTGATATGGTTTAGGTTCTGTTAAATATGAAATGTAATTATGAGATACTTAGAAGACAGAGAGATGGGATAAAAGCATTCTTTTTTTCCTAAAAGAGGTGGAAGTTATCTGGGCAGATGAGAGTTTTTAGTTTCTGACTAAATTTCTTTCCCTGAAGATGCTGCATGATTGAGCTGTTATAATGTCAGCACAATTTTCTGTAGGTTTTTAACAGTTAGGTGACAACTGCAACCTTCTATTTCCTTGGACCACAGCTGGACCTCCACTCAGAGCCCATCCAGATTTTTAGTTCTCCAGTCCTTCCCAAAATGTTTAAGCACATTATTTCCTATATTAAGTCTCCTTTCTACTTGTAATAGATAGATTTCTTTTCTCCTGATTTACTCTTGAATGATGCTACATCCCTCCCTTAATGTTTTTCACTTAACACCAACTTTTCCCTAAATAGGTGTTCCTGTTTTCATGGGTCAGAGTTAAAGGTTCATCTTCTGTTATTATTTCTTTTTTCTTTTTGTATTTTAGATATATTGATCCCTCCCATGTCTTTTCTTTTAAAATTACTTGGGATGACTAACATAATTCTCTCATAACTCACCTTCTATTATTTAGGGTTGGATGTCAGGTGAGGTCACCCTGGTGTGCACACAATTGTCTGTTAGCGTTCAAGGGTGTGACTTGGCTTGGCTCCCAAAGTGAATCAACCGTGTCAATCAACTTAACCAAAATAGTCACAGATTCTACCTGATAATACAGGTCAGTAAAAACAAACATATAAAGCAAATTCAGAACATATTTGATTACTTAAACCATTCTGTCATCTCTCAGTTTGTGTCAAAATGCTGTGTAATTGGAAGATCAAATTGTTTTGTAAATAAGCTGATTGTATGTGGGCATTTTCATAGTTACAACTCTATTTATTCAATTTTTGAGCTCAATGTAACTAGATAATACTTGCATAGTCAGTTATTACTTGAAACCAAGGAAATAGATGTCAGATATCTATTAGAGGCTGATAGAAAAGACAGGAAAAGGAGGTACCATGTGCACAGGATAGTAGCAGTAAGAGGAGAATCAGATGTTGTTGAAAAAAAAGAACTAAATTTTGTGAGTGTACAGGTGAATCATGTAGAAGTAGGACTAAGGAAGCAGTATGTTAGAAAGTTTTGAATTACTATGATAACTTAAAAGTGTGTTTACATATGAAATTTAAATCTTCACAAACATTTTATAGGTGCTTGAAATGGAGAAAGATGGAAATGACATAGAATTCAAATCCTAATTCTGATGTTTTACTCTTACCTATCATAACTTTCTGAAATATCTAAATGACTATTCATCCTTTGCTCTTTTCTTTCTCCTAAATTGAATTCAATAAACATCTGTTAAGTTCTTACATGGAGATCACCATGTTAGTACTATAAGGAATACAAAATTGAGCTACACAATGTGTATTAAGTCCTAAAGAGCTTACAATCTAATGAAGAAGACAAGTACACCTGTTACTTTATTAAAAGCTAGATCTTTAAGTGCTAAGTGGAAGAGAAAAGCCCATTGTACTACTTGTGAATTTTAGTGAGGCAAGGATTCCGATTGTGGATATAGAGAACGGTACATAGATGATATGAAATCTTAATTAGGTAGAACTGGGAAGGTAAAAATAATAACATAATAAATTATTTTGAATAACAGTTTAATATCAGGCAATTTATTCCTCATAATTTCATAATAAATTGAAAGTGATTTAAAAGTGATTTAGTAGGGGAAAACATATTTGGTTCATGTAAATGTGAATACATTATCTTTTTCAAACTACTGTGGCAATCCATTAATGGACTGTGAAATCATTTAGTAGATCTCTATCAACATTAAAAATACTAAAGAGAAGAGCAAAGATCAGTGCATTGCCCGTATTTAGCATAAAAACAAACATGAGCTATTTTTTTTCAGTAGTGTGTATGTGTGCACATTTATGTGTCTATATAATGAGTCACTCTGTGAATTCCCCTATTAGTTACGTTCAAAATGTTTAATCTGTATGTATACCATGTGTACCTACTTGTATACTATCTGTATACCTATATTATAATCTCTCTATATACTGTAATCAATACATAAATCATAAGTTTTGGGTAATACAGAATACTCCCATTAAGATATCTCACTAGTGAAGCTCATTATCTTTGTACCTTTCTGTTGCTATGCTCCAAACTAGGGGGTAACATTATCTATTATGTTGGAACTTTGCTGTTATTTCAGGGGCTTAATTTGAGCATATGGTGAGGTTGCTGAGTGAGTCATTCTATCTTAAGAGCTGTATTTAGCTATTTTTCTTTCTTCTTGTTCTGTCTTCTCTAAGTTTTTTTCTGCTGTTGCTCTTGATGTTATTTATTCATCAGTAAGAAGGATAAAACAGAAAACATGAGAAGGAGCAAAGACAATACTCCCCAAACTCAGTAAGTGAGGACTGGCATTGATTTTGAAATTTTCGGGCCCTAGGCTGATTTATTTTTCTCTCCTGTTATCACAATTTATTTGATTCACTTATTATAAGTTCTGTAGTCATCAGATAACATAAGGCCTCATTAAGAAGACACTATTTTTATTTTTATTGAAGGTCTGAAAAGAAGGGAGAGCTTTCCACTTGCCAAATGTTCCTGGTATCTTCAAAACCTGTTCAGGGAAGATTTTACTTTGCATTTGGCCTAGCAGTTTTCAAAATGTCATAACAATTTTGCAATATTTGATTGTCATAACAAAAGCCTAAGAATCCAAGTTCTTCTCCCAGAGAACACACACATTTTCATCGGGTTGTCCTTCTTCAGAATGCTCCCCTATGAATTTTCTAAAGAATCGAGATAAAAGCAGAGAAAGCCTTGGAGAGTTCTGAATTGAAGCTAGATCTATCTCTTAATTCAAAGGCAAAGGTCTCATTATAGGTGTAGGTCTTAGGCCGGAGATGACTACAGTCTAATAAAACAGATTCGAGGCTCGAAGACTGAGCCCGTGGCTTGGCCTCCTTCCATAAGCAATTCCATTATATATTCACATGACAGTATATATTTTAGTTACACTTATTTGTTCTCTAGATAAATCTCTAATTAGCTTTCTTCATACAGATTTTAAATGATGAGCAAGAGCAACAAAATATCCACTGAAAAAGGTAGAGTAACAAAATGTGTAATCTGTAAGATATACCTTTTTGTGAGATGATAATATTCAAATATTTGAATTTACTTAAGAGGAAAACCATACATAATTTCATGTGAAAATGATTTAAATACTATCTATTACTTAGAACTCTGACAGTGACAAGGATTATATTCCAGATATATTTTATTATTATTATTATTAATTTTATTATTATTATTATAGATAGGCAATTACATGGAATTTCTTTTCAACTTCAATGACTCCATGATGGGACCATCAATATATCTGGCAGTAGTTTAGAGTTTGTCTTAAATTCCAGTAAGCTAACATTCTGGTTATAGACTGAAAAACAAAAATTTTATAGTGATTGTAGAAATATTACTAAGAAAACTATAAATTCAAATACAAATTAAATTAATAGGTATGAACTCCTAATTCTTGCTTTATTAGTTAATGATAAAATAGTAGAGAAATTTGTGATTTTGTAGAACTAGCTATTAAGATTTGTCTCAAATAACTTTACCAGACCTGGCCTTACTTTACTCACTTACCCATGTAATTTTTTAAAAGTCAAACTTAGTAGTCTTTTATTAAATATGGTTATTTTAATAATATATAAAATGTGTTTGTTACTGAATCATTCAATTCATTCTTCCCTTTGTATTGAAACCATATCCACTAGAGATGATATGAAAACTGTTGATATTCTTGGGTCTTAATGTAGACACTATAATGAGGTAATGTATTATGTTTATATAATATTTATTTCCACACTTTTCTTTAAAAGCAAATATCAAAGGGAAATTCAGATTTTAAGAACTATGTATTCAGTTTTATATAGCACGTTTTTAAAAATTGTGATAAAATACAAATGACATAAAATCACCATCTTAACCATTTACTCTACAATCCAGTAGTATTAAGTATACATATTCACATAATTGTGCAATCAATCTCCAGAACTTTTTCATCTAATAAAACTGAACTTTGTATCCATTAAACAACAGTTACTGATTTCACCCTCCTTTCAAACCCTGGCAACCTCCATTCTACTTTCCAGTTCTTTGAGTTTGACTATTTTAAATATCTCACATAAGTGCAATCATATGGTATTTATTTTTTTGTGACTGGCTTATTTCACTTAGAATAATGTCCTCAAGTTTCATCCATACCACAGCATGTGTCAGAATCTCCTTCCCTTTTTAAGGCTGAAAAATATCCCATTGTATGTATATATCATTTTGTTTATCCATCCATCTGTCAAAGGACACTTATGTAGCATCTACCTTTTGGCTCTTGTCAATAATGCTGCTATGAACATGTGTGTACAAATAGCTCTTTGAGTTCCTGCTTTCTTTTGAGAATAAACCCAGAAGTGAAATTGTTGGATCATACATTATATTTTTAATATTTTAGGAATTGCCATACTATTTTCCACAGTGGCTGTGGACAGCACACTTTCTGAAAATTGAGTTATCTTCTATTTATTCATCCTTTCATCTTACCAGTTAGATTGTGATATCCATAGTTCAGGTAGGGCTTAGTTATGAAACTCTGTAACAATCACAAATATATTGACTTAAATAAGCCTAGGGAACAATGAATAAATACTGATTTGGTCACTAATCTATCAGTAAATATTTAGTGAACATTTCCTATGTGTTAGAAATATTTTTCGAGGTTAAGTTTATTTTGAAGTAAGCCAGTCACAAAAGCTTCACCTTCCTTTAGTGTGGGAGACAAATATTAAACAAATATAAAATATATTGTCAGATAAATTATACTGAAATAAATAAACACAATATGGGAATAGAGAGTGAATGAAGATGGAGTTTTGATGGGATGGGCAGGCAAAGTCTCTATGGATAGGTGACATTTGAGTAGACAGCCTATAAAGTTGATTAACCGGAAGGGTCACAAGTCTCTAGAGAAATGGATATCTGATTAGCTTATTCTTTCTCAATGATGTGTTTGTTTTTACAAGACTACTTTTAATTATATATGTGAAGCTCATTCTAAATATTGTGCAAGACTTAGAATCGGATTAGCAATATAAACCCTACAAAATTTGTATTTTATGTTTTTTTTTCATTTTGTTAGGTTGAACATGTAGCTACTCAGTAACAGTTTGCTCTGAAAAATATTGTGAATTCCATAGTTTTGTATGTCTATGATAATGTTAGACATCTCATTAAATTTCCTCATTTCTTCTTTGACACATAACTAAACAACATTTTACTAACTTTAGTCATTAGGTGATAAAATTTAATATAATTTTCAAACACTTAATATTCAAAATGTATTGCAAAAATTAATTGGCCTTCAGCTACTAATTTTTTTTTCTATTTAACACTGCTTTCTTTCTTATACATAGACTGTCTGTCTCCATCTATAGTGTGTGTGTGTGTCTGTGTATAATGTATTAGCATATATTATTACTAGTAGTTTGCTATAGCAGCCATAACAAAATACTACAAACAGGGTGGCTTAACTGAAATTTCTTTGCTCACAGATCTAGTGGCTGGAAGTACAAGACTAAGGTGTTGGCAGGTTTATTTTCTTCAGAGGCCTTTCTGTTTCATTTGTAGATGTGAATTTCTTGCTATGTCCTCATCTTCTGTGTGTGTTCATCTCGGTGTTTCTTTGTATGTCCAAGTTTCCACTTCTCATAAGGACACTAGTCATATTCGATTAGGGTCCACCCTAACAGCTTCATTGTAACTTAATCACCCCTTTGAAGGTCCAGTCTCCCAAAGCAGTCACATTTTGAGGTAATAGGGGTGAGAACTCAACATATGTATTTTAGGGGTAGACAATTCATATATATGTATATATGTGTATATATATATATAAACCTACAAAATATTTGCCTTCCTTGTCCTAACGATAATAGGTGAAATAACAAAGTCCTTGGACAGAAAACAGGAAAGTGAATTTTTGTGTTAATATATTCCTCTCTGAAATAGCTCCTAAAATGTTTAGATGTGAATTAAATATTTTAATGCTAACACAGACTCCCAATATATAATATGATCCAAAAATAAAACAATATTTGCAAAAAGAAGTTGAAAGTTAAAGAGAAAATAATTAACAATTTTAGTAAAACTATGCATTTTTTTAATATGAAAGTAAAACCCAGTGCACTTCTGTAGGACAATTCTGAAATGTTAAAAGGGACTTTGTAGTTCTAAAATGTAACCTCTAATATTGTAGGTTAAAACTGTATAAGTTCCATCAATTTATGCTTTGTGGTTTTACTTATGGCTGGTTATGATTACTTATTTGTGGGTCATAAAAACCCAGTGTGTTTCCCAAGCAGTCAAATTGCCTGTCAGCTGCTAAAAGGGCAGAATTAATGAGAAACTTACTTTATAGTCTAAAGAGTAGCAGCTGGGGTCTGTTTTAACAAGTCCCAGGAAACATAACATGGAGGGGAATTCTTTGTGGCTAGACATATCCTGCCTCATCTCTAAGAAATTCTACTCATTGAGTTGAACAGTCAGACAGACAAAAATCAAGGACATAGCAATATCTTTTCAAATCATTGATTACTAGTAAGAGAGTACAGGACCATTTTCTACTTATTTTCCACTATGGTGGAGAGTGTGATGTGTTCACCAAATTCCATTTCCTTTTCCTTCTGGTATATAGCTGGACCACATTTCTCAGCCTCCCTTGCATTTAGACGTATCCATGTAAATTAATTCTTGCCAGTGGAATATGGAAACAAGGCAAATGTGCTACTTCCAGACCTGAACCATCTCCATTATGAGTATCTTTTTTTTTCCCCCTTAATTTATCCACTGGAGAGTACGCAGAGTAGTACTTTTAGATTAGTATTTTTAGATTCACTGTTAATCATAGGTAGCTTATCCAGAATAATATATCTGCTGAAGATGAGAATTAGCTTCATAGGAAAGCTACATGATACTCTAACATAGTGGTCTCCTTAGGGATGAACTGAAGAATCAATTGAGGAAATATGAAAATTTTCAAATTTTTCTAAACA
This sequence comes from Mesoplodon densirostris, assembly GCF_025265405.1. Taxonomy (NCBI): domain Eukaryota; kingdom Metazoa; phylum Chordata; class Mammalia; order Artiodactyla; family Ziphiidae; genus Mesoplodon; species Mesoplodon densirostris. The sequence continues at coordinate 71,556,319 of NC_082662.1, forward strand.
TTTTATTAATTTGAAAGGAATTTGAAAGGAATTCCATTTTATATATTCCTTACTGGTAGTATATATTTCTTAAATAAATTTATGTATTTTGTTTGTGATAAAAGTCAAAAAGAATTTGATAGTGGGGTATGATTAAAATGATTTAGATATCTCTGATCAAAGACCCAGCTCTAGGTGTAAAGTTTAGAAAAAAAATTACTTTTGCAAATTTGAATAATGTAGCATTTCAACATTATGCCAGCTCAAGAAGCCTGAAAAATTATTAAACATAAAGACATTTGATAGACTTAGTTTATCAAAATCATCTAGTTTATATCAGTACCTTAATACAAGAGAACATCACTGTTCATTCTCCACCTCTTGCATCTAGAATGGCCTTATAACTTGCTTTGACTAATAAAATGTACTGGAAGTATCACTGTGTGAATTTTGATCTGAGATCTCAGAGTGTCTTGAATTTTCTGCACTTGTCTTTTTGGAACACGGCTACCTGGAGCACAAGTCTAGCCTAGACTCCTTGAGGAGGAGAGACTATAACAGAGAAAAAAAAAACCTGACTCCATATTGGATCTATTCCTTTAGCTCTAAACTTTGTGCTCTATTGCCTGTGCTTAGTCATGCTGGCTCTGCACATTTGTAAAGGAATGTTGCCTGTATCCTGAAATATACATAATAGCTCTTTCTCAAGGCTCTGTCTCCCAAGTTTGACCTTTCATTTATACAGAGATAAAAAGTTGCAGAACAAAAAATAACGTTTGTTTTGCTGAAGGTTCACAGAACATCATGACCAGCCCTATCTGGACAGGTGAAAGAACAAAGGATCATCACATCCCCTCTGGGATCTGGAGGGCACCAAGAAGTTTGCAACAACCAGCCATATGCCTTTCCTTTTTGAATTCTAACCCAGGTAAGATGGTTCTCTGGGACACTAGTATGCCATCTTCTCAATCTGCTGGCTTCCTGAATAAGGTCACTATTCCTTGCTCCAACACCTTGTCTCTCAATTTATTGGCCTGTTCTGCTGCAAGCAGTATGAACTTAGAACTTATACTCGGTAACAAGACCATGTGGAGAAAATGATCCAGACTTCCTAAACTCCTCAGCTATCCCAATGGTCCTACAGGGGCAAGATATTCTAGCTGAGCACAGCCCAAATGGTTGACCTGCAAAATAGTAAGCAAATAAAAAATTGTTGGTTTAAACCATTAATTTTGGGATGATTTGTTACATTGCAAAAAATAACTGATACAAATATTATTATACAAGGCCAATATTCCATAGATAAAAGATGCTGTGTAGTAAGAAACACAAAGTTGATTTTAGTTAAAATTAAGATTTTTAAAGAACTACTGTAAATATAAAAGTTATATGTAATGTTAATATAGAATTGAAACAAATATGGTATCTCTTATAATTCCCAAATAAACTACCTTTAAAAGGTAATATTGTTCACCAAGAATCTGATCATTGGAGCTAATGATTCTACTCAATTTTATGCTTCCTGGGAGAGTGGTATGTACATCCTCACCTTTGCCATAGCATCATTGTAGTTGAAGTGAATGTCCCCACTCCATGACTTTGGGTTTGGCCACGTTACTCACATTGGACAATGGGATGTTAGCAGAACTGAAGGGAACAGATGCTTAAAAAGTGTTTGTGTGGTTGGCTTATCCTCATACTTTTATGCTTTATCCTTCTTATGTTTCATGAGAGCAACATACCCTGTGTTTTCAGACTGAATCCTAAAATGAGACATGTGAAGATTTATACTAGTCTATCCACTTATCAGCATCCTGAAGCAGATCTGCCCAGGTTGAGACCATCCTAAATCACTTGCAACCCATAAACATTAGAATAAATGTAAGCCACTTTATTTGGAGATGTTTATTATTCAGTATTATAATGATAGTTGCTGCTAATAGAAAGTTCAATAGACATATCTATATTCAAAAGTAAACTTAAGTGCATAAAAACATATAAAATTCTGAAAAATAGAAAAAACAATCTACTTCCCTTGTCTATTAGTGTACTGTGCTTATTTTGTATATATAACAAGTCTACTGATTACTTAAGAATCTGATCTAGAAAATAGTCATAAGAAATAAATTAACCCTATCAACCACAATAATATTCATATTTTTCAGAATCACTAGCTGATTATTTATCAGTCATATCTTCATGACACCACTCTATAAAATTGTATGCTCTCCTGGACAGAGAAAACCATTTTAAATTCATAAAAACAAAAATGTTTCTAATATGAATATGTAGTCTTTCATTTTGTTCTCATGCAGTAAGTAGAAATGATATTCTATTTATTCACTCATATAACATGTGGTTAAATTCTCAATTTCTTTCAATTAAATTTTCAGTTTTAAGTTGATGCTAAAGTCACTGATGGTAGTAATCATCAATATATTTCTATATACTTAAAGAACACATAACTTATTGTCTTGCAAAGCATTATCTGTAAATCAGTGATTTTTAAATTATTGTCTGTGAACTGATGCCATCAAGATCACCTGGGATGATGCCAGAGCCCCTTTCCATATCTACTGAATCAGGACCTCTGGGTTGTATCCTGGCATCTGAGTATTTAACAAGTTCTCCAAGTAATTTGTAAGCACAGTAAAATTTCAGAGTCATTGCCCCAAATATTTCTCAGTGATTCACTTGACATAATTTGCCTATTTATTCTAAACACTGTCTCTTCCTACTCTTCCAGAGCACATGTATGTTGCATGTCAATACTTCCAAATCCATCTTCCAATTTGATACCAGCTCTAGCCTTATAAAATGGATATATGAATGTGGTTCTTTATTGTCAAGTATCAATATTCTTGTAGGGAGAATGTCTCACAAAATTATAATTATTTGATGGTTTCATTTATTCAATATTATATAAAATAAAAGACCCTTATTTTACCATTTTTAATTGAAATTTTTATTGAGGCCTCTGTGAATTCACATGCAGCTGTAAAAATAATACTAGAATACAGATCCTATGAACGTTTTGCTCAGTTTCCCCCAACGTTAACATTTAAAACTATGGAGCAATGTCACAACCAAGATATTGACATTGATATAATCCATCAATTTTATTTACATTTTCTCAGTTTTACACATACTCATGTGTTTCTGTGGGGCAGTGTGAGTGTGTAAATGTAATTCTACACAACTTTATGATATGTGTAGGTCTATGTTTCCACCATCACAGTCAAGATACTGACCTGTTCAATCACTACAAGGATCTCTCATGTTGCCCTTTTATTAATGCAGCTTCCTTCTCCCACCCTGTCCACCTCCCTAAGCCCTGGCAAAGACCAATTTCTCAACATTTTGGAACACTGTCGTTTGAAAAGTTTATATAAATAGAATTAACGGTAGTATTGATTTATGGGATTGGCTATTTTCACTCAGCATTATTCTCTGTTGTGCATATCATTACTCATTTTTTTTATTGCTAAGTAGTATTCCATGTGTTTAGGTACCAGATCTTGTTTCACTATTCATCAGTTGAAGGATGTCTGGACTGCAATTCTTGTCTACCATGAAAAAAAAGCTACTATGAGCATTTGCATACAGGTTTTTGTGTGAACATAAGTTTCCATTTCTCTGGGATACATGCACAAGAGTGCAACTGCGGGGTCATTACATGTTTAACTTTTTTAAAAAACTGCCAAACTATTTTCCAGAATGGCTGTACCATTTTCATTACCAACAGTGATGTGTGAATTATCCAGTATCTCTGCACGCTCACAGTCTTTTGGTATTGTCTCTACTTTGGCCATTCTAGTGGGTATGATATTTCATTGTGGTTTTAATTTTTATTTCCATGATGAATAAAGATGTTGAATACATTTTCATGTGCTAATTTAACATCAATAGGAGGAAGGAGCTTCAAGATGGTGGAAGAGTAACATGCAGAAATCACCTTCCTCCCCACAAATACATCAAAAATACATCTACATGTGGAACAACTCCTACAGAACACCTACTGAATGCTGGCAGAAGACCTCAGACCTCCCAAAAGGCAAGAAACTCCCCACGTACCTGGGTAGGGCAAAACAAAAAAGAAAAACAACAGAGACAAAAAGTAGGGACAGGACCTGCACCAGTGGGAGGGAGCTGTGAAGAAGGAAAGGTTTTCACACACTAGGAAGCCCCTTCGCGGGCGGATACTGCAGGTGGCAAAGGGGTAAGCTTCAGAGACACGGAGGAAAGCGCAGCAACAGGGGTGCAGAGGGAAAAGCAGAGAGTTTCCCGCACAAAAGATCAGTGAAAACCAGCACTCACCAGCCCGAGAGGCTGGTCTGCTCACCCGCCGGGGTGGGCAGGGACTGGGAGCTGAGGTTCAGGCTTTGGAGGTCAGATCCCAGGGAGAGGACTGGGGTTGGCTGCGTGAACACAGCCTGAAAGGGGCTAGTGTGCCACAGCTAGCCAGAAGGGAGTCTGGGAAAATGTCTGGAACTGCTGAAGAGGCAAGAGACCATTATTTCGGGGTGCGTGAGGAGAGGGGATTCAGAGCACTGCCTAAACGTGCTCCAGAGATGGGTGTGAGCCACAGCTATCAGTGTGGACCCCAGAGATGGGTATGAGACACCAAGGCTGCTGCTGCAGCCATCAAGAAGCCTCTGTGCAAGCACAGGTCACTATCCACACCTCTCCTCCTGGGACCCTGTGCAGCCCGCCACTGCCAGGGTTCCGTGATCCAGGGAAAACTTCCCCGGGAGAACGAATGGCACGCCTCAGGCTGGTGCAACATCATGCCAGCCTCTGCCACTGCAGGCTCGCCCCACATCCGCACCCCTCCCTCCCTCCGGCCTGAGTAAGCCAGAGCCCCCAAATCAGCTGCTCCTTTAACCCCATCCTGTCGAACAAGAAACAGATGCCCTCAGGCCAACTACATGCAGAGGCGGGTCCAAATCCAAAGCTGAACCCTGGGAGCCTATGAACAAAGAAGAGAAAGGGAAATCTCTCCCAGCAGCCTCAGGAGCAGCAGTTTAAATCTCCACAATCAACTTGAAATACCCTGAATCTGTGGAATACCTGAATAGACAGCAAATCATCCAAAATTAGGCGGTGGACTTTGGGAGCAATGATATATATATATATATATATATACACACACATATATATATATATACATATATATATGCGTGTGTGTGTGTATATATATATACGTATATGTATATATATATATATATACACACATATATATACACACACACGTATATATATATATATACACATATATATATATACACACATATATTTCCTTTTTCTCTTTTTGTGACTGTGTATGTTTATGCTTCTGTGTGTGGTTCTGTCTCTATAGCTTTGCTTTTACTATTTGTCCTAGAGTTCTGCCCTTCTGCACTTTTTTTTTTTTTTTTTAGTATAGATTTTAGCACTTGTTATCACTGGTGAATTTCTTTTTTGGTTTGGTTGCTCTCTTCTTTCTTTCTTTCATTCTTTTTATTTTTTTATTACTTAAAATTGTTTTTAATAATTGTTTTTTTATTTTTATTTTAATAACTTTATTTTACTTATATAGTTTTCTTTCTTTCTTTCTCCCTTTTATTGTGAGCCATGTGGATGACAGGGTCTTGGTGCTCCAGCCAGGTGTCAGGCCTGTGCCACTGAAGTGGGAGAGCCAAGTTCAGGACACTGGTCCACAAGAGACCTCCCAGCTCCACGTAATATCAAATGGCAAAAATCTGCCAGAGATCTCCATCTCAATGCCAAGACCCAGCTCCACTCAACGGCTAGCAAGCTACAGTGCTGGACACCCCATGCCAAACAACCAACAGGACAGAAACATAACCCCATCTATTAGCACAGAGGCTGCCTAAAATCATAATAAGGCCACAGACACCCCAAAACACACCACCAGACTTGGACCTGACCACCAGAAAGACAAGATCCAGCCTCATCCACCAGAATGCAGGCACTAGTCCCCTCCATCAGGAAGCCTACACAGCCCATTGAACCAACCGTAGCCACTGGGGACAGACACCAAAAACAACGGGAACTACGAACCTGCAGCCTGCAAAAAGGAGACCCCAAACACAGTAAATTAAGAAAAATGAGAAGACAGAGAAACACACAGCAGAGGAAGGAGCAAGGCAAAAACCCACCAGACCTAACAAACGAAGAGGAAATAGGCAGTCTACCTGAAAAAGAATTCAGAATAATGATAGTAAAGATGATCCAAAATCTTGGAAACAGAATGGAGAAAATACAAGAAACGTTTAACAAGGACCTGGAAGAACTAAAGAGCAAATAAACAGTGATGAATAACACAATAAATGAAATTAAAAATTCTCTACAAGGGATCAATAGAATAACTGAGGCAGAAGAACAGATAAGTGACCTGGATGATAAGATAGTGGAAATAACTACTGCACAGCTGAATAAAGAAAAAAGAATGAAAAGAATTGAGGACAGTCTCAGAGACCTCTGGGACAACATTAAACACACCAACATTCGAATTATAGGGGTCCCAGAAGAAGAGGAAAAGAAAGGGACTGAGAAAATATTTCAAGAGATTATGATTGAAAACTTCCCTAACATGGGAAAGGAAATAGTTAATCATGTCCAGGAAGCACAGAGAGTCCCATACAGGATAAATCCAAGGAGAAACACACCAAGACACATATTAATCAAACTATCAAAAATTAAATACAAAGAACAAATATTAAAAGCAGCAAGGGAAAAACAACAAAAAACACATAAGGGAATCCCCAGTAAGTTAAGAGCTGATGTTTCAGCAGAAATTCTGCAAGCCGGAAGGGAGTGGCAGGACATATTTAAAGTGATGAAGGAGTAAAATCTACAACCAAGGTTACTCTAACCCGCAAGGATCTCATTCAGATTTGACAGAGAAATTAAAACCTTTACACACAAGCAAAAGCTAAGAGAATTCAGCACCACCAAACCAGAGAGACCACATTACAACAAATGCTTTACAATAAATGCTAAAGGAACTTCCCTAGGAAGGAAACACAAGAGAAGGAAAAGACCTGCAATAATAAACCGCAAACAATTAAGAAAATGGTAACAGGAACATACATATCGATAATTATCTTATATGTAAATGGACTAAATGCTCCAAAAAAGGACACAGATTGGCTGAATGGATATAGAAACAAGACCCATATATATGCTGTCTACAAGAGAACCAATTCAGACCCAGGGACACATACAGACTGAAAATGAGGGGATAGAAAAACATATTCCATGCAAATAGAAATCAAAAGAAAGCTGGAGTAGCAATGCTCATATAAGACACAATAGACTTTAAAATAAAGACTATTAGAAGAGACAAAGAAGGACACTACATAATGATCAAGGGATCAATACAAGAAGAAGATATAACAACTGTAAATATTTATGTACACAACATAGGAGCATCTCAATACATAACTCAAATACAAACAGCCATAAGAGGGAAAACGACAGTAACACCATCATAGTAGGGGACTTTAACACCACACTTTCAGCAATGGACAGATCATCCAAAATGAAAATAAAGAAAGAAACACAAGCTTTAAATGATGCATTAAACAAGATGGACTTAATTGATATATATAGGACATTCCATCCAAAAACAACAGAATACACATTCTTCTCAAGTGCTCATGGAACATTCTGCAGGATAGATCATATCTCATGTCACAAATCAAGCCTTGGTAAATTTAAGAAAATTGAAATCGTATCAAGTATCTTTTCTGACCACAACGCTATGAGACTACATATCCATTACGGGAAAAAATCTGTAAGAAATACAAACTCATGGAGGCTAAACAACACACTACTTAGTAGCCAAGAGACCACTGAAGAAATCAAAGAGGAAATCAAAAAACACCTAGATACAAATGACAATGAAACACGATGACCCAAAACCTATGGGATGCAGCAAAAGCAGTTCTAAGAGGGAAGTTTGCAGCAATACAATCCTACCTCAAGAAACAAGAGAAATCTCAAATAAAAACCCTAACCTTACACCTAAAGCAATTAGAGAAAGAAAACAAAAAAAGCCCAATATTAGCAGAAGGAAAGAAATCATAAAGATCAGATCAGAAATAAATGAAAAAGAAATGAAAGAAATGATAGCAAAGATCAATAAAATTAAAAGCTGGTACTTTGAGAAGATAAACAAAATTGATAAACCAGGGCTTCCCTGGTGGCGCAGTGGTTGAGCGTCCGCCTGCCGATGCAGGGGACATGGGTTCGTGCCCCAGTCCGGGAAGATCCCACATGCCGCGGAGTGGCTAGGCCCGTGAGCCATGGCCGCTGAGCCTGCGCGTCCAGAGCCTGTGCTCTGCAACAGGAGAGGCCACAACAGTGAGAGGCTCACGTACCGCAAAAAATAAAAAATAAAAAAAATTGATAAACCATTAGCCAGACTTATCAAGAAAAAAAGCGAGAAGACTCAAATCAATAGAATTAGAAATGAAAAAGGGGAAGTAACAACTGACACTGAAGAAATGCAAGGGATCATGAGAGATTACTACAAGCAACTCTATGCCAATAAAATGAATGACCTGGAAGAAATGGACAAATTCTTAGAAATGCACAACCCTCTGAGACTGAACCAGGAAGAAACAGAAAATATGAACAGACCAATCACAAGCACTGAAATTGAAACTGTGATAAAAAATCTTCCAACAAACAAAAGCCCAGGACCAGATGGCTTCAGAGGCGAATTCTATCAAACATTAAGAGAAGAACTAACACCGATCCTTCTCAAACTCTTCCAAAATATAGCAGAGGGAGGAACACTCCCAAACTTATTCTACGAGGCCACCCTCACTCTGATACCAAAACCAGACAAAGATGTCACAAAGAAAGAAAACTACAGGCCAATATCACTGATGAACATAGATGCAAAAATCCTCAACAAAATACTAGCAAACAGAGCCCAGCAGCACATTAAGAGGATCATACACTAAGATCAAGTGGGGTTTATCCCAGGAATGCAAGGATTCTTAAATATATGCAAATCAATCAACGTGATACACCATATTAATAAATGGAAGGAGAAAAACCAGATGACCATCTCAATAGATGCAGAGAAAGCTTTCAACAAAATTCAACACCCATTTATGATAAAAACCCTCCAGAAAGTAGGCATAGAGGGAACTTTCCTCAACATGATAAAAGCCATATATGACAAACCCACAGCCAACATCATCCTCAATGGTGAAAAACTGAAACCATTTCCACTAAGATCAGGAACAAGACAACGTTGCCCACTCACACCACTATTATTCAACATAGTTTTGGAAGTTTTAGCCACAGAAATCAGAGAAGAAAAGGAAATAAAAGGAATCCAAATCGGAAAAGAAGAAGTAAAGCTGTCACTGTTTGCAGATGACATGATACTCTACATAAAGATTCTTAAAGATGCTACCAGAAAACTACTAGAGCTAATCAATGAATTTGGTAAAGTAGCAGGATACAAAATTAATGCACAGAAATCTCTTGCATTCCTATACACTAATGATGAAAAATCTGAAAGTGAAGTTAAGAAAACACTCCCATTCACCATTCCAACAAAAAGAATAAAATATCTAGGAATAAACCTACCTTAGGAGACAAAAGACCTGTATGCAGAAAATTATAAGACACTGATGAAAAAAATTAAAGATGATACAACTAGATGGAGAGATATACCACGTTCTTGGATCAGAAGAATCAACATTGTGAAAATGACTCTACTACCCAAAGCAATCTACAGATTCAATGCAATCCCTATCAAACTGCCACTGGCATTTTTCACAGAACTAGAACAAAAAGATTTCATAATTTGTATGGAAACACAAAAGACCCTGAATAGCCAAAGCAATCCTGAGAAAGAAAAATGGAGATGGAGGAAACAGGCTCCCTGACTTTAGACTATACTACAAAGCTACAGTGATCAAGACAGTATGGTACTGGCACAGGAACACAAATATAGATCAATGAAACAGGATAGAAAGCCCAGAGATAAACCCACGCACATATGGTCACCTTATCTTTGATAAGGAGGCAAGAATATACAGTGGAGAAAAGACAGCCTCTTCAATAAGTGGTGCTGGGAAAACTGGACAGCTACATGTAAAAGAATGAAATTAGAGCACTCCCTAACACCATACACAAAAATAAACTCAAAATGGATTAAAGACCTAAATGTAAGGCCAGACACCATCAAACTCTTAGAGGAAAACATAGGCAGAACACTCTATGACAAAAAAATCACAGCAAGATCCTTTTTCACACACCTCCTAGAGAGATGGACAGAAAAACAAAAATAAACAAATGGGACCTAATGAAACTTAAAAGCTTTTGCATAGCAAAGGAAACCATAAAAAAGACAAAAAGACAACCCTCAGAATGGGAGAAAATATTTGCAAATGAAGCAACTGACAAAGGATTAACCTCCAAAACATACAAGCAACTCATGCAGCTGAATATCAAAAAAACAAACAACCCAATCCAAACATGGGCAGACAACCTACACAGACATTTCTCCAAGGAAGATATACACATCGACAACAAGCATGTGAAAGGATGCTCAAAATCACTAATCATTAGAGAAATGCAAATCAAAACTACAAGGTATCACCTCACATCTGTTAGAATGGCCATCATCAAAAAATCTATGAACAGTAAATGCTGGAAAGGGTGTGGAGAAAAGGGAACCCTCTTGCACTGTTGGTGGGAATGTAAACTGATACAGCCACTATGGAGAACAGTATGGAGGTTCCTTAAAAAACTAAAAATAGAACAACCATACGACCCAGCAATCCCACTACTGGGCATATACCCTGAGAAAACCATAATTCAAAAAAAGTCATGTACCACAATGTTCATTGCAGCTCTATTTACAATAGCCTGGAGATGGAAACAACCTAAGTGTCCATCATCGCATGAATGGATAAAGAAGATGTGGCACATATATACAATGGAATATTACTCAGCCATAAAAAGAAACGAAATTGAGCTATTTGTAATGAGGTGGATAGACCTAGAGTCTGTCATACAGAGTGAAGTAAGTCAGAAAGAGAAAGACAAATACCATATGCTAACACATATATATGGAATTTAAGAAAAAATATGTCATGAAGAATCTAGGGGTAAGACGGGAATAAAGACACAGACCTACTAGAGAATGGACTTGAGGATATGGGGAGTGGGAAGGGTAAGCTGTGACAAAGCGAGAGAGAGGCATGGACATATATACACTACCAAACGTAAAATAGATAGCTAGTGGGAAGCAGCCGCAAAGCACGGGGAGATCAGCTCAGTGTTTTGTGACCACATAGAGTGGTGGCATAGGGAGGGTGGGAGGGAGGGAGATGCAAAGGGAAGAGATATGGGGACATATGTATAACTGATTCACTTTGTTATAAAGCAGAAACTAACACAACATTGTAAAGCAATTATACTCCAATAAAGATGTTAAAAGAAATCAAAAAAAAAAGAAAAAAGAAAAAACGACATAGACAAAAGCAACAATATAAAAAACATACCTAGAAAGAAACCATACAAAAATGTATATAATCTACATGGAGGCAACAATAAGAATTTCCTGATTGACGTAGGAAAAAGAAGTCTCAACCAGAATAGTATGTTATGTGTACTCGTGAGGCACAGATATTGTAAGAATATCGATTTTGTTTAATTCATTTACAGATTTAGTACCTTATCCATAGCAGCTGATGACAATCAAACATGGGCTACTGTTTCCTGTACCCAAAATCAACCATGGAAAAATTATAGAAGGAATAAAGAAAAAACATTAACAACAGCAAAAACACAAAACTAAATAATCCCTGAGGGACAATAAGTCTCCACTGAACTAGAACCTGAGTGTGGGCAGGTAGGGGGATGCCCTGAATTCGAGACAGGTCTGTAGCCTGCAAGAGAGGCAGATGACAGGATTGATTAGAGAAAAGCCTTGAAACTTGAGCCCTGGATTCTTCCACTGTGCTCTGGGACCATGAATCTCTACTGCTTCACTGAAGGAACCTGAGGCAGCATTTCAGAGCCCGCATGCCAGGAGCATGGGACACCAAAGATTGGGCTGGATGTGGCAGTATGGTCCACAGGCTGTGAAATAACCATCTGAAATTTTGTGAGTGGATGACAACTGGCCTTTTTAAATGATCATCTTAATATACTATCACACAGGGACTAAAAGAGAAAAGCAAGTAACACAGTAGTTATACAAAAGGACAGAAATTCATTTCTGAACTTCTGGGCAATGCCCCTGATGTCAACAAAGAGAGACCACAGTGAGAACTGTCAGGCTAAGGCGCCCCTTCACTAACTCCTCTGGGATTCTGTGGGGCATGGTTGGGGACAGAGATGGATTCATACCAGAGAAGGAAGGAATCGCAGGCCCTGCCAGCAGTCAACGTGAGGACCTTGAGTGAGACCTGACGGGATCCGAACCAAAGAAGAGAGTCTCACCTCTTTTCCCCTAAGCTCATCTTACCTGCAGCAGCCATCTCTGGGAGGCTCCAGGCAGAAGTGTCCAGATGAGATGTGCCTGCACTTCACACCAGCAGTCTCATGGAGTTGATGTCTTTGATGTGAGGCCTTGGCCTCAGGTCAGCAGATGGGAGGTAGCCCAGCACCTACAGGGAATCAAGAGAAGACACTGAGAGAGGATTGAGAGCACCATCCACCATAGAAGAGGGGGCCCCAAAGAGCCCTCACTGTCAGTCTTGGAGGACCCAGGCATGGCTGTGAGGCTCAGGCTCCCAGATACTTCCGGCTGGGGGTGCCGACAGAAATGAGAGCCAAGGTGTGATGCCTGCTGACTCAGCTCAGCAGAGGGAAAAGTCCCAGGACCTACCGAGAGTCAATGAAAGGCCCTCGTGCCAGGCCTGCGGGAAGCTCCCCCGGAACCACCACCCACCTCCCGTCCCGCCCCGCCCCGCCCCGCCCCGCCCCGCCCCGCCCCGCCCGGCCCCGCCCGGCCCCTGCTGTCCTCCTGGAGCCCAGATGCGCATGACCGGATGTGACGTCCTCCAACGCACGCTGTGGCGGCCATTGTTGAGAGCTGCTGTTCGGCAAGGGTGAGCCGCGGGAGGAATCCCACGTCTCTTCAGGTGTCAAAGTGTGAGGTAACCCCAGTTAGAAGTGCGGGGATGCCCCCGACACCCCCAATCCCCTTTCCCTCCGAAAACAGGTGGCCACACAGGCCCCGCCCACCCCGCCCCTGCTCTCGGCCCAAGAGGCTCGGGCCTGGCTGTTAGGCCCAAAGTCCATCCGCTTCCCCCGCGGGGTCTCGGGCAAGGAAGGCCTCGCCCTGAGGCTGGTGGGCCCTGGCTCACCTCAGTTGAGGAAGCGTCCCAGGCCCTGTGGAGTGAAGGACGGGACCCCTGTGGGGCCTGAGGGGCTTCACACCCCAAAATGGCGGCCACGCAGACCCCACCCCTGACGTCGGCCTAGGAGCCTCCGGGCAGTTCTAAAGGCTGAGGGGCTCCCTCAGTGTGAATGCGGATGGACGGACGGACGTGGGAGACCCAGGGAGGAGGGGGCCTTGTTCTGAGGGGCTGGCTGCAGGTCAGCAGAGGGAGGATTTCCAGGGCACGGGAGGAGTCAGGGTGAGGACCGTCCTCCCCGTCGCAAGGGCACCTCAGAACCCCTCCCCTGTTGTCAGTCGCTTCCTTCTGGCCACACACGGAGAAGGGAGGGCTGCTGTCTGAGAGGGGAGGTGCAGGCCAGCAGAAGGCACGTCCCTAAGCACTGCCAAGAGTCAGCCCAAGCCCTTGAATGAGGGCCAGTGGGGCCGCCAACCACTGGGCCTCGACCTGTCTGCTGCACGCTGCAGGCTTGGTAAAACTCTGCCACGTGCGGCCGCCTGGTCACCCTCACTGCCTCCTAGTGAGACTCAGGGAGGTGCCGGCACTGGTGCAAGCAGATGGTCCTCGGGGCAAGAGAGGAGCTCCAGGCTGCACCGGCCGTCCAGGGAGGACCCCGAGTGAGGACTAAGGGAGTCACCCACCCCGAAGAGAAGGGACCAGAGAGAATATGGCCTGTCCCCTCCTGTCAACCCTTAAACTCCCAAGAAAGGACTGTCAGGCTGAGACTGCCCGTAATTTCCTCTGCCAGGTCCAAGGGAGGTTAGAGCTTTGTTCTGAAGGGGCAGCCACCAGGCAGCAGAAGGGAGGGTCCCAGGACCCTTCGGTGGTGGGCTGAACGCTCCCTCCTTTCCTCCTCCTGGGTGTCATGGAAGATGGTGGTGTCAACTTCAGAGCAGCAGAGGGCATGGGGTGGGGGGGTGGGGGAGTCTTGCCAACAACTGTCATCCTGACTCTGAATGGGAACCGCGGGGACCTACCTCCCCTGCCAGCCCCCACTGTCACCCCCGTACCGCCCAGGCAGGGCTGGCTGGCTGTGCCCCAAGGCTCAGTCGACCGTCCTCCACAGGGCTCTCAGGGGATAGGCTGAGCAGGAGAACAGGAGCCCTGTGGGTCCTCGGGCAGTGCCCTCAGGGACCCTGCAGAGGCGGCCTTGGTTAAAGCCAGGGAGGAATCTCCCCACTGAAGGTGCTCACAGCATCTCCTTGTCCCTCCCGCAGGTGCCCTCGTTGCCTGCCTTCCTGCCCACACTCCCGCCTGCTGGCCCTGACCTCTGTCATCATGCCTCGGGGCCAGAAGAGGAAGCGCCATGCCCAGGAGAAACGCCCCCAGGCCCGGGGGGAGACTCAGAGTCTCAAGGGTGCCCAGGCCACTGAGGAGGCGGCGGTGGCAGAGATAGAAGAGTCACCCTCCTGCCCCGCTTCTGTTTCTCGGGGTACTTCCCCGAGCTCCCCTGCTGCTGGCACTCACCAGGAGCCTCAGGGAGCCCCAGCCACTAGCTCTCGTGATGCAGGGGATTCATGCCCAGGATCTGAAGAGGGTGCCCGGAGCCAAGATGAGAAAAGTGCAAGTACCGCCCAGGCAGCACCTTCCATTCACAGCACTTACAGCGATCCTCTGACCAGGAATGTCTGCGAGTTGGTGCAGTTCCTGCTGGAGAAGTACAAGACGAAGGAGCCCATCCTGAAGGCTACACTGCTGAAGATTGTCAACAGGAAGTACAAGAAGCACTTCCCTGAGATCCTCAGGAGAGCCTCTGAGTACATGGAGCTGGTCTTTGACCTCGAGCTGAAGGAAGTCGACCCCAGCAGTCACTCCTACGCCCTCAGCAAGCTGGGCCTCCCCAGCGAGGGAAATCCGAGTGGTGTGTCGGGGCTGCGCACGGCCTGTTTCCTGATAACTGTCCTGAGCAAGATCTTCACGAAGGGCAACCGGGCCACCGAGGAGGAGCTCTGGGAATTCCTCAATGCGTTGGGTTTGTATGCTGGGAGGAGGCACTCGATCTTTGGGGAGCCCAGTGGGCTCATCAAAGATTTCGTACAGCAGAAGTACCTGATGTACCTCCAGGTGCCCAACAGCGATCCTCCGCGCTATGTGTTCCTGTGGGGCCCGAGAGCCTGCGCTGAAACCAGCAAGATGAAAGTGCTGGAGTTTCTGGCCAAGATCAATGATACCGTCCCCAGGGCCTTCGCAGATCTCTATGAGGAGGCTCTGAAAGATGAGGTAGAGAGAGCAGGAGTGAGAGCCGCGGCCAGGGCTGTAGCTGTTGCTGAGCGCAGAGCACCTTCCAGGGCCAAGGCCCGCAGCTCCTCCCACATGTAGGGAGGGAGGCAGCGGGCAGATTGCTCACTTTGTTTTGGAAGAGAGCAGTCAAGCTCCTAAATAGTGCAGAATAGTATTGGTTGAGGGAACAATATGTTCTTACAGTTTTAAGTAGTATGGTAGTTTAGGTGCAGTTAGTTTTAATAAAATATATATCTTTTTTTCTTCTTTCCATATGAAGAATACCTAGTTAAAGATAGACAGATGATAGGTAGATAAGTAGGTAGAGAGATGCTAGATAGACAGATTTATGATAGAGATGTTTAGTATCTTTTCAAATGTTATTACTGCATTGAAGGTTTATTTTGCTTCAGAATCAAAGTGTATTAATGTCATGGATGTCATGTTTATTGATGTTCAGTTTTAAGATTAAGAGTTTGCTATTTGTAAAAAAAACCTGAAAAGCCTTCACTATTTTCCTTTTGCTACAGAACAAGGTAACATGGCATTGGAATAGGATTTTTCATGGAAATGAGAAAGAATCCCACAAAATATTTGGGATCTCAAAATGGTGATACAAAAGTAAAAGCTGGTTAATTCTTAGTTTGCCTTCTTCTCTTTCTCTTTGCTTGTAAAATTAAAGAATATATACCTAGCTTTGCTTAGGTTATTCAAACTGTTTGAAAATTAAATCATGGTAAATAAGACTTCTTGGTCATTCCTTCTTTTCTCTCTCAAATTAATTGACCATCTTCTCTTTGGAAGCCTCTCCAATACTACTATGGTTGGTAAGAAAATGAAGACCAAGCCACTGCCCATAGAATTTTTAGAGTCTAGCATCAGCTATCATGTAAGGAAGATGGTGAGATACACTCTAAGAAATAAACAAATGAACTTTTTTTTTTTAAGTGAGGGTGTGGAAGAAGAGGTTCCAAATGAGAGCAAGGAACTGTAAGTTACCTGATGAAGGCCGCGTGGGGTCTTGGGAAACTTCTAGTCCCTTGGCAGGAAGTAATTATCAGTCAGGATGCATGGTGGGCTAGATGAAGCTGTGGGAGTGATGGAAAGGGCCACTCAGATGGTGTTTCTCAGAGTTGATAGACTAAACCTGGAATGGAAAACATATCTTCACAGTTAACTTTGGGATGTGGAAAAACCAGAGAGAATCCCCACCTAGGGAATGGAAGGGGTCCTATGCGCTTGCCCCAGGGCAAGTGAACACTCAAACTAGGTGTTTTCGGCATGAGCTGTCCAGAGAGTTTCTGAGAAATAAAGGTGATACTCATTGAAATGAGATGCCAAGAAGCCACTGGACTGTCTCTTTGTGGGATGGGATTGCCAGAGCTCGCTCTGTTAAAAGGGCATTTTAATTAGGTTATTTTGGGTGTAATTTGGCCAACTCTAAGGGAGGGCTCAAATTTTAGTGGCAGTGGTATGAATGAAATGAGGGGTGGTTTGGATGAAAAGGCACCTGGGAGGGAAGTTGTTGGTCCTTGAGACAAATGAACTCCTAGTTGCATCCATGTGGAGAAGATGACCCCATACCAATATTAAAACAAATGCTCTAATAGGGAAATACTACTTAGTTTTACTCGCTTGGCATTTTGGCTGATGTGGATTTCTATATTGTTTGGAGTTGCATATTCTCTAATGTAGGCTGGAAATAAAATTCTGTGAAGGAAGTTTGTTATCATTTGGGGTCAAAATCATCTTAGTAATAATTGCCATTCATTGAAAGTACCAAACTTTGTCTCAAACTGCCAGGTGGTTTACATACATATGCATGCCTGTGGTTCTACACTATAGACTTTTTCAGACTCATTTTGCAGATAAAGAAGTTGGAATATTCTCAAATTCAAGGCTGGTAAGTGACAGGAGCTGGACTGAACCCTGGCTCTGAATCCCTCTAGAGCCCACACTGTGCCACTCCTCCAGGCTGAGGCCGACCTTGGGTCACTTCATTTTTCTGCTCACTATTCCAAAATGTATTTCAGGTGTTAAAAAGCAGGACTTCATACCCCAAACATGGTTTTGGAATAAAAAGCTCCAGGAATAAGTAATAAAAATATGAAAATAAAAGTGAGGTACAAATAAAGAAAGATAGCATTTGGTGACAATATAACTATCTATGAAGGAAATGTCAGTAAACCTCAAAAGATCAGGGGCTCACACAATCATTTAATTCAGCCCTTTCCCTGTAGAAAGTAAATCTATTAGAATTGAGGTTATATAAGGCTATATCTGGCCAGTGAAGAGAAGGAAGAGATCAGTGTGTTTTCTCTGATAGCACAACACCTGTGCTGGGGCCATTGCTTGGCTGCAGCTTCCCATCTCACATCACTCCTGGGGCTCAACCTATTCTCTGCAAGAGTTGTTGTAGGGAGATCAATTAAGAGTTTGCAAGGATGTGGCATTTCCCAAGAAGCCTTTCATAGAAGAGATAGGAGTCAAGGTGAAGACTGATGAATGAGGACTGAGGAGACAAAAACCACATAATAACTGAAGTCACAGAGAGACTGGCCTGTGTCTGCCCTCAGACTTAGAAGGCCAAGGCAGGGCTGCCAGGCTGAGCATCCCCTCACTTATTTTCAGGGTTTAGAGGAACATAAGAGCTTTGGTCTAAATGGGTGACTTTAAGTTGAAAGAAAGAGGAAACTTAGGGCCCTTCAGAAGTCAAGGTGAGGAACCTGAATGAGGACTGAGGGCACACCCCTACCCTGAACAGAGAGAGCCCCAAGGAGCCTGAATCCTGATGTCAACCCTGGAAGGGCACAGGTAGGAGTAGCCTCGCGTGGCATTCCCAGACTTTGCCTCTCTAGCACCTCAGGGAGTGAGGACCTTAGTCTGAGGAGAGGGTCCTTAGGTAAACAAATGAAGGAGTCCCAAGCCCTGCCAGGAGTCACGGTGAGAACCCCGAGTGAGGACTTCAGGAAACCTCTGCCTTTAGACTGTGAGAGAACCCCACAGAACCATGCCCTTCCTGGTATCCCTGGGATACCTGGGCTTTGTTGACATGATGTGACATATTTCCTACTATGGTGTCACAAGGGGGTGAGGGACACGGTCTAAGGGGTATGGCCTAGGGCCAGCAGTGGGATGACTTCCAGGTTTTTCCAGAGACCAGGTGAATACCCTGAGGACTAAGGGAACCACATACCCCATAACCATAGAATTCATTCCTTACTCTCAGCCTCAGAAGACCAAGGACAGGTATGGTCAGATGAGGAGAATCTCACTTTCTCCTAGGGGTTTCAGGGTGGTGCTGACCTTAGTATAAGGGGCAGGCCTAAGAGTAAGGGAGGGTGGAATTCCAGGCCATGACAGAGGTCAAAGCAAGGACTGAGGGATCATCTATCACCAAATAGAAGTGATAAGGAATCCAGCCCTGCTCCTTGTTACAGCCCTTGAGGATCCAGGGCAGGGCTATCAAGCTGAAGCTCCACCAACACTTATCTATATCAGGTCTATGGGAGGTGAAATCCTTAGTTTGAAGGTGTAGCCACCATTCAATGAAAGGGGTGGGGATATCAGGCCCTATATGTAGCCAAATTAAGGAACCTTAATGAGGACTGAGGACTCCAGAGGCCAGGACAGAAAACTCCCCACTGAGCAGTCAGTACTGGGGGCACCTGGACAGGGCTGATAAGCTGAGGACCCCCTTCACTTCTTTCTCATAGATCCCAGGGAGGTTTGTGATGTCAGCCTCAGAACAGCAGAGAGAATGAGTCCCATGACCTGCCACCAGTTGAATGACGGTCTTGAATGTGACATAACAGACTCCTCAGTGTAGAAGACCACCAGCCCCTGCTGTCGCCCCAGCATGCCTGAGGCAGGGGTGGCAAGATGCAGCCTAAAGATCACTCTAATTTCCTTCAACAGGTTTCCCAAGTGACAGGCTGATTAGGAGAACAGGAGCCCTATGGGTTTTTAGAGCAGTGCCCTCAAGGAAAACTACAAATGTAGCCCACCTTATAACCAAGGTGGTAATTCCCTGCTGAAGCTGCACACTCTCTCAACCTTCCTCATCCAGTGGACCCTTATCCCCTGCTCTTCTACTCACACTCCTGACCATTGTCCCTGAGCACAGTCATCCTGCCTTGGGGTCAGAAGAGTAAGCTCCACACCTGTGAGAAACGCCACCAGGCCCAAGATGACTCCCAGAGTCACAGGATAGTTCAGGCCACTGCAGTAAGAGAAGAAACCCCTCCCCCTCTTCTCCTGTTTTGGAAGATAATCCCCAGAGTTCATCAGCTACTGGGTCAAACAGCACTTCTCAGGGGTCTTCAAAAGCCCCAGCTACTACCATCACTTCTTCAAGTACTTTTGACACAAGGTCTGATGAAGATGATAACAGTCAAGATGAGGAACATCCATGTTCCTCTGGTCTCACCTTCTACTGAGACCACATACATTGATACTCTAACTAGTCAGATGGATTTGTTGGAGAAGTTCCTTCTGGACAAATATAAAATGAAGCAGCCCATTATGAAGGAAGACATGCTGAAGATTGTCAACCAAAAGTACCAAGACCGATTTGCTGAGATTCTCAAGGAAGCCTCTGAACACACTGAGGCTGTCTTTGCGGTGGACTTGAACAAAGTTGACTCAACCATCCACTCATATGACCTTGTCAGCAAGCTGAAACTCCCCAACGATGGGAGGGTGTGTGCTGGTAGGGGGTTACCTAAGACCGGTCTCTTGATGACAGTCTTGGGTGTGATCTTCATGAAGGGCAATTGTGCCACTGAGGAAGACATCTGGAAATTCCTGAATATGATGTGAGTATATGCTGGGAAGAAGCACTTCATCTATAGGGAGCCCAGGAAGCTCATCACCAAAGATTTAGTGAGGCTGAAGTACATGGAGTACCGCCAGGTGCCCAACAGTGATCCTCCACGCTATGAGTTCCTGTGGGGCCCAAAAGCCCATGCTGAAACCAGCAGAATGAAAATCTTGGAATTTTTGGTGAAGGTCAGCAATATGGTTCCCAGTGCCTTCTCATCACGATATGAAGAAGCTTTTCAAGATGAGGAAGAGAGAGATCGAGCCAAGATTGCAGCCAGGCCTGGAAATACTGTCACTTCCAGGCATGTTTCATGGCCATGTCCATCAGCTTCTCCCACCCTTACTGAAGTCTGAGACTTTTTAAAAATCATCCAGATAAGAAAATTTGACATCACAATAGGGATTTTTGTTGAAATGGGAAAGAATCCCACAATAAAATTGTTGGGATAATGGAATGAAAAAGTAAAAAATAATTAAAAAGAAAACATGATAAACCTAGATTTGTCTTAATCCTTTCAGTCTTCTGTTTTGTAAAATTAAATGATTTATACCTCAATATGCTTAACTTATTAAAGAAGGTAGGAGGTATTAAATCTTAACAAGTTAGACCTCTTACTCACTTTCTTTTTTACTTCCCAAATGTCAGTTGAGCACCTGCTCTTTAAAAGGCTCTGTGCTAGTACGGGCAATGCTAAGATAAAGACCCAGCCTATGCCCATACAACTTTAGAAGCAAGGAGCTGCAGTCATACAAGATGTTGAGATGCCCTCTATGACTTAGGGGAAAGTAAAAGGATAATCCAGAAAGAAATCTCTACCTGAGTCAGTGTATTGATTTGTTAGGGCTTCCACAACAAAATACCACAGAATGGGTGGCTTAAACAACCGAAATTTATTTTCTTACGGTTCTGGAGGCTGGAAGTCCAAGATGAGGGTTGGTTTCCTCTGAGGCCTCTCTCCTCAGCTGGCAGATGGCCACCCTCTTCACTTGGCTGTCCCTTTGTGTGCATATATCCCTGGTCTCTCCTTTTGTGTCCTAATCTCTTCTTATAAAGACACCAGTCAGATTGGGTTATGGCCCACCCTAATGGCCTCATTTTAACTTAACCAGCTCTATTTAAAGACCTTATCTCCAACTACAGTCGCATTCTGAGGTACTGGGGTTTATGCCTTCAACATGAATTTTTGGGGGGACACAACTCAGCCCCTAACAGACAGAAATCTAAGGTGTCTTTGCTCTTATCTCAATGCAGGAGAATACAGTGCACAGACAGGTATTCTATGCACATTGTCTCCAGGGAGTTTCTGAGAAATAAGGGTTAACTGCCTTGAGGTATGTCAGGGAGGAGGAAATTCCCCACTACCCCTTTGAGTTCTTGTGGTTAGACTAATAAAGTTGACACAAGACAGATTAACAGGAGAAAAAGAAAGAAACTGTAATTCATGTGCACGGAGCTGTCATAGAAATGGGACTTAAGAAGTAGCCAAAGCAGGCAGCTTTTATACTTTTTAGACAAGAAACAATAAACTTGTGAGGAATGGACAGGACAAATAAACTTACATTTTGGGTAATTCCTTCAATTAGTAAGGAATCTAAACAGAATGTGGGCTTGGGGTAGTAAATTAAAGAAGTAACAAGGTTTGTTTATACAGGCTTCTCTGCCTGAATTCCCTGTTTCTGGCTATAAGGGTATCCTTCTACCTCCAGCTGCAGGGAGTGCATCTTTCACATGAGAGATTTACTTCCTGCTTTCAGGGAGACGGAAAGGAGGGTCGGAGTGCCCCTCCTGCACTGGCTGTTTCTTAAATAACTTTAATTCAAAATAATCAATATGCCATGGTGGTATATTTGGGGGCAGCCTGCCCTAAGCCTCAACAGTTTGCTCCTCTGAAACTTCCCTGGAAGTTTCACATATTAAGAGCTGAACTGGTCACTGTGGAGACAGAGAATGGGTTAGTAGAGTCCTCCATTTCATTGAACCAGTTTCTTAGTTCTGAGAACAGTTCAGTTCAGTTAAATTGTTGTATCTCATTTCAGGAGGTAGTGATGCAGATGGGCTCCCAAAGCTAGGTCTGTGGTGCAAGCAATATCAGGTATTTAATAAGAGGCATTTCTATTGAAACAAAAGAAAAACAAAGGTTAATGATTGGAGCTGGTTATAAACCAGTTTCTGAGCCCAGGGGGCAGTCAGTCAAGAAGAGTTGTAGGTGTCAGTTTCGAAGCATCTATTGCAGTTTGAAATGTCTCTGATGATGTCACTGGGTGTTCAGGTTAACTTTCTGAGTGGCTCATACAGCAACGGGCATGAAGATTGTTTAAATATGAGCTGTTGTGGCAATTTCTCTGATGTTTATATCAAGTCGTCTAGCTTCAGTGTGCAGGGCTTCAGGAAAAGAACAGTTTTAGTTCTCAATGATTCAAGTCAAAAGGATGGGAGAGAGGAGCAGGTCAAGTTGGCAGAGGAGTAGGACATAGAGCTCACCTTCTCCCCGCAGATACATCAAAAGAATGAGAGAAAACAGGAAATGTTAGAGAGTTGCAGCCAGATATTGGAGGAAACTAGAAAAATTCAGGATCCAGTCCAGTTTACAGGTAAATGACAAAACTTCAAGGAAAAGGAATAGCACTAGAATCTAATATCCACAAGTGCATAGTATAGTTTCTATTGAAACAATTTTTCTCTCTAAAATCTCCCTCATCTCTACCAAAGAAAGCAAAATTAAGACTAATTTGTTTGCAAAATAAGCCTAGATTCAATAGACTTGGCCTGATTATTTATGTTAAGTCCAGCAAGAATAGCAATGGGCCATATAGGCTCTTTTAAATCTGTTTTGCTGGAAATTTTCATAAGTAGTCTCCAGAGTGAAATTTTAATAGCTTCTCAAGGCCAGGAAGCCAAACCGAAGACTTGTCGTCAGAGTTCCTTTTATACCTAGAGATTTGGGTGAATTCCTCTCTTCCTGAAGTCCCCCAAATATCCTGAGGCTCCTGTGCCTGCCAGGAAGTGGCCTTCCTTACTCACCTGGTAAGGCTGCTGGGAAGCTGCTGGGAACCCTGTCAGCAAGGTTCTAGGCTGTTTTTTCAAGGGGCTTTATGGTTTTATAAAGTCGACCTTAGCTCCTTCAAGCTATCTGGTCATATCTGAGTCTACATGGACCTCTGTCAAATATGACATTCCAATCAAAGTCTTGGTAATATAACAAATGTTTCCAATTGTGTCCTGCTATAAGAACAGATTCTTATTCAATTATGCATATAACTATTTTGCCAAGAAAATAAGAATACTCACTGAGACTTTCTGAATTCTGGAGTGATCAGGTAGGGACAAAAAGATAAATGTTTAAATTCTATTTACAAAGGTATAATTTATCAAATTGCTGTTAAGTATTAAAAAATTTCCTTATATCTGGAAAATGAAAGATTTTAAAAAATCAGTAATATTTCAGACAAAAAAATCATGAAAATTATAATCATATTCATCAATTCATTCGGTCCCATGTTAATTCTTGTTCTGCTTGAGTCCAGTTCTTCCATTAGTTCTATCGATCTTCCCTGAAGATTGTGGGTGATAGGGACAGTGATAATTTCAAGAAGTTTGCAAGGTTTTTGTTAAGGCTTGTATGATTTGCCCAGGGAAATCTGTGCCTTGATCACTGGATATTATAAAAGGTGTACCCGAATTGGAGAACACATTTTCTAAACAGTTTATCTGACACTGTGAGGGAATCAGATTTGCAGCAAGGGAAGGCTTCAACCCATCCAGAAAATATACATACAATAACAAGAATGTTTTGATGACTCATACTAAGTGGCAAATAAATGAAGTCCAGTTGCAGGTGTTCAAACGGTCCAGCGAAAGGAAGTCTTCAGGCCTCTGGGGACAAAAATCCTTTTTTTTTTTTTTTTTTCTTCCCAGGGTTATGGACCTGCCAGGTCAGACATTGCTGGTAAACTTTTTGTACAATTTTATAGAAATCTTCCTACCAATGTCTATTTATAATTTGAGTTATCTTAAATAGGGGGGGTTGCCAGAAAGCTGGGAGGAACCAAGGGGCCATCTTGGGTTTCTCATAGCCCCAGCTATTTATTTTATAGCTATTGTTTACCCATTTAATTTCTCCAATTCAGGGGCAGACTGGTGCTATGTTAAACGGACATCAGGATGGCAAAAGTCTGGCGATTAAGGGTCAGTTTTTTGGCAGAAGCAAAATGGACTTCATCCACACGTGCCACAATCTTTACAGATTCTTTTTTTGTTGCTGCCTGTGCATAAAAGTCAGCTTCAGTGTTTCCGTGACACTTGGGTTTAGTCCTTCTCGTGTGAGCTTCAATTTTTGTGACAGACAACATTTTATGCGAGGACATATAAGACTTACAGTAATTTCACATAATTTCTGGAACACTCATAATACATATCTATACAGTCACAACATAAAAAAGGCTTAACGTTACTTCTTATTTGACAATGCTTCCCATGTAATTTAACATAACAAATACTGCTAATTAGTTTAATATCTCTCTTTTTATAAGGAGAGAGAACAAATCTTTGAGATATTTCAGGGGCCCTCCGAAATAACTCATATCTCAAAGTTAGTTCTAAGTCAAAAAGACTTCATATAGAATTTGATTTGGGGGAATCTTGTCAAAAATATCAAAGAGGCTTTAAAACACTTAGTCAAATAGGTCACTGTGAAACAATGCTTATTTATCCATGTAACCAAAGTAACAATTAAAGACTTCATAGGCAAATATAGAAGGTTATATGGTTCTGAGCAAAATGTCACTCTTTTAACACCCAGAGGACTAGGTTTACTTAAGCAATCAAAGACCCGATAAAGATAAGACAAGACACTATATATATTTTTTGGTCAGATTCCTTCAAGGTAAAGAAAAACCTTTCATAATCTCTTCTTATCAAGAGCAGACCAATAGAAAAAAAAAAAAAAAAAAAAAAAAAACCTTTGTCCTTTTAACAGAGATAAAACCAAATTCCAATTTTGTACCAGTTTACTTTTGATACTTAAGCTTGTTTACTTAATTAAATTGATTCCAATCTTATTTAGTCCTGACCACACATAAAATTCCTTTCCAAAGATTCCTTTTTTCACAAAACTTACGATTTTCTATGTCCATTTTAGTTTGTGCCTTGTTTTCTTTCCCATTTAGAAATAGCCAGCCTTACGGAAAATCACTTTCTTTTTCCTTAACAAAAATATCTCCATACCCTATAACTTTTCTTACCCCAAAACACATCCTATTTCTATTGCTGTATCTGGTAGCTTTAACCAATATATTAATTAGAATTCTTAATCCTTTGAAGTCTTAATTTTTTAGTGAAAATAAAGAAGTAAACAATTCTGAACTGTATTAACATTTTGTGGCTTGGCAAACTTAAAAATACATTTTATAATTTCTAGAAATATATGTTACTTTATAGAATAATCTTTCAATAAAGCATAAAGTACATTTATTAATAAACCCAAACATACTTAGTCTCTGTAGTAAGAGGTAAAAATTATGCAAACTTAGACTTGTTCAGCAGTTAATGTTTTAGTAGTTTATCTTATTTGGAAATGACTAGACATTCAATGAATTCTCATCATTTAATTTAACTCAGCAAACTCTAAGAGTATAAATTACCAAAGAGATTTAGGAAACTATTTAGGTAGACATACCACAAAACAATTATTGTTAAAAAGTTCACCTAAGTACTCTTATCTCACTTACACCTATTTAATTCTTTTGTTCTTGAATAATCATACTTAGATTACTCATGAAAATTTCATGAATCATTAAAGCATTTAGTCATTATCCTAAGGTCTTTTGTCTGTTTTGTGTGTTTTCAGACAAACGTTGCAAGAGAGACATAGCTAGTAAACCCAGTAGAACAAAAAGTTGTTTTTCTGCATTATATTTTATGCTAACTCTGAAGATATACCCATATTAATTAAATCAACAAGCTTAAAATTAGCTTTTACAATATTTACTAAAGATTATTCTAGATCATGTGAACTTGAAAAACATTTGGGTTAGTTTTTGTTATATTTTTAACAATTTTTATATAAGCATTAGTTTGTTTAAGCCAATTAAATAGAGCTCTTTTACAAATAACGATTTTGGCAACATAATCTAGAGGCAGAAAGATACCATATTTTTAAAGTAGACATATAGACATATAGACAGACAAAACCAGAGATCTCATAGTTTTCATTTTAAAACTTTAGTCATGAATCAGGTACAATACAAAACTCACTAGTTTATAAATAACAGTTAGAATTAATTAAGTGTACTCACTCAGATGGCTAAAGTCTTTTTTTATTTGTGGAGAGAGTTTTAAGATCTGTATTTGCCCCTGACAAGCGATTTTAAGGAGACTGTTCAGGCAAGAGAGTCTTTTAGCAGTTTGTGTTTGAAGAGGTCCCTTTCCTTTTTTTTTTTTTTTTTCTTCTTCTTTTAAATTCTACAGACTGAGCTAATCCAGACTCATAACTTTAAGGGGCACGGAGTAAATGTAAGTTTTGTCCTAGGGAGTTTTGGAGTATATTTGTCTATTATCATAAGTCTTTGAGTAAACACTATTAATTTTTTTCTTAAGGATAATTTTACTCTAATATCCTGATGGTTTATAATATCTACAAGCATTTTAAGAGGGATGAGGGCGAGGCCTTGGGACGGGTAAAGTTAGGTGCGCTTTGACTTGCTTCTAGAATTGTAGTTCTGATTTTATATAGATTTACAAGACAAAGACAGTTGTTTCTATTAGCCGTTGAATATTGGACTCCAGCTGATCTGTTCCCGGATTATTTGTAGGAGGTCCTAGAAAACTACTGAGGAAACAGGGTGATTTTTAAGAGCGGAATTTATGTTGGATTGTTGTTTTAATTTTAATTTCTTTCATCATAATAAGGAATTTCTTAATATTCATTATAATTTTTTCCTTTCAATTTGATCCTCCCATAAGTACCAATATGAGAGATGTTTATGGTGAGAGCTCTCACAAAATTTTTTCCTTTTAAATACAGCCAATTTATTTATTTATTTATTTTTCTTGTTTTTTATTGGGGTATAGTTGTTTTACAATGTTGTGTTACTTTCTACTGTACAGTGGAGTTCCCTGTGCTATACAGCAGGTTCTCATTAGTTATCTATTTTATACATAGTAGTGTATATATGTCAATTCCAATCTCCCAATTCATTCCACCCCAATTTCCCCCCTTGGTGTCCATACGTTTTTTCCCTATGTCTATGTCTCTATTTTTTGCCTTGCAAACTGGTTCATGTGTGAATACAGCCAATTTAAAGGATCCATCATCTGGCCGTTGGCAAGTAGGATCTTATATTAATTTCAAACAGCAACTCAAACCAATAAGCATTTTTTTTTTTACTGCTTAACCAAAAATGCAAGAGACATATCACAAGAGATTATTTAGCCCTCACAAGATCCAGAAAGTTCATTCCCAGAGTTAGTCTAAAAAAGTAAAAGCCCTTTGTTGCTACAGGTGGTACAAATGGTATAGTGAAAACAATCTCTCTAGTGTCCCACAAAAATGTAGGTCACTCCAGCCATAAACCCATTAATTTATGGCACCCGGCAGGCACTACTGGAATGGGGCTTTTCCAGTACTAACAAGCAATAAAAGTTGAGATGACAAATGCCCCTTATGGGCCAGGACACCTTATGACAAACTCCTCTGAGAGCTGGCACAACCAGACAATGAGAGTGCTGGTAACTTCATGACTTGGAACCCCAGTCTATTCAACTAGCCACCAGATACACCCCGGTAAATGCACCTTCTGGATGACAGACCAGAGAGAATATTCTCACTGGACAAAAAGCCAGGCTCTCAAGACATAAAAGAAGACGGAAGGTAAAACCTCATCTCGTTTTTACATAGAGGAACCACAGCAAAGTTTGTCTAAACAGACGCGGGTCTGGTGACAACTGTTAACAATCTGTGAGGCTGGCTTGAACAGCAGGCTTATAGGGTCTATGCCTACTGTACTGCCCTATGGTTTTCTCCTTATGATAAATGACACAACAGACAGAGACAAAGTAAAACAGTGACCGTGTTTGAGAAGAATGGAATCCTAAAGTTTCCCTAAGCCTGAGGAACTAGCTACACAAATATTTTCTCCTGCTAACCTAAATTTAGAGAGAAAAAAAGGGACTCTCACTACTTTCCCTTCCATCAGACCTTGAAGGCAGCAATCTGGGAGGCTGACATGGTAAGAAATCGTACCTTCTGCAGCCTTTATCACATGTCCCAGGATCTCTCAGCTGCAGCCTCAGGATGGGAAGCCTCCTGCCTGGCTTGACAACTGTCAGGGATGGGGAAATTTACCCCTCTACACCTCTTGAGTTCTTGTGGTTGGACTAATAACAAAATAGACACAAGACAGATTAACAGGAGAAAAAGAAACAAATTGTAATTCATGCACATGGAGGTTTCTGAGAAATGGGACCTAAGAAGTGGCCAAAAGAGGGCAGCTTTTATATTTTTAGATGAAGAAACAATAAAGTTTTGAGGAATGGACAGGACAGATAAACTTGCATTTTGAGTGCTCAATTAGTGAAGAATCTAAACAGAATTTGGGCTTGGGGTAGTAAATTAAAGAAGTAACAAGGTTTGTTTATATAGGCTTCTCTGTGCATCTTTCACATGAGAGATTCCCTGCTTTCAGAGAAACATAAAGGAGGGTCAGACTGTCCCTACTGCGTTGGCCATTTCTTCAGTAACCGTAATACAAGGTAATCAATATGCCTTTGTGGCACATTTTGGGGCAGCCTGCCTTGAGCCCCAATGGGTGAGATGCACAGGAGCCACTCTGTTGACACTTTCTGCATTGAACTGGTAGAGCCAGATCCCAATGCACTAAAAGAACATTTTAGTTAGGTTATCTTGAGTATAATCTGGCAAATTCTAAGAGAGGGCTAGATTTTGGTGGGGAAGAAACAAAAATAAAAATGGACGTGGTGAGCCCTGGGGGAAGATGGCGGAAGAGTAAGACGCGGAGATCACCTTCCTCCCCACAGATACACCAGAAATTCATCTACACGTGGAACAACTCCTACGGAACACCTACTGAACGCTGGCAGAAGACCTCAGACTTCCCAAAATGCAAGAAACTCCCCACGTACCTGGGTAGGGCAAAAGAAAAAGAATAAACGGAGACAAAAGAATAGGGACGGGACCTGCACCAGTGGGAGGGAGCTGTGAAGGAGGACAGGTTTCCACACACTAGGAGCCCCTTCGCGGGCGGAGACTGAGGGTGGCGGATGGGGGACGCTTCGGAGCCGCGGAGGAGAGCACAGCAACAGGGGAGCGGAGGGCAAAGCGGCGAGATTCCCGCGCAGAGGATTGGCACCGACCGGCACTCACCAGCCCGAGAGGCTTGTCTGCTCACCCGCCGGGGCAGGTGGGGCTGGGAGCTGAGGCTCCGGCTACGGTAGGAGCACAGGGAGAGGACTGCGGTTGGCGGCGTGAACACAGCCTGAAGGGGTTAGTGCACCACGGCTGGCCAGGAGGGAGTCCGGGAAAAAGTCTGGACCTGCCGAAGAGGCAAGAGACTTCTTCTTCTCTCTTTCTTTCCTGGTGTGCGAGGAGAGGGGATTAAGAGCGCTGCTTAAAGGAGCTCCAGAGACGGGTGCGAGCCGCGGCTAAAAGCGCAGAACCCAGAAACGGGCGTGGAACGCTGGGGCTGCTGCTGCTGCTGCTGCCGCCGCCAAGACGCCTGTGTGCGAGCACAGGTCACTGTCCACGCCCCCTTTCCGGGGAGCCTGTGGAGCCCGCCACTGCTGAGGTCCCGGGATCCATGGATGGCTTCTCTGGGAGAGTGCACGGCACGCCTCGGGCTGGTGAAACGTCACGCTGGCGTCTGCCGCCGTACGCTCGCCCCGCACTCCGTACCCCTCCCTCCCCGCGGCCTGAGTGAGCCAGAGTCCCCGAAACAGCTGCTCCTTTAACCCCGTCCTGTCTGAGTGAAGAAGAGACGCCCTCCGGCGACCTACATGCAGAGGCGGGGCCAAAGCCAAAGCTGAGACCTGGGAGCTGTGAGAATACAGAAGAGAAAGGGAAATCTCTCCCAGCAGTCTCAGAAGCAGCTGATTAAAGCTCCACATTCAACTTGATGTACCCTGCATCTGTGGAATACATGAATAGACAAGGAATCATCCCAAATTGAGGAGGTGGACTTTGAGAGCAAGATTTATGATTTTTTCCCCTTTTCCTCTTTTTGTGAATGGGTACATGTATGCTTCTGTGTGAGATTTTATCTGTATAGCTCTGCTTCCACCATTTGTCCCAGGGTTCTATCCGTCCATTTTTTTTGTTGTTGTTTAAAAATTTTTTTTAATAATTATTTTATTTTAATAACGCTATTACATTTTATCATACTTTATTATATTTTACTTTATCTTTTTTCTTTCTTTCTTTTTTTCCTACCTTCCCTACTTCCTCCCTCCCTTCCTCCCTCCCTCCTCCCTCCTTTCTTTCTTTCTTTCTTTCTTTACTTCTACTAATTCTTTCTTTCTAATTTTTCTCCCTTATATTCTGAGCCAGCTGGATGAAAGGCTCTTGGTGCTCCAGCCAGGAGTCAGTGCTGTGCCTCTGAGGTGGGAGAGCCAATTTCAGGACACTGGTCCACAAGAGACCTCCCAGCTCCACATAATATCAAATGGTGAAAATCTCCCAGAGATCTCCATCTCAACACCAGCACCCAGCTTCACTCAACGACCAGCAAGCTACAGTGCTGGACACCCTATGCCAAGGAACTAGCAAGACAGGAACACAACCCCACCAATTAGCAGAGAGGCTGCCTAAAAATATAATAAGGCCACAGAAACCCCAAAACACACCACCAGATGTGGACCTGTCCACCAGAAAGACAAGATTGAGCCTCATCCACCAAAACACAGGCACCAGTCCCCTCCAAGAGGAAGCCTACACAACCCACTGAAATAACCTTAGCCACTGGGGACAGTCACCAAAAACAATGGGAACTATGAACCAGCAGCCTGCAAAAAGGAGAGCCCAAACACAGTAAGATAAGCAAAATGAGAAGACAGAAAAACACACAGCAGGTGAAGGAGCAAGATAAAAACCCACCAGACCTAACAAATGAAGAGGAAATAGGCAGTCTACCTGAAAAAGAATTCAGAATAATGATAGTAAAGATGATCCAAAATCTTGGAAATAGAATAGACAAAATGCAAGAAACAGTTAACAAGGACCTAGAAGAACTAAAGATGAATCAAGCAACGATTAGAAACACAATAAATGAAATGAAAAATACTCTAGATGGGATCAATAGCAGAATACATGAGGCAGAAGAATGGATAAGTGATGTGGAAGATAAAATAGTGGAAATAACTGCTGCAAAGCAGAATAAAGAAAAAGAATGAAAAGAACTGAGGACAGTCTCAGAGACCTCTGGCACAACATTAAACACACCAACATTCGAATTATATGGGTTCCAGAAGAAGAAGAGAAATAGAAAGGGACTGAGAAAATATTTGAAGAGATTATAGTTGAAAACGTCCCTAATATGGGAAAAGAAATAGTTAATCATGTCCAGGAGGCACAGAGACTCCCATACAGAATAAATCCAAGGAGAAATACGCCAAGACACATATTAATCAAACTGTCAAAAATTAAACACAAAGAAAACATATTAAAAGCAGCAAGGGAAAAAAAAAACAAATAACACACAAGGGAATCCCCATCAGGATAACAGCTGATCTTTCAGCAGAAACTCTACAAGCCAGAAGGGAGGGGCAGGACATATTTAAAGTGAGGAAGGAGAAAACCCTGCAACCAAGATTACTCTACCCAGCAAGGATCTCATTCAGATTTGATGGAGAAATTAAAACGTTTACAGACAAGCAAAAGCTGAGAGAGTTCAGCACCACCAAACCAGCTTTACAACAAATGCTAAAGGAACTTCTCTATGCAAAAGACACAACAGAAGGAAAACACCTACAATAACGAACCCAAAGCAATTAAGAAAATGTGAATAGGAACATATGTATCGATAATTACCTGAAATGTAAATGGACTAAATGCTCCCACCAAAAGACACAGATTGGCTGAATGGATACAAAAACAAGGCCCATATATATGCTGTCTACAAGAGACCCACTTCAGACCTAGAGACACATACAGATTGAAAGTAAGGGGATGGAAAAAGATATTCCATGCAAATGGAAATCAAAAGAAAGCTGGAGTAGCAATTCTCATATCAGACAAAATAGGCTTTAAAATAAAGGCTATTAGAAGAGACAAAGAAGGACACTACATAATGATCAAGGGATCGATCCAAGAAGAAGATATAAAAATTGTAAATATTTATGCACCCAACATAGGAGCACCTCAATACATAAGGCAAATACTAACAGCCATAAAAGGGGAAATCGACAGTAACACACTCATAGTAGGGGACTTTAACACCCCACTTTCACCAATGGACAGATCATCCAAAATGAAAATAAATAAGGAAACACAAGCTTTAAATGATACATTAAACAAGATGGACTTAGTTGATATTTATAGGACATTCCATCCAAAAACAACAGAATACACATTCTTCTCAAGTGCTCATGGAATATTCTCCAGGATAGATCATATCTTGGGTCACAATTCAGGCCTTGGTAAATTTAAGAACATTGAAATCATATCAAGTACCTTTTCTGACCACAATGCTATGAGACTAGACATCAATTACAGGAAAAGATCTGTAAAAAATACAAACACATAGAGGCTAAACAATACACTACTTAATACCAAAGTGATCACTGAAGAAATCAAAGAGGAAATTTAAAAATACCTAGAAACAAATGACAATGGAGACACGATGACCCAAAACCTATGGGACACAGCAAAAGCAGTTCTAAGGGGGAAGTTTATAGCAATACAATCCCACCTTAAGAAACAAGAAACATCTCGAGTAAACAACCTGACCTGACAAGCACCTAAAGCAATTAGAGAAAAATGAACAAAAAAACCCCAAAGTTAGCAGGAAGAAAGAAATCATAAAAATCTGATCAGAAATAAATGAAAAAGAAATGAAGGAAACGATAGCAAAGATCAATAAAATTAAAAGCTGGTTCTTTGAGAAGATAAACAAAATTGATAAACTATTAGCCAAACTCATCAAGAAAAAAAGGGAGAAGACTCAAATCAATAGAATTAGAAATGAAAAAGGAGAAGTAACAACTGACACTGCAGAAATACAAAAGATCATGAGAGATTACTACAAGCAACTCCATGCCAATAAAATGGACAACCTGGAAGAAATGGACAAATTCTTAGAAATGCACAACCTGCCAAGACTGACTCAGGAAGAAATAGAAAATATGAATAGACCAATCACAAGCACTGAAATTGAAACTGTGATTAAAAATCTTCCAACAAACAAAAGCCCAGGACCAGATGGCTTCACAGGCGAATTCTATCAAACATTTAGGGAAGAGCTAACACCTATCCTTCTCAAACTCTTCCGAAATATAGCAGAGGGAGAAAAACTCCCAAGCTCATTCTACGAGGCCACCATCACCCTGATACAAAAACCAGACAAGGATGTCACAAAGAAAGAAAACTGCAGGCCAATATCACTGATGAACATAGATGCAAAAATCCTCAACAAAATACTAGCAAACAGAATCCAACAGCACATTAAAAGGATCATACACCATGATCAAGTGGGGTTTATTCCAGGAAAGCAAGGATTCTTCAATATATGCAAATCAATCAATGTGATACATCATATTAACAAATTGAAGGAGAAAAACCATATGATAATGTCAATAGATGCAGAAAAAGCTTTTGACAAAATTCAACATCCATTTATGATAAAAACCCTGCAGAAAGTAGGCATAGAGGGAACTTTCCTCAACATAATAAAGGCCATATATGACAAACCCACAGCCAACATCATCCTCAATGGTGAAAAAATGAAAGCATTTCCACTAAGATCAGGAACAAGACAAGGCTGCCCACTCTCACCACTCTTATTCAACATAGTTTTGGAAGTTTTAGCCACAGCAATCAGAGAAGAAAATGAAATAAAAGGAATCCAAATTGGAAAAGAAGAAGTAAAGCTGTCACTGTCTGCACATGACATGATACTACACATAGAGAATCCTAAAGATGCTACCAGAAAACTACTAGAGCTAATCAATGAATTTGGTAAAGTAGCAGGCTACAAAATTAATGCACAGAAATATCTGGCATTCCTGTACACTAATGATGAAAAATCTGAAAGTGAAATCAAGAAAACACTCCCATTTACCATTGCAACAAAAAGAATAAAATATCTAGGAATAAACCTACCTAAGGAGACAAAAGACCTATATGCAGAAAATTATAAGACACTGATGAAAGAAATTAAAGATGATACAAATAGATGGAGAGATATACCATGTTCCTGGATTGGAAGAATCAATATTGTGAAAATGACTCTACTACCCAAAGCAATCTACAGATTCAATGCAATCCCTATCAAACTACCACTGGCATTTTTCACAGAACTAGAAAAAAAATTTCAAAATTTGTTTGGAAATACAAAAGACCCCGAATAGCCAAAGAAATCTTGAGAATGATAAACGGAGCTGGAGGAATCAGGCTCTCTGACTTCAGACTATACTACAAAGCTACTGTAATCAAGAGAGTGTGGTACTGGCACAAGAACAGAAAGATAGATCAATGGAACAGGATAGAAAGCCCAGAGATAAACCCATGCACATATGGTCACCTTATCTTTGATAAAGGAGGCAGGAATGTACAGTGGAGAAAGGACAGCCTCTTCAATAAGTGGTGCTGGGAAAACTGGACAGGGACATGTAAAAGTATGAGTTTAGATCACTCCCTAACACCATACACAAAAATAAGCTCAAAATGGATTAAAGACCTAAATGTAAGGCCAGAAACTATCAAACTCTTAGAGGAAAACATAGGCAGAACACTCTATGACATAAATCACAGCAAGATCCTTTTTGACCCACCTCCTAGAGAAATGGAAATAAAGACAAAAATAAACACAAGGGACCTAATGAAACTTAAAAGCTTTTGCACAGCAAAGGAAACCATAAACAAGACCAAAAGACAACCCTCAGAATGGGAGAAAATATTTGCAAATGAAAGAACTGACAAAGGATTAATCTCCAAAATTTATAAGCAGATCATGCAGCTCAATAGCAAATAAACAGACAATCCAATCCAAAAATGGGCAGAAGACCTAAATAGACATTTCTCCAAAGAAGATATACAGACTGCCAACAAACACTTGAACGAATGCTCAACATCATTAATCATTAGAGAAATGCAAATCAAAACTACAATGAGATATCATCTCACACCAGTCAGAATGGCCATCATCAAAAAATCTAGAAACAATAAATGCTGGAGAGGGTGTGGAAAAAAGGGAACACTCTTGCACTGCTGGTGGGAATGTGAATTGGTACAGCCTCTATGGAGAACAGTATGGAGATTCCTTAAAAAACTACAAATAGAACTACCATATGACCCAGCAATTCCACTACTAGGCATATATCCTAAGAAAACCATAATTCAAAAAGAGACATGTACCAAAATGTTCATTGCAGCTCTATTCACAATAGCCCAGAGATGGAAACAACCTAAGTGTCCATCATCGAATGAATGGATAAAGAAGATGTGGCACATATATACAATGGAATATTACTCAGCCATAAAAAGAAACGAAATTGAGCTATTTGTAATGAGGTGGGTGGACCTAGAGTCCGTCATACAGAGTGAAGTAAGTCAGAAAGACAAATACTGTATGCTAACACATATATATGGAATTTAAGGAAAAAAAATGTCATGAAGAACCTAGGGGTAAAATAGGAATAAAGACACAGACCTACTTGAGAATGGACTTGTGGATATGGGGAGGGGGAAGGGTAAGCTGTGACAAAGCGAAAGAGAGGCATGGACATATATACACTACCAAACGTAAGGTAGATAGCTAGTGGGAAGCAGCCGCATAGCACAGGGAGATCAGCTCGGTGCCTTGAGACCGCCTGGAAGGGTGGGATAGGGAGGGTAGGAGGGAGGGAGATGCAAGAGGGAACGGATGTGGGAACAGATGTATATTTATGACTGATTCACTTTGTTATAAAGCAGAAACTAATAAAAAATGTGTACAGTGCTTGCCACTTATGTATGTATGGTGACAATGTGAATAAATGTTTATTTTTTTCCTCTTTGTCAAAAAAAAAAAAAAACAATAGCAAAAACATGAGAACACCCTAAATGTTCATCAACAGAGGATTTGATAAAGAAGATGTGGCACATATATACAATGGAATACTACTCAACCATAAAAAGAATTAAATAATGCCATTTGCAGCAACATGGATGCAACTGGAGATTATCATACTAAGTGAAGCAAGTCAGAAAAAGACAAATCACTTATTGTGGAATCTAAAATATGACAAAAATGAGCCTATCTACAAAACAAACAGACTCATAAACATAGAGAACAGACTTGTGGTTGCCAAGTTGGGGGAGCAAGAGGGATAGACTGGGAGTTTGGGGTTGATAGATGCAAACTATTACATTAAGAATGGATAAATAACAAGGTCCTACTGTATAGCACAGGGAACTATATTCAATATCCTGTGATAAACCATAAAGGAAAAGAATATAAAGAAGAATATATATATATGTGTGTATAAATGAGTCACTTTCCTGTACAGAAGAGATTGGCATAACAGTGTAAATCAACTATACTTCAATAAAAATAAATTTTAATCTGATTATCTAATCTCAAAGTAAAAAGCATTAAATGGCTAAAATAGTAAAGGAAAGGATGATTTATGTTCTTTCATTTTGTATTGACTTTGCTAGGACATTTTGAAAAGAACAGAAATATCAAAAATTAGAATTCCATTATTTTGGACAATAATTGACAATGGTCCTAGTGGACCTTAATATGCTGATACTTTATTTGAACAATCAAAGGATATTGAATGATATAAATTCCCTTTTGAAAGATACCTTTGAGTATTCTGTTCAGCATCAATCACATTACCAACATAAGTGCTCGAAAGTAAGCAAATCAATTGATTAATAGCATTACACTTTCAATTATAGCTGGCATTATCGTACTGAATCACATTCTCTTGGAAATGAATTATTCCTGTATGAGGTTTATGTTCATTCTTTCAACCAGAATATCAAGTTAATCATCACATCACAAGCCAGATAATAGGAAAAATACTATGTAGAGCAAATGAATACCTTTAAATTTTCACAATAGAGATCCATAGAATGTGAGAAGTGAAAAGGACCATAAAGGTACTAAAAAGTAGATACACTTCAAATCCCCTCTTTGACTTGTATTCTACAAAATAAGGCTGTATGGATAATGACAAAAACCCATTCAAGAAGTTAAGAGAAAAAAATCATTTGAAATTATAGCTCTGGACTGTAAGGTCTGTGTTGACGTTACAGAACTGAAGTTAAATAATCTCTAAGTGTGAGATAAAAGTAATGGCTATTTATATCAGTTCCAATTCTTGGGTTAGAGAATCTAGTTCTGAAATATTCAAGAGGTTTCTGCTGATGGATGTTACTTTATTTTACTCTTAAAATGAAATGTAGCAGAATTTACCACCCCAAAATATGTCTTTTTGGAATAAAGATTATTTTGAGCTGATTATTTTTAAGAACTGCAGACACAGAGAAGCTCTGAAAACCAAGAGGTTACTCTTTAGAAGTTTAAGAAATATTTACATTTATAAAGGAAATCTCCATTTGTAAGGGTGTCTTCCTCTCTATACCAGGAAGAAGAGGATGAGTCTAAATCTCCAGAAACTCTTAATAATGGAGAAGACAACAACTTATATCTGCATGACAACCTTACCCATTTACACTGTGCTTTGCCTAGTAACCTCCCATAACTGGCCTCCCCTGTAACATCTTCTTTTGTCTTTAGCTGGAGATGATATTTAAGGTGGTGGCTCAGGCCATAACTGGGAGTTACTCAGTTTTCTGGAGTATCTCCCATGTATAGAGGAGGTATACATGTTGTTAAACTCCTGTGTTTTTTTCCTGTTAACCTGTCTTTTTATTCTAGGGGGGTGGTCTCAGCCAAGAACCTAGAAGAACAGAGGAAAAATTATTTTCCCTCCCCTATAAAAGTGTATTTATTTAAAACACACATTTCTTCAGATAGCTCATTTTGATCATTTTGTTTTACTGTTTTGCAAACTTTATTACTGTTATTGAAAATAGTATTGAATTACTAATCACTCTCTAAATTGTCCAGGTGGTTAAATAGACATCTGTGACATCTAAAATACTAAATACTAAATTAAGACATTAAAATCCAAAAAGTGCAAAAAATAGGCATGTAAACTACTTTGTCCAAACTTTGCAATTGAAACACTGAACTAAGGGACTTCCCTGGTGGTCCAGTGGTTAAGACTCTGTGCTTCCACTGCACCAGGCACTGGTTTGATCCCTGGTGAAGGAACTAAGATCCCGCATGCCCCATGGAACGGCCAAAAAAAAGACTGAACTAAGATGAAGGCTATCAAAATTTCAATACTTTTTTCTGACTATCCAAACATAAAGGACAAGTAAGACTAAATAAAAGTATGAATCTTCTTATTATTGATGATTTCTGGGATAACAATGTTAATGAGAGATTATTTTAAAAGCAAACTAATACAGCAGTTTTATAAAAACACTATTAAAATATGAGATCAAGAATATCACCATTAATTAACATATGAAGCACACCTACTAGAAACATGTTGCCACAGAGCAGAAACAAAGTGTGGCCAAATATTTTGTAATGAATGTTTAAGAAAATATAATCAAACATTCAGCTCTCAGACTGAAGACTCAAGACAGAAATACAATAAAGCAAGGGAGAGGTGATAAAACAACATGATAAGATGAAAATTAAGATGGCAGAAGTGAGGAAAGAATCATTAGGATAAATCAAACCATCACAGAAAGGGAGATGTACATTTTTTGAATGATCATAAAGGACAGTTTAAGAAGCACAATAAGGAATACTGAAGATATGAATGTTAAAACATTATAAAACAGAAACCTGGACTTCCCTGGTGGTGCAGTGGTTAAGAATCCACCTGCCAATGTAGGGAACATGGTTGGAGCCCTGGTCCGGGAAGATCCCATGTGCCGTGGAGCAACTAAGCCCGTGAGCCACAACTACTGAGCCTGCATGCCACAACTACTGAAGCCTGCATGTCTAGAGCCCATGCTCCACAACTAGAAACCACTGCAATGAGAAGCCCGTGCACCACAAAGAAGAGTAGCCCCCACTCGCCGCAACTAGAGAAAGCCCGCATGCAGCAGTGAAGACCCAACGCAGCCCAAAATAAATAAATTTATTAAAAAAAAAAAAAGACAGAAACCTATGCCAACCTAAACCATGTTCAAAAGAGACTCTTAGATAGCTGAGTGACTAATCCATTTTTGACAGTGAGTGGTTTTAAACAACCAAAAAATGCAATACAATGTTGAAATATCTAAGTTGATAGTTTGAAGGTTATAATATACTTAAGAATAAAATGGAATCTGCTTATAAGCATTGATTTTCTAGTGTTACTGATATTCGAATATCTTTGCACTTTTGTATTTTTAATTGTATTAAATATATGGAGATAGATACATAATTTAAAATATATGCTTAAGATGGATATAGATGCTTTATTTTTAGTGCAGCCATTTTTTACATGTCTTCTTTTGCTTGGCTCTCCTCTTCTCCCTCCTCTCAAATCAGTATATGTCCCCTTCTCTGCCTTTAAGATGACCAATATAACATGGTCGGCATCCTTACATGTCCTGTATAAATACATACACATATCTCTCTATAAAAGTATAATCTTTATTTTTGTCACTGTTGACATTCAAAGAGGAAATCAAAAAATACCTAGAAACAAATGACAGTGAAAACAAAACCCCAAACCTATGGGATGCAGCAAAAGCAGTTCTAAGATGGAGGTGTATTGCAATGCAATCCTACATCAAGAAACAAGAAATATCTCAAATAAACCACCTAACCTTACACCTAAAGCAATTAGAGACACAAGAACAAAAAACCCCAAAATTAGCAGAAGCAAAGAAAATCATAAATATGAAATCAGAAACAAATGGAAAAGAAATGAAGGAAACAATAGCAAATATCAATAAAATTAACAGCTGGTTCTTGGAGAAGATAAACAAAATTGATAAACCATTAGGCAGACTCATCAAGAACAAAAAGGAAGTGCTTCCCTGGTGGCACAGTGGTTGGGAGTCCGCCTGCCAATGCACGGGACATGGGTTCGTGCCCCAGTCCAGGAAGATCCCACATACCATGGAGCGGCTGCGCCAGTGAACCATGGCTGCTGAGCCTGAACATCTGGAGCCTGTGCTCTGCAATGGGAGAGTCCAAAACAGTGAGAGGCCCATGAGCATAAAAAAAAAAAAAAAAAAAAAAAAAGAACAAAAGGGAGAAGACTCAAACCAATAGAATTATATATGAAAAAGGAGAAGTAACAACTGACACTGCAGGAATAAAAAGGATCATGAGAGATTACTATAAGCAACTATATGCCAATACAATGGGCAACTTGGAAGAAATGGACAAATTCTTAGAAAAGCACAACCTCCCGAGACTGAACCAGGAAGAAATAGAAACTATAAACAGACCAATCACAAGCACTGAAATTGACACTGTGATTAAAACTCTTCCGACAAACAAAAGCCCAGGACCAGATGGCTTCACAGGAGAATTCTCTCAAACTTTTAGAGAAGAGCTAACACCTATCCTTCTCAAAATCATCCAAAATATAGCAGAGGGGGGAACATTCCCCAACTCATTCAATGAGGCCACAATCACCCTGATACCAAAAACAGATAAAGATGTCACAAAGAAAGAAAACCACAGGCCAACATCACTGATGAACAGAGAAACAAAAATCCTCAACAAAATACTAGCAAACAGAATCAACAGCACATGAAAAGGGTTATACACCATGATCAAGTGGGGTTTACCCCAGGAATTCAAGGATAGTTCAATATCCTCAAATCAATCAATGTGAGACACAATATTAACAAATTGAAGAATAAAAACATTATGATCATCTCAATAGATGCAGAAAATGCTTTTAACAAAATTCAGCACCCATTTATGATAAAACCCCTCCAGAAAGTAGGCATAGAGGGAACTTTCCTCAACATAATAAAAGCCATATATGACAAACCCACAGCCAACATCATCCTCAATGGTGAAAAATTGAAACCATTACCACTAAGATCAGGAGCAAGACAAGGTTGTCGACTCTCACCACTATTATTCAACATTGTTTTGTAAGTCTTAGCCACAGTAATCAGAGAAGTAAAAGAAGTTAAAGGAATCCAAATCAGAAAAGAAGAAGAAAAGCTGTCACTGTTTGCAGATGACATGATAGTATACATTGAGAATCCTAAAGATGCTACCAGAAAACTACTAGAGCTAATCAATGAATTTGGTAAAGTAGCAGGATACAAAATTAATGCACAGATATCTCTTGCATTCCTAAACACTAATGATGAAAAATCTGAAAGTGAAATTAAGGAAACACTCCCATTTACCATTGCAACCAAAAGAATAAAATACCTATGAATAAACCTACATAAGGAGACAAAAGACCTGTATACAGAAAAGTATAAGACACTGGTGAAAGAAATTAAAGGTGATACAAATAGATTGAGAGATATACCATGTTCTTGGATTGGAAGAATCAAGATTGTGAAAATGACTCTACTACCCAAAGCAATCTACAGATTCAATGTAATCCCTATAAAAACTACCCCTGGCATTTTTCACAGAACTAGAACAAAAAATATCAAAATTTATATGGAAACACAAAAGACCCCGAATAGCCAAAGCAATCTTGAGAAAGGAAAATGGAGCTGGAGGAATCAGGTTCCCTGACTACAGACTATACTACAAAGCTGCAGTAATCAAGACAGTATGGTACTGGAACAAAAACAGACATATATATCAATGGAACAGGATAGAAAGTCCAGAGATAAACTGACACACATATGGTAAACTTATTTTTGATAAAGGATGAAAGAATATACAATGGAGAAAAGACAGCCTTTTCAATAAGTGGTGCTGAGAAAACTGGTCAGCTACATGTGAAAGAATGAAATTAGAACACTCCTTAACACCATACACAAGAATAAACTCAAAATGGATTAAAGACCTAAATGTAAGGCCAGACACTATAAAACTCTTAGAAGAAAACATAGGAAGAACACTCTATCACATATATCACAGTAAGATCCTCTTTGACCCACCTCCTAGAGAAATGGAAATAAAACCAAAAATAAACAAATGGGATCTAATGAAACTTAAAAGCTTTTGCACAGCAAATGAAACCATAAACAAGACGAAAAGACAACCCTCAGAATGGGAGAAAGTATTTTCAAATGAAGCAACTGACAAAGGATTAATCTCCAAAATTTACAAGCAGCTCATTCAGCTCAATATCAAAAAAACAAACAACCTAATCCAAAAATGCACAGAAGACCTAAATAGACATGTTTCCAAAAAGATATACAGATTACTGACAAACACATGAAAGAATGCTCAATATCATTAATCATTAGAGAAATGCAAATAAAAACTACAAAGAGATATAACCTCTCACCAGTCAGAATAGCCATCATCAAAAAATCTACAAACAGTAAATGCTGGAGATGATGTGGAGAAAAGGGGACCCTCTTGCATTGTTGGTGGGAACGTAAATTGATACAGCCACTATGGAGAACAGTATGGAGGTTCCTTATAAAACTAAAAATTGAAGTACCGTATGACCCATCAATCCCACTACTAAGCATATACCCTGAGAAAACCATAATTCAAAGAGTCATGCACCACAGTGTTCATTGCAGCACTATTTACAATAGCCAGGACATGGAAGCAACTTAAGTGTCCATCGACAGATGAATGGATAAAGAAGATGTGTCACATGTATACAATGGAATATTACTCAGCCATAAAAAGAAACAAAATTGATTTATTTTTAGTGAGTTGGATGGATCTAGAGTGTGTCATACAGAGTGAAGTAAGTCAGAAAGAGAAAAACAAATACCGTAGGCTAACACATATATTTGGAATCTAAAAAAAACAAAAATGGTCATGAGGAATCTAGGGGCACGACAGGAATAAAGATGCAGACCTACTAGGGAATGGACTTGAAGACATGGGGAGGGGTAAGGGTAAGTTGGGACAAAGTGAGAGAGTGGCATGGACATATATACCCTACCAAATGTAAAACCGATAA
Organism: Mesoplodon densirostris; assembly: GCF_025265405.1. Lineage (NCBI taxonomy): Eukaryota > Metazoa > Chordata > Mammalia > Artiodactyla > Ziphiidae > Mesoplodon > Mesoplodon densirostris. Next base: position 71,600,041 of record NC_082662.1, read on the forward strand.
CTAGTGGGAAGCAGCCACATAGCACAGGGAGATCAGCTCGGTGCTTTGTGACCACATAGAGGGGTGGGATAGGGAGGGTGGGAGTGAGGGAGATGCAAGAGGGAAGAGATATGGGGATATATATATATATATATATGTATGTATAGCTTATTTACTTTGTTATAAAGCAGAAAGTAACACACTATTGTAAAGCAATTATACTCCAATAAAGATGTTAAAAAATGTCTATATATCTTCTTCAGTGAAGTGTCTGTTTTTTTCCTTTGCCCGTGTTATAACTGGATCGTTTGCTTTTCACTGACTGTTGAGAATCTTTTCATGTTCTAGATAATATTCCTTTGTCATATGTGCACTTTGCAAATATTTTCTCCTTATTTATTATTTTTTAGAAAATGGATATATAGTATGTATCCGACTCTCTAAAATTATAGTTGAGACAAAACAAAATTTTTGAATTTTAATTTAAAAATAAAATTAGTTACATAATAGAGAAAAAAGAGAAGATAAAGAAACAAAGGAATAAAAAGACAAAAAATGCCAGAACTATAAAGATAACCTGCAATAAAAAGAAAAATAAAAATTTATTTTGCAATTTAACAGCCTCCTAGAATATTACCTCTAGAGCAGCCGTTGCCAACTTTTTTCGCACCAGGGACAGCTTTCGTGGAAGGCAATTTTTCCATGGTGGGGGTGGGATGTCGTTTTGGGATGATTCAAGTGCATTAAATTTATTGTGCACTTTATTGCTATTATTATTACATAATTATATATATATTATTATTATTATGTAATATATAATTAAATAATTATACAACTCACCATAAAGCAGAATCAATGGGAGCCCTGAATGATTTCCTGCAACTAGATGATCCCACCTGGGGGTGATGTGAGACAGTGACACCCGAAGTGTGCTGCTATATCCAGTCGACTCCGTAATCTCACTTTGGTTTCTGTCTCTGCAGAAAACCCTGCTTCACAAAGATAGGTTGCTGGAAATGGAAAAAAGTCTTTTTAGTGCTTTTGTGGCAATCTCAGGATATTCTGTCTTGACTTTAATCTAGAACGTATGGAGATTTGAAGTTATCTCAAACATACTTTTAAGGTCACCGTCATTTGCAATCTCAAGCAGTTGATCCTCTTCTAGCATGGACAAAGTCTATTCACCTGGCTTATTCACAAATGGGTTGCAGATCCATTCCTTCCCAGTTCGGGGGTCTTTTGTGGTTAGGAAGTAGTGCTCAAACTCTTCTGAAAGCTGAGATCAGTGATCATGCACCAGCTGGGAGAAAGAAGGCCCTGGCTCAGTCTCTTTCAAAAATCTCTGCTCATGTTTGAAACGTCAAAAATTGCAATGTTCACTCATCACCCCATAATGCCAGTTTGGCTTTGAATGCGACCACTTTATCTGCTGACTTGAACACACTTGTTGTTCTCCCCTGAAGCGACAGATTGAGTTCATTGAGCAGGTTGAATTTGTCACACAAGTAAGCAAGTTTTGAGACCCATTCTGTGTCACTGAAATGTGCTGCCAGTAGTGACTGTTTTTCTAAAAGAAATCTCTGGAGCATAATTCAAAAACTCTGGCCAATGATCTGCCTTTAGAAAGCCATCTCACTTCTGTGTGTAAGCGAAGATGTGTGTGCTCTGCATTCATCTCACAGAGCTGCATGACAGATGTGCGTTAAGGGCATGTACTTTAACGTGGTTGATAAGTTTAATCACATCCCGTAAAACGTTGTTAAGTTCAGGTGACATTTCTCGACTAGCCAGCATTTCTCTATGGATGACACAGTGCGTAGACTCACATTCAGAAGATACCTCTCTGACCCGAGTAGTGAAACCAGAAAGCTGTCCAGCCATGGCAGCCGCTCCATCCGTGCATATACCGACACAAAATGATCAATTCAGTTTTCCTGATATGTAGTCATTCAAAGACTTGAATAGTTGTACAGCTGTGGTGTTGGTTGGTAACAAAAGTGCACATAACATATCCTCACGCACATCCTCCAGAAAAATATATCTCACAAAAACAAGCATTACTGCCTTGTTGTCAACATCAGTGGATTCGTCAACCTTGATTGCGTACCACAGCGACTCATTAATCCTCTCTAACAATTGTGCCTCAATATCCTCTGCTATTTTATTAATTCATCTAGTTATGGTGCTAGCTGAAAGAGGAACATGTGCCACGTTTTGAACTTCAGCCTCACCTAAAAGTTCACGACAAATGTCCTTAGCAGCAGGCAGGATCAACTCTTCACCAACAGTAAAGGGCTTCTTAGCTTTAGCAATGTGGTTAGGGACTAAGAATGATGATCTCAGTGCAGACACATTTGATGAAGTGGTGACCTTCAGTAATTGCTTCTGTTCTTCGTGTTCACATTTTTTTTCTTTTGAACAACTCCAAAGACTTGTCTTTTAATGCAGGGTGCTTGGTCTCCATGTGGGGAAGCAGTTTTGAAGGTTTCATGGCTTCATTGCATAATCAATCACCACATATTATACAAAGAGGGCTTGGAGAATGTGAATCACCTGTTGCAATGAACCTGTAATTTAAGTAGGACTCTTGGTATTTTCTTTTAAATTCAGCTTTCTTTTCATTGGCAATCTTAGAGTGTTCTGCTGTCTCGTCATTGGGTCTTTCCCCCTTTTCAAAGAAGCCCTCCAACGATGTTTGTTTTTTATTCATTTGGCTAGGGTTAGCTTGTGAACTTACCAAAACTGTGTCTGAGACAAGTACACAGTGCAGGAAAGAGGCGTGGAGGGACGTGGTAAATAAAATAATGCATGGGCCATGCACAGACTAAAATAAGTGTCAGATTTTGACCTAAAGCCTGCTACCAGATGCAGCTTAATTTTCACTTGCCACTCACTGATAGGGTTTTGATATGAGTCTGCAAGCAATTGATTTATTATGGTCTTTGTGCAGTCAAACCTCTCTGCTAATGATAATCTGTATTTGCAGCCACTCCCCAGCACTAGCATCACTACCTCAGATCATCAGGCATTAGATTCTCGTAAGGAGCATGCAACCTAGATCCCTCACGTGTGCAGTTCACAGTAGGGGTCTGAACTCCTATGAGAATCTAATGCTGCCACTGATCTGACAGGAGGTGGAGCTCAGGCAGGAATGAGAGCTATGCAAAGCGGCTGTAGATACAGATGAAGCTTCACTTGCCCACTGCTCACCTCCTGCTGTGAGGCCCGGTTCCTAACAGGTGGTTCCTTCTCACGGACTGGTACAGGTTTGTGGTCCGTTGGTTGGGGACCCCTACTCTATAGTACAGAAGTTAACATTTTTATAAGTGTCAAAGGGAAATCAAGTAAATATTTTAAAATAAAATTGAAAAGAGAATTAGAGAAGTTTGATAATCTCCTTCATCTGGTTCTTTCACAATGTTCTATTCCAACATTTAATGACAGTTATGGACACATTAAATGCCCAGAGTCAGGAAAAGGAAGAATAATTGAATTTGATATATAATTCATGAATATCACACAGAATTTGGGGAGAAATTTTTTTTGTTTAATTTTTATTTTAGAGATTCCTATGAATGTCAATAGAAATCACAGAAAATTAGAAAATTTCATCCTAATTACTGCCTTTCTGTTTTTCTAAAATAATTATTTAATTGACAAATACTCTTAAAGTTGAAAACGTTCATTTTATTATCACAGTGTTCTTATAATACTCCAGGATTTTTTTTTCTGAAAATATTATTAAATTTATGATTAACTTTATAATCAGTGGTATCTAAGAAACAAAAATGTTTAGTAAGTTTGTGGTAGTTTATAAGATGTCCCAAACACTCTTATTTATTTTTTATATTGGATTTATCACTAGTTTGAAATTACTTTAATCCAGCTAAGGAAAGAAATGCATTTACATCTTACTCCGTCACTCTGTGCTTAAGTTTCAGGAAACAAAAAGAAACACAAAATATATGAAGCATTTCAGAAATGCATCAGTGTTATTAAACAAAATAAGTGATTTTTTAGATGATAAAAATAGCATGCTAGTGAAGGTGAAATGAATGAATACCATTTAGGAAATCAGCAGATTTATTGTAATTATGAGCAAGGGCTTTATTGAGAGAAAAAAAGTAAATAAAATAAAACAGATATGAATCCTAGCTTTGTTACATTGGGCAATCTTTTTAATCTCCCCATGTTTCAGTTTCTCATCCATAAAATGGTATAACACATTTTAAATAAATGGAAGATTTTATTATTATAGATAATAGTATGGGTTATAGAGGATGGTAAGGAGGGGTACTCTGAAATGTTTTCAATTAAATAGGGAGAATGTGAGATAGGCCTTGAGAGATGGAATTAAGATGAAGATACAATAGTCATGGAATTATTTTCTAGAAAAAGTGGGGAATGAGCTGTATCCTAAAAAAATCAGGTAAGAATTTTAGAAAAGAGGAGAATCAATGTAGGTGTTTTAGACAGCGGATGCCCTAAAGTCAAGCCACAAAGAAATATTGACAGTTAAGGGCAGAGGATGGAGGCACTCTAGTGCCAGGCAGTGGACTTGGATGCACTGGGTAGAGATGACGTTCAGGACATGACCCCAAAATAGGTACCGTGGCATATTGACTATTTTAAACTGAAGTAGTTTGAAAAAATGGCAGAAACAAAACGGTCACTCTAACCTTCCCTCTCCACACCCTTTTTCCCTGAAAGAGGTCATAAAACCCTCATGTGAGAGTTGCCCTCCCTTTATCCAGAGGAAAGGAGCATCCTTATATCCAGAGACAGAAGGATGCCAGAAAAATCTGAAGGAACAAAGAGGCCTTGCTAATTTTCCCCCAGTTTACAACACTTACTTCATATTCTTTGACCTCACACTCTTTTTTTGACTTCATGCTCTTCATATAATATCATATTTCTCCATGGCTGTGTATTCCTTATCAAAACTAGCATTAAAAATGTTCCAATTGAACCATTTTATCTGAAGAAGAATATATATATATAACTGAATCACTGTGCTGTTCACCTGAACCGAACATGATATTATAAATCAGCTATACTTTAATAAAAAACAAACAAAAGTGAAGCAAAACAATACTATTTCCAGTTTAACAATTTCTTCAGGTCTTGATTTCTGTATGAGGGCTCCCATGTCATGAAAAACTTATATTAAATAAATTCATATGGTTTTATCTTTCTAATTTGTTTCTATCAGCTTAGTTTTCAGACAGCCAGGGGCCCTAAGAGGTTTGAGGATAACTTCCCCCAACCCTCCACAGTAGCAAATCCCCTCTGAAAGTTTTTGTATAGGTTGACACGGAGATAAATGCAATGGTTTGGCAGTAGTGCAATAATGGACTAAGAAAGGATCCATTTTAAGAAATCATCAGAAAATCCAAAAACATATGCTTAAATTCCAGGTCAAGAAAAAAAAAATGTATCCTCTAGCAAAGAGAAAGTTCCTGCCAAGTACATTGATGATCTTAAGTATTCAACAACTCAGCATCCATGAGCACAAAAAAATTGACTGCTTGATCTGCTTTTTATCTCTATATTTAACACTCAGTTTAGTTGACAGGGTCCAGGTCTTTAATAAATAATAAAACTAGTTCTACAAGATGAGCTGTATTTCCAGAAAATAGACTTATCTTGAAAAACGTAAAGTTGGCAGTCAGAGTAGCCTCTGCAAGGACATACCATTACACTATGAGAATTTCAATGGAAAATGGAAAAGAAAATCCTCTGAAAGATGTTTATCAGCAAATGACCTGATCAGCTATGATCCATCACAGGCAGATCATGGCTCTGAAAATCAGAACATCCCAGGAAGCAAGTTTAAATGGATTTGAGATTACTGGCACTTTTTATTAAAGGTCTCTCATAACTTGGGAAAGGAAAATATAACGCCCAAATGTTGCACCTTCTAAAACTTCCTAGGTTATCTTATTTAAAACAGAAAACTTTCTTATTTTAGTCTCCTTTATAAACAGCTTAAGCCACTAAGGTTTAAAAGTAGAGCTGACAATTTTTAAAGACTTTTAGAGGTTGTATACAATTTTTAGAGCACTGAATGCTTCCTATCGTGGACTTGATCAGTCTAAGGCAACTCACTTGATAGCCTCCTCAGCTACAAGACAGAATGATATAAAACACCGTCTCAAGACAAGAAGCCATCCATGAGAACAGCAGCCCCAAATGCACTAAAAATACTTAGGGACCTCTTACTTTAACAGTGGGGAAAACAGACATTTGTTTTTACAGAGTCATCGGCTTGGAAGCCTTTGTCTTTAGGCAAAGCACTTTGAAAATGATCTCTGATTTGGGAGAAATACACTGGTGGAGTCAAATTTCCTAATTTGCAAACCTTTGTTGACCCCAGTTCTTTGATGGCCTTAAATGTGAATCTTGAACACGTCGTTTTCATTTGTACTAATTAGTTTTACATACTTAAGCAGTATATGCAAATTTATGTAAATCAGTATTCTCTTTTTTTTAATGTAAAGTCAAATAAATATGCATGCCCTAGATTCTTTGAAAGGAGCGCAGTTTCAAGTTTCTTTATTTTAGAGGACCTTTCACTTTGGTCTTCCAATAATAGTGGGAAATAATCACTTCTGATATTTTTATGTAACCCTATAACAATAAATTCTAAGCTCTCCAATTAACTTTCATAGAAGGCATGTTTCAGTCTTTGTTTCCTCAATTTTCAGATAGAATCAGATGCTCTGTTTTCATTAACTGGCTTTGATAGCCTTCCTTGTTAGATTTCCAACAGACAGGATAAAGATATCAGAAAGTTCAACTAAGATCATGAAATGTTAAGACACTAATATTTCCTTATTATCAGAGACGTCCAGGGTTCTTTTTATCTTTATCCATAGAGTCAATCAACCTTTATTTCTATTATAGTCTATTAAACAAAATCTCTTCAAGTAATTAAGACAAAATGAGATCAATAAAAATGTACAAGGAAGTACTCACTAGGCTAATTCTGATTTAAGCCTAATATTTGAAAATAGTGGTTTGTGAAAATTATGGGAAAATTTTTAACAAATGTTTTACATTTATATGACACGTGGGACACCAAGAATATTATGGGTTTTTTTAGTTCATTATTTTGCTTTTATGGAACTCATAGTGGTCACCTAAATCTTGATTGTAATTGGGAATTAGAGTTTATCCAGCCTTATCTATAACTGAAGAGACATAATGTTCTGATTGCAGAAAAAAGTGTATAAGGAGTGTACACACACACACACACACACACAAAGCATGGAATACCTTATAGGGATTTCCTACACAACCAGTTCCAACATGAAAATATATAAACTAAAAACAATATATAGAATAGATTCAATAACACAACAATCCTTATTCATCAGGAATAATCAGCCACATGTAGCTAAAAGCAATCTCTCTCCTGGTCTTACCTGAAAACTTTTATCTTTTTCTATTACATCCCTGTCAGCATTGGTATGAATATTTTCTAGTGTCAGGGCTTATATTCCAACTGCAAAAAATTTTAATTCTCTTTTTCTGCAATTAATAATATTTTTCATAATGTTACCTCTTCACCATCTGCATTTGGATAGTTCTATTACAGTTATTCCAGAAATTACTCACATTTCCCCAATATGTGATCCAAAAAATATGTTTCTACCACTGTTCTTAACAGTGGGATGTCTTTTCTTACTGTTTTTCTTTACTTCATAAGGAAAAAGTCATACAATGCTTGCAAATAAACACAAAAAGGGCATGGTGTGTACTTTTAATGTTATGCTGGTTTATTGTTTTGCAAGCATACCCAAGGACTGTTTAATTCTCCAGGAGAATATACCTGGGCTTGGTTTTGCTATTTAACTAGAGTTACATGTTAATCTGTACATTTCTAATCAGTGGAAAACATAATTCCAAAGTTATGGTTTTAATGCCTTGTGGAATATTAATCAGTTTTGTATGTAATTTTAAAACCTTATTTTAATATCCATATTTAAAAGTATATCTTTTCTGATGGCTATATAATCTTCAATCCTCAAAGTCTTTTGAAATCAGCTTTATTGCTCTATTGGTTTTTCCATTAATTAATGAGTCCGGTAAAATATCTGACTTGTGTCCATTCTATATTTGTATGAGTCATGTTTTTAACCCTTGAAAATACACTTTGACAATTCAGTGTTCTATTCCCTTCCAAGCTATGAGTGCCTCATTCACATACAAAAAATTCTCCATTTAAATAAATTGAAATATTCTAGATAAGCCTAAATCTAAAGTCTAAATCCTCTCTCCCCTCTTCTCTAAACCTGTCTTATTCTACTAAATCAGATGACTCTCTAGATGTAACTGCTGTTACTAGTTTGGTGTTTATCCACTGTGACATTTTCCATGCATTTACACATATCCATATGTGCTTATGTTAATTTAAATAGTAGTAAACTTGTGATAGACTTAGACAATAGACTGGTTAGACAGTTAACCTCATCAGTAAATTCTGAAAATAAATAGACTATTTTGCCAAACTATTCAATGGGATAGTTCAATGGAGAAACATTGTTTTCAGGAGTTAAATTCTAAAGTCATCAAGGAAGAGGAAAATAGTGTATAGAAAAAAAAATTTACCTCCGAAAATATATTTGGTTTACATATGCAACACTGTACAAATTTGTATCAGTTTCTCTAAGTTATACTTAATCTGTTTTAAATATTGTTTAACTCTCTCACTTAATTCTTAATGGGAAATCAAGGACAGCACATTTTTTCAGTTTTGTTTTCCTTTCTTACTTTAAACTTTGTCAGAAGTATTGCATCTTTTGCCTGAGATGTAAGCTCATTGAGCTAAGTGATAGATGTTAAATCTTCTACTCTTCTATTTTATATAAACAGTTCTGAGAAAATTGTGTGGAGTTTTATAAGTTAAAATTGTGTTTTATGAGATTCTCCACTGAAGCAGATTGATCTTTTTGAAATGTAAATCAGATCACATTTCTCCAATCCTTTTACCATGACATTTTTCATCTCTCTGTACAATTTAGAATCTGCAAGGAGAGAACAGTCTGTGGCACATAGAAGACACTTGGTAAATATCTGTCAAGTGAATGGATTGTTGTTCATTGAAAAGAATCAACATATGGTTAGTTTATCAATGTTCTATTGATACATTTTAGAAATTGTGAAATCTCTATTTGTTTTGAAATGATACATATCCACTTACTAGTATAGACTACTCAAATGTATTGAAATATTTGGTATTCTTAATTATTTTTTAGTCTATTTGATCTGTTGCTTTCTGAGAAAGATAATAAAATAACTCACTGAACTTTTGGATTTGTCATTTTAGCAGTTGTCACTTCTTGAAATTTAAAGTAATTAAAAAAAATTTAGGTGCATGAAGATTTGTGATTATTACATTGTTTTGGTATATTGTTATTTCTATTGATGTGAATTATGTCTCTTTATAGCATTTAGGGCATTTTGCCTTGAATTTGATTTTGGATTCTTTGTTTTGTACTGTTTTTTATTTAATCTGAGCAGTTTTGGTTTTAAACCATTAGAAATGTTAATGAGAACTGATTTGTATCTTTATCTCAACTGATATCGACTTTGTGTTTTATATTTGCCATACCTTATTGTTATTGTCTTAGTTTCCTTCCTATCTTCTGTTGAGTGTTGAGTGCTCTTTGTACTGATTTTCCATTCTATTCATTTGAATGGTATGGTCTCTTACTATATATCTCTAAATACATGACATACTTACATATTCTTGTATTTTTCAAATATTAAATGTTAATGAGTGTCCATAGCTGTCTCCTACCAAGACAAGATTTGTGGAATGCTTTTACTTCCTCTGTTTCCCCTACCCAACCCGCAAACCATTGTGGATATTATCGAGGACTTTCATTTAATATTGTTAGAATTTTTTGTTTACAATCAACAATGATTTACCTCACATCTCTGGGCCTTAATTTTCTATGACACTTCCAGGCCTATTGTGTTCACAGCTTATGGTGTTAATTCACTGAGATAAATTATAGGCATTTATATCATCTTCTCTACTGCTTTTTTATAAATATATTTCTGGGGACTTTTTAAAGTTAACTTTGGACTTGATGAGTTCTCACGTTTTCAAACCTAGAGAAAATAAGACTTAAATGATTATGTAAAAACTTATCAAAACGGAACAGCTAGAGATATGGGTCAGAAAACTACTGAATTGCAAACTCAACAGTTGAGCATCACAATCTCTATTTAAGACAGTTGTAAATTGTATTTTTAGTTCAATTGCTAGGAAAACTAGAATTTTTTTCCCCCAACACGTGTCCCAACTTTTCTACACGCATGTTTTTGTTTGTCTGTTTGTTTTTCTCTTTATCATTAAGGGTTCTAAATACCAAAACAGAAATCTGCTTAGGTATTTCAAGAAGGAAGAGACTGGGGTTGTTACAAAATTGTTGGAAGGAACAAAAATGTGTAGTGGCAGTATCTGTAGGAAGCCGGGAGAGCTGCTGCCTATTTTGCATTCCTCTGGGGCTGCCATTCCAGGAACCTGCTTTTGGCAGTTATAAGAACCTACATTGGTCTGCTGTTATGGCTTTAAGAATCTAAACTGAGTCTGCCTACTGCAGCCACTGTTATGGAAGCAAAAAAAAAAAAAAAAAAAGTAAAAGTACCTTCCGCCTGCTAATTGCATGTGGAGACCCCCCACTGATAGAACCTAAACCAGAACTTTGGTGGCAGAGGTCTGAGAAATTCAGTTCCTCAGAATCTGAACTACAGAAGTGTAGAAAATGTCAGAAATGATGCTAAGACACCAAAAGAAAATTAGGCTTACTCAAACGATAAGAAACAGCTTTTTTTTCTTATCTCCTCCAGCTCATACTTTATTTCTGGGTTTTATCCATATTGAAAGCCACTACTTCCATGAAGTTGAATCTCATATCTCTCATACAATGCATACTCAATGTTTTTTAAACTCCCTATACCCACGTATATCTCTTCCTGTAGTTAAGATCTTTGTCTGTAGTAGATTTTGTAGCATCTTATCTCTTCTCACTAGTCGGTAGCTTTCTGGGAGAAAAATCGTATAAGCCATTTACATTGGGGATTAAATATATGTTTTCAATATTAGATGGGAATCAGCATTCTTATGCAGACCTTGTCTTTGTCCTGTATTATGATATTGACTTAGTTTATAGTAGAGCTCCCTCTCAGTAATCCAGGGCCAGGGTGACTTGGTATGAAAAATCTTACACTAGATCTAGTATATGGTCTCAAGTGAAGACAAAAATATGGATTCAAACTCTGTTTTCTACTGATTTGAAATCGGTTTACATGAACTCATTGATGAATACTCAGCTGGAGGAAAATGACTGTGTTATTTTCTCTATTTCCAAACACAATCAAGCTGTTCTACTGACAGATACATCAAGTGAAATAGATCTACCAGGCTTCAGTGTCTCAAATCATTACATTTTGCCATGGTGTATATTATTAATCAAGTCTGTAAATAAAAAATAAACCAGAAGACTTCCTTCAAATGAAAATAATTTAGTAAGACACACACTTTTTGGAGTAGTTCATGAAGGAAAGTATTACATAGGAAGGGTATAATGATATGTTTTGAACTCAGTGAAAAATTACCTACCATCAAACTCAGTAGTTCATCATAGATCTGAGATCTTTTTTCAATCTAAAATAAGAAAAGCAATTAATTGAGAATTAAATGAAATAATATCCATGATGGCATTTTGCAAATTGTCTCACAACTCTTTGATGCTGTAATTTATTATTATAACAATTATTCATTTCTTTTTAACTGCCAGTCACAGACAGAAGCATTTTACCATCAACTCATTTAGTTCTTATAATAAACCCTATAATCTAAGTTTTATTAAGATTCCTATTTTTTTTAGATAAAGAAACAAAAGTTTCACAAAGTTCCACAGGACCTTGGTGATAGAGCAATGGTACAGTCACAGCTCTCCTTAGAGCAGACATGCTTAATCATTATCCCATACATTGGAGTAAAACTGCTTTATCTTATAGTAGCAGGGAGAGTAAATATTAAATTAACTGAAACATGGGTTAAAATGGAAAATCATAATGTATTTAGCATTCTTAAGCAAAAAAATATAATGTTTATTTTGTCAATCTTTTCATTAGAATTATGAATCATTTTCTTGTCTAAAACACTAAGATATTATTCATCTACAATTTTCAGTTTTTATCTCTTTAATTGTAGTTAGGAATTAAACAAGTACAGATTTATCCCCGGGTAGAATTTCTCTTTGGTGCTGTCCAATAGAACTTGGGGGATGATGGAAATGTTCTATATTTGTGCTGTTCAATTTGGTAAACACAGGCTGCATGTGGCTATTGAACACAGAGCAACTGAATTTTTAATTTTATTCCATTCTAATGAGTTTGGATTTTAATATGAAGAGCTGTATGTGGCTAGTGGCTATTGTATTGTTTTATATGTTCCTGACTCACACCCCCTACCACTCATCACCAGAGTTTACAATTTCTTGGTTCACATCTAAATTCAATAGAAATTGGGAGAGTTGCATGAATTACCAGCCTATTTTAAAGCACTGAAGTTTTTTATGGGTAAAAATGCCAAGTATTTTTACACTCTTTTTTTTCTTTTTAGTTTATGCAGTAATTAATATGTTTGCCTAATTAGAATAGAAATTTCCAATCATATAAAAGGTTGTGGAACAGTGCTTCTGACTCTTGGAAAGCATACAACTCAACTGGTAGAAACAGAAGTGTACAGACATACTAGACTCAGAGCAATGGCTACAGATATTTAGTGTGTTGTGAGCATCTGTAAGTATGTGTGCTTTTTAGGAGGAAAGAAGTCTGCCTGACACTGGGTGAACAGATTAAGAGGAGGTGAGGTAAAACCAGCCCTATTGCCCATGAGTGCTTTTGTTGATTGCACACCCTCAGCAAAAATCAAATAAATAAATAGATGAAATAATAATTAAAAAATGGTAATAGAGAAGTTATTTACACACACACACACACAAAAACCAACACACAAATTCACATATGACACAGTTAATTAAAAAGGGTAAAACAAAGTCAAGATAATGCAAAAAAATAATTTCAAGTATTCCTTTAAAATATCTGTTCTCCTATTTATAGATATCTCATTTGAAAAGTATGTTATGTGAGGCATTCTCATTCTAAGTGAAGCCACACTGATAAGAAAGAGAAAAATCCTACCGATTTACTTCAAGAGAAATTCCTCAAAACTGCCTGCTAGGATGCTGTGAGCAAATGACTGGCTCAAGATGAATCCCAGGTAGCCCTTCTCCTCCATCCTGAAAGTGCTCTCTTTCAGTTACTACACCTGCAGAAATAGGTGTGGTCAGGTTATAAAAGGCAGCTTGATTTGTTATGTGCCAGATCAAAGTACAATGTATATTTTTTTTTTTTTTTTTTTTTTTTTTTTTTTTGCCGTAAGCGGGCCTCTCACTGTTGTGGCCTCTCCCGTTGCGGAGCACAGGCTCTGGACGCACAGGCCCAGCGGCCATGGCTCACGGGCCCAGCCGCTCCGCGGCATATGGGATCCTCCCAGACCGGGGCACGAACCCGTATCCCCTGCATCGGCAGGCGGACTCTCAACCACTGCGCCACCAGGGAGGCCCTACAATGTATATTTGAAAATAGAAAAATATCTGGAAAACAGAAGACTTGAATGTGGCCCTCAGAGCAGTAACAACAGATGTGCTGACAATTTATGACTATTTACTGTAAATGCTCTCTTGTTCTCCTATTAAATAAGGAATTGTGTAGTGCCAGACACCATGCCACAATGCCTGATGCTTCCTTAGAATAACTTGAAAAAACTGGAATTCTCTGAAAAATAAGACTCAGGAATGTGTGCAATTGACCAGTTCATTTTAATAAGTAACGCTGATGTGTCACAGGCAGGGATGTGCACATCCACAACACAGATATATTTAAACAGAAAATACTTAATACAACTCATTCACAGTGAATGCACACACACACCCACTTACAGAGTGGAGAGATTGTTTTTGGTGGTCATTGCCTCTACTTTTTACTATTTGATACATTTGATTTAAGATTGAGTTTCACAACTCTTGAGAGAGGTTGCTAACATTTGCTTGGAGCAGAGAACAGGGGGCTCATCTTTAAGTTTCTCCAAACAGCTGAGCTAATTAGGGTGAGCTTTACATTTAGAACTGCATACAAATAGGTCATAATGAGAGGGAGTCCTACAGTGCTTCCATATCTAATAGTGAGGTCAATTTATTCTTCCCTTCTCCAATGATACAAATCAAACCCGAAAATGAAACTTATATTACTCAGAAGTGTTATTTTATGAAAATAAATCTATAGAATATAGTGTTCAGATTTGTCTGACATAGGTGTTTGCTGGGCTGATTCCAAAAATGGAAGATCAAAAAGTAGTCTTTCCAAAACACTGGTGCAATAGGTCATAATGGATTTGGAAAAACTATCGTGGACCACCACATTCTCAAAATTAACAGCCTCACCAAAGCATTCTAGATGACTATGAGGGGACCTTTGGATATTACGTGAGCTTTAATAATTAGAACGTGATTCAAGCAGAAGACTAATATATTTAGTAAAAAGCCTGAAAACCCACAAAATATTTTCATGAAATGCTAGTCCATTTGTGCTTTTCTTGAAAGAGAGAAAAGACTGAATTGTTGAGAAGCGAGGAGCCAATTCCCCAAAGCTGATAATTTCCAATCAACACTTCATCAAGAAGAATAGCTTTCTCTTTTGACTATTATTTGGAGAAATGAGGAAATTCATGAAGAAAGAGCAATATTTTTATATTAAAGCTAGGGTTAGAATTAAAAAACCAACAGACCAAAAAACCAAGGTTGAAACTCCATGCTCACACTGCAGTGACATGATCCAACTTTAAATAGTCTACCATTGTTGGTTTAAATCATTTTATTGGAGATTTTTTTTTTGGTGGTTAGATCATAATTTTATTGATTAACAAGAAACATTTTTAAATTATAAAAGTGAGATTTTTTTTAAAAAAATTGTGATTATCTAGCCAAAAGGCAGACTATGCAGCAGAGACGGAAAAACACCATCAAGGAAACACTTGGTGTGGCAAACATTAATATATGTTGCAGAAAAATAATCCTTTCAAAATTGTTAGCTAAATTTCCTTCTATTTCAAATCCTATGCTAATCCAGTCTCAGCATTCTGTAGGATTAATTTTAGAGGTTTATGAGAAATATTAGTACATTTAAAGGATTTACCAAAATAAAAACATGGTCAAAGCTGATTTTCTCTACACTTAATGAAAATATTGCAACTATTTCCATTTACTGCTTTTCAATTATTGAAAAAAAATATCTAATATGTACAGGTCAGCTTTATAATTTGTAACAATGGCAATGACAAAAACACCTCAATTCACATTTTGTTCAGAGGAACTTCCCCAAGACTGTAGTCATATTATTCATTTATTTTTTTTTCTGTATTTTTGTCTTTTTTATAATAGTAGAAGTCTCACAGCTTGATAAATTACATGTCAAAATATGTTCTTGCTTATTGTTCAGGGGCTTAAGAGTTTATTTTAAAAAATGTTTTCTTTTAGATTATTTTTATGGTCACTTGGATATGCTGACAGAAAAGCAAACACATAGAAGTATTTTGGTCAATTTATGATATCTGTATTATGTCATTATTTAAAAATCTAATAGTGCTTCCTAGATTAGTATATATTACTATACAATGGTACCAAATAAACATCTGTTAATCTTGCCTTTAAAGGATCAAGCTGATTTTCTATTAGAAATAATTTTCTCTGTACTACAAATCACAAATATGCATAGTCCAGAAGGTAAATATTATTTAGGTAAACAAACAAGCTTAAAGTCAAGAAAAGAATGTCACTCAAAAGTCAACACTAAGCTTTACTCTTTTGGTTTTTATTTTTTAAATCAATTAAGCATGTTATATTGCTAACATTTTTAACTTTTTCTTTCAATATTGGTTTTTACAATATAATCAATAAATACATCAAAGTGTATCATAACTATGTGTTTGAGGGAGAGGGGGCCACATTATGTAGGAACTTTGTGCTGACATTTCTCCAGGAATAATGAACCCATAAATAATGGATTTACTAATCTTGGAGGTAAACAAAACAAAACAACATTTTTTAAAAAAGAAGCTTGTTTGAAAAGAAACACTTTTCTTATGTAAAATATATTAATTATTTATAGAAATGGCTTGAACTTGTCTTGTATAATTTTTGTAGAGAAAGACCATCATCATTATGATAGCAACTACCACTAAAATAGTGGAAAATATGGATATGAGTGATTTAGCAAGAAGCAAATTCATTTATAGCCAAACTGAAATGAAACTAATAAAGTTTTGATGGTTATTATTGAAATCCAGGCCATTTATGAAATTACAGAAATGTGTTTCAGAATCTACACAGCATAATTCTTCTTCTAGCCACATATATAATGATCCCACTTTTTCCTCTATAGCTTTCATTTTGAAGCCCTAGGGGAAAGTGACAGAGTAGGAACCAGATGCTTCATTGATATTATAGAGTAGGCAAATGGCAGCTCGCAGCAATAGTTATGGTTGGGCTTATGCAGTTGTCATTTTAATTCAACAAATGGTAGTTTGTGTTTTTTAAGTGCCCAGAACTGTGCAGGACACATTCAATTAGAATGGAAAGGGAAACTCCGTAAATAACATGTATAAACACAAACGCTGGACTGTCGTTTGGGCACAAAGTTTAATTTGTAGTTAGGATTTTTTTCTTCATAAAAGAGGTCATTTTGGTTTCTATTACTGTTTGTTCACAGTGGTTAGGTTTGAAATAACTAGAAATACTGACAGTTTATTTCAAGGTGCTTCATAGACACAGTCTGCCTTTCAAGATTTTGACTAATAGTAGATTGACATTTTTATATTTATAACTATATCTGCTATTATTAATTCAAACATCCATTCAACAAATATTTATCTTGACTGTGTGAAAGGGACCACGTTGGGCACTGAGGTTGAGTTTTGAATGAGATGGACAGATATATCTGAGAACTATATATTTGTGATTTGATGGTATCCACTATTTTAAAAAAAACTTCTTTATTAATTAAATTTGTATCATTTTAAAATTCCATGTTCATTTAAAAATATAAGCTATAGGTAAGAAAGTTTGAGTCAGAAGACTTTTCAGTTCTAAGATAGTTAAGGTCCAAATTTTATATTATTCAACCCAACTCATTTGAGCACATTAATATATGGAACGCATGTATTAGATGTTGTGGAGAACACAATAATAAAATAATTCTCAGTTTACAAAGCTTCATTTAATCCTAGTAACAATTTGAGGTTTGTAGATGTAAATATTGAGTTTAATAACAATTCGAATTAAACCTCTAATTGTCAGGTATAGAGGAACTTGGGGAAGTTTCCCTTTCTTTTCTTTTCTGTGTCTTTCTTTTTTAATGCTAACCTCCAATAACTTTAGATGCCTCTTTCAACAGCTGTTCTTTCAACCAGTCCCCAGTATTGAGGTCCAATATGCTTAGCCTTGCTGGAATGGAGGAGAGTGTGCTTGCTTTGAGGCTTTTTTTGTCCATTAGTCAGTGGCAGTATTCAAGCACCTCTTGGCTTATTACTCTGTGTGCTCCTCTGTAATTGAATTTAAATGTTACAATACTAATGTGAAGTCCTGGAATAAGAACTTATTCCTGTCCTATGAAGGGAAATTGAACATTGGAAAGAAACAGATTTACCCATCCTCCTTTTAGTTCTTCTCTGGGTTTTCATATTTCAGTAATGTTCAGGTCTGTGCTAGTGACCCACCCCAGGATGAGAATTGGTCTCCAGTCTCCCCAGTAGACATAATACCTATGCTTGCTAGAGATATAAAGGATTTCTTGTGTGTTCCTTGTATACTTGAATATTTTTTACATTAAAAAATATACCTTATACCATACTTTGTACTCTCTTTCAAATGGATTACAATATCTATTTTCAATGACTTGGTCAAATAGCTATCCAGCCTTCATGTTCACTCTACTTTCTGCTATGCAAACAATAAATGTCTGAAATAGGATTTTTTTCCAGATGAAATCTTTACTGCCGGTGGCATATGTTTAAAAGAAGTAACCACTCCAGTTTTCTAACTCAAGTACATGAAATTTAGATAGTTTACCAAGATTTAGAGAAATAAGAAGAGCTGCAACACAGAAATGTTACATGTGGGAAAACATCTGCTTAGAAAAGATAAACATTGGATGGTAATCTTGTGACAATGTTAAGTAGATCTTACTGAAATGTTGAGAAAAATTTAAGTAGCAAAATATTCATTTGTGCCCTCAAAATGTATTTATGCCTTCTATTTGTCAAGAACTAAGTATACTTAGAGTTGGGGATACCTAGATGAACATATTCGAGCTCCTGCCCTCTGAGAGCTCACAGTCTAGTGTGAGAACATGTTATATATTTAGTGTTTTATGTATACTTGCTTATAAAGGGGCTCTGAGAACACTGATTTGGGTCTGCTCTCTTAGCCTGGAGCCTTTAGTTACTGAGTCATCATCTATTGTCTGTACTTGCATAGCATCTCTTTTCTCTTCTTTTAAAAACACTGTATCAACTTTCTATTGAATAATTCCCTTCACCCACTGTGTGTGGTCTATGGGAATATCTATCAAATTTACATGCTTGTTTGGTCAAATGTATATATTAGGCAAACATCTGGCAGAAAAAAACATAGAAATGATACATTATGCAAGTGTTTTTATAAATAAATAAAGCATCTTTGGAAAGTATTCTAAGTATCTTCTATCAGTGATTGCTTCAAGAGGAAGATTCACAGCAGCATAGCACAGGGAGATCAAATCGGTGCTTTGTGACCATCTGGAGGGATGGGATAAGGAGGATCAGAGAGAGACTAAGAGGGAGGAGATATGGGGATGTATGTATATTTATAGCTGATTCACTTTGTTACAAATCAGAAACTAACACACCATTGTAAAGCAATTATATTCCAATAAAGATGTTAAAAAAAAAAAGAGGAAGCTTCAAGAGAAGGAAACTAAGTGACTAGAGAACAGTGATAAATGAGGGACTTAATTTTTTTCCTATACAGTGTTTTGAATCTTTTAAAATTTTTCTAAAATATGTTTGCATAACTTACTCAAAAAGAAAACATTTTCAATACATATCAAAGTCAAAACAAAAGGCAAAATCAAAGCATCATGAAGCCTTGATATTTCAGGACTGTAAGAATTAGATAGAACCATATGGAATTGCTGATACTTGACATTTCCTCTTCAAAACTCTGAAGTTTCATGTGGCTTAACCAAAAACTACTTTTACTTGAACAGCAGATACAAGTGGATAGGCAAGGAGGGAGAATATAAGCAAACCAATAATCACTACTTATTCTTACTAATAGCCTGCCATTATTTTGTTTTGTTTTTTGTTATTGTGTTTTGTATTTTATTGAACTCCATCTCTGTTTAACTCTCTGGGTCTCCTGCTTTCAGTGTGAAAGTAAATGAAGATGGTTGGTCACCCTGAGTAATACAACTAGTAAGTGGCAGAACCAGATTTGAGACCAGAATATTTCTGATTTTTAAAACCCATACTTGTTCAATTAGGCCACCCTGTCCTGGTATGAAGAGTGGAATGACAGATGATTGGATTTCAGACCATATAACCTGATTCGCCCTTACTGATCTTTGACAAGTCACTTAATCTGATGTGTGTTTCAGTTTCCTTAGCCTTAAAATGTAAATAGTATTCCTTACTCTGCCCACCTTATGGTGGTTATAACACTCATATAAGAACATGTATGTGGAAAGACTGTATAAACTGTAAGGCTTGCCTAAATGCATGCAATTATTACAGGTTGTCAGCACTGTGATAGAGACTGTGCAAACAGCAGGAACCTATGAGCAGGAACAACAGGTGAAGATAACAGAAGAATAAGAAACTAAGTTAGAATGTGAATGATGCATATTATTTTTTACAGACTATAATAAATACCAGGGAAGAAATACATCAAAGATATACCATTTATTCCCAAATAAACTAGCCAATAATTATTCTGAGGTATTTAAAGAAATTCAGAATAATATTTTGTCAATCCAAAACAACTCGCCTTTATTTTATGAAAAGCATTCAATAAAAATGAACATTCTGAGTGTAATCAAAGGCTTCGCGAGTTTTGCAAAGTTAATTTGGTAGAAACAGATTTCAATGAAAGAACATTAACAAACAGGCTTTTCGATTTTTCCCTACTCCACATTTGGAATGATGAAAACGTTAGAATACAAGCATAACCGTTTTAAGATGAAACAAGACTTCTGTCAGCAAAAGAAATGTCTAGTCATTATACTTCCTCCCAGACTCTTTCAAGTACAGTGCCAAAAGGACCAGCGAGCACTAGGCCTGAAGGCCAGGAGTCTGGGTGCTGACCTGGAACAGGAGCAGGCCCAGCTGCAGCCATCCCCTCAGGTTGGAAGGTCCAGGAGTTAGCTGTAATGTTTGCAGCTGCAATAGTTAAGGCTATAGACTCAGCTACAAAACCCTTGGGAGAAGCTTGCCTCTGTCTGGCCTTGGGCTCAAAAGTAGCTTTTTCCATGTTAATCACCCAGGAAGACAAGGCAGCAGCAGCAGTAGAAGATAAGGTGGCAGCAGCAAGGAAGAGCTACCAGCCCTAAACTATGACTCTAACAGGTATTTTTACCAATGACAACCTTTGTGACAACCTCTGTCTACTGTACCCATCATTATTGAAATGACATCAGCTGCTAATTAGACTTCCTTCTCTGGAATATAGTGGAAGTTCCTCCTAAATGTGGGTGATAATTCCAGTTATCCAGTGCTCCATTTGAATTCACTAAATCATTAGTACCAATGTAATGCAGACAAACTTCCTGATTTTACAGAATAAGTGTTTGGGTGTTGTAATGATAACAGCAAGCATTCTTTGAGCACTTTCTATATACCAGCCCCTGTTCTAAACCCTCTGTAAGCATGATTCATTTAACCATAGGACACCTCCATAAAGTAGTATATTACTATTCCCATTTTTCATATGAGGAAACTGAATGAGGCACAGGGAGATTCAATCTCCCTGTCATAAAGCTAGTAAATTGAGGAACAAAGTTTTAAATCTTTTTCATCTTCCTATAGAGCTTGCAGCCTTAACCACTATACCCTTTATAATTAAAAACTGGCTAATAGTAAGAAAATCACACCTGCCATATTGACAGTGGAGGAATGGCTTCTTAATGGGAAAAATATTACATGGATGTCTCTTCATGTTGTTCACTCTATACTATTCCTTATTGAAGGCTTACTGAGCAGGTTAGCTAAGTATTGCTAAGGGCATATGCCAAAAATAGGTAACAAAGCATAAATTTTTGAAAGAATGTGTTATTTGATATACGTGTGTGTATAAATATATATAAAGATATAGATACAGATGTAGATATATGTATCAAGTAATCACATTGGAAAACCTCAGAACTTTGTTGGACATTTTCATGTATATCTTAATGTATGACAATCTTTCTATTTTGAATTATATAGAATGGGTACCATAATTTGTTCAGTATATATAGAGCCTAAATGTCTTAAATAAGATATAACCAAGCTGAAGTTTCCAGTGAGTTTTAAGAAGCTACAGGCATAATTGTCTTTCTTCTTCTTTAAATACTATCATGTCAATTTCAAAAGGCTACTAGTTTCCTTTCCTTTGCTTTGTAATTATTAGGAAAGAAATTTCTATTGTGTATCATTTGTTAATTTCAAGGACAAAATAACACGAAGTGAAAAATTAACTCTGTATTATATATTATTATATCCTTACTGTTTGTGATTTTTTCCCAAATATGGAAACTTAATTAAGTAAAAATAATGAATATGGAGGGCAATTTCAGGGTTATGATGACTGCTTGGAAAACTTTGAGGGTTTTACAAAATCTGAGTCCAGTAAAGCTGTAACAGTCAATAATCCCCAGGAAACGTCCTTCACTGAAATCATTGCCGCTATTCAAAAAAAAAAAAAAAAAATGCATGCTTTTGGATTTTAATTCAAAATTATAGATTTGTTTTTATTGCTGATGCTATTTTAATTGCTACTGCAGAATATTTGTAGAGAATGAATGTCAAATACATTGGCCAGTCACATTGATCAAATTGTCTTCCAAATTCCTTTTTAACTTATAATCACTTACTAGAATTCTTCATTAAAATTCCAAAGAACGCAAAGAGTAATTTGATACGCTATTTATTTTGTTTTGTTTTGTTTTGTTTTCCAATTTGCCCTATTTTAAAAAATCTAATATAGACAGTTGAAAATTTGTTATAAGAACTTAGAAATCTCTTTCAAGTATCTGCCATGTTAAAAATTTTAAATGGTCCTTTAATTTTTATGAATCTTTTTAATACTATTTTCTGTCAATTACTGATCTATTTGCTAAAACATGTGTTAAAAGTATACTGGATGGAAAAATCGTTAGGTAACAGAGCAATGCATACTCCCATTAAGAATCCAAGTTATTCTTTAAGAATCATTTGGAGTAGAAAACCAGTACCCCACTCACACTTTCTCTGAATGCCCCAATCTATGACACTCACTGCCTTATTATTCACATAGCAATTTTCACATATACCTAGATTTTTTTGGGTTGAGAAGTCTGTTTGTGAAATGAAAGATAAAGGTTGTTTTTCATTTGTTTATTTTTTAATGTAGACTTAGTACCCAATACCATTTCTTGTATATAGTATACCTTCAAAATTATATATATATTTTAAGTGAAGAAAACTTTCTTACTTTTACCATATCTATGGCAAGAAAATCTTATTTTCTTTTTTTTTTTTTCGCAGTACACGGGCCTCTCACTGTTGTGGTCTCTCCCGCTGCGAAGCACAGGCTCCGGACGCGCAGGCTCAGTGGCCATGGCTCACAGGCCCTGCCGCTTCGCAGCATGCGGGATCTTCCCAGACCGGGGCATGAACCCATGTCCCCTGCATCGGCAGGCGGACTCTCAACCACTGTGCCACCAGGGAAGCCCGAAAATGTTATTTTCTTTTCAGAGTGCTCTTTAGATTTGGGATAGACTCTTAAAATAAGTTGACAAGGCCTTGAAAAATTTTGTTGTATTTTGGCAGAGCTTCCTCTACCTCTCAGGTTAAAATAGTATTTCTGTGTTTGATGCAGAACCTCAGCCCCTACTAGACCATGCAGGAAAGACCAATAGCAGATGTTTTTGTCTAAGTCTCGATCAGTCACTGTGAGCATTAATGTATAGACATTGGTGATCCTCTACACCTGGTGCCTGTGGAACTAAAATTTTTTACTCAACAGGACCCTAAAATTTTTATGCCCTTATTGAATTTACATTCATCTGTAGAGGAAATGGCATTCACATTAGGAAAAAGAAGGAGGAATTTGCCAAAAAGTAGAATGTGCCTCTTTAAAATTTCAGAAACCCATTCAAGAAAATATTAAAAGGAAAAAGTCAAATTATACTAGGTTTGAGTGTCTTAAAGAGAGAATGGATTACGTGATGAAATGTTTTATGTGTTTTTAAGAAGCCTGACTTGAGAGGCATTTTATAGTTTCATAATACATGCATTGGGTTTTTCCCACATTAATAATTTTTATGTATACAGAAAAGGGGATTTAGGGTCAGCTGGGGCAATAAGGGCAACCAGGGAATGAATGAAGAAGAAAACTGAAGTGTGAGAAACAGCTGGAATGTACATTATGTTGGACCAGCTCTTTGTTGGGATCATTTGGCAAGAACTACAAACCTCCCAAGAGGGAGAAAACAGTTTGAATGTATGTAGAAAATATATAGCTCATTTGTCTCCAATCTAGCTATGCCTTTGGCCATGTATATCCATATATGTGACATAAAATTAGGTGTATCCCAATGGTTAAGAAGAGATTTAATTATAGTTTTGTCTACAAATTAACATATTTAATTTTTTTTACATAAAGGAAGAATATCTCTATAAATGTATGTAAGTTGCATTATAACTCTCTTTCTAGAATATTTTGATATATTTATATTGAATGTATTTATATTTAATCCATTATTTTTAAGTTATTTCTAGAAACCAAAAAAAAACAATTATGAAATAATATATGATATGTGAATAAAACCAAGTCTCATGCAAAATTTATTGAATGCAATCTTACTAATCTTACCAAAATAGGAGATAGAGGAAAAAAGAAAGAGGGAGTGAGGAGGGCAAAGGAGGAAGCTTTTTATAATAGCATTCCACCCTGGTTTTTAAACATTGATCTTAATTATTATATCCTAATCATAAGCAAATTTTAAGTACTCTATGTTACTATTCTTTTCTTAATTATTACTTGGATATTTGACATAGTCAGTATTTGCTCTTAAGACTTTGTAACTCATAATGTTATACCCTCTATTTTTTTCTCAATTACATGACTTTATATAGAGTTATAGGGAAACCTAGACATACACCGTCTATAGGAGCCACAAAAATATAGTCAGTCATCACTAATGTATTAACTATCCATGTGATTCTTTTGAAGATGAATACATGGATATAATCTATTATTTAGCCATAGTAATATACCATGCCCAATATCTAATACAATTTCTGGTGTCTTGAATACACCCAAATATGTTTTTTTCACATGGAATGAAAAAATGAGTTCAAATGTATTAGATTTATTAACCAACTCTATTGACTTCATGACATTACTGCTTCAGCTCTGGGGCTCACATCTCTTCCCATGCTTTGAAATACAAAGTTAAAAAATTACCTGGAAGATATTTTGGAGTCATGAAATGAATTCATAAATGTCAGCATAGTAATAGGAAAATATTTTACTAATGAGAGATGCTGTCAAAAATTTTGAGTGATTATCCTTATGAGACCCATCAGTCCTCCAAGCTAATTTTCAAAGGAATGGGTATCAACCCTCAGTAGATTTTGCTTTAGCAGTACTGAGAGTTGCTTTCATGAATGAAAAGAGATCATGTTCTTAAAATGACCTTTTTCATCCAGAGTCTTTGTTTATCTAGCTCTGTCTTAAAGTTGCATCTTTGTTCGGTTCCTCCTGGTTGTGGTCTTTGAATCTTCTGCTTTAGTCAAAGGAGATCCCACAATAAAAAAATGTTATTTCTTTAAGACTACACAATCAGAACTCTTCAACTGGTTGGTGTCAGTAAGCCAAGCCCCTCTGACAGCTGCCATTCAGGAATCCATTTTCTACAAATGGGAAATGTGGAACTTAAGAGATAATACAGCCTTTATTATTTTCATTTAATTGTGCTCTGGTGGGAAATAATGGCTGTAGATTCTTTCCCTTTAACGGCCAATTTTAAGCATTTTGTAGTATACAACCTCCTCAAATTGGCTTCCTGACAAAGTCCAATTTTGCTGCCTCAGAGTAAATGTTCAATTTTCCTAATATTAATTTAGACAGTTGCAGTTTCCCATTTAAATAATTAGTCTGTATATGAAACTTGAGGAATAAACAAAGTTTAAAATAAATAATGAATGAATCTCTTAAGTCAATAACATTGATCTAGCACTCTCCTAAAATCAAATTGTGAAATAGCAATTTCTTTTGATTGGAATTATAGCATACTGCTAGAAAACATGATTGACATTTTATTTTCTGGCCAGTTATTGAATATAAAACTAATTTTAAGTCTCTGAGTATTTCCTAGGTTTGCTTTAAATATATTTAAATACTATATAAAATGTGTACCCATTTACACACTCCAGCAAATACACAAGGTGAATGTGCAAAACTCTACATAAATGTATATCCTTAAAATGCTATAACTACATTTTATGAGGATAGAAACTCTAAAGTATCCTTTGAAAAATAACACTTTTCAACTTTCCAAAGACTGAACAGTTCCGTAGATTGGAGAGAGGACATATTTTCTACAGCTAGCATCTATAGTCAAAATGTCTTAAGATTCTAATTCAAATAAAAGAACAATGGTCATTCTTTCCCTTTTTTTGTGCCACTTGAAGGGAATGTTTTGACTTTTCTACCTTGTAGAAGTATTTTCTGTGCAAAATGATATTAAAATTGGGTCTAGATTTATCTACATAGGTCTGATACAGTTCATCCTTTCAGGACCCTGAATCTTTCATTTTATAACATTTCTGAGGTTTGTGACAGAAGAATGTGCTTATTAGCGTTAAAATGGAGGTTTATGTCTCTACTACAAAAGCAGCTTGTGAAATTTGGAATTGTGAAACCATCTTACCTGATATCAGTCCTGATTAATAGACCTCTGAGAATAACCAACCTCTAGAGCAGCTTGACCTCAATATGATTGGTGGCAGACAACGAGTAAAACACAGTTTGCTGAAGGACACTCTGCAAACTTCGTACTATATAGGAAAGCTTAAGGGTGAACATAGGTCACTGTGAGTGTCTGGTAACCCAATCCATCTCTTTTCACAGTTCCTATGAATATGTAAATGGGTGCAATCTTTCCAGCCCTCTAGAGCTTCTATGCACTTTATGACTAACCACCATACCAGCCTCCTGGAAGCCACTGTTCAAGGTCTCCTATTAACCTTTTTGTCTTTTATTTTTCCTCTCTTTCCCTTTCAGACTCCTCCACTCCTAAATGTAAGTAAAGACCTTAATCTTTTTTTCCCTCTGCTTTAAAAATCTTCTGTTTCCCAATCTGTGAAATCAGGATAAGCTGTTCAAAGCACTTAGTAAGTCCTGTAGGTTTTTTTTTTTTTTTGTCCTGAAAACATCTACTGGCTGTTATCATCTCACAGTACCACCTTGTTCTTTTTATGACTCACCTTCTGGTTCTTATTTTCTTTTAAGGTCTCACTTAACCTCTAAGCTCCAATTTACATGCCCATTAGTACCCTAGTCACATGTGCTCTGTCTTTCTTCTAAACTCCTAAAGCCTTTATTATTCGTAGTAATAAATGGTTCTTATTATTTGCTATCTTAAATTATTCATGAATACATCTTTCTTACTAAATTGAAACATCTCTGAGGGAAGGAAATATGCCAGATGAATTATCCCTCCTTGTACAGCACAGGACACAGTGACTCTCACAGAGTCAGTGCAACTACTTTTGAAAAGTTGGCTGTTGAAATTCATCTTTGCAGTATATTTGATTGTTTTATTTGTTAAGGTTTTGGTTCTCTATCTCAATTACAAGTTCTTGTAGGTCAGAAACCAGGCTTGTCTCTGGCAAATATAAAAAGTGAGCTTACTTGGCATTCACTATCTCTTCCTCATTTGCACTCTTCCTGTGCTCAGTGTCTTAGTGCTCTTTCATGCCAATAAGACCTGTTCCCAGAGAAGATTTTTGGCAGTACTATGCATTTCCAATAGTATGTTATTTTCACCGGTTGTCTTGACTTTTTCATCATTTTAGATTCAGAAACTTATAATTTTCTTCTTTCTTTTTGAAAAATATTTTACACTTGCTAAGAATGTGAGCTATGAAATCAGATATTTTCTATGTTAGAATTCAGCCGCAGATAACAGTATCTGTAATTGGCAAGTTTATTTTTGATATGTTTGTATAATAATCATTAAAATGTAGTTAATGAAAATATTGACTTCATAGGCTGTTATGAGTGCTGAAAGACAAAAGGCAAGTACAGTGTTTAGCTCAGTGACTGACATATAGTAAGTGCTCAATAAAGTTTAGTTAATGACTATTGATGAAGTTGCTATGTACAAATTCTGGGAAGATTATGGTGATAGCATGAGTTCTCAATTTCTCTGAACCCTGCATGAAAGCAGCTATATATTAAAACCAACACCCATAGGCAAAATTTACAACAAAACTAGGTGACAAGGTTTCCCAATGGATTCTAAACTTACAAGAGTATGGACAAATCACCAATAGCTGTATGACCTACATTCATGTCTGCTATGAGGAAAAAGAAAATAATTACCACCAGGTGACAACTGACTGTCCTGACAACAGGAGAGTCCCAAGGTAGCTAATATGTATTTACTAGAGATCACAGCAGGCCTATATGAGAAGAACAGTAAAAATTAGGAGGAGTTTTCCCCATGTTAAGTAACAGGTGCATACAAGAGGCACACAGTAAAATATCTGAAGGAGCTGGAGCAGTTTCACCCATGAACTCTCAAAAATGATGAGTCAGGACTCACTTATATGTCAGGGCCCATACTAAGGAGAGACCCTGAGAGTGGAATCAAAATGGAGGAATATAGGGGATAATAAAGATGAAGAAAGGAAAGGTCCAGACCAAAATGGAAGAGGAGAACTCAGCAAAACCAGAGAAAAAGTTCAAAGCCATATATTTGAACTCTACTCAAAAACAGCAGAAGAGTATTTGTGAAATTGAAAAACAAAAAAGAAAAGAAAATATGTTCCTGAATACAAACTCACTCCAAAAGTTCAAGTGAATAAAAATAATACAAAGAAGAATAATATCACTGTAACAATGAAAGTACCCTAAAAAGACATTTATAAAATAGATCAAAACTGTAACCTAGTAGGGCTACCATAACTGAGTACCACGAACAAGTGGCTTAAAACAACACAAATTTATTCTCACAGTTTCGAAGACCAGAAGTCAAAAATCAAGGTTACCAGCAGGTTCCTGATCCCTCTGAAGGATTTAGGGAATAATTCTTCCTTGCCTCTTCTAGGCTCTTGTGACTGCCAGCTATTCTTAGCTTATAAACCTGCTACTACAATCTCTGCCTCAATCTTCACATTGTCTTTAATGGCCTCTTCACATGGCATTTTCCTTTTTGTGTTTCTGTGTCCAAATTTGCCTCTTCTTATATGGACACCCGTCACTGGATTAAGGTCCACCCCAATCCAGTGTGACCTTATCTTAACTTGAGATCTGAAAAGATACTACTCCCAATTAGGGGCATATTCATGAGTATCAGGGGTTAGACTTTCAAAATATCTTTAAGGAAGACACCATTCAAAGAGGTATATAAGGCATGAGTATGTGAAGTTATATTAATCACAGTTATGAAAACCAGAAACAAGGTAACAATTCATGAAAGAACTAGAAATTAAAGAAAATTATTTTGGAAGACTACATTAGAAGAAAATGAGATTATGCCTTATGAGCTATATCAGGGAAATCTTAAAAATAAAAATAATTAAAAGGAAAAAGAATGAAGGAAGAATTTCACAGGTTTGAAAGTAAGGGGCAAATAGTAAAGATAGGCAAAGAAGATAAAAAAATACTGCTAAAAGGAGTCCCTGAAAAAGAAAATGAAATCAAGGGAGTAAAAGAAATTCTAAAAACTATACTCAAAGGAAACTTTCATGGAAAAAATAAAGAAACAAACAAACAAACATAAAACCTCCTACAAATGGAAAGAACATACCATAAATCTGAGAATGTTGACCCAGAATGAACAAAACCAATATACAGTCTGGTAAAGTTAGTGTACCTTAAAGAAAAAAAAGAAAATCCTTTGGGCAGCAAAACCAAAACTAAAACTAAAATAAACAAACAAAAACCAAACCTATGACTGTAAATCAAAGAAGATATTAAGTAAAAACTCTATTGGAAATGGAAGTGTCAATATGAGCTCATGAGGTATTTCATCTTGGATATATATCAGTCCTAACTCTGCTCACTTAAAAGATCTAAACACAATGACTAACCCAGAAAAGGTGAAAACACTTAGTGCACAGATTTTGATCTTAAATACCACTTTTTCACTAAAAGTAACTGTAGCTTCTTGTAGAAAATGTGCAAAATAATCCTGGACAATTTTGTGATGGTAGATAATAAGGAAGCTTTCAAATGTCAAAAAGACTCAAAACAACTTGAGATTCCACTGGCCAATGAGAGAATTATTTGAACTTTAATGATAATAACAATTTCAATGTATGGAAACCCATCAAATATATTTAAATTCATGAGTCCCTAAAACATGGTCAAAATGAGAGGGTGATAGGGAAACCAGTTCATTACCTTGGAAACTGCTAATTGCAGCAAAGAATCAGACTTTATCCCATTTTTCTTATATCAGTTATATCCCTGGGTATCCAGATAGTAAATGAGGGAAGTATCTGTTTATAAAAGATCCCAGCCAATAAATGAAAAATAAACTATAGAATTAGAATATCTCCATTTTGCAATACCCAGTAAAATAATGGGTTTAAGTATTAACCATCTCCAGCTGTAAACATTATGAAAAGACAGACAAATCATCATTATATACTTCCTGTTGAAAAAACACAAAGGTATCTAGAATCTTACCAAAGGATTAGAACCTGAAGTTTAGCAAGCCTCTGGATTCAACTGCTAATTTGCAGGAAATGATGAGGGCAGAGGAACAGGGTAAGAGTACAAAGAATATATAACCAGTAAAATCCAGAAGGTCAAATGGCCTGGGTCCCTCAATGAATAAATAGATTAAAGGTTAGCTTTCTATTGTATACATAAGAAAGGGAGGGAGAAGGAACTTGGAAATTGAATCAGACCTAAAGCACCTAAAGCATTATTATTTTTTTAATGAACAAGATGAAGCTTTGTGTCAAAAGTAAGAAACTTTGTATAATAAAACTATAAAATAATGCAAGAATTCATCAGTCTAAGTGTTGGCATGGTAGTTACTGAGGGAGAGGAGAGATTAACTCAGGCTGTGATTGGAACCAGGCACTTGTAAGGGGCTTCTGGATTTATTGGCAAAGTTTTATTTCTTGGTCTGGGTAACAGATGAAAGGTATAATAATAATTCATTAAGCTGTATATTTAATTTTGTGTATTTTTTGTCTATTTCTGCATTTTATTTTGCAACTTTAAAAAGAAGTAGAGATATCAACAAGTAAAAGGGAGATGGTCTAATTGTCATTTCCCCAATAATCCTGCATAAATGATTACATGTGTTTCTTTTTTTTTTTCCTTTTTGCGGTATGAGGGCCTCTCACTGCTGTGGCCTCTCCCGTTGCGGAGCACAGGCTCCAGATGCGCAGGCCCAGCGGCCATGGCTCATGGGCCCAGCCGCTCCGCGGCATATGGGATCCTCCCAGACCGGGGCACGAACCCGTATCCCCTGCATCGGCAGGCGAACTCTCAAACCACTGCGCCACCAGGGAGGCCCTACATGTGTTTCTTAAGCATCAGGTCAGATGGTATAATTCATTAATGGTACTATTCCCACTTTAAACAGCAAATCAGCCAGAACCAGTAGTATCCTGAGACTTCTGAAATAGTCTACTCTTATCCATTTATGAAATGACTTATATTTCAATATTCAAGATTTTTTCATCCAGCTAATGGGAATAGAGTAGTGCAATTTTAGATTATCTAAAACTTTTTCATGAAGATAGCCAATTAAAAAAAATCTCATCAGTATCAAAGGACTTTGAATCAGTACATTTTACATGAACATCTATAACTTTATAGAATAATGATATGTTTAGATCCTGTGAGATAGCCCTTTAGGCTCACATGATACATTCAATTAACTTAAAAATGAGGAAACACAAGTCTATATGCCCATCAAGGCTAATTTCTTGAAACTTTTTGTTAGCATCCCAGAAAGCTCACTAGAATTTAGATAGTTAAAAATGTTTAAGATACATCTTAAGATGTCTAAGATGTTAAGATAAGACCTAGGAATTTGTATTTGCACACACACATTGTGTCCCTTTAACAATTACACACAGTGAATTATCTCCTCATTATCTCTTAACTAATTATCTCTGCATGTATATTTTGGATATTTCAAATTGTAAACACCTATTCTTTATTTGGGAAACTCTGAAAAAAAATTTGAGAAACTAACTACAAGGTATAATTCTAGGGAATAATTATACCTAAGAATACACACAATGAGATATGAAATTGAGAGATGATTTCTGTTTCTTCCCTTCCTGAAGCCATATTGTAAACTGGTTTCCTTGAGACACACTAAATTTTAAAAATTGATTCTCTTTTTAGTTTAGCCAGGCTTTTTATAAGACATCTCCTTATTTACTAAAACCTTTTTTGCTCCTGTGTAAAGATTTGTGGTTTCCATTATACTTGTCATACACACTTCTATTAATTTTATTCTAATATGTTTTATGTAAATTGAACTATCAGAAATTGGATTTTTTGGATTTTGCTATATTTATTAACTCATTATTGTTGATGTAGATGAATACTATTGAATTCAATTTGTTTTGTAATTAGTTATCTTACTAAATAATTATATATTCTATATTTAAGACATTATATATTTTAAAATACATTATTGATTTGATAACTATTTTTCATGACAAACATTTTAAAATGAAAAAAGAAAAAGAAAGAAATCTTATTGCATCAAAATTATACATAAATGTTAAGGTACATTCCAGCTTTGGAATAATTTGGAATGTTTCCAATTTTAGAAATATTAGTATATGGAAAACTTTGCATCTTGGAATTATGGTCACTTCTGTGTAATATACTATAATTGTTTCAAGGTGAGTTTCATGGTTATTTTCAATAAAAAAGCCACATCATCAACAAATATTTATATTCTTTAGTTGTCTTTTCAATTTTCTTTAAAAAGTGTATCAAGAACTTTCAGAAATATGTTAAGTGATCAAACTGGTAGTGGGTGGCCTTGTCCTGTTTCTGAATTTTGTGAAAAAATTTTTAAAGTTTTCCTCTTAGAGTTAGTGAAGTTTCTTAGTATGTGTGTATAAATGTGCATGTATATTAAATATGCATATGTAGTATAATCTTATATAGTAAATATATTGTATACACACACTATATGTGCATTTATTTGTATGTGTATATATGTAACATGTATATACATGTATAGATATGTATGTGCATATATATATACACATAAAGGTAATATAAGTATGTTCTCAGATTATGTGTAATAATGTTTGTTTATTTTTTCCATTTCGACCCTATTCATGCTATTAAGCTCATGAGTATTTCCTTGAATTCTTTCATTCAACAAATCTTTATTGAATTGCTCAAAAATCATAGTCTCTTTTAGAGGATATGTGTGATTCTTTTCTCATAGAACTTACATATTTATATAGAGAGGAAGATGATCAAATAACCATAATAATGAATGTAAAAGCTAACAAGTACTAATATAAATATATCAAACTTATTGTGTGTCAGGCATGTTTGTAATGTTTTAAAATATATTATCTTATTTAATCCCCTAAAATGGGAAATATATTATTATCATTATCTGTATTTTAGAACAGAGGAAATGGGGAGAAAGAAGTTACATAACTTGTTCATTATCATAGAGCAAATCAGGGGCAGAGCCAGGACCCAAACACAAGCAGGCAAACTGAAATAATGGCCTTAGGGAAAGGAACAGGGCCCTTTGAAAATATTTAGCAAAGAAACTTACTCTAGAACATGCCATAAGGAAGAGACATCTAAGGCTAGGTAAAATTTTACCAGGGAAAGAAAATAATGGAGAGTATTTAAAACATAATGAGTGGTATGTACAAAATCCCTGCAATGAGAAGAAACATGACCTGTTTAGGGGACTGATAGATGGTCAGTGAGGTTGCAAACTGTGAAGAAAAGTGTGTTTTGAGATGACATTAAAGATGGAAATAGGGGCCAAACCATAAAGGTTTTGTTGGTTCATTTAAAGATTTTGGTCTTTATCTAAAGAGCACCAGAGAGTAACTAGAGAGTCTCAATTCCCCATAGAGAGTGAAGGATGGTGTGACAGATGTTCAGAATGCTTTTTGGAAATATTGTTTTGTCTAAAATGAGAGAGGGCTGGTCAGACTGGATATGGGGAGATCACATGGTAGAGTATTCTAGTAGTCCAGATGAGAGATAATGGTAGTGTTTTTTAAGATGGTAATGCTGAAGATGGGGGAAAACTGGTCAAATTAGAGATAATCAGGATTTGGGGATGAATTGGAGATGAGGAAGAGGGAGAGCTAGGTGAAGAAACTGGATGGAAATGATGCCATTTGCTAAGGTGGAAAATATAAAAGGATGACCAATTTGGGGTGGTGGTGATAGTGAGGATAATACTCAGTACTTTATTGATCTACTGTTTGACTTGCCTGTGAGTCTTGGAAATGGAGGAGACAATGAGGTAGATGGAAAACTAAGAGGATCTAGGACAAAGCCTTGAGAAACACAGCTCTTTTAGCTGCTGGTAGCAAAGAACAAAAATACAAAAGAAACAGTATTGACATCCAAAGAAATAGAAGGAAAATCAGAATGAGGTCATGTTATGAAAACCAGGGGAAGGTAATGTATTGGAAGGAAGGACTTGTATCAAAAGCTGCTGATAGGCTAAGGAAGATGAGAGATGGCAAATGTCTATTGGGTTTAGTAACCTAGAATTTGCTGGGAACTTATGTTGAAGTTGTTTTGATGAAATGCTACGTGGAATTCAGATAATAGTATGTTGCCTTGTAAATGGGAGGTGAGGCAATAAAAATAATGAGTAATGAGAACTCATTTAAAAGTTTGGCTACAAAGATGAGAAAAAATCGAATGGTATCTGGAGGGGCACACTCCCCTAGACCTCGCCAAATTATAATGATATATCTTTAAATAATAGAGTGTTTATAGATGTTCTAACTTAACATGTGTTATAGTGTTATAATGATATAAATCACAATAATAGGTGATTTTAAAGATATTTAAATGTAAACAGCTGGAGAATGGTGAATATCTTTTTTCATTTTTGTAGTCCCATTTTTTTTCCCAACACAGTTACCTCCAGCAAAGTAGGCACACAGTAAATACTCATGTGAATGAATGAAGTTCAGCATTCTGCTTATGATTCAAAGAGTAGACAGACCATCTTAAAAGTTCCTGTGTTCCAGGAACTTTTTGAATAATTTCTAATTAGAAATTGTTTTATCACTATCCTATGTGCTTTTTTAGAAAGTTCACAAATGATTTCTACAATCAAAATATAAATTATTATCTAACAATCCGTATTATTATTGTTATTTGAAAAGAGAAGACCTACATAGTTGAACTTTGCAGGGTTTATCATAAATTAAATGTACAATCAATATTGGCAAAGTAATTTCCAAGAGTTTGGGGCTATGTAACTAAGTGAGTATTCATATAATCTATTAACAAGACTTAAAAATTATAAATATATATTTCCCAATAAACTTGAACTGTACAAGTAAACAAAATGATTTTTTTTTTAATTTATAAATATGCATAGCCACATAAAAATGTACAAATCTGTGTAATATATAAAAACTGCTTAAATAATCCACAGTACTTACTGGAGAGCTCAGAACAGCACCACAGTGGAATACCTCACTAACATTACCATACAACATTGTGACAGTTTATAGGGCCAGTGCTGAACAAATCAAATATTCTGAGACTCTGTTAAGCAAATAAAATGGTACCCCAAATTTATTAAAGGCATAGCAAAGGGAATTAGTGGATCCGTAGGTTGACATACAAACATAGTAATTAACATTTTTATGTCATCTTACAAAGATAAAAAACAAAAGATTCAATGCAGCCCCCCAAAGTATAGTTCCCTTCTTCAATTTTAGAATGATTTATTAATAACTACTTGGATGGAAATGCATGGCATTACCTTGTTCATGTTTGGCAAAATAATAATGGTAGTGTTAATAACAATAATTCCCTGAGTCCTTCAAATCAAACACTGATACAGAGTTCTATGTTTAGGGCAATTTAAGTATTTAAAATACATTTAAAAATTAACTAAAGCTACATTTTAAAAGATATCAAAAATGACTTTTCTAAGAAATACAACTCCAGTGGAAAAAAATGTTGTATTTTTGCTTGAAAATATTAGCCACAAATAAAGCTATACTTTTGGAATATAGTTAAGAATACTGCATACCATTTCACCCCCATTCATCTTGAGGTTCTTTAAATGATATCTATTTGATCAATTCGTTGATATTGGGCCAGTAGATTTCTTCCTGGTTTGTGCTGGCTAAAGATGCTGAAACTCTAGGTATTTGAAATGTGTTTGATGAGTCCTTTATTTGATTCAAGTATTATTTATTAAAAACTTAACCTGTCCATAACTACCTTTCTGAAGCTTTGAAAGATTCTTTTGGGTAATACAAGTGGCACTTGCCTCAAGGATAATCCAAACTTTTACAATAGTGAAGACCTGTATAAAACTGACTAATATAAGGAAACTATATTATATACTCTGAGGTAATAAAAGAAAGATTAATTCTTACCAGTAAATGTCCTATATTTTAAAAAATGTAAGATTGTTGAACATCTAATCTATGCCAGAAACTAGTCAGTAGGTGTTCAATATCATCCCATTAATTTCACCTGCTAAAAATGGTGCTTTAGGGCTTTCCTGGTGGCGCAATGGTTGAGAATCTGCCTGCCAATGCAGGGGACAAGGGTTCGAACCCTGGTCTGGGAAGATCCCACATGCCACGGAGCAACTAGGCCCGTGAGCCACAACTACTGAGCCTGCGGGTCTGGAGCCTGTGCTCCGCAACAAGAGAGGCCGTGACAGTGAGAGGCCTGCACACTGTGATGAAGAGTGGCCCCCACCCGCCGTGACTAGAGAAAGCCCTCGCACAGAAACGAAGACCCAACACGCCAAAAATAAATAAATAAATAAATAAATAAA
Organism: Mesoplodon densirostris; assembly: GCF_025265405.1. Taxonomy (NCBI): domain Eukaryota; kingdom Metazoa; phylum Chordata; class Mammalia; order Artiodactyla; family Ziphiidae; genus Mesoplodon; species Mesoplodon densirostris. The sequence continues at coordinate 71,636,632 of NC_082662.1, forward strand.
TAAATAAATTTATAAAAACAAAAACAAAACAAACAAAAAAATGGCACATTAGTAACACAGTTAGAGATATAGCCATACAGTACATTAAACACTTTGTGAAGTTTTTGGAATAAAATGTCTCAATAAATATTTTTAATGCATAAATATGCCAGACAGTAATCAAGACGGTATGGTAATGGCACAAAAACAGAAATATAGATCAATGGAAAAAGATAGAAAGCCCAGAGATAAACCCACACACATATGGTCACCTTATCTTTGATAAAGGAGGTAAGAATACACAGTGGAGAAAAGACAGCCCCTTTAATAAGTGGTGCTGGGAAAACTGGACAGCTACATGGAAAAGAATGAAATTAGAACACTCCCTAACACCATATACAAAAATAAACTCAAAATGGATTAAAGACCTAAATGTAAGGCAGACACCATCAAACCCTTAGATGAAAACATAGGCAGAACACTCTATGACATACATCACAGCAAGATCCTTTTTGACCCACCTCCTAGAGAAATGGAAATAAAAACAAAAATAAACAAATGGGACCTAATGAAACTTAAAAGCTTTTGCACAGCAAAGGAAACCATAAAGAAGACGAAAACACAACCTTCAGAATGGGAGAAAATATTTGCAAATGAAGCAATGGACAAATGATTAATCTCCAAAACATACAAGCAACTCATGCAGCTCAATATCAAAAAAACAATCAATGCAATCCAAAAATGGGCAGAAGACCTAAGTAGACATTTCACCAGAGAAGATATACAGATTGCCAACAAACACATGAAAGGATGCTCAACATCACTAATCATTAGAGAAATGCAAATCAAAACTACAATGAGGGGCTTCCCCAGTGGAGGAGTGGCTGAGAATCCACCTGCAAAGGCAGGGGACACGGGTTCGATCCCTGGTCTGGGAAGATCCCACATGCTGCAGAGCAACTAAGCTCGTGTGCCACAACTACTGAGCCAGTGCTCTAGAGCCCGTGAGCAACAACTACTGAACCCGCATGCTGCAACTACTGAAGCCCGCGCACCTAGAGCCTGTTCTCCACAATGAGAGAAGCCACTTCAATGAGAAGCCTGCACACTGTAACAAAGACTAGCCCCCGCTCGCCGCAACTAGAGAAAGCCCGCACGCAGCAATGAAGACCCAACACAGCCAAAAATAATAAATAAATAAATAAATAATTTTTTTTTTTTAAAGAAAAAAACTACAATGAGATATCATCTCACACTGGTCAGAATGACCATCATCAATAAATGTTTGTAGAGAGGGTGTGGAGAAAAGGGAGCACTCTTATACTGTTGGTGGGAATGTAAATTGATAGAGCCACTATGGAGAACAGTATGGAGGTTCCTTAAAAAACTAAAAATAGAACTACCATATGACCCAGCAATCCCACTACTGGGCATATACCCTGAGAAAACCATAATTCAAAAAGAGTCATGTACCAAAATGTTCATTGCAGCTCTCTTTACAATAGCCAGGACATGGAAGCAACCTAAGTGCCCATCAACAGATGAATGGATAAAGAAGATGTGGCACATATATACAATGGAATATTACTCAGTCATGAAAAGGAATGAAACTGAGTTATTTGTAGTGAGGTGGATGGACCTAGAGACTGTCAGACAGAGTGAAGTAAGTCAGAAAGAGAAAAGCAAATACCATATGCTAGCACATATACATGGAATCTAAAAAAAAAATGAGAGAGAAAATGGTCAGAGGAGCCTAGGGGCAAGATGGTAATAAAGATGCAGACCTACTAGAGCATGGACCTGAGGATATGGGGAGGGGGAAGTGTAAGTTGGGACAAAGTGAGAGAGTTGCATGGACATATATACACTACCAAACGTAAAATAGATAGCTAGTGGGAAGCAGTCACATAGCACAGGGAGATCAGCTTGGTGCTTTGTGACCACCTAGAGGGGTGGGATAGGGAGAGTGAGAGGGAGGGAGATGCAAGAGGGAAGAGATATGGGGACATATGTATCTGTATAACTGATTCACTTTGTTATAAAGCAGAAACTGACACACCATTGTAAAGCAATTATACTCTAATAAAGATGTTTAAAAATGTATATTTTTATTTCAGAAATATGCCATTCTGAGTCATGATATTAAATGGCAAGTATTGTTAATAAAAATATATTTAACCACAATGTGTGTTTACTAGTTTGAGATACAGACGAAAACACAGGAACCTAACTTAACTAAATACAGTAATGATTACTCTCTTTTGTGAGGCTTACATATTATTTAAAATTTACCTAGTTTAATTAGGATGAACTATGAATATATTAAGAAAATATGTTATAAAATAGTTTTTTATCACTATTTTATAGATTTTTTTTGGTGAGGGCTTAGTTTATTTTTTATTTTATATTAAAAAGATGGGTTTATAGGAAGGACTTGATATAATGAAAGTATAATTGGTTGTCATCACTGTTAATCATTTCAGGTATATAAGAAGGAGGAAGACATCAAAGGGGAAGAATCACTGTCTAGGTTGTGTCCACAGAGTTGACTATCAACAATCTCTCTTTCTTTATCCTGCCTAAGGCAGGAGTAATCTTCCAGTTTCCTCTGACCTCTAAAACATTTCAAGAGTGAAAAAGGCACCCCAGAAGAGATCAAAGGAATGAGTGTGTATAACTTCTGATGGTATCATGGTGGAAATGCACTTGTAGATTTTGTTATAGTTCTTTTCACTATCTCACTTTATTTTCAGCAATTACTTTCACACTTGTTTTATGTTTCCAGGTCTCTTTTTGTGGTTATATACATATCCATTCTTGTTTTCATAAGTACATCTCATGAGGTGGTATTCATCACTGAAATATTTTGGTTAATCACCCCCCTTTCTCTATTAACTGCTATGCTTCATATTTCCCTTAATAACTCATCTTACATCCTGCTGCTTAGAAGGTGGAGAAATGCTTGCCTTTTAGAGGGATTTTAACTCATTCTGGTCACTAGAAAGGAGGAGTATATTAAATGGATTCAGGGTACTTGACAGGAGTTAATACAGTTTGAAAGAAGAGATTTGTTTCTATCTCACTCAAAGGATCAGGTCAAAAAGCCTTTCTTCCTTCCATTTCCTATTACTGCTAAAGGTATAATTTGGACTCCATTTTAAACTAAATCCTTGGATGGGGGGGCGGGGGATGTGAGTCTGTCCAAACCCAGCTCACACTACATTTGGTGCTTATGCTTTATGAGGAACAGGTTATAAGATCCTACTCCTAGGGTTAAGGTCTCAAGATGCGAGAAAGCTTCCTCTATCAGAGACCTGAGACTTTACACTCTTTCTCCACTCAGAGACATGCCATTCTCAACATGGAAGCATTTAGAAGGAGATACAGAAGTTATTTTCACACTTAAGAACTCCTCATTTGGACAGAGGGTAGCCAAAGGTCATTCTTTTTGCTTCACTCTTCTTAGAATTTCACATAGTTTAAATAAGAAATTTATCTCCTTCCTCTCATGTTTTCTTACTCTAATAGATTTCTGTTTTTCATTTTGTTTTTTGCTTGCTTTTTTTAGTGACATTGCTAAGAACCAATATCACCAGCAAGAAAAATTTGAGTTCCTATGTAATTATGCTGCTATGCAATTATAAATATCATAGTAACCACAATACAAGTTTTTTTTTTAAGCTCATAAATGTCTAAATCATTTATCCTGGCTACACTTACTTTCTTTTTCAAGATCCTTTTGTATGATTAACACCTTTTCTTGGTTTGTCCATTAATTAAATTATTCATCCTCAATATTTTGTATGATATTGCAGGCACTGCTACAAGAGAAAAATGAAACTTTTTGTCTGAGTACCATGTGGTAAAGCAGGAGAGTTATTCCATTTCAGTATCACAAGAGTGAACAACTGTGGGATCTTGGGTCCAAAAGGGAAGTGAAGCAGAGGTGTAATAATGACAAGAGAAAGAACTGCTAGCAGTTTCAGGAGATGAACGCTTATGCCAAAATCCTGTAGGGACCTCTGAGCCATAGTAGAAAGATACACGGTATTTGTGTCTCAGTTGTCAGCCCTGCAGCAATGAATTTTGCTAAGTGAGAATTCTCCTCCTCTTGTACCAGATTTACACAGTTGAAACCAAAAAATTCAGAGGAATATAGCAGTTGGAGTGCAGGGCAACAAGAATTGGGAAGGAAGGTCGGGCATATTACAGGAACGGCTTTAGGAATAGTTCAACACTACCCACCTTCATGTTACCTACATCACGGGCTGCCTGCTGGAATCAGCTGTTTACATCTACACATAGGTCTGCCCTCCACCTGAGCCAGGTGTTCTTAATTACCAGTTCTGCCTGGAGGGGCATACTGGGATTGTTTCTTGTATTCACAGACACTATGTTAAACCTCTGAGCTTGTGGCCAAAAGGAAAGTCAAGGGCTTCCCTGGTGGCGCAGTGGTTGAGAGTCCGCCTGCCGATGCAGGGGACACGGGTTCGTGCCCCGATCCCGGAGGATCCCACATGCCGCGGAGCGGCTGGGCCCGCGAGCCATGGCCGCGGAGCCTGTGTGTCCGGAGCCTGTGCTCCGCAACGGGAGAGGCCACGGCAGTGAGAGGCCCGCGTACAGCAAAAAAAAAAAAAAAAAAAAAAAAAAAAAAAGGAAAGTCAAGCAAACAGACAAAACCCTGTCTCAGTGGTAAAGGTACCTCCTTATTACAAGAACTAGATCTCCGTTCTCCCTACTCAACAGCTTCCCCTCAGTTTCTGTGGGTTTTCTACTTCCTGGCTTGCATGATAGATCAATGAGAGTGAGAACTAGGACTTCAGCAAGGTGTTGCTGGGTTTAAGTACCTATTTGCTTCGCTAAGTGTAAGGATAATAATTATGTTGGCGTACCTTCCATACTGCTTATCCTGTGCTAAGCACTTTGTTTATTGTGTCTCAATTAATCTTCACAATAACCTTGCGTAGACTAAAATATATTCCCTTTTACACGGAGAAGAAAAAATAAGGCACAGCAAGTTAAAGAGTGCAAAGAGCATTTTCTGAATACATGAATGAATACATTCAGTCAATGGGAATATTTATTCAGCAACTCGAAGTAAACCTTGTCTATGGAACTCAAGTCTTATTATATGAAAAGGAAGGATGGGAAGGAGGAAAGAAATGAACATCAAATTTTAAACATCAGTGCGGGACTCAAAGGCTAGCAGGCATCATTGCCCTAGGCATACTGAATCATGAAATCAGTTGAGGGTTGAAGAAGTGAGACTTAGAGTTGGGGAAGTCAGAGGTGGGGGAAAAAGGCATTTTTAGGCATGAGCTAGATGAGCTCTGATTCTCTAGTGTGCATGTTTGAACTCTGCCCTGTTTTATAATACTTATTGCCTGTGGGTGGCCCCAGGGTTAATTGTGGCTAGAAGGGGCCCTGAAGCCTTTGGGTAAATCCTTTTTGGAAGAGAGGCTGGGGTCAAATATCTGAAAATAATTCACATTTCTGAGTTCTTTTTGTGGGGGTGAATATGGAACCATCTAACTTGTTTTCTATACTCTGAAATTCATGTCTTTCTAGTTCTTTCCTCTCTTTTGCTTCTGGTAGATGTTTTTTTGTTTGTCTCCTTTCTCTCTTTTCATGTGCCAAGAAATGACTTGTAAATTAGAACTTACCTAGTTATTTTACTAGCTGCTAATTATTCCAGTTACCTAACTAGTGATTTATCCTGGATTTTTATTAAAAAGCAAAAAGTCATTCCAGCTCTGCCTTGATGACCAGCCTCTGGGCCCCATCAATATTTACCAACACTTTCAAAACCTTTGGACTGAACAATATCTGCTATTTTCTCTACTTTTATTGCTGACAATTATATTCTATTATAGAATGATTTCTATGGCTTCCCTGGTGGCGTAGTGGTTGAGAGTCTGCCTGCCGATGCAGGGGACACGGGTTCGTGCCCCGGTCCGGGAAGATCCCACATGCCACGGAACAGCTGGGCCCTTGAGCCACGGCCGCTGAGCCTGCGCGTCCAGAGCCTGTGCTCCGCAACGGGAGAGGCCACAACGGTGAGAGGCCCACGTACAGAAAAAAAAAAAAAAAAGAAAAAGAACATAGGCTTTAGAGCCAGACACACCTCAAATGAATGCTGTCTTTGACACTTATCAGCTTTTGCCTTTGGGAAACCAATTTAAACTTCTTGAATCTTAGTTTTCTTATCTGGAAAATGGGACTAATGATATTTGCTCATAGGCTCACATAAATTAAGGAGTATAAAATCTTTTACATGTTGTTTAGAACATAAGTACCTAACAGGTGACTTGTAAATTTTAGTGTAGTTACATGTGTACTCATCTACCACCACCCACCGACATCCCATGTATGTATTTACCTCATTATTGAATAAATATGGTTACAACCAAGCTTGGCAGTTGCCAGTGGATACCATGGATGAAGTGTCCTTCTACATCTTCACTAGCCACTTGGATTTGGACTACTTCCTCCTCCTCAGTTCTAAGTCTAAGACCAAAGGGTAGCTCCCTAGCTGCTCTAGTGACATGGATTTCTACTTCAAAACATCACTGAATTGTATTTTTTTTCTTTCTCAACCAATTATCTGGCATAAATCAGTAAAATTTTCTGATGTCTCAGAAGCATTTTAGCTTACAGCTGTACATAAACCTAGATTGAGAATGAATTATCAACAAATAGTAAAAGAATAATATTTCCATTGGGAGATGAGAGACAACTTATTTTCTCAAATACATTTTTCTAAAAAAAAAGATGTTTGCGTTTTGGAGTTAATAGATCAAATTAGTACCTTCTTACTATTTTTTCCTAATTTTAATCAATGAGATTTCTTGAATGTATTTTAGTGGACATACATAATAAAAATCAGAGAAAAATGTATGAGAAAGAAAAGATACTAGTTATTAAAATAATTAACCCAGAAAGATGGAAATATTTAAGTTTGTACTACAGTTGCATGTATTCTTACAACCTAAATTGTTAAACAATAAAGTTAAAATAACTTCATTAGTAAACCACATTATGCAGATATTTAAAGTGAAAATTTATTTGATTTAAAATGTTTAGATGATTAGATTGTATTCATAGAAAAAAATCCAAACAAATAATTAATCAATAACATCTGAAAATTCTCATTTTAATGAGATTATCATATCATTTCATATAAATGATTTTCTTCCTTATGAGAAGAGCTTTTGATCCTCATATTTTAAACCATTCCCAAACCCTTAATCTTGGGTATAAATACCATCAAAAGAGAGATTTTATTATTATACTTATGAACCAGGGTGATATTTGGAGTTTTACTAACTGGTACCCTGTAGACACCAATCAATGAGACAATAGTATTGACCAATTAGAACGGATACTGGTGTGGAACATCCAGTAGAGACGCATTAGTGAATACTGCCTGCACATTAGCCTGTATGTGGATTTAAAACATAGAGCTATTATTATATGTATTCATATTTTGCCTAGACTATTCATTGCCCCAAATTGACAGGAATACAATAAAGTTCATGAGTTTCTGCTGATACCTGTTTTGTAGAGCCAGAAGAAAAATATGGCTAAATGTCAAAGTAATGAAGTTTATTGTATGTACGGAATGTAGTAAAATTTCAGAGCCTAACAGATTCTTTCTTATCTAATTATCATTATTCTCTTTTAATTGGAAGATACACAAATGTCAGACATTAAATCTAAGACAAATGTCAAGTGTAATCCCACACCTATACAGTAACATCCTTAGCATCCACATACAATTCAGCTGATCATTAGCAATTAGTAGCATTTCTCTGTCCATCTAATTGTTCTACTGATCTTTCCCAGGTGATTTTTCAGTTCTCTCAATGCACTGGCTTGGAGTTAAAATGTTATTGGCTTTTCATCTTGCAACCATTTCATTAGGGTTTTAGCCTGACTGAGCCCATTAAAATTGCTGCTGCAAACTTGGGCTGTGTTTACCCATGGGAGGTAAAGTGGAGCACAGGGCAACAACCATTCATAATTCAAATCCAAGAAACTCTTTTGCCTGAAATATTTAAATAGTTGAGACTAAGTGTTTTCTCTGCTTGAATGACAAGAATTACTTCAGTTCTCCACTTCAGTTTAAGTGAATCAGTCTGAGCCCATTTGAAGATGGTGAATTATCTATCTTAGCCAGAACCATTTCCTAGGACTGCTGTGAAAAAAGGAAATCAGGTAGTTCTTTCTCAGGTCTTAGCACATCTCTGTATTGAATCCCCCTTGACCAATCAGTCAGATAAGGAAAAGGAGTCTTACATAGTTTCAGTACCTCACTCTTTCAGAATGAGAGAGCAGAATATCTACCCAGCTGGGATCCTAACCAAGGGCTGCTTAATGCCAGAGCTCATGTTCCTATGAGTATCCCACAATGCCTATAAGACCAATGTTAAAGGAACAAGAAAGATGAGATAGCTTTGGGTCACTGATAGCTTACTACCTTTGGTCCAACACTGCAGCAAAAGAACCTTTTCTGTGTACAATGTCATCTAAGCCCGCAGCACAGGACAAAGTTTTTCTACCATTGCTAGGAACAGAATTGGCCTGAAAATGTCATGATCAGTTACCAGTGACTAGTGCAAAGAGTCACAGCAACATAAGGAAGTGCCAAGCAGGGACAAATATCTAGAAAAAGATGCAAACCCTTACAATAAATCATACCCATAATTAAATTATCAGATAAAAATCAATGATATGAAAATGTCTTTAAAAACAAAATTGCATTACCTTCCATTTGTATTCTACAAGGACTGTCTAGCCCACAGCCATATTCATTCATGCCCATCTCACCATAGTTCTTACTTGCCAACACCTCTCAAATATATGTTTTGGAACGTGATAATAGCATTGCATATACTTACATGGTAAAATATTAAATTCAGGTTCCTTTTCCTTTCTGCAAGATTTTTATTAAAAAAAAAACTAGGAATAGTTTATAGATTGAGGAGTGAATATATATGGTTTATTTAAGCATGCTGAATATTAAGTGATTTTTCACCTCATTACCATGTGTCTACCCATGCACCTGTGTTATTCTCCTAGCAGAGATTTTAACAATAATATCTAACTTTAATAAAGCCCCTGTTATGTACCAGGTACTGAGTCTGAACCCTTTAGATATGTAACCATTTAACCCTTATACAACTATATGAGGTATTAGAATCTACATTTTAGGGCTAAGGAAACTAAAGCTTGGAGAGGACAGTTAAAGCATCTGAAATCCCTCAACCAAGAAATGGCAGAGCGGTGATTGGAACTCAAATAGTCTGGTGACACATACTGATTAAGAGTTTTATGTGGTACTGTTACAATGTAGTTAGAGAAACTTAAATTTCTTCTTTGAACTTAATATCCATTGCCTCTTTCTAGTGAAATTTTAATCTCCAAGTGAACTTTTATGAGAATGGAAAGACAAAAATGTAATTTTGCCTAATTTCACTCATAAGTGATTTTTTTTAACTTCTGGAGTCCTTGAGATTTTATAATTTATTAAAATAAAGTGACTTAATATTTGACTATATTTATGCATTTTAATATGTTTAAAGCTGCTTTCATGTAGTATATACATTTCAGTTCATAAAACAATGCACAAAAACAGCAAGACTGTTTTAGATGGTGTTAGCCATACATGATGTATGACTGGTGCTCTGCTTCCAGATCTTTCAAGAAGATATTTGTTTGGAAGCAGTGAGACAGTTTCAGTAAGAAACTTAGTAAATCTGTGATAAGTTTTAAAATAATTTCTAGGATGTTATATAACGGTGGTTCTTAAATTTTCAAATACCCATACATTGCTTACCAAAAAATAAGTTGTGTTTTTTGCAAAAATGTGGACTCCAACAACCTTAACTGCCTAAGCCATGAATTTGAAAATGTTGTGTTTGCAATTACCTGTTCCGCATCTGAATGTGGTCTCTATTTCAAGAGACTTGGGATAGTGTTATTTCATCGTGCAAGTAGGCCAAGACCGGAGCTCTGTATTGTGTGCTGCTGTTCCCCTTTCTTGGGCACTTCTGATGGAGCCAGCACTCCTTCCTGATGGACTTCAGCATAATATTATACAGCTCTGCAGGCAACTACTACTAGCCAGTTAGAATTGACATGTGACCTGGACCCTACTTGTCACCCCTATATAAAAATTTAAAATCATAATCATAATCATAATAATGATGATAATAAATTTAAAAGCCCAAACAACAGCCTCAACAAAAGAAAAAAGAAAAAAAAAGAAAAAAAGGAAGAAAAAAAATCCTTTCAGGAAATAGACCATGGCCAAGGAAAAGGTCTAAGCTATAACAGCACCAGCCAATGAGCAACCACTTGAAGCTGCAAGCCTTTTCCTGTTTCATTTTCTCAAAAGCTGTAAGTCCAGGTTTCTGATGGGAGCTCAACCACAAATTTCTCTCTAGACAGGATAGCTATGCAATTAAATTTGATGATATATAAATACTTGCAAATGTCTGCCTTGTATTAGAAGTTTTTGTTTGCTCACCTTAGATTGCTAATTGCAAGTCTCTTGAAGGCAGAGACCACGTTCTTCGTAAGTGTTTTCCTTTACAGGTTTTTACTGTCAATGAATAGTTATCTAATAAAAATAATTGAATAAGTGATTCTCTAATCATTAACATATTCCTGGATCAGTTTTAAAGTGCTTTATTTTCTATAAAGATCTCTGCTGTTATCTAAACAAATAAGTGTGCACATCTGGCTTATAAACAAACTAATATCAATAAGATCTAAAATTCCCTGAGCCTGACCTTCCCCACCACTAATGACACCTACAGCAGATGCCAAATTTTGCATATTAATTGAATCTGTTACAGACAGTCTCATTTTCGGTCTTTAGATCGTCCAATCTAATTTAATGTCAAAATTTCATTGTCTCATTTTTTTTTTCTGTGACTTGGAGATTTCTATTTTTGATAGTTGAGACAGTCAAGAAATCTGTTACAAAAGAGGTTTAAAAAAACTTTATGACTGACATGTAACAGGTTAGTGATTGATCAATTCAGTTAAAATATACTGAAGCATGATGAATATAACCTCAGATTTTATACTGTATTTTCAAAATGTGCTCTCTTTTTCTTAGCTCCTCTTGGTTTAATTCTTTCAAAAAATATATTATACAGATAGAGGTTTTTACTAGCTCTAGCAATTCAGCATCTACCTGCCACATTTCCATAATCACAAGAACACTAGAGTCACACCTCAAAATTATTAATCTTATCCTTATTTTATCTCTAAGGAATTTCTGAGGATCAGTTATCTGGAGCAGATGTGTATGAAGGAGAATTGGTGGTTGAGTTTATTTTATAACCTTGAGATTTTATTTTTCTTTATTTTACTTTAATGTAATTTAAATTGGGGGAGTGTATTCTTCCTGGTCATTTAAACAATTATGAGAAGACATGAGGAAACAACTCATTATGGTCATAACATCCAAACTGGGTCTCCCTTCTATTGCCATGCATCATTCTTCCAAATATCCTTTTTCTTGACATGATTATTTATTCCTTCACAAGTATCAAAAGATCACCAATTCATCCTGGAAGAAAACTTCCTTGTAGGAAAAAAAAAAAAAAAGAAAGATTTTTTTTCCTACTTTTAGAGTCAAGGGGATGACTACCCTTACAGTGCTGTCAATTGATATTGTGCTATAAGCACAGCCCTGCATTACAGAATTGTCAGGAATCACCAGACTCACTTCAAGTTTAAGTTCTCCCTTCCTTCTCCAATCAGCCGTTACCCAGGCCATTTACCCTTACAGTTCAGGCTTCAGCTAGGTTATGGAAAACAACAGTGGAGAAGAAAGTTGCTTTCTTTCCTCTTCCCACCCTACCTCCTCTCCTGATGGGACATGCCCTGGGTGAAATGGGGAAATCTGTTGCAGAAGGTGCTGCTGTAACATGATAATGGGACTCTTGGAATGGCAGATCCCCAAATTTTGGTGTTTTCCTTTGGTAAATCTTTTATTAGTTTTTCCAAGGATCAGCCCTACTTTTCGCCGCTTGAGGGCTTCTCAAAGTCGGAGTAGTTGAGTGACATAGTCACTTGTTATATATCACTTTCCTATCAAACCTTTCACCACACCAATTACTTATGCTGAGGACATTTTTCTTGGTTGGGTCTTCTCAAGATTCCTCCCATGTGCCCATCTTCCTCGGTTTCTATGATATTCTAGAGAAAACATGCATCTTTTCTGTGACTATGTACCTGGTCTTCCCTGCCATCCATCCATCTATCATCACAGCCAAATATTACAACCTCCTCTCCCTTAAATATTTTTCCAGTCATGTGTCAGCCACCCATTCTCTTTGATCCATAAACTCTTGAAGTTCTCTTTCCATGACTCAGAGTGGGAAGTGGAGTTCCTCTCTTCTCTACCATTAAGAAGAGTATGGAGAAGCACAGAGCTCTCTGGTGACTCTCCGCATGTCCAGTCTTCTCTGCCCTGATAAATCTGGCCTCTTTAATATAAGGTAAATGGGGATGAGACACTATGGTGACAAATTAGTTTGAGGCCATATCTTAAGGTCCCAGGGCACAGGAATTCTAGTTTTCTCTTTCGAATATGTGGGCACTTGAAATTGATTGTTTTCAGTGTTGAAACCTTAGCTAAAGCACCAAATCAAGAAAAAGACCTATTGGTGTCCTGTTTTATAAACAATGAGAGGAAGTATAAAGAAGTGTAAAAATGTTAATGTTAATGAGACTGCTCTAGATCAGCACTACCTTTTTGGTTCCAGAAAGGAATTGTCAAACCATAGTCCACTCCTCATTCAAGTGTATAAAAGATTAGATAGTAAATGTGATGGAAAATCAGAGACAACATATATTTGACCCATATTCATTTGACAGAACAAACTTTTACCATACGGGTATACATACTCCGATACACAAAGTAAAAACATGAAATCTAAGAAGATTAAGTAAGTTGCCGAAATCTAAAGAAATTTATTTCATAAGTAACCTAAAATCTCAGTCTAAAAGTTACCTTTCAATTTTTCTATTACTCTAAAACAGGTAGAATTCTAATCAGAATGAGCCTTACCTGACAATTCTGTGTAACTTGTTAATAATATTAATGTGTTTGTTGTGGGAGCTGTAGTTAAGTGTATAAAGCATAATCATCTTTAATAATAAGACATCGATGATAGAGCAGCACAGTGCTTGCTGCATGACTGCTGACTACGGCTTACTGAGAATGCAGGTGAAAAATGGGCATCGTGATAAGAGGGGATGGGGGAAGTTAGGCTAAAAGGAGAGAACAGGAGCTTTAGCTTTAGGCAAAATACTATAAACAGTGTTCAAAATTAGTTCATTAGGATTTGGGGAATTTAAAGGCAAAGTGTTTCTCTAAGCAATAAACCCATCAACTTAGATACGTAAATGTTAAAGAATACTTTTGTCATTACTGCATATCGATATAACATGCTTATATGTAATGTTGGTTCAGTTTTATTATGGGAAAATTTATATATATATATATATATATATATATATATATATATATAACTTTTCATCATGGAAATGTCAAGCATATACACATTAAACATAATTTTATAATGAATCTCTGTACCCATTGCCCTACCCTATTTATTGATAATAAATTATCAATATTCTGCCAATTTCGTTTTATCTATACCTTCCCATACTCTCACTTGATTATTTTTTTAGGTAATGTACATAGCTTGAAATACAATGTACCTGAAAAACTGATACATCAATGTAACTCATAACCTGGATTATGAATGTTTTTAAGAAGGTATTTTGGGTGTAAATAGTAGTTAATAAGCTCTAGACTCACTTGTAATTCCATTTCAACTTCTGTTGATAAATTATGAAACTTATTTGATGCCTGGATAATAAATTTAATAAAATTTATTGTTTGCAGGCAATTTTGAATGTTGACTGAGACTGTCAGAAGTAACAAAAAATCTTCTTTATATAGCTCAGTGCTGAGTAGGCTTAAACAACCTCTGCCTCTAGAATGCAATGTAATTATAAGACATGATTACAACTGACTATAATCAATCTGCATAGTCTTAAGTGTAATTTATATTGCTGCAGCTGTGGTTAGATTAAATCATCACATAAGATACAATTTCTACTAGATATGTAAAATTATTTGAACAAACCCAAATACAGTAAACTCGTAATACCATAAATGCATAGTAAATTTTGTCAATTTAAGATTCTGTTTATCACAAAATAAGTTTTCCCTCTACAGAGTTTAGTCTTGATTTGAAAGACAAAACTGTTGTTTCACCATTTACCAGATGTGACTTATGGCTGTTGGTTGTCTGTGCTAGTAATTTATGTGCACTGTGTAGTGTGATTGTTATTATATATTTGAAAATAATACTCTGTGAAACATATGCTGTTAGTGTGTGTGTGTTTTTCTTTTCCAGCTGAAGACAAAACAGGAGACGATTTCTAACTTTCATTTTCAATTTTTATAATAAGGTCATTTTAATCTTAAAACCTTAAAGTTGAAACTCACGCTCACCAAACACATACTGTTGGAAACTAGAACTGATAAATTAAGTATAGTCCTTGTTCTCAATATACTACAGGTGCAAATTTTAGACAACAAAGAATATAAATTTAGACACATTAAACCCACAATAATTAGAAAAATGAAAGTAGCTCTAGGACACTAGGCAGCGAACAGAGTATAAATTTGAGGTTTAATCACCTCAGAGATGAAAGAGGGGAAATTCTTGCTCTTTTTCTAGTATAGGGCTGCTATGAGGATCAAATGATATGATTCATTAAAAAGTCCTTTAAATCCATTAAAAATTAGTAATATTATTCTTCAGTAATCTACAGTTCTAACTGATTTCATTTTGTTTCCTGAGTCAAATGTTGCTACAAAAATAGCAGTATATCAAAATCTCAACAAAATTTTTTTTTTGTAATTCTTGTTCTGAGAATAATATAATGAACATTACTCTGCCTACTTTTTAATCACTCTGTGGAAATAATTTTTAGGTATATAGTAACTTAATCAAATAACCTGGAAGCGTGCAAAGAGTAACTCTGGCAGTCCACAGATTCAGCTCTTCAGCTAGAATACAAGCTCACTACCAAATAAGAAAGCACATTTTAATTACTTAAAATCTGAAAAATAATTCAGCTTTCAACATTAAAATTCTTTCATATTTTGTGTAGACTCACAACACATTACTAAATTTCAAATATGTCCTTACTGTGGCAAATGGAGAGACCGTTCTTGGCAGGTTACCACCCACAAGGCACTGCAAAGACAGTGGATGCACTCTCCAGTCTTTATGTGAAGGAGTCCTTTTTGGAGTCAGGATCTTTGACCTGAGAGGCAGGCTTCAGGTTAGGCACATATCTATTCCTCTACTGATCTGAAGCTGCTCTCAAGGAACATCAGCTTTGGATACCATCTTGGTACTCTCCCTCTGCCATGCTCCAGCTCATGGGTATCACCCAGAAAAAAGCTTATCATCTGGATCCCTGATTTCTGAGACTGCTGCTCAGGGGACACCTCCAGATTGCCTTATGTATTTGGTCTGCATATATTTGCATACTTTAAAAGATGCTGCCTGTGGGTCTGACTTCTAATCAGCCTGAATCTAGGCGCTGAGATTCTCCCTTTTGAGAAACTGATAGGTCTTGACACATCCCCAAGTACTAGGAGCTATTAACATGTAATAGACTATTAGGACAATCACAGAGGTATAAGAGACAACCAGGAGCTGAGGACAGGTTGAATGACAAATTTATCTCCTATACAAGGCCACTCCTTCAAGACTGGGAGAGGTGATTATTTCATGTACTGTATAAAAACCAATACAGAGAATTACATAAAACAAAGAAACAAAAGAATATGTTCCCAGTAAAAGAACAAGATAAAACCTTAGAAAAAAAAAACTTAATGAAATGATTTACGTGATAGAGTTTAAAGTAATGATAATTAAGATATTCACTAAACTGTGGAGAAGAATGGATGAACAGAGTGAGAACTTCAACAAAGAGATGGAAAACACAAGAAAGCATCAAATAGGATTCGCAGAATCATGCAATATTACAATACAGAATAATACAATATTCTTCACAGAATTTGCTGAAGAATGCAATAATTGAACTGAAGAATACACTAGAGTTATTCAACAGCAGACTAGATGAAACAGGAGCAAGAATCAGTCAACTCGAAGACAAGACAGTGGAACTCCACCAAGAAGAGCAGCAAAAAGAAAAAAAAAAAAAGACTGAAAAAAACTTAAAGATAGCTTAAGGAACTTATGGGTCAACATCAAATGAACTAACATTAGTATCATAGAGTTCCCAGAAGGAGAAGAGAGAGTAAGTGACACCTAGCAGCAGATTTTGCAGCAGAAACTTTGCAGGCCAGAAGGGAATGGCACATTATGTCTGAAACTATATTATATATAGAAAACCCTAAAGACTCCATCAAAAATCTATTAGAATTAATAAACAAATTCAGTACAATTTCAGGATTCAAAATCAATACACAAAAATCTGCTGAATTTCTATGCACTAATTGTCAAAAAGAGATATTTTTAAAAATCCCATTTACAATTGCATCAAAAAGAATACAATAGGAATAAATTTAATCAAGGTGGTGAAAGACTTGTATATCTAAAACTACAAGACATTAAGAGAATAAACTGAAGAAGACACAAATAAATAAAAAGATATTTCATGCTCACAGCTTGGAAAAATTAATGTTTTTAAATGCTAATACTACACAAAGCAATATATAGAATCAGTGCAATCCTTATCAAAATTCCAGTGGTATTTTTCACAGATATTGAACCATACTAAAATTTATACAGAACCACAAAAGACCCCAAATAGTCAAAGCAATCTGGAGAAAGAAAAACAATGCTGGAGGCATTATGTTCCTTAATTTCAAACTATATTACAAAGCTATTAAAACAGTATGGTTGGCATAAATACAGACATGTAGATCAACAGAACCAAATGGAGACCCCAGAATCAAATCTATGCATAAATTGTAAATAAAATTATGCAAAGGAGCCAAGAATATACAATGGGGAAAGAACAGTCTCTTCAATAAATTGTGTTGGAAAAATTGAACTGCCACTAACAAAAGAATGAAACTGGACCACTGTCTTACAACATACACAAAAATTAACTCAAAATGAATTAAATACTTGAACTTAAGACCAGAAATAATAGAACTCCTAGAAGAAATAATAGGTGGTAATCTCCTTGACATAGGTCTTGGCAATATATATATATTTTTTTAATCTGGCACCAAAAGCAAAAGCAACAAAAGCAAAAATAAACAAGTGGGACTATATCAAACTAAAAAGCCTCTGCAAAGAAAAGGAAACCATCAACGAAATGAAAAGGCAACCTGCTAAATCTAATAAGAAGCTAATATCCAAAATATGTAAAGAACTCATAAAACTCAATAGCAAAATAAATACATAAATAAATAAACAACCCAATTAAAAAATGAGCAGAAGATCTGAGTAGACATTTTTTTAAAAAAGACATACAGATGGCCAACAGGTACAAAAAAGATGCTCTACATCATTAATCATCAGGGAAATACAAATCAAGCCACAATGAGTTATCACCCCACATCTGTTAGAAAGGTTATTATCAAAAAGACTGGAAATACCAAGTATTGGCAAGGATGTAGACAAAAAGGAGTCCTTGTGCACTATTCATGGGAATGTAAATTAGTGCAGTCACTATGAAAAACAATATGGAGATTCCTCAAATAGTTAAAAATAGAACTATCATATGATCCAGCAATTCCATTTCTAGGTATTTATCCAAAGAAAATGAAAACAGTTTCTAAAAGATATGTGCACCCCTATGCTCATTGCAAAATTATTTACAATAGCTGAGATATGGAAGCAACCTAAGGATCTATCTAAAAATGAATGAATAAATGTGAGATATGTATGTCATATCATATATATACATAATGGACTATTATTCAGCCATAAAAAAGAATGAAATCTTGCCTTTTGGGACAATATGGATGGACTTTGAGGGCATTATTCCAAGTGAATATGTCAGACAGAAAAAGACAAATACCATATGATCTCTCTTATATGTGAAATCTAAAGCAAACGAACAAACAAAAAACAAGCTCATAGATACAGACAACAGATTGGTGGTTGCCAGAGGTGTGTGTGGGGAGTAAGGCTATATTATATAAAATTTATAGCTGCCAGATCTCCCTTCAACATTGATAGTTTCTAATGCATATTTAAGGTATTTGTGCATTTTTTTTTTAATGTTTCAAAAGGAACAGCTCTTTTTTCTAAACCAGTAAAGCATCAACTTTCTCTGAACATAAAAACTTAGCCTTTAAGGAGAATAGTGAAATAATGTATGCTAACACATATATATGGAGTCTAAAAAAGAAAAAAAATGGTTCTGAAGAACCTCGGGGAAAGATGGGAATAAAGACACAGACGACGTAGAGAATGGACTTGAGGACATGGGGAGGGGGAAGGATGAGCTGGGACGAAGTGAGAGAGAGGCATTGACATATATACACTACCAAATGTAAAATAGATAGCTAGTGGGAAGCAGCTGCATAGCACAGGGAGATCAGCTTGGTGCTTTGTGACCACCTAGAGGGGTGGGATAGGGAGGGTGGGAAGGAGATGAAAGAGGGAGGAGATATGGGGATATATGTTTATGGATAGCTGATTCACTTTGTTTTAAAGCAGAAAGTAACACACTATTGTAAAGCAATTATACTCCAATAAAGATGTTAAAAAAAAAAAAAAGCTCCAAAAAGTAAAAAAGAGAATAGTGATATTGAATTTGGGTAATGATTATATTTTAAAAAGAAGAAAAATGTCTCACTATGCTACAACACAGGGATTCTTATTTAAAATCAAACTCATGTACTGTTGATATACCCCCAGGTAAACACTAAGTTTATATGGAATTAAGAAGATTGGTGGGAACAAAGCACAGATAGTAAATACAGACCCTACAGAGGCCATCTGTCAGTATATACTAAAAACTTACCTGTTTTTTCATAAACATTTGATCTTTGCCAACTTCATAGAAGTATTATGTTCTTCAAATAAGGAACACAAAATAATTCGACTCAAAGTCTTGACAATTTTTCAAAAGTGAACCTACAGGGCTTTCCTGGTGGTGCAGTGGTTGAGAGTCCACCTGCTGATGCAGGAGACACGGGTTTGTGCCCCGGTCTGCGAAGATCCCACATGCCGTGGAGAGGCTAGGCCCGTGAGCCATGGTCACTGAGCCTGCGCGTCCAGAGCCTGTGCTCCGCAACGAGAGAGGCCACAGCAGTGAGAGGCCCGCGTACCGCAAAAAAAAAAAAATAAAAAAAAATGTGAACCTACATATAAATTATTTTTCACAAGCTTTATGATGAATCTTTTTCTTTGAAATGTGCAAGTATAAAAATTTTGGGTTTAGCAACTTTCACACAGGGGATAGGTGTCTAAGAGAAGCTCTCAGTGTGAGTGGGTAAGCAGGAGGTGGTAGCCAGTAGTAGCAGGGTCAGCCCTCAGCTGCAGTGGGTGCCATGTTCTTCTTCATGTAGGGTTCCTTACATCACCTGCACATTTGATCACATTAGGGACCAATATGAAAATGCAGACCCAAGTGGAAATAGGCGTTTCAGCTCAAGGCCAGTGTGCTCCCCTCCCCAATCACTTATATCCCCTCCAAGCACTATCCGAAAGAGGGTGAAGGGGAAGAGGTAGAATCTGAAAGATTAAACATTTTCTCAGAAGAGACTGAGTCATCAAAAAAGAAATGTTAAGCTCGGGGGAAGAAATGAGATACCATGAACTGTCAAGCCTTCACTCCCCATCAGCTGGGGAACACAAGAAGTTGAGGTTTTTATAGAAAATAATGGAGTGATATTTTTATACATCCCTGACCACACATTTTACACTTACCTAGAATATTATTATGCTTCATTAACATGCTTATTTTCCCACTTCTAAAACAATGATTCTCTACTATCTTCCTCTCTTCTCAAACTCCTTTGCACAAATCATTTCCCACCTTTCTGATTCCTCCTCTACCATCTATATCACACTTCCTACAGTCCCATTCTTCCTTCTGCAGACCAACATTGACTTTACTACTATTGTAAGGTTGCCAGATTTAGCAAATAAAAATACTAGATGATAGGTAAATTTGAATTTTATATAAAACACGGAACACATTTTTAGTATAAGGATATTCCAAATATTGTACAGGACATACTCAGAGCAAGAAAATTGCTCATTATTTATCTGAAAGTTAAATTTAACTGGGTGCCTTTTATTTTATCTGGCAAACCTATACTATTTCCTCTTTATACAGTTTGAGACTTTTTTCCCCCCTCAATTTTCCAAGCAATTAAAAGAAACATTCTCCTTTGTGGAATACACATTGTTGTACTTTCTTTTTAAATTATCCTAATAAGACAATATGAAAAGTATTTAAATATGCTAACCTGTGGATTCAAACACACAAGCCAGGAATTTCTTCAATGCTTATGAAATTAAGATACACACTTTGATTTCCTATACAAAAGCTAGGTCAGTAGGCCTCCCATCACTATCTTGCAAACATAATACTAACTCAACTCCAATTAAGATAAAGATAATTATTTTGATAGAAATTCAGGCTAGATTTTACAAGACTCAAAATCCATTATATGCTTCATCACTCTTACTTGAGGTGAACAAAAAAGTCACTCTGGTGGCAACCCCAGTGTCCATTGCATTTCAGTTCTGCTAATTATCATACTTAATATCAACCCCCAAGCTAAATTAATGATATACTGTTTTGGTTATCTATTCCTGAATAACAAACCGTGCTAAAACTTAGTGGTTTAAAAACCAATTATTTTATTTGCTCATAAATTTACAATCTGGGCTAGATTCACCTGAGTGGTTGTTTTGCTGACCAGATTGCTGGTGGCCTATTGAATGGATGGATTCAAGTAGTGGGTTGGCAAGGGACTGGGCTTAGCTAGGACCCTGGAACAGCTGGACTGTTCTATCTCCAGGTGGTTATGACCTCTCCCCCTTCACATGGTCACTCTCTGTGTGTGCTCTGTGTAGTCTCCCCAACAGAACAGCTGGCCTTCTTGGATCATAAGAGTTCTCAAGTGTGCAGAATTAGAAGTTACTAGGCTTTAATTAGGCATAGGCCAGAAATTCCCACTTAGGTCAATGTCATTTCTACCACATTCTGTTGGTTCAAGCAAGTTGCAGTTTCAGTCCAAATCAAAAGGAATTTCAAGAGGTATGATTCATTTGGGACTACCAGTATAATAGACAACACATATAATTAAATGATGGTCAAGAGATGGTGCCTTAATAAAGTGTGTGTATATATATATATATATATATATATATATATATAATATAAAGTATAAATATATATATATTTAAATTTTGATTATTACAATTAATGACATAGCTTATACCATTTATTATTTCTTTATTTCTTAAATAACTATCTAAGAATGGGGGAGAGATGGAGAAACTTCAGGGTCTGGTGCATAAAATTTCTTTTAGTGTGGCTAGAAGTCTAGATTCTTGTTGAATTTTCTATTACATATTAGTTTTTTAAAATTTTTTATTATGGTATAATGTACATACAATTTCACAAATTTTAGTTGCACAAATTAATGAATTTATACATTTGTGTACTATTGTATAAATACTATCCATAAGAAAACAGAATATTTACAGCATTCTAGAGGCTTCTCTGTGTCCCTTCCCTCTCAACTTTCTTCAAGGTTAAACATTATTATGATTTTTGTCACTATAGATTAACAATTAATTGAACTTTTCTTCCTTAAAATATGGTCTATTTCAGTAAATGTCCACAAGTACATGAAAAGAAAGTGCATTATAAAGTTATTGGTTGTAGACTCCCATATAGGTCAATAAGTTAAAGTTAGTGGATTGTGTTTTTTAAGTCATCAATATTCTTACTAATTTACTAATTTTTTTCTGCTTGCTGTATATGGTATTTAAGGAGGTATATTAAAATGTCCAACTAAGTTTATATATTCATCTATATTCTCTTTTAGTTCCATCAATTTTTACTTTATAAATTTTGAAGGTATGTTTTCAGATAAATGCACATGGTTTTAGGGGGGCTTTACCTGCTTCTTTACTAAAGAAGGCTTTACCTCCTTATTCTCACTTCCTCTAGTTGATAATTACACCATAAGGTAAAGTGATATTTAGGAAATTATTTTGTGTTGGCATAATACACATATTAATCATCTGGGGTATTCCACGCTATAAAATTGTAATTGTGGACCTTTCTCTATTCAGTTAGAGTAGAAGATGACAAATACTGAATATAGTTTTTGAAATCCCCAAACTAAATGTTATATTATATTTTTTTCATTTTAGGTGATTTTCATTTGTATACCTGTGACTAAGCTTCTGCACCGATCACAGGTGTTCTTTGCCATCCTATTTCCAAATGAGTACATAGTAGCCATTTCCAGTTAAAGGTCATTTTAAACATCCATCAGTTTCCCTACTTGAGCAGATGCCTCAATTCCTCTACAGCATTCAGTTCAAGTGGAAGGTGTATATTCTTTCCAAGTAGAAAAATTATATCTAATAGTGTGGTTTGCTTGTAGACTTTTCATTACAATTTTCTGACAACAGTGCTGATGAATCACCCCACCTGATTATCCTCTTTGAAATAATAACATGCACTCTGCTAGAGGGATTTGAGATTTTTTTTCTTTTTCTGCCATTTAACTCAGCAAATATCCTTGCATGTTAATCCATTTAGAAATATACCAACTATTGCCTTCAATAAAAAGTTATAGTTGACAATTGCTAATTCTTCTTCCTCATATTCATTTGTTCTCCCAAGATTTTTCTATGAAGTCTTTCACAAGAGTGCTTGAATAAGACTATTTATAAAATGCCAAAATTTTTTTGAGGAGTTAATCCAACCAAGGTCAAGGAGAGGATTGGATACATTTTAACAGGACCACTCAAAATAATTTTGTCAATTCTTACCTGCTTAACTTTGGAGAATACACACACACATACACACACACACATACACACACACCCTGTGTAATGTTGTTAGTCATCATGGGGTATATTTTTTTTAGAAGTGTTCAGTAAAATCACATCAAATGATTTAGAATTAATTATGGAGAACATATTTCACTTTTATGTGTCTTGATAATTACAACTTGTTATTTTTAAGAGGATTAAAAATATAAAAATCTCAAAATAAAATATTATGTACACAACGTAAATTTTATAAGAAATTATATATCCATATTTTAAATGGATATATTCCATGATTTAAAGTATAATAATTTAGTGATCATTTTGATATATTTCAATCATAAAATTTATCTTATAAAAAGAGGTTATATGAAGTATGATCACAGCACTGTTATATTCACCTACATATTTAGGCAACTAACTTGGTGGACCTCAGATTAACACTTAAACTCCATGGACATAAATATCTTCATCTGTCAAATGGGGGTGGGGGACTAGGACTAGTTGATCTTTTTGGTAATCATAATAATAAAAAATTTTCAGAACAACCACTGAGAAAAAAATACTAATAAGCAAGATCTAATGGAATGAAAATGTATTTGACCAAAAGAAAATGTTGTGTTTTTTTGTGCAAAAATATAAAAGAAAAGAATAATTAGAAGGAGCAAAATGTTAAAGGGAAATTAAACACTTAAAAATGTAAATTCATATATATTTATATATAGTTTAATTTCTTAGTTGTGGGACAAGAACAAGAAATTGATCTTTTAGTGAGAGAATCATGGATTAAAATATACTTAACATGGACGCTCAGCATGACCAGTTGAATCACAAATTGGTTTAATTAACTGGTTCTATGGAACTTCATAAAAGTTAAATGAAAGGAAAAGGTACCTAGTAATTTAAAATCCATTTGCTCATTTCTTTTCTTGTTCTATGAAGTGAAATGATATATGGATGGAGAAAAAATAGGCTGCTGAAAAGGAAGGAAAATCCTTTTTCCTATCTCCTCCCTGACAGACTATGTACATCTGTTTTTACCCTGGCATTTGGAGAAAGAAATTTCTTTAAAAAAAAAAATATTGGAGTATAGCTGCTTTACAATGCTGTGTTAGTTTCTACTGTACAGCAAAGTGAATCAGCTGTACGTATACATATATCTCCTCTTTTTTGGCTTTCCTTAACATTTAGGTCACCACAGAGTGTTGAGTAGAGTTCCCTGAGCTATATGGTAGGTTCACATTAGTTACCTATTTTATGCATAGTATCAATAGTGTATATATGTCAATTCCCATCTCCCAGTTCATCCCACCCCCCCTTCCCCCTTGGTATCCATATTTTTGTTCTCTACATCTGTGTATTTCTGCTTTGCAAATAAGATCATCTATACCATTTTTTTTTCGATTCCACAGAAAGAAATTTCTTAAGGAGCGCTATTATGTAAGAGTGAGTTGATTCTGACAATGCAGTGACCACACTAGCCTCGTGTGATGATGGATAACAGAGAGTCCAAGACTTGTCCTCTGTCCATTTGCTCCAGTGACCCTTCTGCTTTTACATTCTGCCTGTGTCCAGAATCCAGATTCTGTGAGGACTGGGGGATGTTTTCTGATGCCTGTAAGGAGAGAGAAACCTCCTTAAGTATGTTTAAGCAATTTAAGTATGTTTAAGTCTGTTTGACCAACAACCTGTTCTAATGTGTATCAAACAGATGTAGCATTTTTCTTTGCTTGTTTAAATAACTAGATTTTACACATAACAAAACACATGTGTGCTAGTGAGATTTCAGTTTAGTTCAATAATCATTCACTGAACATTTCTTGATGTGCTAGATAGATTCTCTGTGATAGTATAAAATGATAAGTTGTGGCTTCAACATCCAATTCTTTATAATGTAACACAGCTTCTAATTCCTTATATTCCTTTTGTGAATGACCTCTCTCACCTCAGTATCTTCTCTTCTAAACAGTCTAGGAGGGTCATCCAAATAGTTTAATTTCCTTTGTACAAACGTGTCTATTATTGATTAACATAAATAATCATTTTAAAGTAGTTACTAAGTGCTTGACACTGTGCTGGGCTCATTCACATAAAAGAAAATCTCATTCATTCATCAAAATTATTTCCATGTTATATATGGGAAAGTGACTAATCTAAGATGATTCTATTAGGATCTGATTGAGCCAGAGGCTTACTAGGCCCTGTGATTGCAATTCTATGCTCTTTCACTATATTGTAGCTGGGCTGCAGATTATGGCAGACTATGGAATTCTAGGGTACTTTACTAATATAATATTCCTCAGTAACTGTAACATTAATATTTGAAGATTAAGTTCAAATTGGATTTGCCATTTTCTTGCTAAATGAAATTGGACAAATTATTTAACCTTTCTGTGCCTCAGATTTCTCAGTTATGTGTAAGGATAGTATTTACCTCCATGATTAAATTAGTTAATATATGTACAGTTAATATAGTAAGGGAACTTACTGATTTGTTTATTAAGAATTAGATATTTTAGCACTAAATAAATACAATGTTTGACAGATTGAAAATATGATTGTGAAGTGATTTCATGGAGTTCTAGTGTAGATTAAAAAATACCATCTACATAAAATGCTTAGACCAGTGCCTGACAATAAATATTAGTTTTTATTGTAGTAACTGAATGTGATTAACATCATGGTATTAATCACATAATGTTTCAAACATGTAAACCAAATCTAATATTATGGTATTTGTTTCAGACCTATTTCAGAGCCTTGTATCAATCTGTCCACATGCCAATGTTGAGAAATATAAACTTAGTGTTTTGTTTTTGTTTTGTTACAAAGCTGATCAAACTAGTTTTATTAAAAGGAATTAATCAAGTAAAATTCTAACTTAACACCACAGAGAGTATTGTGTCATCTTAGTGAAATATACAAGGAGATAGGTGAAATTCAAGAGGCAAGTTTCCTCATCAGCAAATAGGGCAAGCTGAATGGGATTATTTCTAGGTATACCCAGATTCAACAACCACTTTCCTGCTCAGTCACGTTTGATCAGCTTGTTTTCTTTTAAGAAACAACAATTACTTGTCCAGGCTTTGCATGCAGGAAATGCAGTTGCAATGAGTGTGTGGTAGGGCTGAGGGAACACTAGGTGACTTGTCTTGAACTGTGTTTTCACAGCAAACACCACCTAGTTTTCATACAGGCTGAGTAGGGCTGATGCTGATGGCTGATGGAAAGCTAAAGCCCCTCAAAATCATCTCTTGGCACTGAAGGTGTAAAAGTAAGTAATTGTTTACATTACACTGTTCATGTTTATGCTTCTGAATAAAAAACAAAGGTATATAGTTTTATTTTATAATAATCTATAAATACTAATTTGTTACTAAAATGAAAAAAATGGCAATAAAGGGTGGAAAGAAGTGATTTTCAGCCCCAAATTTAGCAATGATTTGTCAGGTGATACTGATAATTCATTTAATCCCATTCTCCACAATTTTGGGTACAATGATAGGAATATACAAACAAATCTCTAAGGCCCATTTTACTCTACCCTTTGAGCTTAAATATACATATATTTAAATTATACATAAATTGAACATATATGCATATATATAACATATATAGTCATATATGTATATAACATCTATATGTATATATACTACTCACTGTTTTTAGGAATGTGTGGATAATTTTACATTTAGCAAAGAAGTTAATTAAATATCACAGATTTTCTTACTATTTCTAAATGAAGATGCAATACAAGATGCATTATTATATAGGTTATAAAATAATTGATCATTCCTTTAAAGTGATTCTTTAGTACACACTGTAAAATATGGTGGCCATAAATGGGATATTTTCCATTAACTATAATTTTACAGAAATGTTTCTATAAACCATAATCTTGTAGATATTTTTCTATAGACAGAAGCTAATCTTGACTTTTTCCTTTATTGGAACTATGTGGCTATCTGCCATCTGTACCTTAGCAGACCAGTGAGTATTTATTTATAAGAATATAACTTTAGATCCCTGGACCATATGATTGAATAAAATGTGGTTCTGGCTGAAGAGTTACTGCATATCCTAAAGAAATAACCCTCTTTGCCCATAGAGCTTAAACAAGGAATGAAACACGTTATTTCCAATTGCACATTTACTTTATTGAACCCGAAAAGCATGTAGTACCTTGAAAACAACAATGGTAAGATAATATCCTGTTTAATTAGAACCAAAGAAAAAGCTTTCCCCTTCACTGTTGTGTTCTTACAACTCACATGAGTGTGGCAGTAATATTTAACTTGTCAGTCAAGATATTTGACAAAATAATCATAATAATGAGTCTTAGGCAGTAATGAAAAGATGTGCCTGGCATATTGGTTTGTACAATTTGCCAGACATTAAAATTCAAAGTTACTTTATATTAGCAATAATCTATGTGTTCTTATAAACACAACAGCTTGGCCATTTCTAGTTGTAATTACCAGTGATAAACCTGTCCAAATATAAAGCTATGCAAGCTAAGCAATACAATAAAAAATGTTTAGGAATATTTTTAGAAAACATTAAAGAAAAACTTTATGTTCAAAAATCTCCATAAAAATGGATAAGATTTTCTGCCTATCAGAACATTTTATATATATGTATAAAATACTTATATGTATATACACATAAAATACATACAATAAATATATATCATGTATATGTACATATATATCCATACAATACTTTCCTTGCCCATAATTTTAAAAACATGCAAAAATGACAGTTTGATGAAAGAATAAATGAGTTTTAGACTCCTTTAATATAAAGGTATTGTTTAGGTCATTTTCTAGGCTGGGTATTTCAAAAATATTTGTGTATTTCACATGACACTTTAAATAGGCCTTATCAGCTGTATGTGAACTGTAAACCTCAGAATCATTTCTTCATAGTTAGTTAGAACTATAGCTAGTACATTTCTTATGTACTGCTATATGAAAACCCTTCCATGAATTATGGGCAACTGAATTAAAGACTCATTGATTTGGCACAAGCTGTGGGCCAGGCACTGTGATATATTAGTGAACAAGATAGGCACATTCTTTGATGTGACACTTGGAGCTCAGAGATGAGACCTAACGTGTTCTACTCACCTTTAGCAATTCTGTCCAAACATCTCCTTAAGGAAGACATATAGACCACACAAGACGAGGTTAGTGACTGTTATACATATTAGCAGTTTATACTCTCTCCTCTCAAACACACACATATATATTTCCATATATATGTATATATAACTGTATATACAATTGTAATTAAATCATTGGGCTATTAGCTGTTTAATGTCTGTTCTTCAGCTAGAGTATAAGATCTTTAAGGACAGAAATTTTATCTTCCTACATGTGCTATATTCTCAGTGCCTAGAAATTGATTTGCATAAAAGTTAGTAACCAAGATTCAACTTGATTCTACCAACAATATCATAATATTAGTTGTGTTAAACTGGCTAATATAACCATACTGGGTTTCTTGGTTGATAGTTTTTTTTTTTTTTCTTTTAGCCCCTTAATTACATCATCTTACTTCCTTCTGTCTTCCATGATTTCCCCATGAAAAAGCAGCCATTAGTCTTTCTCCTTTGAATATTAATTGAGGTATTAACTGAGCTGTTAATTGAGGATAGCTTTTATGTAATGAGTCACTTCTCTCTTGAAGCTTTCTGTATAGTCCTTTAGTCTTTCCACAGTTTGATTGTGATGTATACAGGTGTGGATCTCTGCCCTAATCAGCCCAGGGCCAGCCACCGGAAAACTAGACACAATCCCTAGCCAATCTGGAGCCTGCTCACCCTGCCTTGCCCATTCCTTCCCACAGAAACCACAAGAAAGTTTCTTGCCCGCTTCTCCGCTCATTCTCTTTGTCTCTGGATTGACCCTGATGCGTCCCCCTGTGGTCCTGCATGGTATAGCATGTCTCTTCCTTTTGGAATTGATAGTAACAAACTATCTTTTCAATTGGCATTCATCTCCTAATTTGTTGACTTTACCCTATGTGGATGACAATAAAACCTATATTTTAATACAAAGGTTACTACAGAAATGTGGAAAAGGAAGGGACTAGAGCAATTTAGAATACCACAAAGTTCAGTATTCTTTCCAAGATTCACCTGTCTTTCTTCAACATATGCTTTTCAGACTTTTTTTCAAACCCTGGATTAATTTTCAGAATTCTGAAAAACTGGTTTCTTTTCTTTATGAAGAAGTGAATATTTGGAGGTTCTTACTCAACTCTTCCTGCTGATGTCACTTCCTGCCTTTTTTGTTTGTTTGCTTGTTTTTTTTTTTTTTTTTTTTTTTTTTTTTTGCGGTATGCGGGCCTCTCACTGTTGTGGCCTCCCCCGTTGCGGAGCACAGGCTCCGGACGCGCAGGCTCCGGACGCGCAGGCTCAGCGGCCATGGCTCACGGGCCCAGCCGCTCCGCGGCATATGGGATCCTCCCAGACCGGGGCACGAACCCGTATCCCCTGCATCGGCAGGCGGACTCTCAACCACTTGCGCCACTAGGGAGGCCCTGTTTGCTTGTTTTTTAAAGAAGATGTTGGGGGTAGGAGTTTATTAATTAACTTATTTATTTTTGCTGTGTTGGGTCTTCATTTCTGTGCGAGGGTTTTCTCTAGTTGTGGAAAACGGGAGCCACTCTTCATCGTGGTGAGCGGGCCTCTCACTATTGCGGCCTCTCTCGTTGCGGAGCACAGGCTCCAGACGCGCAGGCTCAGTAGTTGTGGCTCACGGGCCCAGTTGCTCTGTGGCATGTGGGATCCTCCCAGACCAGGGCTCGAACCCGTGTCCCCTGCATTAGCAGACAGATTCTCAACCACTGCGCCACCATGGAAGCCCCCTGCCTTGTTTTTGACTAAATGAATATTTTTAAAATTTTCTTTTATAACCTGTATTTGATTATTTAGATCCATCATCTGCTTTTTGGGCAATTTTGAAATATTTTACGTCTATGTTATAAACACCACAATGCATTGTTATTTTTGCTTTAAAATTAGTTATTATCTTTAAAAAAAGAGTAAAAATAATTTTTATATTTATATACATATTTACCATTTCTTCACTCATATCTGTAAATTCAAATGTTCCATGCTCCATCATTTCCTTTCAGCCTAAAGAACTTCCTTCGACTGATATCTTCTGTAGTGTAGGTCTTGCAATGTACTGTGATGACAAAGTCTCTCAAAATTTATGAAAATGTCTATTTTACCCTGATTTTCAAGGATAATTTTGCTATGCATAGAATTCCTTTGCTTTTTGGACCATATTGCATCTGGTAAGATGCAGCATTTCATTTCTTTTTCTGGATGCTTTTAAGATTTTCCACTTTGTTTCTTTAGCAGTTTGTGAATGCTGAGGAATGGTTTTCTTCTTGCATCTTATATTGATGTTTTTCACTAAAATAGGGAAATAGTTATTTATTATTTCTTTAATTTTTTTCTGAATGATATTATTTTCTTTCTGAGACTAAAATTATACATATATTACATTGGTTGATATTATTTTTCATGACACTTGCAGCTCTCATCATATTTTTTCAGTTTTCTTCTTCTGCTCTTTAGGTGGGATAATTCCTAATTTTTATTGATCACCTTTCTCCTGATCTACTGATTCTCTCTGCTAGACTATCCAATTTTCTTTAATCCCATCTAGTTCAGTCTTCAATTTATATATTGAATTCTTCCAATTTTATAATTTCCAATCAGATTTTTTTATGGTTATCATTTCTCCACTAAGATTCTCGATTCTTCCACTCACTATGTTAATCCTTTCTCTTAAGTTTTTGGCCATAATTATGATTGTTTCAAAGTTCTTTATTACTAATTCCAACATTTGAGTTATCTAAGGTCTTGAAGTGACTGCTTTTTTTCCCTGATTATAGATGACATTTTTCTAGTTGTTCATATATCTAGTAATCTTGATTGCATGTAAAATATTTTGAAGGATACATTTTAACCAGTTTAGATTCTATTGTGTTCTCTTAAATGGTATTGAATTGTGTTTTGGCAGGTCATTAAATTGTTGGCAGATTCTCTTAATTCTTTCAGCCTTGATTTTATTTTTGCTAAAGCAGATCTATTCTGTTTTTGTTATTTGTCCCGAGGCACGCTCTTTACACTAGAAGGTGGTTCTTACTCTAAAGTTTGGTCTTTCTGGGCATCTCAGCTGAATTCCAAGGTGCTTAGCAAGGTTTCTTTACTCTGGCTGGCTAGGAACTTCCATATCACCCAGCCATGTAATCTCCAGTTGGTCTCAGCCAGTCTCAGTAAATATGTTTCTCAGAATCTTTTACTGTGCATATGCAGTCTTGTCCTCAGCTGATAACTCATAGGGAGGCCCAACATAGACGTTTCACCTCTCCCATCCCCACAGCTCCCTGCTCTCTGGTAATGTACCTGCAAATACAGATGCTTCTGAAGTCCTCAACTTTTCTCTCAGCTCAGCAAGACTGCCATGCTTGCCTTAGGTTCTATACTCTGCATGGGGTTAGAAGACTGGCCCTGTCAAAGAACCAGAGAGAACTGAGTCTGACTTCATATGTTTCCTTTCTCTCCAAGATCACAGTGCTCTGGTACCACCAACTGATAACAGTTTCTTCATATATTTTGGCCAGTTGTACAGTTGTTTAAGGTAGGAGTGAAAGTACAGTATTAGTTATTCATTATGGTCTTTTTGTTTATTTATTTATTCAGAAGTTTAAAAAATAAGAGGAAGCCATTGAAATGAATCTCTCTCTCTCTCTCTCTCTCTCTCTATATATATATATATATATACACACACACACACACACACACACACACTAGATACCTTATATAATTTTATAGTATTCCATGAATATAATAATATTATATATATACTGTATATTAGACTACATAGTTTGATTTTTATAAATATACTAACAGTATTATATGTGTGTGTTATACATACATACATACTAGAACTAATATATAGGCATGATTACTGTGCAATTCTAGTGTTACTTATAAATGCCTTATCATTTTGGCACTGTGCTTATTACATAAAGCAAAATGGGACAGGGGAGATATCTCCTTGCTGACATTATATGGTTATCTTCTTTTCTCATCTGATTCATTTTGAATGATCAAATTCTGTATTTCATTCCCATACATGATATATATGGACTCACTTCAGTTTGAGCACTAATTAATTAATTAATTTGCTGCTATAAATTTATGTCTCTGTAACTACCCAAATGTGTCTTTAAAATACAACCAGCATTAATTATATTTTAATAGCTCTGCAATATTATTTTCTGTTTGCTGTGTCACATAGTCTTACACATGCTAAAGGGGTATCTCACTCCTAATTCAATATATCTGCAGCAATTGAACCATGACAATATTTTATACATCTCTCTGGATTTGAGAAAGAAGGGAAGGACTTAAATAGTATTGCTACTTAGAAAAATGTCACTGACTCCTTACCTCCAGTACTCAGAATACATTTACTCTAAACCGCAAAATGTTCATTCCTATGTTCCATTCCCAGCTGCTTCTGCCACATTTTCCTTATAAATTGACTGTTTGGTAGACTCCTTGAATTCTATTTTGATCCCCATTATATAAGCAGTGAGGGTAACATAAGAACATCCTCAGGCTTAGACATAGTCAATAGATTACAAATTATTTTTCAACAAACTTTTATGGCCTATTACAGAGCAGCCATGGTTCTAGGTGCTGGAGAAACAATGAGGAATAAAGTCAGGAGTCGATCTTTTTCATCTATAACTTTTTCGCCGTTATCAAGTGTCTGTCATATAGTAAGCACTAGATCAATTATTATTGAATAATGAATGTTTAATTTTATATCAAGCCCTAGAGAATACAGTGGGATGAGAAAAAGAAACATATTTTTAAGCATCTTCACAATCGACAGTTGTCAAAATAGTATGATAAAATGTGAAATGCCAAGATTCATAATATGCTTTGTATTCATCATTATTGATTAATTTGAAGATTTGTATTACAAACTATCAATGTCATTTAAAGAATATTATTTCATTTTGTGATGCCAATTTTCTGTTGTGAATTGATTTTGCTTTTGACATAATTCTCTGGTTATACTGGCATTATGTAAGCATAAGCCCTTTTTTTGCCAGTCAAGCTCCATTTCTTTGTCAGGAAAGGCATGGGAACCCTTCAGGGTAAGAAATGGGAACAGCTGTCCTAACCAGTGCTAGTGTCAACTTGAGTCTTTTTAAGGCAATGATACTCTGGGCAACTCATGCACCAAACCAGAAGGCTTTATTTATCTCCATATTAACAATTCTTAAGAAAAATTAACTACATACATAACGTCTTCACTTTATTTTTTCATAGTAAGCTTCATAGAAGTCAAGTGAAAATTTACAATGAAGGGGAGATTACTGTCAGAAAAATGTGTATTATTATTTATGCCAGACTACTAGAGCTAGTTCTCCATAGCAGTTTTCTCTTCTGAAGCTGAACAGCAGCAAGGTGAGTCATTATTAGAAGCACAGCAAGTTCCTGGATGCAGCCCGTTAGGTGAAAAGCTTACTCTAAGGCATTCGATTGCATGTAGAGAGGAAAAAGGATTTCCAAAGCAGAAAGATATCTTTGAAGAGTTTACACCCCTAAAGTGATTTCAAAGCAACACATTTTAGCTGCTTATAATTCTTTTTGTAAAGTACGATATGGCCTGCTCCAGATATATGATATTATAGTAGCCATTTATTCAAAGAGATGGCTACCTATAAAGACTCAAACTCCAGAGAAAATTAAAACATTTTCCTAGTTATGCACAGAAATGCTTTAAAAACCATTTACCAATTCATTAAGTTCTCTCTTTTTCTTCCTTTCCTGGCCCCAAGTGGCCAGCTCTCAACTATGCACTGATGGAAAGGCCACTTTAAAAGGAGAGGGTTATTAGGAGAATGATTTGTTTCAGTGTACAATATTGTACAAGATGACTGGAAAATTAGGGTTGCATAAGGACAAACCTTATTTGCCCCCAAACATTTAGATTATAGGACTATTTATTGTAACTACCAACAAGAAACTGACTAAAAAGGGCATGGTGCTTTCTGAAACATAGCTACTTGTGGACAGGGTGATTTATTTCACTTTATATTTACCTTTCAGATGCTTTAATCACAGGGGTGTTTACACTTTTTCCAGGTCATGAGTTTTAATTGCCATACACACCTTAGCATTAGCACATCATTTTGCACTGTTAGTTTACTACATCACACATGACCTTGAGGCCATAGATGAATGCCTTTTGAAGCTATTGAATGCCTGAATAAAATGGATATTTTTATGTATATATAACTCAAGGAAATAGTTTGATTGAAGAATATGATTATCAAGACTAAAAAGAGATACAAAAACAAATATGGTGTTAATTTCCCTTATGTCATTAGTCTTTATTTCACAATTTCACTTTCTAATCTGTTGCCTCACTGCCCTCTCCTGGGAGTAGGGCTGAAAAATTAAAAGAGTGACTTGTTTGCACTCTAATGTTGAACTTTGGAGGCAAAACTTTAGGGAATCGACTTGGCAGTGAACCAATGATGAGTTATTCACTGGAATATAAAATATCATATGGAGTGGTAGAACAATACAAACAATGACATTATCTTTTGCCTGAAACTATTCTAAAATTATCCAGACCAGGACAAGAAAAATGCAAAAGTATTTTGGAAGCACTGTTTATTGAAATTGATGTGGAATGTGAGTTTGTGTGTGTGTGTGTGTGTGTGTTTTGGGTGTTTATTTCTACTAACACTAAAAATGTTGCTGAGATTCACTTAACTAACTACTGGATGTCAGTGTTGCACCACTACTAAAAATTTGAAAAAAAATATTAGGAGTACAAAATTACTTACAAAAAATAATATATTAGAAATTTACATTTATAGAAAGGATTAAATAAATGCCCATTAAAATAATTTTTATCCACCCTGCTTATTTTATTTTGTTTCTTTTTTTCAGTAATTAAATTAGTTTAGATTAATCCATCCGAGGCTCAAAGTATTAACAAGATTCTTAAATATTTTCTCTTTGGATATTTCAATTCATATATTGAAAAACACTGAAACCAGCTGAGGAGAAATAAAATAATGTTTTAAATAATTACCTATCTACGATCTATCTATCTATCATCTGGATACAACATTTCACAGCACTGTTTTCTAAGTTTTTTTTTTTTTTTTTTGCAGAGAGCAGATTAAAAGTAGTTTATTTAAAGAAAATATCTTAGATATGTCATGGCAACTAGCCCAAAGCAAACCATAATACATATGTGTTTTATTTCTCACAGAAAAATACTTTGCTTTTAAATATTACTTCTTTATAGAGTTAGAAATTATTGGCATACTACACAGCAGTGTTTCTCAATCTTTTTTCATTACCTATTATCCATAAAAAAAAAATTACAACACTAACAAAAGATTTTAAATACTAAGGAATAAGAGTTTATCTGTAGATTTGAGCTCTGGGAAAACAAAATCCATTGTATTATCTAAGTTTTTTCACCCTTCCCAAGCCAGTTTTCTCCCCCTTGGGGTTAATATCACCAACGTTGAAAATCCATGTTCTACTATTATCATAAAATTTCTATTGCCTCATACCAGTCATTTATTCATTTCTCAAGCTTTACAATTACTTTTGGATTGAAAAATGACTATAGTTAATTAAACACATCATTACTTTCGTTACTCCTATTTTCAAAGGCTAATCTGGTACAATAATTAAAAAACTAAAATGAATTATTGATTATTACTTAATGCTTATTTTTCTGACTTCAACAGGCTATTTTCATAATAAGTTTTGGTTTAGCCACCTCAATTCACCAATGAATAAAAACAGACATATATACAAATATAAACACAAATTTTGAAAATAAAGCTTTTTCTTTGCTGAATTGTCTCCTCCACTTCCAAAATGCTTGTTTCCTTAAATTGTGTGAGTATATGGTCTAAAAGTTATGTATAATATATTCTTGTCAATGAATATATTCAGAGTTGCTTTCCCTAGTACTGTAGCCTACATCTTTATTCCTATTAGCATTTATTTATTTTTCTAACACAGACCATTTCAAGAAAGGGAAATCCAGAAATCTGTTATGTTTTCAAACAAGTTACACTTATACAATAAATAAAGTAAAAATCCTTAGGGAGATTTGATTTTTAAAGGCCAAACTTGGTTATTTGATTACTACTTATAGCTAAAATAAATGAATAAATGACTGCTACCTAAACAAATGGTTTAAAAGCAAATATAATTTTAAAAGGTACAACTTGTTGAATCTGGCATCATAGCAAATCATTTTCTATAACTGTCTTCAAGTAAAAAATATGGGAGAATTAATAGTTCTTAACACTTTTCAAATTACTAGCCAACAAAACATCAATTCTTATCTCGTATCATTAAAGAATTGCTGACTGTTAAAATATTGTGAATGTTTTTAGAGGGAGAAAGTATTTTAAAAAAAAAGAAGCTTTTAATATTTGGGACATACCACATAAAATATATCCCCAATGAATGATTCAATAATATTCTTCATTTACGAATGACACCTGACTTCTGAATTTCTTTTATTTAGTTGCTTTTCATAAGAAATACTAGTATGATTATATAAAAACATATGCAGCTCTGAAACCCCATGAGTGGCTTAAATTGATTATAATTTTATCCATTTGGGCATGAGAATTGAAACAGTTAACCCTTAATTATATGTAATAATCAGGTGGTGAAAACATGGGTAATTTACATGAAGACTTGACTAAAAAGCAAATAAATATTTTATGAAGTCTTCATTTTTAGTTTTGTAACAAATGTGATCTTATGAAGACATTGTTAGGAGACAGTTTTCATAGATGTCTCATATCTCTACACATCTTTTGAGAAAGGGCTTGTACCACATTTTTCTGGACTATCTTATCAAAGATGTTTGTAGAGCAAACAGCCTTGAAAGATATAGTCCCTCTTTTGCCCTCCTTCCCCCCCGACCCACATTCTAATCAAATGGGGGGGATTAGTGTACCTTCCAATATAACAAAGGAAATGTTTGCTTCTGGAGCAAAGGTCAGGCAGGTTTACTGCCCATTATAAAAGACTGGACTCCTAAACTAAAAACACACCTCTATGAGAATAGATGTCACTCCCTTTTTTTTTTTTTTTTTTTTTTTTTTGCGGTACACAGGCATCTCACTGTTGTGGCCTCTCCCGTTGCGGAGCACAGGCTCCGGATGCGCAGGCTCAACAGCCATGGCTCACGGGCCTAGCCGCTCCGCGCACGTGGACCGGGGCATGAACCCGCGTCCCCTGCATCAGCAGGCGGACTCTCAACCACTGCGGCACCAGGGAAGCCCATATCTCTCTCTCTTTACCTGACCCTATGGGAACTAGATTTCAGAGATCTGGAACACATGCTGAAACACTGCTACTGCTATTGCTGTGAGTAATAAAGGAGTTTTGATGTCAGCATTCAAAGAATAATCTCTCCTTTTCCCCTCCCCCTCTTTATCTCCTTCTTTCACATACGTATAACATGAATATTAAGTTGACCCATAATCAAGTCTCTTAGAGGAAAAATACAGTTTTACTCTCTTTGCCTTGTTCTTGCCTGGGCCATCTGTGTAGTTCAAGTCAACATCACAGGTTAGGGGAGACCCTTCAGGAGAAATGATTTTCAGATTTCAGAATCGTTGATATTTTAGAAGGGGCATTCACTGCACATAATAAGACGTTTGGGCCATTACCCCTCACAAGGTAGTCTAGTGAAAATAATGATAGGGTTTGGCCAGGGACCCTTAGTTTAATACACTACCATTTCTTCACAAAGCATGACTATTCAAACTGTTAAAAAAATTCAACTGAGTCATTTTTAAAGGTCTACTGGCTTTACTCAATGATTCATGAATCGGGCAGCATTTAACCCAGCAGATAGAAAGGAGCTCTGAGGAGCTGTGCAAAATGAAAGATTTTTATAGGCAGAAGAAAGCAGGAACAAGGAAGTTATACTAGACCAAAAAACAGGTTGGTTATTGCAAAGTTACTTTTCTTTACAGGATGTCAGAGGTATATTAGGCACATTAATTTATGTTGATCAGGCAATTCCTGATTAACTAGTTTAAGATTCTATTTCTGGGAGAGCTGCAATTGTAATTAAGTCTCAGTTTGGTGACATAAGGCTTACAAAACTGGCTACTTTTTGGGTCCTTGGCTTTGTTTTTAACAATACTAAGAAACACTTGCAAAACAGTTCCAGTAATGTTTTAACAGCAAATAAGTTTTCCACAAATTTTGGAAAATGTTTGTGGTACTAAGAGCTTTTTGGCTTAGAAACTGTTGAGGATTGTGGTTCTAGAGCTGTGGGTTAAAGGGAAGAGAGGTTGAAATAGACATAAATATGCTTATATCTGAAGTTTAACCTAGTGGTCAAATCCAACTGCCTGGAGCCACCAGTCCACTTTCAGCAATACATTGTTATGTAATTTTCTTCCCTTTAAATCTTTCATATGGAGATGGATAGCAAGGATCTAAAAGGGATTTCTATTTTTCTACTTTCACTGAACAAAATATTAGTACACAGGTTCTCTCAAAATCAGTCTTTTTTTCCCATTTAGTGAGAGAAATAGGAAGATAATCTAAATTTCCTAACTTCTAGTATGAATTTTCTTCTATTCCTTGCAGAAATAAACAATGGCCCTTGCCCTTCCAAGGGAGAAAAATAAGAAAGGCCATTAATATTAGGTGTTTTTTTGAATCCTGTCCTTGATCATGACCATTCAGATGACAATCCTTCCTGTTTTTGCAGGAGCAAAGAGACAAGAGTAAGGAAAAGTCTCAAGATTTTTCCTCCTTTGGATGCCAACATTAACTTAATATGTAGTTAAGTAACTGAGGCCCAGGGAGGCTAGATTTCCCAATCTGTGAAGTGGGAGAATTCTCCAAAAAGGATTCTTGTGAAAATGTGATGATACATGCAAAAACAATTTGGAAAGCATAAAGAATTATGTAAAGGAACATGATTATTTTGATGAAAAAAATGGTTGTTTAAGCAAATATGTGCTTTTTAAGCTAGTTGATAGTATTAAGAGAACTGGGTTTGGGAGACATCTTTCTGTTCCTTGAATTACAAGTCCCTCAAGGCAATGGGTCAAGCCATGCTCAGTTATGACTTTGCTAGAGCTCCTAAAATAATGATTTTCTTTTAAAAATCATTCAATAAAGTGATGTAGACAGAATTATCATTTTGAATATTAGGAAATTAATGTGCTTTAAAAGAAATGTGGCATAGAAAAATGTTAGAAGAGCACTTTGTTTGTTAAATTATGTGGAAGAGATAGTTTAAAGAAGTTGAAGTTATTTTAATTCAGAGGAGATAAGGGTAAAATCTAAGTAGATGGATGTATATAAGTAGAACAAAGTAAATGCAATTAAATACACTAAACTAAATAAAAGTTTATTCCTTTTGAAATTATTACTTTCTACAGATTGTTATGATTTTTATTTAATTTGATATCCTGGTTAGAATTAGAGCAGTGAGAATTATGCTTTACAATTCCCATGTAAAAATATAGAACACTTCATAAATTTGCACATTATTTTTGTGCAGGGACCATGCTAATCTTCTCTGTATTGTTTCAATTCTAGCTTATGTGCTGCTGAAGTGAGCACTAAAGTATATCGTAATGACTAAATCTAAACAACTATATCAATGGCTTAAACAATTAGAGAAAACTGGTCTAAAATAGACCAGAAGGGTTGATGTAATAAGACATTAGGTACAGTGGTCATATGTGGGCATTACATCTCTAGCAGGACACTAGATGAGAGTTAATATTTTTGGTCTTCATAGTAAGAAAGAACTATGGAAAAATTCACCTATATCTTAGAAGGAAATTTTAACAGACCTATATTTAATAAGTCAATATAAGAATAGATATTCAACAGTGAATTCAGTGAAAACTAAAGAAATATATTTACCCTGGAGACTACCAAAGAAGAATAATAGTTTTAAATGTTGACTAAGTGTTAGGCAGAGTACTAAATGCTTGCATGTATTATCATCATAACAAAACTATAGTTGGGACTTTTTAAATATTAATTTTATTGATAAATAATAAAACTCAGAGAAGTTCAGAAATTTATCCAGAGTCATACAATTAATAACTGAGACAATGTGAAAAGTGACATTGGGGTAAGTGGGGTGTAAATGTGTTTGTGTGAGGTTGACTTGTCAAATATGTGAAAATTTACAGAATGTATCCAAAGAGTTCTTAAACATTTTGTGTGTTAAGTCTGTTCTCCTGTGATTTAATCTAAATATTTTCATAAGAATAGCAGAATGCTAATAGATGGTATGCAAGAATATATGACAGCACTGGCTCATAATCATGTTGGCAACTTGATTAAAATAAAATTATGGTGCATTTAAGTGAGAGATTAAAAAAAAATCTTTGTTGGTATTTGTTAATGTCTATGACATTACCACCACCTTCCTCTTGAAGTTCTCCAACTCCTTTGATATTTTTTTAGATCCTGATGTTTCTCATCTTTACTCTTCAGGATTTTTGCATTGACCATTCCTTCTATTTGGAATATTTTTTTCCCTACAAACTACTCATTCTTTCAATCTTTAAAACAACTGAAAAGTCATTTTCTTTAAAAAAAATACAAAAAACAAAAGAACAACAACAAAAACACACTTTATAATATAATCCTCCAGACGAGGTCTTACTCCCCTCATACACATTCATTGCTTCCTGTATATTGGTCTGTTGCATGGTCAAATCGTAATTAAAAGTAAAACTCTATTTTTTTCTAGAGAAAAAGGATATTTGTCCTATCTTTATTTCTAGTCAGTCTTCATCCTGACTAGAAATAAAGGTCCACAAGTAGAGGAACAATGTTTATCTATTCTTAGATGACCCTCCAGTTCTTTACATATGTTACTATCTGTGGAGAAACAAAAAAAAAAGACATTCCCCTGGACTGAGGGTCTTTTCATCATATTTTCATCTCGAAGATGTAACATAGGGTCTAGCACATAAATTGTTGAATATATCCATAAATGATGTCTCACTTTCCACACCTTTAACATTCCACATTTGCACAGAGTAGCACTGGATAGGTAGCTGGTACTCTGTTAGATACTGTACATCATCTACTCCAGGTGTTCATCATCCAACTGAGCAAAACATAAAACCACACGTGGAACAAAACAAATGATCAAAATAAAAATAAATGTAAAGAAAATAAATTATATTTCAGCGGTTGTGAAGTTAAAACCTGCTACTTATTTTGTCGTTGAGCATGATACATTTTTCCAAAGAAAGTATTAAAATCTCTCTATAGGTGAATATGTTAAGGTATAGAAACTTGCTGCTTGTGAATCTTTTAGCCTGGAGTCAGGTCAGGAATACCACCTGTGAAATATTGTAAAGTAAGTATGTACAATTTGACAAGCCAGGCAAGGATTTACTTGTTGCGGTGTTCTAAATCTTTTGTTCTTAGTTTCATTCCTCAAAATGTTCAAAGGTAGCTAAACAGCATGCCAGATCAGGCATAGGGAGGGTAGCAATTGCAGAGTAGATATATTTGTTCACTTTGTGTGTGCATTATTTACAGCATTGTTGTTCTGGTCGTCAATTTGAATTGCATTGTTCTCGCTCTTATTTATGAATGTCATTTGCTCCCCTTGTAGTCATACCTACCTCTTCCTCTATTACTTCCAACATCTGTAGGTGGACACAATACACAGAGAAGGAAACACACTGGCTGTGTCTACACAGAGACAGTGAATCAGTGAAGTCAGCTCTAGGACTATAACAAGCAATGGATCTTAGATGCCGAGGGAAACCCAGGAGCAAGAGTATGCACTAGAAGGGCAGAGTAAGGAAAAGATCTGAGGACAGGGTCTATCGAGGGACAAATATAAAAGTCAATGATCTTAAAAAATCTACCATTCTGCAAATTAATTCTAACAATCTGAATTCTTCTTATCTTTTCTAGAAGTGTTGCATTAATATCTGAATAAAAGGATAAGAATTCAACATCATCTACACTAAAATTATTTTTGATGTTATAAGGAAAGAAAGTCATGGTATTTCTATTACTCTAATTTCAGAATAACATTTTCTAAATAAAGCAGCAAAATCACTAGAACTCTGAGTCCACTAACACTTCTCTCTCCCAATGTTCAAAATGTTTCTAGGTATTTGGTGAACCTTTAGTTCCTATAAGGAAAGAATTCTTACCTCATTAATAAAACTTAGCTTTATTGAAAACTGTATATTGCCTTGCTAAATTGCCACCAGCTACTGCCCTTTTGACCTCATAGTGTCAGCTTTTCTTTTTCACACATGTTCCTTTGATTGTTTTCATTGAAAAAGGTCTTCAGCAGTATTCAATATCTTTACCTGTTAGCAACACTAGTCTTTACTCTGGCCTGGTGCTTACAATGGAAAGAACTTACAGCACTCTAAGTGTCAGGCCCTATGCCCAAACTAGACTGCACTTATATTATAAAGATTAAAATAATGGAGGTTTTTCAAAGGGGAAATGAAATGTGTGGTTACATAATGGGGTTTGAAAGAATAAGGATTATGGGGCAGTAAGATATAAGAAAAAGAAATGTGAGGTTATATAATAATCAAAAGGTGAAAAATGATTAAGCTGCCAATGCCAGCTTGCCTTTTTTTGAAAACCTACTTTGTTTTCCACGATTTTATGTCATCTGAGTCAGGTTTCCAAAGGAGTTTTCTAAGTTTAGACCTAAACTCAACATAACTATCCTCTAGCAACACCAACATAACTAGATAAGCAAGTGACAAATCGTTATCAAACTCAATGGGAACAGCACTTGGGGTTTAGAAAATAAAAGCTCTAATTGTTGCCTTCTAGCTGCTCAAAATCTGTCTGCAAGAAAAAATAAAGGAAAAGGAGAAAATGAGGAAGGGGAAAAAGTGCATGAACTGTTTAATGATTAACAACAAAAGGAAATGTAAGTGCAAAATCCAATTCATTGACTTAAATGTTGATGTTATCTCAGGTTTAGTTTTTGCCTCCTTAGCTTCTAATTACAAAGCATTGTTAGGTGGCAACGCAAAAAATCACATACAGTTTCAAAGACTACCTATACCCCTTTAGCTTGATGATAACCAGATCTATATATGTAGCCTGAATCTCACTCCTAAACTCTCCACGTGTATATCTTACTTCCTATGTAAGCTCTCCATTTGGATGGATTCTAACCACATGAAAATCAGCATATTCAAAACCAAATTTGTCATTCCTCAAAAACATTCTTAATATTCTTTTTTCTCTTACTACATTCTCTCTTTCTTTTTTTTTTTTTTAAGTGAATAACAAGAGTCATTCAAACTGGGAATTATTCCATACTGTCCCACTCCATTCCATACAGTTGTTTTTCTTTTCATTCCATATTTTTCAATTTATTTTAGTTCAATTCAATCAATATTTATTTTATGGCTACACTATGCCAGACAATGCTGGAAAGGATATGGTAGAACTTATGGTCAAAACATATGTTTTACAAGAAATTAAAAATATAAGGAGAGTTAGGAAAGAGGAAGTAAAAGGTTGTAAAAGTATATGTAGCAAAGATATTTGGTGTAGACTTGGTGGTCTCTATAATTGTTTCTACATGCTAACTTTCACTTAATGGCATGCATCTCATTCTCCCAAAAAATAGAAGCAAAACCAGGGCCTCTATAATCACATCCATTCCTTACCATCACCTGTGCATATAACCACCACCTTCATCTTGCTGCTTTGTATGAACCACTCATTCCTGTATCTAAAGCCAGATCATATACCTGTATAGGAAGTTACATTTCTGAAAC
Organism: Mesoplodon densirostris; assembly: GCF_025265405.1. Classification (NCBI taxonomy): domain Eukaryota; kingdom Metazoa; phylum Chordata; class Mammalia; order Artiodactyla; family Ziphiidae; genus Mesoplodon; species Mesoplodon densirostris. The sequence continues at coordinate 71,680,566 of NC_082662.1, forward strand.
CTATTCAAAGAATCTCTCTGGCAACTCTTCCATGTCTTTTGCATCATCATCATCTTTCTTACTACTGGATCATTTTCATCAAGCGATTTCCACAGGCAGCCACAAAAGTGTGACTCAGAGATCATTTGCAGAGCAGTGGTCATAGACATGCTTGGAAAGAGGAACTAGACATTTGTTTGCAGAAGTGCCAGTGTTGTCTCTAGGGATTACTGTTTCTCTTATTGGATTCTGTGCAGGCTCCTGGATGCTAAGAAGTAGAGGGAGATTACTCAACAGAAACCTTGGTGGGCTGGATAATAGGATGACCCTCTCAATGATGCTTAAGTGTAGCTTACCTGGGTCACAGGGCCATGCATGTCAGAAGGGTAGGAGCTTCAGAATCCCTGGGGGATCAATTGATAGTGCTTGGGAATTGGTACCTTTGGAGGATTGAAAGGCTCTAGTGCCAACTAAGCAAAATAAATACAGGAGGCAGAGGAGGAGAACCCCTGCTGTGCCAGGTATAGATGGTCTAGGAGTCCTGGAGTGAAGAACTGGGTTAATCAGTTCACAAAAGGATATTTGGAAGCTCAGGGCAGCAGATAAAATATGTATCTCAATATTTTGACCAACAGAACCACTTTTCCAGTGCATAATGAGTGTGTATCAGTACTGCCTATCTATCTATTATTCCGTGGATTTACTTATTCATATTTGCTTACATCTGCCTTCTCCCACAATAGAAGGTAGCTTCCATAAGCTTTGGTAAATGCCATACCCCTCAATACCTTAAAGTGTGCCTGATACATAGTTTGTTCTTAATATATATATTTGTTGAAGGAATGAACTGGTGAATGCCTTCTTGAAGAATGTCATTTAAGACTTGAAAATGAAGAAACGTTAGCCAGGAAAAATAAACAGGGGGTGAGTGACTATTGCTGGAAGTGAGAATACTGTATGTGAAATTTCAGAAGCAGAAATAGCATGATGCATTCAGAACTTGAAAGAAACTCATATGTCTGGAGTTAAATAACAAAGGTGAGAGGTTGGTGGTTAACATATCATGGGAACGTTGTAAACCATGTAAAATATATTGGATTTTATTATATAGTTAAGTGGAAGCCATAAAAGGATTGTCATCAGGAAATAGCATTATCAAATCTCTACATCAAACATTCTTTGTGTGAGAAGCAGTATGAAGAATGGACTGGGTTTCCCTGGTGGTGCAGTGGTTGAGAGTCTGCCTGCTGATGCAGGGGACACGGGTTCATGCCCCGGTCCGGGAAGATCCCACATGCTGCAGAGTGGCTGGGCCCGTGAGCCATGGCCGCTGAGCCTGTGTGTCCGGAACCTGTGCTCCGCAATGGGAGAGGCCACAACAGTGAGAGGCCTGCGTACCACAAAAAAAAAAAAAAAAAAAAAAAGAATGGACTGAAGTGGTGCAAAAATGAGTGAAAGAAGAGAAAGAAACCAGATCGTGATTTCTTGTCTAGTGTGGTAGCAATGAAGGTGGAGAGAATCAAATAATTTTGATAGTTATTTAGGAAATAAAAAAGAGGACATAATTAATGATTGGGTGTGAATGTGGATGTGAAGAAGTGATGAAGTAAATATTTGAGCAACTTCATGGAAGGTGTTGTTTTTAACTGACATAAAAGACTGGATATTGGACATCCGTGAGCAGGAAATTTGACTATGTTATGTACATTTTGAGGCTGAGATTCCTTTTGGAAGGTAAATCAGTGAAGTATGCAATTTGATAGTCAGTAGCAAAACTCAAGAGAGAACACGGCTGGAAGTTTATATTTGAGAGTCACCAGCATATAGGAAATAAAGTTCTAAGAATGATTAAAATTCCTTAAGGATAGTCTAGAGAATGAGAAGATAAGAAAGCTTAGGCAGAGCTCTAAAGGATTTTTAACTTTTTTTAAATTTTAAGACAATCTGATTATTTTATAATCATAACAATTTAGTATTGATATAATGGACAAATAGATCAATGGAACAGAAGATAAAGTCTAAACATGAGATATATAGCCAATTGAATTTTTTACAATTTAAATATTATATGTCTAGTAGTGTGTGTGTGAGTATGTGTGTGTGAGGGGGAGGCAAGTGTATACATGTGTTTGTATTTATTCTGCTTAGTGAGTTTGAATCTGTGGTTTGGTGTTTGTCATTAATTTGGGAAAAATTTTAGCTGTTGTTTGTTTTTTCCAGCTTTACTGAGGTATGATTGACAAATAAAAATTGTACATATTTAGGTTGTACAGTGTGATATCTTTCTTAAAGCTGAACACTGTCATGATTTAACATACCTATACACTGAAATGATTGCTATGTCAAGTTAATTAGTACATCCATCACCTCACATAGTTACCTTTTGTGTGTGTGTGTGTGTATGTGTGTGTGTGTGTGTGTGGTGAGAACACTTAAGTTCTACTCTTTCAGGAAATTTCAAGTATACAATACAGTATTATTAACTATAAACTCCATGCTATACTTAGATCTCTAGGATTTATTCATCTTATAACTCAAAGTTTATATCCTTTGACTAACATTTCCCCATTTCCCCCACCACTGGCAACCACCATTCCACTCTCTGCTTCTATGAGTTTGACTTTTTTATATTCTATATATAAGTAAGATCATACAGTATTTATCCCTCTGTGTGGCTTATTTTATTTAGCATAATGTACTCCAGGTTCATCCATGTTGTTGCAGATGATAAGATTTCCTTCTTGTTTACAGTTGAGTAATATTCCTATCTATCTATCTATATCACATTTTCTTTATCCATTGATGGATATTTAGTTTGTTTCCATGTCTTGACTATCGTGAAAAATGCTACAATGTACGGAGGTTAAAATAAAACTGCTATATGATCCAGCAATTCCACTGTGGTGTATTTATCAGAAGAAAATTAAAACATTAACTTGAAAAGGTATATGCACCCCATGTTCATTAAAGCATTATTTACAATAACAAAGATATGGAAACTAACTGTCCATCGTTAGAAAAATGGAAAAAGAAACTTGTGCATATATATATATATATATATATATATATATATATATATATATACACAAACACACACACATATATATATACACACATATATATATGTATATAATGGGATATTAATCAGCTGTAAAAAAGAATGAAATCTTGCCATTTGCAACAACATGAATGGACCTTGAGGGCATTATACTAACTGAAATAAGAACAAGCTCTTAGATATAGAGAATACATTGGTGGTTGGCAGACATGAGTGGGAGAAATGGGTGAACTTTTTTTAGTTTAGATAAATTGAAAAAAACATTTAAATGGACAAGGGACCTGAAAAAATACTTCTTTGAAGAAGACATACCAATGGCCAAAAAATACATGAAAAGTTGCTCAATATCACTAATCATCAGAAAAATGTAATCAAAACCATGGTGAGATATCATATCACATCTCTTAGGCTGGCTATGATCAGAAAGATAAGAAATAACAAGTGTGGAGAAAAGGGAACCCTTGTACACTATTGGTGGGAATATAGATTGGGCCAGTCATGAGAGGAAACAGTATGGAGCTTCCTGGAAATTTAAAAATAGAATTACTCTATGATCCAGTAATTTCACTTCTGGATATATCAAAGAAAATGTAATTACCATCTCAAAGAGATATCTGCACCTCCAAAAAAGGATAATATTTAAGAGTTGGATAGCCACAAGTATATAGGTGAATACAGTTTATGAAATAGCATCTTAAAGAAGTTGAGTAAAGATGGAGTCTATTGATAAATGGAGTTGGGACAACTGGGTAACCATATGGCAGAAGAAAAAATTTGGTACTACAGATCACACCAAACACCAGGTAGAACTCAAATACATCAAAGATCTAAATGTGAGAAAAAAAAAAAGAAAAGAAAAGAATTCATTCAAGTACAAACAACACCGTTTATCTGAATCTAACACATGCTAGTCAACATGCTGATGGCAAATTTTCAGATAGAGGGAGCCTATATTCCATTATATTAAATGGAAATAATAATAATACAATTGGCCCATCCAAAACCTCCAGTTAATTTCCCCAGATGTCAATAAACACTCTAAAACAGCAATAGAACAATCCTCCATGGGCTTTTGCATAACATAAAGCATTTAAAAGATCAATTACCTAATAATTTAACACTTAATGAACTTATTATTTGGTATGTTTGTGTTCTGCATGCAGTGATTCCTGTGGTATTCAATACAAATTTTGCTTTATTTCTATACTGCAATGAACATAATCTGTTATATAAACAAACTCCATTAAATACTTTGTTTCAGATATAAAAAAACTAAAAAACAATTAGCAAAATAAACAAAAATGACAATTTCAAAAACATGGCATTTACCACTTGAAGAAATGCTCCAGGGAGATTTCATGGAAGAAAGACATAGAATCTACAGGCACTGCTACAGTGGTGGTGGGTAAAGGTTAGTGAGAGTTAGAACACATAAACATTTTTGGCAGGAGGTGTGATCCTACAGGCACTGCAGCTAAGACATGACAACAGTACATTCCACATTCTGTAACCAATTCTCATGAGTTTACTTTAATGTTTTTGCTATGACACATATGTAAGTTCATCACAGTAAATTTTCACTTCAGATGGTTTGGGGTAAAAAATAAAAACTACCAAATTTGATACATTAACAATAAAAACAATATTAAAAAAATGCATGAAAAAGAAAAATAAACATGGGTGAGATGTCAGATAGAAAGATAATACTGTGTGATATTACTTATACATGAAATTCAAAAAATACAACAAACTAGTGAATATAACAAAAAAGACATAGACTGACAGATATAGAGAACAAACTAGTGGTTACCAGTGGGGAGAAGGGGAGGAAGAGTGGGAGGTATAAACTATTGGGTGTAAGATAGGCTCAAGGATGTGTTATGCAATAAATGGAATATAGCCAATATTTTGTAGTAACTGTAAGTGGAAAGTAACCCTTAAAATTGTACAAAAATAAGAAAAATTAAAGAAACATCATGAAGAAAATAAAACATAAAAATGACAAGAGCCAAGTGAGAAAAGATATTTGCCACCCATGTCACAAAGCTTTAATTTCCTTAATAGAGAAAGAACCTTCGAGTAATTGTTAAGAACAAGACCAAAAAAAAAATAGAAAAATGGCAAAAAATACAAATTGTTCATAAGCATATATATATATATATATATATATATATATATATATATATATCCTTTCAACAGATAAAAAGATGTTCCACCTCCCTCACATAAAAGAAATACAAATTAAAACTATACTGAGATATAACATTCTTCATATACCAAATTGGCTAAAATCCAAATATTTGTTGGTAAAGATGTGCGAATACACTTCCATATATTATTGCTGCTGTTGTAAAACTATGCAGAAGAGTATTGGCTATATCAATCAAAATTACTAACACACATACTCTTTGGCACAGCAACCCCAATTTGAGGAACCTAACTGGGGTATATATATACACTGAAGAAATATGAAATGGTATATGTATAAGGTTATTTACTGTGGCATTGTTTATACCAGCAAACATTGAAAGCAACTTACATATCCAGCTGAAGAAACTGGTTGTTTTACTTGGCAGATCTATGCAACCTTAAAAAATAATGTACTAATATAAAGAGAACTCCAGGATATATTGCAAACTTAAGAAAGCAAAGTACAGCATTTTGTGTATCATATACTAATTTCTAGATAAGTAAGAGGAAAAATAATACACATGCTATCATCTTTAAATTAGCAAAACACACACATTCATAAGACAATATCAATTGTCTAATAAAAATAAGAGAAGGGAAAAATTGTGGTAGAGGGACATTAATGAAAACAGGATTTCTCTATGTATATCTTTTGTATAGAATTTTAACTTTAATCATGTGTTGTACTAATTATTTTTAAATCCTGTAGATGAAAAACAAAAGAAACAGATGAACCTGACCTTATAATAAATCAGTGATAAAAACACAGGAAAAAAAAATCTACTTAAGGGGTGTTAGGGCACAATACATTGAATAAACAATAGTTAAATACATATTAATTAAATTAATTCACTAAATAAATAAATCTAAACTTACTTTATTTTATAAATAAGGCAAATAAAAAGATAAAATAATAAATCAAAGATATTAAATAAAAACTCTAAAATGTTAAAATCATAAACAAATTGTCTAACATCTTGAGTAGAAGCAGACTTTTTCAATTAATTGACAATGATAGAACTATGGCCATCTTCATTTGAAAACATCCTTAAATTCATGTAGTCCATTCTCATCTAAAAGGAAGAGAAAAAGTTACATTGATCTGAGGTTAAGTGACATTGAGACTGTCCCTATCTTGGTTAAAATGTCTTATTTGGTGATTCTTTGATACTTTGGCAAACAGAATCCCTAATACTGAAGGTAGCGTGCTGCTTTATATGAATAAGATCATGAGTAAGAAAGAGACTCTGAAGTAACATAAATGTCCATCGATAGAGGGATGGGTAAAGAAGACGTAATACATATATACAATGGAATATTACTCAGCCATGAAAAAGAATGAAATAATGGTATTTGCAGCAACATATATGGACCTAGAGATTGTCATACTGAATGAAGTAAGTCAGACAGTGAGAGACAAATATATGATATCGCTTATAAGTGGAATCTAAAAAATAATGGTACAAATGAACTTATTTACAAAACAGAAATAGAGTCACAGAGGTAGAAAACAAACTTATGGTTACCAGGGGGGAAAGTGGTGGGGGAGGGGAGGGATAAATTGGGAGATTGGGATTGACATATACATACTACTATATATAAAATGGATAATTAATAAGGACCTACTGTATAGAACGGAGAACTCTTCTTAATACTCTGTAATGAACTATATGGGAAAATAACCTAAAATAAAATAAATATACATATATATATATATATATATATATATATGGAAAATTGATTCACTTTGCTGTACATCTGAAAATAACACAAAATTGTAAACCAACTATACTCCAATAAAAATTAAAAAAATATATATCTTTACTAAAGTATGTCCTCTCATTCTGCCATAATTTCAAACTATTAGAATATTAAGAAAAAGCTTAGTTTACTATTTTATATAATCCATGAAAATGTCAATTTCACAGCAAAATAAAGTTAACTTCAGTTATTTAATCTGTTAAGACATTAAATATTTTGTTAATTTTGAAAATAAATTATGGAAAGTGGTCTTATAAGCTACACCAAAGTCTAATGTATCATTCTTTTATGAATTTATTAAACAAGTATTTGTGAACTACTCATTTTGCACAAAGGACTGAACCATGAAAACAAAATACCCAAAGTTCCTGTACTTGTGGAACTTATACCCTTTGGGAGGAGGCAATTAATGAACAGATAAGCAAATCAATTTATAACATATCTGGTGATGCTAAAAATTAGAAAAATAATGAATCAGGCTAAAAGAACATTTAATGACTGTGTGGTGAGACACTGATATATTTGACAGGGCATTTAGAGGGGACTTCTCTGCTTGGATGACACAAATGAAGAGGGAGAGCCCAGGTGTGCAGATACCTAAGGAATTGCTGTTTCAGTCCTAAGAAAGAGCATGGTTAAAGACCCTGAGGCCAGGGTATTCTTAGTATATTTGAAGATCCTCAGGAAGTCAGAGTGGTTAAACCACTATGAACTGGGGAGAGTGGTGAGAGTTGAGATCAGAACTATCCCTTGGGACCACATTGACCAGTACCTACAAGGACATGGTACCAAGTTTGGATTTTTCATTTCCAATTTGATAAGTTAAAGATTTCCTATTTTGAAACAAATACAGCATTATAAAAATCACAAAACACACTTTTTAAAAAAATTTCTGCTAGAAGCAGATGAAATTCTAGAAGATTCTAGAGTCAATTTCTTCTTTTTAAACTCACTACTTATCTGAGGACTAACTTTATGGTAAATTCCGACCTAGGCAATTTTAGTACAATAATGTTAGTTAATGAAGAAAATTACATCCCAATACACAATTTATTTACTGTTTATACAACCATTAGCTCATGTAAATCTGCAAGGGAAGAACATATCTATATAGTCCACTCCTACCCAGGGAAACTCCTTAGCTATACTAGAAAATTGCTTCTAGGATTAGGCTCATTTTACTAATCTAGGCAATAGATTTTGAACTCACCAAGGAATCTACAAGTAAAACCTCACAGCAGGTGCAGCTGCAGGCGGCAGCGAAGCTTTCCAAATAGCCACTGAATCTGTCAGTGTAGAAGATCTTATGTCATCTGGCAAGTATCTCTAATGGACAGGAGTGGCTTTGGGGCAAAATAAAATTCTCTTTTATGTACAGAGTCAGAAAAAATGCTATTAAGTTTTTGTTTGTTTGTTTAGTTCCAAAAAATGGCAGATAGATTTTTTTTCCTTTTGAAAGAAGTCTAAGGATGTTTCTTTAAAATAAATTCAAATTGTTATCTGATTACTTATGCTGAAATGGATCTGCATTACATTTGTAATTACTGGGTAATTTATATAATGATTCAAATAATAGTTATAACTCTAATAGCATATGTCTGGAATGTGTATTATCCAGCCTGAGACATTATGTACAATTACAGTTCTCCTAAAATGTAAAACATCATCTTCTGACAGCTAGAAAGATCAGGCAAAGGCAAACAAATGGAGGAAAGCCCTTCAAAGGTTTACATTGGTAAAAAAGAGGAGTGTTGTGAAGTGGTGCTACTTGAGAAGAAAAAGTTTCTTCCTGACCACTCATTGACTTTAACCAGTGGGTGGTGGTGTGGGTGTGAGACAAGGTAGTAGGATAAAGGTCATGCATGCCCCTAGGATTTCTGCAAAATTAAAAAAATCAAACTCCCAAGGAAGTGCTGTGAACTTTTACTTCTGCTTTTTTTTTTTTTTTTTTTTTTGTAAACACACATTTGAATTACCCTGGGCTATTACAGTTTGGGTACTGCTGGCTTTGCTCCATCTTTTTCCTCTTGAACGGCAAAGAAGGCATTATTAATGCAAAAATTTGAGAGGAACTGCTTCCTGGCTACTGCCCTTCTCCCTTCGCTATTCCCTCTGGCTCCTTGGGTCCATGTTAATACAGAAGTCCCCACGGCATCATCAAGGGGTATTGTTGCTGTTAACTTATACAAGCTATCGAAGAAATTATGTCTTTTAAGTATATCATCGTGAAATTATTTTTAATGATTATAGAAATACAAATCCTTAATTGTGCTTATTAAATCTAAGATGTTGGAACACATTTTAAGGAATTGGCGGTAATAACAGTGGTAAACCGTAAGGCAAAATAGTTAGGCAAATATGAATTAGAGTTATGAGAAAAATCTGCCTAAACATAAAATCATTCTGTTTATCTCTTTAAAAACGGAAAGAAAAAAGGGAAAAAACGTGTTATAGGTTTAGAAACATAATAAAGAAAATTTTAAATAGAAGTGATGAATTCTGAGAATCTCAAGAATCAGAGTCTTAGGTTGAGTTTTCATCTCTTCTGGGCCCTAAGAATCCACCAACTTAGTTCACCTTTCTGGGAATAAATTGTGAGGGAAAAACAACTTGTTGTGTTGATTGCTTGTTCACAGAATTTATGAAGAGAATCCAGAGTATTTCCATCTCCTGAAAGTGTTTTAAAATTTGAAAACTTGGTAGATTCTAGAAGACATTTGTTATTCAGATTATAAATTTTAAAAGGAGTTCAAATTTGGCCCACTAATTTTTATATCTAATAGTGCAGTATCATTCAGCATCACATAAAAATAATGTTAGGAGAGCCTTCAGTAATATAGCATGAAGCTTAGTAAATAAATTAAAATAGAAAATGGAAAAATTCGGTCACTGGAGCTTAGTGTACAATTTAGAGCATAACCAATTTTATTATAATTAAAGAAGCATAAGATAGGGATGAGAAAGGTGATAAAGGAGACAGGATGGTCTGGATAAAGAAAAAAACTAATTTATAAAATTATATTCTCTATGAGCAAAAATATTGCCAGCTGGAAACATACAAAAGACATTTTGAATGTTACTGAAATGCAGGTGTTAGTGATTTTCTTTCTAAAAATTCACTCCATATGTGCAGTGGCTTATGGTACTCAATACCCAAGGACACTTCTCAGAAAAGGAATAAATAACACTTATTACCTAAGTTGAATATACTAATTTTAAACAAACCATTCTTATTTAACATAAAGCATGTTTTAAATACTTTAATTTTGCTTTCTGGAAAAGACATGAATTTTATGATTATTTAGTTATAATTATTCCAACATTCTAATTACATGAAACATTCACAATGAATATAGACTTAAATTCTTTGCAGAGCTTAGAGAAAAAGACAACACCTGGCTATTATATGTGCAATGAAGATTCAAGTTAGTAACAGTTTGTGAAAGTCTTATAACTCTAGAGTCTGTAAAAATTAGGATAATTTATTTTATCTTCTTTATTATGGTATATAATAATCTATATCCAGACAATTATAGCTTATATTATAAATACACACATATTTTTTTATAAAATATAATTTAATGAAGCCACCACTCAGGTCAATAACTAGAAAATTGCCAAACTTTAGCAACTACCTATGTTCCCCTATTCCATAATGACCCTCCACCCTGAATTTTGGTTTGCAATTCCCCATTGCTTTTGAAAACAATGAAAACTAAACAAGAAACTTAGTTCAATCAAATGATTCACCTTGTCTTTATTTCCTATCGATTCAAAATGCCTGACATAACTGGTACTATTTCATAGAGCGAAGAGCCTGCAGACATGACTAGGGATTGTTCAGAGATGGGGACATATTATAACACAACTTTAAGTCAGTTGATGACACTTAAACCCAATCTTCTCTTACCTTATTCATGACACTGAAGTTTCATACAAACCTCATACCAGAACAAGCAAAAACAATTTGTAAGCAAAACTGTTTTTTGACATGAGATCTACAGGTTGACATATTCTCCTCCTCCCTGTAGATGATGCAGCCATCCCTTTGGAAGAGTCTCAGAAACTGTGTACTGTGTAAGAACAATAGACTCCTTCTATCAACTCCATCTGTTTCACGCGAGAACAAGGCATTACTGAGTGTTGCTGGGGAGCTTTAGGCACCAGATAGATAATTTTTCTGAGAGTCCTCCTTCATAGAAAATGAAAGAACACACAACTCCTTGTTTGTTATGTCTTCTACAAACACCCCCCCACAAAAAAAAAAGTAAGAAAGATTTTGAATAGAATTATACAGAGAAACAAGTGAGTGAACATTTAGGCAGAGGCTTTATATACCAAAGTAAAAAAAAGAAAAATTTGTACTCTGTGGGCTGCTTGAACATACAAAGAGTCTACATGATTTTTCCCAGAGAGTAATATGTGAGAGTTACTTTGATAATTTTCTGGCAAATGGCAGTTGTATTTTATTGTCATAAAAATCAGTATACTATGATAATATTATGACAAATCAGTGTTTTAAGTGCACTGGGATTTTTTTTAATTTTCAAAAATGTGCCATATGGGGTAATAGTAGTCCTGTGTATAGGACAGTCTTTTGTGAGTGTTCATATATATTATCTCATTTAATCAATACAAGTATCAGATAAGGGTGGTATTGATGTATTTAACTTTCAGGCCAAGTTAAGAGAGGAGTTAAATGATTTACCCCAGATCCCAGAAAAGATAAAGAATCGTGTAATATTTATTTTCAGGCAATGGTGTACTGGTTTATATTTAACAAGCTCTGGCTGTTGGGGGTGGGAAGGATGAGGGATGAGAGCTGTCAAATGATAGCATTTGACAATTTTCATGGTGTAAATACTCCCACCATGTCAGATTTCACACTACCTGAATGATGTCAGAATGAAGAATTTGGAAGTGTGGTTTAGTAGCAAAGCATTATACAGTATTTATACCATAAAGAGGCAATAGACACAAATAGCATCAAGAATATAGAAAATAGTAAAATGTAGTAAAAAAAAAAAGAGATGACTTTCGAGTGTTCATTATTTTTTTAATATAATCATTTAATTGTAAGTTTATATAGTTTAATTTTTAATTATGCATGAGTTTAATAATCAGGTACCAAAACTTCTGAAAATTTAATAAATCAGCTCTCATAAACTAGTACGAGCTGGCTTTAGACCACCACTATGCTCAGGTCTCTTTACAGATCCCATGTCCTTTCATGATGTGATAGCTGGCTTTGCTATAAATGTATTGTGTTAGAGCAGAGCATAGAGAAATGACCTTGGCATTAACAGACCTCGCTTGAACTTGGCTCCACCACCAGCCAACTTGTGATCAAGGGCAAATCATTTCACCTCTCTGGCTCCTAACAGTTTCTATTTGTTGAAAAAGAAGTTTCAGGTTTCTGCTTTCAAAATGTGAAGCTATTTAAAACTTCTTTATTTACTATCCTCAGAACATTTTCTTTGTCCTGTTAAAGGAGAAACACTCTAGTTAAAGTGGAAAGTGGGGCTGGGGAATTTTTTTTTTCTTGCGGTACGCGGGCCTCTCACTGTTGTGGCCTCTCCCGTTGCAAGCACAGGCTCTGGAGGCGCAGGCTCAGTGGCCATGGCTCACAGGCCCAGCCGCTCCGCGGCACGTGGGATCTTCCCGGACAGGGGCACGAACCCGCGTCCCCTGCATCGGCAGGCGGACTCCCAACCACTGCGCCACCAGGGAAGCCCTTAAACAGTGTTGTTGTCTTGAATTATTTTTGTAATGGATTACTCTGGTTGATGAGTAAATACAGATTGACAGGAGGGGACAGAAGGCTTTATTTTACAACAGTAAATTAGAAGCAGTTAGGTGTTTGCTGAAATAATTCAGCCAAGCAAGCAAGGGTGGTGTCTTTAACCAGGGTGGAAACAGTGATGATGCTAAGAAATGATCAATTTCCAATTATATATTAAAAAAATATACCCTACATCAGTAGGCCTTTGAATGGGACCCTAACTTCATTTTATCATACGCTTTTCCTTGCTTCATTTGATTCATCCACACGGGACTCCAATTTTACAAACTCTCCAAAGCACTTAGCTGCTTCAAGCCCTTTGAACTTGATATTTTCTCATTCTGAAAAGCTGGTTTTCCCAGAAGTCTAGTGGTTTGTGCTCCATTTAAGCCCTTTCTCAAATGCCCCCCTAATAAACACTTTCACTCTCTATCTCATCTAAAATACCAGCCACCATCATTCATTATCCCTCATTTTACTTGAACTTTTCAGCATAGCCCTTAATGATACTACTTCAAATGTATTATACATTTATATTATGTTGTAGGTCTCCCTCATTCCATGGCAGTTTGTTTTGTTCACCACTGTTAAAACCAAATCCAACTTTCTAAAACATTGTGTCATTTCCACCTTTACAAACTTGAATCATTCCATATTTCCTAAAATTCTGATTGTCCTATGGCACTGATAAATACAATGACCACGTCCTGGTATCGCTATCCAATCACTCAATTTCTTCTATCACTCAGTTTTCAAATTTCACTAAGGGAGAAAAAAATCCTTCATAAACCTACTTTTTTGTCAGTTAGACCCTGAGATAATATCCTTCAAGTGTCTGTATTTCAATGTACATTTGCACAGGGCCAGGTCCCTGTTCCCAGCCCAATTTGCCTAGATCTCACCTTGCTATTCAAGACATAGGATGCAAAGAGTGAAACAGATTGACAAGAGCTAAATTGTTACAATTGTGCTTGGCTTCGGCATGAAGGGAAGTATTGTATACACTGGAAATGTCAGTATTAAAAAATGTTTGCTCTTTGAGCTTTTATGCTGGGGGGATTTGAGATGCACTTAGCTCAGTAGATTTTGTCCATGTAAAGCGCTTTTGTTGAAAATCTGCTTTTCTCCTGGTTGTTATTATTAACCAAACAGACTGCTTTTGTCAAAATTGTAAAACAGTGGCTGTTTCTCTTTCCTCTCTCAACTCCCATTATATTTCCTGGGTCCTATTACCTTCCTTCTCTTTTCATAATGCACACACCTTGCTTCTTGACCACCACCAATATCAACTCCCATTTCATTATTATATGCATTTAGTTTCTGGTGAATTAGGCAAAAAATGACATAAATAAATGACTTATTCTAAGCACTGATAACCTGACAGCACACTCTAATTCAAGGCCTTCATAGCCTGCACATTCATTTTTGCCTCTCCAAGGTCATTTTTTGATCCAGCTTTGATTTCAGACAATGTGAAGAATTTACGTTTTGTTTTGTGTGACTTTAATCTAGGCTACACTCTTTAAGGGAGAGGAGAGACAGATGTAGGAGAATTGAGCCACATTCATGTAGCCATGTTTTACTTACTAGAGGGAAAAATGAAAGAAGCTTATCTCAGGCCCCTTAAAGACTCTCAGTGCCATCCAAAGGAATAGTTAACATGTGAGTACTGGAAATACGGCTACTGCAAATGAGGATATTAATGTTTAACTGTATTTCAATTTAATCTGTTTACATTTAAATGAGCACACATGGCTAGTGGTGACTGCATTGGATGCTACCACGACAAGGGGTAGAGGGATTGACCTAATGGAGTCAAGGAACAGGAATACATGATTTCCAGTCCCTTTATTTCTAGGAGGTACAATTGGAAGGAATGGACACTGTCTTGCTACTTTTTGCTAACTTCTTACTTTGAGTTCCCACTAAATATTGCTAAATGTAGGAAACGGTAAGCTAGTATTAGCCATGTATGCCTGAGAGCTTCTAGATATATCCTACCACAGGGAAACATGCTGTTATTTGGAAAATTCTTATAGTATTTCCTTTGGATATGATAACTTCCTGTTTTATGCTGTTTCCATTTCTCTTTACTTGGCTGTCCTGAGAAATGTTTTATTTGAAATGAATAAAGAAACAACCCAATAATGAATCAATTACTTTGTAACTCGGTAACAATTTTCATTCATGGCTATAATCTACCTTTGCTGAAAGTATTTTTTTATTGTTTATAACACTAATCCTTCGTCATGTATATTCAGCCTAGAGACTTGACTTGTTTAACATGATAATAAAAGTCAGCATGTACTAACACTGCATACTTCTTCTAAGTGCTTTGGATATAAATTTGTTTTATACTGCAAAGTAGATATTATTATTATCTCATCTTATGGATTGGAAAATAATATGTTGTTTAACCCACAGCCTTATGATTTGAGGACACATATTTCAACTATATAAGAAACATTGTAAGCTCTTTACTTTTACATATATTGCATATCTCAGCTGTTACAAACTTAATTGTTATTTGAGAAAAGTTGATAATATTAATCCAATATTGAAATATAAATTAATGACTCTAACTGAAAAATCCATTTTTTCTTTATTTAATTCATTGAGTATATTTAGTCGTGTGTATTATGCATTTTTGTCAGGGATGTGATAGGACAAAAAGATTATCAACTACTTTAGAAATTTTGGTGAAAATTGTGCCTAATAGTTTTCAAGGCAAATAGAAGAGAGGCACCTCAGTAATTTCAGCCAAGCTAGTCACACAATTTTTATGAACTACCTATGTTTTACTCTAGTTGCTGAATCCTGACTTTCCCTTATTGTTTCCTTAATAATTTTATTCATTAATTTCTATTTTCCTCGATTTACTATTTTTGCTCGTTACATTGTGTAAGGCCCTGATAACCTATAGATAAAATATCTACAAACTGTGATTTAAGATAGTCATAATCTAGTAGGAACAATGGGCACAATAGAAGCATTTACTTAGGAAATATTTTAGACTGAACACAAATAAGATGATTAAAATACATTTCTTTAGAAATTAATAAATAATCACATCACTTTGTGATATTGCTATAGTCAAATAGTCTAATGGATAATCTCATAGATTTAATCTTCTGAGCTAAGTCATCTCCTATACTCACTACACTAAACTCAAAGAGGATGGATATCACATGTAAGGCTTGAATATTCTGTGGTAATATTTCTCAAAACTGCTGACTATAAATATGTGTCTTCTGAGTTTACACTAGGCAATTATCCATGGAAGTCAAATATCCTCAAGTAACTGGATAAAACTGCCTTGTGATTAAGCATTTTCTAAATGGCAGAACAGTAGCAGTCTATTTAATTTTTAAATTATAATTAGATTTTGTTCTTTGATTCTTTCACTGAATTACCATAAAATGTCTCTCTTTCCTGATACCAGTTTAAAGCATTGGTATTTTGAGCATTGTCCTTGGAGCAAGAAGATATTAATTGAACTCTCAGATTTCCCATAACAATAGTGTAAAATCATTGACAGGATATATATATATATATATATATATATATATATATATATATATATATATATAGTATACCTGCTATGTGCCAAACACCCCACTCAGTAATTGTCTTATTTTATTTAAATTAAACAAGTTTACATGGGTAGATACCTGGCAGGACTGGCATTCAACTTCATAGATTTCTCTGAAGTATCAGCTCTTAATCATCAAAAATGTTTATAATTCATCTCCCTATGTCCTTCCCTCTTTTCTTTGCCCCTCATTTGCTCTAAGCACATATTTTGGCCATTTCTTCAGCACCCCTAATGGAAGTCCAGTTGAAAAACACATTTCTTCAAAAATAAATAAGCTCACGCACCAGGGAAAGGTTTGGACGTAAACTTCGCTATCAGTGTTTTAACAGAGCAAAATGTGTTGTTAGGTTTACCCATGCTGGACTCTATGCAAGTGAATTTGTATATTTAATAGCAATAGAGACTCATGAAGAAATCTCCCTCACTCATAAAACTCTCCCTAAGATTTGCTGCTTGATTTAACAAATACAATATGACACCTAGTTAAATTTGAATACGTACACTGAAAATAATAATAATAAAAATAGTGGCTGTTTATCTGAAATTTAAATTGAACTGAGCATCCTATATTTTACCTGGCAACCTGAAGGAAAACAATCTTTCTCTCACAGGACTCAAGCAGTCATGATTACATATTTTAAAAATGAAAAAAAAAAGATAGTCAATATGACCCTTTATTATCAACCAGTGGCAAAACACTATACTGCTTTTCACACAGCAGAAGCTGTGTATGAGCTGATGGAGTTTAAGACCTGATGACAGTTTTCATGCCAGGGAGGCATGTGGACACTTAGGGCCCATAAGCATACTGCACTGAAAGCTCCACGCTGTGTGCTCTATCTCAGATTTCATGCTAATAAGGCAAACATAGCACATCCTCCCCGAAAAGATTTCAGACAGTAGGTAACAGAGGAACACAGGCCTGCAAATTTAGGTCAGCATTTTATGAACTCATGATTAGTGTGGTGCCAGGTTTCTATAACGTAAAATCTGTTTTACTTAATGCAAACCATTTTTAATATTTTAGATAAAGGTTTTCTTGAATTAAGTGTACATTTTCCCATTTCTGACTCACATATGATCTTTATTATTTGGTTCCCTCATCCAGAGCAGTGACTGAGCATCTGGGCCAACTAACTTTTTTCTGGATCCTTTGAAGAACTTTCCTTTTTCTTTCTTTTTTTTTTCTTGCAATAGGGTCATTTTTACCTATTGCAAATTTCTAGTGTCTCTTGCCAGTCTGAAAACTTTCTGCCTCTGTATAATTGGCCTGCAACTTCTTTTCCTATCCTCCAGCAGTTTTATCCTGAGGCAGACACAATTTATTCTTCAATGCTTATACAAGAAGACTGTACACATCCTTGCCAAAAAGCAAGCCTTTGCCAAATGGAATTCCTGTGTGGAGTTCTTTCAGAATCATGTCTTCTAACCAGAGGTGCAGCCAAAGAACAATCCAGGCAGCCGCGTTAGCTGTCATACTTTTCAAAGTCGCTGGCAGGCAGCCGAAAACACGGTCTGCCAAAGTCTCCACTTCCATTTTAACCAGGGCACAAGTCTTCAAGGACGTTCTCTCAACTCTCACAGCCACTTAGAAATGGTTCCAGAGGCTCTGCCAGTTTCCTGACTGAATGCAAGTTCCTGCTACTTTGAAAGTTTTTTAAAGGGAAACATCTGCTTCTCTATGGGTTTGGTTCAGTTTCCATTAAGGCAGTGAGCTTTCTTCATCTTTTATGAAATCTTAGCAATTTCAGCATCCATGTTTTAGTGGCTTGCCATATTTCAGCTTTTAAATATCAATATGTTTGTATTTTATGGAATTTTTAGGGAGCATTGGAGATTGATCTTTTGAAGCTTGCATCATCAGTGTGATATTAGAGTCTAATCTATAGTATACCTTCTTTATTGTTTAGCTTCTCCTTTCTCCCCTGATCCCTGTTAGCCTTACACCATAGGTATGGTTCTATGTGAAAAAATTGATGAACCCATACATATACTTATCATTATTTATCTTAACTAATTATTTACTCTCATTATAATTTATTTTGGAATGATTCATCCATTGGCATACCTATCTGGACTTTTTCTTTCTCATCTAAAACGTGAGACCTCTGACATCACTACATGACCTTGAGTGTGCATTCTAATTCTGAAACTCAAAGTCTTATTGTAATATTTGGATACCTGGAATTCTCTTTCCTGATAATTTTTTGCAAGAATATTTTCTCTACAACTTGTTTAAAAAGCTTTTACTCCATAAAGCATTAAATTGGCAAATAACAGTAAGGGAATATCCATAGAAATTGATTAGAATTGAAAGATGGGCTTTAGAAACTAGCTATCTTTTACTCTTGACATTAAATATCTTTTTTTAAGCAAAATTCTTAAACTTGTTATTGGTTGAGTGTACTGAAAAACATGTAAGCATTAAGTCAGTCATACCTATGTTGAATTTTCTGCTAAGTCACCTAATTTCCTCATTCATTCCACTTCTTTAATAAGTATTAATATGCCAATAATTACCCAAACTACATCTATATTGCTGTTCTCTCCTGTGAGCTGAGACGACTTATACACCTCTCTATCGGACATTTCTACTAAAATGTTCCACAGGCAACTTGAACTTAATGCCTTATAATATGTACAAAACCTCACTCATCATTTTCTTCCTCATTTCTCTCTTGTCTGTTTCTCATCACTGGAAAAGGTACAGCCATTTTCTAAGTAAAACATGCCAGAAATCTCCACATCATCCTTGATTTCTCTTTTCCCCTTACCTTCAGCATCTGAATAATCACCAAATCCTATAAAATTCTACCTTTTAAATCTCTCATCAGTCTGTCTTTTTATTTCTATCCCATCACACTGCTGATTATACCTGGCAATTTCACTGCCATTTTTTTAACTGGTCCTTCAGCTTCAAGTCCCGCTGTCTGTGTAATCCAGACTCCAGTCAGACGCCAGAATGTTGCTTCTATAACATAAATATTAGCATGACACTCCTCTCCTTTAAAATTCTATATCAAAAGTCCTTAAAGTAGTTTAAAAGACTTTTTATCATCTGGTTGCGGTTTATCTCTTCCACCTCATAAATTGTCACTCTGACTTTTTTTTTTTTTTTTTTTTTTTTTCCGTATGCGGGCCTCTCACTGCTGTGGCCTCCCCCGTTGCGGAGCACAGGCTCCGGACGCGCAGGCTCCGGACGCGCAGGCCCAGCGGCCATGGCTCACGGGCCCAGCCGCTCCGCGGCACATGGGATCCTCCCAGACCGGGGCGCGAAACCGCATCCCCTGCATCGGCAGGCGGACTCTCAACCACTGCGCCACCAGGGAGGCCCCACTCTGACTTTTTTATTCCAGATATATTGAACTACTTACTGGTCTGAGGGCTTTCTTCTTGTGGCTTTTCTATGTGTTGTTCCTTAGAATACCCTCACTTCACATATATAGAACTAGTTCACTCTCACACTTACACTCCTACCTCCTGCTTTCTGTCCCAGGGAGGCCAATTTTGCAAGTTACCCCTATACTCCTCTTAGTTTCCAGCTTCTAGTAGAGTTCACCTAACAGGCAGCACCAGTGACAAAAGGTTGGAAGGAAGGAAATGAAGTCGAAATCTGTACTCCCTGAGCTCCCTTGCTGCAGGGTTCCCATGGGTTGGTTGCCTCCCATGACCTTCCATGAACTAAGGTCCTTGTTCCTATAAAGCAGCCTTCTCTGCCCTGGCTTTCTGTCTCCAAGTTCTAGTAACCTCTGCTTCCCTTTTCCCCTCCAAGCCTAGCACAGTACCCTGCTGTATCCCTTGTGGTGTCCTTATACCTTACTCAGACATTTAACATTGTCCCTTGATTAAACTTCCCTCAAAGTGTCTAATTGTGTGTTCAATCCATCTCCTGCAGGAAACTGACTGATACAGGGAGCCTGATGTCAGTATTTGGACACACTTGTCTGGAGTTCAGAGGAAGTTTAGCACTACAGGTATACATTTTTGAATCGTTGACAGTATGAAAAGTGCTAGTAGATTTAATGTCACAGTATTGAATGATTTTCCTAGGGAGAAAAGTGTAGATAAAAAAGAATAGCTGCTTAGCACTGAGCCCTGTCGTTCCAGTGTGAGGATATTTAACAAATGGTGGTTTGGAGGAGATGAAGAGAAGTGAGGTAAGTGAAAACCAGACAACTCCCCAAGGGAAGCCTCTCTGACAATACTCCCTCCCTCCCCAATATGTTCAATGCCTTCTTGATATCTCCCAAAGTAGCTTATGTTGGTCTACATCTGCCCTAAGACTACAAATTCCTTAATGATAGGACCACATGAATGTCCAAGAGTCTGTGTAAGCCAAGACACATAAGCATTCATCAGCAGCACTATGGGTAACTGCTTGGAAGAAAACACATCTTGCAAATACACACACACATACATGCCCACACACACCTTGACCAAAGGGAAAAACCAATAATGTGATTAAATGTTCAAACATTTCTTAAAGAATACATTGTACATACACTTTACCCACCGTGCAGAGCAGCTAAGCTCACTCATTTGGTCCACATTGCCTAAACTCTCTCTTTTACCATAAGATCTTTGCTGTTCTTTTGCATAATTAAAATATTTCATCCATTAAACTTCAAATATTCCTGTACTCATTTTCAGTAAGGTGACTTCCCCTGCAACAAAATATCAAAAGATAAAACCCAATAAAGCCCCAAAAAGCATTGAAATTATTGTTTTCACAAGGTGTTAAATCCATGACCACTTTTTCAGGCCAGGTTATCCATTATGTTATTTGGGCTTCTATCTTGCTAAAAATAGGTGCTGGATAGACACTGCCAAGCATTTGGGATAGACAGCAGGCATGACTGTTGGAATGAGGGACATAGAAAAACTACATTTCCTTTCTATAGCCAGCAGTAGGGTTAATGAACTATTCTTTATTATAACTATCACTGCAACTGCCACAGAAGAAGGATTCAATAAATTCTTCATTTTTGATTTGTTGGGAAGGATACACTAATAAAAAACTAGTAGGCTGATTAGAAAATAAACTAAATAATTAACTGAAAGATATTTGGAAAATTATGATTAAGACAGTGAGGGATGAAAAAATAGTTTGACACTTGACACAAAAAACAAGATAATATTTATACCCCAACTGCATTCTCAGGGAAGGGACCTGATTTTGGCGAACCATTTGTTTGTTTTTTTTCTACTGCGTTATTTGATGGATTTGGGAGTCTGGGTTTTGAGGGAACGGATGAGATGCAGAGATGAAAAGAGGAGGCAGAGAAAGTAGGGCCCACAAGATATCAGAGGCTTTGTTCCATTTGGAGTACCTTTTCTTTAATGCAATAATTTTTAATAAATGATACATATTTTATAAAATTCATGATATGAATGGATAGGTGCCTTGGTATGTGTACATAATCCTATGAAAGAGAGGAGTTTTATATTCAGAGTAAAATAAAAACTTTTAGTGACAATTTAGTTGTTGGAAACAATAGAAATCATAAAGGCCTAAGCCCCAAGAATTCTTCAAGTTCATGTGATATAATTTTAAATTTCACAAGCAGTGGTCTTGGCAAGTTAGGATCCAGTGTTTCAGACGAGTTTGTCTGGATTTCCTAGTGACAGGTAAATCTGAGCAGATAACAAGTTTATATGAAAAAGAAATGAAAGTTCTTGGGGTATTGAAAATGTTGAGAAAAGATAACTCTTTCTATAAATCTTAAAATGATTGGTACGTACAATTTGGTTAACACAACAGATCTGCATTAAGCATACTGACAGGTAGGTTATAGCAGCTGAGAACATAAATGCTTGGGTCGAATCCCTGCTTTCAGGACTCTCTGGTCATGCAATTTGAGGCATGTTTTAAAATCTGCTCTATTTCAATTTGCTCATATTTAAAATGCAGAGAGTAATAATATCTACCTTCTAGAACTGATAAAAATATTAAAATTATTGTAATAAAGCACCTAAGTTAGTGTCAGCTTCATATAAAACCCATATTACATATTAGCTATTATTGATGGCAATAAAAACAAATGCAAATAACCCTTCTGCTATAAAATGTATACTTTTTTAGGAAATAAAATAAGTAAAAGCGAGGAAGCACTTTTCAAAAAATAAAACATGCTGATGTGATTTCAATGGATGAAAGTTATAAGAACCCAGATCACATCTTAATATAAAGAGGTTTACCAAAATCAAAATTATCCCCAAATTGGAAAATAATGTGCTTCATCTTGATTAATATTTTGTGGGAAAGCAGTGGTTCTCAACCATGACTGCACATTAAAATGATCTAGGGATATTTTATAAATAGACCTACTAAATGAGATAATCTAGCAGTGATGCTGTGCACGTCTATTGTAATATACAACCAGGGCTGAGAAACAGAGTTGTTGAACTAATTCCTGCACTGAGTGTGGGTTTGGATTAGCTTGTAATTAGTCTGCTCTTTATAGGATAATATGATTCTGGTTTTATTAAACATTATGACATATGATTTTTTCAATCTTTTAACCTTGCTCTTTGACCTCTTTTTTGTATGGATTTTTGAGTAATTCCTGAACTATCTTTTCCTTGAAGATATGCACAATTATGGCAAAAGATGTGTTGCTTTAACCTTAGGTTTTAAACTATATCCACTTAAAACCAAGAACTTAAAAGGTTGATTTGTTTTACTGGTGTCTTAACTATGAATGAGTTTTGTAGGACATGATGTTTTTCTGAAATAATTACTTCTAGAATAAGTTCCTCCAATTTATTTTTAAATTAAGAAGCTTAGAATCATGGCATTCAGAATATACACCCCAATTGATTACTGAAATGTGGTATAGGCATTGCCTAAGATGTAATAAGCATATTGTTGAGAAATATTTCATACATATTTTAAATTTTCATATTTTTGCTGCATTTCAGTGCCACAAGTTGTATTTTTCATTCAGTGACTGTCCTATCAAACCTAATACATATTTGTAAATCTTAATTCAAACTCAATGGGTATGGATCCATACAAGCTTAAATTGCAATTTCGCACAACTGTAGTTTTAAATTACAAATCATGAATGCATTTAATGTGCTCTGCTCTCTGGAAAGTGGCTTTAGAGAGCTATGTGCATTAAAGGTGGCACAAAACATTATAGGACAAAGAGAAAACATTTACTATCCTTTTGCTACTCACTAATAATTACTCTTAATTCCAATTTCCTATATTCCACACCATGACATCATTCTCTCCTAAAGATATAATTTTTCATTTTCTGTTATTCATGCTCCAAATCAAAGAATTTTATGAATATTCGAAATGTGTGCTGCCCTTAGGGAGACTGACCTCTGACAAATGCAGTTATAAGATTATACCATTAAAATTTACCATCATCTTGGTAATAGGATTGCTCAGAGCTTATCAGCCCATCAGTATAGATGATCGCCCCTGTGTTTTGCTGAGCAGACATCATTTATTCCAGAAAAGTCATTCAGTATGTAAAATCATTTCCTCTAGTGACCAGTTTATCCACATTCGACTCTATATTATCCCCAGTACCAATCCAATCCTCTAAAATCATCTAGCTCTCTTTATTTCATCCTTCATAGCAGTTACCTTTCCAAAACATAGATTGTATCATACCATCCCATCCTCAAAAACCTACAAAAACTTCCCATTGTTTAAAGAGGACAAAGTGACTCCTTAAAATGACCTTTAAGTGTTGCATGCTCTCCCTTTGAATTGCAGTTCCTCCTGCCCACGCCATTCCTCTTCACACTCTCCCGCACTTTTCTGCCAGGCATGTCCCCAGGTCTCTGACTTTGCTCCTGATTTTCAACTATTCTCAAATATACTCTGTTTCTTTCTCCACTGGTTTATTGAAATCTCTAGCAAAGAGGCCTGTTTAGAAATTACAACTTCCTTGATCCCTTTTCTCTGAGGTTTACTTATTTTTCTTCACCACACTTGTCACTTATGCAGCACCTGAATATTCCACTAGACTTTTATTTCCTTGAACTCAATGCATTTTAAAGTTCTTGAGAATAGAGATTATGGCCTGTTTATCTTTGTATTGCTAAGACCTAGGACAATGTCTTATGCAAAAATAATGCTCAAAATATGTGAACTGAAAAAATACTGATTAAGAAATCATTTCTCATTATGTCCTTTTGGAATACTATGGTTTGTTTGAAACTGACATGTAAGTTAAAGCATACTAGTATATCATTGATAAGTGTTTGTGTGTAAGTAAAGATGTTATTCTGAGACCACTGTATATAATTCTGCATATCACTGCATGATCTGTGGTTCTTCAAATACTCAATTACCTTATATTTCTAAGATCTTTCTAGGAAATATTAGAAAAATAATTGATTTTTATTTAATACTGCACTTTTCTTAAATGATGCTTGAAATATTTCTAACCTTAAATGTCTTATTCTCATATAATTATTTTGATCAAACAAGTATGTAATTTAATCATTATAAGCATGGACAATTTTGTCAAATTTAGCAGAAAACCATCATTAAATAGTAGAAGAAGGGGACCTTCAAGATGGCAGAAGAGGAAGACGTGGAGATCACCTTCCTCCCCCAAAATACATCTGCATGTGGAACAACTACTACAGAACACCTACTGAATGCTGGGAGAAGACCTCAGACTTCCCAAAAGACTCCCTCAGGTTACCTACACACAGAGGTGAGGCCAAATCAAAGGCTGAACCCCAGGAGATGTGCAAACAAAGAAGAGAAAGGGAAATTTCTCCCAGCAGCCTCAGGAGCAGTGGATTAAATCTCCACAATCAACTTGATGTACCCTGCATCTGTGGAGTACCAAAATAGACAACAAATCATCCCAAAATTGAGGCAGTGGACTTCGGGAATGCTTGTAGACTTAGGATTGGCTTTCTGCATCTAATTTGTTTCTGGTTTTATGTTTATTTTATTTTTTAGAGCTTATTATAATTGGTAGATTTCTTTATTAATTTGGTTGCTCTCATATATATATATATATATATATATATATATATATATAATTTTCCTTTTTCTCTTTTTGTGAGAGTGTATGTGTATGTTCTTTGCATGATTTTGTCTGTATAGCTTTGCTTTTACCATTTGTCCTAGCATTCTGTGTGTCCATCTTTTATTTTTTTTTAACTATAGTTTTTAGTGTTTGTTATCATTGGTGGATTTGTTTTTTGGTTTGGTTGCTCTCTTCCTTTTTTTCTTTCTTTTTCTTTTTCTCCCTTTTCTTCTGAGCTGTGTGACTGACAGGGTCTTGGTGCTCCGGCCAGGTGTCAGGCCTGAGCCTCTGAGGTGGGAGAGCCAAGTTCAGGATGTTGGTGCATCAGAGACTTCCCGGCCCCACATAATATAAAACAGTGAAATATCTCCCAAAGATCTCCATCTCAATGATAAGACCCAGCTCCACTCAATGACCAGCAAGCTCCAGTGCTGGATACCTTATGCCAAACAACTAGCAAGACAGGAACACAACTCCTTAGTATTGAATAACTTATGGAATTTTCTAAGGATTGTAGATAATTATTTTATTGGATCCTGAACCTACCTTGTCAAATGCAATAATTTTTATGGGAAAATTGGACTCTGAAAATAGCCCAGTCATAGCATTATCTTTTAAATAGAAGAATTGGTATAAGGGCACACTAAAACACAACTTAAAGCAATGGGGAATACAAATCCTGACTGCAGCAAATAGACCATGCTGCTATATGGGATTTGAAATAAAATACCACTAAGACTGAAGATGATACAAGTTATTTAAATATATATAGTATTTGGCATAGGCAAATGGTGAGTTTGCATATATCTTTAGTCCTACCTTACCAATATGTCTACTTACAGTTTATCTATTCATAGCATATTTGATGTAATAATATATATTTATTTTAAAACTTTAACATAGTGCAGTTAAAAATGTCCACATTTGTTTCACTATAAACTCATTGCTAAATTGCCATAAAATTTTGTATTTTACCAAGAAATACTCAACACTGGGAAAAAATATTAAGATTTTCTTCTTATTCTCACTAACTAGAAGTCAACTTAGAGTTCTTAATTGCAGTAATAGACTCTAACTTTAGCTGTTCTAAGCTAAAATTAATTTTTAAAGTTGAGCTCACAAAATTGAAAGAAGCAGGAATACAAGACAATCCACCAGAAGTTCCTGTTTGGCAGGTAATCTGGTCAGGATGCTGCTATGGGGCAACACATTCCTTCCACTCCTTTTATCTTTGCTTCACTCACTGAAGATTCAGTGTTTAAGGTGGAACAGCTTGTGACGAAGCTGAGGTCACAAGCCTGTCCCTTAGTTGTCAAAGGATGGGAACAGGGAGAATTTGTTTTTTCTGCTTCTACCATGGAAGGCAGATGACTGCCTTCCATAAAACCAGGCACTGTGCAGGTTCATCAGTGAAGGAATTAGGGTTATAAATGTCAGCTATGAGAACCTTTGGGAACATTTAGATATTATTGAGATGATGTAAAGACGACTACAATACTGGAGAGAGAAGGGATCCTTGGGGGAGAAGAAGCAGTGACAGGAAAGGTAGTTCACATTAGCTTGATTTTAAAGAGAAATTTCCAGTAGGTGGGCCAGGAAGGAAGACATTTCTGCTGAGAAGTTAATCAAATGGAGGCTGGGTAAAGGATAGATGACTGAATCCATACTTAAATAAAAGTAAAAATCATGAATTCTTACATAAAAAGTTAAGGAAGTTAAAATCAAAGGCGCAATTTACAAGTGCATGTAAATGAGAAAGTAAATGAGAAAGACACTGTGGCACAGAATGATGTTCTTATTGCTTTCATTTTTAATGACAAGCAGTGTTAGTTCACTGACGATTCCTAACGGCATCAAATGCTTTGAAGAATTGGCGTAGAGAATGATTTGCATTAGTAGCAAAAATATTACAGGATGCCGATTCTTGGGTTTAAATATTGAAGGAAACTTTAATGAAATCATTCAGCCTTCATTTCTCAATGCTTCTAACATGCTTTGCTCATTCTCTGTTATAAACCATTATGTTATTTGAGGCCTGTTAATATACCTCTCCCTTAATTTGTAAATTCCTTGAAGGTGAAGAATTAACCTCATGCAATTTAACATCACAGCATCTAGCACAGAGCTAGCATTTAGACAGGTGTACAATAGATGTCAGATGAACTCATAAGATGCATATGAAAAGTGTGTGTGTGGTGGGGAGAATGCTCCCTGAGCCCACGTTTTCACCAGTTCCTAGCCTCAAAAGTTTGACACATTCTAGCTGGGATAATAAAGTTTTCCAGCAGGGAATATTAACACAAAATCTGAAGCTAATTTTTTTCTGATTAATCCTCTTAATTCAGTTCAACAAGCAATTATTGCATCGCTTGATTGTCAGGCATGGTGCCAAGTACCAGGAATACATATATTAATAAAACCTCCTTCTTCCCTTAAGAAACCTAGAGTCTAATCTGAGTTCATCTTTATCAGATTTCTGAGCTCCAACCAAGATGTGCTGATGCTGAATTTCTAAGGATATAGCATGGGACTCTGATTTAAATAAGCCTATGTGCATTTCTATGTGGTTGTCCATTTTATTGGCATTTGGTTGTTTGTAGTAGTCTCTTATAATCCTTTGTATTTCTGCAGTGGCAGTTGTGATTTCTCCTTTTTCATTTTTAATTTTATTGATTTGTGTCCTCTCCCTTTTTTTCTTGATGAGTCTGGCTAAGGGTTTATCAATTTTGTTTATCTTCTCAAATAACCAGCTTTTACTTTTATTGATCTTTGCTATTGTTTTCTTCATTTCTATTTCATTTATTTCTGCTCTGATCTTTATGATTTCTTTCCTTCTACTGACTTTGGGTTTTCTTTGTACTTCTTTCTCTAGTTGTTTTAAGTGTAGGTTTAGATTGTTTATTTGAGATTTTTCTTGTTTCTTGAGATGACCAGGACATGGAACCAACCTAAATGGCCATAGATAGATGAATGGATAAGGAAGATGTGGCACATATATACAGTGGAATATTACTCAGGCATAAAAAGAAATGAAATTGAGTTATTTGTAGTGAGGTGGATGGACCTAGAATCTGTCATACAGAGTGAAGTAAGTCAGAAAGAGAAAAACAAATATTGTATGCTAATGCATATATATGGAATCAAAAAAATAAAACGGTACTGATGAACCTAGTTGCAGGGCAGGAAAAAAGAAGTAGACATAGAAAATGGACTGGAGGACATAGGGTGGGAGGGCGAAGCTGGGGCCAAGTGAGTGTAGCACTGACATATATACACTACAGAATGTAAAATAGCTGGTGGGAAGCAGCAGCGTAGCAAAGGGAAATTGGCTCAGTGCTTTGCAATGACCTAGAGGGGTGGGATAGGGAGGATGGGAGGGAGGCTTAAGAGGGAGGGGATGTGGGGACATGTGTATGAATATGTCTGATTCACTTTTTTGTGCAACAGAAACTAACACAGTATTGTGAAGCAATTATACTCCAATAAAGATCTACTATAAATAAATAAATAATTAAGCCTATGTGATTCTCAGATATATTAAATCTTGAAAATCAAAGTCTCAGTAGAAGGTAGACTATAACTTTGATGAAAACAGTCATCAATCTTCAAAGACAAACGACTTGAAAAAGAGAAAGTTCACTAGAGAAGAGATCTTACAAAGTGCATCCAAAGGTTTTGTGGGTCTTTGGAGATTCTGAAATGGGTGTGAACAGAAATATTTAAAATGGTATAAAGCTTCCATGGGCAGGTGACCAAAGACAAGCTGGTTTCTGCAGAATTTTACAATACATATAAATACATATGCACATATATATGTATATATGTCAACTGAATTAACAGTGTGAAAGAAAACAAGAAAAAGGGAAACTTTTCATAACTTTATCCATGTCATATCATATTTGGATAATTCACCACAACTGCCATAATTTGCAATATGTATTCAGAAAAGAACCTGTATTGAAATAAGAAAGGTGACCCAGGTCTCTGTCACGAGGAATTGTTGGCAGAGGAGTTATAGGCAGCAAAATCTGTCTTTTGTTTCTATGTCAGAGAGAAAAGCAGATTGATAAATCAATTGTATTATTTCAAACAAAGAGGAAAAGCAAAGTCTTCACAATGGAAGAGTCTATGACAAAAACACACTTATCTGAAACAGCAAGTTGATGTCCAGAATATTATTGGATATTGCAGTTTCTATAAAACAGAACCAATTGTACAGCTTTGAAAGAATTGACCAATTAATGTCTGGTTGTGAATGTAAAACAGATATGAATCTTATTTTAATTCTCTCTGTGTTAAGTATCTTTTATAATAAGAAAGCAATCACTTTTATGATTATAATCTACTGTTATTTTCAGAATAATTGCATGCTTTGATCAGAATCTGCATCACTGAGTGTATATAAATTTAATATATATGTGTCTTTTATGGAGTATGACCAAGATATTACAATTCAGTAGAAAAAGCAGATAAAAAAAGACATGAGATTATGTATGAACCTTGAAATTTTGTTTTCAAATAGACTAGATCTCTGCTACTGCAAAAAGGTATTTCTAATAAAAAGGATAGTAAGATGAGTAAGGATTGGACACAGGTTAGGATAAGCAGGATAGGCAGCAAACGAATATCAAGAAATAAATCTGGCTGGGACCAAGATTGAGATATTTCTTATGGATAAAGGTTTTATCAGTTCTCTTACAAGGAGAATTTGGAACATAATACAAAATTCAGTGTATATTATCTGTGTGTTATCTATAATGGTGCATGAGGTAACTTTTAGTAATTATTACACATTTTTAATTTATTATATTAGAGATATAATGTAGAGACAATTGAGAATTCTTAATACATAAGAAGATCTAATTTAATTGAGAATTCTTAATATAAAATAAAATGTTTTCTTTATAAAATTCAAGTTAAAAAATAGGCACATTCTTTAAAAAATATCTAGACCAAGTGGACTTCAAGTTAGTATTTTGGTGAATATATTTATGTTTAGCTTGAGGAATTCACTATAAAATTTTGTCTTCACAAAATTTATTCCTTTCTGACAAAGACCTTGTCAACTGGAAACAGTGTCAATAAATGTAAAGGATTTTTTTAGAACAAGCATGGAACAAGATTCTCTTTATACAAAACTATTCTTTCATGTCATATTTAATTTGTTTACATATTGCCCAGTGAAAGGTGGTTTGAGAGTCAAAAAATGTACTTAAAGGGATAATCTCTGAAGAGATCAGAGCTTGTAAACTAAGGTAACCATAACCATACTCTGGTGACTGCTGGGCTTTCAGGTGTGTCAATTTCTAGACATTTCACAGAAAACTGAGAAATAGTCTCTTCTCTTGACTCCTTCTGTAATAACAACTGATAGCTTATTATAAAGTTAATGTCAGTGTGATGATGATTTATTCAAATATGTAAGCTGGGATGAAGTGAGAGAGTGGCATGGACATATATACACTACCAAATATAAAATAGATAGCTAGTGGGAAGCAGCCTGCATAGCACAGGGAGATCAGCTCTGTGCTTTGTGACGACCTAGAGGGGTGGGATAGGGAGGGTGGGAGGGAGACGCAAGAGGGAAAAGATATGGGAACATATGTATATGTATAACTGATACACTTTGTTATAAAGCAGAAACTAACACACCATTGTAAAGCAATTATACTGCAATAAAGGTGTTTAAAAGAGAAAAATGAATACATGCTGAAGCATCCATATGCCATGTTAAACTTTTATTGTGTTATTTATAAGATTTGATAAGGAAACTATTGGGACACCATCAGTAATTAAAAAAAAAAAAACAATGGAAGAACTGTTAAGTCATCTGTCAAAATGTTTTCCAATATAAAAAAGGTACTTTTAACATGATATTTTTATAATCTATTCCCTAAGAGTTAGAGGCTTACTCAAAAATATGTCTTTTAAATTCAAAGATGGGGAAGATACGTCTTTAATCATCCAAGATTTATACAGAGCATCAAATGGAGCAGGAGGAAAAGAAGGAAAAACAGAAATTTAACCTAGAGGCTTAGCAAGTCCACACCATGGACGGAGCTTTCATTTTTCTCTTGACTGTTCTGAGCACAGGTTCTGTCAGCACAGGTGTGATACTAGAGCTCATCTAAATGTGTCTGCATTTCCCTGCACCTGTGGATCACCATCAGGCCAATGAAAAAAGAAAAAAAAAAATGCCTTCCCTACAGTTTTACTTGAGTACGTTGCAATTTATTCAGGCTTAATGAGGTAAAAGAGAAAAGCCTCTGGGACAGTCTGCTCCTAAAAATCGGGCTTTTTCTTGTTATCTCAACAATGAACTTCTTCTGTTATCAATACGAAAGAAAAGGTGACATTTTAGGACACATGGGTACCTTTATGTTAGCCATAATAATATGTTAGTTCCATGGGTGGGGTAAATAGCAGCTAAATTGAGTGAAGATATGTTATTTTTTAATCACAGTGCTGTCACTCTATTTCTGTGATACTCAGATGCAGTGACAAAAATATTCTCAGTAGATGCTATATAGAATGCTTCAGTTATGAAGTGGTTGAATAAATCTCATCATTATGTAAGAGAATGGAATTAGAGTAAAAGAACTTTGAGATTGTGGTTGAGACACTATGACACTCGAATAGTGAAAAAGGTCATGAGAGACTCACTAACAATTTAAGTCTAAGAAAATATGCCTTATTAATAAGATATGACTCTAAATAATCATTGTAAATAACATACTGTGATATTTTTTTCTCTAGGAGAGGATTAAAAGTTTAGATCCAAAGAAGATTGGCAAACATGAAAGAGGGTGGCAAAATAATATTTACTGGATCACAGAATGATTTATTTTAGAGAAATGTTCTCAGTTGTGGAATTCGTTGTAGCACATTTTTGCCTGTAGTAAGTAAAAGCCATGGTTATAATATGGTTAAGTTAGGGGTAAAATCAAAATAATACATAGGCCAGGTTTCATACCATAGTATTGAGAGCATATATTGAAGATGTCATAATTGATCTATGATGTCATTATGAGTGTGTAGCAGGAGGTTTACAATAAGTCTGCTGGGCCAGTCATATTAAAATTACATGTTACTTATGCATATTTAAAAAATACATATGGATACCCATTTACTATACATGTTATACATACATACATAAAACATAAAATATATAAGCACTTTAACATTTATATATTGTGAAGATATACATATATACTCTGAGTGTGTGTGTGTGTGTGTGTGTGTATCCCCAGAAAAACATACTTATTTCCAGGACATATGGGAAATTCTTCTTCATGTTTCAATTCAATAATAGGTTTTCTGTGATACCTTTTTTGTCAAGCACTTTCATTCCCCCTACCCAGAAGACTGAACACTATCTTCTTGGCAGTCTTACCCCTGTTTTTAAGTGATAGCAAAGATAGAACCCAGTTGTGCTTATTTATTTTCTTGCATGTGTGTCTTTCCATATTAGACCATAAACATCTCCAGAGCACAAATCATATTAATTCATTCTTGTGACAGAATGTTTAATGCTTACAGAGTTCTCAGTAGCTATTTGTGGCTAATTACACTATTAATTAACTATTTAGTAAATGTCTATTAAGTGCCAGGCTCTGGAAATACAATAGTGAATGAAATAGACATGGCTCAAATGCCACTAAGAACCTATGAAAACAAAATACCTGACTCTGGAGGTCACTCAGGGAAAGCTTCCCTAAGGAAATGAATTTTCAGTTACAAAATCGATTTTATGTAAAACTTAATTGAGTAATAAGTTTGGGAGCATGTCCAAAGGCCTTGAGTAGAAAGAGACATGGCTTCATTAGGCAACTTTGACTTTAACAGATTTAAAAGACTTTAAAAAAAATTCAGCCTACAAAATAAGGATTATAGTAGATTAACTCTGCTGAAAGTCTCTGTCCTACTATTTTGCAATACTGAAAATTTGTATTAGTATCTGCAATACATATACAAGGATTTTCTCTTTGGCTTCTTAGTGTTATTTGGTTTCCAAGAGATACATGTAGGCAGAATGTGAGTATGGGCATTCCCATCTGAGAGGCCAAATTTCTGCTGTTGTCTCT
The DNA here is from genome assembly GCF_025265405.1 of Mesoplodon densirostris. NCBI lineage: Eukaryota > Metazoa > Chordata > Mammalia > Artiodactyla > Ziphiidae > Mesoplodon > Mesoplodon densirostris. The sequence continues at coordinate 71,714,026 of NC_082662.1, forward strand.
GTCCAATAATCAGGATCTAACTTGAAGTTTCTCTCTTCTGTCTGCTAACAGCATCACTTCTGCTCAGTTTGCATGGGGCCCTTCCTTCTTAGGTCACCACAGAGCAGCTGCTTTGGGGTCCTGCTGTTATCCTTCTTCCCAACATGTCCAGTTCAGCACTCTGAGAGGCAGTAGGCAATGTTTAATATTGGTGGACTGGCTGAATTCCAGGAACATATCTTGCCATTGGATCAAAAGAATGGTAAAAGATGAGAATTAGATGATATAATTAAAATGCTAAGATAATCAGAATGAAGAAGTAATACAACTGGCAGAGAGTAGATATTAAAATAAAGCCATTGATTTAGTATTAATAAAACAGTAAAATGTCTTATTAATACAACTGCTCTGTAACTTTCTTGTAATTCCAAAATATACTGATAATACACCAAGTGTATTGCTCCTTGAATAACCCAAATATATATTGTAACTCTCAATAATTGAGAATCACATGAATGTATGCACAGTCATGAAATGAATTCACTCAAGAGTGATATGACTATCCATTCACTGTCTAATTTTCTTATGTAACACTTCCAAAAACTATAATTATCTGTGTCCTTTTTTCCAACCTCTAAGTGTCATGAAGGCAGAGAACTTATTCCAGTCCTTAGCTCAGTGCTGGACAATAGTTACAATGATGATAGTAACTGCCTTTTACTGAGTCCTAACTAGCTTTCAGGCACTATTCTAAGGAACGTTTAGGTATTAACACATTATCCCCTACTGCACTATAAATTTCGTTCCCAGTAAGAAGGAGTAAACACACTTCTCCTTGTCTCTCCAATAAATGCAGCTATGAAACCTGAGTAGGATTGATGGAGGAGCTCTCTGAGGACTCTGAGAAGTAAATAGTAGAAGGCAAAGTAAGAAAGAAGAACAAAATTTGAGTTACAAATGAACTTTCGGTGTTTTTTACCATACTATTTTTCTTCTGTATCCCCTGGCTTAGACTCAATGCAGCTCCAAACCCAGATATGGGCATTGGTGTGGACAGAGAGTACATTGGGAAAATCTATAGGCTTCTCACTATTAAAAGACTTGAATCCATACTTAAAAACTTTCTAAAAAAGAAATCTATGGGCCAAATGTTCACTTTGATTTCTATCAAACATGTTATAACATGTAGTACCAATTCTATATAATCTCTTCCAGAAAACAGGAGGAGACAACACTGCTTAGTTTATTTTATGAGGTCAGCATAACCCTGCTATCAAAACTAGACAAAGACAGTACAAGGAAAAACAACTACAGACCAATAAAAATATAGACATAAAAAGTTTAAGAAAATATTAGAAAATTGAATGCAGCAATATGTAAAATGAATAACACACCATGGCCAAGTGGGATTTAGTCTAGGATTGCCAAGCTGGTTCAGTATTCTAAAACTCAATCAATGTAATCCATCATAATAGAGTGAACATATCAAAATACTAAAGAAGAAAAATCACATGACCATATAAATTGATTGAGAAAAATAATTTAACAAAATTCAACATCTATTTATGATAAAAATTAGTAGACTCAATAAACTTGGAATAGAAGGGAAATTCTTCAATTTAATAAAGGACATCTATGAACAACATAAAACAAAACAAAAAACCCTGAAACTTACATCATACTTAACAGTAAAATTTTCTCTAGAAAATTGGGAACAATGCAAGGATATTTGATTTCAACACTCTCATTCAATGTCATATTACAGTTCCCAGTCAATGCAACAAGGCAAGAAAAAGATATAAAAGGCATAAAATTTAGAATATATTCCTATGCACAGACAGGATGACTGTCTACATAGAAAACTCAAGTAACAATACTTTTTTTTAACATGTAGAAATAATAAATTTGGCCAGTTTTCAGGACACAAGTTCAACACACAATAGTAAATTGTATTTCTATATACTAGCGATGAACAACTGAAAACTGAAATTAATAAGTAATACCATTTAGAGTAGCTTCAGAAATAAAACGCTTAAATAAAAGTCTAACAAATCATGTGTAGAATCTGTACTCTGAAAAATACTAAAAAAAAAAAACTGATAAAAGAAATTTTTTTAAAAGACTGAAATAAATTGAGATGTGCATTAATTGGAAGACTCAACATAGTAAAGATGTCAGTTAAACCTATATTAATGTGTAAATTTAATGCAATTTAAATTTAAAAACCGTACAGGATTTTTGTAGATTTGGGTAAGCTTATTCTCAAATTTATATGGAAAAGCAAAGAATCTAGCATACCTACAATTTAAAAAAAAAAAAGGAGTAAAGTGGGAAGATTACCACCACATGATTTTAGATTGTATTACACAGCAGCAGTTATCAAGACAGTGTGGAATTAGTAAAAGATATATATATATATATAGATATATAGATATAGATATATAGATATAGATATAGATATATAGATCAATGGAACAGAAAGAGATTCTATAAATAGATATATACAAATATGCCCAAATGATTTTTGATAGAAGTACAGGGAAAATTCAATAAGTAAAGAATAGCCTTTTCCATAAATGATGTGGGAACAACTGAAATTAATATACAAAATAATGAACCTCAACCTAATTCTCAAAACCTTAAAAAAATTAAATCTAATGAATTATAGATCTAAATGTAAAATATACAATTATAAATGTTAGTAGAAAACAAGGAGAAAAATCTACACATGACACCATAAGCATGACTCATAAAAGAAAATATTGATAAATTGGACCTCATTAAAATTAAAAATTTTACTCTGACAATAGTACTCTTAAAAGAATGAAAAGACAAGATTTAGACTGGGAGGAAACATTTACAAATTATGTAATCAACAATGGGCCTATGTCTGCATATATAAAGAAATCTCAAAATTCAACAGTAATTGACAAACTGATTTTAAAGTTACATGGAGAGAAAAAAGACCCAGTATAGCTAATTCAATATTGAAGGAGAACAAAGGTGGATTGACACCATGTGACTTTAAGACAAACTGTAAAGCAACAGTAATCAAGAGAACGTGGTACTGGAGAAAGAACAGACATGTAGATCAATGAAACAGAAAATATATAGCCTACATAAATATAGTTAACTGATACTTGACAAAAGAGCAAGGAAAATACAATGGACAGTCTTTTAACACATGTTGCTGGAACAACTGGACATCTGTATGTAAAGTAAAATGATTCTAGATAAGACCTTACATCCTTCACAAGATTAACACAAAATGGATGATAGACCTAAATGTAAAATTCAAAATAATAAAATTCCAAGAAAATAACATTAAAGAAAACCTAGATGACCTTGGGAATGCCAATGACATCTTAAGTACATTTCCAAGGGCATAATCATTCTATGAAAAAAATAATTGATAAGCTATACTTCATTAAAATTAAAAACTTCTTCTCCGTGAAAGACAAGGTCAGAAGAATGAGAAGACAATCACAGACTGGGAGAAAATATTTGCAAAAGACACATCTGATAGAAGACTGTTGTCCAAAATGCACAAAGTACTCTAAATCTCAACAATAAGAAAAGAAATAACCTTATTAAAAAATGGGGCAAGGGGCTTCCCTCGTGGCGCAGTGGTTGAGAGTCTGTCTGCCAATGCAGGGGACACGGGTTCATGCCCCGGTCCAGGAAGATCCCACATGCCATGGAGTGGCTGGGCCCGTGACCCATGGCCACTGATCCTGAGTGACTGGAGCCTGTCCTCCACAATGGGAGAGGCCACAGCAGTGAGAGGCCCATGTACCTCAAAAAAAAAAAAGGGGGGGGGCGGGGCAAAGACTTTAATAGACACCAAACTAAAGAAGATACACAGATGATAAGTAAGCATACAAAAAGATGTTCAACATCATATGTTATTAAGAAATTGTAAACTAAAACAACAATAAGAAGCCACTACACACCTATTAGAATGGACAAATCCAAATAATAACAACCTCAAATTCTTGTGAGGATGCAGAGCAACAGGAACTTTTATCTATTGCTAGTGGGAATGTAAAATGATACAGCTGCTTTGGAAGAAAATTTGATGATTTTCAACAAATTTAATTAAATTTAATTATACTCTTACCACATGATCTTTCTGGTATTTACTCAAAAGAACTGAAAACTTATGGCCGTACAATAACCTTCACATGGATGCTTATTGTAACCTTATTTATAATTGCCGAAACTTGGAAGCAACCATGATGTCCTTCAGTAGGTGAGTGGATAAGTAAACTGTGGTTCATCTAGTAAATGGAATATTATTTAGTGCTAAAAAAGAAATGAGCTATCAAGCCATGAAAAGACATGGAGAAAACTTAAATGAAAATTACTAAGTAAATGAAGCTAATCTGAAAAGGGCACATACTGTATGATTCCAGCTATATGACATTCTGAAAAGGCAAAGCTGTGGAGATAGTAAAAACATTAGTGTTTGTTGGGGCTTACTAAGGAGGGAGGCACAAATAGGCAGAACAGAGAGGATTTTTAGGACACTAAAAATATTCTTTATGATACCACAATTATGGATACATGTCATTATACATTTGTCAAAACGTGTGGAATGTACAACACCTAGAATGAAACCTAAGGTAAATTATAGACTATGGGTGATATTGTCTATGTACGTTCATCAAATGTAATAAATGTACCACTGTCAGAGGGAATAATGTTATTGGAAAAGGTTGTTAATGTGTAGGGACATGTGGTATGTGGGAACTTTCTGCATTTTCCACTCAATTTTTCTGTGAATCTAAAACTCTCAAAAATAAAGCTTATTTAATAATAAAAAAATCCACAGTAAAATATTAAACAACCCAACTAAAAATAAGCAAGAGACTTGAACAGACACCTCACAAAAGGGAATATATGAATAATGAACAAAAAATAACACATGTAAAGATGTTCAACATCATTAGCCACTGGGTCAATGCAAATTACACCATGAAAATATCACTATTTTTATTAGAATACCTACAAAAAATAAAGATGACATCACCACCAAATGCCAAGGAGAATAGAAAGCAACTCTCATGCATTCCTGGTGGGAACATAAAATGGTACATCCTCTCTGGAAAGCAGCTTGGCCCATCAATATGACCCATCAATCTCTCTCTTAGATATATTTTCTCTGGAGAAATGAAACTTTATGTTCACACAAAAACCTGTGCATGAACATTTACAGGAGCTCTGTTGAAAAAAATCACCTAAAGATGGACAAAACAAAAATGTTCTTGAATGAGTTAATGGATTTTTTTTTTTAATTGTGGTACATCCAAACAATGGAAAAGCACTCCTCTATAGAAAAGAAGGAACTATTGATGCACAGGACAAATTGTATGAAACTCAAAGGTTATGCTAAGTAAAAAACCAGGCTCAAAAGTTCATATGTTGTATTATTTCATTTGGACATTTGTATAATGTCCTCAAAAATATAGGGTTATAAAAAAGATCAGTGGTTGTCAGGAGCTCATTGTGGGGGTAAGGTATGAATAAAAAGGGATAACAGAGAAAGTGGAAGCTATGGGGTTGATCTGTATTCTGGTTTTCATAGTAGTTATACATGTATCAAGTTTTCTAGAACTACATGCCAAAAGAAGTGTAATTTATGATATGTTAGTTTAAAAAATAAAACTCTATGAGTTTGATGAAATCATTATCCTCATTTTGTGATGTAGAAACTGAGACCCATTGAAGTTAAGTAGTTTTCCCAAAGGTGCAGAACTAGTAAGCATTTGGGTCAGGAATCAATCTGAGACAGTCAGACTCCATGGCTGTACTCATGCAGTAGAAATAAGTTTCATAAATTATTGCTGAATTAGTGCAACAGTCAATGAAGTAAGCAATTAATCAAATGTTTAATTACTTTGGAATCAGTTGCCAGCATGCTTATCTAGCTGGCAGTAATCCTCTCAAGGACCTAAGTTAAGTAAGTCAATAGATCCAGGTCAAGCAAGACATATGGCCATTTCTGAAAACTCCAATCCTTACACAATAGCAATAATAGTACTACTATAAGTAGAGAGAGTTTGAGGTCCCCAAACTTATTCTGTGACTCCTACAGGCACCTGAAGCTCCCTTAAGCTCTGCCTGGGGGGATGTAGGAAGGTGCCACTAGAGCTCATACTTGTCAGTCATTCCCAGTCAGTAGTCAATGAGACATATGAATTAAAATATGGAAGCTGCACACAGATAGTTTTATGAGAAATAGTTTTCAAATTAAATATATATATATATATATATATATATATCGCATACTATACAATTTGTCCCAGATTACAAAAAAGAAAATATTTTCAAAATATTTTATAAATCTAGGCTAATTCAAATTATTCTTAAAATATGATACAGCATTAACATCAAGTTCAGTCTTTCTTTTGACTATCGATTTTAATCTATGACAAAATAATAGGGAATCAAAGTAAAAAGTGTATTAAAACAAAGGATTTAATGTAAAAAATTTAATGGAGATCTCTATGTTTATTGGACAAAAGGTGAAAACAGATGATTGCAATTGATTCAAAATAGAAAGTTTTTAACATAATTATTTAAGGATTTGTATATTTCTTATTTAAAATGCTCTTTCAGTGTTAGATATGGAAGGATTTCCTATAATATGAGTAAGGATATCTCAAAAATTGCATACATTATACGTTGTTCTATAAACTCTGGTCTCCATTTTTGTTTTTGAATGCTTCAATCTCATTCCTTCCTTTGTATTTGGCATTCCTTCCACTTATTTCTAATCTCTGCAAGGCAGTCTTTTTCTACATCTAAGTTATAACTCAAGTGTCAACAAATAATGAGCACTTTTTTTTTTTGGCAGCCAATATCTGAACTCTCAATTTGGCAAAATCTCATATTGTGTAAATCTTTATTGGTGACTGGATTCCAATGCACAGAAGAGCGGGGATGTGAAAACAGCAAATATTTCTTCTCCTTGACTTCTGGTAGACAGAGTATGGGCATTAAACTTTGATTGCAACAATCAGATGTTTTCACCTAAGGCTCTAATTCTGAAGATGTTCTGCAAAGATGTGGGAATAAATAGGGATTATTTGTTGCAGTAGCAATGGTGTAAAGACAGAATCAAGCATCCAGCAGCCATGTTGCCACCCATGCCTCCTGGCCACAGTCAATCCTGAGGTGTGACTTAAGCAATGTCCCCTTAAGCTTTCTAGTCTTTTATTAATTTTATCATTCTCCTAGAATGGTTCTTCAGAATTCTCATTAATTCTGTTAGCTATTCAAATACATTCTTTTTACTGATAAAATTCTCCAAAGCTGTTTGTTGTTGCTGAGCTCCTAGGATCCTCAAAGATGCACCCGTGATTACTCTATTGAAAGAATAATTCACCTCTCTATAACAATACCTAGATGCTTTCTCCTCCTCCTTCTTCTTTTTCTTCCAGATATGTCTGTCTTTAGAATTATTTATATAATTGTTTACATTAGTCTCTCCTCAGCTATCAGCAACATAGTCTCTCCAATTAAACATCAATATCACAAGAGTATTGTTGAAAGAAGGGATAATATTTGTAAACTATTTTGTACAAAACTTGTACATTTAAATGGTCAATAAATTATAATAAAGTTATTATTATTAAAGAAGACAGGAATAAGTGAAGAAAATATGAGCTTCCTTAATGGAAATATTTAACATTTTCCAATTACCCTCATAAGAATTTATAGATTTGATTCCTTTATAATTAAAAAACAGAAAATTGGGAAAATAGTAATTAAATTAATGAAACATGCAAGAACTTTTCCTTTGGCTTATCAGATTATGCTATGAATAATCAAAACATTATATAATAATATATCAATTAATTATAAATATTAATTGATATATTATTGTATAATAATCAATACAATGTACTCCTTGAACAATAATAGATGGATAAAGGGCAGAAAAGAAAGCTAAAGGAACCACATATATAACAATTTTAGTTTTTAATAAGAGAAAAATTCCAAATACTGGTGGTATACTAAACTAAAATTTTGGAAAAATGAAATATATTAGATAGAAACATATGTAAAAATAATACTGTAAGCAGTAAGAAACAGCAATCAATGTTCACCTGATCTCAGGGAAAATAAGTAATTTCTAAATAAAAAATAAAAAGTAAAATATGAAGTAGGTGATTGGCAGATTTGACTAGCAAAAAAGAAAATGTAGTGTATGTTAAACAAGACAATAAAAATTAAGGATACATTTTATCAATTAAGAAAAAATTGGTTACATAGTTGCAGACTATTTGATAGTAAAATATAAGAAGAATAGTTACTTAGGGCTTGCAAATAAATTCATAAGAAATAGTTTAATGAAATTGTTTAGCAAGAGTCAACACATAAAGACATAAAATGAATTGATTCCAGATACATAGAACATACTCAGCTTTTAAATATTGAAGAAGTAGATGAGGTATTGTATATGGTACATTTAGTAAAATTAGAAAATCATATGATGACATTAGATTTAACCATACCAACAGCTTTTTGTGTGAGTCAAATTTTTTTTGAATAATAGTATCTTCATATGTTCCAAATGTTCCTACCATGCACTGTTTATACCTTTTTCTGAATGAATATTTGGAAAAATAAAATGTAAAATAAATATTATTCAACAACTTTTAACTACTAATTATATAATAGTTATTATAATAACTATTAACTCTAAGGAAGTAATCAGAAATATATGAAAGATTTTTGTACAAATTATATATTTTATACAGTTATAAATGTACTTATATTAGTAAAAATTAAAACATGCAAATATAAAAAAATTAACTAAATTAACTAAGATATTTTCATAGAAAGAAATATGAAGTCACTAAAATATCACACATTTTGAAACATTATTCCATTCTGAAGGGAAATATTAATTGATATATTATTAACTACAAAAATATAATTTAAAGAAAAGAATACATATTAATATTAAAAATGGAGGAGGGATGAATTGGGAGATTGGGATTGACATATACACGCTGCTATATATAAAATAGATAATCCATAAGAATCTGCTGTATAGCATAGGGAACTCTACTCAATACTCTGTAATGTCCTATATGGGAAAATAATCTTAAAAAAAAAAAAAGAGTAGATATATGTATATGTATAACTGATTCACTTTGCTGTACACCTAAAACTAACAAAACATTGTAAATCAACTGTATTCTGCTAAAAATTAAAAATAAATAGATAAATAAATAACTAAATAAATAGCTATACTAGGTAGGTCGGTAGGTAGGAATAGATAAATATCATTAGATGATAGATTGATAGATAGAAGAAATAAAATTATAATAAGGATGATGGAGAACAAGAAAGAATATTCATGAAAGAAATGAAACTGAGAAAACATGCTGAAGCTAGTATGGTACATTGAACTATCTTTAATGTGGGTACAGATGTTATAGGTATTTTACATCTTCTACTTGTGTATTTTCTACTTTTTCTTCAATGAATAAATATTCCTTTCCTAATAAGAAATAAATAAATTAATAGCATAAGGAACAATAACTCTACAAGTTTGGACATAAATATATAATAATTGCTAATATATGAATAAACACTTTTCTTAGAAGTATGTTTAAGGAATAAATGTGATTATCTTAGTAAGGTGGACTGGAGGGTGTCAAGTGGAAGTTGTAAAGGAGAATTTTCCAATCTCTTTCATACTATACTCTTTGAATTAAAATATATATATATATCTGTCTTACTTTTGTTCATTCAATGCTATGCAAATTCTTGTTTTATAGATTTTAAACATTATAAGTGGTGCTAATTTTAAAAGAAAGTAGATAAACAGATGACCTACTTTCATGCTCCTTAGGTGGTTTGAATTGTGTGAAAATATTCCTTGATTTATCCCACTTTGAAAAGTCATGTCAATTGGGTGCAGATTAAAATGACCCCAAATTTACTTAAGATCACAATTTTCACTTACCTTTCCATCATATACTAAAATGTTGACTAACTCTTAATTTGATTATTTAATTAGTATGTTCTTAATTTTTATATTCTTAAAAAAAATGTCAATCAGTGCACAAATACCATGCAGGAATAGTTTTTAACTTGGTAAAAAATGAAATTAAACCATGCCTACAATTTCTTCAACCTTCTGTTGTCTCCAGAGACTTAGCCTGGTTCAAATTGTGGGGAGGTTGGAGACAATCTTCTCAAAAGTGAAAGATTGAAAGCAGAAGAAATGATTTTCTTTTTTATAAATATCCCAAGAAAAATATTAACAGTTACCATTAAATGGACAAAATATTGTACCAATATTACTCAGCAATAGTGTTAATCTTAACTACTAATTAAATAGTATTCTATAAAACAAAAACTAATTCAAAAAGATATATGCATCCTTATGTTCATTGCAGGATTAATTACAATAGCCAAGATATGGACGCAACCTAAGTGTCCATTGATAGACGAATGGATAAAGAAGATGTGATATATATATAATATATATATATATATATATATATATATATATATATATACAATGGACTATTCCAGCCATAAAAGAAACAATGAAATCTTGACCCTTGCAAAAACATGGATGGACCTAGAGGGTATTATGCTAAGTGAAATAAATCAGACAGAGAAAGACAAATACTGTATGATTTCAATTATATGTGGACTCTAAAAGAAAGGAATAAATATAACAAAACAGAAACAAACACATAGATACAGGGTACAAAGCTGGCAGTTGCCAGAGGGAAGGGGTGGGGGGATGAGTGAAATAGGTGAGAGACATTAAGAGGTATAAAATTCCAGTTATAAAATAAGTGATGAAGAGTTAATGTACAGTATAGGGAATAGAGTCAATAACATAATAAATTTGTATGGTGACAGATGTTAACCAAACATACTTGGTGATCATTTTGCAATACATAAAAACATCAAATCAAAAAAAAAAAAGCAAAAACAAACCAAAAACAGATGTGATCTACACCACTCTCCTCATAAACATCTTTGTAAGTTTTCCATTTGCTTTGGCAGAAAGCAAAACCCCCTTAGCTTGGTATTTGAGACCTTTTATCATCTGGCAGCATCCTACTTTTTTTTTTTTTTTTTGCGGTATGCAGGCCTCTCACTGTTGTAGCCTCTCCCATTGTGGAGCACGGGCTCCCCACGTGCAGGCTCAGTGGCCATGGCTCACGGTCCCAGCTGCTCTGCAGCATGTGGGATGTTCCTGGACCAGGGCACGAACCCGCGTCCCCTGCATCGGCAGGCAGACTCTCAACCGCTGTGCCACCAGGGAAGCCCTGGCAGCATCCTACTTTGATAGCTGCGATTCCTGCTGCTGCTTTTAACACATCTTTTATTCCAGCCACCATTCACTACTTGCCTCTGTCCTGTCCTCACTGGTTCTGCTGCCTGGAGTGCTCTCTCCTCCATTCTTCTCCTGTTTGAGAACTCTTCTTATTAAAGAACAATAGAAAAAATGATGACTCTGGAAAAAAAAATCGTCTTTTCACCATGTTTTATCTTGCTTCTTTTTCCTCCCCTCTTCTTTTTTTATCTCCTGTTTTCTTCTCCATTGGTCCCCCCTTTACCCCTGCTTTCCCTCCATCTTGTGAGCATTGTATTGTGGTATGTAAAATAATGTAAAATTTACAGCAGTTCTTTTTACTATTCTTACAACTTTTGTGTAAGTTTGATATTGGAATTAAATAAAAAATATATCCAAAAAATAACATTTTTAGTCTTTTTTTTCTAGGGAAAATGGTAGCTACACTTTAAGGTCACTGCTTTCCAGTACCAGAAAATCTTTTATTTTAAATTGGGGATATCTTATATTAGATAGCTATTATCTTTAAAACAACAGCCACCAAAAAAAAAAAGAAAAAAAAAAAACTAAAACTAAATTTTCTTCTGTTAATCTGAAAAATTTAGTTGAGGTCTTTAATAAACCATGTCATGGTAAATAATGCAATTTAATGATTATGATATGACCTCTTCCAAAATGAATTTCCTAACTAAAAGGATGTCATTTTAGTAAATGAAAAACTTTCAATTCAGGCAGCAGGGTCTAGCACTTTAATTCTAATTAAAGAATTCTAATTGTATTAAAAAATAAATATATTCATAAAAGCAAATGCATAACATTTCTTGTAGTTTGTGAGAATTTAAAATAAAACTTGTGTTCTTTATTTAATTACAGATCTCATTTGTATTGGACTTCTTTTTCTTTAAGGAAGTAGGTTGTATTTCAGGAGATATACATTTTAAAAAGCCCTTCTTTAAATTAAAAGAGAATTATCTTTTTCCTTTACCTAGAATAGTAAGAAAGTATGTTTATACTTTTTGATTCCAAAGTTTGAAGCTAAAAAAATTAAAATTTTGTGGGTGATCTTGAGGTATAAAAAGAATAGCTTTCTAATTTAAGCACTGTGAGGAATCTCATTTCCCTGGAGGTAGCCAAAATTATTTAAGGCTTTTATGCTCATCACTGAAGCCAAAGGAGTTCCCCCATGTGAAAGAAAATAGATAAGAAAGGGTATCTCTTCCATGAAAGAAAAGGCAAAAATAGATTTAGTCCATAGAGAAAGCTTGTGGGCAAAGACCCAACGTTAAATAGAATAAAATAGATTTCCTTGAGAGGTTTTGGAAAAGAAAAATCAAACTTACAAATTTTTTTTCATGTCATTAGCTACCAGAATTAAGGCCTACATATTAACTACTACACTAACACTCTTTTACATAAAGTTTTTTTCTAACTAATCAAAAGAGAAAACTATGAAGTTATAAGGTAAAGATTTTTATCATGGCCAGCTTCTTAGTCATGCAATTTCTGTAGTCACATAGGGCACTGAACTTAGATGGGCCTTTGCTTGATTTAATACTCTGATTTTATTGTTTAGAACTTCTTAATATTTTATGAAAAGAGGGCTCTGACCTTTCATTTTGCACTGTGATATATGTAGCTGTACCTAATTTCTATCTTTTTGTCAATTATATCATCAAATGTGCCTCATATATTTAGCCTTACTCCTGTGAACAGCTATTTAATTTATTATAAAATAGTTGTCTACATTAAATTGTGATGAGATAGTTTTTCACCTTCAACTTTATAAATTTGACACTAAACATTCTAAAATTGATTTTTTCTTAGATTTTTGTGTTGGCTTGTTTGTTTCTTCTTTGTATCTTCTCAGGTCAGGGAAGCAGCTTCCTGGAAGAATACATAAAAGAGAGAAACAAAATCTGAGAGCAAAGAAACCAAATAGGATCCTGAAAATGGGGCATTTGCTTTAAAGACAGTGGAGGTGTGCCTGAGAAAGAAAACCAAGAATCAAGAAAAAAACTACACCCAGACTGTGATCCAATAAAATATAATTGAACCAACCTGACCTTTTGAGCACTTCAGATGCTCAGGGATGAATTGGGTTGTGGGGATGCAGGGCAATATCAGAAGCTAAAAATCATCCCCTAACCCAGGAGTAAAGACTTTAATTCTTGGAAAAATGGTGCAAATTCTCAGGTGGAGATACTCATAAGTGTTTGATTCAGTCATTGAGTTAGTTTAAGGTACTGGTAACATTGTCAATCTTGTCTAATTCCCAGTAACATACACAGACCTAAAAGTGTCCCTGGTGTCTTTCTCATCACTGTCCATTTTTAGTACAGGCTTCTCACATCATTAGAGACTACTTTTGTCAAAGAGGATATTACATTTCTATGTAACTTAAAAATCATTACCTGTAAGGCAAAATTATCAGGGAAGTGTGGTTCTGTTGATAGTATTCAATTAAAGCAAGTTATGTTAGGTTTTGCTGTTAATACAAAGTATAGACACTGGAATAAATAGACACACGTGATAAAGTTTCAAGATGTACTTTTGTGTGTGTGATTGTATGTATATGGTTTGCACATTTATCTAATGGTGTGTATATAGGTAATTGCTTTTTACGTTCAATAAGTCTCCACTGGTTTATCAATCACAGAGTAAAAAACGTATTCTAACAATGCAACTAACTATGGAATATGCACAAAAAATATGTGTTTCTTTGCAATACATTGACCTTGAAATTTAAACTTTGTAAATATATTATTTTATGAAAATATTTATTATAAGCAATTTGCTCAAAAGATTCATACAACTGTGGGGATTAAAATATTTGTATTTCTTAAATTTAATATGAACTATATTATGTAAAAGAGTTTTAACAGATGGTTGGCTATTACCTGTTTCCCAATCACAATTAGTTTGTCTTTGTAGAAAAGATGAGGTAGGGAAGATCACTTTCTAAAGAGACAAGCATTTAGAGTCCTCTTTAATTGATTAAAAGTGCTACTTAAGAGATTGTTAAAACAAACAAACAAACCAGGAAGGACAGGGTTATCTGTATATCTTCTTTCCTAGAAGATACAAGACCTTTGAGTGCTTAAAAATACCTCTTCGTGCTGCATTTTGCAATGTTGAGTTAGGATTAGTGATTATTTTCAGTTTCCATGTGCTACTTCAGTGTTATGTTGTACCTTCCACCCACCCAACTCAGAAGCTGATATCTTAGGTGGAAGCAGGCAGCAAGGTTAAATCTATTAAAGAAAAACACATTTAATATATAGATACATTTATCTTATTACATATGCAACCATTTTTAGTTTAAAAATATAGAATATTTTAGAGATTCCAAGAGGAAAACATGATCATTTTTTCCATTTATAGGTCACTAACATGATTAAAAATAATAAAACATTATAAATCAGTTTCTCCAGTTTAGAAACGTGATTTGTCACAATTCAAATAAAAAAGTAATACCCTACACGGCTCACTCACCTCTAGTCCCAGTGGAGATATCAGTTTTCCAGCATAGCTGTGCAATCTTCCAAGAAAAATAATGAGCCCCCCAAAATCATGTATACACTTGGTTACATGTAAGTTGTTCATTTTGTAATTTACATGATTAGACAGTTTATAAAAAAGGGTTAAAATGCTTGTCATTTATAATTTGTAGGAGAGCATGAACTCAAGAAAACTTCAAACTCTCTTTATGATATCAACATTGCCAAAACAATGATGAAGACAAAGTCTTTCATAGCCAGACATTGCCCCATCAATCAGCTTGCAGTCAGGAGAAAAATCGACTTTGCCATGATATGGTTCTTAAAAAAGTAATAAATTCTACACAAATGGCAAGCTGGCAGTGTGGCTAATTTATTCATTATCCACTCTAGAAAAATAATGTCATGCTTTCTTTTCCAGTGCTTCATTACAGTTTAGCACATCACCTCCTCCACCATTTTTTTTGGATCCTTCAGTAAGAACACTTATTAAAATAAATTAGCTGCAAAACTTTTAACTCTGTCTTTTTTTTTTTTTTTTTTTTTGCGGTACGCGGGCCTCTCACTGTCGTGGCCTCTCCCGTTGCGGAGCACAGGCTCTGAACGTGCAGGCTCAGCGGCCATGGCTCATGGGCCCAGCCGCTCCGCGGCATGTGGGATCCTCCCGGACCGGGGCACGAACCCGTGTCCCCTGTATCGGCAGGCGGACTCTAAACCACTGAGCCACCAGGGAAGCCCAACTCTGTCTTAAAGAAAAACTAATCCACCTTTCTAGTGGAAGCAACACTGATTAAATAAACCCAGTTCCATGCAGAGCAGATTAATTCCTTTAGCCACAGTTTTCAGCTGTAAACGATGTTGTATCTGTATTAGTTTAAACAGTGTGTAATAAGCTGTAAATTTACAATTGATATTAACCTCTTTTAGTGTCTTTCTTTGTCTCTTATGGATGGCATTACCGATTTCAAAAAAGGGGTAGATGTGAATGCTAGAAATGTACATATTTGATATTTCAGTCATGTATATGAGATGTATTTATTTAATGAACTCATTTTTTACACTACCTATATTGATTAACCATAAAGCTAATAGGTAAGAACCATGTTGTTCTTACCACAAAAGAACTTCAGATATTTGTGAGACTCAGATCTCATTTATTTATTTATTTATTTTTATTATTTGGGTATAGTTGCTTTATAATGTTGTGTTAGTTTCTGCTGTACAACAAAGTGAATCAATTATATGTATACATATATCATCTCTTTCTTGGACCTCCCTCCCATCCCCCCATCCCCCCATCCCACCCATCTAGGTCACTACAGAGCACTGAGCTGAGCTCCGTGCACTATACAGCAGTTTCTTGGGGTTTTTTTGTTTGTTTGTTTTGTTTTTTTTTTTGGCTGCGTTGGGTCTTCATTGCTGCGTGGGTTTTCTCTAGTTGCAGTGAACAGGGTCTACTCTTCATTGAGGTGCGTGGGCTTCTCATTGCAGTGGCTTCTCTTGTTGTGGAACACAAGCTCTAGGCGCGTGGGGTTCAGTAGTTGCGGCACACAGGCTTAGTTGCTCCGTGGCATGTGGGATCTTCCTGGACGAGGGATCAAACCCATTTCCCCTGCATTGGCAGGCAGATTCTTAAAAACTGCACCACCAGGATGCAGCTATCTATTTTATACAATCAGACCTTCTTAGAAAATCCAGTAAGTAACATTTGGTCCAACCAAACTTGGATGAAATGATAGAGGCATTTTCCTCTTGAAACTTGAGATTCTTTAGTTGTGTGTGTTGGTTGCATTAACATCTATCAAAACTATATTTCCATTTTCTCATAATTTTAAAGGGGCAATATGATAGATTATTTGCGTATATGACTGCCCTCAGTCCCTCTTGTATATGCAGGCTGCTCTTGCCATCATAAGATAAAACTTATTTCTCCACCCTTTGAACGTGGGCTTTCTGTGTAATTTTCTTGTACCAATGGAATGCTGTGGAAATGACACTATACAGTTTGCAGGCCAAGGACGTTTCTGTTTTCATCCTATTGTGATCTAGCCTCCATGTGAAGAATCTCAGGGTAGATTACTGAGTGAGTTAGTCCCAGTTCCATATCCGTGGAGAGAGAAGCTTCCACATTTAAGTCTGCAGCCAATCCCTTCACTGCAGTTGAGGGTGAAGCTCACTAATGGGTGAAGCCATCCTGTCTGTTTAGCCTCAGCTGGGTTCCCAAGTGAAGGAGGTATGTGTGATCTCGACCAGCATAATGTGGAACAGAAGAACTTAGCTGAGCACAGTCAACCTACAAAATATCATGTAATACATCTCTAGCTACTAACTTGAGGGATAGTTTGTTATAAAGCAATATAATTGATAATGGCAATTTCTTGTTTAAAATGTTAAAAACAAGAAAGAAATGCATTATTTTGTTATCACTAATATTCTAGAGTTAAACTACTTGTAAGATTTCTATTTTCCAGAAGTATTACTTCTCTCTCTCTCTCCCAACTACCCACTTTGGATATTAACCCCTTGGCCATCATCTTTCAATAATTTCACTAATCAGCTTTGTAATTAATTTAATAGCAAGATTGCAGACATTAATAATTTCTGGTCTCAGAATATACAAACATTATGGGTTGCAGTTCTAATTCTCACTGAATTAAGCCCAAAGCAATATTTTGAGGAGAAAATGTATTTTATAGTAAGGAATATTTAGCAATAGAAAATTATGTGTTCATTTGTGAAGAGATTAAAATGGCTCAAAGTTGTATATTGAAAAGATGCACAAAGCCATCCTTTACTCTGACTCCAGAGTGATGCTCATAATTTGCAATTTTAACTATTGCACCTCAGTACTTAAAACTTTTTAATAACTCACTATGTCTTTGTGATAAGGCTGCCCTCCACAGTGTGGCACATACAGTCTTCTTAATCTGTCCCTTACACATTTCTGTAGCATAATCCCTTTCCACTTTCTATTTTATATTCCATCAATTCTGATCTAGGTAGCCCAGACATATGGGTGCCGCTCCTTTGCTATTGCTTAATTTCTTCTCTCTGGAATGTACTTTTTGTTCTTCTTTATCTGTCTACCTTTTATTAATGACTTAAGACTCAGTCAGACCTGGCCCCTTCCCTGAAGTTTCCCTGACACCAATGTCCTCCCAGTCTGGCCCTCTTCCACCACATAGATAGCATTCAGTGCATACCTCTACCATTGCATTTATTACAGGGTTAAAATTATGTGCTCACTTGCCATTCTCTCCTACTTGTAGAAGGAAAAATAAATGGCATAACATATGGAAATTCAGGATAAGGTGGTTCTACAACCAAGTGACAGAAGTCAGCTATTATATTTCCTTAAGGAAGATGTTATCTAATAGGTAGTAATAACTTTCTCTAAATTTTCTATTAGATTTTAAGTAACACAACTACAGTGTTAACACCATAAACTTGGCAAATTCCAATTCCTTGTCAATTCATTAATGGCTCATTTTGAGTACCAGTCAATGAGGATATAGTTGTTTGGAAATATAAAAGTGATTTTCCATTTTTCAAAATCTTGGGTTGGGATCAACATGATCTTTGACTTCTCAGATTATAATGAATTATTGAGACTTGTTCATTGGGAATAAGAGGCTATTGAAAAACTAATTCCTAAATATCCACTTATTAATCTTTACTATTTTAAATAGCTATGCATCTATTGGTGAGGTTTGGTTCTACATTTAAGACTTACTTAGAAGATAATGGAAGATATGAGCAAATGGACATCATTTATTCAAGTAGTTTTAATACTACTGTCTGGTTAATCGTAGTGTACAATTTGCACCACTGAATCAAAAGATTGTGTCAGCTGTGATTTCATCATTTTACAAGAAATTTCAGTTCTGAAGTTTTGGTTTAAGATGATAGATTGAACACATATATTTAGTTTGGTTTTGATCTGTAATCCCACAAATACCACTGTCCAATGATTAAATTAAAGTTGTGTGTGTGTGTGCATGTGTGTATCACTAGGCTGAGGAGAAAAGAAAAGAAAAGAACTCCAAAGTTTTTGAATTCTGCAAAACAGATAGTTGAATGGTAACTGATTTAGTACAGCAAAGAAAGTTAAATCTGCATCCTGCACAAGAGAGTACTGAAAAATAATCTAAACTACAGAGCAAAGGTCCTGAAAATGATGAGGAACTCAAGGACTTCCCTGGGGCTTCCACTGCAGGGGGCGTGGGTTCAATCCCTGGTTGGGGAAATAAGATACCGCACGCCCCACAGCGCGGCCAAAAAAAAAAAAAAAATTAGTGATCAGGAACTCCCATACTCTGTGCCTCTGGAAATGACTGACTGAAAGCTGCTTGTAAAATGTTCAGGTCTACACGTCTCTCTTCCATAGTCATGGCACCGAGTAACTTCCATACATCCACCTCCCGCATTCCTAGTCTGGACATTTACCCCTGAAGCTATAAAATAAAGGGCCTTTTCTGGGAAACACTGAACAGAGATTCTTTTCAGTGCTTGATTTGTCTTTACGTTGAGTTGGTTAAGTTTCTGCTCAGTCCTTCATGCTCATCTGCATTGTGTAACCTGAGAACAGCCCCAGAGAAGTTTTAGTTTTGGTTTCTCCTCAGAGCTGGGGATGGCTCCCGGGGAGGTTACAGACTCCCGTTGCACATCCAGCCCATGACCCACTCTGCAGTGCTGCCACAAGTGCCAACTGTGATGAGCCCTATCCCTCAAAGAACTCATGCTTTCCCCACTGACATATGCAAAAGGGACTCCTATAAACCTTTAGGGAAACTGGAACTAGATAGGGTACCAAAGATTCTATACAATTTACCAATATTGACAATATCAAACTTTCTTTGAATAAGAAGGTACTTGCTTGGTACTTAGTTTTACAAAACTCAACAGTATGTGGTTTGAGGTATACATTCATGATAGAGAGAAAATAAAAGAAAGTCAAGGGGAATGATTAACACAAAAGTTAAGATAGTAGAAACGTAATCACGGAAATAGGGAATGCTAAGGAGCTAATAGATTTCCACCTTTTTAAACTTGGTGGTGAGGATGCAAACACATTTGATGATTATGATTATGATTATTTAAACTATGTATACATAAAAGGTATATACTCTTCTGTATGATATATTTTACAATAAAAGCATAATTTCCATTTCTTGTGGATCAAAAGTACATATTTCTTGAACATTATATCTAAATATTATATTATTAATAAGCTATATTATGGTTTCATAAATGATTAAAACATTAATGAAACATTAGATTGCTAACACTGTGATGTGAATTGCATAATAAAAAATATAATAACAAAATTTCCCCTCATGCTTTTCCCTTCTAGAAGGTGATTGTAAGCTTCCTTTTAAGAGTTCACAGTTTGTTAGGAGTTACAGAATAAACCATTCTGAATGCCGCATAAATGCCACTTTGAAAAGTAGCTATAGATAGGAGTTTTGTAAGTCAAAACTGATTTGTCATTGGAAATAGTTCTATAAAAGGATGTTGGATAGTTTTTCATTTTTATTTTAATGCAGGTTAGAAAATAAACTATTAATTTTAGTATAGTTTTTGATTTACAGAAAATCTATGGAAAATCTATGGGAATTCAAGAGAATTCCCATAAATCCACGCACAGCTTCTTCTATTACAAACATCATACTTTAGTATTGTACAGTTGTCATAATTAATAAACTAATGAACCAATAATTAATGAACCAATATTGCTACATTATTATAAATTAAAGTATGTGATTTATTCAGTTTTCCATACTTTTTACCTATTATTGTCTTTCCATTCCAGAAAAATATTACATGTAGTTATCATATAACCTTAGGCTCCTCTTAGTTGTAAAAGTTTCTAAGAATTTCTCGGTTTTTAGTTATTTTGATTGTTTTGAGGAATGCTGCTTAGGCATTTTGTAGGATGGTCCTCTACTGGAATTTGTCTGATCTTTTTTCTCATGATTAGGCAGGGTTTATGGGTTTTTTGGAAGGAGACATAGAGATAAAAAGCCATTCCTATCACTTCACATCAAGGATGAATACTGTCAACATACTTTATCATTCTTGGTGTCAACCTTGAACACTTAGCTGAGGTTCTACAGTACAGGTTTCATCATATCAAGTGTTTTGGGAGTTTCTGATTGTTATTCCCCCCTCTCTTTGTACTGTACTCTTTGGAAGGAGGTCAATGAGGGAGTTATTCTTCACCTCCTTGAGGATGGAGTATCTATATCTATCTATCTATAATTTGGAATTCTTCTGGACAGATTTGCTTGTTCTTCATTATTAACTCAACCATTTATTTATATCAGAATTGCCTTATGGCTATTTCTTTTATGCCTTGGATTATAAACCAATACTCTTTTTTTTTTTATTTTGTCATTCAGATTTTTACAGTTTTAGCCTTTGGGAGTTTTTTTCAGTTGGCTCTCATGTCTCTTTTATATAACACCATTATATTTTCATTGAGTACATCCTTGCTTCTTTCCTTTGATACTAGAAAATATTCCAATCCCATCATATGTATTTTCTGCCCCAGTCCTAGAGTCAACTTTTCTTCAAGAAGTCCTGGTTTCTTGTACTAAAGAATGATATTAGAAACCAAGATCTGAGTGCTAGGTGTGCTTATTGCTACTGGAGCTTTCTTACTTCTAGGTACTCTCAGCTGGCAGAGCAAGGAAATATATGTGGGTATACAAACATATTCATATATACATATCTATAAATATTTATATGTGCTTTTATCTGTATCTATATTAAGCTAAACATGAGTTTATACTAATTTCTCTAACTCTAATCCATTAACACGTGGAACAGTCTAATCTTTCCTTGCTTATCTGTAATCTCCTAATCCAACAGTGATAAACCTGGGTCTCATTACCCACTACCCATTTATTCATTTGCTTAATTTCATATGTATATATGTATATGTGGTTTTCATATGTATATATATATATATATGTTCATTGCTTTCAAAATTGTTAACCCATGTCCTCAGGAAAAAGAACTTTAATCAACTAGAATACTGTTTATATGTACAGTCTCTTTTTGCCATTAGTCTTATAGATTACACTAATTTCCAAAAGTAGTAGTTAGATTTTTGACCAAGAAACTAATGTCTAATTTTAATGGAAATAATCCTTAATGCAAAATCTAAATCAAGCATTCAGTAAGCTCTAAATGATTAACATTCAGGAAAAAGTTTTATAAGTGTATAACAGGTATATGGAATGCAAAATTTTGTAGGTTTGGCAAAATATTTGGAGATCCCCAGAGAGAGAGTTCTCTAGATCTGGAAAAAAAGTTGTGTGTGTGTGTGTGTGTGAAGAGCAATGCTGCTTTAGAATCGGTGTTGCATTTCAAAGCAGATAATATTTTTATGGTGAATAAAAACCCAATAATGTAATTCAGGTTTAATTAGTAAAGTTTTCTGTTATTTGACAACAGTAAAACTATTATGTGCAGGTAACTAAATTAGCATATTTTTTTGTTGTTGATCAAACAATCCTTTCTCACTTATCTGAGATTTGCTTCACCAAAACAAAGAAAAAAAAAACAATAGTATTTCAATATTTCTATAGTAATATGCCTGCCTGTTTAGCTTTTTTTTTTTTTTAATTTAATTTGGCAAAGAAGTCAATTTGTCGGCAAAATAAGTTTAGAGTCCCAACAGGAAAAGGGATTATCATGAATTTCTTCTACATTCCACCTCAACCATCCACTTCCAACCCTAATCATTATCACACCTATTTCATTTAAAGGTAAATGATGCTAAAAACGCAACCTATGGAGAAACTGGTAAGCTGAATGGGAGATAAAATTGAAAGGAGAAGAAAGTATAACATTTCCTTTTATTACCACCAGAACGTCATGGAGTTACATAAGGTAGGAAAACTGATACTATAATTTGGTCCCACAAGTTTGCTTTTAACTTTTGAGGGAATTCAAAGAGAGAATGAAGAAAAACCTCTAAACATCAAATTAAAAAGTAAATAAATAAATAAAAATGACTCCAATAATGTAATCATGCAATTAACTAATCTAAAATAAGCCTATGAATATAGATACTGATACTTTCAAGACAAGAAAACCTTTTGGCCAATTCTGTTCACTGTTAAATATTCCTCCCTCTGATTTCTAAATTTTTATTTCCCCATTTTTACTCTCTCTTCTTCTGTGTCTCTGTCTCAGTCTTTCTTTCACATATAAATGATCTGTAACAACATTTAAATAAGAAATTTGCACTTATAAATATTAAAGAGTATTTAGTTATAAAGTTAGAAAAATCACCTTAATAAATACCTGAACTTTTGCAGAAAATTGCTAATTCATAGAGTTGCCAGATACTTTCTCTTGGAGCTCCTCAAGCTTGGGTTTATGTCTTGTGCATATTTTCACTTCACATTATATATAGTAAAAATTCAATATTTATTATTTGATCAAAATAATATTAATTTAACAAAGTGCTAATTTGAACACCCTTGGAAATTCATGCATATCTTAATGTATCTATCATTCTTTCATTCAGCTAAAAATGAATTGTAGATCTGGATTGAACACTCTACTCAGCACTACAAGTTTATCAATATAACAATATTTTAAAATACATATATATAGTTTTGTGAGAAATTAAAAATAATTAATAATTCAGGACTTTTCATAAAGATTCCCTGTAAATTTCAATATGTAAAATATGCAACACTAACCATTGTTAGAGCTCAGTATTATTCTTACATTTTCTAAGGTGTATACCTTTTGGAAGAGGCAAGTAAAAGACAAATGACAAAGTTAACATGTAGTTGAGTAGAAAAGGAGAAAAAGAGGGAGCGTATATTTTTTGAGTTGAAGATATCATTGATCAGATTTCTTTGACTTGTTGGAAAACCATCCTCCAAAGTGACTCAGGCATGGACAGGAGAAGAAATCAGCAAGTAGAGCCCCTCCTCCCCCACTGGCTCCCCTTCAGTTCGAGGTATGAGGAGTAACTCATTGCCAGGGTCACCAGGAGAACCAAGTTCTGACAGCAAAACCAGCCTTTGTTCTTCTGGTAAACATGGTAATAGTCTATCTTCTCTTACTCTGCTTCTTTGTTTGTAAAATGCAAGATGTAACTAATTTGCCTCCCCTCCTAGGGTTCTTCAGAGAAATAATTATTAAAAGCTAAACAGTCTAGCAGAGATGCATAGGTTACTGTAGAGATTGTTGTTCAGGTGCCAAATTTGATCACTTTTGCTTTGAACTGCAATTATTATGTCTCTCTGTTCCACCTTTTAAAACAAATTTTGTTAAATACACTTCAGTGCATATTAATTAAAACGTTGTAAGTGAATTTTTACATCCAGAGTGTATCTTAGCTATAACCAAATTCAAACTCGCATATTTTGCAATTGGAAGCCATGAGACCAAATAATTTGCATAATGACAAATAGTGATTTAAAGGCAACTAGAGAATAGAAACTTGATTGGTCTTCTCAACTTCTAATCTAGATTTTTTTTTTACTTATTTAAATTTATTTTAGGGGACTCTTCACTCTATGGCATGTTCTGTGATCTGAGAAGAACAGGAAATGATGTAGAGTGTTTCCTTTTTCTCATTATGCACACAATCTACTATGGATGTGGCAAAATACCATATGTGAAAATATTGGGCTGGGCAAAAAGTTCATTTGGGGTTTTCTGGAACCCCGAATGAACTTTTTGGCCAGCCTAATACTTAAACATTACGAATCATTGTTAAATAAGATAAACTCTATCCATTTATTTTGTCAGACATATCTTCATAATGAACCATGTTTGAGTTTAGAATTGTTGGATTTGTAAGAATTGCAGCTAAGAACATAACAGTGTAGTCTGAGTCAGCCTGTTGCCCTGGCCCACCAAGCTCTCAACCTTTCTACACACAAGTTCCCACACCCCATTTCCTTCCTAAAACTTTCTTCTAGCCCACACTATGTTGTTACCTTATTGCACACATATGGACATCCCAAACCTCCATCTACACTCATTCTTCCCTTGGGCCATCCTTTGGGTTTAGAGGTTGGTCCACCTTCAAGAGAAGAGAGCTTGTGGCCATTTGAGTGGGGAAACTCCAGGATGCTAGTTACTCAAAGCATAGTCAGAGGAGAAGAAAATGGCAAACTGTGGGCAGGTCTCCTTGACCCTACAGATTCTTCAACCAATGGGAAGAGGTAAATACACATAGGAAGATCAGAATGGAAACTCTACAGCAGAGGTCCCATGCAAAGACCTTTCTTACATGAATCTAAATGTACTGGGCACAGAAGACTGATGCTAAATAAATCATTACTTAAAAGCAGACACATACAACAAAACAAAACAAAACAACATACACACACACAACTCCTTAATAGTGTGATTACATAAGAAGTACATGATAATAGGAGAGGATAAGATGGTGGAGATAAGAAGGTGGAGTCTGCCTTAAACTGGGTAGTCAGGAAAAGCTGCCATGGCAAAATCACAGTTGAGAGACATATAAGGAGTTAACTAAATAAAAGATGGGGAACAAGGGAAAGGGCAACTGCTCCAAGCAGAGAAAGTAGTCCATGGAAAGGGCAAAAAGCACTGTCTATGGAAATGACTGGAGAGGAAATGAGCTTCCTCCTATTTGAAGGAACTAATTTGAGGTTAAGCACATTTGCTGTGATATATAAAGGGTTTCTCTGACCAAAGACAATTGGGGTCAAAGAACAAAGAGATTCTTGAAATATAATTCCATTAATAAATTGAGAAAGAAAGCAGTAACTTTGAGTCAGTATGATAGACCTAGTGCCATATGAGAAGGCTGATTGTGACCATTTATGTGACTAGAAGGACAAATGGATCCTATCATCCTAGCACTCTGATTATACTTTGAGAAAATAATTGTTGTGGATTGTAATGTTGGAGCTTTAATATTTGGCAGCAACACCACATGCCTGGCCAGGATCTAAAACCACATATGTCATCACTAAAACACTTACTGTGTCTGATATAATGTGCAGGACCAATTTCAAAACAGTACAAAATTGTGATGGCTAAATTTTATGTGTCCATTTGACCAGGTTACAGTGGCCAGTTGTTTGGTAAAATGCTAGCCTACGTGCTGCTATGAGGGTATTTTGTAGATGATATTAACGTCTACAAACAGTTGGCTTTTTTTTTTTTTTTTTTTTTTGTAGTACACAGGCCTCTCACTGTTGTGGCCTCTTCCATTGCAGAGCACAGGTTCCACACGTGCAGGCTCAGCGGCCATGGCTCAAGGGCCTAGCCGCTCTGTGGCAAGTGGGATCTTCCCGGACCAGGGCACGAACCCACGTCCCCTGCATCGGCAGGTGGACTCTCAACCACTGCACCACCAGGGAAGCCTCAAACTGTTGACTTTAAGTAAAAGAGATCACCCTTGATAACGTGGGTGGGTCTTATCCAAACATTTGAGGACCCTAAGACAAAAACTGAGGTTTCCAGAAGAAGAAATTCTGCATCAAGACTATAGTATCCACTCTTACCTGAGTTTATAGCCTGCTGGTGTGCCCTACAAATTTTAGACTTGCCAGCCCCCAAAATTGTGTCAACCACTTCTCAAAACCTTGACTGATAAAGTCAATGAAACAAAACTGATTTCTAGTTTCTATTTTCCTAGTACTCTGTGTAGGATTGCTGACCCCTGTCAGACTGAGTATGCCTCCTCTTACTTCTTGAATAATTCAAGATAGAGATTCTAAAGGAAGGAACTAGTTTTTTCTGTTACTGTCCTAAGGAGTTATCAAGAAATTAATCAGAAAGCTAGAGATATACACGTTTGCCCTCAAGATCTATAAAATCTGGTTATATAGAATAGAATAAATAAAAAAGCACTTTGGAACTCCAATAATCAAAGTTAAAGTCAAAGGGAATATTCTGGCACATGAAATTGTACCTTCAGTTTTACGATCTAGAATTACTGAATTTTTGTTGAGTTTAGATATCTCAGGTAGCTTTAACAACAACCTTTTAGAAATATGACAGATGTTCTTATAATTGAAAATTGTTGAACCACCGTACAGGCAAACTAACATTGTTGGTAAAGAATAAAGTATTATAGAGAAGCTGTGCCCTAAGAATCTATACAAAGAAAGGACATTTACAAATGATGTAGAGTTTTAAAGAAAACCTAACTATTGAATATAGTGATTTTAATATGTTTTAATATCTAGACAGATACGGATATAAATATGAAGATACAGATATGCTCTCAATCGAGAATTATTAGAAATAACATGTTTTGTATCCTTAAAATAATTACAACATTCATATATTGCTATTAAGATATAATTAAATAAACAGGGACTTGGAAATGAGAAAAAAAATCAAATAGGCTAATTATCAGGATTAACACAGATACCATAATTCAACTTCAACTTTGATTCTTAGAATCAAGGGCAAAATGTTACATATAATATCTTAGACTTTTAGCTAATTTTGATAGAAGTATCCTCCCAAATGTTCAGATCCAATAAAGATTAATTATGTCACTTTAATATGAAAGCAATGCAGGTTAACTTAAGAAATTATGAAATATTTTTTTTTAATGCAGAGAATTGACCACAACAAAACAGGAATACACAAGTAATTCCAACAACCAACAAAATCACCATTAATAACTATGGCTGGCTGATTATAAGGTGGCCCAACAATGATCCTTATGTCCTGGGTTTCACTTTCTTGTGTTACCCCTGCCTTTGATGTGTGAAGGACCTGAGGTTTGCTTCTAGTTAAAAGAATATGGCAAAGGAGATGAGATGTCACTTTAGTGATTAGATTACTCAATATAATTCCATCTTGCTAGAGACTAGCTCTATTGTTTACTCAAAGGGCAAGTTTTTATAAAGCAAGTAGCCGAGTTGGAGAGGCTCACATGGTAAGAAATCGAGGGTGACTATGGCAACAGCCAGCAAGGAAAAGAGGCCCTGGGTCCAACAACCTATGAGAAACCAAATTCTGCCAACAAGCATGATAACTTAAAAGTGGATCCTTTCCTGGAGGAGCCTTTGAATGAGATGCTAGTGGATCTCTTGACTGCAGTCTTGTGAGACACTTTAAAACAGGTTCCCCATATAAGCCATGCCTGGATTCAGAACCCAAAGAAATGAGTGTTATCTTAAGCTTCTAAATTTGTGGTAATTTTTTTATTCAGCAATAGATAACTAATGCAGATTGTGGTATCTTGAAAGGGAGTTGCTGAAGAACAAATATCTATAAATGTAGGTGTGGTTTTAGTAGTGGGCAATGGGTAGAGTCTGAGAGGATTTTGGAAGCATATGAGAGAGTCTAAATTGACAAAAAGACTGTTCTGGACTTAGAGAACACTGCTGGTGAGGGCCAAAAGGAAGTGAGAAACTCATGCAGTTACATTGATATCTATCTATATTGACCTTTGAATTCATGTTTTAAGTGAACATGATTTAGTGACATCATACACTGTTTACTTGGAAAATTATTGCTTCACTGAGTTTTGTAAATTCTCGAAAACTTGACACATTTCATTTATGATTTGAAAAAAATCACATTTGTTAATATCACCACTAATTTAATCAGAAAATATATTTAAATATCAGGAAGCTGTCAACCTAACAGTGGTAGATACACATTTTTCAAAATTCAGATTTTTGCTTGAAAACTTGAATTTCATTATTGAGGTCATGTTATCAATTATTTTCCTTAAAACTACAGGCTCACGGTTTTTTGGTAAGTGCAAATGCCTGATTAACCATAGTTTGTATGTTGGCCATTGTTGCAAGAAAAAAATGATGTTCCATGATAAACGTAGTTAGTTCATCTCACTAATCACAAAAACCACGTAAGAGCTTTTCATAGTGAAAACCAATGTGCTATGGAATATAGAAAAGTGTTTTTGGGTTACATCACACTTCATCACACTACGTATTAAAAAAGACATGTGTCTAAAGACCAAGATTTAATAAAATCAATGTTTTTTTACTGTGTTATCAAGATGTTCTTAATTAAAGCTGGCATTTCCTTTACTGTAAAAGCGTGGCAGTGAAGAATAATTATTATCAGTACAAATTTCTGACCCTGACTTAATTTATGCTAAGATGCCGAAAACTTAACCCAAGATTCCTTCTGCACTATCATACAAATGTCAACACAATGAAATGAGCAAATAATATATTTTGACTTTGTAGATGTCCTGAGTCTCAGGAATTCCCAGTGGTCTGAGGACCACACTTTGAGAACTGTTATTTTTTACTATAGATTCAGATCCATGGCTTTTCTCTATCCCTTATTAGTTTGACTTCAACTTATGTTGCCAAGAGTAAAGTTCAAGGATGATTAACTGATGCAGCAGACTCCTACAAAGATAAAAATCCCAAATAAGGTAATTGACATTAACAGGACAGATACCAAGGGATGAGTTGTGCCATTTATCCTCTAGGGACCTGTCAATGCAGCTAAGTTCAGTGAAACCAACAGGTAGAGACATAAGGAAATGTTGAGTGTCTTATTCCAATTTATTTATGCTGTTGGTGAGCTTGCCAGAGGAAAAATTACATGTCCCATATACAAGAAGCTCTTAGCTTGTTTTTACATATTTTTATAAAATCAAAATTCCTTCTTCTCTTGCTTCTCCATAAGTTCTGTCTCTTTATCACCCATGGAGGCTCCTTCTGCAGTCTCATAGTACACCCATCTTAGGTATATATGTTAATTTCTGGATGCTATTTCTTTCCATTATCATATCTTTAAAATGTGAAACGACTAGATATTTTATCTCCATCATATATTGCTGACAATAGTTTGTGCTAACTAATCTATTTTTCAATGTCCTTATACAATGCTGTACTTTTATATCTATCTATTTATTTTTAAAACACTATTAAACCAAGACAAACCTTTCTATTTTGCTTTATTCCCCATCAAACAGAAATTTAATTTTCTAAAGCCACTTTTATCTAGGCCATGTCATGGGAAAATACACACTTAAATTCCTCAATCTATCATCAACTTTTTTCCTAACAACTGAACCCAGGTCTTGCAATTTTCTGTGGGTATCTCAATATATTTTTAGCAAGCCAAACATTATGTACCAGCCACTGCAACTGGAACAAGAATGCCCTTGAGGAATTAAAGCATATGCAGAAAAAAAGAAATATAGAAGATATGTTACATTAAGAATTATAATGTCCACAAAGTTTAATAATAGGAAGTTAGTTAATATTTGAACTCAGTAAATTCTTAATTTAATGCTTCTCCATGTCTATATGTTACTAATATTGATAGATATTTTAGGTACATATTTTAGATAAGGCTGATCTTATCAAAACTAGATGTTAGAAGAGGGAGCTTACTTAACCCATGTGGGTGAGACAGGACTCAGTTCATAATGATAAGAAAATAAGATTTTCTATAAAAATTAATGGAATTTAAGATTACAGAGTTTCTGGTTGTTAAAATAAATTATATAACTTGAAAATCAAGAGAAATAAGAGAATGATGACTTTACAAATAGATCTAATGATATACTAACTAAAAGACTCTATTAAATAGTCTATAACATTGGGCTGGGCTCCAGAACTGACCATGTTCAATTTGGGAAAGTTTGTTCCTTGAATGAAAAAGTGAAGTTTTTCACTTCACTTTGCTTTTCCGGAGGGAAAAAGCAAATATTTATTATAAATGCTATTTATTTATCTATTTAAATTATTTTGCTCCTTTGCTTTAATAGACTGATTGTGAGAGAGAGACTGTGGTTCCCAGGTGGTGGTTATGGTTTGGGATTTGATTAGGAGAAAATATTGTTTAAATGAGGAAGTCAGATAAAGCTTCATTTAAAAAAAAAGTGATATTTATGCAGAGACCAATGTGCATATTTGGGGAACATCATTCTAGTCAAAGGGAACATTCTCTACAATCGTTCTGAGGTAGGAAGAAACTTCATCTATTGTAAGTACAATAAAGAGGTCAGTGCTACAAAAGGAGAGTAAACAAAGGGAAGAGTAATAGGAGATGAAGATAATAGGGGTGGGATCCTTTATCCTCTCAGGCTACTGTAAGAACTTGGGAATTTTTTCCTAAGATGAAAAAATAGTGAAAGTTTTGATCATAGGTGACATCTTTTTCTAATAAGCACAAAAATGCTGTATAGGATAATGGCAACCTTGACAGGGTCAAAGACAGAATGAAGAACCCAGTTTGAAAGCTATTGCACCAGAAAAAAGGAAATATTATGGATATAATTTGAAGGTAAAACTAGAATTTGCTGATGAACTGGATGCAGAGAATGAGAAAAAAAGAAGGGTTAAGAATGACTCCAAGAATTAGTCTGAGCAACTGGAAGTAAAGCATTGCCATTAACTGTGAAGAAACTTACTATATTTGTTAATGATAATCAGGAATTCAAATTAATTGAAAAGATAATTACATGTCAAGATGTGTAAGAGGGGCAAACTTTGGTTTCTAGCCATGGCAAAGTAATTGGTATGAGACCCATGATTCTAAAGCAAACTATATGAAAATGAACAAAACATGTGAACCTGTTTTCAAGCATTGGACAGTATGCATAAGATCTGTGATCCATAAGAAATGTATAACTCTTATGAACCCTAATTTCAACCAATCTTTCTTCCTGGGGGTATGTTCTGAATTATGGCCTAATGAGATGACAGGCTTGTTGAGCTGAGAAGTCAAAATCAAGGTCTGCTTAAGTGGTTAAAATTTGTAGAACAGGTTACTAAAGAGTAGAAAGGTGAACAGAAGGTAGACACAGAAATATGCAAATATTCCCTGGGGTTATTTGTCTGAGGGTCGGGCTGTGCATGTATAGGGCAAGACTCCAACGAGGTCTAACAGAGAGCAGCTGCTAGGAAGCTGAGATCAGAACAGAGACTCCAGAGGTCATGACATATGGAGAGATAATAGAATTCCTAACTTTCCAATGAAAATTAGACCTGGCTAGGAAGTTCATTGCTCACTTGAGATTCCAAAAGTCCATGCCAACTGAAGTTAGTACAGTGTCCTTGACTGAAAACAAAGCACAGAATTAGAAAGAAAGAAAGGAAGCAAATGGACATGCTGAAGCAAAGAATAAAACCAAATCTGACTTGAACAAGAAGACACTTGACAAAAAAAATCAATAATTCTTGAGGGAACACAACACAATCCAGACATCCTACAAAGTATAATCCACAATGTCAAGCATAAAATACCTGACATGTGAAAAAGCAGAAAAATATGACCCATTATAACTTAATAAAAATTCACTAAAAATAAAATTTGAGATGACTGCAGTTGTTAATATTGACAAGTAAGGACATTTTAACAGTCATAAATATGGTTAATGATTCAAAGAAAAATATAGGCATAATGAATACATACATGAGGACTCATCAGATACTGCAAAATAAAAAGTCAGCAAACTTGAAGATGGATCAATAAAATAATATCAAATTTGATGAGAAGAAAGGAACATATTGAAAAAAATGAACAACACATTAATGATTTGTGGAACAATGACAAGTGGTCCAACATGGTTGTAATTAAGTCTAACATCAAGAAAACACAGAGAACAGAGCAGAAAATATATTCAAGAAAATATCATCAAAATTATGAAAAACATTAATGTATAGATCCTACAAGCTTAATGTATCTCAAAAGAAGTGGAGTAAAATAAAACCATACCTAAGCATATCAAACTTTACAAGACCAAAGTATATCTTGAAAACAGCAGAGTAAAGGACACATGCAGGGAAACAAAAATAAAAATAAAACTGATGGCTGACTTCGGATCATGCAGAAATGTGGGCAAGAAGACTATTTTTAAGGTGTTAAAAAGTATTTATATTAATAATTCCAGAATCTTACAAACAACAAAAGTAATATCTATCTGATAAGAAAAGTGATAATTTTAGATAAGGAAAAAATGAGAACATGTGTTAACAAAAGTTGTACTAAAAGTAATGGCAAAAGGTAATGTTGTGGGAAGTTCTTCAGTTTGAAGGGACATTACACCAGGTAGAAAAACTGAATAAATATCTATATCTAGATATATAGATATAGATAAAACAAAAAAAAAAGAGTGAGAGGTTTAATGAAACTGTACTATTGTTAGAATTTTATATTTTATATGAGATGGTTTAATATTAAATGTGAGTACAATAGTATATTTAAGGATATACATTATAATCTCTAATCAGAATATATATAATGAATACACACATATCTAATAAGTACATATACATGTATGTGTAAACATATATATACTTATACATATATATATGAAAGTATGACTAAAGTCAATAAAGAAACTAAATGGAATACTAGAAAATATTTAATTAACCAAATGAAGGCAGAAAACGAAGAAGTAGAACCATATAAGCATTATAATAACCGTGAATATACTAACTACTCTAATAAAATGGTAGAGAATTGAACCCTGTAGGAAGTAATCCATCCAACGGAAAATAGGGGATAAGAGTGATGGGGACTGAGAAAAAGAGACTAGCGAGATAGTAGTAGTGTGGGCCCAAAAGTCAAATTAAGTATAAGTTTTCAAGAAAAAGGAGGTTATCTATTTTGTCAAATGCTACAGATCAATAGGATAAAAACTGAGATATTACCAGTGGATTAATTTACCTGGAAGTTATTGGTAACTTTAACAAGAGCTGTTTGGATGGGATGATGTGAATGGAAGCCTGATTGTAATTGCTCCAAGAGACAATCACAGAAGAGGAACTGGGAAAATGAGTATGGTTCACAAATTTAAAGCTTTTTGCTCTAGAGAAAGATGGAGAAAGAACACCTGACTTTCATAAAAGAAAATCTTAAAGTAACAGAAATAATCAGGAGGAAGTTGATAAAAAAAAATTCCATATCTGTCTCTCAAGCTCAGATTTCTATTTAAAATGAGAGACATGTCACAATGCTAAGTGTACTTCAGTGGTCGGAGAGGAATATATTGAGAATAAAGTTCCCATTTTCTCTGCATCCTTATATTTTGGTGTCTTTCTATATGTGTCCCTGCTGCATTAATTTTTCCCTTTTTCTTCTCTTTTTTTCTCACATTTTTTACTACTTTTTCTGCTCTTTACAAAAATAATTATCATTATAATTGCATCTAGACTACAAACTTTACTGTATACTTTTTGTTCAGAATGTTAAATTGAGTTCAGTGGAGGCCCTTAAAACAAAATTTTAGTTAACAAATAAGAATAACAATATCTACAACAAAAATCTTTGAATAGAGAGGGCCCTAAAAATTCTAAAAAACTTTTAAAAATTTAAGTCAACCAAATTTACTAAAAATAACAGAATATATCAAAAGCTCATGGCCTATTCTGCCAAAATTATGCTCTAAATATGCATATAAATACATATGCACATTATTTCTTTAAATTATTTAAAATCAGATGCTACTTTAAGTCAAATTTTAAAGAAAAATAATATCATGAGTACTTTGAAGTACCACTGACCATTCTTACATGAGATAATTTGCTACCTATCTATCCTTGGTTATAACCCTCCCATTTCCCTAACAACTACCTGCGCTCAGACACTACTTGATGTGTTCTACATGTCACCCCAGCTGCCAATGTGAGGTTTGTGGTCTTAGAGGTAAGAAAGAAGCAGGTCAATTTGGATGTCAATGCTTTTCAATTAGCTAAGCTGCTGAACTAAACTTATCTCCCTAGGATTCAGCTATTTATACCTATACAGATTGGATAAGAAGAGTTTTTTTGAACTTTTTCACTGCCTGTATCAAAATAAACATAAAACAAAAAGGACATTTTTTTAAAGCCTGATGATTGTGCCCTCAACTTCAACCTGTCAGCCCCCCAATCTCATGACTTTAATTTAAAGAATAAAAATATTGTCTAGTGTGTGTGTGTGCTTCTCTCACATGACTACCCTCTGCTTGAAAGTTCTATAGCCTAGGGTATTTATCACGCAATTGATGAGGTTTGATTCCCCTTGCTCTTCTTCTGCTAAGGATTACAGTTAGCTAAACAGTTTTTCTGCTGACCAAAGTTTATTTTTAACCTAGCTAGCTTCTTAAAGAAAATTACTTCTTGGAAAATTTTATATTCTAAAGCTTATTTGAACCTACACTCCAAAACAAAGCAATAATGTTTAAATAGACAAAATTTCCCTATATTAACACTTAACTAGACTGTTTTGCAATCTATTCCTCTATCTCTGATGAATTTCTTATCTGTAAAAAGTCTCACACTGTGAGAAATTTTCTAGAGAACATCCAATAATCATGTAAATGATCGCCATCTAAGAGAATGGCTGGTTTTCTCCTAGCTTTGAAAATGATTGGGGAAAGTTCACTGAGTTAGGTGCTTTGCTTACAAGACATAAACTAACATCTGCATTTGAGTTCCATTCAGAAATCTTGGTTTGCATATTTCTAAGTACTAATACAAGAAGAAGGCATCAGGGGTTCAGATGAAACACTCTACAGAAAAATACCACTTATGACTGTTCACGAACGGTGAGAAAATCTTATCATAATTGACACTGTATCAATAGTGGTCTAGTGGATTGGATATCTTGCACAGCATTAATAGTGAAATGTCCTCAACTTTCATCTCCTATATGGCAGCATTTTGCCATGGGGTTGTTTATTTTCAAATCAAAAGTGTTAATTTTATTTCCTTGATTATTTTTATCTTCGTATGAAGATTGTGCCATCCTCCTTAAATTGTTCATAATTGAATGAATTATAGTTTTCTGAAGCAGCCATTTGCAATATTTTCCAATAGTGGATGAGGGAGTGGTATGTTTTTAGACTTTAAAATCCAAAGAATCCCTCCTAAGATGACACAGAGACAGACTGTTCCTTTCACATGTGGCAATCTATATTTCTTTGTGTCTGCCTGTCTGAACGAAATCAGGTCCAGAAGTTTTTCCTACAACTCTGCCTGCATTTCTCACCAGTAAGGTATGTCTATGGACTCTGTCCCTGCACTCCAATGTCAGTAGTTTCGCTAGTGCTTCCTGAAATTGACCATTTACTTTGATAGTGAATTTTATCTAATTTGACTATTATTTGAAATACACATTTTTGTTTAGGTAACTTTTCTCAGTCTCTTAGTTTTATCATAGCAGATTTATGACATTATTTTCCTTGTTGATTTTGTGTGGCTTCCAGCAGGAAAGAGAGGATGATTCTACTTTGGCTCTGCTATATTTATCCAGCAAGTCAGGACATTTTTTTGAAATTGAAACTTTAGGAAGACTCTAAATGATGAGTTAAATGTGATTGACTTACAGTATAGGAAAATAATTTTATATAATTATGTAAACTGTCAATATAAGCATAATTGCACAGATATGGACAATGACTATAAACATTGTACTGTGATTCTGGTGTGCATTTCCAGCACTTTTTAAATAATAAAGTGGCTGTTTTATTCAAACCCTGTTTTTCTGTTTTCATTGATCAGAATTATGGAGGTATTCTATGCTAAGATGTCATTTTCTTGTGACAGGGACTTTATTTATAGTACAGTATTTCAACTTAATTTTACTATTCTGCCAAATTATTTCCATCAGTTTTTTCTACTGGGTATGGCTCCATTTTCCAAAATGGAATAAACCACAATTTAGAGTTGTTGAAAATGAAATTTGAATTTCATATCTTCTACTTTTTGCTTGAGTCATTTTGTAAAACACACTCATTTCTTTGCAGTTTGATGAAAAAAATAATATGGAACTCTTAGAGCTATTAGGGCAGTTCAAAGATATTATGTATATAAAATGCCTATCACAGATTCTGACAGAGAATATGTTATTATGAAAATGACCATGATCCAAACATTCCGCCTTCCTCTAGTAAGAGCATTTCATGGTAGCCACTGTGTTTTATACACTCAGTGTTATATCTGTACTAACAGTAGGGCTATTTAAAAATTTACTCTGGCTGATTAAAACAATATATCCCAGATCATAGTCTTAAGTCAAGATAGAATTTGGTTTTGTTTTCCTCTAGAGTCATTCTTTTTCCCATGTAAAACTGTAGCATCTTTATCTACCTATGTTTGCTTCAGGCTTTTAGTCCCATCTCTTTGTGGATTATCCACATATTTCAAAAATTATTATGTTTGAGGTTACTGGAAAAAAAATATAATCAACAAATTTATTCATGTATGATTCTCTGTGTCTTTGAATATTGAGCTAATGAAAGTAAATTCTTTTATCTAATCACTGTGTTATATAGTTCATGCTTAATAGAGATAGTACTCAATAGTTTATGGAAAACTTCTGTATACATTACCTAATTTGTTCTTCACAACTAAGGTAACAGTTTTACTCCCATTCTTTTTTCTAAAGGAAGAAAGGGAAACCTTGAGAGAGTAATAATTGCATAGGCTTCTGTCTCCATATAAATTTACTCAACAAATATTTATGGAGCATTCACTATGTATCAGGAACAGTTCAAGATGCTATGACACCTAATTTTTTTAAACAAACTAATACGTTTACCCTATGGAGTTTATAATATAGTGAGGAAAGATAAAAAATAAATTATTAAGGATAAGTTATTTGTGTTTTAGGTAGAATGGTTATGTAGACAAAACCCATCATGAGATCTAGTGCCCATTTTTGAATACCAGGTATTTTTAATTGTTATTTTTTTCACTAGTAGAAATTATTGTTTCAATCATAGCCTTAAGCAGAGTGCTAATATACAAAAAGATAAAAGTGAGGCTGCAAAGGCTGAAGTGATAGCCAAGAGTTATATTGCCCAATTTTGCTCTCTGTCAACCTTCAGCATTCTGAGGTACCTCTATAGATTGCTAGAAATCCTTGAAATAACTTCTGCACTATATCAGTAGTTTAAATGGAAGAATGATTTAATAAATTTTATAAAAAGTTGAAGTAGTTTTAAATTCATTAAACTTGCACAGAAGTCTTTCATTGTTTTTTATAAAAGACCTTGGGAATAAATAAATACCACATTTTAACTATTCTCCTGAAGAAGTCTACATTTTATATAAACTGACACATCTCAATATAATATGTAAAGATTTTGGAGTACTCTTTGAAATATATGTTTACAAGGATATCAAAATCAGGTAAAGCAACTGTCTACTGATTTAATTATCTCACAGAAATTCACAAAAGTAAGCCTCCAAAATCAAACACATGTTAAGAAAAAAAAATACAAATATTTAAAGGACATTTCGAAGGTATTTGCCATTGTTGTGGTCAGGTTAGAGAAGCAAACTATATTTCTAAATATTAATATGATTTTTCACTTGTTATCTTGGTCAACTTCCTCTTCTTGGGGAAAATTAGATCAAATATTGCTTTTATTTAAAAATATATGTTGTATATTTCTGAGCAATCCTTGCTCAATGCACATTCATATATATATATAAACTTGTCATATTCAGTTGAATTGGAATTTTCCACATAAATATAATCAAAAAAAGGAATAAGCCTAATATGCTATAACTATGAAATATTTCAGCTTTCAAAGCAAAATGACCACATTAAGTAAAAGATAAATTGAGATAATATATTTTTGCTTTTCATGACATCATTACAAAATATAAAATTCTAAGTCAGTATGTAGATCCACTGTGTACTCCCACTTTGCATCTTTTTAATACTTTAATATTCAATACTTAATACTTAAGTTCTTAATATTCAGAACTTAACTAGGTCACTGTTACTATTTCTGATTCTACTTCTCTCATAACATGATGATTTCAATATTATGCATAAATGATTCGATCAAATCATAATCAATATAGATGATTTTACCAAAATTCTGGTTTCCAACCTTTTTTACTTCCTCTGTCCCTGTGATCTTATCTTTCTTGCTCTCTTATTCCCATGGCATTACACTTGACTTTATCATTACAGTGTTAAGTGCCAATACTGCATATTTTAAATTTTAATTTCCTAACCATCACTTTCTAGTCTTTTATCTCACTGCCTCTCATACCTTAAGCATTAAGAAACTTCAAATCCCTCAATATCTTTAGTATCCATAATACATTGTTTTAGCACTCTTTCACTATTACTTTGTTCATGTCCTCATATCCAACTTTATATAGATTAAGTTCTATGTTCAATCATTAAATTTATTTGCCTGCACATATATTCAGTTATCTTACATTTCTCTCACTTTATCTTATCCACTGGGCTAAACAATAACCCTGGTTACATCCACTTTTCTTGCTTCCATACGGGTATAGTTAAATATGGTTGGAAAATGTATACTCACACTGCCACACGTGTGTGTGCACACACACTATATTCAACTCACTTCAATTTCTTGAAACTGAAATCATATAGGCCCAATATTCTTGCAATATTTTCCCAGTAAGTTAATCTCCTACTCTCCTAAATGACTATATTTTTACTTTCTCTCTCATTAAATATTCAACACTTTTCCCTGTCCTAACTCTAATCTGATTTAATCATGATTCAGATTTCATGTGGAAGATAAAAGCAATCAATATACAA
Organism: Mesoplodon densirostris; assembly: GCF_025265405.1. NCBI lineage: Eukaryota > Metazoa > Chordata > Mammalia > Artiodactyla > Ziphiidae > Mesoplodon > Mesoplodon densirostris. The sequence continues at coordinate 71,753,335 of NC_082662.1, forward strand.
ATGTGTAAACTCTTACTCCAGCGAGAATCCACTCTCATACCTGCATCTGTATGCATGCACTGTCACTTTTCTCAGGCACAATGGGTGATCTACCCAAGTTGCTATCAATGACCAAATTCTCATCTTGTGTACTACTTCCCATCTCTTCTCATCTATTTAAGTTCATAGCTATAGTAATGTTTTTCTCCCTAATGAAAAATTACTATGTCCATTTTTCCCTCTTTACTGTGTCTTTTCCAACATCAGTAGTTGGAGGGAGACTTGAGGTTAATAGATATAGTTGTATTTGAAATATGACAAAAATACAGAAGAGTACACAAATCATAAGTGTATAGATTGATGCTTTTTCACAAAGTAAACACAGTGATGTAACCAGTACTGAGTTCAGGAGAAAGAACAAGATCAGCACCTCAAAAGTCCCACTTGTGCCCCCCAACCAGTGTCAGCCACCATTTGACTTCTCACACTTTTTTTCCATTCTATATAAATGGAAATTACAATATATGCTTTTTTAGTTTGGCTTCTTTTGCTTAATATGATGTGTATGATATTCATTTACATTACTGTGGATAGTTGTAGTTCATTGATTCTCAATACTCTATGGTTTTCTATTGTATAAATACACCAGAATTTACTTACCCTTTTTACTTAGGATGGACATTTGAGTTACTTCTAGTCTGATAGTATTACTACTATAAGTAGTGTTGTTATGAACACTCTTGCCTCTTCCTTTTTCTGAAAAGATACATAGATTTCAACTAGTGTATAACTAGGAATGGAGTGGCATATTATATTTAGATTTGTAATATGTATCTAATACATGTATATATTGATAGATTAACTATCAGTGTGCTTGTCTGCAAAAGAAAGGGTCTTAATTGTAAGAAAAGGTACAGAATATAGTGTACAAGGTTTATGGATTTAAATAATGTCAATATGTTTAGTTTCTCAAATATATTTATCTGCAGTCCAGAATTTCTTTGGAACTCTAGATTCAGCTTTCCATTGGCCAACTCAACCTTTCCACTTTGCTGACTGATGAATATCTCAAATTAACCTACCACATCATACTTTAGTCCTTTGCCCAAACTTGTTCCCTCTCCAGTCTATTCCGTCTTGTACAATAGCAATTCTAGTATTTCAAGTAGTGTTATTTAGCGATATGATATTCAAATCATCTTCAACTCTTCTCTTTCTTTCAGACTCTGCTTTAATATTTGGCAGATTCCATCAGTTTTACTATAAATACTCAGAATTTGACTACTTCTCAACAGATCCACTGCTAATAAGGTCAGTCAGTTTAAGTCTGTCAGCCATTCAGAACTGAGTCATCATCTCTCCATTCAGTCTTGCAATAGCCTGTGACGATTCTCCTTGATTTTGCCCTTACCCCTTTCAGTTTACTTTTAAAGTAAGAATCAGAATAAACTCATGAACCCATAAAACATAACAAGTTCATTTTGCTAAGAACCCTTTAATGTCTTTCAATCTCATTCTAAGTAAATCCAAAATTGTTATACAGTAATGACTCATAGGGTCCAATGTTATTTTCTTTCCACCACTTTCTGTCACATTTTTCTCTGTGTTTCTGACCATTCTTTTTACCATCCTGGTCCTCCATTCTTTTTATTGGCTTCCTTGCTGTTCTCCTAACATGGTCTTGCTTCAATGTAGACTGTTTGCATTTATTGTTCTAAATGCATGAAATAGTCTTTTCCCCAAATACTTGATGACTTCCTCCCTCACTTCCTTCAGATTTTTATTAGAATGTTTTCTTTCAAAAGGCTTTTCCTGACTACCCTGTTAAAAATTGCATTCATAATCCATGACCTCCCCTTTATGTTTCCTTTTACTTATCTTTTGTTAGTAAACAAATTTTCCTAGTAGAAATTGTGCTCCACACATGCCAGTAACTTTTTCTGCTTAGTTCACTTCATATTAAACAAGGAAAGTTTAATATATTACTCTTGTACAAAACTGGAGTTTAGGAAAATGACTGCTATACAGTATTTATGTAACATATATTATTGAATGAAGCAAAAATGTCAATATTTTTATTATTTGAGACTCCTCATTCTTATTTTTAGGCCAAAGTCCTAGCCTCTCTACTCTCTCAAGCCAAAAACTCAGCAAGACTCTTTTAACTTCACACAATAATTGAATGAAATAAATATAAGGCTGTGATTTTTCTTATTTTTTTTGACAAAATTATAAGTTACACCATATAAACTTCCTACCAAGGTAAGTCCCATAAGCAATACTGGCCATGTGATACTAATGACATTGTGAGTAAACTGATCAAAGCCAATCACCTACTTTGGTTTATTATTATATGCTGTTCTAAGAACTAACTAATTAAATATATAAATAAGTAAGTAAAGTTCCTTACAAAGGCTGTTTCATAGCTCTACTATATTCCAAACATTTGTAAAATAACTGGATAAATGAATCTATATCTGCCCATTTCAAAAAACCTAGAAAGTAACTCATATGTTTAAATGTGTATAATTTTTAATGAGCTTGCAAGTGCCCTGGAGATTCGGGTCAGTCATTGACTCCAACAGAATAGACTTTAGAATTTGATTGTGAGAAAAACTAGTTTTGGAAGTCTGAAAACGACATTTATCAGATTTGTGAAAGAGGGTAATTAATTTAATGTTTATGTATGTCAATTTCCTCTTCTGTAAAATGATGATAAGAAATATTTATTTCATTTCATAGGTATTAACTGAGCAGCTACTGCATAGTAAGCACTGTGCTTAGTGAGTGTGTGGTACTATAGTTGCAAAATGAATATTACAAACATGAGACAAATAATTACATAAACTAAATTACACATGATAAAGGGTTTCAAATTCTAAAACAAAATGAATATGGTAGTTACTTTTATTTTTCTATTTTTATTTGGAGGTTGAATAATTTTCCACCATTGAAGAGAACATTTCCAAAATAATATTGCAAAATTGAAGTTAAGGTATGATGGTAACATTATTAATTTCATTATACAAAAAGGAGCTTTAATGTTTATAGTAAGAACATTACATAAAAAAGGGAAAAATAGGTTAAAAATGTATAACCATACATTAATGCTAGATTATTACTTTTTTATTTATCCATTTAATTAATGCTTATTAATAGCCATGAAAAGACAGTATGCTAGTAACTATGAAATACTGAGAGAAGAGTAAAATTAAATTATATAATGGTGGCTGTCATTTACTAATGGAATTTATATATCAGGCACAGTGATAAGTTCTTTAAACCAGTTATCTCATATAATCCTCTCAACAGCCCAGTAATGTTGGCTGTCAGTGTATCTATCACAGTGGGCATGAATTTTGGAAGAGAAATTTCTAGATTTCTAGCTCTGTCTTTCGTTCAAGTTAATAGGTATCTAAATGTGGACATGCTAATAAACATATACAAGCCTCATCAGTAAATGTGGGAAAATGACAAATCCCATCTTGTACACATGAAACAATAGATGTAAGGAGATTTGCATACTTATTATTTTTTGATACAGTGCTAAATAAATGCTATTACAGAAAGGTCTCAATAAATGATATCTTTTACAATAAGGTAAGCTTATTAGCCTCATTTTAGAGATGAAGAAATTGTGTCCCAGAGAAAGTACATAGTATGGTCAAGTTCCCCCCAGCTGGTAAGTAACAGAACTTGGATTTCAACCAAAGCACACCTGACCCTGTTGTCTGTGCTTCTAACAAGCTCTCCATGTTGCCTTCCTTCTTGACTTTAAGAAGTTTTTAATGTACTTGGTGAGAAAGAAATATATTTGTAATCAGATATTGAAATGAGATTCTTTCTCTCTTGAGTTTTAAGCAAAGGCCAAGAACACTACAACAAATAAGGGAAGGTGCCAGATTACTTGACAGGAACATGCTAAGAGATTATGAAAATTACTCTACCAACATTAGCTCTTCACCTACCTTAATGTTCAAAAATAAAGTTGAAAGGACCAGAAAATAATGTTCTTTGGGAGAGTGTTGTCAGTAGGCTAGATGTTCTCTTATGAAGGAAAGGGTGGTACTTTTTTTCCAACATAAGGTTGAGGGGCTTTAACAGAAAAGCTTAGAGAACTTGACATGAGCCTGGGATTTCAGGGGGGCACAAAGATAAGGTTGAACTTTATTGAGACAATTCCAAGTGTAAATGGCAGAGGCTAGATGACTTTAGATGAAGTAGGTATGATAGAGAGGTTTGCATTGGGAGAACTAACTCGATCAGAACTATGCTGCCTATTGTGTTTCTAAAAAGTAATCTCACACAAGAGGACCACCTTGGGGGCAAAGATACCCTACTGAGGCTTTGGGGATAGTGGGGAATCAATAGTAGGCACAACATGAAGAGTCACATTATTTATACCAAATCATTTTCCGTTGGAGTTTTCCAGTAGAAGTTTCTTTGAGGAGCCTTAAAAAATGCCCTGTAAGATAATAAGCCTGAAATTGTACATCTGTCATCAGAAGCAACCTGAGTCAGATTATAACTGTACCAGCCAAGTTGAATCCTTTTTACCACTTCACTCTCCTTCTTGTATCCCAGCTTCAACTTGGAGAGACAAGAAATTATAACTGTTTTGTGAATTGAGAAGGACACGGATTAGAACTAATAAAGATATTAACCCTATGTCTCCCTACTCCAAAAATCACCACTTGAGGCTTCCAACCAGGGGTGGAGAAACTTTCCAATGGTAAGAGCTCAGAATTGTGATATTATATTGGATGGAGCTTAATTAGTAAAATGAGTCTGTTCCTATGACTAAAAGTAATCAGAATATATGGAACCTGTCACAAATACCTTTAGCTAAAAGATAAATACAATAGGTCAGGAAATATATGAAAATCCATAAATACACATAGCTCAGAAAAGGATGGGTAGCCACAGACTTTTGGATACATATGAAGTAAGATCTGGTAACTAATGATATAGGAAATAAAGGGGGAAAAAGAATCCTGGACAATTCTCAAATTTGGAGTTAGTATGACTGGAAAAGAGATATCAATTATATTAGACCATTCATATTAAGAAAAAGGAAACAAAAACAGGAATCCTCCTAAATCATGTCTAACATTTAATAGTAAATAGTTTATTCTTCCATTCAGATATGGCACATGAAACTATATATCTTGGTCAGATAATACATGCTTTAAAAAACTCCTATGTACTTGGTTATGTAAAAGGACAGTCATAAACTTTTAAGCTAAGATATTTTTTTCTCTTGCTAATTTTTACAACAGAAAGGATTTATATTTATATCTACAAATGGATATTAAAATTCTTATCATGAGAGCACTCAGAATTTGCTTCGCTTCTTATACCCTCATCTTACTGTTCCCAAAGCAGTTTAATACTTCAGCCCATATGTGTAGTGTCACATACTTTTCGTATTCAAGGACCACTTCTAAATTTGGGATTATTTATAGAACTTTATCCTGACATTTTAAGATTCAGACAATAAGTTGCTAACTTAGCAAGACATAGTATGCCCTATTCCTATCAACTAAGTTCCTGCCTCATTCTGAACCTACTGTTCGGTCCTTAAGTTTGGGACACTTAGCACCTTTTTCTCTCCCTGGAATTGAATCCCAGCTCTAACTCTACATCTTCCACCTCACTTGATCTGTCAGTTTGGTTATTATCACTTACATGTATTACAATAACCTAACATATAAAAAGCTGTTGCCCCCAGTACAGTGCCATGTTGTCAGAATTACTTATAACCAGGGGTTATAGTTAAAATATTTAACATTGAGGAGTCACTGGCATCGATTACTCAGAAGGGTTGCTGCCTGGGGCTCTGGAACAGACTCCTGGAATTTCCTTGCTGAGTATATTAACATTGTGGTTGTTGACTTTTATCATCAGGAAGGAGACCCCAGGGAAGAAAATAGGATAACAGAGACATTATGGGTGGAGTGGCATTCAAGGACTTAATGTGGTAACAACTTACATGTTTCATGGATTAACAACTGGTCCAGTCATTCTCGTGCATATAAGCTTCATTCTTTGCTAAATAGAAAGTCACACTATTTGAAAGGTGATGAAGGTTTGTGAGGGGAATGAGGGAATTCCTGGACTAAAAGCTTGATTTAGCAGCATCTACTTTGTCAGTCAGTGTCTGACAAATGTTCTTAGCCACTCTAACATCTCATTTCTAGAACAATGAATCCATGAATCTGATACATTATAGATCTGTTTAAAAGCCTCAGTGGCTCTCTGTTTCTTATGGAACACAAGGCAAATTCATGGTACTGTAATCTAATGCTGTAAACAAAGATGTAAAATATGTGTATCTTTTCTCTACCATTCCCCACCTAGCCTACATTCCAAACATATTTTTGAATGCCTGTGTTTTTGATATTGCGTTTCGACAAAAAGATTAATGAGTCTTTGTCTTACAGCCTGTTGAGTTTGACATGTGATTCAATAATTACAGGGCTATGTTATGAGTGTTGATAGTAACATGTCCCAAGTTCTGTGGGACCAAAATTGGAAGTGACTCACTGAACTTGGTAAAGCAGACAAAAACAATGGAGTTGGGAACAAATTTTTTAAGGAGATGACATATGAGTTTATTCTGGATGAATGAGTAGGAGGTGGGCTTCACCGATTCTTGCAGAAAAGGAGAAAATAACAAAGCAGGACAAACAGTTTACACAACCACATTAAAACAAGAAAAGTAATTCCCTCCTTGGGAAAGAATACACAGCTGGGGAAATGTGAATGGGAGATGAGGGAACCAATCATAAATGACGATTATAATATGCTAAGGAGTTTTAAATCTATTTAGTAGGCATTGAGTGCCATGTTCCATAATTATAATCACACCCTTGTAAACATCCCCAGAGACTCCCCATTGTCTTCAAAACTAAATAGCCAGCTAAGATTTAAATTGAGCAAAGTGTATTCTAAAAGTAGTGTGGATTAATGCATTGTGATTATTGGTTTATCTGCCTCCCTTATAATTCTATGAATCCTTGAAGGAAATATATCATAGTCTCTGAAACCAAGTCATTGCTCAATATTTTGGATAAGTGAATGATGTCTTAAAATCATCAACCAAAATAACTACAAAAACAAGAATCTTTATGTCTTGTTTCTCCATTCTATGGCCTTATACACTTCAAAGGAAAAGTAAATGTAGTTCCATGATCAATTATTCCTGGCTTCAATGGCAAATGTGATTTAAATATTTAAGGGAATAAAATGACTTCAAAGTTTTGGCCCTGATGTAAGTCCCTGTACTCAACTAGTTTTATTAACTATTTTAAGAGAAGATTTACTGTAATAAGATGCCCACTACTAAAATCCAGTCTAATCCAATTTAATCCCAAAGAACACAATAAAATATTATTAAGTGTAGTCACCATGCTATACATAACATTCCCATGACTTCTTTATTTCATGTATCTTTGGATCCTCCTCACTCATTTCACCCACTTCCAACCTCCTGCCTCTGTTCTCTGTATTCCACAACCACCAATCTGTTCTCTGTATCTATGAGTTAGTTTTTGTTTTTAGACACCACTTATAAATGAGATTATATGGTACTTGTGTTTATCTGACTTATTTCATTTAGCATAATGCCCTCAAGGTCCATCCATGTCATCACAAGTGGTAAGATTTCCTTCTTTTCTTATGAGTGAAATATATATATACATATATATATATGTGTGTGTGTGTGTGTGTGTGTGTGTGTGTGTGTGTTCATTGATGGACACTTAGATTGCTTCCATGTCTTAACTAACATATATCACGTTGCAATTAACATGAAGTGTACGTAACTTTTTGAGTTAGTGTTTTTACATTTTTTGGATAAATACCTGGAAGTGGAATGCTGGATCATATGGTAATTATATTTTTAATTTTTTGAGGAAACTCCATACTGTTTTTCATAGTGGCTGCATCAGTTTACATCCCCACTAACAGTGCACATGTGTTTCCTTTAATCCAGAACTTTTTATTCGTTATTTCTAGTCTTTTTGATAAAAGCAATTCTAACAGGTGTGAGCTGATATCTCATTGTGGTTTTGATTTGCATTTCTCCGATGATTAGTGATGTTGAGCATCTTTTCATGTATCTGTTGGCCATCTATATGTCTTCTTTGGAAAAATGTCTATTCAAATCCTCTGCCCATTTTTAGTTGGATTGGGATTTTGCTATTGAGTCATATGGGTCCTTTATATATTTTGGATATTAATTCCTTATCAGTTTATTTATTAATTTTTAAAGTTAATTTCTATTTAGATCTTACTATGTGCTGCCCTCCATAAAAAGCGGGTTTAAGTTTGATTTCACTTAATACTTCCAACAACCTTGTTAGGAAGCCTGTTAGCCTTTTGTTTATGAGTAGAGAAACTTTGTTAATTTGTCTTTGTTAATTTGTCTAAGAAATCACAATTACATGCTGCAGAATCAGAATCCAAACTCAAGAAATATGGTTCTACTGATGGGTGTGTCATATCTTCCCTTACAGTGCTTTCAATTTAAACTGTGTGGCTTCTGTTTTCTTACTTTTGTTGATCTATTTTTTTTTCTTTAGCTATTATCCATTATTAAAATTGGATATGGTTAATTGTTAAACTTATTTATATTACATCCTTATGGACTGCTATTTTTCTTGCTTTACAAGCTAATAAAGGCCTCTGCCAATCACCATACTGATACAAAAAGTAAAAGGCCATGGCATTCAGTGCAGCTTTCTGGACTCATACTGTCTCCAGGTAAGATAAACAGTGGGTTTTATTGTGTACTTTATTGTATATTGTTTTATTTTTATCCAAGAATCATTCATATATTAGTTTTCTAGGGCTACCACAGCAAAATACTACAGACAAGGTGGTTTAAACAACTGAAATTTATTTTCTCACAGTTTTGGAGACTGGAAATCCAAGATCAAGGTGCTAGCAGATTTGGGTGTTCTGAGGCTTTCGTCTTGGCTTGCAAATGGTCACCTTCTTGCTCTGTCTTCACGTGACCTTTTCTCTGTTAGCATGCATCTCTAGTGTCTCTCTTCTTATAAGGAGAGAAGTCATATCGGATTAGGGCCCTACTCTTATAATCTTGTTTAACTTTAATTACCCTTTAAAGGCCCTATTTCCAAATATAGTCTTATTAAGTGTTAGGGCTTCAACATATGAAATTGAGGGAAACACAATTCAGTCTATGACAAGGCATACCCTTTAAAAATATCTAATATTATAGTGGGCTTACAATGAATGGAAATTATCTCTGTCAAGCCCTATTCCTCAGGATCAGTTATTTTTAACCATTTTTAAAAAAATTTTTATTGGAGTATAGTTGATTTACAATGTTGTGTTAGTTTAAGGTATACAGCAAGGTGAATCAGTTATACATATACATATATCCACTCTTTTTTTTTTCTTTTTTTAAATATTATTTCCCATATAGGCCATTACAGAGTATTGTGTAGAGTTCCCTGACCCAGCAATCCTGGGCATATACACAGAGAAAACCATAGTCAAAAATATACATGCTCCCCAACATTCATTGCAGCACTATTTACAATAGTCAGGATGTGGAACAACCTAAATGCCCATCAACAGAGGAATGGATAAAAAAGATGTGATACATATATTTTTAACAGCTTTTGCTTCTAGTTCAACTCATGCTCCCTTCTTAATCTCTAAATAATATGCTTTTCTTGTTTTTTCTTGATATATCAATTTTCAGTCGTATTCTCTTTACTTATTTACTATGATCAGTGATGCTTGCTACCTTAACCACATCCCTTTCCCATTTACACCTCCTCCTAGTCTCACTGTTCTCAATTCAACCATTGGTGATCTCAGCTTTTTCAGACATACTAAATATTTATTTTTAAAGTTGAGATATAATTCACATATCTTATAAAGTGTATAATCCAGTAATTTTAATATATTTACAAAGTTGTTTCAGGTCCCAAATCTTTGTTAAGTTTCAGTCCCATCTTATAAAGTACCTATTTCTTACTTAGGCATTCAACACACTTGTCACTCCAGAGATACTCTGAATTAAGAAACAGAAGTTGAACCTCTATATCAAAACTTGACCAGTCATTTTATGTGGGCTACTTCAGGGAGGGCCCACAACTTTGGGTGGCATTCCTCTTTGGTTGGTCCTTCATTGTTCATAGGTCAGTATAGAGCCTCCAAAGGAATACCCAGTCATCCTTGTCTGTGTGGTTAGACCACATCCTGCTGAGCTCTGGTTAATGAACCAATGATATTTACTTTTAGGTAAGAAAAAAATCCCAGGAGGCATTGCCCATCTTTCTATGCTGACCCTTTTGCCTCTGAACAAAACACAATTTCTGAATGCTGTCTCTCCCCTATCTTTTCTCAGCCCCAACTCTGCTACCCTACCCTGGACTCTGTTTCAAAAATAATTTTACCCTATCAGGACAGGCCCAATAGCAGGTCCACTAACTATTAACTTATTATCCATAACACTTGTTATCTGAGTTGACTTAGATCATCCCCTTTTCTGATCACGTTGCTGAAACCTCCTAACTAGACTTGGATATTTAACATTGGAAGTGCCATTTTCACAGTAGAATCCTGTACCAGAGGTCCACACAGAGGAGCAGATAAAATCCTGAGTAGTTACCTCAATTAATTTAACAATCCCCGCCAAGGTAAAAGCCTGGAGAGGAGAAAAAAAAAAAAACATTTCTGATTACTTCTCTCCCCTCTTGCCTCCTCCTCTTTCTCTCCCTACATTGTACCCTCCTGCTACCATAGAAATGGCTTACTTATAAATGGACATAGGCATTATCTTCTGTATTTTTCAAAAAAAAATAATGTAATAATTACTCCAGATTGGCCGATGATATGCTTAGAGCGTATTCTTTTTTTAAAGAATTTTATGCTTTCTCTTTTGATAGAACAATCTCAGTTTCAAGGTTATTTTCTAGCTGGAAATGTCATATTTTTATGTGTCAGAAACTGAATGTTACTTTGGTATCGATCTTTGATGATTCCTACATGATAAGTCCTATTTTAAGACCTCACATCACCATCACCACTACCACAACCATCTCCTTAGGCAGATGCATGCCTTGATTGGAGAAGAGAAAAAAAATCTTTCATACAAAAAAAAAAGGGAAAAAAGACAAATAATTTAAAAAAGGTAATGTTATATAGATATGAAACTAAAACTGTATCATACATAAATATATGAAATGCTCAAAGAAGCAGAGTTAAACACATTTTCATAGAACATTAAAAATAATGATGTAAAATGTATATATTCTACTGGGAGGTATACTAAATAACATTTTTCTATATACATTAGACCAGATGTGGACTACTGTTTATGTTAATATAGCTTATATAATACTCAATTGAATAATCTTTAAGATTTCTTTCTAGAACCCAATGCCAATTATTCTAGTAATCACATAACATAAATTCTGTTTTTGTTGTCTGAAAAACAACTTCAGTATTCCTGGTTATATTTATTGATTATATTGAACTGTTTGACAGAAATGTTTAAAACCAAACTGTTAATAAAATGGAAAAAGCTTTATTTCTAAGATGTTAGAATGCTAGATTTCTGTTATATGTTAGATAACTAATGTACCTCAACAATTTATTTTTGGCCATATGTTTTGGCCAAGCTATAATTTTGAAAATAATATCTTCAAAATATTTTAATTTTCTTTTTTAAAATTTCTGTAACCCTGTAAGTCCTGTTTGGGTCATTATATTTTTAAAAAGATAAAAGATGCAAATTGTTTTTGGGTAAGCTAAAATAACAAGAAATGTCACAATTGAGAGCTGATTTTCTTTCATAAAGCAATGAGTGATTTGTAACAGGTGAAATATATGTGAATATAATATTTCAGCATTCTAAAACAAATTAAGCTCCAAGTGTTTTACATAGACACAGAATGGAAATAATCTTAAATAATCTTAAACATTTTTAAAATCTTGTATAATTATTGACTAAGTCTGGCAGTGATGTTTAATATTCCTTATTGGATCCTGTGTACTTTGAAGGGCCTCAGTGTGCTGGATAAAAATATATATATATATATAAAATTTTAGACAGGTAATTTAGGAGAATCATGGATTGAATGCCAAGTCCATTGATGAGCTAGAATAGAATACCATTATTCTTTTGGTAGGTTTTATAAAATAAAATCTATATTTAATAAACACAGTTATTATGTGATTAGTATGTACTTGAAAAGTAAATGGAAATCGATTACTTATAGACAAGGTATTAAGAAGTGCCATAACCTGTTTCTAATTGGGAAAATGTTTTCAGCTAATCTCTTGAGTTCACTTAAAATTCTTCACTCTTGGAGAACCACGAATTTTCCTGAAATCAGGTTGGTTGGTTGGCTACAGTGAAAATAATTTATGAAATATTTGTGGTATTTGTCTAGTAATTTGATAAAGTGTAAAAGAGCTCTTGCAATAATCTTTGAAATGCATTTATTTAGTAGCAAAAATAAGTTTAAGATAGAGTATAGTGAGTGGTTTAAAATTTTGGTCAAACAACTTTTCATAAAATTTTCATAAGCCTCATTTTGCATCCTCAGGACATTGCAAATATTGTGTCTTTATCAAAAACAAAATATCTATGATTATGACTTTATAGCAGTAAACCATTTTCCAATTTTTAAAAAAATAAAATGATTTACATTAGTTTTACAAGTTTGTATTATCAGCTTAACATCCCTACTAAGTAGTCCTCAGAAAAAGGAAGTTACCTCCAAAGCACGTTCCTTTCAACCATAGATCAAACCAAACTTTTTACAAAAATATCAGCAGAAGTACAAAATCAAAAACTCATTGGACCCTCCAAAGGGTCCAGTTAAGAAATAATGAATCCATGTGAAAATAGCAGTCTTTCTACACATCATATTTTATAAAATTATTGTATTGATTATTTTTAAACATTTTCAGTTTTTATAATGTAACTGATCTAATTTCACTATGAAACAAATGTTTGCTATACCAAATTAAATTAATTAAATTTTTATATTGGCATAAAAATTATAAAACATGTTGTCACCATTAACATTTGAAAGTGTGAATTTATAATTTGTATTTTCTGATGTCAAAATTGGTGTTAACACAGATATATAGTAATGACTTTTTTAAAAATATAGAAAAATTAGACTAACTACTGTATAGCACAGATGAGCCAAATCAAATTCACAATATTGTAAAGAGTTTCAATTAATTAATTTTGTGTGTTATGTGATTTTTGTGACTGGCAGCTTGGCAATTTTCAGTAAATATACAATGTGCTACTTTGGTTAATAGGCTGCAAGTTGAAGAAATACTGAAACGCAGGTCTGAGCTGAGACACAAGTGTAGAATTGTCATTGACTCCTACAGGTCAGAGATTTAGATCAAAAAAATTCCAAGTTATCTTTTCTAATATTGTTAATAATAAAATATTTAACTTAATTTATTAACAAGTAGGTAAATAATTGTAATATAACATGGGTTTTAGAGGTATAATATATTATAAAATATTGCTATTGTATGTATTCCTGCCTTGGTGAAATCTGTAACTTCACAAGAACATTTTTAAATAAGTTCAGATTTCTGTACAATTTGAGATAAGAAGACAAAGTGAGTTAGAGGAAAAATTTTAAGTGCTTTTTTTTTGTAGGTTAAAAAAAAAGGATAGGTCTAGCATTTTTTCAGTAAAATACATTTCAAAATGGAAAATTTTAAATTAAAAAAAATCTACCCCAAGACATAAAAATGTAAATATATTTTAGTCTCTTCTCCTATAGATTTAATGTATTATCATTATGTAATAAATTGTATTAGAAAGAATACTTCCTAAGGAAAGAAATTTTATAACATACCTTCATCAGATTATTTCTTAGTAATGAAGCAGTCTTTTATTTTTCAGTTGTGAATTTTATTCTGAAATTGAAAAATCACTGAGGAATACTTCATATTTTTCTCTCCTATAAAACAAAAGAAATAGAGTTTAAAAACTACTGGAATATTATATGTGAAAAGATTCAGATACTTAAGTGGGATTGATCTTAAATAACACGTTCTTATAAACTTACCATATGCATTTTGTAAATCTCACAACTACAATAAGAACAGAATTATAGTATAAATATAAATATTTTCTAAATTTGCCTAAAGGAGACCTATCCCCCAAATAAAAATTTACACACTGGAAAAGAGAAATTATACCAAAATTATATCACCCTTTTCCAGAAAGTACTTTGTTTATGTAAATATGATACTTGGTAATAAGAAAAAAATAGAATAATATAGAAAGTACCAAGAATAAACTGAAAATTTTCCCAAATATCATCATTTATAAATAATTATTATTTACTTTATAATAAATGCCTGTGCAGACATATCCCCTAAATATTATCATAGTAAATATATTTTTATATTACTGTGAAATATAAATATGAGTGCATATATAGTTTTTACAAGTAGTTATAAGGCAAGTAATTGTGTAACCATTATCTAGGAAAAGAAATGGAACTTGACAGTCACATTGAGGTATACTTATGTGTCACTCACTGATCACCAAACCATCCTACTCCCTGAAAGTTTAACTTCACTGACTTTTTTCATAATTACTTTATTTTCCTTTCGATTTGAACCCCTGTTTATTCACACCTAAATATCACAGTTAGTGTTTGTTTTTCACTTATATCTGTGTGTGCATGTGTGTGTGTTTCTTTGGTTAAACATTATGTTTGTGAGATTTATCCATGCTACTGTACTGAAATACAGTACTCCACTGTGTGACCCTACTATAAATTACAAATTCCTTCTTTAGTTGTTGGATTGATTACTGCAGAAATAATGTATCAAACATTTAGTGAGCAAGATTTCCTGTTTCCACAATTGTCCCCTATACATTTTAGTTCTTGCTAATTTGATGGACTTAAACAGTGTATCATTTTGGTTTAAATTTATATTTTCTTGATTAATAACAACATGAATGGCATTTTATTTTAATTTATTAGCCACTAGGATATTTCCTTTTGTGCTGCACCTATACAAGCCTTGGAAACATTGATCTGTTGGGCTGTCTTGTTTTGTAGGTGTGACTTTTACACTCTGGATGCTGGGTCTAAAGCATCTACATGTGAGACAAGTATATTCTCTCACCCTCTAGCTTCTTCATTATCTCTCTAGCTTCTCTTCTTGGGTTAAAAGTTCTTAATTTTAATTTAGTAAAAACACTATTTCTTTCAGTGATTTCATTTTTCTTGTCTCATTTAAGATGTACTTCCTTATGTAACATTTATGAATTGATTTTTCTCTCACATTTAGGTTTTTAACCCACCTGGAACTGATTTTTGCTTTGGATGGGATGTTAAAGATCAATGTCTTTTTTTCTTTTAATGACAAAGCCAGTGCCAATTGTAAAAGTCTTTTTCTATTTCCAGCTCATCTAGCCATCTTTGTCACATATTGAGTTTCTGTATATTCACACATTTGTTTTAAGATTCTATATATTGGATGCTATTTTAAGTGGCATTTTATTTTCTAATTGGTTTTGTAGATGTTTAGTAATATAACTGATTTTTCTACATTGACCTTCTACCTAGCAACCTTGCAGAAGTCACATTAATTCTAACAATTTACCTATAGAAATGTTGGAATTTCTATATGTATAGTAATATAATCTGTAAATAATAAAATTATGGTTTTGTTTTTCTTTCAAGCCATATACTTTGCATTTTTTTCTTAGCTCATTTCATTGACAGACATTCCATTCCAGGTTGAATAGACATGGTGAAAGTGACCACTCTTATCTTGTACCCAGACTCAGAAGGACGGTTCAGTATTTGAACCACTCTAGGTAATTGTAGTCACTTACAAATAATCAAATTAAAGAAATTTTATGTCATTATTAGTATTGTTATAAATGGATCACAAATTTAATAAAGACTTCATTGCATCTGTTGAGATGATAATGTATTTTTCTTCTCTAGTTGCATATAAATATACACACATTTATTATAAATTTATAATAGCATATATAAATATCTTTTTATATATATTCATATATACACATAGAAATACACACACACACACACATTCCTGTTATAAAATATTTCTCAAATCCTCTTTTATTTCTTTAATCAGAAATGGGTATTAAATATTTTACAAAGCCTTTTCAGCATCTGTGGAAGTAATGACATGTGCATATGTGAGGTTTTTTTTTTTTCTCTAATGCTGCATGTTAATAATTTCTGAATATAAAGCTATATCTGGGAGCTTCCCTGGTGGCGCAGTGGTTGAGAGTCCGTCTGCTGATGCAGGGGACGCAGGTTTGTGCCCCAGTCCGGGAGAATCCCACATGCCGTGGAGCAGCTGGACCCGTGAGCCATGGCCGCTGGGCCTGCGCGTCCGGAGCCTGTGCTCCACAACGGGAGAGGCCACAGCAGTGAGAGGCCCGTGTACCGCAAAAAAAAAAAAAAAAAAAAAAAAAGCTATACCTGCATTCCTGGTATAAGTAAATGAATATTTACCATGATTTCATTTAGTATTTATTTTATTTTTTATTTCTATTGATATGAGTATTTAAGACTATGCATTGTCTCATACTTTATGTGTTTTTTAATCATTTAATTATTTTTAATCATTATTATTATCATTATTATTATATTTTTAGTGGTTCTTTTATTTTGGTTTGCATTTCATCTTTCACTAAGAAATTATTTAACAGAAAGGTATTTATTTATTTATTTATTTTTTTGCGGTATGCGGGCCTCTCACTGCTGTGGCCTCCCCCGTTGCAGAGCACAGGCTCCGGACGCGCAGGCTCCGGACGCGCAGGCTCAGCGGCCATGGCTCACGGGCCCAGCCGCTCCGCGGCATATGGGATCCTCCCAGACCGGGGCACGAACCCGTATCCCCTGCATCGGCAGGCGGACTCTCAACCACTTGCGCCACCAGGGAGGCCCTAGAAAGGTATTTTTTTAAACCTCTGTGTGGAATGAATGGTTTTTAGATTTGTTATAAATTAATTCAATTTTTATCACATTAGAATCAGAGAATGTTATTTGGATTATTATTATTTTAAGAAACCTGAGATTTTCTTTGTGATCTAATATATGACAAGATTTTGGAAAACCTCTATGTGCATTTGAGGAAAAGATACATTCTGTAGTAATAAGTATAATGTTTTGTGTATATTAATCAGATCTACCTTATTGATTTTTTTGTTTAGACGTACTATATCTTCACATATTTTTGCCCACTTCACCTATCCTGGACTGATAACACAATGCATGTATCTCTTATTGTTACTTTTCTCTTATCTGCTTTTATTTTTGGTTTTCAGTCAATTCTTTTTGTTTGGATACTTAATATTTTTGGTTAAGTGTCATACATTTTGTGTAGAAAAAAAGTAAGAATAATATGAAGGCTAGAGGCTATTCTTCTCTATAGGATATTTACTGCTCTTCTCACAGGCAGATTTATTAACAGCCCTACACAGGGATTCAATTGATTCTAAGCTGAATTTCAGTGTTGCAAGCACTTGACTATTTATAATTCTCCTTCATTGGGAGAAAGTAATCCACCAGGTCCTAAGAGGAAGCCTGGGATGTTCACAGAATTCTTTCCACCTTGCAGGCCCTGAACTCCCATTGTGTCTCCTCAGTGCTGGCAGTCTTCTAAGACTTCTGCCAGTGGTCTACTTGTCACCCTTTCCTTCTGCTCAGATTCTTAGCTTCTTGGACTTCACCTTTGAATTGGCAAATACATCAGGAGGAAAGATGGTTTCAAGAGTCAGATTCAACATTTTGGTCTTCTGTTTTACTCAGAATGTTGGCCTCACAAGTCCTTGTGTCCTTAGTGGCTTTCTGATAATTTCAAATAGACATATTAAACATTTGTCTAGTTTGTTGCTTGTTAACAGAGAGTTGGTCTGAAATAAGCTGGTCCATCATTGTCACATGTAGCACCTGTTCCATTTTAAAAGAAAGCATTCAGTTTTGAATAAGAATTCTCTTTTCTTATTTATCTTTTCACTTAATTTTAGCAATGAAATGTTCATTTACAATGTGTTCTGTATAAATGCCTATATTTGGGGAGAGATTGCTGCCTTGGCAATTCAACATCTTTCCAAGGAATTCTTAACTATCAACAAGAGAGAGTTAGGGTAGAATTTTCATTATCAGTTTCTTACACTTTCACATTTTTATCAACAAAATGCAAAATATTAAATGCATGTTATATTGGCAAGTTTGTTTTCCCCACGTTTCTGATCTTAAGGATGTAGTACTCTACTTACCCTCAATAGATATTGCCCTGGTCTGTGTAGCTTCAAGTTATTAATACTATAAACTGGGAAAGCAAAACTTTTTTTCTTTTAAGCCATATCTTCTGTAAAATATTTATTACAGCTAAATCCAGAACTAAAACAGAAGACACAGAGATTCAAGATGGTTTAGGAGTAGGTGGACATGGAGTTCATCTCTCTCCACTGATGCATCAGGAATACACCTATAGATGCAATAATTTTCACAGAACACTGGCTGAAAACTAGCAGAAGACCTTAGACACCAGAATGGACTATTAAGATCCCTGAATAACTGGGTAGGACAGAAAAAAAGAAGGGAGAAGGAGGAGGAGAGGAAGCAGGATGGGACCTGCACCCCGGGGCAGGGGAGCTGAAGCAGAGAAGGCATTTCTGAATTTGGGAAAACCCCCTCTCTGATAGGGAAACCCTCTCTCTGATGGAGAAATCGATTGGGATGGAAAGGAAGCATTCGAGGCTGTCAGAAGAGGGTGAAGCAGCTGATCTGTGGCAGATGGGACAGGGTGAGAAATACACAGATGGTCTGTACCACAGTCCTATGTGCGCTGGATTGGGAGGTCTGTTCACAGGTGTGCAAGGAGGCTGGGAGCTAGTGCGTGAGGATTGGAGATCAGGCCCAAAGTGAGAACTACTGTTGGCTGTGGAGAGATGGACTGAGGGGATGAAAGGGAAGAAATCCACAGCAGGGACTGGCTATGGAGAAAGACTGGACTGCCATGGAAGTGGGTGCTATTGCTGAGTCACACACAGGGGGTGGAGCTACTATGGTAACTTTTTTCTCCCCACATGCTGGCACCTGCCGACAGCAATAAAAAAAAAAGCTCACTCAGGGCTGGCTATTGAGCGCTGGCTGCTGAGCAATAAAAAATGCCCCCTCAAGGGTGGCTCTCACGTACCTGCTGACAGGTGCCAGAAAAAGCTGGGTCAGGGCTGGTCTTCATGAGCCTTATGCTGGGCACCAGAAAAGGCCCTCACTAGGGCCATATCTCTTGTTCCCATGGCCACTGGCTTCTCTACACATTTGGTGCTGCCAGGCCTCCTGCGATCCAAGCAGTCATAACACCTCTCTGCCTGGTTCTCACAGGGGCAGAGGCAAAAGCTCCAAGGCAACCTCAGGAACAGACTCTTGGGGGTAGACCACACAGAGAGGTGGGGACAAAACCAAAGCTAAGCCACAGGGACAGGGTGACTAAGGAAGAAGGTCAAAAATGTTTCCATCAGCTGTACAAGTTGCAGATTAAATCCCTGCAATCAGCTAGGTAAACTGTGCATCTATGGAATATCTGAGTAGACAATGAGTGTTCCCACAAATGAAAACAGTCTAGCTCTGGCAGCTGTGGACTTTGGGGGCAGCATATGCAGGAATTGGGCCCAGTCAGAGTCTGAGTGGTCCCACAGGGCCCACAGCAGGTCCAGAGACCAGACCAGAGACAGAGGAGTGTCTCTTGGGGAGACAGAGGTGGGCTGTGGCTCATGGCATGTAAGGACACTTACAGCGGAGACCCCAGGGAAACATAATTATTACTATTAATTTTATTATGTTTTGAGTCATTCTGTTGTTGGTTCTAACTTTCTTTTTCTTGTTTTCTTTTCGTTCTTTTTTGGTTGTTTCTTTGGTGATGTTATTTTAGTTTTTTTTTTTTTCTTTCTTTTTAGTCTCTTGGGATCTCTATGTTTTGCAACTTTTTTTATTTTTAGTTTTCTAATAAATTTCTATTTTTACTTAGCTTTTCTGTGGTTCTGTGTTCTCTCTTTTTTCTTTTTTTTTAAAATGCCATATGCGGGCCTCTCACTGTTGTGGCTGCTCCCATTGTGGAGCACAGGCTCCGGATGCGCAGGCTCAGCAGCAATGGCTCATGGGCCCAGCTGGTCCGCAGTATGCAGGATCTTCCCGGACCGGGGCATGAACACGTGTCCCCTGCATCGGCAGGCTGACTCTCAACCACTGTGCCACCAGGGAAGCCCTCTGTGCTCTTTTCCCTTATTTTTATTTCTTCTTTCTCTTTAATACATTTTTCTTTCTTTTTTAAAAAATATATTTCCATTTCTACTTGCTTTTCTGTTGTCCAGTGTTTTTTTCCCTTTTTATTTTATTATTATTTATTTTAATCATTTTTATTGGTTTGCTCTATTTCCTTGTTTATTCTTCAGTTGGCACACTGCTTTGGTTTTGTTTTTAGGTTACGTGTTTCTGTTAGTTTTAATCCTAATTTTCTGATTTTGTTTTCGAGTTCTTCTGTTTGTCTGTTTTTTCTCTTGCTTTTTGTTTTATTCAGCTTGGTTTTTGTGTTGTTTTTTTATGTGTGGGTGTTTCCTTGTTTCTGTTTTTGTTTGATTGGTTTTGTTTCTACAATTTCTCCGTTTTTTTTAATATTTTCTATTTTTTAAAAATTTGTTTCTATGTTGCCTTGCTGTTGTTCTGTCTTCTTTCCCCTTTCTCTTTTTCTTTATCATTTTCATTGGTTGGTTTTGTCTCTTTGCTTCATTCTTCAGTTGGCCCTCTGCTTTGGTTTTGTCTTTTGGTCTTGTGTTTTTGTCAGCTTTCTTTTTAGTTGTTTGATTTTGTTCTTGGGTTCTTTTGTTTGTCTGGTTGTTCTCTTGCTTTTTGATTTATTTGGTTCTGTTTTGTTTCTTTTGTGTGTGTGTGTTTCCATGTTTTTGTTTCTGTTTGTTTCATTTTGTTTACCAATTGTCTAGGGTTTTGTTAGTCTTTTTTTTTTCTTTTTTAATCACCTTTATTGCCAAGATGAGCAACTTGTGGGGTCTTGCTCCCTCAACCAGCAGTTGGGCCTGAGGCTCTGGGGTGAGAGAGCAAACTCCAGGATGCTGGACCACTATAAAATTCCCAGATCCAAGGAAGATTAATCACTGAGAGCTCTCATGGAGGCCTCTGTCTGAATCCAAGACCTGGTTCCCCCCAATTGCCAGCAGCTCCCAATGCTGGACATCTCACACCAAACAACAAACAAGACAGGAACACAAACCCACTGATCAGCACACAAGCTATCTAAAGTCATACTAAGCTCACAGACCCCAAGACACACCACCTGACATGGTCCTTCTCATCAGAGGGAAAAGACTCAGCTCCACCCAGCAGAACGTAGTCCCTCCCATCAGGAAGCCTACATAAGACACTGGGCCAACCACACCACAGAAGGCAGAGAACAGAAGCAAGAGGAAATATGGTCTGCAGCCTAGGGAAAGAAGACCTTAAATACTGTAAATTATACAAAATGAAAAGACAGAGAAAAATCTTACAGGCAAAGGAGCAAGATAAAAACACACAAAACCAAATAAACAAAGAGGAAATAGGCAAAATACCTGAAAAACAATTCAGAGTAATGATAGTAAAGATGATCTAAAATCTTGTAAATAGAATAGAGAAAATATAAGGACCATTTAACACTGACCTAGAAGAAATAAAGGCAAACAGTAATGAACAACACAATAACTGAAGTTAAAAACACTCTGGAAAGAATCGATAGCAGAATAACTGAGGCAGAAGAACGGAAAAATGAGCAGGAAGATAGAATGGTGGAAATAACTGCCACAGAGTAGAATAAAGAAAAAAGAATGAAAAGAATAGAGGACAGTCTCAGAGACCACTTGGACAACATTAAGCACACAAACATTCTAATTATAGCTGTCCTGGAAGAAGAAGAAAAAAAGAAAGGGTCTGAAAAAAATATCTGAAGAGATTATAGTTGAAAAATTCCACAAGATGGGAAAGGAAATAGTCAATCAAGTCCAGGAAGTGCAGAGAGTCCCACAGAGGATAAACCCAAGGAAAAATACACTGAGACACATTAATCAAACTAACAAAAATTAAACACAAAGAAAAAATATTAAAAGCAACAAGAGAAAAGCAACAAATAATATAAAAGGGAATCCCCATAAGATTAACAGCTGATATTTCAGCAAAAATTCTACAGGTCAGAAGGGAGTGGCAAGAAAGTGATGAAGAGGAAAAACCTACAACCAAGTTTATTCTACTGAGCAAGGATCTCATTCAGATTTGATGGAGAAATCAAAAGCTTTACAGACAAGCAAAAGTTAAAAGAATTCAGCACAAACAAACCAGCTTTACAATGAATGCTAAAGTAACTTCTCTAGGCAGGAACCACAAGAGAAGGAGAAGACTTACCCAAAGAAACCCAAAACAGTTAAGAAAATGGTAATAGGAACGTACATATCAATAATTACCTTAAATGTAAATGGATTAAATGCCCTAACCAAAAGACACAGACTGGCTGAGGGATACAAAAACAAGACCCATATATATGCTGTCTACAGGAGACCCACTTCAGACCTAGGAAACATACAGACTGAAAGTGAAGGGATGTAAAAAGATATTCCATGAAAATGGAAATCAAAAGAAAGCTGGAGTAGCAATTGTCATATCACACAAAATAGACTTTAAAATAAAGACTGTTACAAGAGACAAGGAAGGACACCATATAATGATCAACAGATCAATCCAAGAAGAAGATATAACAATTGTAAACATCTATGCACCCAACATAGGAGCACCTCAATACATAAAGCAAATGCTAATAGCCATAAAAGAGGCAATCAACAGTAGCACAATAATAGTAGGAGACATTGACACCCAATTTACACCAATGGACAGACAATTCAAACAGAAATAAATAAGGAAACACAAGCTTTAAATGACCAATTAGACCAGATGGACTTAACTGATATTTATAGGACATTCCATCCCAAAACAACAGGATACAATTTCTTCCCGAGTGCCTACAGAACATTCTTCAGGATAGATCACATTTGGGTCACAGATCAAGCCTTGGTAAATTTAAGAAAATTGAAATAATATCAACCATCTTTTCCAACCACAATGCTCTGAGACTAGATATCAATTATAGGAAAAAAAATGTAAAAATAAAAACACATGGAGGCTAAACAATACACTACTAAGAGGAAATCACAAAATACCTAGAAACAAAGGACAATGAAAACATGACGACACAAAACCTATGGGATGCAGCAAAAGCAGTTCTACGAGGAAAGTTTATAGCAATAAAAATGCTCCCTCAAGAAATGAGAAGCATCTTAAATAAACAACATGACATTACATGTAAAGCAATTAAAGAAAGAAGAACAAAAAAACCCCAAAGTTAGTAGAAGGAAAGAAATCATAAATATCAGATCAGATATAAATGAAAAAATGAAGGAAACAATAGCAAAGATCAATAAAACTAAAAGCTGATTCTTTGGGAAGATAAACAAAATTGACAAACCATTACCCAGACTCATCTGCAGAAAAGGAAGAAGGCTCACATTAACAAAATTAGAAAAGAAAAAGGAGAAGTAACAACCGACATCACAGAAATACAAAGGATCATGAGAGACTATTACAAGTAACTATATGCCAGTAAAATGGACAACCTGGAAGAAAGGGTTAAATTTACAGAAAAGTGAAACCTCCCAAGACTTAATCAGTAAGAAATAGAAAACATGAACAGATCAATCACAAGCACTTAAAATGAAAATATAATTAAATATCTTCCAACAAACAAATCTCAGGATCAGATGGCTTCATAGGCAAATCCGATCAAACATTTAGAGAAGAGTTCACACCTATCCTTCTCAAACTCTTCCAAATATAGCAGAGGAAGGAACGCTCCCAATCTCATTCTAGGAGGCCACCATCACCCTGACACCAAAACCAGACAAAGATGTCACAAAGAAAGAAAATTAAAGGCCAATATAAATGCAAAAATCCTCAGCAAACTACTAGCAAACAGAATCTAATAGCACATTAGAAGGATCATACACCATGATCAAGTGGGATTTATCCCAGGAATGCAAGGATTCTTCAACATATGCAAATCAATCAATGTGATACACCATATTAAAAAACTGAAGGGTAAAAACTGTATGATAATCTCAATAGACGTATAAAAAGATTTTGACTAAATTCAACACCCATTTATGAAATTCTCCAGAAAATGGCCATAGAGGGAATCTAACTCAACATAATAAAAGGCACATATGAGAAACCCACAGCCAACATTGTTCTCAATGGTGCAAATCTGAAACCATTTCCTCTAATATCAGGAAGAAGACAAGTGTTCCCACACTCACCACTGTTATTTAACATAGTTTTCGAAGTTTAAACAAGGCAATCAGAGAAGAAAAATAAATAAAGCAAATACAAAAAAAGAAGCGGTAATACTGTCACTGTTTGCAGATGACATGATACTATACATATAAAAACCTAAATATGCAACCAGAAAACTGCTAGAGCTAATCAATGAATTTGATAAAGTAGCAGGATACAAAATTAATGCATAGAAATCTCTGGCATTCCTATATACTAGCAACAAAATTCAGAAAGAGAAATTAAGGGAACACTCCCATTTAGCATTGCAACAAAAAGAATAAAATACCTAGGAATAAACCTACCTAAGGAGGCAAAAGACCTGCATGCAGAAAACTATAAGACACAGATTAAAGAAATTAAAAATGATATAAAGAGATGAAGAGATATACCATGTTTTGGATTGGAAGAATCAACTTTGTGAAAATGACTATACTTCCCAATGCAATCTACCAATTCACTGCAATCCCTATAAAATTACCAGTGGCATCTTTTCACGGAACTAGAACAAATAATTTTAATATTTGTTGGGAAACACAAAAGACCCAGAATAGCCAAAGCAACCTTGAAAAAGAAAAAAACGGAGCTCGAAGAATCAGGCTCCCTGACTTCAGATTATACTACAAAGCTACAGTAATCAAGGCAGTATGGTAACAGCACAAAAACAGAAATATAGATCAATGGAACAAGATAGACAGTCCAGAGATAAACCCCCACACATATGGTCACCTTATCTTTGACAAAGGAGGAAAGAATATACAATGGAGAAAAGACAGCCTGTTCAATAAGTAGTGTTGGGAAACTGGACAGCTACATGTAAAAGAATGAAATTAGAACACTTCCTAACACCATCCACAAAAATAAACTCAAAATGGATTATAGATCTAAATATAAGGCCAGATACTATAAAACTCTTAGAGGAAAACATAGGCAGAACACTCTATGACATAAATCACATCAAAATCTTTTTTGACACACCTCCTAGGGTAAAGGAAATAAAATAAAAAATAAACAAATGGGACCTAATGAAACTTAAAAGCTTTGACACAGCAGATGAAACCATAAGCAAGACAAAAAGACAACCCTAAGAATGGGAGAAAATATTTGCAAATGAAGCAACTGACAAAGGATTAATCTCAAAAATATACAAGCAGCTCATGCAGCTCAATATCAAAAAAACAAACAGGGCTTCCCTGGTGGTGCAGTGGTTGAGAGTCCGCCTGCCGATGCAGGGGAAACGTGTTCGTGCCCCGGTCTGGGAAGATCCCACATGCCACGGAGCGGCTGGGCCCGTGAGCCATGGCCACTGAGCCTGTGCGTCTGGAGCCTGTGCTCCGCAACGGGAGAGGCCACAACAGTGAAAGGCCCACATACCGCAAAAAAAAAAAAAAAAAAAAAACAAACACAATCCCCAAATGGGCAGAAGACCTAAATAGACATTTCTCCAAAAAGGACATGCAGATTGCCAACAAACACATGGAAAGATGCTCAACATCACTAATTATTAGAGAAATGCAAATTAAAACCAAAATGAGGTAACAACTCACACTGGTCAGAATAGCCATCATCAACAAATGTACAAACAAAAAATGCTCAAAAGGGTGGGGAGAAAAGGGAACCCTCTTGCACTCTTGGTGGGCATGTAAATTGATACAGCCACTATGGAGAATCGAATGGAGGTTCTTTATAAAACTAAAAATAGAACTACCATATTACCCAGCAAATCCCACTACTGGGCATATACCCTGAGAAAACCATAATTCAAAAAGATACATGTACAAAAGAACAGAAAGAGAAATTAAGGAGACTACCCCATTTATCATTGCAACAAAAAGAATAAAATTCCTAGGAATAAACCTACCTAAGGTCAAAGCCCTATACTCAGAAAACTATAAGATACTGATGAAAGAAATCAAAGATGGAACAAACAGATGGTGAAATATCAATATTGTGAAAATGACTATACTACCCAAAGCCATCTACAGATTCAATGCAAT
Organism: Mesoplodon densirostris; assembly: GCF_025265405.1. Classification (NCBI taxonomy): domain Eukaryota; kingdom Metazoa; phylum Chordata; class Mammalia; order Artiodactyla; family Ziphiidae; genus Mesoplodon; species Mesoplodon densirostris. Next base: position 71,779,766 of record NC_082662.1, read on the forward strand.
CCCTCTCAAATTACCAATGGCATTTTTCACAGAATTAGAACAATTTTTTGAGCACCAAAACACACATTTCTTTGTCTTGTCAATTCCTCACAAATATATTGGATCTTTGTCTAAAAAAAAAAAAAAGGAAAAGAAAAAAAGATACATGTACCATAATGTTCATTGAAGCACTCTTTACAATTGCCAGGACATGGAAGCAACCTAAATGTTCATCGACAGATGAATGGATAAAGAAGACATGGCACATATATACAATGGAATATTACTCAGCCATAAAAAGGAATGAAATTGAGTTATCTGTAATGAGGTAGATGGACCTAGAGTCTGTCATACAGAGTAAAGTAAGTCAGAAAGAGAAAAACAAATACCATATGCTAACGCACATATATGGAATCTAAGAAAACGGTACTGATGAACCTAGTGACAAGGCAGGAATAAAGACACAGACGTAGAGAAGGGGCTTGAGGACACAGGGGGGAAGGGGAAGCTGGGATGAAGTGAGAGAGTAGCATTGACATATATACATTACCAAATTTAAAATGGATGGCTAGTGGGAAACTGTTACATAGCAGAGGGAGATCAACTCTATGCTTTGTGACAATCTAGATGGGTGGGATAGGGAGGTGGGAGGGAGGCTCAAGAAGGAGGGGATATGGGGATGTATGTATACATATAGCTGATTCACTTTGTTTGTTGTGCGGCAGAAACTAACACAACATTGTAAAGCAATTAAACTCCATTAAAGATTAAAAAAAACAACAACAGAAGATACAGTCAATTAACAATAAGCAAGACAAAATTTGTAAATAAGATGATATGAATAAATTAGGAGGTTCAATAATTGGTCAGGTCCTTACACAGCTTATAGTATTAAAGGTAAAAGTTATTATTACTTAAAATAGCAAAGGAAACAAAAAATCCATGTCATTGACAGAGTGATTGTACTCTAAAGACAAGTTCAGTTTTAAGATAATGGGTGCAGTTATAATTCAATGCTAAATTTTTATGGCCCTGAAAAATTTCCCATTTCTCAGTTCAGGTAGGAGAAAGAATTGAGTGCTTATGAAATCATTAATAATAATCATATAAAATTAAAACAATTATAACAAAGAAAACATTTATCCAGCCCCTACTTACTTACAACTATAGTTTTTGATACTGTATTATAGAGTTTTATATAATACATAAAGATGTAATATATTGCACTGATATTGCTGATATTCGTTATCAGCTAAGCGTCTATTATGTATATGGTGAGAACATTACTCATAAAACCTGGCTTAAAATTTATCTACACTTATTTATACTAGATAGAAGAAAATGTTTAAGATGTAAACGTGAATATAAAGCTAGATTCTCACTTTAAAAGAGACATAAAACGGGCATGAACAAAGTGTGACACATGATGAAAATATAATATTAACCCATAATATTTTAGCTATTCTGTTTCATATTCCCTTATGAATATCCATTCAGAATATTAACAGAGGCTTCATAGTATATGAAGACTGATATTAAAAGGAAAATAAATTAACAAACCATTTCTCCTGCAGTATTACCAGACAAATTACACATTAAGTTTTTTAAAATTGACTTTTTATTTAAGTCAGTTAACCACAAACATTCTTTTGTCCCAGTTTGATTTTTAAAATTTTAAAATAATATTTTGGAATTTATGAGGCAAAGTCTTAAAGAATGATAAGGACCACACACACACACGTGTGTGCACGTGTTGAGAATATCAGCTATAGTTAAGTGACTACATTCATGTTTTCTCTTAGAAGGTAGAGGGAATTCAAGTGGGTCACATCATTTATCTTTTACATTAAAAGATTTTAGTCTATCTGTGCATACAGGCAAATACACACACACTGATGCACACGTTTCAACATTCTTTATTTGTAAATTACAGTCTATAAGTAACCCACATAAGAATGTGTTCATGACAGTTAAAAACTCCTGCTTCTGAGCTGCTATAGTCAAAATTAAAGTTTAATATATTTACATGAATGTGTGGATATCATTGTATCCATGTTCTTATTTTCAACTTTTATGCATTCTGGAATTTATTTATCTCACTAAGAGAAGATGGTTTAAATTCTCCTTCCACTGCCTTAGCACAACCACAGTTCTTTACTTCCACTAGGCAGATGGCCAAAACGTCAAGAAACTGTACAGAGAAGACAAAACATTCAACAGAAAGAGATAAGCAAAGAACAACTTGGCAAGATGTCAACTCTAGGGAAATGACTCCATACTAGATATTCTGTAAAGCATAGTGAATCATAAAAAAATAATTTAAATGATATTTAAGCAAGTGTTATAAAAGAGAGAGAATTTCCTGAAAATATTAATAAGGACCCTAATACAAGAAATTGCAGAAAGACGAGCAATGAAAATGGTTTGGCCACATAGAAAACTATCAGGAAAATTGAACAGCATGATGAAGAAGAACAGTAGAGGCCTAACTAGAGAAAAGAGGTAGCTTGAAACCAAAATTATAATCAAGGTTTGTCTCATTGCTAGATATATACTCCTAGCTTTATATAAATTTAATATACGTATTAAAATACTGTTTATTTATTCATTTATGATTATTATTATATATTTATAATATTTTAAATAACATTATTAATCATTCATTTACTTTTTATTTTTATTTTTTGCGGTATGCGGGCCTCTCACTGTTGTGGCCTCCCCCGTCGCGGAGCACAGGCTCCGGACGCGCAGGCTCAGCGGCCATGGCTCACGGGCCCAGCCGCTCCACGGCATATGGGATCCTCCCAGACCGGGGAACGAACCCGTATCCCCTGCATCGGCAGGTGGACTCTCAACCACTTGTGCCACCAGGGAGGCCCTACTTTTTAAACTTACTTGTTGACTTATGAAATAGTAAATGGCTGTCTCAGAAGCAGTCTGGGTGGGCATGGATATGGATGATTGCTTGACCCTATTGTTGACACCACTGTCATTGCCTTCAGCCCCTCAGGCAACAGCACCCTCACTCCCAGGCAGAGACACTGCTTTCTTAGTGTTCAGCAAGTAAATGATGATGATGCAGGCATCAGAGAGTCAGATGCCAGGTAGTTTTCCAGCAGCTCTTCTACAAAGAATGATTGTGACCAAAATTCTCTTATCATCTTGTTGTTTGATCTCCCACTGGATAAAGTCTGTAACTCTCTCACTCCACATGTGTTCCAAATGCCATCACAGGCACTGACCTTAAATTCATCAGTGAGAGTCAAAGGTTGATATCAGCCACTTTGCAAAGTATTAGAGGTAAAAATAATAAACAGGGTACTATCTCTGATCTAAGGAACCTTTAAAGACTATTGGGAAATGCACACAAGCAGGTGAGCAAAAGTGAACCTGAATCATTGGAGGTTGTTAGAGTGAGTCAGGCAACCTGAGTTTGAATCTTATATCTATTTACTTTTCAGCCCCATGGCCTTCAGCAAGTTACTTGCCTTTCCAAGCCTTATTTTCCATATTTGTAAATTGGAAATATTAAGAGTTCAGATATTTTTAAGTTTACTAGGAGCAGTAAATGAGAAATTCACATAAAACAGCAGCATGGCAATATATAGTAACTTATCAGTGTAGAAATTATTCCAATTATTACTAGCAGGAGTAGGTGTAGGTGATATACGTGCTATGTGAAATACAAGAAGGGCATAGGATTCAGATGTTAGGAGCAGTTACTGGGAAGATGTGACTAGCTGAGGGAAAATATAAGTTGGTGAAATGGAGGAACAGGGGAGGGGTAGAGTATGGGATAATATAGAACCACAGCAGAGGGTAGCATGTTCAAAACATGTTGGAAACCTTATAGAGCTATTCATTGGGGAGCTGAAAGTAGCTCAATATGGCTAAAACTCAGAATTTAGATTCAACCGTGGGAACAGGTGAAATTAAACCTTTGAAATAGGGTTCAAGTTCTACATTATTTATTTCTATAAGCCTAATTAAAGAAACCATATAGTTGATTGTAAACAGTTCTTATTACACATTGTGTAATTAATAATTTCCTAGTAATACTTTTGTTGTTTCAATATCATGAGATTATGAAAGGACCTTCTGTTTCACATGTTCATTTCCCCTTACATACACAATAGAGTGTGTAGGGATAGCCTCTACCAAGCTTCAGCAAAATTACAAAGAAAAGCAGTTCTCATGTAGTTTGGTTACATGTATGTGTGTGTTACTAATATTTATCAAATTCACATACCCATGAGCATAGGTACAGTTCAGGCAACAAATCTTAGTAGTATTACAATTCCAATTAAAAAAAAAAAGAAACTGGAGTTCAAGAAGTTCACTTGCCCAAGGTAATTTAGTTTGTAAATGATAGATTGAGGATTTTAATCCAGTATTCTATTACCCAATTCAAAATTCCAGTTGAAAGATATCTACATTCTTCCAATTTATTTTATTTTTTCAACCAAATTAATTTTTGAATAGGGAGTATATATTATAGGACAAATTTCAAAATACTGAAGATTTTATCTATAGTTTGAAATATATCTCCCTCCTAATTTTGCAATCCATTTTCTCAATTCTCCTTCCTGGAGCAAATCCGTTTTCTGTAGAGATTGCTCCTTGTGTAATTCATCTACTCTGGCTCTATTATCTTAACCAAAACTATTAGAGTATGTCTACTATTTCCAGTTATCTATATTTGTGGCAATAACTACATGGCTTTTTCATTCAAAACATTATGTTTCCTTTCTGACTGCCTCATCCCTAATACTTTACTCCAGTTTGCCTTTCACACAACTAACACAAAGGCTTTGAGTCAGAAAACCTGTTTACTAGTCCTGTTTAAAAAGTAGTTGTATGAGTCTGGGCAAGTATTTTACCTTTTTAAAAAAATACTATAAAATATATGCTGGTTGGGATAGCATATATTATAATTCTTCTTGCTCTCGTGGTCTATAATTTTTTCAAAGCTTCATCCCTCTACAAACAATTTTTATTTATTTATTTTATTTCTCATTAATCCCCCTCATATGCCATCCACTTAAGCCAAACAAGTTAGGTTTTAACCCACTACCATCTAAGCCCATTTTAATCTCTTCTAATGCCCTACCAGTTTTCCAGAACTAAACCATTTTCTCTTTGCCAATACACATCAGTCATTTTCATTAAAATCCAATAGTGATTTAGCTTTGTATGAAAAAATATCTTAATGTATCCTCACTCAGCATTTACTATAGTGTTTTCCCCATTTAAAACAACTCAAAAGTATTTGTTACATCAGTAAATTATGACTAAATTAATTTTTGTATATACTTCCAATATTCTAAGCATGTTCAAGGAAATGTATAACATGAGGATAAAGACTGGTTCAATTATTTGTTCTAAGTACATAGAGCAGAACTTGAGAATCAGGACATATTTAGTAAATATTTGATGAGTGAATGAAAGTCTCTTTCTTTTTTTCTTTCTTTCTTTCTTTCTTTCTTTCTTTCTTTCTTTCTTTCTTTTTCCTCTCTCTCACCCTCCCTCTCTTTCTCTTGTTTCTTCATTTTGCTAAATAACAGTATAATATTATACAGTACCCTATTTAGCATATTGAATTTTTTCACTAAACAAAATCTTAGAGATCTTTCCACATAGGCCAATAGAGCATAAACTTAATCCTGTTACAAAGAATATTGTATTCCACTGTTTTATCTGCCAAATTTTGTGTAAATTACTTTTGCAACAATGTTAGTCTTATATAATTGAAAAAATTCATAAGGTGTATTCCTGGGATTACAGTCCACAGACCAAGTGTATATACAGTCTAAATTTTGGTCAATATTGGAATACTCAGTAGAGGCCATTTTAGTTCACACTTTCACCAGCAATGTATAGGAGTTCTTTCTAAAGACTCTCATCACCCTATTCTGTTATCAAACTTTTGGACTTTTGCTAATCTGAGAATTAATAAGTTTTTAAATTTAAGTTTTAGGCTTTATTCTCTTATCATGGTTGAAGATGATATATACCATGTTTAAAAGCCATTTTTAGTGCCTTTTATATCTCTGCTTGTTTGTCTGTTTTTCTACTTGGAGTTTGTATGTTTTGTTACTGATTTTAGTTCTTCTTTATATAGTAAGAAAATTAGACCTTTGCCTATGATTTCAGTTATAAGCCATTTGTTTTTCTACGTTTGTCATTTACATTTAGATTTGTTTATGTTTTCCCCCAGGGGATTATTTTTATGAAGTTTATGTGTGAATATTTATGTCATCATCCATTTCCACTTTATTAAAAATGTGTGTTTTCTTTTAATGATTGTAGTCTTTTAAATTTTTTTTTTAACTTTTTTTCTTTTCTTTTTTTTTACAGTTATCTGATCTACTTATTCAGGTAACGTTCCCTGAGTTTTGCTCACAGACATTACCATTAATTTTAATTTTTTAATTTTTTAAATTATTTATTTCTTTTATTTTTGGCTGCTTTGGGTCTTTGTTACTGCGCGCAGGCTTTCTCTAGTTGCAGTAAGCGGCGGCTACTCTTTGTTTCCTTGCATGGGCTTCCCATTATGGTGGCTTCTCTTGTTTTGAAGCACAGGCTCTAGGCACGCAAGCTTCAGTAGTTGTGGCGTGTGGGCTAAGTAGTTGTGGCTCCCGGGCTCTAGAGTGCAGGCTTGATAGCTGTGGTGCATGGGCTTAGTTGCTCCACGGCATGTGGGACCAGGGATCGAACCCATGTCCCCTGAAATGGCAGGCAGATTCTTAACCACTGTGCCACCAGGGAAGTCCCAATGCTTGTAGTCTTTTAAAATTTTAAGTGTATTTTCTCTAAATTCTTTTTACATTGGGTGTGTTATTCAATTTATTTTATTTCCCCAGGGAGCCATTCGAATGTATGAACATCATTTATCAGTACTGATTTAAATGTCACCTTTATTATGCCCTAACTTTTAATATTTATTTTTGCCTCTTAACTGACTTTTCAATTTTTCCATTTGTCTGTATGTGTATTTATACTTCAAACCCACAGTGCTTTATTAACGATACTGTATAATGTTTCAATATGGGAGCAAGCAGTTTTGTCTATCATATTATTCTCTTTTAATTTAGACTTATCATGATATTCTTCCTTGCCATTTCTTTCTTCCAAATAAATATTAGAATACTACTGTAGTTTATTAAAAATAACTACTGCTATTTTTATTGAAATCAATCTACCTTTAGAGATTTACTTTGGGAGAATTCACATCTTTATAGCATTGAGTCTTTTTATGAAAAAAACATGGTAAGTCTTTTTTATTTTTTCACATATTTTGGGGATTTTTTGTTGTTGTTACTATTGTTATTTTTAATTTTGTGCCTGATGACACTCCATAGTTTCTTTCATACAGCTTTTACATATTTATTGTTAAGGTTGTCCCTAAGCTTTGCACTGTTGCTATTATAAATGGAGTCTTTTTTCACCATTTCTCCTAATCAGATATAATTTGTAAATATGATGATAAATGATTTTTATATATCTGCTTTCTACCTGGCAACCTTCCTCTATTTTTTTTTTTTACTTTAGTAAATTTAAAACAATGAGTTGTTTTGGTTTTTCAAGTACAATATCACATCATTTGTAAATAATATGTGTTTCCTCCTTCCTCTAATTTTTAAATTTATTTATGTTTTCTCTTAATGATATTGGCTATTACTATCAGAACATTGTTAAATAATTTTGTAGAATCAATCAAGGGACTTACTATTCTTCTTTAATTTGAAAAAATTCTTAGGTGTATTGCTGGTGGTTGGGCATATAAATATATCTTATCTGTTAAATAAGTATACATCTCTTCTTATTTTTTAAAATTTTATTTTTGAAACATTAAAATTTATCAAATGCTGTTTCAATGAATATGAAAGAGATAATATGATTTTTATCTTTTTAATATATTTATAAAATAAATGATATTAAGACACTGATAGTATTAAAATACTTGCTTACCTGAAATAAATATTAATCAGTATGATGACTTTTTCTTTTTATAAGATAATGCATTCTTATTTGCTAATGTTTCACTTTGTATTTTTATATTTATAAGTATTATTGGTCTGAAGTTTTCTTTTTTGTGATATCTTTGGAACGTTTTGGAAAAATTCACTTATATTCCATTGGCCAAATCCAGACCAATGACCAGGACTAATATTTTGGGGAAAAAAAATAAAAGTGTCAGCAGGAAGCACTGTATTCACATGGCAACAAGGAACTAGTCAATGAGTAGAAGGATAACTACTTGGGAACAGTAACATAATCATCCATAACTCTGCTATCTTCACAGTGTAGTTTTCTTCCTTCCTACCTTCCTTCCTTTTTTCGTTCTTTCATTCCTTCTTTTCTTTCTACCTTTCTTTCTCCCTTCCTTTGTATTTCCCTTTCTGCCTGCCTTCTTTCTTGGTGTATAATCCATATATTCTATGGATTTGGACAAATGTATGTGACATGTATCTACCATTATAGTATCATATAGAGCAGTTTCACTCCCCAGACAATCCTCTATACTCTGCTTATTCATCTTTAACCCCTGGCAACCACTGATCTTTTCACTCTCTCCATAGTTTTATCTTTTCCATAATATTATATATTTGGAATAAGATCATATGTAACCTTTTCACATTGACTTGTTTCATTTAGTAATATGCCTTTAGGGTTTCTCATGTCTTTTCATGGCTTGATAGCTCATATATTTTTAGAACTGAGTAATATTCCATTGTCTGAATGAACTACAGTCTATCCATTCATTTACTGAAAGACTTCTCAGTTGCTTTCAAGCTTTGACAATTATGAATGTAGTTGCTATAAGCACCCATGTGCAGGTCTTTGTATGAATATAAGTTTTCAATTCCTTTTGGGAAAATGTCAAGGAGTATGACTCCTGGATCATATGGTAATAGTGTGTTTAGTTTGTCAAGAAACTGCTAAGCCATCTTTCAAAATGGTTGTACCATATTACATTCCCTCCAACAATGAATGAGAATTCCTCTTCCTCCACAATTTGTCAGCATTGGATGTTGTCATTGTTCTGGCTTTTGGCCATTCTGATAAGTATGTAGTAGTATTTCATTGTTTTAATTAGCATTTTACTCATGACATTGATGGGGTGCACCTTTTCATATGACTATTTGTCATCTGTATATCTTTTTGGTGAAGTGTCTAAGTTCTTTGGCTCATTTTCTAATCAAGTAATTTTCAGATTTCTTTATAAATATATATATTAAATACTGTATAAACATATTTAAGAAACATTTGTTAAGCATGCCCAACATCCAGAGGTAGAAAATACAAGAATTCTTAAGATGTGATTCCTATTAACAAGAAACACAAAGTATAGTGAGGAGAAAGAAAACTAAATCAAAGATTACAATAAAAAATAGTAAACATAAAGTTATGTAATGGGAACACACTCAATAGTCACCTAATCTAAAATGTACCCATAGTGAAGAAGGTATAATCAAATGTTACCACATGATTTTATGCCCAAATTAAGACATTATAATTGTATGAATTAAAGAAATAAGTGTGAGCACATTCAAGAAAATAAGGATGTCATAATTTTAGTCATGAGAATTAGCTAATAGTCCCTTATAAAGAAAACATAAGTAGTTAAATATGGCTAAAGGAAAGAGTGAAATATGAATGTAGAGAAGGATAAATCTTAAAATATTGGCAGAGTCCAGATTATAAAGGGTCTTTTTAGGTTTAGAGAGGTTTTAGAATTTTATTTTGAAAATGGTGGAAAATCTTTGGTTGTTTTTTAGGTTTGGGGATGTCATAATAAGACCTGGACATTTTTTGAGAAGTTTGTTTAACAGCAGTGCAATAATCAAATGGATGTAAATATTCAATGAAAAGTGATTAAAATGGAACCCTAAGAGAGCTCAGTGGTAGTGGGCACACACATTTTTGTCTGAGAGGCTGTCATATTTGGGGAACTGCATTTCCCTTGAGCCATGGTGTCCATGGCTATAGGAACAGATGTAGGATTAGTGCGCAGCAGTGGATATGTTACTCGAGTGAATTAAATCCTACTTCTCTTTGTGCAGTAACTTAAAAGACATCTGTCTTGTATTGGTGACCCTCTTAAATAAAAGCTTGGGAGATTTTACTGATGACCATTTCTCATGCTCTCACAATGTGTACCGAAAAGCTAAGAAATCTAGTTATTTATGTGAGAAAGGAGTTAGGTAGAATGAAAAAGAGACTTAGAATGATTTAGAAACGTGGCAAACTAAACTAGCATAGCCCACTCCCAACCACATCATACAAATACAGAGATATTTTGGATACATTATATCAGTTTGTAAATTATGAACTCTAAGATTTAACAGACATAATTATGTAACTTTTGATTCTCTTTTTTCCAAACATAAACATTATTTTTAAATATTCTGTAGAAAAGTATCATATAAAAATGTTTCTCTAATTACAAAAAAATATTGAGATTATTCTACAGAAGTCATGTCAATGCAGGTAAAAAATGTAGTGAATCAAGGATAATCATAAAGAAAGTAGTTATTATTTACCCACAAACAGGGAAATTAGGAAAATAGAAATCTCTTTATTAGCAGACAGTGTTTCATAAGAAAAATAACCAAGCAAACAAAAAACATACTATCACTTTAGTATTGAGTAAGGTCTCCAAATTGAAAACAGAGAAACCATAATATAAAGCCATAACCAGCTGCTAGTTAAATCCAAAATGAGAAAAAATACAATATAGGCTTATGGAAGTAAGCAACAAAATGAATATCAAGAGGACAGAATAAAAAAATGGATTAAGATCTTCAGATTCAGAAAGAGAAATGACACTTTAATAGAAGGAAAAAAAATCAGTAGACAGATAATTTGGAGAATCTTTACCAATTAACTAAATTGCCAAAATTTTGTTTTGATGAATTTTCTCTTTCTTTGGTTCACTTAGAATCAACTCTTTTAAATAAATCTAATCAGCTGTATTTTCATTATTAGAACTATCTAAATTTAAGTAGATCCTATTGAGAATATTCTGATGCTACCATCCTTTAAAGATGGATCAAATATGATTACATATTGGAAAAAATATAAACTTATGAATTTAGCATCAAAAAATTTGTATTCAAAGTCTAGAACCAGTATTTCACAACTTAAGTGAAACTGTAAAATATGCCATCTGCTCAGTCTGCATTACACGTTTAAATGCATTATATAAAATTTCTGTGAATGTATAATGTCTACCATAGAGCTATCTATGTTTGAGAGAACAAGGAGAGTTACTACAGCAATAAGGATACAATAAGAAAATTTACATAAGAATCATCATGAAGTGTGAATATAAGCTAGAATAGTTTTTTCTAAGGACACTAGAAAAATAACAGGTGAACATAGTTAAGACTTTCTGCATCCCAAGAGCTATTGTTAAATTTGCTCTTGGCATTTAAAAATATACATGCTATCCTCAGGATAGAAAGTTGTCAGTGTTCAGGTTAGAGCTAGGCAGTTCATATTTTCAAGATCTAATCAACATATATCACATTTACTTGCACTTGAAAATCTAGTTTTAAATTTTGAAAATTTTTTATACTTATTATCTTATATAAGACAAACAGCATATTCTATAAATTAGAATATAAAAATTCTAATTGATTTTTTCCTATAATTTTTACTCCTAACAAAAATATAGTAAAATAATACCTTTGACTGGAAACAATAAACCATTCTTTCATTAATTCAACAAATGTTCATTGAGCATCTAACATGTACCAGCCACTATGAGACATAAGAAATACAGTATAAGTGTACAAATAAAATCCTTTCTCTCATAGAATTTACATTATACTATGGTTGGGGGAAGGAAAAACTTAGCAAACAATTCATATGCCAGGTAAGTGACATGTACAGTGAAGTAAAATAAAACAAAGTAAGGGAATATAGGGGAATGAGTTAGGAAGTGCTATTTTAGATAGTGTCGTTTTGATAGCTTCTTTTGATTAAGTGATACTTTGGCAGAAATCTAAATAAAGTGAGAAATTAAGCAAAATAGATACCTGGGGGAAAAGAGATCTGGAAAGAGAGAACATTCTACAAATATTTATTGAGCTCCAATAAGTGTCCTCATTGACTGTAGTGTTATGGAAACAGTGTTTGTGATCTTGTTTTCAGTCAAGACATACCATAAAAAGATATTTGTTATCACAAATGGCTGGATAGACTCAGTGAGAAAAATTTCATTGACTATGAGGGCTATGGCTTTCTACAGAATAGAGAACTCTTTTCCACATTACATGTTGGAGGGAAAGTTCTGAGCCTTTGAGTAGTTACTCCTGAAAGCAAAGTCTTGCTCACTGTTGAAGTTCAGGACAAGCACCTATCACTTAGTAGATATTCAAAGAAGCTTTGTTGAATGAATGGATGGATGGATGTGTGGGTGAGAAAAATGTGACAATATCTTTAAGAAAGCATGATGCATGTGGCAAGAAAGTAATTAAGTATTTCAGGTAAAGAAACAGCATCAAATGAGTAGAGGGCCTATAGCAGGTAGAATTGATGTTATCTGTGTGAGAAGCAGAGAGATAAATTAACAAAAAATTTACTCTAGAACTCAGTGATATCCATGATCTAAGTTTTAAGTAGTATTAGTAAATGTAGGAATATAATGAAGGTCAAAATAAACCTACACAGTTTGACTTTTATCTAATATTTTTATGGGTGCAAGAATGCAATAACACTAGGGTAAGAATACTGCTAATTAAATAGTGCAATATATTTTTCTTATTTTTGAAATAAAGCTATGACATGACCTAAGTGATTATTGTTCACTTCTATTAATCTAATACACTCCCTGTATATTCATTTTAATTTGATTTAAAAATAGTAACGAAGATGTGGGCTTCCCTAGTGGTGCAGTGGTTGAGAGTCTGCCTGCCGATGCAGGGGACACGGGTTCGTGCCCCAGTCCGGGAAGATCCCGCATGCCGCGGTGCGGCTGGGCCTGTGAGCCATGGCCGCTGAGCCTGCGCGTCAGGAGCCTGTGCTCCACAACGGGAGAGACCACAACAGTGAGAGGCCTGCGTACCTCAAAATAAATAAATAAATAAAATAAAAATAGTAACGAAGATGAAGAATCCAACAATCACACGCTTTGCATTATCTTGGACTATTTTATAACTACTCCTAACAAAACTCAAATGATTTTGTGAACAATTCATTTTAATTTATAACAAGTCAGAAGTATTACTTATAGATTATAATACATATTTATAATAGAACTTCAATATATGAAGTTCACCTTTCACTGAATTTATGTTATTGTTTTAGCTTGTACTGTGCACATTAGCCATTGTAGAAGTTGCTTCCTTAATTAAACAAATATCATTTTATATACTTTGAGTAAAAACTAGCAAATACAAACTATATTATTTACTATTGAGTTTACTAAATTAATTTTATTTCAAATAAAACCTTTTTGAATGATACAATTATCTCTGATGACAGCTACTATAATGTTTGAAATCAGATGTTCTTAATATATTGGCAAAAATAAAATAAAGCTTAAAATGTGCATATGTGTTCAGACCTTGAAAATTTTACCAGCTGTTGCTCAAAATGTATTCAGTAAATTCATTGTGGTTACAATGTTTTAAATTGTTTCTTAAACACTACACAAGAATAATATTAAAATGAAACATTAGCTACTCAGAGTGCCTCTTTCTCTAGAGATGGGAAAGCTTCACTGTCCAAATGTTACATAACAGTTTAGGGGATTTGGTTCCAAGAACACAGTGGGTGAGTTCACATTTGTGGAATTCCCTGGTCACTGTTGTATAACTAAATAGTTGAGTATTCTAGTTGATTCCAGTTCTGCCTTGCAAACAAGTGTACAACTGGGAATTGCAGTATATCTGGTACTTTAGGAAAATTTCAAGAAAATTTCTTCCCCATAGTTTAACTGACAATTGAAGATAAAGACTGTCATCGGAATGTCATGCTAGATTGGAAGTATCTATTGTTTTAAGTGCAGACAAGACAAGCTAGTCCTGGTGTTAAAGACACTTCATCTCTGCAGGAGACTGTGTTCTTTCTCTTCATGTTTTACATTCTTTTACATTTTCATATACAGATCCTGGCATCTATCAGCTCTAAAATGAACATTATAAAGAGTACACTATTTTTAGCTAGGACAATCATCAGTGCTTAAGAACTCTGAATAAATGCACATAACTTCTTGCAATTTTGGACTAGTGTGCTTTTTTTTTTTTTTACTTTTTGGCCACTCCGCTCATGTGGGGTCTTAGTTGCTCAACCAGGGGTCAAACCTGTGCCCCCAGCTTTGGAAGTGTGGAATTTTAACCACTGGACTGCCAGGGAAGTCCCAAGAGTGTGCTTTTTAATGTAAAATATTTATTTATCAGCAATTTTGACAAGAAAATCTCCTAAAGTCAGAAATGTTAATTATGACTTTAAATAAAATTTCTTAGAATATAGTAATCAAATGACATACATTAATCTTGTTGTAATCAATTTAATAACATTACAGAAGAGCACTCTAGTAAACTTATTTCCAAATTAAACAAAGAATAAAAACCTAAATGATTTAATGCAATCACTGTTTTAAAATGAAATGTTTTACTTATTTGAGTTGTGCCCAATGTAACACATAGAACACAAATTATTTTTCGTGGGGAATACAATAAAAGTGCTTACTTCAAACAATGTATGATTAAATGACAATACATGGGCCAAAACTTTAACTCTGTATAGTTGAAACTATAAGTCAGGAAGACTTTCTTTAAAAGCCTACTTAGTATATAAAATTTATATACATAGTGCACCTAAAATACAGCTATCAGCAAAGAATATTTACTAAATTTGAAAGAATAACACCTATTAATTTTATTTGCCCTACAATTACATTATAACTTGAGTTTTAAAAAGTCTTTGGATTTTGAAGATTAAAGTAAAAAAGGGAAAAACATGTTGCTTTATTCAGAATTTTAAATATACCTGAAAATTTCATATTTTAATCAATTATAAAATGACACATGTCAAAAATAAAAGCAAGAATTGAAATATAATTGAAACAAGGTATTATTTTCTTTGAATGTATTGAATTAGGTGATTATATTTCTTTTATTGAGTATAAAAATGATTGACTGCAAAAACATACAAATGTTTGTGATCACAGAAAAGATATGTCAAAATGTCATAGGTGCTGAGAAGGTAATGACAGAGGGTAGAAGAAAAAATGGATCAAATCTCAGTTTTGCTGCTTTACTTGAAGATTGAAATCCTGGAAGTTTTTGTTGAACATGAATCTGCCTCTCATGGTTTTGAAAGCATTTGACATTTTCAGTGACTTGAAGCGCATCAACATTTAAAAAATATTGCTCCCCAAGGAAATTACATACATGATGCTTCAATATAAAGCAACAATAGTTTTGTGGAAAACCTAAACATGGTGCTACAAAAATTTGTGACTTTCAAGATACAGAACTAAATTCTATGATGAAGAAAGTGGAGAGAATTGCTGTTCAAAGTCCACTTTTACAACATCTAAGAATGTTAAATATTTTTTTCCTTTAATACAGAAAGGAGTTCTCTAAATTTTGTAATTGAAAACTAAGTGACTTAAACTTCAGGTACATTATGCCATACACTAAAGCTTCTTTGAGACAGGATATACTGAGTAATGAAGGGTAATTTATCTTAGAAATATTATCTTTGTAGTAGCCTATCTAATTTCTAATAGTAATTTCTAATGTCAGCCATAAATAAAAACAAAAAAACAAAACAGAAACTTTCTTTATCTCTTTACCAAATACGTTTTATGGAACTATTATTTTTTCGTGATGTCATTTACATGTTTAGAATTTCGAAGTTTGACATTTTCTTTGTGATGTTGTTTTTTTAATAAAATTGCAAAGCCTAAAACATATTTATGAAAAAATTTGAATATACTAGTAGAGATACACACACCTACATCCTTTAAATTTTTGACATTCAGAAATTAAAGTGAAAATAAGAAATTTCTTTATTTTGAATCTTTATTTTGTATGATTATTTAAAGAGCAAGTTATCCAGTCTGTACAGCAGAGGAAGAAAAGTGGGATCTGTGTATACAGAAGCCAAATACTTGCATAGTGATGCATTCACTCATTCATTCATTCATCAAACAAAATATACTTTTTGAGCATCTATGTGTTAAATACCATCCTGTTTTCTGGGAATACAGAGATAAATAAGACAAGGTCTTGATTTTAAAGAGTCAGTGGTCTAGAGTGGGAAATATAGATATAAAGACAAATTACAATAATACTGTATAGATGTAAATAAGATATGTTAATATAGAGAAAAGAAATGGAAACTTTCTCTTGACATTCCACAGTTAGAACAATCAGATAACTCTTTATACAAGGAAACAAATGTTTAAGCAACCAGTTTCAGACTAAGGAAAGATAACTACCACATAATCTCTTAGAAACAAACTTGCATTCAATCAACATACATGTATTGAGCACTTGATATATTCCAGACATTGTTCTAGGTTCTCAGGATATATCAAGAAACAAAAACAGAATAGACATTCTTGCCATTGTGAAGTTTATATTGTCTGAAGATTATATTCTAGTTAGCTTGTATTACAGACAAAAGAATATGGCTGACCATGTTCAAAATGACAAATTTTGTCTATTATATAAATATTCTAAAATTACGTTAGAGACTTGGAACAAAAATAGACTCCCTGGGCTAGTAGAGAATCTTTCTTCATAGCAATCACTTAAATTTGCTAACAGTTTCCCACAATCTTGAAATAACTGTTAAATTGCATGAACTGAATTGCCACTTCAGTAATTTCATAAAAATAAAAAGCACTTTAAAACTTTGAACCCACAAGTCTCTGAGCTTTATCCCACAAATACCTGCCCCAAACTCTTTAAGACCATCTTTTATTTAGCCCATCAACTAATCAATCTTGTTAGTTGCTGCGTCTCCACATTTGTAATCTATCTCTTGTTTCTACTTAGGGGTTGAGCCATCACCATAAGGCATCAAGAGCTCTCTATTCTGAGCAAATAGAACTGACGTGATTATATTAGATGACAAGTTATGTAAAAAGATTTATGCGCTTATATACCTAAGTAGGTGACCAGATTTTGATAATTGACCAGTGATATGGTTCATATATTGGAAGATAAAATTAGAGTTCTTTGAAATCTTTTTTTTTTCTTTTCCTTTTTTTTTTTTTGCATTTAAAACTCCAGAGAATTCATGTGAGTTTGTTTGACTATGGGCTTTCTTTCAGGCAACAAGGTATGCAAACTGCACGTTGCCCTCCAAGAGTAGTGTTTACAACTAGCCAACCCTAATTCTTGCTAGTCTTAGAGCCCTAAGGTGACAATTATTTCTGAATTCATTAGTAAATGGACGTCTGGTATGATGACAAAACCAGAAGAGCTGTGTGTGTGTATGTGTTTTTCTGGCTGCCTGAAGAATCCCTCGTGGCTGATAATAATATGTCACCTCTAATCTAATTTCCTATTTTTAACATGCATTTTCATTAACTCTCATTTTATATGGTATCCTTCATTCTGAAATAGGATTTGCTTTGTTTCTACAGTAATTTTGGGTAACTTCATAGGAGGCTAAATTGATGGATAGCTTGTTATCAGTGTGCAAAAAGAAGGACAAAAATCCCAATATAGATCATTTGATTGACAAAGAGGAAAAAATATATATACTTGACTTTAAGTGAACTTTTCTCCAAATTTACAAATATACCAGTAAATCATGGAGGATAAATGACCATGATGTCATGTGATACAACAATTATTTTCTTTAACATATAGGAAAACAGTTACCCAGGTGTTACTTTCTCCCTAGACTATTTAAGATAGGTCCTAGGAAAAAAGAAACTTTACAAGCTGAAAAGTATATATACAGTTAAAGGAAACAAATAAAGCCCAGCAGCAATTATTTACTGGCATGCATATGCAAGCAAGTGCTGTCAGAAGCAGCACCCAGCACAGGAAAAAGGTTTAGTAGGGGAGGTATGTGCCAAACAAGCCAATTGAAATTCAGCCAGTCAGCAAACAAGAATACCTGTCAGTTTGCAAAGTGATATTTTGCTTTCCTTGGACAAACAATGTTCTTCTTCTGTTATAAAAGGCATTACTTAGTTTGACATAACAGGATGCTTTAAGCAAGGCACTTAAAGGAAGAAGCATTTCTTTGATTAACTTGAGGAAATTGAAACAAGGTCAGATGGATGAAAAGAGGAAAAGAAACATTTAGAATAGCTCATTGAAGTAAGCAGCAGATTGGCATACACAGGAAACACTGTGATGGAGAAAGTGGAGAAATGCAGCATGTGACTAATAACCTAGTTTGACCTACCACAAAGTCAAATGTAATCTTTTATGGAGAAATCTCATTCTTGATGGTAAAAATAAAATTAAAATTAAAATTGGGATGGACTAAATCTGGCTTATTTAACAGTCTTATTTTTTTAAAAGCTTTAAAATTATCACATATTTTAAATAACAAGGGTTTCATAGATCTCATCTACTTTAAGTTTATTCTTTATTAAGTTTCAGGCATCATGCTTAATGCTTTTATATGCATAATTCTCTCAAAACTCATAAAATGGGCACTGAACTCATCTTTATTCTAGAGGTAAGAAATTTAATGCTTACAGAAATTGTCAGTTGCCAAAATCATAGAGCTAGCAACTTAGCCAGAAAATCGGTGTCTAGACTTCTCACTTTTAAGCATCTTCTTGGCAAAAATGCTTCAATCTGTTGGGATATTTCTCCTCCTTTGTCATCATCCTCACATAACTTGTATGCAAAATGTTAATCATCATTTTCTTGAAAACTTAGTCTTTTAGCTTGATGTAAGCTTTTCCTCAGAGTTTTTTTTTTTTTTTTTCAATAAACACTTCACATTATCAAGAATGAAATGACAGCAATTCACATCTGGGAGACAGCTCTGAAGGCCATTGCTTTCCATGAGGGAAGCTCATGGTGGTTCACAATCAGTGGACATTATTTACTACTAAATTATAATGGAATTCCTATGGCATCACATATCATATTCACATTAGAGTCAAATGAGCTCATCGTGATTAATGTAACTACAGTGAATGACAAATAAATTAATAGTGATTATCTGCTCATTGTAAAGGGTGGCTGATAATAAGTGCTATTACACAAAAACGTACATTTTAAGCAATCATCACCATGCATTCATTTAGCTCCATTACAATGCTGATCAGAATGAGTTCATTTGACAATCACACAGCCAGAACTCAGAAGCCCTCCCAGAGGCGGTGACCTCAGGTTTGAATGAAGAACAATTCCATCAAGTTTTTAGAATTTTATTCAAATATATAAAACACAATATTCTTTCCTGAATATGTTATTTTGATGATGTATGACTGCAAATGATATACTTTTTTTTGGTTTTTTTAGTGCAAGACATTCATACAGCTATAAGACAACATTCACGCATTAAGACTTAAAAGCTAAACATACACTCTAAACACTAAGATAATCAAATATTTTATTATTAATTGTGTTACACATTCATTCATAGTTCTGTGTCATTTTAGACAGCAAGATCTGTTTTAAGGATTATAAAATGTGAGGAGAAGTGAGCACACATGTAACGTGTAATGCTGGGCACTTTCTAAACAGTGTGGGGAAATGGGTTTGTAATGTTAGAAAGAAGTTCTCTCATTTTTTATTTTTTTGATTACAATTATAAATTGAATATTTGATTTACCTCTCTGATGTGTTGACCCTTCTGACAGACTAAGATGATGATTTTTATACAGGAACAAAATTGTCTCAAGTGGATTGTCATCAATCCCTCAGAAATAACAACTTGCAATATCATAAGTATAGCTCTCATCTTTTTTCAATTCAATAAATTCTTTTTTTTAATTGTAGTAAAGAATACATAGTGAAATCTACCCCATTAACAAATTTTTAAGCATGCAACATGGTATTGTGAATATATGCATATTGATCTACAGCAGATATCTAGAACTTAATTAGGTAAATTCTAATTTGACAAAAATTTTATATGTTTTTGGTTGCATAAATTATGGACTCTTCCATGCGGAATTCTTATGTTAGAGAAATCAGCTAGACTTCAGTTTTTTCTTAATTCAGCCACCTACAAATCATAAAAGCCAAGAAGTGAAGCATGGACATCATTTAACAGATAAAGTCTAAGGCTTACAGGACTTAACATCCATCACAAAGTTCATTTCCATGAGCCCTCATCACAAGTGAAATGCAGCTGTTCCATTTTGTTTTCCTCAAATGATTATTGACAAAGGAAACTATTCAATGGCACCAAACAGACCTGTATTTGCTGAGTAACCTGATTCTTCAGGCTCAATATTATTTCTGAATGTGACATGATCTTCACTACCTTAGTTTGAAAACTTCTGATGTCTTTTAAGTGAGAGTATTCCTAAGAGAATTCTGTACTTTACTGAAATGCTCTATTTGCCCTCATTTTAAATGATGAAATTTTTTTGTCTCTCAAGCAGAAGGAAAAAGGTTAATAGTTGTATTACTCATTTCCCTTGAAACTTCATTTGATTAGAAAAAAAAGTGAAATAAAATATCCCACAGGAAAATCAAATTTTATGTATTTATGTATTGTAACATCTGCTGAAGAACACAGAGTTAACCCTGCAAATTTTTTTAGCAAATTTGGGAGGAGGGAAGAGTAGAGACTTTAAAAATTAAAGAAATATAAAAATTAACTGTATTTTAAAGTTTCTAAATGAGGGAATTGAACGCAGCTTATTAGTGCTACATCCTATCTGTTTTACATTATTCCATTCCAAGAAATACTTAATGGAATTTGCAATATGAAGTTCTACAGAATTTGGGTTGGAAAATGGACCTTGGAATCAGGCTGCCCAGGTCTGAAAACTGATTCTGCCTCTTTCTATAGGACCTGTGGGAACATACTTAATTTCTCTAGGACTCAATTTTCTCACTTGTAAAAATGGGCAGAGGGTATAATAGTTGTTCCTACCTTGGAGGTTTTTTTGAATGATGAAATATAAAGTTCTCAGAAAAATTCCTGGCACAGACCGCTTGGAAAACATGAATGCTAAACTTGTTACTGAATAGTTGTCTAAACCAGAGGTCAGCAAACTATAGTCCTTTGACTAAATCCATCTCACAGCTTTTTTTCCAAGTCTTTTTAGATTCCATGTAAAAGAGCGATCATGTGGTATTTGTCTTTCTCTGTCTGGCTTATTTCACTTAACATAATGCCCTCAAGGTCTATCCAAGTTGTTGCAAATGGTAAGATTTCATTCTTTTATATGGCTGAATTACATATTTATACATATTCATATTTATATATATATATATCATATTTTCTTAATCCATTTACCCATCAATGGACACTTAGGTTGCTTCCATAAGTTGGCTATTATAAATAATTCTTCAGTGAACATGGGGGTGCATATATCTTTTCAAGATAGTAGTTTTGGTTTTTTGGAGAAATACCCAAAAGTGGAATTGCTGGATCATATGGTGCTTCTAATTTTAATTTTTTGAGGAAACTTCATACTGTTTTCCATAGTGGCTGCACCAATTTACATTCCCATCTACAGTACACAAGTGTTTCCTTTTCTCCACATCTTCCCCAATACTTGTTATTTCTGCTTTGTTTCATTTTGCTTTTTGATAATAGTCATTCTAAGAGTGGTGAGGTGATATCTCTTTGTGGTTTTGATTTTCATTTCCCTGATCATTAGTGATGTAGAGCATCTTTTCATGTACCTTTGGCCACCTGTACGTCTTTGAAATAATGTCTATTCAGATCTTCTGCCCAGTTTAAATTGAATTCTTT
Source organism: Mesoplodon densirostris (assembly GCF_025265405.1). NCBI lineage: Eukaryota > Metazoa > Chordata > Mammalia > Artiodactyla > Ziphiidae > Mesoplodon > Mesoplodon densirostris. Next base: position 71,801,630 of record NC_082662.1, read on the forward strand.
GTTTTTTTCTCTATTGAGTTGTATGAGTTGTTTATAAGTTTTGGATATTAAACCATTTTCAGATATATGATTTGAAAGAATCTATATTTTCTCCCATTCATTAGGTTGTCTTTTCATTTTGTTGATGGTTTCATTTGTTGTGCAGAATTTTTTAGTTTGATGTAGTCCCACTTGTTTAGTTTTGCTTTTCTTGCTTTTGCTTTTGGTGTTAGACTAAAAAAACATATTGCCAAATCCTATGTCAAGGAGCTTATAGCTTATGTTTTACTTCTAGGAGTTTTATGGTTTCAAGTCTTACATTCAAGTGTTTGGTCCATTTTGATTAATTTTTGTGTATGGTGTAAGACAGTGATTGTTTCATTGTGCTGCATGTGACTGTCCAAATTTCCTAACACTGTTTATTAAAGACTCTGTCTTTTCTGTATTGTATATTCTTGGCTCCTTTGTGGTAAATTAATTGACTATATAGGCATAGGTTTATTTCTGGGCTCTCTATTCTGTTTCACTGATCTATTTGTCTGTTTTTATGCCAGTACCATACTGTTTTAATTATTATAGCTTTATAATGTAGTTTGAAATCAGGAAGTGTGATGCCTCCAGCTTTGTTTCTCTTCCTCAGAATTTCGTTGGCTATTTGGGGTCTTTTATAGTTGGATACAGATACACATTTTAAGATTATTTGTTCTATTTCTGTGAAAAATTTCACTGGAATTCTGATAAGGATTGCATTGAATCTGTGTATTGCTTTGGGTAGTGTGGACATTTTAACAATATTAATTCTTCCAATCCATGAGCACAAAATATCTTCCCATTTATTTGTGTCATTCAATTTCTTTAATTAATGTCTTGCAGTTTTCAATATTTAGGTCTTTCACCTCCTTGATTTATTTTATTACTAGGTATATATATATATTTTTTGATACAGGAGTAAAAAGAATTGTTTTCTTCATTTATCTTTCTGATATTCATTATTAGTGTACAAAAACACAACAGATTTTTTTGTGTATTGATTTTGCATCCTGCAACTTTACTGAAATTGTTTATTAGTTCTGACAACTTTTTGATGGAGTCTTTGGAAATTTCTATATATAATATCCTGTCATCTGCAAACAGTGACAGTTTTACTTCTTCCCTTCCAGTTAGATGATTTTATTTCTTTTTGTTGCCTAATTGTTCTGGCTAGGACTTCCAATACTTTATTTAATAAAAGTGGTGAGAGTGGTTATCCTTGTCTTATTCCTAATCTTAGAGGAAAAGTTTTCAGTTTTTTACCATTGTGTATGTTAGCTGTGGGTTGGTCATATATGGCCTTTATTATGTTGAGCTACATTACTTTATACTTGCTTTGTTGAGAGTTTTTATCATAAATGGATGTTGAATTTTGTCAAATGCTGTTTCTGCATCTATTCAGATGAACATATAGATTTATCCTTCATTTTGTTAATATAGTGTATCACACTAACTGATTTTTGTATGTTGGACAATCCTTGCAACCCTGGAATAAATCCCACTTGATCATAATGTATGATCCTTTTGATGTATTGTTGAATTCAGTTTGCTAATATTTTGTTGAGGATTTTTGCATTTCTGTTCATCAGTGGTATTGGCCTGTAATTTTCTTTTCTTGTGGTATCATTGTCCGATTTGGGTGTCAGGGTAATGCTGGTCTCATAAAATGGTTTGGAATAGCCTTCTCCTCTTCTATTCTTTGAGATAGTCTGAGAATAATTGGTATTATCTTTTTTCTTTGAAGGTTTGGTAGAATTGACCAGTGAAGCCATCTGGTCCTGGACTTTTGTTTTTTGGGAGGGTTTTGATTACTGGTTCAATCACCTTATTAGTAATTGGTTTGTTCAGATTTTCTATTTCACCATGATTCAGTCTTAGTAAGTTGTAGGTTTCTAGGAATTTATCCAATTTTTCTAGGTTGTTCAATTTGTTGGTATATAATTATTCATAATAGTCTCTTATGAACCTTTGTACTTATGTGGCATCAGTTGTAATATCTCCTCTTTCATTTCTGATTTTATTTATTTGAGTCCTCTCTCATTTTTTCTTGGTGAGTCTAGTTAAAGGTTTATCAATTTTATTTTTCTTTTTAAAGAACCAGCTCTTAGTTTTATTTATATTTTCTATTGTTTTTATAGTCTATACTTATTTCTTCTGTACTCTTCATTATTTCTTTTTTTCTACTAACTTTGTTGGTTTTATTTGTTTTTGTTTTTTAGTTTCTTGAGGTACGGTTAGGTTGTTTATTTGTGACTTTTCTTGTTTCTTGAGGTAGGCATTTATCACTATGGACTTCTATCATAGAACTGCTTTTGCTGCATCCCATAAATTTTGATATGTTTCATTGCCATTTTCATTTGTCTCAAGATTTTTTTATTTCTCATTTGATTTCTTAATTAACACATTGTTGTTCAAAAGTATGTGCTTAATTTCCACATTTGTGAATTTTCCAGCTTTCTTCATGTAATTAATTTCTAGTTTTATATCATTGCTGTTAGAAAGATGTTTAACGTCATTTCAATCCTCTTAAAATTATGAAGACATATTTTGTGGCCTAACATTATCTAGCTTAGAAAATGTTTCATGTACAGTTGAAAGAGTGTATTCTGTTTCTTCTAAATGGAATGTTCTGTAAATATCTGTTTAGTCCATCTAATCTAACATGTTGTTTAAGGCCAATGTTCCCTTATTGATTTTCTGTCTGGATGATCTACACATTGACATAATTGGGTATTAAAGTCCCCTACTATTGGGCCTCCCTGGTGGCGCGGTGGTTGAGAGTCTGCCTGCCGATGCAGGGGATGCGGGTTCGTGCCCCGGTCTGGGAGGATCCCATATGCCGCGGAGCGGCTGGGCCCGTGAGCCATGGCCGCTGGGCCTGCGCGTCCGGAGCCTGTGCTCCGCAACGGGAGAGGCCACAACAGTGAGAGGCCCGCATACCGCAAAAAAAAAAAAAAAAAAAAAAAGTCCCCTACTATTATTGTATTGCTGTCTATTTCTCTCTTTATATCTATTAATATTTGCTTTATATATTTAGGTGCTTTTATGTTGAGTGCATAGTGCTTACAAATGTTATGTCTTTTTGTTGGATTGACCACTTTATCATTACATAACTCCATTGTTTGTCTATTATTATAGTCTTTGTTTGAATGTCTATTTTGTCTGATATAAATAAAGCTACTCCAGCTTTCTTTTGGTTTCTATTTGCATGAAATATGTTTTTCCATCCCTTCACTTTCAATCTGTATGTATCCTTATATCTAGAATGAGACGATTTTTTAATCCATTCAACCTCTCTATGTCTTTTGATAGGAGAATAGAGTTCTTTTACACTTAAAGTAATTATTGATAGGTATGTACTTATTGCCATCTTGTTAGTTGTTCTCTGGCTATTTATGTAGTTCCTCTTTGTTTCTTTCTTCTTTTGGTCTTTTCTTTTGTGGTTTGATGACTTTCTTTAATGGTATGCTTATATTCTTTTATTTTTAGATTTTGTGTATTTACTATGAGTTTTTGCTTTGTGGTTACCATGAGGCTTACATATAACAGCTTATACCTATAACAGTCTAATTTGATAACAACTTAAGTTTTATTCCATTATAAAGCTCAACATTATTACTCTCCCCCACCGATGTTTAATGTTTTTTTTTTTTTTTTTGCTGTACGCGGGCCTCTCACTGCTGTGGCCTCTCCCGTTGCGGAGCACAGGCTCCGGACACACAGGCCCCGCGGCCATGGCTCGCGGGCCCAGCCGCTCCGCGGCATGTGGGATCCTCCGGGATCGGGGCACGAACCCGTGTCCCCTGCATCGGCAGGCGGACTCCCAACCACTGCGCCACCAGGGAGGCCCTGTTTAATGTTTTTGATGTGACATTTTAAATCTTTTTATCTTGTGTTTCCCTGTTTATCTTGTGTCAAAGCCTTTTTTAAAATAAAATTTTATTAAAATGAAGCTGCACCAATTTTATTTTTTTTATTTTTTAAAATTTTTTACCATGCTGTACAGCTTGCAGGATCTTAGTTCCCCAGCCAGGGATCAAACCCAGGACCCTGGCAGTGAGAGCACTGAGTCCTAACCACTGGACCTCCAGGGAATTCCATACACCTAGTTTAGATATTGACACCATCTATGGCTGCTTACATTCAAAAGCTGAATTGATTAGTTCCTATAGAAATTTTATGGCCCACAAAACCTAAAATTGTTACTATCTGGCCTTTTACAGAGAAACTTTTCCAGCCCCTGAACTTCTGTGGAGGTTGACATTGGGTGTACCTTAATGAAGTCTCAGGTCATTGAGGAGATATCATCAGTAGGCTAAATAATCAAAGGAAAATCCTAGGAAGGAAGAAACCTAAATAAAAGCAAATAAATTGCTTAAGGGTGTAGTGTTCTAAAGAATGTATTATTATAAAGAATCATATTTATAATTCTTCTAGTCTGTAATATCCAATTATAGTTCCAGCTTCATCTAAGCACTTCTTTGCATCCAACAGGGTATAGCACCTCTGGAAAATTTGGCATTTTTTGAATAATGTACATTTTTTCCTTGGCTATCTGAATCTCCTCATGAGGTTTATTCTGCTCTGAATGCCCTCTGTCTTCTTTGTCACGTAGCCAGCAGGCAGAAGAACTAAGATTAAAGCTCACAAGTGTAAATCTTTAGCCCTAGGTTTTTTCTACTATACTACATTGCACATCTGCCATACTGGGAAATAGATTTCATTAAGTTAATATTCTTACACAGGCACACACACACACACACACACACATTATTTGTGTATGTATGTGTGGTGTGTGCATTCTACAATTATATATACATACATATATTTATAAATTCAATTTATACATACTATATTACAATTTAAATTTTGTATATATATATAATTCTATAGATATATATTTGCAATAAAAATATACAATATATATTGCAAATATATAGCATATATACACTATATATCACATATTATGTGACTTATCACTATAAAACTACAAATATATATCATCTAGTATGTGCCAGCATTATTATAGGCACCAGGAATAGAGCAATGACAATTTTAGATGAAGATCAGTGGAAAAATTCCCGGTTATGTGGAAGGCTGAAGAGCAGTTGCCCTTTTTCACAAATTGGCCACGGCAGGTCCAACTGAAAATGTGACCTTGGATCAAAATCTAGTAGAGAAAAGGAGTGAGCCCACGGTTTTTTTGAAGCCAGTAATTCAGGTAGAGGCAAGGGCAGGTAAGGAGGACCTGAGATGTGAATGTGGTTGGAGTATTATAGGAAGAAGAGGGAGACAAGCATGGTGGGGGTTAGAAAGTGAGGCGGGAGAATGGGGACAAAATTATGAGGGGCAATATTGCTATATTAAGCATCTGGGCATTATTCTGAGTGACAAGGAAAACCTCTGGAGGGGTTCATATCTGATTATGGTTGTTGTTGTATGTGTATGTCATGAATTTGATTCTTTCCCCTTACAATCTTACATTTTAAGATATGTTTCATGATTCTTCCTAACTGATCTCCAGTAGGTGTGACACAATGCATTTGCTTTGGGTTTTCTGCTATCCCATTACTCTGTCAAGTATTTAATAATCTGTTACCAAAAGGTCACATTCATAGAAGATAATATTCTTATTTGTCTTCACTAAATGACTGCTGCTTTAATACTATCACTATCCATACTCTATGTTTTACATTTTTACATATTTGATGTTCATATGTAGTCATGGCAAACTTTAAATATTCCAACAAGATTATTTGTTCACATTTTTTCTATTCATATGAGTGTGTATTTATTGCTCATACCTATGACATGTAATATACCATTATATCACCTTTTATCTTAGTCAAAAATTTCCCCTTAGGTTAGTAAGGCCTTTTTTTCTACCATTTTGATGCAAAATTGTTTACCAGAAGTACAGTTAATTAATTAAATTTTAATTGAATACATTTGACATGTAACTGTGTAAGTTTAAGATGTACAGTGTGTTACTTCAGTATATTTATATATTGTAATATGATTGCCATTGTTACAATATTTATCACATTGCATAATAATTATAGTACAATATTACTGTCTATATTCATTACACTGAGCATTATGTCTCTATGTGCATTAGATCTCTACTTGTTACCAGTTTGTAACATTGAACACCATCACTGTCTCCCACACCCACCCCGATCCCCTGGTAACCACCATTTTACTCTCTGTTTTTTACAAGATTGACTTTGCTGGATTCCACATATACGTGATGACATACAGTATTTGTCTTTCTCTGTCTGACTTTCTCACTTAGCATAATGTGCTCAAGGTGCATCCATATTGTTGTAAATGGCAGGATATCCTCCTTTCTTATGACAATGTCACAGAGAAGTCTACTCAGTACTCTATAATGGCCTATATGGGAAAAGAAGCTAAAAAAAACTAGACATATGTATATGTATAACTGATTCATTTTGCTGTACACCTGAAACTAACACAACATGGTAAATCAACTATACTCCAATAAAAATAAAAAAATAAAACACCAGAGACAACAGTGTTGGCATGGATATAGTGAAAAGGGGACACTTTTACATTGTTGGTGGAAATGTAAATTGGTCCAACCACTGTGGAAAACAATATGGAAGTTCCTCAAAAAATTAAAAATAGATTTATCAATCCAACAATTCCACTTCTGCGTATATATCCAAGGGAATGAAAACAGGATTTTGACAAGATATCTGCATTGCAATGCAATGTTTATTACAACTTTATTCACAATAGCCAAAATATGGAAACAACCCAAATGCCCATCAACAGATGAATGGATAAAAAAAGATGTGGTACATATATACATCTTGATTGGTAAATTTATTTTTTTGAAAGTATATAGGAAACAATATTTGAAAATAAATTCTGGTTGCCATTCAGGACTTAGAAACCTATATGAATATCAGAGATAACTTTTCATTGAGAAAGTATATTACTTTCATTAAGAATATTATATTTTAACTTCTGGTAAATGGATGAAAGTAAACAAAACAATTAAGAGTATCCCACCTTCCTTATGTGAACATGTAATTGTAGTATGTGACCATGTGAAAATGTAGTCATGTTGACACAGAAATTCTATACTATGATAAGGTAGATTGTTTATTGAAATGCTTTTTGTGTCTTCTTATGTTATTCTCTTGTTATTCTCCTATGATTTCTTCAGTCATATTTGATTCAAAAATTTAGAATCCCTTTTCTATCGTGTCCTGTTTTATAGAATTTTCAATGCTATTGTAAATTAATTATGCTTATATATTTCTGCTTTGAATCTCATAAAACAACATTCTAACATTTAATTCTAATTGCTCTAGTCCTCATTTTTCAGCCTGATTTGTTGATCGAAATAAAACTCAATGAACTATCATTTCAAACCTGTGGTGAAAGTGTTTTGTGTCTAGACACATGTGTACTGAATATTATCAGAACTGTCTTACAATTCTTTTATGTACTTTCATGTTTCCTAACTCAGTGTATGTTTGATAAATTGAACATGGTTATCTTAAATATTCAAATAAAAAATTTAAGACAATTTAAAATATTAATGATAAAAATATTTGAAACATCATTTCTAGTGAAATTGGAAGTTAATCATTACCAAGCAAAATTAGGTTTCCATTTTGCATGATCATTAAGTTGGAGGCAACAATAACACTGACTTCATTGGGCTGCTGTAAGGATTAAATTTAATTTATTGTATAAAATGTATAGCAGTTTGCAAGGAAATAGCAGATACTCAGTGGTATGTGTTGTGATGATGATGATGACAATGATAGAAAACATAAAACTAGAAGATGAGAATTCTTCTAAGTAGAAACAGTTTTCTGTTAAAGCTGTTTCTTATAGTTAGTTTTAAAACAACTTTTCTGTGCATTTACAATTCTTTCATCTGTGTCTTCAGGGTGAGTCTGATAATTTTGCAGAGAGCTGCCAAAAATTAGTTATTGTTCTGTTAATCATTGCTAATAAGAACAGAGAATTTTTCTAGTTGTCCCATGAAAATTATACTAATTAAAAATGTCTGAATTTTTGCATCTCCTTGGAGATTAATTTATTCATCATAATCAGTTTAATCACTTTTCTTTACATAATTAGACAGCTTCTGGGGAAGACGAAGACCCTTTAGTTTTCTTAGAAGAAGACTATTTTAGCTGACACTAGTGAAACCTGGAAGTCAGCTCAAGACCTTTTTAGCATGTAGCATCCATAATTGCATACTGATTAGTGCTGGTACCATTGTTGTCCCAAGTAAAAGAAGGCTTCAGGAAATGTTTAGGTAATTGACTCTGAAATAATACAATGGACTTATTGATGGACATTATTTTTTATTTTATGAATTATTCAGTAACTGACATTAGTAGAGATTCACTTTATAAATAGGACCAGTCTCTACTACTTTCCTCAGGCAGCCTAACAAGCTAGATCCCTCCAAATTATCTCTGAATGAGACACCATTATTCTTGTATTATTCTGCTTCTTCAATAGAGAGAAGAGGAAAAGGGAGTCACATATTTTAAAAGTGAATAAATTTAAATCATTTGGGCAATATGGAGTCAAAGAATAAGTATGAGCAGGAAGAATGCAATTGATATTAGCAAACAATCATTATTTTAATAAGCTAGCCATTATGTGTGTGTTGGAACAGTCCCATTCATTTAATCCTAAATATGTTTTTTTTTCAAATTAACCAAAACAATAGAAACATATTTCTCTCCCAAAATTTCATTAAAAAGCCATTAAAATACATATTTCAGGGAAAAACAACTTCAATCCAAAATTTTGTACTGAAAGGCAGGAAGGACAATTATGCAAAAATATGGTAAAATTTGGGTATATCTAAATATTCCTCTATTAAACAAAACAGTTGATAATTTGGCTAATGTAGGCTGTGAGAGCAATGTGCCACTAAAATACTGGAAGTTTATAACATGTAAGTATGGCAAAAAGGAGGTGCCAATAGTTTTTAAGCATTTCAGCTCATTTTATTGGTGTTGGAGAAGGACAGAATCACACAAAATAATTGAATTGATTGCAAACATTTTAATTATCCTCCTCATATCTTTATTCAATTCTAACATTTTCCCATGAATTTCAAACAAATGAAATATTAATAAAATATTATTAGTAAAAAAGGAAATTCTAGGCATTTGTATACACTAGTACAAATTTTTCATAAATTGAATATTTTAAATCTAATAATCATTAATTTCTTTTAAAATATTTATTATTATATACATTTTAACAAATGTGTAGAGACAGTGTGTACACTTCTCTTCCTTTACATTTATTTAACTGCATGTGTAATCAGCCCTTGTTATCTCCTGGGTATTATTTCCAGGACCTACTTTGGATACTAAAGTCCATGGATACTCAAACTGTATAGTTAGCCTTCTGTATCCATGTTTCTACACCAGCAGATTCAGCCAGCTGTGGATCATGTAGCACTGTAATTGCTATTGAAAAGAATTTGTGTATAAGTTGACCCACACAGTTTAAACACATGTTGTTCAAGGGTCAACTGTATTTTCCCTGTTTCTTAAAGAAGCTTTAGACTTTTAAATAAATTTATTTATATTTTGGAAGATTAAATATTGAAACTATATTTAGCAATTATAATTTCATAAGAATCACAGAATTTGCATTATTATTCTCTCTCAAGGCATTGAGGAGAACATATAAACTGAAATATAATGACTACTTTCAAATTCAACAACTCATCATCAGATTTTTCTATGATCATTTATCACCTAGGCACTTAACAGTAAACAAGCAGCCCTGTAAAAGCCACAATACAAAACTTATTCTAACAATGCTTAAAAATACCAATATATTAAATATACTTTATACATTGGTTCTATACACTGATTTGCATAAAGCAGAGCTTAAACAAGGATTACTTTGAATACCACTCAGATGATGGCATCAAATTTTGTCAATGACAAGAGAAATTTCAGTTGTACTCTGATGTGTGAAAATTTCAAGAAAAATTGAATAGAGGTTTTCTGATGGGTATGTCTGCATATTGTCACAATGTGGACAATGTTACAAATCAGATTTAAAATGATACATTAGGGCTTCCCTGGTGGCGCAGTGGTTGAGAGTCCGCCTGCCGATGCAGGGGACACGGGTTCGTGCCCCGATCCCGGAAGATCCCACATGCCGCGGAGCGGCTGGGCCCGCGAGCCATGGCCGCGGAGCCTGTGTGTCCGGAGCCTGTGCTCCGCAACGGGAGAGGCCGCAGCAGTGAGAGGCCCGCGTACAGCAAAAAAAATAAAATAAAAAAACAAAAATAAAATAAAATAAAATGATACATTAAAAATATTTGATATTTCAAATAAATTGCCATTCAATATATAGGAAGGCTATAGTATGACAGCAGTGGATAATGTTAATACTGTGTAAATTGGGGAGATAAAAAAAATCTTTATTTTTTTATCAGTAGGAATCCCTGCCAATTCTTTTTATTGTCACTACAGATTCCTGGACAAACTAGAACAAGAAAATTGTGTGCATATTTGGAGCACAGAGGGTCCAACTCCACATCTATCCATATGCTGATGCACCTGTCCCCATGTTTATTTTATGCATTAAACATTTAATGAGCACCTGCTTCATGGTGGAAGTTATGGTACAAGAGTAAGATAACTTCATCCATGTGGGAATACACAGTGTCCTGGCAAGAAGACATGCAAGCATATTTTGGTGGTGCAACATCATATTATTTTTTTTATAAAAATTGTGGCTGCACTGGAGGCCAAAGGATGAGATGTAGTTAATTTGGCATGGAGAAGTCTGGAAAACGTAAATAGGAGAGATACCATTTTAACTAGATGATAAATGATAGATAGAATTTGGCCAGTTGCACAAGGTGCTAGGAAAATTTAACTATAGAACAAATTACACACACACACACACACACACACACACACACACACACACACACACAGGTCCAGAGACTGTGGTTAAGGAAAGAGTATGAAAGAGTGATAAATGGTGATCTGCAAACAAATTAGGCAGATATTTGAATGTAGTGTTTGTGCCTTTTTCTCTGGGTAATGTTTTCCACTGAATTCAAAATTGTTTTAGAAAGATCACTTTGATAACATTGAGGATGATGGATGGAGAGAAAAGAATGAATACAGGGACCTCAATTCCTCTACTATTCTATCTCAGTGAATGATATAATTTTCCATGTACTTGCTCAAATAAGAAACCTGGTAGACATTTAGGCTCTTCTCTCTCTTTCAATCCATCACCAAGTCCTTTCTCACTTTTGCACAGAAGTCCAAATCTCTGTAAATACACTGAAAAGAAGACAATTTTTCCCACCTATGATACATTAGTGATGACCACCTAATTGAGATTCATATCTTCATTCTTGCTTTTGTCTTTCCCTGGAATCCATGCTTTCCTAAACCATAGAGATGTTGTTAAATACAAGTCTTGTCTGAGAAATTCCTTTACTATTTTCCCTGTTACATAGAACAATTCTAAAATATATCACCTTTATTATGGCCCAAGTTTGCCAATTAGTAAATTGAACATGAATGGCTCTAAAAAAAGTCAGTTCATAGATACCATTCTTCATAATATGCTGTTCAACTAATAAGATAATAATAAATAATTATGATGTCCATAATAGTTAACATTTACTCTCTGCTAAGCATGGTGTTTTATATATACTTTATGTACTTTATTTGGTCTTCACAATAACTCTTTGACATTATTTAGATGTTATAGATCGGGGAACCAATTGTACCAGGTTTAATTAAGGGTTGGATCTGGGAAAAGAAATCTATTCTATCTTTCTCCAAGTCCTTTACTCAACCACTAGCTTATGTTGCCTTCTAAAAGTAATAGGAGACGGAAGAGATTTTTTTTTAATAAAAAACTGAGGATGATTCCTAAATGCAAGTCAAAAGAAAGCCTAGTTCTACAGAAAATACAGAAATATAAATTTAAGACTAAATTGAAGGTCAAAATCAAACAAGAAACCAGGAGCTTATGAATAATAGCAAGAAATAAATATTATTTTAGAGGATTTTTATCCCTGAATTATACCCTGGTAAGAGTGGGCATCTATTCCTATTCCAGGCATCGCTATCAATCTGAGTCATGCCTGTCAAGAGTCTCTTTCTGAGAGAAACTAACAGTAATATTAACCAGATGTTAAAGATAGGTACTACCCTCAACAGATGCTACCTATTACTCTCAACAGAGAACCTGTGAAAGATGCACATGGGAGGAAATGCTAGTTGAAAATCCTCTCTGCCTGCTGTTTATAGTCTTATGTAAATAACTTCCTCTTCTGATGAATTTTCTTACTCAGAAGAGAAATTAGCTCCCCTCCCAAACAAATACACTAAGAATAAGGAACTTTCACTGGGTCCTCAGGTAAGTTATGGTAGAATTGAATGGAGTTCAGTCCGAGTATGATTCACTGAAATTTAGTTTTGTTTCATTTGCTGAGATGGGCATTTGTTATGTTTCTCCTCAACAGACAGGCATTCCCTCTTCTGGCAACTGCCTCTATAGGTTGAGGGTGGAGAGTATGGAGGATGACACTCTTTCTTCACTTCAACTCACGGTCTAGTGGGATTACACCTCCAGGTAAATTCCCAGATAGGAGATTGTCAGCGTATCGCATTGCAGGGGCCTAAAATGAATCTCAAGTTTTGTCAATACAGGGGAAAGTTCCAACACTCTTCCCCTAGAGGTGAACCTTTAAGTATAGAGTTCATCAAGCTGCTGGCAGCCGTCATGGAGTTCTGAGGAAGCAGAGGAAGCCATGTCAAAAAGAAGAAAGAACTCGGCCTCTGGATGTCATTTCAAAATTTGTCTCCAAATGCCCTGAAACCTCACTTCTCAAAGACTATTCAAGCTACTTCAGTCAATAAAGTCTTCTCCTTTGCTTTTACAGTAGTTTAAATGGGGCTTCATGTAACTTGCAATGTAAAACATTCTCAAGGAATGTTAACATTTTCAATTAGTGTTTAACTTGCTTTTCAGACACTTTTTACCAGTGAACCATTTCCTAAGGATTTCTTCTTTGCTCATTCATTCATTCCTCCATTCATTCATTTGCTATTTCATCATATATATTTTCTACCTAATATTACCCTGGCACTGTTCTAAGCACTGAGGAGGTTACAGTAACATCTGGGTCATCATTTATGGGCAACATATGATCTTGGAGAGTGAGGGAAATGTGTATTTTCTTACTGTACAAATATAAGTAGGTTCAGAAAAAAAAATCATTGAAGGTAGATGGAATAAAGAAAACCAAGGATAAGATGGCATTAATATGGACATTAAGGATCAGATATGCTTTCAGTGTGTAAAGTTGTGAGGAAAGGTCTTTCGGACAGAGAAAGAAGTATGACAAAAGTCACGTAGCAGGAAAAATGGAGTCTAAGATAAAACAAATTATTTCACTTTAGCTGACACTTTGGCTGGAATTTTGTGTGTGTTTAAGAAGTTTGTATCATAGTGCATCAAGAAAAAGAAAAAAGGTTTATTTTTCCCCCCTCTGGCAGCTGCCCATTAATGTGTCTTTAAGTGAAAAAAAAAATCTGTCTACTGCTTAAAAGTTTTTTGCCTTGGGAACAATTCTGCACTGTGGGCAGATTATCATTCCTTCATCCCACAAACAGTAAATTTTGAAAGTGAGAATCTGACTGAGCTTTCACAATAACGGTTGCCTGACTTCTCTGACAAATAAGTCTGCTTTACACTTTCCAAAATCTATCTCTTCACTCAGTTCATAAGGAACGACATGAAATAACCGCAGCATAATCAGGATGGCCACTAGGAGCTTTAGGCAGCTCGGAAGTTATTTAAGGTTAACCACACGGGAAGCAACTTTTGAATGTGACTTTACAAAAGCACTCAATTTGGATAGTATTATTGCCATCTTTTTACATTCTAATCCATAGAAAATGTAACATATCTGGGATCCAGGATGCTACTTCACAGAAGAAAGTTCTGTGTAATGGAGGCATAAAGGCGTAAGTTCAGGGGTCAACGAACCTGGTGGTTGGTGGTCTTAATTGTCTAAAATTCATAGACGTTTTGACCGTGCGAGAGGGAATCTTAAATGTCACTTGTCACTTCTGCTTGACAACAGGCGGTAACTGCTGTCTAATATAACTGTAACTAGCCACGTATGGCTATTTCAAATTAAGTTTATATTAATTAAAATAAAAAATTCAGCTCTTCACTCCCCTCTGCTCACATTTCAAATGCTTCATAAATAGGTGTTGCTAGTGACTCAATGTTAGAAGCACAGATGTAGGATGTTTTCATCATTGCAGAAAGTTTTATTTGATAGGGTTGTTTATAACAACCCAACAAGTGCTTTGCATGAGTACTCCTGTAACATGGAAGTCACCATCCACTGAGAGAGTTGCTTCTATTTGGGGGGTGATTCTGTCTCCTTATTCAGAAAGAAAATCTGTCTCATTCATGCGTAATATCTTCCAGTCCTGATTTGGTTCCTTAGGGATATATAAACTAAAACCATCTTTCATTTGTCAGTACTTCATGAGACCAAATTTAAAGTCTATTACAATATACTCAAGATGTTGAGCATCTTATATTTCCACTAATTCAATCTCCTTTAAAACCAAAGGCAAGGAGAGGAAGAATAAATAAACAATTTCTGACAATTTCAGAATCAAAATCTAATAAAAACCTAGTAATAATTATCATTGTTTTAGCACAATAAATTCCACATGGTTGACAACAAGTGGCTTTGAAATGGGCCTTTTAAAAACAGTAGGTTATAAATGTAAAAATAAGAGCCTTATTAAACTGAAATACGATTATGGTTGTTTGCTAAACAAATTTAAAACATTGATAAGCCAGCACATATTTTATTATAAGTGCTTAGCATAATGACCAATATATAATGGAAACTTAACAAATGTTGACTGAATTGAATTAACATGGTAATAAAGTAATATAAATTGTTGACTGATTACCATTTTGTCTGCATTTAGCACGCTTGACAATCAACACCTCAGAGTTCAAATTCAAATTAATTTTTCAATTGCAGTTAGAGATGTTAAATAACCTCAAACTGTAAAGGAATTCTAGAAGTACAATAAAACGTACTTTAAGAGAGTGACTTCAACAGACCAGATTCAAAAAGAATAATGTGACAAGTATATCACCACTATAAACCACTATACCCACCATGGTTCCTAGGCCTAACTTGCATAATACTTTCACTTGACTCAAAAATGAATCTTGAGGGACTTCCCTGGTGGTGCAGTGGTTAAGAATCTGCCTGCCAATATAAGGGACACAGGTTCAATCCCTGGTCTGGGAAGATCTCAAATGTCTCGGAACAATGAAGCTCGTGCACCACAACTACTGAGCCTGTGCTCTAGAGCCCACGAGCCACAACTGCTGAGCCCACATGGCACAACTACTGAATTCCATGCACCCTAGAGCCTGTGCTCTGCAACAAGAGAAGTCACTGCAATAAGAAGCCTGTGCACCGCAACAAAGAGTAGCTACCGCTTGCTGCAATTAGAGAAAACCCATGCGCAGCAACGAAGACTCAGCACAGCCAAAAATAAATAAATAAATAAATAAATTTTAAAAAAATACTTGAAACAATAAAAAGGTCCTGTAATACGAGAATGAATGAATAATAAAAAAATGAATCTTAAAAATCCCTGTTTATTTCATAATGAGTAACTTTAAGCTTGAATTTATTTTTAGATTTTTCAAAAACTAAAATCAAATACTACAGTGCCTTTCAAAACTAATAAGTAAGTTTAACCTTGGATTTATTTTTATATTTCTCAAAAACTAAAATCAGGGCTTCCCTGGTGGCGCAGTGATTGAGAGTCCGCCTGCCGATGCAGGGGACACGGGTTCATGCTCCGGTCTGGGAAGATCCCACATGCCATGGAATGGTTGGGTCCGTGAGCAATGACTGCTGAGCCTGTGCTTCCGGAGCCTGTGCTCTGCAATGGGAGAGACCACAACAGTGAGAGGCCCACGTACCACAAAAAAAAAAAAACAAAAAAAAAACTAAAATCGAATATTACAGTGCCTTTCAAAACAAATAAACATTATTTGGAAACTATTATTTATCCTGAGAAAAAATAAACCAATGATAAATTTTACACTATTATGCTAAGTAAATTTTAATCTAATTGTTTGAATTTTTACTCATTTATTTAGAATTTTTTTCAGAAAGCAAATTGCTGAAAAAAAATGTATAATTTACAGCTTTATCAACAGACTGTATGTTACACAACTTAACTAATTAATAGGATATTTATAGCTATTTTGCTTTGTAGTTTTTCTGCAGCCATGCAGAACAGAGTTTCTTTTTTTTCTCTTTTTTTTTCTGTTTAACATTTGCCCCATATCTGATGGAATTCAGCATTGTTTCTGATATCCTAATTATGGAAATTTGGGCTGGAAAGAGTACATTGAGATTTGGTAGTAAATCTACCAATTTTACTATAGCTGGCATAATACACTAGTTCTAAAAGACTCTGTGTATATAAAATGTCTTGTAACCATAGGGAGTAAAAGTACTTGGGATGGTGTTTGTGAACTTAAATACACATAAAGGAGTATTCTCTCTGTATCAGTAAAAGCATGGGATGGCTGTGTAGACAAAGCCATTATGGAAGATATTTTGCACCACTGTCTCTCAAAGAATGGCTTTCAGAAATAAAGGCATATTGCAAATGTCATGAATAAATTCCATGAATAAATTTGTATTACATAAAGCACATAATTTTTTATTTTTAAACAATTGTTGGAAGCTTTGACTGAAAATGTTAAACACTAAGCTCTTCCTTTGTGCAAATCTGTATCTATAGTTTTCTATATCATAAATTTTAAAATTTTAATTTAACCCTTTAAACCATAAGATATTTCATTGTTTTTAGACTTGTAAATTTTATCTAAAACTGATTTACTCCATGGGACAATAGGTTCTTGATGATAAGATGATACTATAAACTCTTGGTGTGTAGAATGCCAAATATTCAATAAACACTTTCTGAACTGATGTGAGTTAAAATTTAGAAGATATAATTTTCTGTTGACATATTTTGTCATGCAAGAAAATGTTATATAGATATTTGTATTAAAAGTATATATGAGTTAATATACAGATACATTTGTTGTAGTTAAGTCTATCCATGTTAAAATGTATGTATATATATATATATATATATATATGTATATTGATTATAAAAACATTTTCAAAATATGTTTTTCATTATCAATGCATCATGACTTAAGAAGATTGGTGGTTAAATTAATTCTATGTGCATCTATTCCCAACTGACATTAATTGTTAATCACTCTGACATCTAAAGAAAAGTCAATTTTCAAGGTTACTTCTAGAAAACAATACACTTTAGTAATTATTGTTTCAATATGTTAACAGCCTTGACTTTCTTTAGAACATGAACTGTTTATGAAGATAAAATAGTGGAAAACACATACATGATTTCTTAGTTGACTATCTTCTCAAAACTACTTTTTCAAAATTAACCATGTTTTACTTAGAATGATTTATAATTGAACCAAAGTTCTCTGGTGAAGCCAAAATTTTTTCAGTAAAAGATTGTGACAAGTTGAAATTAGAAGCAATCTTTGTTGTGCAAATATCCTCTATATTAAAATAAGTATTGCCACTTCTATTCTTTACAGGGCTAGAGCTATAAGTACAGACTCTGTTGGCCCTGCATACCATACATTCTAAACAATGATGACTTTTTCCTGCGAGTGATAGGGAGCTATTGAAGGTGAAGGAGTGATATATTTACATTTGTAATTTATACTATTAATCTCTGATGTTGGTGAACATGGGTGAAGGGAGGAGGAAATATAAGCTACTAGTCAAAATAGGTAAAAAAGTTATGAGGACATAAAAGAAAGGTGTTAGAAAACTGGAACAAGCAGGAAGCAGGCAACACATATATTTCATTTGTGCAATGCTGGACCACAGATGCCATTTATGAAGTTTTGTGCTGTAGGAGAAATAAAAGTTCAAAAGAAGTATATTTCAATATTTACCAGACAGTTAATGAATCCTACAAAAGCTTTTCAAAGAGACTTACATTCTATTTGATATCATTATATTTTTCCTTAAATTTCCTGAACCTGAGTCCCTATGTAAAGCACTAAGCTATACCTGAAGTAAGGGAGGCCCAAGATGAAGAAATGAAGGTGTCATCTGAAAAGAAGAATTTCATAATTTTCTATACCACCATGAAAAGAACCATTTTAAACCATCTGCCTTAGGTCAGTTTCCTAGATTTACTAAGACATTGATCCTCTAATGATCATCACTGTTGTGTAATGAAGGAAGTATCAATAGAATTGGGCAGAAGGAGGAGCTGAACTGCAAATTACAGGCAACAAAGTCCACAGCTTTGAGGCGTTCAGAGCCCTTCAGAACTGTCCGCCTTTGAGACAAAGGGGCCACATCATTTTACCTCCATATGACTAGTCATTGGACATATGCCCCCTTCAGAGAAGGATGTGTCTTTGGCAAGGGCTTTTGGACTAGTTCCTAAGAATCAGCCACCAGTACCTCTCCTCTGGGCACAGCCAGGAAATAGTGCTTCAGTCCTGAAAGGAGGGTCTGGGCAGGATACCATAGTATCCATAACACAATCCAAGATATAAATTAATTTAAGAATTTTCAAACTACTGTCACACACACACAGAGAACAAAATTGACAATGACAAGAAACCAAACCAGAAAGACAGTTAGCTTCATGGGAATTCCTTTCTCTTTTATTTATGTTTATATTGCATTTTTGAAAGAGGAAAATAAAGGTCATGATAGCTGCATTAGTATGGCTCAGTGAACTGAATCCCCTAAATGAGAATTTCTAGAGTAGTTAAAATAGAAAGAACTTTTTAACAGGGACTTTGATTGATGACCATAACTTATACAGGCTTTGCCTTAGTGATATGGTGAAGATGAAATGCTACAGCTTGTTTGAAATGAGGAATGGTGTTTTTAAAGGACATTTTCTTCTGTTCATTGGACAATGCAGAGACTTATGAGTCACAGCAACTCCTGTTTTTTTGTGACTAAAATTTATCTCTGCTTACTATTATAAGAGTTAAAGTTTCCAGCTAAGGCACATCTCAACAAAAACTCATTTTCTTCCAGAAGTTATCACCTTCAAAAACAAATAGAACTATCCACCTGCTTTATTTTATTAGAAAGAAAATTTAATTAAGAATTTGTAAGGTCTTCTTTATACACAATTTTTTCTTTATTAAAAAATATTAGATGTCTGTAGATCACTGTGTTAGTGCTTTTAATATTTTCATAAGACTTTTCCATCTCTCATAGTCGAGAGAGAAAATAAATGTTGAAAAAAATTATAAAAGTAAAGCAAAGGAATTAGTGTAAAGACTTTTTAAATTTCTCTAAAAATTGTACAAATGTGAAGCAATTTAACCATAAAGGACCAGTAAATTAACAGTAAATTTAAAATGTGTGCACGAGGCAATGGATGATGGAATCATATTGAAGCTGAATACATCCTCATAACCAGAATGTTACTAGGGACTCTCCCTGTGATGCTCTTATCCTTTGGAAAATAAACTTAATCAAGAGAAAACTACAAAATAACAGTAATTTTGTCTCATACATGGGAAAGGTCTGTGTCTAACAAAGTGGCATAATTGAACCATGGAGAATAGCTTCTGGATCACATAAAACTGCATTCTGTTGGAGCTGGAAGGGACCTTAGTATTCAAACTCCATTACTTAACAAATAAGGATGTTGAGACCAAAAATGTGAAGTTTCTCCATCAATGTAACCCGTATAAAGGTGTTCCCGCTCTCTTCTCCACCCTCCTCTATGTCTATCAGAGGACAAGGATGTAATCTCAGCATCTAGAACAAACCTTTTGTTTATCTTTCCCCTGACCTTCATGATATATAGTAGACTTCTAAATTTTTTAATAGTAATTGTTCACTTATAGATCTACTTCACCAAATATGTCTCAGTTATTTTAGGAATCAGGTTATCTCTTATTGATTTACTAACATCCCTATTGTGTATCTTGAACTTTAATCTAGTTTAGTGCATATCATTGTCACAATTTTCAAGATGAGAGAAACATAACTGAGTTATAGATGTTAATTATCTTGCTCAAGGCCACTTAATTTTTCTGAGATAGGTATTCTGACTCCAATTTTATATTTTTAATTTTATTATTTTTATTTTTTATTTTTATTTTTTTATTTTTTGCTTTATAACAAATTTAATCAGTTATACATATACATATGTTCCCATATCCCCTCCCTTTTGCCTCTCCCTCCCACCCTCCCTATCCCACCCCTCCAGGCAGTCACAAAGCAACGAGCTGATCTCCCTGTGCTATGCGGCTGCTTCCCACTAGCTATCTACCTTACGTTTGGTAGTGTATATATGTCCATGCCGCTCTTTCACTTTGTCACAGCTTACCCTTTCCCCTCCCCATATCCTCAAGTCCATTCTCTAGTAGGTCTGTGTCTTTATTCCTGTCTTACCCCTATGTTCTTCATCACATTTTTTTTCTTAAATTCCATATATATGTGTCAGCATACAGTATTTGTCTTTCTCTTTCTGACTTACTTCACTCTGTATGACAGACTCTAGGTCCATCCACCTCATTACAAATAGCTCAATTTCATTTCTTTTTATGGCTGAGTAATATTCCATTGTATATATGTGCCACATCTTCTTTATCCATTCATCCGATGATGGACACTTAGGTTGTTTCCATCTCCGGGCTATTGTAAATAGGGTTGCAATGAACATTTTGGTACATGTCTCTTTTTGAATTATGGTTTTCTCAGGGTATATGCTCAGTAGTGGGATTGCTGGGTCATATGGTAGTTCTATTTGTAGTTTTTTAAGGAACCTCCATACTGTTCTCCATAGTGGCTGTACCAATTCACATTGGGAACTGGTGGGAACCAGCAGTGCAAGAGTGTTCCCTTTTTTCCACACCCTCTCCAGCATTTATTGTTTCTAGATTTTTTGATGATGGCCATTCTGACTGGTGTGAGATGATATCTCATTGTAGTTTTGATTTGCATTTCTCTAATGAGTAAAGATGTTGAGCATCCTTTCATGTGTTTGTTGGCAGTCTGTATATCTTCTGTGGAGAAATGTCTATTTAGGTCTTCTGCCCATTTTTGGATTGGGTTCTTCGTTTTTTTGTTATTGAGCTGCATGAGCTGCTTATAAATTTTGGAGATTAATCCATTGTCAGTTGCTTCATTTGCAAATACTTTCTCCCATTCTTAGGGTTGTCTTTTGGTCTTGTTTATGGTTTCCTTTGCTGTGCAAAAGCTTTTAAGTTTCATTAGGTCCCATGTGTTTATTTTTGTCTTTATTTCCATTTCTCTAGGAGGTGGGTCAAAAAGAATCTTGCTGTGATTTATGACATAGAGTGTTCTGCCTATGTTTTCCTCTAAGAATTTGATACTTTCTGGCCTTACATTTAGGTCTTTAATCAATTTGAGCTTATTTTTGTGTATGGTGTTAGGGAGTGATCTAATCTCATACTTTTACATGTCCCTATCCATTTTCCCAGCACCACTTATTGAAGAGACTGTCCTTTCTCCACTGTATATTCCTGCCTCCTTTATCAAAGATAAGGTGACCATATGTGCGTGGGTTTATCTCTGGGATTTCTATCCTGTTCCATTGATCTATCTTTCTGTTTTTGTGCCAGTACCATACTGTCTTGATTACTGTAGCTTTGTAGTATAGTCTGAAGTCAGGGAGCCTGATTCCTCCAGCTCCATTTTTCGTTCTCAAGATTGCTTTGGCTATTCGGGGTCTTTTGTGTTTCCATACAAATTGTGAAATTTTTTGTTCTAGTTCTGTGAAAAATGCCAGTGGTAGTTTGATAGGGATTGCATTGAATCTGTAGATTGCTTTGGGTAGTAGAGTCATTTTCACAATGTTGATTCTTCCAATCCAAGAACATGGTACATCTCTCCATCTATTTGTATCATCTTTAATTTCTTTCATCAGTGTCTTGTAGTTTTCCGCATGCAGGTCTTTTGTCTCCTTAGGTAGGTTTATTCCTAGATATTTTATTCTTTTTGTTGCAATGGTAAATGGGAGTGTTTCCTTGATTTCACTATCAGATTTTTCATCATTAGTATATAGGAATGCCAGAGATTTCTGTGCATTAATTTTGTATCCTGCTACTTTACCAAATTCATTGATTAGCTCTAGTAGTTTTCTGGTAGCATCTTTAGGATTCTCTATGTATAGTATCATGTCATCTGCAAACAGTGACAGCTTTACTTCTTCTTTTCTGATTTGGATTCCTTTTATTTCCTTTTCTTCTCTGATTGCTGTGGCTAAAACTTCCATAACTATGTTGAATAAGAGTGGTGAGAGTGGACGACCTTGTCTTGTTCCTGATCTTAGTGGAAATGGTTTCAGTTTTTCACCATTGAGGATGATGCTGGCTGTGGGTTTGTCATATATGGCCTTTATTATGTTGAGGAAAGTTCCCTCTATGCCTACTTTCTGCAGAGTTTTTATCATAAATAGGTGTTGAATTTTGTCAAAAGCTTTCTCTTCTTCTATTGAGATGATCATATGGTTTTTCTCCTTCAATTTGTTAATATGGTGTATCACGTTGATTGATTTATGTATATTGAAGAATCCTTGCATTCCTGGAATAAACCCCACTTGATCATGGTGTATGATCCTTTTAATGTGCTGTTGGATTCCATTTGCTAGTATTTTGTTGAGGATTTTTGCATCTATGTTCATCAGTGATATTGGCCTGTAGTTTTCTTTCTTTGCGACATCCTTGTCTGGTTTTGGTAACAAGGTGATGGTGGCCTCGTAGAATGAGTTTGGGAGTGTTCCTCCCTCTGCTATATTTTGGAAGAGTTTGAGAAGGATGGGTGTTAGCTCTTCTCTAAATTCTTGATAGAATTCGCCTGTGAAGCCATCTGGTCCTGGGCTTTTGTTTGTTGGAAGATTTTTTATCACAGTTTCAATTTCAGTGCTTGTGATTGGTCTGTTCATTTGTTCTATTTCTTCCTGATTCAGTCTTGGCAGGTTGTGCATTTCTGAGAATTTGTCCATTTCTTCCAGGTTGTCCATTTTATTGGCATAGAGTTGCTTATAGTAATCTCTCATGATCTTTTGTATTTCTGCAGTGTCAGTTGTTACTTCTCCTTTTTCATTTCTAATTCTATTGATTTGAGTCTTCTCCCTTTTTTTCTTGATGAGTCTGGCTAATGGTTTATCAATTTTTTTCTTATCTTCTCAAAGAACCAGCTTTTAGTTTTATTGATCTTTGCTATCATTTCCTTCATTTCTTTTTCATTTATTTCTGATCTGATTTTTATGATTTCTTTGCTCCTGCTAACTTTGGGGTTTTTTTGTTCTTCTTTCTCTAATTGCTTTAGGTGCAAGGTTAGGTTGTTTATTCGAGATGTTTCCTGTTTCTTAAGGTGGGATTGTATTGTTATAAACTTCCCTCTTAGAACTGCTTTTGCTGCATCCCATAGGTTTTGGGTCGTCGTGTCTCCATTGTCACTTGTTTCTAGGTATTTTTTAATTTCCTCTTTGATTTCTTCAGTGATCACTTCGTTATTAAGTAGTGTATTGTTTAGCCTCCATGTGTGTGTATTTTTTACAGCTCTTTTCCTGTAATTGATATCTAGTCTCATAGCATTGTGGTTGGAAAAGATACTTGATACAATTTCAATTTTCTTAAATTTACCAAGGCCTGATTTGTGACCCAAGATATGATCTATCCTGGAGAATGTTCCATGAGCTCTTGAGAAAAATGTGTATTCTGTTGTTTTTGGATGGAATGTCCTATAAATATCAATTAAGTCCATCTTGTTTAATGTATCATTTAAAGCTTGTATTTCCTTATTTATTTTCATTTTGGATGATCTGTCCATTGGTGAAAGTGGGGTGTTAAAGTCCCCTACTATGATTGTGTTACTGTCGATTTCCCCTTTTATGGCTGTTAGTATTTGCCTTATGTATTGAGGTGCTCCTATGTTGGGTGCATAAATATTTACAATTGTTATATCTTCTTATTGGATCGATCCCTTGATCATTATGTAGTGTCCTTTTTTGTCTCTTCTAGTAGTCTTTATTTTAAAGTCTATTTTGTCTGATATGAGAATTGCTACTCCAGCTTTCTTTTTGTTTCCATTTGCATGGAATATCTTTTTCCATCCCCTTACTTTCAGTCTGTATGTGTCTCTAGGTCTGAAGTGGGTCTCTTGTAGGCAGCATATATATGGGTCTTGTTTTTGTATCCAT
Source organism: Mesoplodon densirostris (assembly GCF_025265405.1). Lineage (NCBI taxonomy): Eukaryota > Metazoa > Chordata > Mammalia > Artiodactyla > Ziphiidae > Mesoplodon > Mesoplodon densirostris. The sequence continues at coordinate 71,825,989 of NC_082662.1, forward strand.
TCAGCCAATCTGTATCTTTTGGTGGCAGTATTTAGTCCATTTACATTTAAGGTAATTATTGATATGTATGTTCCTATTCCCATTTTTTTAATTGTTTTGGGTTCGTTATTGTAGGTCTTTTCCTTCTGTTGTATTTCTTGCCTAGAGAAGTTCCTTTAGCATTTGTTGTAAAGCTTGTTTGGTGGTGCTGAACTCTCTCAGCTTTTGCTTATCTGTAAACGTTTTAATTTCTCCATCAAATCTGAATGAGATCCTTGCTGGGTAGAGTAATCTTGGTTGCAGGTTTTTCTCCTTCATCACTTTAATTATGTCCTGCCACTCCCTTCTGGCTTGTAGAGTTTCTGCTGAGAGATCAGCTGTTATCCTGATGGGGATTCCCTTGTGTGTTATTTGTTGTTTTTCTCTTGCTGCTTTTAATATGATTTCTTTGTGTTTAATTTTTGACAGTTTGATTAATATGTGTTTGGCGTATTTCTCCTTGCATTTATTCTGTATGGGACTCTCTGTGCCTCCTGGACTTGATTAACTATTTCCTTTCCCATATTAGGGAAGTTTTCAACTATAATCTCTTCAAATGTTTTCTCAGTCCCTTTCTGTTTCTCTTCTTCTTCTGGAACCCCTATAATTCGAATGTTGGTGCGTTTAATGTTGTCCCAGAGGTCTCTGAGACTGTCCTCTGTTCTTTTCATTCTTTTTTCTTTATTTTGCTCTGCAGCAGTTATTTCCACTATTTTATCTTCCACCTCACTTATCCGTTCTTCTGCCTCAGTTATTCTGCTATTGATCCCATCTAGAGTATTTTTTATTTCATGTATTGTGTTTTTAATCGATGCTTGATTCATCTTTAGTTCTTCTAGGTCCTTGTTAACTGTTTCTTGCATTTTGTCTATTCTATTTCCAAGATTTTGGATCTGGGAAATAGAATCTTGGATCATCTTTACCATCATTTTTCTGAATTCTTTTTCAGGTAGACTGCCTATTACCTCTTCATTTGTTAGGTCTCCTGCTGTGTGTTTTTCTGTCTTCTCATTTTGCTTATGTTACTGTGTTTGGGGTCTCCTTTTTGCAGGCTGCAGGTTTGTAGTTCCTGTTGTTTATGTTGTCTCTCCCCAGTGGCTAAGGTTGGTTTAGTGGGTTGTGTAGGCTTCCTGGTGGAGGGGACTAGTGCCTGTGTTCTGGTGGATGAGGCTGGATCTTGTCTTTCTGGTGGGCCGGTCCACGTCTGGTGGTGTGTTTTGGGGTGTCTGTGGACTTTTTATGATTTTAGACCACCTCTCTGCTAATGGGTGGTGTTGTGTTCCTGTCTTGCTAGTTGTTTGGCTTAGGGTGCCCAGCACTGTAGCTTGCTGGTCGTTGAGTGAAGCTGAGTGCTGGTGTTGAGATGGAGGTCTCTGGAAGATTTTCGCCGTTTGATATTATGTGGAGCTGGGAGGTCTCTTGTGGACCTTTGTCCTGAAGTTGGCTCTCCCACCTCAGAGGCACAGCACTGACTCCTGGCTCCTCAATTTGGGATGATTTGTTGTCTATTCATGTATTCCACAGATGCAGGGTACATCAAGTTGATTGTGGAGCTTTAATCCGCTGCTTCTGAGGCTGCTGGGAGAGGTTTCCCTTTCTCTTCTTTGTTCTCACAGCTCCTGGGTCTCAGCTTTGGATTTGGCCCCGCCTCTGAGTGTAGGTCACCGGAGGGCATCTGTTCTTCTCTCAGACAGGACAAGGTTAAAGGAGCAGCCTCTTCGGGGACTCTGGCTCACTCAGGCTGTGCAGGAGGGAGGGGCATGGAGTGCGGGGCGAGCCTTTTAGGAGGTCTGGCGTCTTCTGCCAGCGTTCAGTAGGTTTTCTGTAGGAGTTGTTCCACGTGTAGCTGTATTTCTGGTGTATCCGTGGGGAGGAAGGTGATCTCCATCTATATTTTTAATTTTAAATGTCTGGAGGAATTTGTGGTACCAAATAGGAACTCTCAATAAATGTATGCTAAATAAATGAATAAATAAAGAGTGAGCTAGTGATGGAGATGGGCCTAACTCCCAAGGAACTCCTCAGGAATCAACATCTCCTCCTCCTCATTTTCAATTGTGTTCTCTCTACTAATCATCACGGTTTTCCTCCATCCTACTATTGTATTTAAAATTTGTCTTCTTTTTTAATATTCAGTTCGAGTAACACCTCCAGGAAATTGTTAAATTAAATGAAGCAAAATGTGTTCACCTCTTTATTTAATGAGAAATAGAGCAGAGTCATGGATTGGGCTCTCCCCCCTCCACTCCAAGCATGTGGGAAAAGAAAGAAATGTCAGTAAACCTCTTCTGATTTAATATGAAAACATGATTTCATTTTTTCAGAAAATGGATGTGTCAGTTTGGATATTACTAGGGCAATAGATTATTAGGTTACAGCCAATCAGAATCAATATTACTGAGGTTAAGGCTTAATTTCACAGGACATATCAAAAGTCTCCATAGTCTGAGATTCTTAGATGTCTTAAAATAACTCTGCAAAGACAGTGTATTATATAGAATTATATATGTTTTTCTACAATTGTAAGGGAGGAGGGAGTATTTTCTCCTTATTTTGCTGAGAGTTCTTTCATTGTAGTTTGTAGTTTTCAAGACCAAGATCTACAATTCCATTAATTGGAGGGGAAGGGCTAAGAAGTTCAAAACTCATACCATACAGAGAAAATGGCACAGAACAAAATTTTTAAAAAATAGAATATGGAGAAAGCAATGTTTTGCATCTAAAAATCATCCCCCAAATATTCTAGCTGCACAATTTTTGCTCCCTTTTCTGATTACCTTGACTATACCTCCTTATACCACTACTTAATATTTGATTTATTTTTGATTTATTTATTTATTTTTATTTTTTGCGGTATGCAGGCCTCTCACTGTTGTGGCCTCTCCCGTTTCAGAGCACAGGCTCCAGATGTGCAGGCTCAGCGGCCATGGCTCACAGTCCCAGCCACTCCACGGCATGTGGGATCCTCCCGGACCAGGGCACAAACCTGTGTCCCCTGCATCGGCAGGTGGACTCTCAACCACTGCTCCACCAGGGAAGCCCTAATATTTGATTTTATACTATCTACTAGTTCATTTTACATGCTTCATACTATAGGAATCAGATGATTTTTCTAGGCCAAGAACCGTGAGAACTATCACACAGTGTCTTCTCACAGGTTAGCAAATATTGCTCTGTAGGCATGATCTATCATATTATCTCTTTACAGAAGAAAAAAAAATGAGTCAAGGATTAAAAATAGGGTGATTTAAATAATAGTATTTGTTCAGAAAAAAAAGAATGATTCTTATAAAATACATCTAATGGAAGGTAGATAAGATTTATCACTATTGTACACAATAAAAATTATTATTTATCCTATTTCAGAGCTTTTTCAAAGTGTTTTAAATTTCAGAATTTCTCCTCCTGGAGATTATCCTCTAAAAATATTGTTTACACATGACATATATTAAAAAAAATAATTATATAATGGAAGAACAGGGACTGAATACTAAAAATAATAACTTATGAAATATTTCTGACTATTTTTTTATTGCGTTGCAATATATAGTCTTTCCAAAGAAACAACTTAGTAGAGTAGAAAGAAAAACATCTCTGCATTGACACAAATCTGGGTTCATATATTATTTTGAAAATATACCTTCTTGGTACCCTTGGGTAAACCATTTGTGTTTTCAACTGTTAGATTGAGGGAAACATTTCTTGTTTTTCTTAGGCAAAATCATAAATGTTTTCCAATGAGAGTTTCTAATCATAATAAATAATTTTACCACATTTTAAACTTTGTGCGAAGAAAATTCAGATTTATCAATTCTTGAAATCTTTTCATGGATAACTATACAATTCTTTAGTGAATTTTATAATAGTCAATAATACAACAAATAGTTCTATAGCTTTGTGGAACACACATTGAGACAAATAAAACTTTATATTTTTAAAAAATTTATTGGAGTAGAGTTTACAATGTTGTATTAGTTTCAGGTGTACAGCAAAGTGAATCAGTTATACGTATACATATAGCCACTCTTTTTTTTTAGATTATTTTCCCATATAGGCCATTACAGAGTACTGAGTAGAGTTCCCTGTGCTACACAGTAGGTTCTTATTAGTTATCTATTTTCTGTATAGTAGAGTGGAGACAAAGAAAACTTTAGGTCAACTAAGAGCATGTTACACTAAAGATAGGCAACATTTTTTTTTTTGAAAAGTTGAGCCCAAGCAGATATAGTACAAAGAACAAACCAATAAAAGTCAAATTTAGTTTCTTCTTTCTTTTTCCCTCATTCCTCTCCCCCTCCTCTCCCCCTCTGTTGTCCTCATCTCCACCTTCTTCTTCTTCTTCTTCTTCTTCTTCTCCTTCTCCTTCTCCTTCTTCTTCTTCTTCTTCTTCTTCTCCTTCTTCTTCTTCTCCTTCTCCTTCTCCTTCTCCTTCTCCTTCTCCTTCTCCTTCTCCTTCTTCTTCTTCTTCTTCTTCTTCTTCTTCTTCTTCTTCTTCTTCTTCTTCTTCTTCTTCTCCTTCTCCTTCTCCTTCTCCTTCTCCTTCTTCTCCTTCTCCTTCTCCTTCTCCTTCTCCTTCTCCTTCTCCTTCTCCTTCTCCTCCTCCTTCTTCTTCTCCTTCTTCTTCTTCTTCTTCTTCTTCTTCTTCTTCTTCTTCTTCTTCTTCTTCTTCTTCTTCTTCTTCTTCTTCTTCTTCTTCTTCTTTTCTTCTTCTTCTTCTTCTTCTTCTTCTTCTTCTTCTTCTTCTTCTTCTTCTTCTTCTTCTTCTTCTTCTTCTTCTTCTTCTTCTTCTTCTTCTTCTTCTTCTTCTTCTTCTTCTTCTTCTTCTTCTTCTTCTTCTTCTTCTTCTTCTTCTTCTTCTTCTTCTTCTTCTTCTTCTTCTTCTTCTTCTTCTTCTTCTTCTTCTTCTTCTTCTTCTTCTTCTTCTTCTTCTTCTTCTTCTTCTTCTTCTTCTTCTTCTTCTTCTTCTTCTTCTTCTTCTTCTTCTTCTTCTTCTTCTTCTTCTTCTTCTTCTTTTTTTTCCATACTCACAGAAGCTGGGTTGCAGGGCATGACCTCAGATATGAAAGCCTAATTTTCTCCTAACAAAGAATCCCAGAATAAGAAAGAATTACCCACTGTGAAGGACTTACCATTGTTAAAATAAAATAACATAAAATAAAATAAAATTAAATTAAATTAAATGGAGACCAGGCTTGAAAATCCTCCAGGCTGACTAAATCATTTAAACCATGTCAGCAAACAAACAACAACAACAACAAAATTCTAGCTTACTTCATGAACATCAGCAAAACCTAGGTTATCTGTTGTAAATGTCTCTGATAATCATAAAAGAAACTTGTTATCTTTCTAAAATGTTTTAATATAATCACTTTGATCAATCGCCTGCCATCTGGAAACTCCCACTGTATTAACTAATCATTGCAAAGGTTAAACAACTTCTTAATTTTCACTTTATAAGTCATCAAGTAAGGTCATGTTTCTGGGCTTCATACCAGTTTGGGGTTTGCAGAATCCTTGCTTTTGAACAGTTTGTTTATTGCTCAATTAAATATTCATATTGAATAAATTTCTCTGAATTTTCTTTTAACATCATGTACAAAATAAACTGCCAGAAGAAAGGAGTAGCTGAACTAAGCATGTTTAATTTGCTCTTCCCACACTTACCAATCAGAAAAGGCCATCTAACTTTCCTCCAAAAACTGACCAAATAAGTGAAAAGAGGAGAGGACCTACAATAATCATGCACCATCTTCTTGAAAGCACATATCAGGAGTGGGAAAATTAATTGTTCATGTCATTATTATTCAAATGAATATTCTCTCATATATGTGTAATGATAAAACAAACCACAAGATAGAAAGATTTTTATGACACTATTGTGCTATTGCTAATGCAAAGTTATCTCTAACTACATTTATGGAAATGGAAATGATCTTTATAAACTGGGAACTGACATGACTTAATTCAGTTTTGTTTTAACATTCTCTTTATTTCAAAATTTTTAATATATTAAGGAATATGTTCAGGATTGGTTTGGTTTCTTTAAAGTTATTCACTTCTTATTTTAATCAAGTTACTTTCTGAAAGTATAAGCTTAAGTCAAGTACTAAAATATATCTACCTGGATTTAATTGGAAGGTAGACATACAGAGTATTTCATAAGAAATCATTTCCTTCAAAGTAATACAACTCAAAAAACAATGTTGGTGCATGTTGTGAACCAAAAAGCAATTGATCATTCAGAATATTTAAGAAATTAATTAATTTTTCTCTTTGTATTTTGGTTTACTAAATCTTATCAATTAAAATACAAATAAATAAAATACTAATGAATAAAATATAAATAAATTTATGACATGTTAGAACAAAATAAAATTTACTTGCACCTAAAATGTTGCTGAATATAAGTTAAAAATCATTCAATGATTCCAGGTTAACTTGAGATCTGTGTTTTGTCTTTTGTAACTACATTTAATGTCATTTTTTTATTTTACCTGTAAAAGAGGAAGTTTAGCTACATAAAAGAATTTATTGGAATTTTTTAAAACTTAACTGGAAAAGAAAGGAAAACATGTTGAACAATTAAGTAAATCTTTATAAAACTGGACCCATAGCTGAGAGTGGGATTGAATTTACCTCATGTAATTTCTATATATGATTTTGGTGATATATGCAGCATTCATTATCTTTAAAATGATATAATTGATGACAAATTTGCAAGAAGATGGGGCTGACTGTGGGACTGGCAGAATAAAGGAAAGTCTTGAGAAATTTGGTGTCTATAAATAGACGATCAGTAATTTTAAGTTAAAATGTATTTCAAAAGGGTCCTATCCCTTTTTGGAAGTTCTTACACAAAAGCTAGCAACTCACACTCCTCCCTTTCTGGCACTGATCAACTCTGTAAATTTTATTCATGTCCAGAATGTTTCTGTAAAATAAAAGGAGGGAATATTTTGACCAGTCCAATCCACTCCATCCACCTTGGCTGTCAATGCCAAGTTTAAAGTTGCAGTCAGATCATCCCTACTCCCAGGAATATATGGGGAGTTTGAGTTTTCAGTAAAGAATAACAGGAAATCAGGAATGTTGGCTTTCATTTTCACTCCCAGTATGCCTGGAAGATTATAAAGGACAGAATACTACAATTGTTTTGATATGAAACCAAAAAGTGCATGCCACTAGGAGAATGTTTCTGGTAATTTCTGGGCAAATGTCCTTTCTGGGCAGAGAACCGAGGGGGTAGAAGAAGTGTGACAGTCTGCATACACATCTGAGGAATCAGGCATTGAACAGAATCTATGAGTGGAAAAAACAGGTCTTCAATGATGCAAACCTCTGGAGGGTACAGACTCAAAACACATTTTTTTAATACATAATTCAAATGCTTATTCTCTTATGACCTGGTCTTTTATCTTGGGGAACAATCTTCTCCAACCTTCCCATTATTTTTGCCAAATCAAAACTAGATAAACTGTGTGACTCTGTCTACAATTACAGTCACATTTTTTCTGCAAGTGATTTTTGTCAATGTGAAATGACTAACAAGATCAAATGACAGTGATTCAGCTTTTAATCAAAATTTATTTATATTTGATCAAACTCTCACCATGTCCTTGAGTCACCTCACCTTCATGACCCTAAGTATGCACAATATTCCATATTTCTTCTGGCTTTTGTCTCTCTTTTTACATAAGACTCAAATAGCTTCTCCTTTTTCTTTTTAATTCAGTAATTTAATTCACTGCTACTGACCTCAACTTTCCTTCCGGTCAATATACCCACTCAAAAATGAAACAGAGGGTTTTGTAGCTGTGTGACTTTAATAAGTCATATTGCCTCTCTGAGCTTCAGTTTCTTAATTTATGAAGTATAAAAGCAGACCTACATGCTTTTCAATATCTCATCTGGATCTTAAAGCTATGAAACCAAAGAATGTGTGGAAATGGAGGAGGGATACGTAAGCATCTGCAGAGAAAATAAAATATGGAAAATATACACTAGGCACCAGCAATAAACAAAATAATAACACTTTTCTCTGGTGTTGTAAAATGTTTGCTGAAGACACAGGATACTTTTTTTTTTAAGTTGGATCATCTTTTTACTTCCAAGTTGAGAAAATGAAAGCACTAGACTAGAATAGGAGTGAGAAGAGCAAAAGAGCAGCAACATGGATTAAACTAAAAAATATTATGTTTAGTGAAATAAGTCAGACAGAGAAAGACACACACTGTATTCATATCACTTATATGTGGACTCTAAAAATTAATACAAAAAATATATATGTAAAACAAAAACAGACTAAGAGATATAGAAAACAAACTTGCAGTTATCAAAGAGGAGAGGGAACAGGGGGTGGGGGAAAATTAGGGGTATGGGATTAACAAACCATTATATAAAAAATAAATAAGCAACAAGGATATATTGTATAACACAGGGAATTATACTCATTATCTTGTAATAACCTGTAATGGACTATAATCTGCAAAAATACTGAATCACTATGTTGTACACCTAAAACTAACATAATATTGTAAATCAACTATACTTGAATTTAAAAAATTAAGAACAAAAGGGGTATTCTAAGTATTCTCCTTTGATCTAGTAAGTTGGACAGTAAAGTACACACCATGTTACTGTGATTATGAATAACTACCATCCTCCTCTCTATTAAAAATAAAAAAAAAGAAAACCAAATAGTAGTGTAACTTGTAACTGAAATAGGTCTTGACAGCTTTAAAAAATAAAACTTTCCACCAAATGTCAAGGATGCTGTGATGAAATGATTCTTAAATGAAATGAAATACCAAAAGCTTTGTATTTCTCATGAGATTGGAACATTTCTAGGAGAGACTGACTTACACAAAAATGAAAAGAAATAAAATCACAAAATTATTAATCAGGAGTGTTTGAACCTCCAAATATGAGGTGTTAATTTCTAAAATAATTCAGCTATACATATCCAGGTTCAAGTAATTCTATATATTATATAGTCCTTAGAGAAATAAGGAAATTACTTATGGAAAACAAAGTCAAACTGTGGAGGGGAAGTATTTGGCATCTTCCCCTAAAACTCTGATTGTGCCATACTAGGTCAAAAGCTCATCTGTAATACTTAGTGAGTTAATATTTACTCTCATTGATATTTTTGGAAATTGAATTTTATAAGCTAAAATTTTTACTTTAACTTCCTCTTCAGATTTTCTTTGTGACTTTGGGAAAACCATTGAACTGCTACCTTCCTGTTTCATCATTTATAACATTAATCTTCATTCATTTCATTAAAAAATATGGCTGCATGCCTTCTATGTACAAAGCAAATGGTGTACTGGTATGTCAGATACGTTGACAAATTTAGACATAAGCCTCACGGAACTTATTATCTTGAGAGAGAGGAAAATAATATGTATATAAATAATGTGTTCTCAGTGTATATAAAGAACGATTGTATAGGGTTGAATGTGACAAATGTCAGAATGAAGTTCAGATAAAGTACCACATAAATTCAGAGCAGGGCAAGATTATTTAACCTAGAGATAAATGAAAGGATTTTGGATGAGTTGAAATTTTATCTGGACATGAAAACACAGGTTGAATTTAAGCATACAGAAATGAGAAAGAAGCATATACCAGGCACAAGTAGGTGTCCATCAAGGAGTTCAGTTTTCCTGGAGCTTAAGATGCAAACAAATCAACCAAAAAACCAATAATAATTAAATTTGGACCAAATTGCAAGATGTGCTGATTGTCAGTGTTAGGAGTCCAAGATTTAATAAGACCCTGAAAGTTTTTGAGGCAGGGACAGAAATTACTCTTTTAGAAAGATTAAATCTGTTATATATATATATATATATATATATATACATACATATATATATATATATTTACATCTTTATATATATTAATTTATATATGAAAATTATATATATGTATGTATACACATATATATATATAACAGATTTAATCTTCCTAAAAGAGTATCTGTGTGTATATATATATATATCTTCACTAACTGGATGTATAAAGGAATTCCCAGAACACTCTTTACAAAGACTGGGAGAGAAGCATCTCCCTTTTTTCATCAACAACGTTATGTACTACTGTTTGCATTTATGGTAATACAAGATAATAAACATAATGAGTTCTATCATAGCTTATTTACCTGAATAATGAAACAATGCTTCCAGTAATAAATTATTTTACTGAGAAAGACAAGACTAGAGAAGAGGTGACAATAGATTTTTCCCAAGTAAATTAGTTACTAAAGGTATTAGACAAAAATTAGTTTTAGGATTTGAAGCATTGTATCACATGAGAATAAACAATACTAGATTAGTGGAAAATCAAATGGCATAGAGTTCATCTTGGAGTGAGCAAATTTATATGATTCCAAGAAGAAAATATATATGATTACAAGTAAGATCAATTTATCCAGACTCACATCAGCTGATGCTTCCTTTGCATTGTCAGTTGTGATCCCATTCAGTGTAATGTACTCAAATCTTCTTGCCCATTTCCCCATGCTTAAATTCCTTCATGTAAGCATCACAAATCTGAAAGGTGGCTTGTCAAAATGTTCTTCTATGACTTTTCTGTAAGATTTTGTTTTCTCCAGAAAAACTCAGAGGCATTTCAGTTCAGGCATTGAGGCTACCTAATTCCATACCCAGCCCATTATATATGGTCCATCTTTTCTGCTTCAAATAGCGTCTCACCTTGAAGTGCATTCCCTGTAATCATTTCCACGCATCTTTTCCTTACTTTGTTTTGAGGTCCGGGACCATGTCTTAAAAATATTTGTGTTTATCTTAACTGTTTTACATATGGTAGACACTGAAAACATTAGAAAATAAGTGAGTAAATGAATAAATGGCCCATTTGAGAATAAATACAACCTGAGGAAAAAATGCTATTTTCCAGCCCTTTCCCCAGACATGAGTATTTTGAAATCACACCATCTTCTCATTTTACATTGGAACAAAAACACTTCCAGTCCTTCATGTGGTTAGAAATCTAAACACTGCCAAAGATACATCTCTCATTTCACACTTGAGAAATGATGCAAAAGATCATTTTATCCCCCCAGGGCTTGAAATAATGGGTAGTCTTTGCATGTGTTCTGGTTGGAAAAAACTACAGATTACCTACTGTTCCTTTTAACCGTACTGATCCGGACACCACATCATCACCACTAAAAGCTTCATATTTTAACAAGAAGGAAAAAATAAAGTGAGAGCAAAAACACTTGTAAATGTGTTAACTGCTAAGTAAATGTCAATTATCCATTCAAGGTGGCAGTCAGATTCTTTTGCATACACCAAGTGCTTGGAATATGTTGTGTGAGGTTATCCACCTACAAACCAAGGCAGATTTTGTAAATTTCTCTTTCAAAGCATACCACATGCAAGATTTTAAACCAACTCTTCAGAAGGAAGGCACAATATAAATCCAGCAGATAAATAAATAAATAATGCTCGCAGACAGGGCTCCAGGTCATTTCTTTTTATCTCCTTCTGTTTTTGTTTTTAAGATTTAGATATTAGTTGTGTTGATTTTCCCCTTTTGCATACTTTATTAGCATTGATGAATTCTTATAAGATGATTTTTTTTTCAAATGCAAAAGATACAATTTTCTGAGTAGTACAATTATCAGTTTACTTAGGGAGCTTATAATAGTTGAGTAACTGATATAAGTATTGAATGAACTATTTTTAACAGTTTTTGGTAAAATGGAAACTCAAGGGATTATGTAAGAACTACGTTTACAGACTTGGAAACCATTTACTTGCTTCAGTGACCTTACGCTGGTTCCTCCATTATCTAAGCTTTCATGTCTTGTCTATAAAATTGTGATGACAAACCCTAATGCACAGGGTTGTCATGAGGATATGATTAAATTTACTGTTACACAGTAGGACTTTTCAACTGTGTTTTATTTTAGCCTAACCTAAATCAAACAGTTTAATGCAAATTAATCAGGTTCACTGTTACGGGGATCCAAATATGCTTTCAATGCAGTTGATTTTTGTCAAGCAAGTTCCATTATGAAGCCAACAGTGAATTCTATGTGGGTTCAATATAATTAGTATCTCTTAAAATTAATTTAAACTGAACATTATAAATGAGCACAATTAGTATTAAGAGAAAACTGTTGATAGTGTTCACTCATTAAATGAAGATGCATATTTAGGTCTTTTCTCCAGCTTAACTGTCAAACATTCTCTAAGTCAATGACTCACCTCCCTTGCTGCTATATCCAGAACACATTATGACATTATGCATAAGACACATCCCACACAGGCCTCTGTTGATGGTGATACTAGCTCCACAAAATGACTGAGGATTTTAGGCAAGAAGGTTGCTCAAATTTCACTGTATTTTCTTTTATACATTTTGATTTTTAAAGCATATGCATGTATAATATTTAAAATAACTAAAAAAAGAAAAAAGTTTCTGTCATCAAAGAGGTTAAGCTGGACGGGCTTCCCTGGTGGCGCAGTGGTTGAGAGTCCACCTGCCAATGCAGGGGACACAGGTTCGTGCCCCAGTCCAGGAAGATCTCACATGCCACAGAGCGGCTGAACCCGTGAGCCATGGCAGCTGAGCCTGCGCTTCCGGAGCCTGTGCTCCTCAACGGGAGAGGCCACAACAGTGAGAGGCCCACGTACCGCAAAAAAAAAAAAAAAAAAAAAAAAAGATGTTAAGCTGGAGTCAGAAAGATATTATGCACATAGGAAGTGCCCTAGCTTTGGCCTACTGCTCTGTTGTAGCCATCTTGAATGTCTTAATAAATGGTTGGATAAGGTGCTCTGAATTTCCTTTTTGCATTGGGCCTGCTTATTATATAGATGGACCTTCACATACATAAAGGTGGCATTATAAGGTAGAATGTGGTAAAAACAAAGTGAGTAGTACTCACAATCTTTGATAAGATGAAAAGAAAACCAAATACTGTGTCTAACTTGCTAAAGTAGGATGAAACAAGGTAAAAGGAACAGGTTATGCAAAGCATGTTGTTACTGCTGCAAATGGTCTAGTATTTAAAGTGCCTTTACTCATTTTCAAATAGACCAAGCCCTCTAATCCAACCAAAAGATGATTAGAATTCTACAGTTATGTTTTTCAACTTGGGTGCACTGACATTTTGAAGTAACATTTGTTCACTCAGACGGAATAGGTTCTGAAGTGCAAACTAATACCTATTAGTAATCAAGAGTGTGGGTGTTTTATTAACTTCATGAAAATTAATTCCCTTATCCTTTAAATTTAAATTTTCTACCCTTCTAATATGTTGCTACCACTGCCCTTTGGAAAGACCCCTTTGGGAATTGATCATGTTTATAATTCATGCAATAAGAGCAACTTGTTGTCAAATGACTGACAAGATACTGTCAGATGGGTCACTTCGTGGAACATTTGAACTTAATTGGTACGAATTGTCAAAATCTCAGAGATGCTTCGGAATGCAAGAGGTTATTGATCCAAGCCATCAAATTAAGCTGCACCAAGAAGAGATGCACCATTAAATCCACTTCTTGAAAATCATTATAGACCAAAGAACAGACTCTTGTAAAAACTGGAGGGATTTTTCAGCCCCAGTGCCCCCTTTGTTCATGCCCTTTTTCTAAATTATACACATACTGATTTGAACATGTGGACAGGATACGTTGTGCCTAGCTTTTCTTAAGAGAGAGACTGAAATTTGGGCCAAGTGATTTAAGAAGCGAAGCTATGGCAGCTGACTGTTTCAGCAAAGAGATATGTAGAGATGCCACTGTGGCAAATGGTGCTGAAAGGCACGAGAAAATTGGGACAGGAAAAGTGCTGGGCAACACACAGGATGATTGATGGCTTGCCTCTTTTGCTGGGTGCCATCTGTTGAAGAGTACAAGGAAGTAAGTGGATAGAGTGTAATTTTTAAATAGCCTGTTACTTTTATGAAATCAATCAATGTAATAGAACTTAAAAAGTACATGTCTACTTGCCCTCCCAGATTCCAGCCCTTTCCTTCTCCTGTCAAAAATATTTTTAGTAAGTAAAAAGAGGACTGATGCCATATGTGTTTTAATATGGTAATTTTTAAAGCTTATATTTTCTTTTCCTTACCAAGTCAAAGAAAATGAAAAATTTGATTGCATAGATTCTATTTCAAAAATCACTTAAGAAAAGATTTTCAGGACAAGTTACTTCCCATTTTGCAGTTGATTATTTCATTCACTCACACTCCCTGGTGTTCAAAGTTATAACTTTAATTTAGAATGGCAAATGAATAAGTCAAAATAAACTAATATCACTGTAGATTTTAGATAACGGGCTTGTAAAAATACCTTGTTATAACTGTCATTGATGGATCCTTAAGTTGAGTAAGCTTTCTTAATAACTTATACGTTTATTAAAACCTGCTTTAATTCCCAACACTTGCAACACATTTCTTCTCCCTCCCTAGACCTCCTAGAGAAAATAAAAGGATTTTATGTGTACATCCAAATCCACTGTTTAAAAGTCTTAAAGTCATATGAAACATTAAATTAACTTGAGGATATTTTTCAGTGAAATGTCACCAATGCTTTCTATATGAAGAGTACAGTAGAGAAGTCTCATATATTGATGGTGAGGCCCAGCCTATATTTCACAGGAAAATATTCATCATTATTGATGAAGAGGAAGTTGTGTATACATTTCCATAAGGAATTTGCATAAATCTCCACAGCAATAGGACTTTAAAATATTCTATGAATTTTTTCTCTTGCAAGCCAAGCTCCTACAATGAATTTAAAATAAGGTAAGTTAGGTCTGTGTTATAAAATGAAAATATATATTTTCAATTGCATGGGTTAGAAAATTCTTTCACTCATTTATTGAGGCTATGTACATTGATTTCAAATATTATAACGGGTCAATATCAGCATTAAGCCAGGATTTTAGCAGCTAATATGTAAAGATCAGCTCAGTACTATCAAAAGAAAATTAAAATTTATTAAATTCAATGCAACAATTTATAAGGATTAGGTCCTTGTTAAAAGGCAAAATTTCGGGCTTCCCTGGTGGCGCAGTGGTTGAGAGTCTGCCTGCCGATGCAGGGGACACGGGTTTGTGCCCCGGTCCGGGAAAATCCCACATGCCGCAGAGCGGCTAAGCCCGTGAGCCACGGCCACTGAGACTGCGCGTCCGGAGCCTGTGCTCCACAACGGGAGAGGCCACAACATTGAGAGGCCCACATACTGGGGAAAAAAAAAAAAGGCAAAATTTCATTAACTAGATAATTATAGCTAGAGAATAAAAGTTACCATAATACCTTTAATGAAGTTTTAAATGTATTGCTTTGGGCCTTGAAATAATCAGACAGTATCTTCTATGAATCTGGTTTTAAAACAAAATCTAGGACCTCTTTTGCTTCCTACTCTCAGTGTCTCACCAATGAAATGGAGTTTCTTTTAGATCAATCCTAAAGCTCTTATAATACAGAGGATAAAAATGAAATCATCAAAAATAAGAACTTAGTAAAATTACAAACCTAACTGTATACCACCAACCTGAAGAGCCAAAAGATACTTTTTTTCTAAAGACTCAGTAATTAAAGCCAGAATTTTTTTTTAAAGAAATTTTACATGTGAACAGAAATAAAGTTCAAAGCTAGTTCCTTCCCCTTCTAATGTCAGCAAGAGACTTCCAGAACGTGATCTTGCTTTGATTTACTCCAGCATGTTGGGCTGTGCTGAAATTAACTTTTATCAAAGCAGTTAATAATACATTAATACATTAATCCAGAACTATCCATTAATTCATTAAATATTTAATATTTATTGAGATTCTCTGCTAGGCAATGTGTCAGTATTTGGGCTTAGAGATATAAAAGATACAGTCCATATATACCATTGGAAAGAATTTAAAAAGTAAAAAGAGAAAATAAAAAATAAAATTTCATCCCAAACACCTGAAAATCATTTTCCTGATCTCTACCCTACTGGCTTGTTACTATTACTGTAAATACACATGTAAATAGATATGTAAATAAATAATTGTTATTCATGTGAGAAGTGGGATTACAGCCTCATATAGAAAACAAACAAATGTGAGATCAATTCCAGTGATGTGCACGTGTTTGTGGTTTCACAGCAGGAGTGTTGTTTGAAAGATTCTATTTGTGTGTTCCAAATTGCTGAGCTATATCTTTTTTTCTCTAACCAAAGGAATAAGCTGCTTTACTGGGAGGGTGGTAGATAATAGTCGTTGAACCGGAGAAAGCAGTTGAAAAGAGGAGGAAGTAAGAATAGAGCCTGGGAGAAAGAAAAGAGTATAGCTTTCTTATCAAAGTTCAGGGGTATGGTGGAGGAAGAGTATAAAGCATATACAGGGCTTCCCTGGTGGCACAGTGGTTGAGAGTCCGCCTGCCGATGCAGGGGACACGGGCTCGTGTCCCGGTCCAGGAAGATCCCACATGCCGCGGAGCGGCTGGGCCCGTGAGCCATGGGCACTGAGCCTGCACGTCCGGAGCCTGTGCTCTGCAACGGGAGAGGCCACAACAGTGAGAGGCCCACGTACCGCAAAAAAAAAAAAAAAAAATAGCATATACAAAATTATTCAGATTGTTACAAAACTAATAATGAACACATCTATTTGGAGCAGACAATAGCCTAGAATGACAAAGTTGGAAGAACAGGAGGGTTTTCTGTCTTGCTATTATTTTGTCCCCTTCTTTAATGCTTGCGGTGTGTGTATGTATACATATGCACCTGTGTTATTAAACAAACTTTCCTTCACAACCTAATTTTAAGAATGCATATAGGTAGGAAACATTGGCCTGTCCAGTATCATATCATTTGTAAGTGTCTTGGGCAGTGCTATACCATGATTGTGATATTGTGCTACAAACTAGGCTGACAATATAGAACAAGGAGGTCACAAGGAGTGTAAAAATAGACATAATGACAGACAAGGCTCAGAGAAGAACCATTGATGAGAAAACAGATAAGAAAGAACTTCTCTAACAAGGTGAGGTGAAATTATGCTAATAAATGAGAAAAAACACATGAATACAGTTAGATCTCTCCAAACACTTAGCAGAACACCTTATGCATGGTAGATGCTCAGTAAATACGTGTTAGCACATGGGCCTCAATTTTGGCCATAGTTCTACTCTACTGCACTATGCCAACCACATTCTCCACCCAATTCCCACTGAATCTGAGACCCTGGAACCCTACACCAACCACAGAGAAAGGGATGGGAAGGAGCAAGTGGACTTATTTTATTGTGTTTTTAATTAACTGATTCCATCCTTTGATTAAAACACTATATTATATTTTGAAAAAAATATAAGTAAAACTAAATTATTTTGCAAGTGTATTAGTAAAATATATTGAGATCAAAGTTATGATTTTAAGGAAATTGAGATTTTTATTCACAGATAGAATTATTTCTGTTATCAACAAAATAACATTTACAATTTTGTGTTGGAAATGAACTTTGATGATAGTGTCCATATACTACACGAAGAAACAAAGCAAGTTTTTAAAAATTTGACACAATGCAAAGGAAAAGTAGGTTCATTCTTAAAAGGTAGAGAGGAAACATTTCAACAATGTGTCCAATAAAAGAGATATGACAACCATAAAAGTGTTCGATGTGTGTAGCGCCAGGGCTTTATGAATAGATCATGTTTATGGACACAGAAAACATTTGTTTAAAGGAGTGTAATGACTCTTGAACTTAAGGCCCATTATTAAGCAAAATGGAGACTAGAGAAATGTTCTCAAAATGCAAATTGACTTTACTAGTTTTAGACCTCCAGAGTCCTATCCCTTAAGACATTAAGAACTGAACTGCAGATAAATTATGGATTATATTACCCATTTAAAAAACATGTGTCATTTAAATACATAAGACCAGATGACCCAAATTAAGTCAATCTAATTTCTATGACACATCCATTTTCTTTCCAGATGTTTCGATTTCCAACTGAATAATTTCTGGCAAGGTAACTGTGAACTACTGGTGTTATTTATTTATTTGTTAATTTAGTCATTTGTATATCTAATCATTTATTTTACTTTTAGCTGAATAATGAATTTTAACAATAACTTTTGGCAAGCTATGTAAAAACACTCTGACATATATATTTGCAAATATATATCACCAGATGCAATTGTAGGACTAATGTTGGAATTGAATAAGAAGCTGTGCATTCTTTGTGCCAGCTGAAGCTAAGACGACAGGCTTTATTTCAATTTAAATAAAACCTGAAGGTATTCCTGTGAAAAGCTGGCTCAAGCTGTCTGGCGTTCTGCCTAGAAGAGAATCTTTGATAGTGTTCTTCTTTAGACTATATTAACTTCGCCAGTTTTTCTTAGTTAACATTAAAATTTGAATGCTCCAAACAGTATAATTCACCTGGATTTTGCAATTGTTTCATCTACCTCCCTCCTTTCTCCCTTTTCTAAAAGTTCATTCAAATCAAGATCCTTGAATTCACAAAATGAATCATCTACACTTTGCTGACAGTTCTCCTTTTTGAATTCAATATTGTATTGTCATTCAGAACTGGGAAGAACCGTGTAATTACTTGCTACTACAGAACATGGAGCTCAGGGTAGTAAATATTCTTAAAACCTAATGGGGACATTTTAAAAATGTGTTTCTTTTTTTTTTTTTTTTTTCTTTTTTTCTTTTTGCGGTATGTGGGCCTCTCACTGTTGTGGCCTCTCCCGTTGCGGAGCACAGGCTCCGGACGCGCAGGCCCAGCGGCCATGGCTCACGGGCCCAGCCGCTCCGCGGCATATGGGATCCTCCCAGACCGGGGCACGAACCCGTATCCCCTGCATCGGCAGGCGGACTCTTAACCACTGCGCCACCAGGGAGGCCCAAAAATGTGTTTCTTAACTTTATTTTCATATAAGTTTTCAGAGGCTGGGGATTATCAGTCAAAGTGAAAGGTGGATTAAGAGGCATTTGTAGGTTCCAATCTGCTTATGATAAACAGTCTGCTTTATAGGAAGAAAGCACTCCCTCCACAAAAGTGCTCAGAACATATCAATGAAAAACAAAAAAAAAATCACAACCTCAAATAGACTAGCTTTTCACTTCTTGTTTGTTTGGGGCTCTTGGATTGTCATGTCCTGATGTTTGAGCAAAGTGATTTTGCCACACCCCAGAGTCACAACTTCTTGGGAGTTGCTGTTCTTTATACTGCATTCTATAGCCACCCCCTTCTAAGATGCCTTTAGAGAAGGTCACTCACAGATAATAAAACATTTCAAAAGCAAAGTTATTGAATTAATTTATCTGTGAATGTCTTTTGATACTGTGATGAGGCCCTGTGAGTTGCTTAAACAGATCTCTCAGTTATTTAAAACCATCTCATGGCTTACTATCTGCTCAATTCCCTTTGGCCTGCATTTAAGAAAACTCTGTTGCTCCCTTTTTCAGTGTGGTGTGGATAAAAACCATGAGAGTTCATCAAATATTTTATGTTTACTATGTATCTAGGGGTCTCTTCCAGTTTTGAAAGGAAAACTTCAGTTAAAAATGTAAAATTACCTTTGATTTCTCACCTTTTATCTGATAACTTTTGTTTCTGCTCTGAGATTTAGCTTCTGTCTCCTTTCCTTAACAGAGTAAGTTTTCAGTATAACAATTGCTGATCTACTCCTTAGTCTACGATTATTTTCCTCTTAGTATCACATTGCTTAAATTCCCTTTCCTCATTCAACTTACCTGGATTCTTTGCAATTTTTACAAACTTTCTGCAGCAAAGGTTTAGTTACCACTCACTGAGTGCTGGATATTATGATTTGGTGCTACAATAGATGCACTTTTAGTGACTGTGGTCTTTTGTTTGTTTGGTGTGTGTGTGTGTGTGTGTGTGTGTGTAATAGTAAAAATGTGAAATGAGTCAAGAGTTTTCATGTGTTGCTTCACCGTTTTTATTTTTTATTTTTCTGGCACTGAAAGACCCCTTAGCTTCTCCTAATCTGAATGGTCAAGGCTATACATACTCTTTCCAACCAAAAAGTATTTCTTACAAGAAGAAAACTATTACAGATTGCAGGTTAAGTATGGAATTTTCTTGTAGGTTATAAATATGGGTAAAGATATTACAGATATAACATAGACTTTTATACTCATTTGGCATAAACAAATAAGGATTTGTTGTAATTCAGAGTTTAATAATTGAATGCAACAAAATGTTGGCAACTGAATCAAAATAAAGGAATATACTGAAGTTCTATCTAACAGAATACTATTTCCATCATCTTTTAAATCAGCCTCACAGGATTACCAATCAGCATTTTTAAATGGTAAATATTGTAGATCAGTTCCTTCAAAAGCATTACCAGATAAAAGGATTTCAGTGTGGGTAATTCATTTGGAAGCATGGCGAAGGAATAAGGAAATGAGAAAAAAGTTATATTCTACAAATAATATCATCAAGAAAATGAAAAGACAATTTATTGCATGGGATAAAATATTTACCAGTCACATATCTAATAAAGGACTTGATCCAGAATATACAAAGGACACTTGCAACTCAATAATAAAATGACAAGTAACCCAATTAAAAGATGGAATATGTATTTTAATAGACACTACCCCAAAGATATTCAAATTATCGATAAGCACATGAAAAGATGCTCAACATCAATAGTCATTAGGGAAATGCAAATCAAAACCACAATGACACACTACTTCACATCCACTAGAATTGCTATAATCAAAAGGACAGACAATAACAAATGTGGGCAGGGATATAGAGATATTGACACTATTATACATTGCTGGGAGGAATGCAAAATAGCGCAGCCACTTTAGAAACCAGTCGGGTCATTTCTCAAAATGTTAAACAGAATATTACCATATGACACAGAAATTCCACACCTAGGTATATATCAATGAACAATGAAAACATAAATCCACATAAAAACTTGCACATAAATATTCACAAAAGCATTATTCACAATAGCCAAAAAGTGGAAACAACTCAAAACTCCATCAACTGATGAATAGATAAATAAAATGTGATACGTATATCTACATAATGAAATATTATTTAGCAATAAAAAGGAATGAAGCTCTGATACATGCTACAAAATGGTGGAATCTTGAAAACATTATGCTAAGTCAAAGAAGCCAGTCATAAAAGGATCACATACTGTATCTTTCCATTTTTATAAACTGTTAGACATCTATAGAAACAGAGAGTAGATCAGTGTTTGCCTAGGTCTGGGGCTGTAGAGAAAAATGGGTAGTGGCTGCATGTTGTGACAACAACAATGTCCCAGAACTAGATTTTGTTGATGGTTGCTCAACTTGGAAAACATACTATCAAAATTTTAAAAACCACAAGAACAACAACAAAAATTGAATTGTATACTTTAATTAGATAAAATGTATTATATGTAAATTATATCTCAATAAGGTTGTTTTGGGTTGTTTAAAGTAATTGTGAGTAAATAATAGCAATTACTATACTCAAATTTAATTAAACACAGAATAAAAAAATAGATATTTATATAAAGAAATCTTATTCTTAGCAGCTTGTGATTTAAATATTTTACAGTAGTTCTTCTATGTATAAAACTAAGGTCTAAAACAATATAAGTACATTTCTAAATATCCAAACAATTTCACTTAGAAACCCCATCATTTATAATTGTATCCTTTAGTAAACTATCCTATACAATTGCAATAATGGAAATCCCAGTGAAGTCTAGGAAAATGTCAAGGTCAGTGGTTTGTTGGGTTCTCTATCATTTTTTAATGGACCCATGGACAGGACAAGTAGACCAAAGGACAATCACACATTGTCAAAATCTGCCCTCTACGTATAGAAAGGCAGGGGAACATCAAAAGCTGCACCATGTCTTGCTTTGGCAGTGCTTTCCCAGGATGTCTTTATGCAGTCTTCCCATACACTAGAGCCTAGGGAAAATAACAAGATTAATCATCTATGGATTACTACATGAATGTGCTTCTTCACTGAAAATCATAAGCAAGTCTGAAATACACCACAAGAAATTCAATATAAAACTCTGGTAAATCTAACTTTCTATCATTGTCTTAGAAAACACTCTCCTTCAGACAGACATCACTAATTTTGTCTGCCTGTAAATTTAGGCTTAATTTTGACATCTAAGACTTTAGGACATGAAGCTAAAACCCAAGTCTGCCTAATTCATCTCTAATCTGAAGCCAAGGGCAGAAGACTACATCATGAGCTATTGTGGAAGAAAAAGCTCGAGTAAATCTCCTTAGAAATTTTTTCTCTCCATTTTTTTCAGGGACTCTCATAATCTTACCCAACAATAAATACACATGTGTTGATGAATAAACATCATATGCAAGCCTGGAATTTCCCTTTTAGAACTTAAGAACTTCCAAAAAGGTAGTAGCCTCTGCATAAAAAATATTTTTTTTTCATTTTTTTAATCTTTTGCAAATAGTAAGCAAAGTTACTTACATAATTCCATCAAGTTCTTGCATTAACACCAAAATGATAAACTTGCAATGATTGATTTTTTAAAAATTATTTTAAATTACAGAGTGAAATTTAATTGGTTCTCTGTCATAATTAACATATGGCTCCTTCAAGTAAGCATGGTGTTTCTGTTCAGTAAATAACACTATGTTCAATAGAACAATTTATTCTAACATGGAAATAGCCTTAATTATGCTGTAATATTATGTCCAACAACATATATAAGACCATGCTTCTTAACCAATACAGTAGGATGACAGAGAAGAAACTACATAGTGAACAACCTTATTCATGTATTTATTTACTTACATCTGCTGCATTCCCTAAAAAGGATTTTTGCCTACTTATAAAAAGATTGTGAGTGGGCAAGGAGGGTTTGTGAAGACATGTGAACACTTTAAATTTGGAAAGAAAAAATAGATAGTGTAAAGATGTAATGTTTAGAGCAGGTTGGCTGATGAACACAGATCTTATTTTCACTGGAATCTTATCCAAACATTATTCATGCCAGGAGGTAAATAATTATCAAGGATCCATTAGACAAATCAGGTGTCAGTGAAAGCTTTCAGCAACACCTTGGCAATCCTAGAAATCATTTTTACATCAGGTTTGAAAGAAATAGATCCTGTCAGTGCTTTCCCTCAGCTCCCTAACTTAAAGAGTGTGCTGCTGGGAAGAAACTTAAATTGGCCCTGTTGCCTTAAATATAATAGTGACAAGACTTTTCTTTCTAAAAGTGCCATCTCTTGACCTTGAGTTTCACAAACTTACATTATCCAGCTACAAAGTGCTTGAACAACTTTCTGATGTCTCAACTCCTTAGTTTTCTCTCCTAAAAATGGTGACAATATCTATTCCATCAGTAACACAACACAATAGCGTGAATATAAAAAAAAGTGTAACTAGCAAACTGTTGGTGTAGGCTATTAAAATAATTTACTTTTACATAATCATTTACTTTCTGTAAATTGATTTCATGTGCACCCTCGAAGCAACTACAGGAGATCTAAAGAGAAGACCCATAGATTAGAAAACTTGCTATAGCCCACATTGTACAGGAGAGCAATAGAGATAGAGGGCCCCCTCTGCCAGTCACTTAATTATAAATTAGCATTTGCATCACTTTAGAGTCTATGAAGGGTTTCATATACAAATATCTCATTTAATTACCTCACAGCTCCGAAAGAACTTTAATATATCAATTTGTAGATAATAATAGCTGCTGAAATGTCTTAATTACTTAAAACCTGGTATTGTTCTAAGCACTGTATATATGCAAGTATTAACTATTTTATTATCACAACAATCCTATGGAGTAGACATTATAATTCCTCCTATTTACAGATGAGGAACTTAAGTAGAGAACTACTAACTAACCAGATCAAAGTCATCAATTAAATAAACAGGAGATATCAAAGCCAGGACCCATGCCCCTAAGTGCTGGATGGCTGCTCTGTGGTACAGATGAAGCTAAGATTCAAGCTGCAATATTTCATCTAAGTTCATTAGCTGGTCTGCATTAAAAGTCTACAACCTTAACTTTGAATCATTTTGCCTTTCTTGAAAGCAAAGTGTTTGTGTGTATATACATAATGTTGTCATTAAAATGAGAATTAACGGGGAGGGGGAATGGCTCCATTGATATGATTATAATGAAAATGATATATAGCATTCACATTTCCAGCCAGTACACATTCTGATTTTCTCAAATCTTATATGAGAGTATATAGTCCTCTAATGTAATATTAAAAGTAATGTAAAATACATAGAAATCTTTATCTTCCAGAAAATTTAATGTTTTATGTTTAGTTTATGCCCTTTGACTGGTTTTTTACATCAATTTTTTTTCCTGGAAAATCATGCCATTTTTCTTGCTTCTAGTTACTGGTTCAGTAGAAGTTGGCTTTTTGTTATGTAATTATATTCAATGTTTAATTATTTCCCAAAAAGTATAAAATAATCTTAAAAGAACAAAAGATATTCTTATCAAATCCTCAACACTCAGATTAAAGCAATTGTTTTAAATGTTCAACAAGTACTTGGTCCAAAATACATACAACTATGAGAATATGATGGTATTTATTTAAAAATAAATAAATATAGACACTGTCATTGGAAGCAATTTTAGTATATCACTTGAAGAATATTCCACTTAAAATTCTGTTTTACCAATTTGGTTGATTTAATCCTGTTTTATATTCAGATAAACTAGCTGTTATTTACTGTCTGCATACTAGCTCTTCCACAGGCAAATACAATTCACTTTTTTTTTTACTTTCTCCCTGCTGAGTTAGTCCACAGTTATTAACAAATCAGAAATAGAAGTAAGCCCATCTAAACAAAGGTAATATAGATTGAACTAAAATTTGTAAATTATTTCATAAAACAAAGGACAAAAAATCTGCTGAGAAGATGTTTGTTTTCTGCTCAGAGGTTCTATACCTTACACACACAGTCTGACTTTGATCATGCCATTTTCCTCCAGTGGGATAGATGGCTAAGAGGTCAGAGGCCAATTTACAACTATAAGAATGTAATTAACTTGCAGAAAGAAGGCAGTGGGAAAGGTAGTACTGCTCTTCCAGAAAAGTGTATGTGGTAGCTTGTTATGCTCAACAATTTAGGTTAACATAGCAGAAAAACTCACTAATCCCAAATGAATCTTTGGAAGAAACCCTCATGGTCATAGGGGGTTTCTCTCAGTAAACCCAACAAATGGTGTATGTAAAGCTTGGTCTCCAATGCTGTTGAATCTGGAAAACAAACCTATTATCTGGCTCATTTTCTAGAAATAGGAGAGAAAAATAACGTTGTCGGTTTCTGCTGAAAAGTTTGAGTAGGAGAAAAAGCAACTGAAGATCACAAGATTTTTTCTATAATTTTTTAATAGACACTGTAGTTTTTTATTCACCTTTGTGAAGTTCTCCCTTCACTCCCTTTATGATAAATGCTGCTGTAAAAGATGTAAAGAGGAAACTGACATTAATCTTGTTATTCCTGGTTTTGGAGAGGCACAGACACAAACAGTTTAGATGAAGTTATTAAAAAAAAAATCTCTGTTATGCTAAACCAAGGCTGGATATCTTCTATCCTGTAGAGGAATTACAACAAAGATCTCAGCTTCTATAAGCAAGGATCCATGAGTCTAGAAAGCAAAACGATTCTCCCAAACCAGTGATGCTTAAAGGTTGAAAGGGTTATTGGTATCCACACTAGATCCGACCTCCTATTTCCAGAGTGGATGGGCATGACTGGAAATCCAGGAGCTCCAAAAGATAGATAGTAACCTCAAGAAGGAAAAATATTTTCTGATAAACATTTCTCTATAGACAATGGTGACTTCAAGCCACTAACAATGCAGTGTGCTCACAGGTGAGAAATTTTCCACCTTTTCGGTCAGATCAACTTTTACTTGTAGTTCAAAATTCTTGTTTAGATATTGCAGTGTGTTGAATAATGTTTCCCCAAAATCAATGTCCACCAGAAGCTCAGAATGTGGCTTTATTTGGAAATAAGGACTTTGCAGATGTAATTAATTAAGTTGAGGGGGAGGCTAAATCCAATGACTGGTGTCCTTGTAAGAAGAGGAAAGAACATGCAGAGAAACACATAGGGAAGAAAGTCATGTGAAGATGAAAGCAGAGATTGGAGTGATGCAGGTGCAAGCCAAGAATTGCTGGGAGGCAACCAAAAGTAGGAACGGGCAAGGAAGCATTCTTGCCTAGAGCCTTCAGAGGGAACATGGCCCTGTTGACACCTTGATTTTGGATTTCTTACCTCCAGAACTGAGAAAATGAATTTCTGTTGTTTTAAGTCACCTGTTCTGTTGTAATTTGTTACAATTGTCCTAGGAAACCAATACAGATATTATGCCATGTCTTCAAGGAAGTCTTCTTTAACTGTCCCCTACTTCATCTCACTACCCCAGCTGACCTAGACGTTTATTCCACGTTATCACATGTCCTTTTCTTCTGTCATATTTTAATGAAATTTTCCATTTATTTGAATTTCTTTTCATAAAACTGTAAGATAATTGAGGTCATAAATTTTGTCTCATTTATTCTTACATTCCCAGAACTTAGATTGGGAACAGATAGTCAAAATAAACACAGAATGAATGGCTGACTTTCTATTGTAATTAAATCATTAACTACATTATTTTGAGTGTTTTCTACATATGTCCACTGAGATTAGCATTATCTTATTTAATTCATAGTAAATGTCATCATCATCTGTACACAACAATTATTGATCAAGCTAGGTGCTGAGAATACAATAAACCAAACAGACATGATCCTTGACTTTGAAACAATCTAATAGCATGGATTAAAAAGAAAAAAGAAATCAAAGCTTAGATAAATGAGGCAACTTGCCCTTGTGTTCAAACTAAGGTCAGATAGATTCCAAAACTTTTACTTTTAACTACTTGGATATCAGTGTCTTTCCCCAAGAAAAGGCAATCCTTTCTATGTAAATTTCCATCATGTTTGGAAAGAGGTTGCCAGTACTAACTGGTAAGTGCTGGCATTGGGTTTCATGTATGGCTAAACTGTATTCATATGGTGGCTGTCAAATTGTGTCACATATGATAATCACCAGAGATTCTTTGGACCCACATGGAAGAGGTCTGGGTTGAAATTCAAAGATGCATCATTTTAACAATCTTATTGGTGATTTTGATTTCACCTATGCCTTTAAGAAACACAAAACTTCTGGAATTCTAAAGACACTCTTAAAGGAACATGTGATGTTTGTTCCCATCTATATATATCTTTGTTTGTGCCATTATTATACCATGGAATGTGCTATCAATTTTTCTCTACCAATACTAAAAGATGTTCTTCAAATTCATGTTCAATTCTCACAAATTTTCTTAACTATTTCAACATCACACTAATCATTTCTGCTCTGATTGCATAAGACTTATGCAATTGCAATTTTGTTCTATTTTTGCCATTTTTCCTCAGTAAACTAAATATTTATTGATAATCAACTACCTAGGAATAGTTTCTTTTGTATCAACTTAGTGATACTGGTTTATAGAAATTGTTCTAACAAAAAAATGTAGGAATTATAAAGAATTATAACTAGTATTGTGCCTGTTTCAAAAATATTCTTGAAAAATTTAGTATTCATACATAATATTCTTTTGCCTGAGGAGGCTGTTAAGCCCAAGTAATATAATTGTATGTGCTAAGAGTGTTTCCAATTGTATATATATATATAAAACCAAACACCATAGTAACAGAAAGTTTCATTAGTTCATATTGATGACATAGGTAAAAAAAGAGAGTGCTTAGAAGAATCTTGGTGAGACTGATTTCTTCATAAACAGCTTGGAAAACAAGCCCCTTTTAAATGAAATATTAATAGTATAAAATATATTGAATATTGCAACCAGACTGAATTTAAAAATGTGGGTTTCATTGACATTAATGAGTGGCAGGGGTGGAAAAACTTTTCTAATTCAAAAATGTATACTGTTCTTTATATATCTACCCTTCCATCAGTCAGCCCTCCTGAACCTTGGTTTAAAAAATTGATTTTGCTTTTGCACTCTTAAATACAAACAATGATCTCCTTTTGCTTTCCACCCACAGCTGCAGAATCCCACCTGGATTACTCTAGTGATTTATTGAAAATGAGCACATTGGTCTTCCTTTACTCTTCCTTTCTTGGCTTTATGGAGGTACTTCCTGGACCCAACTCCAGCAGCAGTATCTGATATTTAAAACCCTATGGAGACTGAGTCTCCCTGGTTGAAAATAAATTGTTGCTCATTTTGGTTAAGCTCAGTTGGTTTTCTAGAACAGGACTGAGCTTCATGGTGATGTCATGACCACTCAGTTCCTAGCGGAAGAAACTGATTGATTGATCTTGCTCAGAAAGTCAGAGGAGCAATGCACAAATCATAAGACATGAGCCAGGGTGGGATTCCTGGACTGACTTTGAGCCGAGATTTAAATCCCTGGCAAAAAGGAAAACACAACAATTGTGATAATAAGTGCCTTTGTAGGGTGGCTTCTTCAATTGTAGCAGGTCATGACACAGAAACACTCTAAACAGCATGTATCAGGTAAAATAATTGCTGCTAGGCCACTTACAGAAAATTCTGAAAAAAAATATTTCTTCAAAAACCATATCATCTTTCTTAAGTGAAATATACACCTAATTTTTAAAGGCATCTGTCCAACTTTGTAATGTCTTGCATACTACCCAGTTACCAAACATGTATAAATGAGAACATTTTCAAATAAAATGGCTCACAACCAACAAAAGTCTTTCCCAACTTATGTTGACATTGACATTTTTAGATGCAGAAGTTGAATCTGAAAAAAGCATTTGGGATTGCCTCTTCCCATATGGAGAGCAAGGATATCAGAACTAATCCCTAAGGCTGGTCTAATATTTCACTCCCTCACTTACTGATTTTTTCATCATCTCTCAAGTGAAAGGCATGTACTAGAGCTTGGGGCCACAATGGTGAGTAAAATATTCCCCACCATCAAGAGTTAGTCAACTATATACTAAGGTATACTTAATACAGTTCGATGAATATTATAATATAGATAGAGAAAAACTGCTATGGGCACATATGAAGAAAGTTCCAGTATTATCCACCACTGAGTAGAAACCTGTATAAGGGGCACCTCACAAAGGCTGGAGTAGGTGATGGGGTGAGAGAAGTTTTTTTTAGGAAAAGAAAAATGGCTGTTTCATAATCATCATCCAATTTACTATGAAACATTCTACCTTTACCAGACTGATTAATGTTAAATTAGGCCTTTTATAATTGTTCTAAGAATTGCATTTCCTTTAGACATCAACAGAATGTTTTCCTTGAAGTTTCTTTCTGAAATAAAGTTAAAATTATTTTTCTGTGTTAAAACATAAAACCTGATTTGAACAGATAATAGTAATTTTTTTATTTTAATAAATAAAAATATTTCTTTTTTCAGGGCAAGAATTTGTAACTTTACTCAGGTTGAAGTTTTCAAAAGGCAATTGGTAGAATCCGATGAACCCTTCAGGATACCTAAATCTCTACTTCTTTTTTTTTTTTTTTTATACATCTTCATTGGAGTATAATTGCTTCACAATGCTGTGTTAGCTTCTGTTGTTCAACAAAGTGAATCAGCCATATGCATCCATATATCCCCATATACCCTCCCTCTTAAGCCTCCTTCACACATGCCCAATTCCACCCCTCTAGGTGGTCGCAAAACACTGAGCTTATCTCCCTGTGCTATGCTGCTGCTTCCCTCTAGCTACCTAATTTACATTTAGTAGTGTATATATGTCGATGCTACTCTCACTTTGCCCCAGCTTCCCACTCCCCTCCACGCCCCGTGTCCTCAAGTCCATCTCTATATCTGCATCTCTTTCTTTTTTATCATCTTTATTGGAGTACAATTGCTTTACAATTCTGTGTTAGTTTCTGTTTTATAACAAAGTGAATCAGCTTTACATATACATATATCCACATACCTCATCTCTCTTGCGTCTCCCTTCCACTCTCCCTGTCCCACTCCTCTAGGTAGTCACAAAGCACCGAGCTGATCTCCCTGTGCTATGTGGCTTCTTCCCACTAGCTATCTATTTCACATTTGGTAGTGTATATATGTCCATGCCACTCTCTCACTTTGTCCCAGCTTACCCTTCCCCCTCCCTGTGTCCTCAAGTCCATTCTCTATGTCTGTATCTTTATTTCTGTCCTGCCCCTAGGTTTTTAAGAATCTTTTTATTTTTTATTTTTTAGATTCCATATATATGTGTTACCATACGATATTTGTTTTTCTAATTCTGAATGACTTCACTCTGTATGACAGACTATAGGTCCATCCACCTCACTACAGATAACTCAATTTCATTTCTTTTTATGAGTAATATTCCATTGTATATATGTGCCACAACTTCTTTATCCATTCATCTGTCGATTGCTTCCATGTCTTCGCTGTTGTAAATTGAGCTGCAATGAACATTGTGATACATAACTCTTTTTGAATTATGGTTTTCTCAGAGTATATGCCCAGTAGTGAGATTGCTGGGTCGTATGGTAGTTCTATTTGTAGGTATTTTTTTTTTTTTTTTTTTTTGCG
Source organism: Mesoplodon densirostris (assembly GCF_025265405.1). Taxonomy (NCBI): domain Eukaryota; kingdom Metazoa; phylum Chordata; class Mammalia; order Artiodactyla; family Ziphiidae; genus Mesoplodon; species Mesoplodon densirostris. The sequence goes on from NC_082662.1 coordinate 71,856,580, forward strand.
GTATGCGGGCCTCTCACTGTTGTGGCCTCCCCCGTTGCGGAGCACAGGCTCTGGACGCGCAGGCTCCGGACGCGCAGGCTCAGCGGCCATGGCTCACGGGCCCAGCCGCTCCGCGGCATATGGGATCCTCCCAGACCGGGGCACGAACCCGTATCCCCTGCATCGGCAGGCAGACTCTCAACCACTTGCGCCACCAGGGAGGCCCCTATTTGTAGTTTTTGAGGAACTTCCATACTGTTCTACATAGTGGCTGTATCAGTTTACATTCCCACCAACAGTTCAAGAGGGTTCCCATTCCCCCACACCCTCTCCAGCATTTAATGTTTGTAGATATTTTGATGATGGCCATTATGACCTGTGTGATGTGATATCTCATTGTAGTTTTGATTTGCATTTCTCGAATGATTAGTGATGTTGAGCATCCTTTTATGTGTTTGTTGGCAAACTGTATATCTTCTTTGGAGAAATGCCTATTTAGGTCTTCTGCCCATTTTTGTATTGGGTTGTTTGTTTGTTTGATATTGAGCTGCATGAGCTGCTTGTAAATTCTGGAGATTCATCCTTTGTCAGTAGCTTTGTTTGCAAATATTTTCTCCCATTCTGAGGGTTGTGTTTTCGTCTTCTTTATTGTTTCCTTTGGTGTGCAAAAGCTTTTAAGTTTCATTAGGTCCCATTTGTGTATTTTTGTTTTGATTTCTATTTCTCTAAGAGAAGGGTCAAAAATGATCTTGCTGTGATGTGTCATAGAGTGTTCTGCCTATGTTTCTTTCTAAGAGTTTGATAGTGTCTGGCCTTTCATTTAGGTCTTTAATCCATTTTGAGTTTATTTTCATGTATGGAGTTAGGGAGTGTTCTAATTTCATTCCTTTACATGTAGTTGCCCAGTTTTCCAAGCACCACTTATTGAAGAGTCTCTCTTTTCTCCATTGTATATTCTTGCCTGCTTTATCAAAAATAAGGTGACCATATGTGCTTGGGTTTATCTCTGAGCTTTCTATCTTGTTCCATTGATCTATATTTCTGTTTTGTGCCAGTACCATACTCTCTTGATTACTGTAGCTTTGTTGTATAGTCTGAAGTCAGCGAGCCTGATTCCTCCAGCTCCATTATTCATTCTCAAGAATGCTTTGGCTATTTGGGGTCCTTTGTATTTCAATACAAATTGTGAAATTTTATGTTCCAGCTCTGTGAAAAATGCCAGTGGTAGTTTGATAGGGATTGGATTGAATCTGTAGATTGCTTTGGGTATTATAGTTATTTTCACAATGTTGATTCTTCCAATTCAAGAACATGGTATATCTCTTCATCTGTTTGTATCATCTTTAATTTTTTCATCTGTGTCTGATAGTTTTCTGCATACACGTTTTTGTCTCCTTATGTAGGTTTATTCTTAGTTATTTTATTCTTTTTATTGCAATGGTAAATGGGAGTGTTCCTAAATTTCTCTTTCATATTTTTCATCATTACTGTATAGGAATGCAAGAGATTTCTGTGCATTAATTTTGTATCCTGCTACTTTATCAAATTTGTTAATTAACTCTAGTAGTTTTCTGGTAGCATCTTTAGGATTCTTTAGGTATACTATCATGTTATATGCAAGCATGACAGCTTTACTTCTTCCCTTCCAATTTGGATTCCTTTTATTTCTTTTTCTTCTTTGATTGCTGTGGCTAAAACTTCCAAAACTATGTTGAATAATAATGGTGAGAGTGGACGACCTTGTCTTGTTCCTGATCTTAGTGGAAATGGTTTCAGTTTTTCACCATTGAGAACGATGCTGGCTATGGGTTTGTCATATATGGAATTTATTTTGTTGAGGTAAGTTCCCTCTACGCCTACTTTCTGGAGGGTTTTTTTCATATATGGGTGTTTAATTTTGTCAAAAGCTTTTTCTGCATCTATTGAGATGATCATATGGTTTTCCTCCTTTGATTTGTTAATATGGTTTATCACATTGATTGATTTGCATATATTGAAGAATCCTTGCATTCCTGGGATAAACCCCACTTAATCATGGTGTATGATCCTTTCAGTGCTGTTGGATTCTGTTTGCTAGTATTTTGCTAAGGATTTTTGCATCTATGTTTATCAGTGATGTTGGCCTGTAGTTTTCTTTCTTTGTGACAGCTTTGTCTGGTTTTAGTATCAGGGTGATGGTGGCCTTGTAGAATGAGTATGGGAGTGTTCCTCCCTCTGCTATATTTTGGAAAATTTGAGAAGGGTAGGTGTTAGCTCTTCTCTAAATGTTTGATAGAATTGGCCTGTGAAGCCATCTGGCCTTGGGCATTTGTTTGTTGGAAGATTTTTAATCACAGTCTCAATTTCAGTGCTTGTGATTGGTCTGTTTATATTTTCTGTTTCTTCCTGGTGCAGTCTCGGGAAGTTGTGCTTTTCTTAGAATTTGTCCATTTCCTCCAGGTTGTCTATTTTATTGGCATATAGTTGCTTGAGGTAATCTCCCATGATCCTTTGTATTTCTGTAATGGCAGTTGTTACTTCTCCTTCTTCATTTCTAATTCTATTGATTTGAGTCTTCTCCCTTTTTTTTGTAGTGAGTCTGGCTAATAATTTATCAATTTTGTTTATCTTCGCAAAGAACCAGCTTTTAGTTTTATTGATCTTTGTTATTGTTTCCTTCATTTCTTTTTCATTTATTTCTGTTCTGATCTTTATGATTTCTTTCCTTCTGCTAACTTTGGGGTTTTTTGTTCTTCTTTGTCTAATTGCTTTAGGTGTAAGTTTAGATAGTTTATTTGAGATGTTTCTTGTTTCTTGCAGTAGCGTTGTATTGCTATAAACTTCCCTCTTAGAACTGCTTTTGCTGCATCCCATAGGTTTTGGGTCATCGTGTTTTCATTGTCATTTGTTTCTAAGTATTTTTTTTATTTCTTCTTTGATATCTACAGTGATCTTTTGGTTATTAACTAGTATAATGATTATCCTCCACGTGTTTGTATTTTTTACAGATATTTTTTCCTGTAATTGATATCTAGTTTCATAGCATTTTGGTCTGAAAAGATACTTGTTACAATTTCAATTTTCTAAAATTTACCAAGGGTTGATTTGTGACCCAAGATATGATCTACCTCTTAGAATGTTCCATGAGCACTTGAGAAGAAAGTGTATTCTTTTGGTTTTGGATGGAATGTCCTATAAATATCACTTAAGTCCATCTTGTTTAATATATCATTTAAAGCTTGTGTTTCCTTATTTATTTTCACTTTAGATGATCTGTCCATTGGTGAAAGTGGGGTGCTAAAATCCCCTACTATGACTGTGTTACTGTCAGTTTTCTCTTTTATGGCTGTTAGCATTTTCCTTACGTATTGAAGTGCTCCTTTGTTGAGTGCATAAATATTTACAATTATTATATCTTCTTCTTGGATTGATCCCTTGATCATTATGTAGTGTCCTTCTTTGTCTCTTGCAATAGTCTTTATGTTAAAGTCTATTCTGTCTGATATGAGAATTGCTATTCCAGCATTCTTTTGATTTCTATTTGCATAGAATATCTTTTTCCATACCCTCACTTTCTGTCTGTATGTGTCCTTAGTTCTGAAGTGGGTCTCTTGTAGACAGTAAATATACAGGTCTTGTTTTTGTATCCATTCAGCCAGTCTATATCTTTTGGTGAGAGCATTTAATCAATTTACATTTAAGGTAATTATCGATATGTATGTTCCTATTACCATATTCTTAATTGTTTGGAGTTTGTTATTGTAGGTCTTTTCCTTCTCTTGTGTGTCCTGACGAGGGAAGTTCCTTTAGCATTTGTTGTAAAACTGGTTTGGCCTAGTTTTGGAAGTTTTAGCCACAGCAATCAGAGAAGAAAAGGAAATAAAAGGAATCCAAATCGGAAAAGAAGAAGTAAAGCTGTCACTGTTTGCAGATGACATGATACTATACATAGAGAATCCTAAAGATGCTACCGAAAAACTACTAGAGCTAATCAATGAATTTGGTAAAGTAGCAGGTTACAAAATTAATGTACAGGAATCTCTGGCATTCCTGTACACTAATGATGAAAAATCTGAAAATGAAATCAAGAAAACACTCCCATTTACCATTGCAACAAAAAGAATAAAATATCTAGGAATAAACCTACCTAAGGAGACAAAAGACCTGTATGCAGAAAATTATAAGACACTGATGAAAGAAATTAAAGATGATACAAATAGATGGAGAGATATACCATGCTCCTGGATTGGAAGAATCAATATTGTGAAAATGACTCTACTACCCAAAGCAATCTACAGATTCAATGCAATCCCTATCAAACTACCACTGGCATTTTTCACAGAACTAGAACAAAAAATTTCAAAATTTGTTTGGAAAAACAAAAGACCCCGAATAGCCAAAGCAATCTTGAGAACGAAAAAAGGAGCTGGAGGAATCAGGCTCCCTGACTTCAGACTATACTACAAAGCTACAGTAATCAAGACAGTGTGGTACTGGCATAAAAACAGAAAGATAGATCAGTGGATCAGGATAGAAAGCCCAGAGATAAACCCACGGACATATGGCCAACTTATCTTTGATAAAGGAGGCAGGAATGTACAGTGGAGAAAGGACAGCCTCTTCAATAAGTGGTGCTGGGAAAACTGGACAGGGACATGTAAAAGTATGAGATTAGATCATTCCCTAACACCATACACAAAAATAAGCTCAAAATGGATTAAAGACTTAAATGTAAGGCCAGAAACTATCAAACTCTTAGAGGAAAACATAGGTAGAACACTCTATGACATAAATCACAGCAAGATCCTTTTGGACCCACCTCCTAGAGAAATGGAAATAAAAACAAAGATAAACACATGGGACCTAATGAAACTTCAAAGCTTTTGCACAGCAAAGGAAACCATAAACAAGACCAAAAGACAACCCTCAGAATGGGAGAAAATATTTGCAAATGAAGCAACTGACAAAGGATTAATCTCCAAAATTTATAAACAGCTCATGGAGCTCAATAGCAAAAAAACAAACAACCCAATCCAAAAATGGGCAGAAGACTTAAATAGGCATTTCTCCAAAGAAGATATACAGACTGCCAACAAACACATGAAAGAATGCTCAACATCATTAATCATTAGAGAAATGCAAATCAAAACTACAATGAGATATCATCTCACACCAGTCAGAATGGCCATCATCAAGAAATCTAGAAACAATAAATGTTGGAGAGGGTGTGGAGAAAAGGGAACACTCTTGCACTGCTGGTGGGAATGTGAATTGGTACAGCCACTATGGAGAACAGTATGGAGGTTCCTTAAAAAACTAAAAATAGAACTACCATATGATCCAGCAATCCCACTACTAGGCATATACCCTGAGAAAACCATAATTCAAAAAGAGACATGTACCAAAATGTTCATTGCAGCTCTATTCACAATAGCCCGGAGCTGGAAACAACCTAAGTGTCCATCATCGGATGAATGGATAAAGAAGATGTGGCACATATATACAATGGAATATTACTCAGCCATAAAAAGAAACGAAACTGAGCTATTTGTAATGAGGTGGATAGACCTAGAGTCTGTCATACAGAGTGAAGTAAGTCAGAAAGAGAAAGAGAAATACCGTATGCTAACACATATATATGGAATATAAGAAAAAAAAATGTCATGAAGAACCTAGGGGTAAAACGGGAATAAAGACACAGACCTACTTGAGAATGGACTTGAGGATATGGGGAGGGGGAAGGGTAAGCTGTGACAAAGCGAAAGAGAGGCATGGACATATATACACTACCAAACGTAGGGTAGATAGATAGTGGGAAGCAGCCGCAGAGCACAGGGAGATCAGCTCGGTGCTTTGTGACTGCCTGGAGGGGAGGGATGGGGAGGGTGGGAGGGAGGGAGATGCATGAGGGAGGGGATGTGGGAACAGATGTATATGTATGACTGATTCACTTTGTTATAAAGCAGAAACTAATAAAAAAATAGAAAAAAAAAGAAATCTAGAAACAATAAATGCTGGAGAGGGTGTGGAGAAAAGGGAACACTCTTGCACTGCTGGTGGGAATGTGAATTGGTACAGCCACTATGGAGAACAGTATGGAGGTTCCTTAAAAAACTAAAAATAGAACTACCATATGATCCAGCAATCCCACTACTAGGCATATACCCTGAGAAAACCATAATTCAAAAAGAGACATGTACCAAAATGTTCATTGCAGCTCTATTCACAATAGCCTGGAGCTGGAAACAACCTAAGTGTCCATCATCGGATGAATGGATAAAGAAGATGTGGCACATATATACAATGGAATATTACTCAGCCATAAAAAGAAACGAAACTGAGCTATTTGTAATGAGGTGGATAGACCTAGAGTCTGTCATACAGAGTGAAGTAAGTCAGAAAGAGAAAGAGAAATACCGTATGCTAACACATATATATGGAATATAAGAAAAAAAATGTCATGAAGAACCTAGGGGTAAAACGGGAATAAAGACACAGACCTACTTGAGAATGGACTTGAGGATATGGGGAGGGGGAAGGGTAAGCTGTGACAAAGCGAAAGAGAGGCATGGACATATATACACTACCAAACGTAGGGTAGATAGATAGTGGGAAGCAGCCGCAGAGCACAGGGAGATCAGCTCGGTGCTTTGTGACCGCCTCGAGGGGAGGGATGGGGAGGGTGGGAGGGAGGGAGATGCATGAGGGAGGGGATGTGGGAACAGATGTATATGTATGACTGATTCACTTTGTTATAAAGCAGAAACTAATAAAAAAAATAGAAAAAAAAACTGGTTTGGTGGTGTTGAATTTTCTTAGCTTTTATTTGTCCATGTTGTTTTTAATGTCTCCATAAAATCTGAATGAGATCCTTGCTGGGTAGAGTAATCTTGGTTGCAGGTTTTTTCCCTTCATCACTTTCAATATGTCCTGCCACTCCCTTCTGTCTTGCAGAGTTTCTGCTGAAAGGTCAGCTGTTAACTTTATGGGGATTCCCTTGTATATTATTTGTTATTTTTCCCTTGATGCTTTTAAATTTTTTCTTTGTATTTAATTTTTGATAGTTTGTTTAATATGTGTCTTGGCGTGTTTCTCCTTGGCTTTATCTTGCATGGGACTGTCTGTGCTTCCTGGACTTGATTAACAATTTCCTTTCCCATATTAAGGAAGTTTTGAACTATAATCTCTTCAAATATTTTCTGAGTCCCTTTCTTTTTCTCTTCTTCTTCTGGGACCCCTATAATTCGAATGTTGGTTCAGTTAATATTGTCCCAGAGGTCTAAAAGTCTCTCCTCAATTCTTTTCATTCTTTTTTCCTTATTCTACTCTGCAATAATTATTTCCAATAATTTATCTTCCAGGTCACTTATCTGTTCTTCTGCCTTAGTTATTCTGCTATTGATTCCTTCTAGAGAATTTTTAATTTCATTTATTGTGTTGTTCATCATTGTTTGTTTGCTCTTTAGTTCTTCAAGGTCCTTGTTAAACGTTTCTTGTGCTTTCTCCATTCTATTTCCAAGATTTTGGATCATCTTTACTATCATTAATCTGAATTCTTTTTCAGGTAGACTGCCTATTTCCTCTTCATTTGTTTGGTTTGGTGGGTTTTTACCTTGCTCCTTCATCAGCTGTGTTTTTCTCTGTCTTCTCATTTTGCTTAACTTAATGTGTTTGGGGTGTCCTTTTCGCAGGCTGCAGGTTCATAGTTCTTGTTGTTTTTGGTGTCTGCCCCCAGTGGCTAAGTTTGGTTCAGTGGGTTGTGAAGGCCTTCTCCTGCGGGGACTAGTGCCTGTGTTCTGGTGGATGATGCTGAGTTGTCTTTCTGGCGGTCTGGACTGCTTCTGATGGTGTGTTTTGGGGTGTCTGTGACCTTATTATTATTTTAGGGAGCCTCTCTGCTAATGGGTGGGGTTGTGTTCCTGTCTTGCTAGTTGTTTCGCATATGGTATCCAGCACTGTACCTTGCTGGTTGTTGAGTGGAGCTTGGTCTTAGTGTTGAGATGGAGATCTCTGGGAGAGCTTTCACCATTTGATATTATGTGGCACTGGGAGGTCTCTGTTGGCCCAATGTCCTGAACTCAGCTCTCCCACCTCAGAGGCACAGGCCTTACACCTGGCCAGAGCACCAAGATCCTGTCAGCCACACAGTTCCACGAGGAGAAGACAGATCACATGTTCCTTCTATTTTAGTAACCCACCAATTTAGAAACAGCAGACTGTACATCTCTGCACTCACAGCTTGTTTCCTGTAAACTCCTCGATTTCCCTATAGCTGTGGTGTTTGCAAGAAACCAAAACCTATGTCTGCGTCTTTATTCCTGCCCTGCCACTCAGTTCATCAATACCATTTTTATTTTTAATTCCATATATATACGTTATCATACAGTATTTGTATTTCTCTTTCTGACTTACTTCACTCTGTATGACAGACTCCAAGTCCATCCACCTCACTACAGATAACTGTTTCATTTCTTTTTATGGCTGAGTAATATTCCTTTGTACATATGTGTCACATCTTCTTTATCCATTCATCTGTCGATGGACATTTAGATTGCTTCCATGTCCTGACTATTGTAAATAGTGCTGCAGTGAACATTGTGGTACATGACTCTTTTTGAATTATGGTTTTCTTGGGGTTTAAGCCCAGTAGTTGGATTGCTGGGTCATATGATAGTCTTATTTTTAGTTTTTTAAGGAATCTCCATACTTCTCCATAGTGGTTGTATGAATTTACATTCCCCCCAACAGTTCAAGAGGGTTCTCATTCCTCCACACCCTCTCCAGCATTTATTGTTTCTAGATTTTTTGATAATGGTCATTCTGACCAGTGTGAGGTGATACCTTATTGTAGTTTTGATTTGCATTTCTCTAATAATTAGTGATGTTGAGCATCTTTTCATGTGCCTCTTGGCCACCTTTATGTCTTTTTTGGTGAAATGTCTATTTAGGTCCCCCCCCCATTTTTTAATTGGGTTCTTTATTTTTTGATATTGAGCTCTATCACCTGTTTGTATATTCTGGAAATTAGTCCTTTGTCCATTGTTTTATTTGAAAATATTTTCTCCCATTCTGATGGTTGTATTTTCATCTTGTTTATGGTTTCCTTTACTGTGCAAAAGCTTTTAAGTTTAATTAGTTCTTATTTATTTATTTTTGTTTTTATTTTCATTACTCTAGGTGGTGGGTCAAACAGATCTTGCTGTGATTTATGTCAAAGAGTGTTCTTCCTATATTTTCCTCTAAGAGTTTATGTCCAATCTTACATTTAGGTCTTTAATCCATTTGATATTTATTTTTGTGTATGGTGTTAGGTAGTGTTCTAATTTCATTCTTTTACATGTAGCTGTCCAGGTTTCCTAGTACCACTTATAGAAGAGGCTGTTTTTTCTCCATTGTATGTTCTTGCCTCCTTTGTCATCAATTAGGTGACCATTTGTGTGTTGGTTTTTCTCTGGGGTTTCTATCCTGTATCATTAAAATATTTAAGATTTACTTCTCACAGTATACTGAGGTAGTACAGTCAGACCTTATTCTTGCCATATGTTCATTTAAAACATGGCCGTGGCTTCTCATTATCACAAAAAGTATTCCAAGCAATTAAGCTGGACATTAAGATCCTTCCTCATCTGGCTGCTATGATCGTCTTCAGACACTTCCAACCCCTCTAATATGAACTTCAGAATGAAGAATCATAAAGCTACTGTAGTTCTTGAATATGTCACAAAGCCTCTTGTTATCACAACCTTAATATGCTATTTTTTTTGACTGAATGGTCTTTTGCCTAATTGACAGAAGCCAGTAAATACTAACTCACTTATCGTTTGTTATACAGAATGTTCTCCAACATTAACTATTTTCCTCCTCTATGTTTCATTTTCCTTCGGGCATACTACTAACGATGGAAAACTTTTTTTCTCTTTTGTTTACATACAGTTGATTATCATTATTTATGATTCTGTATTTGTAAATTTACCTACTCAGTAAAATTTCTTTGAAAACCCCATATTCATGGCGTTATTATAGTAATTTGCTGACATGCTCAGAATGGCGAAAACTTTGACTCAATTCAAGTGATCTCACCTGAGGTAAAGCAAAACAACATTCTGCCTTCTTGTTTCAGCTCTCCTACTGTAAATGTATCCTTTTTGTAATACATTTGGTGCATATTTTTCACATATTTGTGCTTTTTGTTGGTGATTTTGCCATTTAAAATGACCCCCAAGTGTAGTGATAAAGTGTTGTTTATTGTCCCTAAGTGCAAGAAGGCTCTGTTGTGCCTTAAAGAGAAAATGCATTTGTTAGATAAGCTATTTTCAGGCATGAGTCATGGTGCTGCTGGCCATGAGTTCAATATTAATCAAGCAACAAATATTTAATATGGTGTCTTTAGTCATAAATACACAATAAATCCAGTTTATGTGTTGTTCTGTTGGGGAAAATGTTGTGACCAGAGGCTCATAGGAACCTAACCCTATATGTGCTAATTGGGGTTCATGGTAACTTTATAGAACATAGCCTTTGTAAGTAAAGAGAATTGACCATTGTCCTGACTATTCTACTGTAAACACTGTTTTCTTCATCTTAGTATCTCTGGGATTGACGATTTTGCTTAATACTATAGAAACTAAGAGGAGATATTTAATCAAATGCTTGTTTAATAGAAGGATGGATAAACATGTTCATTCATCCATGACTGTCAAATTTTTTTTTCTTTTGGCAGACTAAAGGGAACCATTACAAGTTTTTGAACTAGCTATTTTCATGAAAAGAAAGATATCCCACTTCAAGAAGATTAATTTAGAATTAATTTGGAGAAGAAAAAAATAAAAATAAAACATATATATGTGTATACCTTTGTTTTGTTTTATTTTTATCTTTTTGGAGGGGGGCTCATCTTTATGGAAGCATAATTTACATTCAATAAAATGTACCCCTTTAAAAAAAAAAGGATATATATTCTAGTTAGAAGAGCAAAGAGCCCAGATAGAAATTATATAAACTTAACATGAAAAACAGGGGAGAGCCTGGATGAAATGAAAAAAAATTCTAGTCAGAGAAATGTTTAAACATCCGTAGCATCTATATATTGTATATATCCCTCCCATCTAATCACATACCAAGAGGTAGAACCAGGAGAGAAAACTAGGTTTCCTGCCTGGTAGTCCAGTTTTTGCATTTAAAATCCTTTAAACTGTCATAGACCATAAAAATAAAAATACCATAGATCCAACTCTGCATAGTATCTTTTACTGTCTGAATATAGAATAGGGTCCCCTGGTGATAAGTAGAATAAAGGCAAAATTATGTCTGCAGGGAGGCCTAGTTTCTTCTTTACATCCATATCCTTCTGGTTTTCATCATGCTTCCACACTACAGGTAGCAGTCAGGAAAGGAGTTCCACGTGGACTCTGATTTCCAGATACCAACCCCTAGACAGAGCAAATGGTAAAATGGTTCTCCTTTGTCCTCTCAGGGAGGGAAGAGAGAGGAGAATTCACCTCCCAGTGTGCTGTGAATGTTGTTGCATCTCATTGGTGACAGAACCTTCTTTGTGAGAGCTTGGTCTGCCCAATCTAGACTAGGAAGCATCTTTTTAATCACTCTTAAATAGAAATACTTATGACCCAGAATACAGTGGCACTTAAGGTAATTTATCTGTTATATTTCCCAAGTATTAGACTGCCCTAGGAGTACAGTTCAGTTGGATTTTGAGTGACATAAGTTGTTTGAAGATATAATTTGGCAACTGGCATTTGTCATTTGTCACAAAAAATCAATCAACTAATCCGTCATTCAAACAAATGGAAAGCTACTCTGAGTCTTGCCCTATGTACCCAGGAAAGTATATTGAGTAGTATCCAGAATATTAACCCCCATATACGTTTCATTCTCTGCTGAGTTCAAACTGGATTTATTTAACAGTGGCAGACATGTCTGGAAGCTGCATAAAAGAGAAAAGACTTGGTGCCTTGTAAAGGTGATATTTGTATAAATATTTGATTGATATTTATTTGTTCATCCATTCCTCAAAATATATTGGCACTCTTTTAAGAGCTGGGGAACAGATTTTAACAAGATATTGTCACTTGTTTCCAGGAGGTCCCTCTCTAATATGTGGGCAAATTATTTCAGTATGTGTAATATCTTTTGAAAACAAAAAAGTACATTATGATGCTTGGGCCATGCAGAAAGCATGTGGTTCTTTAAGAATATATAGAAGAAGTATTGTAATCAAAACAGGAGAGTAGATATTCCCATATCCCTCAAAGGTGTGAACTGAATTGAAACCTCAAAATATTTCAAAGAAAGTTCAGTGAAACCCTGAAAGAAGTTGTGGGGAAATGGGGTGGATGGAATTCTCATCTCTTCAGACCTTGACCTGAGGCATTTTTGACTGAGGAAATGATATTGTACCTCATTGTCCTGTCAGATCTGTTTATAAATCTATCTCCCCATCATAGACAGTAAGTTGCTTGAGGGCCAACAGTTTTTTTCATGTACACATTTTTGTGTTAATTTTCTAGGGATCCCATAACAGAGTACCACAAACTGCTCCATGTCCTTCTTTTAGCTTCTGGTAGTATACTGGCAGTCTTCGGTATCCCTGGGCTGGTTGATGCATTACACCAGTATCTGCCTTCATCTTCACATGGTGTTCTGCCCATGCACGTGTCTGATTCTATGTCCGAATTTCCCTTTTACAAAGAAACAGTCTTATTGGATTAGTACTACCCTAATGACCTCATATTAACTTTATCACCCGCAAAGACCTTATTTTCAAATAAAATCACATTCACAGGTACTGAGAATTAAGACATCCAAGATCCTCTGGGGAGCTGGGAATATAATTCAACCTATAACCATATTCTAGATGTTCAGTAAGTGAGTGTATGCTGAGGAAATAGATACATTATAGGAATGTTTTCTGAAAATCATAATTCTAAAACTCAGATTCTAAGAAGGGACTAATATATTTAAAACCCAAAAGTATTATAGATGGAAAGGGGCTGAAAATCACCTACTCTATGAGTTTGGTCTTAAATTTGTGACTCTTCTCTTCTTAGCCTGTTATAAGTTGAGTGCAGCCATCTTGTAGTGGATGCCTGTTGAACTGGCTACCTGCCCCCATCCTACTTTTCTACAAACTGTCTCTCCTCCCACTCATATTCATATATACAAAACTAGTGTCCTGGAAAATGTGATCACTAAGCATTATCTTGTACCTCCAGCCCTACAATAGTTGTTTGGACCCAGCGTGGCCCATTGACTCATACTGACCTAATGATCTCCTTCTTTGGAGAAGTTCGAAATGAGACTATGTGATTTCAACTTTAGATGACATATGTATTTGAAAGGAGAATATGTATATCTTAACACTTTCAATCATAAAGAATAGCATATAAAAGAGAATCAGTATGTAGTTAGAAAATAAAATAAAGCAATTGCCAGAGGGGCCCAAGACAAGAGCTAGATATGTCCAGTTTCTGGTTCTACTTCCTCCCTAAGAGTGTCTCTTTTTCCATAAACATTCCTTTATTTTTCTTTTGCTTACACTAGCTTTAGAGAGTTCCTTAAGAAGTAGTATTAATAGCATATAGTTCTGAACCACAATTATTGGAGTCTGAATTCTGAAGTTTGCTCTACTGATACTTGTGTAAAAATTTTTGAACACTTCTATTCTTCAGTATCTAAAATACAAAAGGAAAATAATAAAGTAACATAATTTATAAATTGGTGATAAAGTTAAGTGAAGAATATGCATATATACATATACGTATAATGTATATATACTATACAAATGTCTTTATGTACATAAATTATGTGTATATATATACTATATATATAAATGCATCCATATATATAAACACTTAAATGAGGAGTATATAAACATACATACACATATATATGTGTATATATTTATGTATTTAGATAGATAGATAGATATCCTTCATTTAACTTCATTACCAATCTGCAAGGTAAGTATCAATACACAAACACACACGTGTGCACACACACACATCTAGGAGAGTAATAGTGCCTGGCACATAGTATGCACTCAGTAAATATTAACTTTCCAAAAAGAATACAGTAGAAAGATAAACAGTACTGTCTTCTAGTGACCTTGGATATTCTCTATGATTTGTCTGGCAGTGAACAAGCCAGAACAAACATCTTTCCCTTCAGGGGGAGGTTATTCAGCCCAATTCTAACTTTTCCCTAAGTTGTTAGGTACTATCAATTGGGTTCCCCAAATAATTTCTCTAGAGACCTGGCACTAAGCTCAGAGTTTCACGAGCCAAATTCACCAGATCTTCCCCACATCCTACAACAAGGTCATGCAGCAGAGGGACATCTCTCTGCTGGAGCACCCTATGCTTGCAGCTGTGTTCTCTCCTCTTTGTTATTCTCTCTAAGGGTAGATGAAAGAACAGGAGAATAGAGTGCCTCATTTTGCTGACCCTCTGCTTGAAAATATTTCCAACAAAGCCCACTTTATGTTCCTAGGGCTGCTGTAACAAAGTACCGTTAAGTCAAGTGGCTTAGAAAACAGAAATTTATTCTCTCAAATTTGGAGGCTAGAAACCTGAGATCAGGGCGTTGGCAGGGCCATGCCAGCTGTGAAGACACTCATTAAAGATCTGTTCCAAGACTCTTTCTTAGCTTCTAGTAGGCTTCTGGCAGCATAACTCTCATCTTTACATAGCCTTCACCCCGTGTGCATGTCTGTCTGTGTCCAAATTTTCCCTTTATATCAAGACACTAGTCATACTGGATTAGAACCCACCTTAATGATTTTATCTTAACTTGATCATATGTAAAGCCTCTATTTTCAAAGAATGTCACATTCACAGATTCTTGGGGTGAGGGTGGAGGGTTAGGACTTGTATCTTTAGGGGATACAATTCAATAGTGTTTATTTGTTTGTTTTGTTTGTTTTTGCCTTCAACCACGATTGATAAGTATTAATCATGGTAGGCAACACCAGGCTAGTCAGGATAATAGGCATCAAATTTTGGCTACTCTGTTCCAAGTTATTATTATTATTTTTGTGGTATGCGGGCCTCTCACTGCTGTGGCCTTTCCCGCTGCGGAGCACAGGCTCCAGACACACAGGCTCAGCGACCATGGTTCACGGGTCCAGCCGCTCCGCAGCATGTGGGATCCTCCCGGACCGGGGCACGAACCCACGTCCCCTGCATCAGCAGGCAGACTCTCATCCACTGCGCCACCAGGGAAGACCATGTTCCAAATTATTTTTTATTTTGACCTGGAAGAATGAATGACTGAAGAATACGCACAGAGACAATGGAGCCAAGACAATTCTCCCAAAATTTGACTGCCTCTGTTCTATATAGTGTTCTCCTTAATGTCTAAAGGAAGCAGGATGTCATTGTTAGTTTCTATAAATATTTCCATATTGAGAAAAATATATTTCAGTCTCTCTGAGTGCTTGAAGTACAAACATGAGTAAGATACATACACCTAATCTTGAGACATTCTCATTCTGACAAGGGAAATAGATACTAGATAAATTACAAATTTTAAATTGTGATTAGTTGCTTAATGGAGTTATAAACAAAGTATTCTTGGAGTACAGAGGAGCAAAATAGTAAACCTATATGGGATAGCAAGAAAAAGTTTTATGGGTATATAAGTATTACTCATAAATAATGAGATGAAAATAAAATGACTTTTGAGCACAGCTTTGAAAAGTAAATAAATTCTCAAGTGATACAAAAAAGGATAATATGATTATGCAATTGAAGAACATTAATAATATTAGAAGTTGTGATTATCATGTCCTTTTTAATATTTAAAAAATTAACATAATATGTCATATCATTAAAAATGTTAAATACACACACACAAAGAAAATAGGATTCACCCATGGCTGCCCACTTCTAGTTCTCTTCTCAAAAGGAATTTACTTATAATCATCACTATTCATAATGTGATTTGTGGTTATAGTCTCTAAATATGCCATTTGATTTATCAACATTAGATATTTTCTCTTAATATTTTAGCATGTTAAATGGAAATTTAATTTACTCACTCTATCCATCCTCCCCTACTCCTGACATAAAAAACATCATTATAGTCACCTTTACTTTTCATAATTGACCCACAACCATAGAGTTTTTCATAACTTTCCACTTTTTAGAATGGTATTATTAGTACTTCCCTTCACCTCTCCTTATTTCTATCTCCTAATTTCTGGTAGTTGTATTTTACTTTTGTATTGTCAAGGATGAAAATATTTATATTCTTTTATAATTGTAATCAAGTCCTCAATTATTTGTCCATAAATTTGTAATTTATTTGTCCATAAATTATTTGTCTCTCTAAATTTCTAATGTCATAATCTCTGTGCTACTCAAATGGGCATTTTCAAATGGATTCTCTACAATTCACTAATTGCTCAAAACCATACCAGTTTAATTTGCTTCATACTTGCATCAAACTTTTCTTGCAATGCTTATTTTATTTTTATTTTGAAATATGTTCAGACTTAGAAATATTAAAAAGCATGCATTGAGAGTTCACGTATATGGTTCAGTCAGCTTTCTTAATGTATCAAGTTACATAATCTTAGCACTGTTACCAAATAAGGAAATTAACATTACTACAATACTATTAACAAAAGTATGAACTTTATTTAAATCTTACCAGCTTCTCTTCTAATGTCCTTTTTCTTGCCCAGGATTCCTCATTGCATTTATTTGTCATGTTTCTCTAGTCTTTCCTAGTCTCTGACAGTTACTCACTCTTTCCTTATTTTTCATGACCTTGAATTTTTTTTTTTCTTTTTTTGGCCATGCTGCGCGATATGTGGGATCTTAGTTCCCCAACCGGGGATCAAACCCACGCCCCCTACATTAGAATTTTCGAGTCTTAACCACTGGACCACCAGGGCAGTCCGACCTTGAAATTTTTTTGAGTATTGGTCAGTATTTTATAGAATATCTCTCAATTTGCGTTTATCTCCTGATTAGATTGTGATGTTGCCTTTTTAGCAAGAATAACACAATAGGGGTCATGATATGTGTATTATTATTTTAACTTTAATCATTTGTTTAAGCTGGTATCTCATGGGTTTCCACACTGTAGAGTTACTATGTTTTCCTTTACAATTGATAATTATTTTGCAGGAGATCCTTTAATTGGATGTATGTGATGTATGTATGTATTCTCCCCTATTTATTTATTAATTTAATTATTTATGTATATTAGTATAAATTCACAGATATTTATTTTATTCTATGGCTTATAATGCAACACTACCACTGTTTAATTAGCTGCACAGTTTTTTCCACCTTTGGCCATTTCTAGCTTCTTTTACTTAACATCTTATGTCTTTTTGACTTGACTCTATCTTTTCTCCAGCACTTCATTATTTTTTAGCATAGGATGTTCTGGGCACATCTTGTATTTTCTCTACCCAAGACCTGGAATAGACTTTTCCCCAAAGAACCTAAGTTCATTTTATTACTACATGGGCCTACTTCTAGACTTTCTATTCTAATGGTCTATTTGTCTATGCACTGAACTGTACCACACTATTTTAGTTATAGAGACAAGTTTTACTGTCTGATATGATTATTTCCTGTTTGTAATTTTTCTTTTTCACAGCTTTGACTAATAGGCTATCCTAGCATGGCTGATATTTCGTATGTATTTTAGTATTAAATCACTTAATTCCATAAAATACTAGATGGTATTTTACTATGACCACAATGAATTTATGTATTAATTTAGTGAGAATTGACATCTTTATAATGTTGAATTGCTCTTTCCAAAAATAAAGAATATATATTTCATTATTTCAAGACAACTTTTCTGAGTTTCAGGGGTATTGATCAAATTTTTCTTGTATAGATTTTGTGCATTTTATGTTAACCTTACCCTTTACCACTTAATCTTCTTTACTGGTATTGTAAATGAAGCTTTTGTTACCATGATGTCATCTGTGGTTATTGTTTGTATATATGAATACTATTGATTTTTGTATGTTAATTTTATATCATATATTTTTCTGAACTCTTATTAATATTGATTATCTGGGGTTTTCTAGGTATACAATCATATATGCAAATAGAGATAAAACAGCTTTTTTTTAATTTCTCTTATCTAATTGCCTTGACTAATACTTCTAGAACAAGGTTGAATTTTAGAGTGTCATGCTATCACATTTAATCATTTTCAGTTTGAGTTTCACAGTGTCTGATATCAGGATCACTATCCCTTCTCTCTTTTGATTCGTACTTGACTGGTATATTTTTGTCCACTCTTTTCTGAATCACCTTGTTTTAGATGTGTCTCTTATGCACAGTATATAATTAGGTTTTGTTTTGTGAGCCAAAGTGAAAATATCTTTTCTTAAGTAGACAAGTTAGTTTACATTTGAATATATAAATATGACTATTTAATCTCAACTCTTTTATTATATTTTATAATTGTTTATTTTGTTGTATTTGTGTGTAGAGATGTTAGCTTTGTTTCATTAATTTGTAAACCTTCTTCAAGGATGCCATTTATAGAAATACAGTTATTTTTTTGCCTGTCTTCAATTTGTACTACTTGCTCTCAGATTCTTTTTATCTTTCTTGTATCTTTTCAACTTCTGTTATGTTGTTTTTATTTTCTGGATTGTTTTCTTGCCTTTCTTAATGTAGTTAATAGATGTTTTATTTGTGTTCATTCCTTTTAGCTCTTGAAATGTATTTTTAAGCTGTAAGATTTTTTTTTCCACTTCTTTCTTTTCTTTTCAGAATTCCACTCACTCTTTTTTTTTTTTTTTTTTTTTTTTTGCGGTACGCAGGCCTCTCACTTTTTTGGCCTCTCCCATTGCGGAGCACAGGCTCTGGACGTGCAGGCTCAGTGGCCATGGCTCATGGGCCTACCTTCTCTGTGGCATGTGGGATCTTCCCGGACCGGGGTACGAACCCATGTCCCCTGCATCGGCAGGTGTACTCTCAACCACTGCACCACCAGGGAAGCCCCATTCACTCTCTTCTAAATTTCCTTCTGCTTTTTAAAATTTCTGATTTGAATGTTCGTTTGAGTATGTATACTTCAGTTTGGAATTTTAGTTTACACATTTTTTTTATTTTTTTTATTTTTATTTTTTTCTTTTTGCGGTATGTGGGCCTCTCACTGTTGTGGCCTCTCCCGTTGCGGAGCACAGGCTCCGGATGCGCAGGCCCAGCGGCCATGGCTCACGGGCCCAGCCGCTCCGCGGCATATGGGATCCTCCCAGACCGGGGCACGAACCCGTATCCCCTGCATCGGCAGGCGGACTCTTAACCACTTGCGCCACCAGGGAGGCCCAAGTTTACACATGTTTTATACTTTGTTAATTGGGGGAGGAAGTGGTGTATTTTCTATGTGTTATGTGTGATTTTTTTTCTAATTTTCTTTAATGGATTTGTAAATATTTTACATTTCTTTTGTTCATTTTATGGCATTAGTGTGTTACATCAGAATTTTGTAAAATAATATACAATATTCTTAGTGTAAGGACACTCTTTTTTAAGTATAGCACAATCCAGATACTTTAGAAGAGTTTGCTTGTTTTGATGGTGGGGTAGCTCTGATTTTATGACTCTCTTTAGTCTTGCAGAACACTAAATTTCCTCCCTCTTTTATTTTATATTTTTCCTTCACTAAACTCTTGCCAAATAACACATCTTTCTTTTTTGGTTTTGCTTTGTTTTTCTTCCCCAGCAGCTACATGTTTCAGAGAGTATCCCTTTGCATCTGACCATTTACCCTGTACTCTTTGAATCACTTGCTCTTGAAATCTTGTCCTTGTAGTCTGTGCTCTGATCTGCCCAAACACTTTTCCAGTATTTTCAGATTTAAAGTGGTAGTTTCTAGTCACACTAAGGCCTCTTTGCCTGCTATCCTCATCTGTCTTCCCTGCAGTGATTTTCAGTCTGCCTTTGGTCACCACAAAGCATTGAAACTGGCTGGAGGTAAGGCAGAAGTATGAGAGATCACATATTGAGACTTAGCAATTTTACTTTTTTTTACTCATACTTATTTTGTGGGTTTAGTATTCTCTATCTTCAAGTTATGGTACGTTTTTATATAATTTATGTTTCCCTTTTGCTTTTTCATGGGTTAGGGGATTATTTTTGGAAATACTTAGCTTGTTGCTGCCATTTTTCTCAGCTATCCAGAAGTCTGGCCTCTGTACTGATTTTTTCTTTTAATATTTCAAATACCCTTTCTTTCTCCTTATTATATATTAGAATAGTATTTTAATTTCTTTACTATATCCATAATGTCTTTCAGCTTATTTCTTAATACATTTATTACTGATATTTTATTTTTTTTGAATCTCATCAGTTCTCTTCTTAATTTTTAAAGGTTATTTCATATTTAAACCTTGACTCTCTCTTACAGTTTTGTTGTCATTGTTACTTGTTCATTTTTTTGGAAATTTTCAATTATTATTTTCTTCTTATTATTTGTTGAGAAAGAAGTTCCTGTCCCTTACCATCCTGAAATGGCATCATTAGAGTAATCCGACCTATAACTGTCCTCTCAAGTACTTCTCCACAGAGGAGAAGAATGTCTTGTCTAACAAGCAAATTCTAGAGGTGGAACTGAAGTCATGGCTCTGTTCCTTTTTTTTTTTTCTTCAGATTTGATGTATTATAAAGATGAAGCACCTAAGTAAAACTTTTTTAAAGAGTGTACTAGAAAAGGGAAAGATATTTAAGTTGTTGCTAGATCAGAAAGTAACTGAAGCCTAATGACATCTGACAGAAGAAGAGAGCAAAACCCAAGATAACAGACTGGAATGCATCCACCAGAGGAAGCCAGAACCGAGGACACCATTGAGAAGAAGACTTTCAAAGCTACTGATGGAGAATTCTCTGTAATATCAATACAGGACACATCTTTTTGAATATCTAAACAGATAAAAGTGGAGGGACAAGGAAGGTCAGCATAAAATAGTAAAAATATTTTAGGTGATATTTCAGGGTGTTATAGTTATTGTAGGCAATATTCCTGACAAACCTATGCTTCTCTAAGGGAAGCAAAGATTTGAGGCATTAGAAGGATGCTAGGCAGAACTATAATAAAACTCCAAGCCTGGTTCTGATGTTGGTCAGCAGGGAAAATAATTTCTCAATAGGTCTATCCAATTCTGAGAGGTAAAAATCATGGGGTTTTAGATGCTTTTGGACAATCTGGTTTGTATTGGTTCTATTTCACTATGGGAAACTCTATATGAAAAAAATAATACAGATGTCAGGATAAAAAAAAAAAGGTACTGTGAGAGGGCATGGCAGAAATATTGTTTCTTTCCAGAGGAGTACAAGCCTACAGTTCAGAAACATTAACTGCAACTTCCATTAAAAATCTGCTGGTAATTCTCTAATTGAAACAAATGTGGGTTATGTATAGGAAAGACATCTCACCTAAAATTCTGGCAAAGAGCAATGATTTCTCTAAAGTGTCATTTTCTGAGAGAGGAAACATCATGTTTTGGTTATCAATGTAGAGTCTTAAAATATACATTTTGGTGGAAGATTCTATGTTTACCAAATAAGTTTAGATTCACAGGTGATAGATTTTGGAATATTAGCATAGATTAACTGGAAACATGAGGAAGGTGGCACCCGGAAAACTTTTTTTTAAAACTTGACTTCTTTTAATCTAGTATCCTTAAGTTTGTCATAGTTTCTATGGTGTTAGCAACTAAATTCTAGACCATAGAACCATAATTTTGCTCATGCAAATATTTCTAGGGACAGTGAATGGGCTTATTTAAAAATTTTTGGGAGTATGGGCCAGTGTTATGAATCTATTATGTATCCCTTAATTTGCAACATGAAACTTTGGATTAGCAACATAAAATAGTTTAGATAAGTTACTTCAGCAGTGCTAAAGGAACATGTGCAATAGAGTCTAGCCTGACTCTACCCAGGCTAGACTGTTGGAAAAGCAGGACTGAGAGTGAACAGAATATACATTGGAAGAGAAAATAATCTTCAGTTAGTTCGTTATTGGATTTCTGGGTCTCTAGATCTGGACTTGCAATTTACGAAGTCAATGGAATTTGATTTTAGACTTTAACTTTTTTGAATTTACAAAATTTGACATTAATATTTTAGAGTATTAATTATAAATTTTTTAATAGGATGGACTTATTATAAATTTGGGATGGCTCTATTTTTTGTCATTTTTTTGTGTAAATGTAATCAGTTGATGTCATTGTAGAACTTTTTTTTTTTTTTTTTTTTTTTTTTTTTTGCAGTACGCAGGCTTCTCACTGTTGTGGCCTTTCCCGTTGTGGAGCACAGGCTCCGGACGCGCAGGCTCAGCGGCCATGGCTCACGGGCCCAGCCGCTCCACAGCATGTGGGATCTTCTCGGACCAGGGCACTAACCTGTGTCCCCTGCATCGGCAGGTGGACTTTCAACCACTGCACCACCAGGGAAGCCCCATTGTGGAACTTTTGATGAGACAATGTGGCTAGACATAATTTGAATTGAAAAACAGAACAGAGAATGGGGTTTCAGCCTTAGATATAGAGAAACCTAGAAATTTATTTATGTGCTCCCTTAATCCATTCCAGATCCTCCTGGAAATTAAATTTTGAATTCCTACAAATGGGAATTTAGGATGGAAAGCATTAGAGTAGTAGACTCAAGGAATGTAGGAAAACTGACCTGAGGACCACCGATCTCCCTGTCTGAGAAGACAGTCACACTTTCAGTGAATCAGAGGACTCATAGTTAGACAAAATGGTTTAAGAGAACAAATCTGGGGAAATCTGGAATATGAGATTAGGAAACATCCTTTTCTCTGGCTTCTTGATCCTTCAAATTTCAGCCTACTAGGCTCCACTATTTCTTGGGCTCTCAGGAATCCAGTTGTGTTTGTTGAGGCTCTTTCCTCAGAGGATTTTAGGCACAGGATAGAAAGTTTCACCCATATCAATGCAATTCTCAATTAAACATATGCTAAGTCAGTGGTGTTATCCTGACATTTCCATATTTTCACAAAGATAATGCTATTAGTGATGATGGTATCTAGACGTACAGATATATCAGGAAAGATAGATTCATGGCCAAGAATTCTTCCTACTTTGCACATTAAAATATTGTTATTTGATCTGTAATCTTACACCTTAGTTGCAGAGATATTCATGACTTCAACTCTATGACTTAGGTTCTTAATCTATAAAAGCCCTAGTCCCAGGATTGCCTGCCCTTACTCCTGCATGTTAGGGTGGCTTATGAAATAATACTGCACAGTGGTTCACAACTATGTATTGATGTTTAAATCCCTATTATTTATTCATCCTGTATAAGGATTAACTGAGTCAATCCATCTGCTCAAAATCAAGATCCAATAAACAGACAGGAGGACCTTGCCCTTAATGAAGCTAACACTCCAATGGCAAAGACTGACAATTATCCTGAATTAAAAACGATAGAGGGAATGAGAAGTGCTATGAACACTTAATGTTTTTGTGAGAGAGTGACTACCATACAGGGAGAAAATTTCTTGATGCAAAACAGGAAGGGAAGGAGACTTTAAAGAGCCGACATTTATGTCAACCTGAAGGGAAGAAGGAGCCAGTCATGGCTAGAGTTGGAGGGTGAGCAGCACATTCCAGGAAGTGGGAACTGCCGGTAATTGCAAAAGCTTTGAGGTCCAGGAAAACTTAGCAGGGCTGACACCCAAAATATTTTAGTGACTAGTAGGACACACCTTGTCTATAAGCAACCAACATAACTGTACCCATGCATAATGATAGCAATACTTGTTTGGGTGTTTGGAATAGTCAATAAGTAATGTGGCTGCAGAGAGGAGAGTAAGAGGTAAAGTGACAGCTTAGAGCCAGCTGCACAGGACAGTATCACCTTGGGTACGCTGCTAGTGTACTACACAGGTAGGTCATGGAAGGCATTTAAATTTTATTTAGTGAAAACTTGAGAAGACCAAGACATGCTTTTATCAGAGGAGTGACAAAGTTTGATTCACACAATAATGTGTTGCTGTTTGCAGAATGGATAGCAGACGAACAAGAATGGAAGCTGGGGGTGTTTACTCTCCGCCCTTCAATTGCCTCCAAACAGCAGCTTATACACGGTACTACTTTTGGCTCTTTCAGTGTGAAATTTTGCATATTCTCTTAGGTGTATTGAGCGCAGAGGCATCTAATTTTAGCAGAATCCATAATATATGAACATTTCCATAGTTAATGGCACAACAGCAGGAAAGCCCCCTGAGCAACGAACTCTTGGAGTTTGGCCAGGCTTCCAGCAGGAGAGTTCACTGCAAAATCAACAGGACAGGATTTGTGGCCAAAAAGAACAGGGCAGTGACAAGGATTTCTTAAGTCTAAAGTACAAATCTGAGGATACTAGTGGAGTAAAACTTAGTAAAATTCACCACAGTAAGGAAATCAACTGTTAGAATAAACATGTACTATTTCCTAATTTAGATAGCTCTCTCTGCAATACATATGAATTAATTTACATTATTTCAATACACAGAGGTATTTGTCTTCAACTTCATATAGAAATACTTTATTTCAGCTACTTTTCTTTGCAAGCAAAGCATGGAAAATTGTACTTTTCCTCACTCCTTTTAAATATTTTAATTATTAAGTCCTATTCCATGTGAGAAATACTGTTTGCAGTTTTTAAACTGTAAGAGCATTCAATTAAAGTTTAACAATTAGTACCAGGCAAATGGCTAGTTTTCTTTAAAGTAATCCTATGTGAATCCTAACTCCAAGGTTCTAGAATTAGAAGGTAACGTGCATATGTAAAATCTTGGGGTTTAAGATTTCAATAGTGTCAAGTTTAAACGCATATGGTATGACCTTGGTTAAAAGAGTTTAGATAAATGTGTTTAGAAGCCTTTATTATTAGAGAAAAAGTTTGGAGCATAGTGAAGAGCTGCGTTTCTAGCCTCTAGAAAACTCTGTGGCCCAGGAGTCATGATATTAGTTCAGATTATACTTCTGGACAAATTTAAAAGAAAGTGTATCCAACTTTTTGGGACTCAAGTTTTTTTTTCTCAAAAGAGCTATTCTGCAACTATGACCATTACTGACAGAAATAAAATTATTTAAAGGAAATAATTACCTGGAGGATCGTGCCATTGCCAGTCAGTAACTAGTTGGGATTATTCTGATCTTTTTATTATTGTTTACTTTTTTACATATTTTAATTTATTTTAATTTTTATAAAGTATAATATGCATGTTTAGACTGAGAAAATTTCACAAATTGATCACACCTAGGTAATCAGCTCTCAGATTAAAAAAAAAAAAAAGAATATTACCAGCACCTTCCAGAAACCCCTATTTGTACTCTCCTTAGTCATCACTTCATCATGAAAAAGTTAATTGGAAGCTCTGAGTCCATGGATGGATCTCATCAATTATTAACTTATGCACTATAAACCTCCCAAAGACTTTTCTCTTGAACTTGTGAAATTCCACAAAGAAAGATCTTCCAATCTTTTGTGTGGAGGGTGACTTCTTGACTCTCAACATGCTGGGAGCCCAGTTAATTTATCTAACCCCTCTAAATACCATACCTTATACTCACCCTCAAATATGCTCAATAGCCCAAAGTCCAAAATTACAATCTCCAAAGAATAAACTTCCAGTATTTTTTTTCTCACGTGTTAGAATGAGACAACTCTACAAAAGAGTAAGGAATCTGCAATTATCCTTGCTTCTTAATCAGGCTTTCAAACAATCTTCCTAATTTTAACGTTTCTCTTAACCCTACATCTAAAAGTACCTATTTTGTTTTTCTAACTCTAGAACCCTTGGGAGATTTTGTGGAGTGATGCTCAGCTTTCACCTTCTAGGGTAAGATTCAGTTTTCTTAGATCTAATAAATTATTTATTACTTTATTGTTTCTCAGCTTCTATTTTTTTAATTGCTGTCGCCTGCTTTCTTTGTTTTTGCATATATACACTTCACTGTCATTAAAGTAGGAGGGGAAAGCAAAAATAAATGTGCGTTCCATTAAATATTCCCTTTCTGCACAGCAGTCTCCTAATTGTTATCCATTTCCTTAGTTTTTGTGCACCAGACCCAAGAAATAATTTTCAAATATATTAGATAATCCCTTAGTTCCAGAAAGAACTTTGTTAACTTTAACTTTACAAAGAAAATCTACAATGATGTTTTCTTCTAAAGAACTTTCTTTCATGGTCCTCCGTCTTCCACCATACTCTCTAGGTCTGTTTTATATATTTCTACTGGGACTTACTAGGTATTTTTTCTTCATTTCTTTCTATTCTGAATCCAACGACTTGTTTTCCATTGTTTTTAGAGTTTTGCTTGTTTTTTTCATCCCCCTTCTTTAAGGAAAAAAATTCTAAGGCAGGTTTCTAAGCAAGACTTTATAAGAAACTAATTATTTGAGTCTGAACATATCTGAAAATATATTTATTCTGCATTTTTAATTGCTTATCTGGCTGCATTGAGAATTCTAACTCAAAAATCCTATTCTTCCAAATATTTTAATTGAATTATTATTTATTTATTTAATTTTTGTTTTATATTGGAGTATAGTTGATTAACAATGTCCCACTGTCTTCAAGCATTCATTTTGATTTTATTGCTTTTGTATGTGACTTATTTTCCTATATGAAAACTCTTAGCATCTTTATGCCTGTGGTATTTACACATTTGATTGTAATGTGTGTGTGTGTGTGTGTATTTTCAATGTACTGTGCTAGACCATTAATTATATTTTTACTTTAAAAAAATTTGTCCTTAGCTCTGGAAAATGTTTTTGTATTATTTATTTGATAATTTTCTCACTTAATCCCTGCTTTTTTTTCTAAAGCTACTATTAATAAGAAGTTGATCCTTTTGGATTGTTCTTCATATTTGTATTTTTTGACTTTTAGTTTCTATTTTTCATCTTTATGTTCTACATTTTTTAGAGATATCTTACTCTGTTAACCTTTGAATTTAATTGTTATTTTATTAATAAAATTTTTGATTTTCAAGAGCTTCTTCATATTCTTGAATTGTTCTTTTTCTCATGCCCTATCATTGATTTATGGACACAATATTTTCTCTCATCTCTGTGATAATTAAAGATTGGGTTATTGGCTTTTGCTTCTGATGTATCTTTCCTGTGAGTTCCCTTTGAGAAAATATGATTAATATTAGTTAACTTATTGCTTTCTCATCAGAGATTTCCTAAAAAAATATCAAGTTGTGCTTGACTCTATTCATATATAAGGCTAATACACTAAAAAGCTGACTGGTTGTCCTCTGTGAGTGGGTATGAGACTTATTGACTTGTGAGTTAACCTACACAATCATCAGCTGAATTGACTTATTTGTTTTTAGGTATACTGCTCTCTAAGTGTCAATATATGAAGTGTTTTCTCTGGAACTATCTAGTTCATTTAGAAAAGTCATTAAAATCT
Source organism: Mesoplodon densirostris (assembly GCF_025265405.1). NCBI lineage: Eukaryota > Metazoa > Chordata > Mammalia > Artiodactyla > Ziphiidae > Mesoplodon > Mesoplodon densirostris. The sequence goes on from NC_082662.1 coordinate 71,883,979, forward strand.
CCTACCTGAAAGGAGAAGTTTGCATTCCAACATTTTCAAAGCAGGGAAGGCTAAGCTGCCTTAGTATGTAGATTTAGCACCATTCAGTATGTAGATTTTTCTTGATTCATTTTATTATTTATTTAACCCTGTCCTCAACCTTGTTGTTGACTGTGCATGAGAGACCAGTTGTATGAATTTGTGACAGGACTTTGGTGTGGTTCACCCACTCACTATACAAATTCCTAAACAAATTCCCTGTTCTTAACATGAGTTTCATACCCACCTTCCCTGGGACCTGTGCTTTTAAGCTTTGAGGTTCTCAGAATTTCACAAAAGGTGAATTGCCTTACTTTTCATGGTCACCAACTCTTTTACTTTTATCATGTGAATTGTAACTTTTCCTATTCTTTGATATTATCACTTTTTCATTTGCCTTTTCTCTTCCAAAAATATGTTGAAAGAGTTCCTTTATTGCTGCTTCTTCACCCTTTCTCTTTTTCTTTATTGATTCTCTAACTACAACTTTGGTAGGGTTGCATGCTTTATAAGCATGTAAACAGTTTGAGAGCATGTACCTTGTCATGTTTAGTTTTTTTTTTTTTTCACCCAGCACCTAGGATACTGCATGGCATAAGGTAGGAGTTCAGAAGATCAAGTAGTTTTTAAGGCACTGATTGTTGAAACAAGAATTTATTAAATTACTACTGAATTTGGAATATAAATATTATAGGCAAAATTTATGACAAGGATACAACAATTGACATAACTCAGTTCAAATAAACTCAAAAGACCAAAATTTAAGACTGGAAACCATAAAACTCTTAAAGGAAAACATAGGCATAATACCCTTTGACATAAATCATAACTTTTTTTTCATCTTTCTCCTAAAGCAAAGGAAATAAAGCACAAAAAACCAACTTGGACTTAATTAAACTTAAAAGCTTTTACACAGCAAAGGAAACCAACAAAACAAAAAGACGATCTACAGAATGAGAGGAAATATGTGCAAATAATGTGACAGATAAGGAGTTAATATCTAAAATATATAAACAGACCATACAACTCAACGTCAAAAAAAAAGAAGGCCCGAGTAGACATTTTTCTAAAGAGGACATACAAATGGGCCAACAGGCACATGAAAAAGATGCTCAACATGGCTAGTCATCAGGGAAATGCAAACAAAACCACAATGAGATATCACTCCACATCTGTCAGAATGGCTATCTTCAAAATACCATAAATAACAAATTTGATAAGGATGTAGAGAAAAGGGAACCTTCATCCCATACACTGCTGGTGGGAATGTAAATTGGTGCAGCCACTGTGGAAAATATACAATGGAATACTACTCAGTCATAAAAAAAAATGAAACTTTGCCATTAGCAGAAACATGGATCAACTGGGAGGGCATTATGCTAAGTGAAATAAGTCAGACAGAGAAAGACAAATTCTGTATGATATCACTTATATGTGGAATCTGAAAAATACAACAAACTAGTAAATATGATACAACAGAAGCAGGCCCGCAGATTTAGAGCACAAACTAGTGGTTACAAGTGGGAAGAGAGAAGGTCGGAGGGGGCAATATATCAGTAGGAGGTTAAGAGGTACAAACTATTCTGTATAAAATAAGCTACAAATATATACAGCACAGGGAATATAATCAATATTTTATAATAACTATAAATGGAGTATAACATTTAAAAATTGTAAATCACTGCATTGTACCGCTGTAACTTATATTATTGCACATCAATTATACTTTAATAAAAACAAAAACAAAAAAAGTGGTCATTTTGTCCAACTAGAGTGTCCTCTTATCTGTCTGGAGATTTGCTATTCATCCTTCAAAATATTGACACAATGGAGTCATCATTTCTAACAGGACTTCCCTGGCCTGCAGGGAATTAATCCCTATTCTGTACTAGATTTGTGTATTGAATATATATGTATTATTGAATACAACAATTTGTAAGTATTTGTTCATTTCAAGCAGAAACTCAATCTTATCTGTGTTTTCATCCCCAGGAGCTAATACATCTGACATAGACTCAGAACTCCACAAATATTTATTAAACTGAAATGAACTGAGTATTTTTTCCAGGAATTATAAGGATGAACTGAAAGGCAGATGTTAGTATTACTGTCAGTTGATTTTGGCCATTTTTACATAACCACAAAACCCAGAAAATTTGGTTCTGATTTCCCAAAAGGAATTACTTGTTGATATTATTATACAGAAGGAAAAGAGTGTTGTCCTACAAAAGGAATGAGGGCAAATAGGAAATAAATTGTCCTCTTATAAGGGTTTAGAAACATACACCTAAATCATAACCAGCCATCGATTGAATTTATTCTATTAGTTTTAGACCATCTAACAGGATATTTAGATGATTGACCATGTGGAAAGTCAGACTAGATTATCTAGTCAACCTCTTTTTAATACCAGTATTTTTCATTAGATACTATAGCAATAGAGATCCATCAATTTTTCCAACTGCATTTGTATCCTGAATGTTTATATATGTCAGAATGTGATCCAAGGTAAAATAATGCCCTGTGTTTTAAACAAGGAGGATTCATCATTTCATAGAGGCCAGGAAGAATTTTTCCTTCTATGGTTAGCTGATTTTTAGGTTTTCACACTTGTGGCAAAAACTTCCTTTTTATAGAAAAAAGTAACACCAAGACATTGCAGAAAATGCCTTTTGTTTTGGAGACAGGGGAAAAAATGAGGCAGTGAATGAAAAATGATTTACTCTCCTGTCAACATTCAAAGAGGTGATTTTTCTCTAGTCTGCTTGGCAATGAGATTTATTTCGATTCAGCTCTATCAGCAATAGACCAAAGTCAGTGGGGTTGTTTTGGTTTCTGTTGTTGTCATTTTTTGTCTTGTTTTTCTTTAATTTGAAATTAATCAAATCTAGCATTGCCATGCTGTTCCCTGTAGCTGCTATGAAATAAGAAAACCAACTTGCAGTTGTGGTCTGGAACACTGGGCTTCACTACTATTGATTGGGGCAGTTATAGTCTTGCTGGCTGAATTTTAAATGTGGCTTGATGTACCCAGTCATGTGTGATCATCTAAATACAACTCCAGACATTTTAGCAATTAGAAAAAAAGCAATTTCTCTGAAGCTAGTTGGAAATACAAATTGCTTGTCAAACAAACAGAATATGTTCTCTTTGCCAGGGAGAATAAGATGGAGAAAGGTTTAGAGATAGGAAGAAGATTCAGTTGTTAGTACTGATAGATAATTAGCCTTCCTACATTAAAAAAAACCTAACCTTTGTTCTACAAATACTGAAATAATAATAGGGTTATTTAACTGTTAACAGCTTAGTTGGAAAATGGCTGACTTTTTAAGAAATGCACGTTGGCAAAAGTGCTGTGATTGAGAAAAATATATCTGCATTTCTGCATTTTATATATATCTTCATTTCATAGAATATAATTGAGATTCATCAGAATTAATGGTGTGTGCATTGTATTATCTCTGTTAAGATTTCTAACGCCCAACTGATTGAATAGAAATGAGGACATATGTTTTAAACATGCCCTATTCTAACCTAAACTGAAACAGCAAGAATGTCTAGTCACTAGAGGGCAGCCATAATCTGTTACAGTCCATAAAGATCTTCCTGGATATTTAAGTCCAACTGAGGATGTGGAGGGCACGATTTAAAATCAGTAAGCTGTTTTTCAGCTGTACTTATTTTAGAAAGAAGACACTAACATCCTTGTTTATACAACCTATCAGAAGTGATCTGATTAAAAGGCAAAGCAAACAGACCATTGCAACACTGTTTGTGTAAATTTCATGTAAATATATACCCTAGTTATTATAGAAAAAAATGAATGTAGCAAAAAGGAAAGTATTAAGTTTTCATGTAAATGGACAGGGCTCATACACGTTTCTATTGGTTTGCTATTGTTACCAGGAAACCAAAGTTCCAAGCAAAGAAAAGGAAATCACTGAACAAGTAAGTATGGAGTGCCTATGAGGCTGCTTATTTCTTCAAAATTTAGTTAGCTTCAGAATGCATGTAGATCTACTGGAAGAACTTGGAAATCAAAAGCAAATGAACAGTTCAAATCAACAGATGTTTCTAGGATTTTGTAACTGGGGTAAATGTACTCTATGCCAACCTTAAAAAGAGCACTGCCAAGTAAGCCTTACACATGGTAGAGTTTAAATCTCTTGCTTTTAAAGATAACTCTTTTCCTGGCCAACTTGAATTAAAGATAAGTGCCCATTTAGCATTATGCAGACATTTCAGCTTCGGCCCTTTCTCTTAAGAACCACCCATCAACCTATTTAAAAATCATCTGCAGGATCTACTGAGCCCAGTAGAGGTCAGTAATGAGCAAACATTGTAGTGAATGGTTATTCATCTCACACTGGTGGGATACTTGCTACAGGTGATGTACATCACTTTCTGTGAAGTATACAAGAAAAATACTATAGTTAGTGAGAATATCCTGCTAAAATTTATGTTTTCACCTGTTGCTTTGATCCACAGCAAATTCCACAGCCACTTTCTATTCTACTGGCCACAAGGAAGTCCAGTTGAAAGAATATGGAGAGACAAACATTTGATTTTGTGTGTCGTAGAAAAAGAACTATAAATACATGCCTTATTGATGTTATGTCTAATGACTGCACTGAGATTAATTTTCTTGAATGAATGATGAATGAATGAATAAATGAATAAGTTTAGTCTCATTTTCATGTAAGGTAGCATTTTGAAGGAATATATATGGCAGAATACACACACGCTCATTACCTTTTTTTTTTTTTAGGTGTCTATACATGATGCTTCCTTGCCTCATAATTTAAAAGTGCTAAAGGATTCTTACTAGCTTTTAGCTATTTCATATCTGTCCCAATCAACATTCACTGAGAGTAATACTACAGTCATGTGAAGGTTCACATAATTTTAAAGAAATTCTCAACCACTATTCTCATGGATCCAAGTTAAATTTCAAATATCTGTGGATAACAAAACAGTGTTTTTGTCATGACCTATCTATGGGGGTTTGCTGCTTCGTTCAACTGACAACTGAATTTTACAACCATTTTGTAAAATGGATCAGATACATGAATAATGGGTTTAGAAAGTTATAAAATGATATTTATTTTGCTAAGACAAAATTCTAATTTGTTGCATGTATTTTATAGTGTCCAGAAAGATTTTTGATATATTTTTATACTCTTGCATTAAAGTAAAACATTCCAAAGCCCAAGAACAATTAAAGTTAATTAACTTTCCCAAAAGTGACAGTGCAGCTTAAATTCAAAAGAGCCCTTGATTTGACTTGACACTGGAAGACCTGACTTCCAGTCCTGGGTGTGTTCTAATATACAGTGTGACCTTAAGCAAGGCTAACTTACTACCCTTGACTTCATATCTCATCTGTAAAGTGAAGCAGATTAGACTGACTGGCTGATTTAGAATGTTCATTCCTACTCTCCTAGTGGTACTTCTCTCTGGTACCCATTTGATTTCACCTTGTGTATAGTCGTACGTATACTTGTCAAATGCCTCCCCCACTGCTCCTTGTAGGACATAAGCTCTGTCCTTGAAAGTAAGAAATACTTCAGTCATCTTCTTTCCTGAAACATAGATACCAAAGGAACCAGCAAATAAAAGATGGGAGCTCAGTAAATATTTGTGGGAGTAAAGGGTAACATACGAGTATTGTCTTCTTATAGAGACAGAAGTGACAGAAGTGAATTTCTGTGTCTCCTTCTATAACCTATAACCCAGTCTGGAACTGATGCATTGCAGTGACTGCCACTTCTATTTTATCAGTGTTGAAGTGAAAGATAGCCAGTAGAAAAATGTGCAATTACTCAATTATCAGAGCTTAAAAAATGTATACACAGAACTTGATTGAAAAGTTTTATCTTCTATTTTGCAGTGTTTTAAGTTATCAAAGTTCCAAAGATTCTTTTCTTTAGGAGTTAATCGACTATAGCCCAGCAGGGCTGCACTCTATTCTCTAGCTTTCCATTTTCCAAACTTCTCACTTATATCTGATGACTTCTGGATATTTTCATTTTTGAAATGGAATTATCTTTACCCAGTAATATCAGTGTATGTGAATCAACCATGTAACCTTTGAGTTTACAAAAAGTAATAGTACTTCAGATATTTTTACATCTTCCCTTTGTGTAAGTCTGACAGAAAAAGAAATCTGAGGAAAACAAATATATCCATATATCCAGGTGCTTCCTACCATTTCTCCTCAAAGCTTAATGCAGAGAAGATATTTCAGATGTAAAGAAAGGGATGTCCCATACACTGTGACATTGCATCGTTGTGGGTTTGCTTTTAATTACTTCAGAAATCAAAAATAAAATAAAACCAAAATTTAAATTGCTCTAATCCCTATATAAGTGCAAAAAAATAGTTTATTATAAAAGTCATTCAAACTACAGTAAACAAATTGAAGCAGGCTTATGGAAAAAAAATAAGACAGATCTTAAATTTAATGTTTCTCTTTTTCTTAAATGCCTGAGGTGTTTATGTAAGGGAATGAGTTTCGACTTTTAGTTTTGCCACTTCACTGTGTGTAAACCAGTAACAAAATCACCAATATTCAATCCTTGAAATCATAAATATCTGTCTGAGAAGATGACCTTCTCAAAGCCATTTTCTTTTCCTTGAAACTCTTTCCTGCTCTGGCCATAAGGTTGAAGAAACTGCTCAAGATTCTGACAACCAACCACAGTGGCCCATCTGTCTGCAAAACCACCCCCACTACCCTCCTTTGTATCATTTTCCCCTTATTTATTATGACACTTTCAAGGCCTTTTCATAACTCCCAGAGCATTCACACATGGGACATAGGGGACTGTCCCTCGCCTGCCCCTATTTGATGTGGTTGGTCAGCTTGTCCTGGAGTAAGTTTCTCTCCCCTGGGGAGAACCACCTGATAAGGCCCTGCTGGGTCCTGTCTCAAAGGAGAGAACAAATCTGAGTAGCCTTAAATTGACTGGACTAGGGGTTAAATGCTGAAGTGTCCCTGACACCTGAAAATACTGCAACCCTGACCTTCAAGCTGCTGGGCCTGTGAATGACTGCTGAGCCGCTGGAGGTGTCACAGAGAGACTCAGTGGGGATGAGAATTTTTAGTGATTTATGGAATTTCCCTCAGAACTGAGAACTATGCTTTTTCGTTACAGGACATTTTAGAAATTATTGCAATATGGAACTTCTGTTAACTGCTTTGTAGAAACATATGCACAATAATGTTTATTATTATCAAGATTTGCAATGTGCATGTGTGCTCACATGCATTGTGTTTCCTGTGAATCTGAAGTACAGAGCATTATACCGACAGATGTCTTCATCTCCATCATCACAGTAATAGCTAACATTTATCTATCATTTACCATGTGTCAGTTACTGTACTCAGAACCTGCTATGTGTTTCTTTATGTAATCCCCACAATAACGCTGCATTTGTCACATTATAATCCCAAATGTTCCTGCCATTATTATTTTTCATCATACAGATGAGGAAAATGATGACTAGGCAGGTTAAGACCTAGCCCTCATCCAAATAGCTTGCGACTGGCAAGAAATAATTTCAAACTATTGCTGCCTTCATAGCCTGTACTTCAAGATGGAAAGAACATGGGAGGTGAAATTTCTGGAGCCAGGTTTTAAGGGTCAAACAGACTACTAGGGTCTCTACACTGCAGCACCTGCAGCTGTTATTCTTAGAACACCCGATGCAGTGCAGGCACTTAATAAACAGAGAAGAACAAAAATAGCTCTGGGGCTTATTAAAGGAGACATAATCACTAGCATTCACTCATATGAACCTGTCACAAGGTGACTCATCACAAGATAAAATGTGTGTTCCACTTGTTTGGGATGGTATATCATGAAGCTTAAAAACAATGACACAAAGACAGGCAGCCACTTACTGGTCACAAAACTAGGGCCAAAGTATATGATATTTCTAAGCCCTACGGATGATAATAATCTTACCTACCACATAGGGTTGTTGATTAGATTAAATAAACTATTTCATACGACAGATTTAAAGACTACCTGACAGACACATCATAAGCTCTTCATAAACATCAGCTATTGTGATGGTTGCTTTCCATTTTATAAAAATCTCTCATGTAAAGAGCTAATAAAAGTCGCCCACTTTTAATAAACTCACATAACACAGGAGCTCCAACTACAAAATCCTGGGTGGAGACTTCTAGCATTTCTAGAAAAGAGCACAGCTCACTACTTCACAAAATTTCTTTTTCTTCTTTTTTTTCCCTAAGTCAGGAAACTTCTAATGCTAAATGTCTTCCATATAATAAGATAAAATCAGTGTGTCTGTAATTTCTATCCATTAATCTGTAGTTGCTACATCTCTTTTCTCATTAACGACATTCAAACCTTCAAAAACCTCTGAATTATTTGTGTGCATGCTCTCTCTCCCCAAGAGGAATTTACCCATTTATTTTAACTATTTCTCCTATGATATAATTTCAAGATCCTTCCTTTTATTAGTCATCATTTTTTGGGTGTGTTTCATTTTGAAAATATCCATCCTAAAATGTACTATGGAGAATGAGAGGCAATATTCCAGGTGAAGTGTGCTTCTTGAAGAATAATGAAATCTGTGCCATTCCTGCTCTAGATATTGATACCAATACAATCTAAAAAGTTATTAAATATTGATGACTAGGCAGAAATTTTGCTCACTGAAACTCCTGAGTATTTTCCACTGAACTGTTTGTGAAAAGAATTTTTCGATCTCTCTATATATTTTCATTGATTCTTATTTTTTGTTGGTTTTATCATTGAAATTTGTCAAGATATTTGTGTATTCTATCAGAGAACTAGCTTCATCTCCACTCTTTTTTTATTATCTATTTATTTAATAAATATGGTTTTTACACTTTTAATATAGGAATTGAGAATATTAGAAATAAGGCTGAAACACAAATTTAGAGATTTTTTTCTAGATGGATATCCGTTCGTTAATCAAAACTGTACACGACTACCATGATAAAATCAGTTGTGGTTCTTCCCAAGTATGAAACTTTAAAATATGTATGTCGGGAATTCCCTGGTGGTCCAGTGGTTAAGAATCCATCTTGCTATGCAGGGGATGCCCAAAGAGCCCGCGTGCCACAAATAAGACCCAATGCAGCCAAAAATTAATTAATTAAAAAAATATTAAAAAATAAAATGTATATATGCTTTGACTCAGCAATCCCATTTCTTGAAATCTATCTTGTAAAATAAAAGCAAATGCATATACATGCTCACTTATTTATAACTTTTATAATATATATTATAAATGAGCATATATATGCATTTATATTATATTAATATGTTATCATTATATAATATAATATATTTGTTATTTATAACATATATGCTCATTTTAGCGGGTTTTATAGAGTGGAGTGGCATATTGTGTGAAGCTTAGGTTAGTGAAAAGCATTCCTAAAAACGCTTTAAATATTAGAATCACTCTCAGCACAGAGACATACTTATGTTATGATAGTTTCAAGAGAGCTGAAGTTCTCATATTATTCTCCTATCACATTCTTACTCCTAAATTATGAATCAGGCCCAGTTGAAAAGGCCTACAGTATGTAAATAATAAATATTTTCTCTTTGCTCTCTCCTTTAGCATATAATAAGAAAACATGCTCCTTTGATAGCTAAGGAATATTATATAATTGTCTAGAAGGGTGAATTAGATCTACATATGTCAACATGTTGATTTATATACACTCACACACACACACACACACACACACACACACACACAGACGGTTGGTTACCCCCAGTTACAAGGATGGGTACATGGTGAAGAGAGGGAAGAACAAGATCACTAATGTATACCCCTTGAACCCACACAGCGTTGGAATCTTTATAATGACAATACGTTAACTTTAAAAATACTAAGTATAATCTTAGGAATCAAGAATATTAATGATGTTTTGTGTTTCATGATTTTCCAAACATTTATGGACATATTTGGTGATACAATAACAACTACATTTAACTCAGCAGACATTTAACATTTGGCCTGCAGAATTTCGGTATAAATAAATCTTATCCAATCATTTTGAGAAGCCATCTACATAGTCAGGAAGACAGAAAGGTACAGAATTCATTCTCCCTTCAGACCTAGAGTAAACTACAAAGGAGAGTTATTATTAACCTGGGCCCTGAAGAATCCAACGGATCCGTGAAGCCAGACAAGCTTTTTTAGGCAAATTGAACAGCAGTTCCAAGATAAGGAAGTGTATGTGAGCACAACAAATTGAACAATAGCCCAGCTCAGGTAAGACATAGACTAAATGGTATGGGGAGACCAGATATTAGAATGTTAAGCTGGTGTTACAATGGAGAGGCCCACACAAAGCATCCTAAGAAGTATATGCTGGAGAAACTAGAGAGGCACAGGAGGAATTTTAGGTAAGAAAGGGACAGGACCATGTACCTGTGTTTGGGAAAGTCCATTTTAGAGGTGTATGGAGGATTGATCTCAATGGAGAGAGGCTGGGGCCAGGTGGACTGGATAGAAGACTGTTAAAATAATCCAGTAGAGAGATGATGATGGTTTCATGGGCAGGAGAGTGGCAGCAAAGACAGAGAGGAGCAGGCAGATTCATGAGATGAGTCAGAGTCTAAGTACAAGTTATTTCAGTCCTTGGGGAAGTAATCAATCTGGGCCTGGTAATGTGAACTCATTGAAGTAGCTAAGTGCTCTCTTACTATCTCTTCACTTATCTCAGGATTTGATTCCCTTGTTTGTCCTACCCTTTCAGGTTTGAAGATCATTTTTTTCCTGATTGAGAAAACAGAAGCAAAATAGGAGTTTAGTCCTTCCAATGTCATCAGCTAATATTACAACATCTGGCCCAGGAAGCAGGTCTATCCCTTACTCAGTATTTCTTAAAAATTATGTTTAAATTATCTCTATTACTTTCCAAAAGGCTTGGCTCACCATGTGCTTCAGGCTTCTGATACTATTTTTTCAGCTTTCTGACATTCTTTCAGTTTTGTCCTTGGTGGTATGTCTTTCCTGCTGGCTTCCATTTTCCTCAAGATTCTAGAAAGAGAAATATCTATGGTCTCTGGTAAATTTAAGCTCAAATTTTCAGCTTCTCTCATGGTCAGAGAATATAAAATGTATCACCCCACTCCCCCATTTTTTGTTAATGAATATTACAGAGAGGCCTTGTTAATACCAACACACACACACATTTAATAATATTTTCTGTATTCAAGTTTTTCTTTCCACTTCAATTCAGAAAGTCGTTCGCTTATATACTTATTTATTTTTATACCTCTTTCTTTTCTTTTCTTTTTTGTTGCTTTGCCCCAGTTGGCTATGCTTTACATAGCTCTCCTCTCTTCAAGGATCTTCTTTTTTTTTTTTTTTTTTTTTTTCTGTACGCGGGCCTCTCACTGTTGTGGTCTCCCCCATTGCGGAGCACAGGCTCCGGACGCACAGGCCCAGCGGCCATGGCTCACGGGCCCAGCCTCTCCGCGGCATGTGGGATCTTCCCAGACCGGGGCACGAACCCGTATCCCCTGCATCGGCAGGCGGACTCTCAACCACTGCGCCACCAGGGAAGCCCTCAAGGATCTTCTTAATGTCAATTTCTATCTTGGTTGATTCACCTTCTTCCCAATATTCCAGTTTCCTTCCTGGCTTTTCATGTCTTTCCCAGATTACAAATCTTGACTATACACATGCTAATATTCCTGGTATCTCCAGACAATGAATACAGGATTCACCATGTATACTTTCCCTTTAATGGCATTTTAGAAAACTGTTCATTTATTTTAGAGCGCTTCCAGCTGCTTTTTTTTGTTTCCTCTGGATAATACAGGTTTTATAGCTATTCAAATCACAGTGTTTAACTCCTGTTACTCATCGTTATGCATTCCAGTTTAGAGGAAATAACCCCTGAGTAGGAGTGAAAAGATAAGGGACTTTCTACTTTGCAGTGGTGTAACCTCCTTATTTAAATCACAATTTTCCTAAGGCTAAATTTCTTTCTCATATAAAATAGAAATGATGATATTTTCTATGGTAAATCGCAAGCTTATAAGGAAGTATTAAATAAAATGACCTACATAAGATCAATTTATAAACTATAAAGTATTATACAAATATAAATCATTGCTTTTAAAATTAAACTCAAACTAAAATTTTATTTGTTGTTTTCTTGTGCACATGATTCCCTGAATAAAACTTAGGAAAACTAATGAAAAGAGAATTGTTCACTTAATTTATTTCTGCCTGAGGCTGTGAAAGCCAAGTTTGTCAAACTTCTCTGATTTTATTTTTCCTTTGAGCTACATTATTTTTGAAGTCAGCAAAGTTTAGTTTAGCTTTTAATTTTGTTTTTACATTTACTGATGGAAAAGCATACTTAATTTATGGAATAAACTATTTTTACATTATGTTTTCATAGACAAATGTCTTCTTTCAGGGAAAGAAAACAAATATAAACTATTTTTGAATTATTTCTTTGTGAAAATAATTGGAGATATTACAAATATTATTTTCAAAGGCTACAGAATTGATTTCTAGGCTTTATCCTAAATACAAAGTGTATATTCATAATGATGATACTAGCAATTTTTTACAATTTCAATAACCAAAAATATAGAATTAAGCATGCTCTTTTGGTGTACTGATGATTCCCAAATCTATCTGCTTGAACACTCACCAGATCACCATTACCTTCACTGGATTAAATAAGAGACTTTTGCATGGAATCTATCTGTGAATTAAGGAATTCAAACAGAATAACAGGAATTACTCAAATAAGAATAAGCTATTTAGTCTTTTTTTGATGCAATTTCACAGAGACCTGATGTAATGTTAGTTGTAATGATTATGCATGTCCTGAGGTTAATCAGGCTCAGTATTGCAGATTCAAGAGTATGGAAGGGCATTAAATCAGGACCTTGTGCATGTTCTGTCTATACGGGATGATCATAGGTTTATTTACTTATTCAGTGCGAATCCCTTTGTATTTTAAAGAAAGTAAGCTCAAAGGTGCTACTGACCCTATTAGAAAAGAAACAAAAAAGTTATTCCACTGAATGAAGAAAATATGGGCAAAGCGAAATCAGTTAACCTGGTAAGTAAAGGGTCAGCTTCTTTGATGAACTGGAGGGCATGGGTATATGTAAGGGTGAAATGTTGTTGCATTATTACAGAAGCACCAGAAATTGTCCACATTTGGCCTAGGGGGGACAAAAAGCAAAATGTGGTAAGAATCAACATTCTCCCTTAAAATCTGCCAGTTACAAACTTTTAAATGAAAGCTACAGATTTCTAGGCAGATGTCCATCGTGTTTTTCCTGCTTGAATTTAACTAATATTGGACATTATTACAAACCAAGTTCAATTTACAGCTCAGCCAAATGCCTTTCACAATCCTTCTGCTGCTTTCTACATTCCTAACGTTCTCTTTCTAACCTAGAGAGAACGAAGTAGACAAAATCGACACCCACATCAGGCCTTCCCTCTTAAACCATACAGGGCTAAACTCTAGACAGATGCCCTGATTTTCTAATTTAATAAGATTATTCACTGATTTTATGTTTGGAAAATAGAATGTGTAGTAATAAACCATAAGCAGTTAAAGCAAAATTAACATTACATAATATTATCTTGTGGCCTTCTCTGACTTTCAAAATGGTCAACAAAATGATTGTAACATTAATAGTTATAACAAATTTAAATGGGGCTGTGTAACTGATTGACAAGTTCAATAATTTTAAGATCAAATAGTAACAGTAGTTTTTGATTTTCATTTAATAGAGGCCTCTTTGTTTCATATGTGTGCCTACAGCTAGATCCTGTTTTCTGTCTGTAGACAGTGATTCCTGCTGTGCAGTGTTGAGAAAATGAGAAGACAAAATGGAGAATCAATTTAAGGAAAAAAGCTTTAGTTGACAAAGCTTTACAGTAGATCAATGGAATCTAGCTTGTTAAGACATCTTTAGTAGCTTAGATAAAATTATGTAATTACTGTAAATACTTCTACATTTTATGTCTTCCTCATTTTGAATTTCAATATTGGGAGAAAATCTTCATAAGTTTGCAAGAGTTTTTCTTATTACATGTGAATGATTATTTCCTTTGTTAGACTATACATCACCAACTTAATAAAACAATAATTTATAGGTAACCCAATTCCATAAAAATCCCACACATTTATTTGGAATTCATCCACTTAAGAATGAACTTCTCTGCCAAGAATTGAAAAAAAAGTATATGTACAGCTTCAAGGTGGATATAATTGTTTTCTTTCGTTACGTGGTACTTAAGGCAATTACTTATTTTACAGTTATTCTGTTATCACTTGTTTGTTTAAACAGTTTTCCCCATAAAAACAGGATGTGTAAGACTGATATAAAGCAGGAGCATTTGTTTAATAGGTTGATCCATAGATCTGATATTTATTTAATTAGGTTTCATTAAATTTGCATACAAGAAGTAATTAGATGTTTAAAATTCCTAATAGCATTCATTGAAATATTGTTTGAACTATTTTAGCACACCTTTGCTTATTAAAAAAAAGTAAACAAACATTAATGAACGCCCTGCTAACTGGCTCTTGTTCACAAAAAGAAAATATCCCAGCAATGTTGCTTAAATATGAAAAGTAGAAGTAAATTATTTAGAAACTAATTTAAAGCCTGCAGCTAGTTTACAAAATAAATAATATGAATCACACCGTTCATTCAACTTTGACCTAAATATACTCTAAACTGAGATCCTTGCTTTGTAAATAGGACTATTTTTCCTACATCAACATAATTTTTAGATTAAATCATAGCTCTTCTGTATAGAGACTTCAAGTGATTCTGGAGCATGGCTATTTAAAACTCTAGGAGTAACCATACACTTTGAAACATTCTGATTGCTAAATCCAATGCCACTTAAAATCAAATATTCTAAATATACTCAAGTATGCATTAGTTCCGAATTGAATTACACAGTATATATATATTTTATTTAGTATTTAATTATTAAAATGCAGTTTCTGGACTTGGGAAAGTATAGAATATATACACACACTTACTAAATACAAACATTCATCTAATAAAAGGAAACTTTTAATACCACTTATCCTATGAAGACTACTCTAATCAGAGATACTCACATAGTGTATGATAATTGTTATTTTATTTATTTTCTTTTGACAACACTATTTTAGTTTTTTCTAGATAAAAACATAGTGTTAGGCAGTAGACAGTAATTTTTGATAGGATAGAATTAAACAAATGAAATCTGATATCAAATGAAATCTCATTTGCCATCACATTCTCAATGGAGAAAGTCCCAATTATAGTCAAGTTTTCTTTAATGACTCATAACAGATTTTTTTTAACAATTCATTCAGCAAAGGTTACTGAGTTCTTAGTGCACTGCTCAGAATTCACTGGTTGGAATTGTTAGGGACAGTTCTAGAGATGGAAAGACCTTAAAACTTGTAAGTGTTAGAAAGGATGCTGAACATCTGGATTTACAGCATTCTTTCATTGATGAGCAATGTAACTTGAAATTACAATTAGTTAATGGCAATGGCAGATATTCTAAATTTCACTTTATTTTTATTTTCAATATAACATAGTATCTCAACCAGTGTCTCAGCCTTAATGACCCTCTTCTTGGTAAAGTCCACAAAGTATTCTTGCTTTGGTAAGGAATTTAGCAGCATGAGAAAGTGATTCAACCAACACTTGGCGTTGAGTCTGAAAGATGATCCAAAATTAAAGGAAGCTCATAATCAATTATCATGTTGAGAGCCACAAGACCAACCCAAGTAATTAGAGGATCAAGAGTAATGGGCCCAAGAAGAAAGGTATGTGATGTACCAAATGAACATCATTTCAATTGCTACTATTATTTTTGGCTTTTATATTTTCTCATTAGGAAAAATTCAGAGGGCCTACAGTGGGGTAGAGATAATCATAAAGAACCTCTTACAAGATGACATGGATAGTATAGTCTGAAGTCTGAAGTGTTTAAATTGTGAAACCGTGTGCCTGCCTTCCTGGAGCAAAGAAAGGGAGAGGAAGGCTTAATGTAATGTAGTTTATCAGTAAGAAACAGGTTGAGGAACACTGAGACAGCATCATTCTCCATGTGGAAGTATTGAATTCTTTGAAGAATGCAGTTGGTTACTCTTGAGCTATGAGGCAGCATTATTGCAGCTGGAATGGAACAGAATGGCCTCCACCTAACTGCCAGGTTTAGGAGAATAATCATGACTTTATTATACTAGCTTCTTCCAGAAAGTTCCTTCAGGAGATGTTAACTATAAAGAGATAAACAAAACCCATATCATGTGAGTCTACAACTTTATGTATGGTGGTCATGGGAGAAAGGACTGGGATGCTTTTGGAATCCCCTGAGTGAATGGAGAAGGATAAGTGGAACATTACCTCTTGTGACAGCACTGATAGCAGCCTGACAACAAGGACAAAATAATAAAGAGGATACAGATAGTCAAGAGGATCAACCAAATGGATTTGGCTCTGATTAGTCCAGACAAGAATTGAAAAGATATAGGCATTATTTAATCATCACTTCTTGGATGCAGGATTCGACAGATTTGCATAGGAGATACATCCCTATACTTTTATTCTATAAGCTTGTTCCAGGGAAAGACTTACTGCAAACACAAACTGATGGAAACATTGTTCCCAGGGCGAAGTAAGTCTAGTTTTCAAGGTAAGCTGACTATATCCTATTAGGACTAAAAAGTAGTTATTATTCCATTAACTGTGGACAAAAATGGAGGCTGTGGTCTTGAAAGTCCTCAAGGGTAGTGGCCTACTTACATGGGATGTGTATATGGGGGACAGAAAGGAGTCTTTACAAGATAATCTTTGATCACTCTGACATGTCCTGAGAAAGTGGCATGGTATGGTACTGTTCATAAAGAAAACTCATTTTAATCAAATCATTGTTTAGCTCAATCAACATTATTCTGAGCTGTGTCTGGTTTTGTTCAGCATTTCTTCTATGGTATAGAAAGATAATTTTGTACACACTTTAAAATTATATAATATACAGTGAGTCCAATTTGCATGTTTTAAAGACATAGAATTTGTGGTTAGATCAGGATTTGAATTCTTCTTCTGCGATTGAAGCATTGTGTGGTGTTGGATAAGTTACTTAACCTAAAAATTGACTTTCTAACTTTCAACGGATAATAAAATCTAATGCCACACCATACAACATTTGTAGGTATTACCATATTTCATAGAACCCAAGCATCATATTTTTCACATTTTTATAATTCTGAAATTAAAAAATTTCTTCCAGTGTATAGCATATTAAAATCCCTGTAAACCTTGATTGAAGTGCATTTTTAAAACTGAGATATAACTGACATACAGGATCATATTAGTTCAGGTGTACATTATAATGACTTTATATTTATGTACATTTCTAACTGGTCACCACTCTAAATCTAGTTATCATCTGTCACCATACAAAGTTATTACAATTTTGTCAACTATAGTCTGTATGCTGCACATTATATCTGCATAATTTATTTGTTTTATAACTGAAAGTTTGTAACTTTTAATCCCCTGCACCTATTTAGCCCACCCCTCAACTGTTATTCAGAATTTATATTGGTGCAGTTACTATGGAAAACAGTGTGGTGGTTCCTCAAAGTATTTAAAATAGAATTACCATATGATCCAGCAATTCCCTTCTGGACATTGATCTGAAAAGAATGAAAACACTAACTTGAAAAGATATATGAACCCTGTGTTCATTACAACATTATCTACTATAAATATCCAAGATATGGAAATAACCAAAGTGTCCATTGATAGAAGAATGGATAAAGAAGATATGGTATGGAGGTTTCTTAAAAAACTAAAAGTAGAACTACCATATGACCTAGCAATCCCACTCCTGGGCATATACCCAGAGAAAACCATAATTCAAAAAGACACATGCACCCCAATGTTCACTGCAGCACTATTTACAATAGCCAGGACATGGAATCTACCTAAATGTCCATCAGCAGAGGAAAGGATAAAGAAGATGTGGTACATGTATACAATGGAATATTACTCAACCATAAAAAAGAACAAAATAATGCCATTTGCAACAACATGGATGGGCCTAGAGATTGTCATACTGAGTGAAGTAAGTCAGACACAGAAAGACAAATATCATATTATATTGCTTATATGTGGAATCTAAAAAAAAAGGGGACAAATGAACTTATTTACAAAACAGAAGTAGAGTCATAGATGTAGAAAACAAGCTTATGGTTACCAGGAAATAAGTGGATGGAGGGATAAATTGGGAGATTGGTACTGACATATACAGATACTATATATAAAATAGATAACTAATAAGAACCTGCTGTATAGCACAGGAAACTCTATACAATATTTTGTAATGACGTATATGAGAAAAGAATATTAGAAAAAGTGGATATATGTATGTGTATTACTGATTCCCTTTGCTGTACACCTGAAACTAACACAACATTGTAAGTCAACTATACTCCAATAATTTTTTTTAAAGATGATATGGTATGTACACATAATGGAATATTATTCAGCCATAAAAAAAGAATGAAATCTTGCTATTTGTGAAAACCTGAATGAACCTAGAGGGTATTATGCTAAATGATATAAGTCAGACAGAGAAAGGCAATTAACATACGCTTTCACTTATATGTGGAATCTAAAAAACCAAAAAAATGAACAAACAAAACAGAAACAGACTCATAGATAGAAAACAAACTGATGGTTGCCAGAAGTATATTTCTTCAAGAGTAGAATTGCTTTTGCTTTTGCAGTCACTTGAGGATGTTATGTACCAGTAGCCACTAGTTTGGATAATACCAGCAGGGTAACTTGCAAACCTGGGTGAGTACTATGTTGTCATTTTTGGATATATAATATAAATTATAATAATATATATGTTATTTCTGACCTAGTGCCAAGGGTAAGATGTGCTTTTAAAAAAATCATTATTTTTAAATTATCTTTCTGGTTGACAGCATTGTTCCCAGTTTACCATTTCCTTGATAGCCTACCATTATGATGTTTCAAGTTACTGCTCTTGCATAGTGTTTTATAAAATCACTCTTCTTCCCTTCAATTATATATATAATTTTAACTATATATATAATTTCCTTAAATTGTATATATAATTTTAACTATATATATATTTTTTTCCTTCAATTATATATACATGTATGAGTATATTAGGAGAATATATATTTTTAGGGATTTTTAGGGATAAATAAAATAATATTTTATTTTTCGGGATATTTTTAGGGATGACTTCTGCCTCCTGATATTCACACCCTTTTACAATTCATTCTGCATGGGTAGTTTAGGCCCTGTAACTTGCTTCTAACTAACAGACTATGGCAAAGGTGATGGGCTGTCACTTCTTTGATTGTGTTACATTATAAAAAGACTCCATCTTGCTATCATATGACTCTGGAGTATCTCTCTCTCCCACACTGTCTGTGAGGAAGCAAGCTACCATGAATCCTACAACTGCAAGGAAATAATTTCTGTCAATAATTTGAGTGAATCTGGAAACACACACTTCCCCAATCCAGTCTCCAGATTACAGTCTACCTTTGGCTAATACCTTGATTGTAAGCCTTACAGAGGACCCAACTAGACCATGCCCTAACTCATGTCCCACAGAAACTGTGAGTTAGATGTGTATTGCTTAAGCCACTTAATTTGTCACAATTTGTCATAAAACATTAGAAATCCAATACAATGTGTACACAGTTTAGACCCTTTTTAAACAAGAGATAAAGCATCTGGAAACAATGTCAGCCGTCAGAAATGAAGGCTGAAGTCCATGGACAACGTCAAATATTTAGAACCAAGGTCAGAATTTGAAACAGGTTATGATGTCTGTAAGTAGTTTCAAAGATCTGATAACAAAATTGTGGTCTATAAAAAGTTAAGACTCTGAATATAGCAAGGCGTTGGAGGATAATTTAGAAGTCCAGGTCATGTGTTATTTAAATTCTTTACAACTCTTTCTAGTATGAGCGGAGACCAGAAAGGTAAATTGAGGCTAATTTGTAAAGGATTCAGGAGCTAATGCAGAAAAAGTAGTTTGAGCTTTTTTTTTATTTGGTCAATGAGGGGGCATCAAAGACATATATGCAGAGGACTAAAATGACCAGATCATGGTTTTAGAAAGGGTGCAGTTTGCAAAATAGAGTATGAACTGTGGGCAGAATGTTGTGGAATGCAGAGATGGAAATGACTGGCCACAAAATACCAACCTTGTGAAATGCTTGGACTAAGGCAGATTTTTCACACTTCTTAAAACAATTCATATGGTCTTATCCCTCTATGCCTTTATTTACACCATTCCCTCTGTTTAGAATGCCCTCTTTCTTCTTCCCTGGTGAAATACTATTAACTTTTCAACCCCAAGATAAGTAACAGTTCATTTAAATATTTTCCCATAGAACTTCACATATAAAATACTCCTATTTTTCTGTTCCTTATATCTGTCTCTCCAATCATATGACCATATAAATCCTTCATTTCACTTCTCAAAATGACAATTCATAGGTGCTTTTAATTATAGACTCAGCAACACAATACACAAATTTGTTTAACACTAATCGAAGAACATTATCCACAAGTTTTAAAACTGTTTTGTTAAAGTATCTAAACAGAAAAAAGAAAATTTTGAAGCCTCGATATTTTAATTGTACTGTGTCACACATGAAAAAATTCCATAAAAATCATTGCAATATGGTTAGTAGACTTTTTTCTATTCACTGAAATTTGACATTTTAAAATTTCACATAAATTTATTGGAATTAAATGTACTAAAAGTTATTAATGTGAAAGCAGTCACTTCATCTTGACTTCCAAATTATCATCACAATGTTTTGTTTGTTTCTAGTTTGTTTTTATCATCCTCACATTTAAAAGTTCTGTGGTATTCGTGTCATTCAAAAAACTTTATTCTGTTTTAAAAAGTTGATTCAGTGTAAACGGTTTTGAGTTGTCAATGAGTATATTGAATTTCATTTTACTCTAATTAAAATTGCTTATTATTTAATGTTATTGTAATAATAATGGATTTCAACAGAAATAGGTTAACCTTTTTGTTACTATCCTATGTAACACCAGATAGCCCTAACAGACATAATGCTTTACATGCATGTGGTGGTTTAAAGTTTTCAGAGTTCTATAAGATCTTATACTTTTATGCTACAGAAAGAGTGGTTATTACTTTTATCTATTTTTTAAAAGTTTTAATTTACCTTATGTTTTTGAAATGCAAACTAAGACCTATAAACCTTAACTAATTTGCCCGAGGTCACAGAGGCAATAAATGATGACACTGGAGTTAGAGTTTAACTCATTTGAATCCTAGATCTTGCCCATTACACCATGCTGTTTCTTATAACAAGATATAGTTTGTACCTCATTCTGAAGATAAAAATACAATGGAAATCCCCAACTGGAATCATTTTCCAAGATGAGTGTTTTAAGTGAAAAACTGGATAACATTTTTAAAATAAAAACAGTTCAGAAATGGTATCTGGGATCCCAGGTCAATCAACAAATGCAAATTAACTGCATAGAATGGTTAAATTATCTTTCTATACTACAGTGAGCACAACCAGTAATCTAGTGATTTTTTAGTGATATTGTACATTAAATTAGCTTTTATCAGATGGAAATGAAGAAAAACAACTATGTTATTTCTCTTAGAATAATGTATTATTCTACATGAGAAGAGAATAGAACATGGTATTGCACATATGTCCCACACCTTAGCACTGTTAACCTTATCACCAGAATACAGAACAGATGGGGGGGCGGTGGCAGGAGTGTTGGGAACATTCTGGTCTCTCTTACTTTTCTGCTACAGGCAAACAATGACAGTGTAATCAAGAAACAGAAGAAAACAATGGTTTGGAGAAAAATGTTTGCTCTGCAAGATATGGTAAGAACCATAGCCATCATCACTCTAATGCACCACACCTACATATTAACACATAACATTTATGATATCAATTTGTATTCTTAATGTTGGATGGGTTATCAACAACTGTGATTGCACCAACAGTGCAGTCATAACCACCAATTTTTCATGCTTCACTATATGTATGTCCCATTGCAATGTGACTATAGTGCCTCACCCATTATGATGTAGAGTCTGTTTCTCCACCTCTTGATTCTGAGGTTGGCCAGTTGAATTGCTTTGACCAATGGGACAGTAGCAAATGTAACCAATGCAGACTTGAAGAGTGCTTGTGCATTAGAGTTCAACAACTTTTGCTGCTGGGAACACTTTTGCTACCACGTGGACAAAACCAAGCTAGCCTCTTGAAAGGGGAGAGACTATGTAGAGTGAAGAACTAGCCATCCCAGATGTCCCAGCCATTCCAATCATGCTGGCATGTGAATAAGGCCATTCTAAGTCACTTAGCCAAACCAACAAATAGAACAATGAGAAGTGGCAAATGTCTATTGTTTTAAGCCATTATTTTGGGATGGATTGTTATAGTACTCCATAACTAGCATTAATCTGCATAGCAAAAACTTTTTAATCCACCAATTTACTTGTAGAACTTGTCATCATCAATTTTTTTAAAAATTTTTATCTAATGAAAATAAAGATCTGGGATTTTAAAAATTAGAGATTTGTGTGCACTATATATATATATATACATACATAATGCACACAAATCTCTAATTTACATCTATATATACTTGAAATTGATCTTTGAATAAAATATGTCAAAAAGTAAATGGAGCATATTTTTCTTACAAATTTTCTAATTTGGTGCTCTCTTTCTGTTTATAATTCAGTTGTCCCAGTCACTCAAGCTCAAGTTTTGAGTTAAGTATTTATCCCTCCTTCTGCCTTACACACTAATAAAACTAACCTGTAAGATAACTGTGAGGATTAAATAAGTTTACATATACAGGCAGACATAAAGCTAGAGGGTGGACCAAAAGATTGACAGAATATTAGGAGGATAGAAGGATACATAATAGATAGACAGGTAGATAAACACATACATACAGAAATAGAGAGATAGAACACTGCTTAATGACACAGAGTAAGGGTTTATACATGTAAATATAAAATAATTGTTATTGTTATCCAATTAGATGCCAGTTAAAAATGTTTGCCTTTGTCTCTTTTTCTTCAGTCACACTGCTTCTATTATATTTTCTTCAAGCCCTCAAAGCCTATTGCTTTTAATATTACTCTTGCTTTGAAGACTGCTTTGATGCGACTGGTTTTTTATCAGTTTCCTTTCTCAAATACAATCTTGTTGTAATAATACCCTTGCTCAAATATGTCCATAGTTCTCCCCTTGCCTAACCAAATAAAATCTCAACCTATGTTTCTGATCTTTAAGTTCTTCAAAATCTGATACCCAACCAAATTTTCTGGCTTTTTTTTTCTCTCTCTTTCATTATCTATACATTGAACTGTAGCTCAAATACACTGCTTTCTGTCACCTCCATATACATGTCACTACATGAGTCCTGTGCCATGCTCACGCCATGATTCTGAATGACCTCATGTGCAAATACTGTCTTGTTGTTCTAGGCTTGATGTATTATTTTCTGTATGTTTTTGTAGACAATAATACCCACAAAAACTTCCAGCCTTCCTTGACTAAGCATAACATATTTGAACAATTTTTGTATCACTGATGATTTTCTACCTTGTATTGTGGTGCTTATATTCATGTATTATAATCTCTACTAAATTTTATGTTCATTGGGTCTACTATCTATCTATCTATCTAATCATATGTAACTATATATTTATATCTATCCCAGGTCCATGCCATTTAGAATAGTGCCTGGGATATACTTTGACTCTGTAAAGTGATCTTTAAATAAATATTGTGAAAAAATGTGAAGAAAAAACAAATTAAAATAGTTACATCATAATTTATTAATGGTCTTACAACTGACAAAATTCCCATTTAATTAAAAACAAAACAAAAACAAAACCATTATTCTAACTAACTTCCTGAGGCAACAGATTTCCCTTGAGCACTGCCCATGTGATCAGTCAGGACAAACAAGACCAATTTAGGGTGAAAAACAATGCCATAAACTCAGAGGCTTAATTCATAAAATTAATTTCTTGTTTATACAAAATCCTCCATATGGTGGGTGACTCTCCAGGGAAGTTATCATTATTGCCATGACTCAGAAATTCAGGCTGCTTCTATTCTCACCACCAAAGGAAAAAAAAAAAAAGAATGGGAAAACATGCAGAGGCTTTTCATTACCTTACTCACAATTATTCATTACTCACAATTCATTGGCCAGAATTAGGCAAGTAGTGCCACCAAAGTGCTAAGAGGTTGGAGTGCTTTTTACCATGTTCCCAGGATGGGAAAGAGAATCACATGTTCATAAATAGCACCTCATTGAAAGACATCATCCATCATGTTGGGCAAATGAGGAACCTTCATATTTTCATCTGTTTTACCACTCGTCATCCATCAAAACATCACTAACTTCTTTTTTTGGGGGGGGGGGGGCGGTACGCGGGCCTCTCACTGTTGTGGCCCCTCCTGTTGTGGAGCACAGGCTCCGAACGCACAGGCTCAGCAGCCATGGCTCACGGGCCCAGCCGCTCTGCGGCATGTGGGATCTTCTCAGACCAGGGCATGAACCCATGTCCCCTGCATCGGCAGGCGGACTCTCAACCACTGTGCCACCAGGGAAGCCCTCACTAACTTCTTTTTATGTTTTTAACTTGTAACTATTTCTCTGGGATGTCCGTTTGTCTTTATTTCCACTAATGTTAATTGAATAGAAGATAAAATACATTTTAAACTGGGCTGGTAAATCATCTCATTACTGATTATTCCAGTTACTATGACTGTATAGCCAAACACTTTGAAACTTAATGCCATAAAATAACAAAAATCTTGTAATTTTGTGATGCTTACAAAATGTATGGGTCAGAAGTTCAGCTAGGGGCACAATGAGAATGCCTTCTCTCTGCTCAGAGATGTCTGGAGCCATGACTTCGAAGACTGAAATGGTGGGGAAGGAGAGGTAAAACAGGTGACTAGGATTGACTTACATGGCTGAGGACTAAAACAACTAGAGCTGAGTGATCCATATCCAAAATGGTTTCTTCACTCAGCTGAGCTGGGATGACACGAAGCCTAGGCTTAGTTGATAGGGTATCAGTTTGTCAATGGACTCAGAAATCGCTCTAAAGAATAGAGATAGAAAGAGAGGACAGACAGTAGAGAGCAAAGACGGTAAAATCTTAACATTTGGGGAATATTAACAAAGGGTAAATAGAAGTTGTTTGTATAGTTATTAAAACTTTCATCTCATTTTTAAATTATTTAAAATAAAAAGTTAAAAATAAAATGATCAGTGATGTTAGTGAGTAATATTTCTTTATTTTTTCCCCATAAAATTTATCATTACAATTATGTGTTAGAATTGAAATGTAGAGTAAGATATTACTATGATATCTCTGCAAGTATAGAATAATCTCCAAATGTCTAAAGGATTAAAACTTCCAGTGATTATCCTCACTGGAAATAGAAGGTATGGATGCAATGTTTTGTTATCTTGCACCATCTAGGATTGCTCTGACCTAACCTATGCCTTTCCATCTCCCAAGTCCATCATTGTCTGATATGCTCAATCTGTTATGCTCATCCATGAGGTGATTTTTCTGACATGCCTAGTGTGATGAGTAAGATTGAATGTCTTTATCACAGAATGAGTCCTCTATCTTTTCCTACCTTTAGCAATAAAAGAAGACTTTATAGCCAAGCTGATTAAGTTTTCTATCTCAGATAATTCAGATCATTTTCCATTGACCAAAGAAAGTGAAAAACAAAAATGTGGAATTAAAATGGAAATCACTATTTACTGTCATGGGTATGCATTTGGTTAAATATTTTATCATGTATTTTTGGTTGCAATGGAGCAGAGGTTTTTTAAACTGACAGAACCATAAAAATTGCAGATAGTCCAACATTTTTAAATTATATTTTGTAATAAAAAAATAATAATATGAGCACACACAGAGATCTGTGATTTGTAGGAGATAAGGACATTACGCCAGAATAATTCTATCTGTGTTTTATAGGTCACCTGTTGAGGACGGCTGGTGATGAATCTGCTTCCAGAAAATACCTTCTTTGAATTCTGCACTGTCTGGGTATAACTTCTTGTCTATAAGACAAGATGTTTTTACATCTACACCCAAATGATAAAACCTATTTCTGGCTGTCATACATCAGCAAACTCTCTCTGGATTCTATTTATTCACTCTCCAACTCTTCATTCAGCAAGCATTTATTTTACCAGGCAGTGCACTAGGCTCCAAGGGTAACAAAATGAGTAAAATCTTGACAAGGCTCTCTAATAGCTAATGATTTCTACAGCAGATACCTCTCAGTATGTAGGTACACAGACGATTATTTCCTTTCATTGTGAAGAAGGAATGCCCCATCTCTGGCTTCACGATTAAATTAGGGTTGAAGACTTTATCCAAATTCAGACACTCAGCTTCTCTTTTAATGAATTCAGAATTAGGACTTAAAGGATCTATTTCCATCTGACATTTTCCTTAAATTTAAGTGATATGTTCTGGAGAGGTGTGGGAGGCTGTCTATTTTCCTGTGTGTGAAGAAGGCAAAGACATTTAACTACCAGACCAAAGAATGAAGTAGATCTTCAGAGAGAGCAGAGTAAGACACACAGGAAAAATGATTAAGCTTTAAGGAAGAACTATTTGGCTTTCTGGTAACTTTACAATTTTTGTTCCTAGATTTCTGTGAGACCCAGATGTACTTCCCTGGAGTTCTGTGAAATACCACCTTATTCTTAAAATCAATCCTCCCTCTTTTTTTTTTTTTTCCTTAAGTAACTAAAATACTTTTAACAAAAACAGTCTATAGCAACTAATATCAGTAACTTCACTGGGTCTGTAAAAGGAGTAAAATTATATTGCATTCATTAGGGCCTTGGTCCAGCTGCTTTACTAAAAGAAAACTATACAAGATAGGTTTATTGCTCTCTCATACAAAAGTCCTAGCAAATAGACAATTAAGTGTAGGGATGCTACACTCCACCAAGTGAATGACCAATCTAGATTTCATCTATCTTGTTGCTCTGACATTCCCTAGGGAACTTTTCAGGTTCCAACCTTCAGGAAGGAAAAAAAAAGATAAAGTAAAAGTCAAGTAGCTCCCCTTTAAAGATGTGATCCAAAAATTGTTTGCTTAACTTCTGTTCACATCCCATTGGTCAGAAGCCAGTCATATGGCCATGTGATAAATATTTGAGTTTTATTGTCAAAGGGATGAAAGGCACAATGGCATTTGGGGACCTGTAATGATTTCTGTTGCAATGACGCCACTGGAGCCCAATGGTGAAGATATGTTCATTCACTCAGGTTTATAAGAAAAGGTCTCCTGGAGAGAGTGAGTCTTGGTTGAATCTTGAGTGATGAATTGGATGTTGTAAGGACAAAAAGGAAAAAGATCATTGCAGGGAGGGGAGACAAAGATTTATTATTAGAATTTCTTGTGGCTGGAGCATAGTCTGTGTACAAGATGGACTGACCATGACATCAAAAGAGTCGGAAAATGAAAGTCAAATTGCAAATATTTTATATTTCCTTGTAAAGAATTTGGATTTAATGTTATGAGAGCAAGAAGCATCAACTTTTTGTGAGCAAAGCAAATTAGATTTGTTTTTATAAAGATAACTGGCAACTTGTGAAGAGTAGGCAGGTGTTTGTATAATACTGATGGTACAGGGGATCAGGTCATAGAAATAAAAGCATAATTAATATTTCTTCAGGCATTCAGTAAACCTAAAATTTATCTTAAAGTTTCCAACTTTCCTTTTATTAATGTATTTCTCAAAAGAATGACCTTATTGTATAGAGATTTTCCCCCTGTATTCTCTATCCCTCTGATTGCCTTCTCTTCCCAGCATTACTGATTTATCTCTCATGAAAAAATGCCTGTATTCATTCAAAGAATTACTAAGAAGAATCTAGAGAAATGAATGAAGTAATCTGTAACACATTAGTAAATCCTACAGGTTGAATGAAATAAATCCATTCATTTACTAGACTAGCACAATTTACTTCCTTTACTGGGTTTAGAACAAACATTAAAAATAAACTGACCTTGGGGCTTCCTTGGTGGTGCAGTGGCTGAGAGTCCACCTGCCGATTCAGGGGTTTGTGCCCCGGTCCGGGAAGATCCCACATGCCACAGAGTGGCTGGACCCGTGAGCCATGGCCACTGAGCCTGAGCATCTGGAGCCTGTGCTCCGCAACGGGAGAGGCCACAGCAGTGAGAGGCTGGCGTACCGTAAAAAAAAATAATAATAATAATAATAAATAAATAAATAAACTGACCTTAGGTAGGTTTATTCCTAGGTATTTATTCTTTTTGTTTTAATGGTAAATGGGAGTGTTTCCTTAATTTCTCTTTCAGATTTTTCATCATTAGTGCAAAGTAATGCAAGAGATTTCTGTGCATTAATTTTGTATCCTGCTACTCTACCAAATTCATTGATTAGCTCTAGTAGTTTTCTGGTAGCATCTTTAAGATTCTCTGTGTATAGTATCATGTCATCTACAAACAGTGACAGTTTTACTTCAGAAGCTAACACAACATTGTAGAGAAATTATACTCCAATAAAAATGTTAAAAAATATATTTTTTTAATTAAATTTTTTTTAAAAAATCAACTGACCATACACAATAGTCTATAATGGCCTACATGGGAAAAGAATCTTAAAAAAAAAAAAAAAAGAGTGGATATATGCGTATGTATAAATGATGCACTTTGCTGTATACCTGAAACTAACACAACATTGTAAATCAACTATACTCCAATAAAATTTTTTTAAAAATCAACTGACCAAACACCCTAGTTTCTAACTACATAACTAAAAATATAACTTCTTAATGGATAGTGAGTGGAAACAATAACTCAGTTTTTCTGATTATTTTTCCTTGAATTTTGCACTCATCTAATCATCAGTCAGTGTTCCAGGCACTGGGGTTATGCCTGTGATTGAGAAGGACAGAATCCCTTCAATTACAGAGCTTACTTTTTCTTCTTTGTTTCTAGTGTACATAGTACCCATTATCTGTGTGTAAGTGGGGCCTCATGAACACATTTGTTCCCCAGTAGTAATTGGGAATATTATACAAGATATTAAACAGGTGATTTCATCACAGAATTCATTATTTATTCATGGATTAAATGTGTATACATATGTTCATATGTATATATCCTTTTCTGTGCTTATAATGTATGAAACAGCCTGCTGGTCTCTGGACTATAATCATAAGACATTCTCCTTGCCCTCAAGAGATTCTGAGTTTGTTGGTTCTCAACAATAATGGGAAAATGATATATTTAAAAAGTGAATAAAGAATCAAAATATATATTTATGTCAATGCATTAGAAACATGTTCAACCCATTGCCACACACCCTAACTTCTCCCAATTTGAAAGGCAAAGTAGGTAAATGAGGGATTTTCATGATCGCTGATTCACTCATATATGCCTTTACTCATTTGGCAACTAATTATAAAGTGGAACTATATTGTAGGCTCCAAGGAATACCCTAATTAAGAAAATGAGCCAAAACTAACAAACAAAAACCTTGCCTTCATAGAGCTTACATTCTAGTGGACATCTAACCTCAAAGACACTTTTTGAGAACTTTACAGTATTATCTGGTCCTTTGCTACAGGTGTATATAGGTTTCTTGTGAGTTTTACTTTGTTTCTACAAAATCAGACCTAACAGCTGTTTCTTCCATGCTTCTATCATACTAATTCTGTTGCTCTTCTAGCAGCTGGAGTGACTAAATAAAAAGTCACATCATCTCACTCCTCTGACAAACACCCTAGCTGGATTCCAGTTTCACTCAGAGGAAAAACCAATATTCAGACAATGTTCTCTCAAGCCCTGTGTGATCTAATTCCCTGTTACTCCTCTGATTTCATCTCCTAATTTCCTCCTTGTCCACTTTGCTCCGGCCACATTGGCCTTCTTGTTATTCTTCAAACATGCTGTATTTAGAGTTGAATTTATCCTTTCCATTCCCAGACTTCACTTCATGCCTCAGATACCTGCATGGATAACTTTCTCACCTCCTGACATGTTTAACTTAAATACTGTCTCAATGTGGTTCCTTTCAGTCAGCCTCTCTAAAATTACAACATCTTCCCACTTCCAATTCCACTTACCATAGTTTACATTTTGGGTTTTTTTTAATGGCACATAAGAACGTTTTTTTTTTTTGGCGGGGGAGTGTCAGTTTTTATAGGGCGGGCAATTTCATAGACTAATGAGGGGGAGGAGTATTCCAGCTATTTTGGGAAGGGGTGGGGATTTCCGGGAATTGGGCCACCACACAATTTTTGATCCTCACATAAGAATATTTATTTATTTATTTATTTTAAATTATCTATCTCTCCCCACTAGATTTCAAGCTCCATGTGGTAGGGTTTTTTGTCTCTCTTATTCATGTGTGTATTTGTTTTCTATTGCTATGTAACAATTTACCACAATTACTATATATTTAGTGCCTTACAACAACACCATTCATTATCTCACAGTTCTGTGGTTCAAAAGTCTGGGGGGACTTGGCTGGATTCTCTGCTTACCGTCTTACAAAACCAAAACTAAGGTGTCAGTCAGCCAGGCTGGGCTCTTATCCAGAGGCTCTGGGGGGGAAATATGCTTCCAAGCTCATTCAGATTGTTGGCAAAATTCAGTTCTTTTCAGTCGTAGGATTAAAGCCTCCAATTCCTTGCTGGCTGTCAGCAGAGGCCACACTCATCTTCTAGGGGCTGCCCTCAGTCCTTGCCACATGACTCTCTCCATCCTCAGGCCAACAGAGGTTTGTCAAATTCTTCTCACGATTAGAATCTTTGTAGCTTCTGCTTCTGCTAGCAGCCGGATAAAACTGAATTCTTAAGCTCTCATGTGATTTAGGTTAAGCCCGTCCAGATACTCTGCTTTTTGTTATATGTAACAGAGTCATATGAATGATATCTCATTATATCCACAGTTTTTCCTTCCACTCAAAGCGGGGGGGAATTATATAAATGTCATTGGGAGCTGTCTTAGAATTCTGCCTACCACAATGCATATATCCCAAGTTTTGAGAAGAGTTCCTGGAAATTTTATTGAATGAATGCAAAAATGAATAAGTGAATAAAGGAATAAATGAGTGAATGACTATTTCTACAGTATCACATACCTATCTAGGGAACTCCATAAGAGTCTGCTTGCCTTGTCTCCCTAGCATAACGTGCAATATTTAGCTGGGACTAGCACATGTGCCTTGTGTTCTAACTGGGCAAGGTGCACAGCACACAGCTTCCCTTTACTCAAATCTCATGAATGTATCTAGAGAATCACTTTTCTCAGCTCTTACTCCAGTAGATCAGCTCTCCTAGCAATTAAGATGAGAACCCTTTCACAAGGACCCATAACCATCTAATCTTATCAGTTTCCTTCCAGCTCTCTCCTTCCTCCCTCCAATACGGAAAATCCTTTCCTAGCTAGGCCTTGCTCTTCTTTACTGGGTGACTACCAGTTCTTTGCAAAGCCCTTAGTCCTTTCCCTTTTCCTCAGAATTCATATCTTTGAATCTCGAAAGTCAGAAGAGACGAATTTATAGCATGAGGGGAAAGGAAGAAAGGATGAGACTGGAAGGTACCAAGGAGGAGTTGGAAATAAAGGGAGGAAGCAACGTTGGGTAATATTTCCAACATATTATTCCCCACTACATTTTCAACTCTTATTTTATTTGTTGTGATATATTTATGTCTGTCTCTCCTTCGTATACTGTAAGACAGATCTTAAGGGAAGAAATAGAGACCATTGGTTTATCTATTTATTTTCATTTCCTGGTATAATTCATGGCAGTTACCCAATAACTGCTTGCTAAATAATCAAAAGATGAATGCATGAATTTAAAAAGATAAAATAGAATACATACATGATTATTATTCAGTTTAATGTAAAGTATGCAGTCCAACAAAAGGTACCCAGATTTCAAATATCTAGGCAGATAGAGATATTCTGAATAGAATTTGATAATTTTTGCCACACAACAGAATAGAAAGCTTAAAGAAATATTGATGATAAATGTTACCCTTCCTACTAATGTAGTTTTTAATATAATCAAAATATTTAAGCACTGTTTTACTATACATTTTCATGTGCCATTTACCAATATGAATCAGATTATTAAATACAAACATGATTTCTTGGATTTCAAGTGCATGTATAATACACTCCAAAAGTTATAAATCTGCCTCGGTTGTTTTTTGATATCTGCTAGAGGATGTTCACATTAAGATAAATGGATTGTCATGTTTTGGAATTGTTTAGTTTCACTTTTAGGGGACCATCTGTTCTCTGATGAATGGCTCTGTGTATAAGAGTGGGCATGTTGATTTAGCTCTTTTTAAAATAAATGCCATAGCTAATTATTTTAAGAATGCCGTTCTTAATCCCTGTAACTTCCAAAGACCCTTTTGAAGATAACTGGGTAATAAGGGTTCATGCCCACATAAAACTTTCTCTTAGGGGCAAATGCATTCATCATGAACTGTATGAAAAAATAATTTGATAAGTTTCACTTGATATACTCTTGACTGAATAACGTTCTTCCCTCTCTGAAAAACTCACTCTGAAAGAACACATAGTTTGAAGCACATACACTGAACAGTCAGGAAGGGATGAGGGCCAGCCCATCTTGCCTTAAATCAACTTTACTCATTACTGAGATAAGAGATACCTCAGTATTATCACCCACTCATTTGTTTGAACACTGCTGTTCTGCATCATCACAAAAAGAAAAATAATACAAGTAATAAAGTTAAAATGCATATAATTAGCATGTAATGATCCATATGATTTGTTGAATTGGTGGATACTCGTTAGTTTAAGGCTTTGAGCATGTATTCACACCATTCAAATTATAGTTTATAGTTGTATAATCAAAAGCAAACTCACTAAGCACTTTCAGTTCTGATTTGCATTTTGATCAAGGAACCTACTCATAGTCTAACACATACAAAATATTCACTCATGTGAATAACATTTGTAAAATAGATGGATGATAGATAGATAGATAGATAGGTAGATAATAGATAAATTTCTTCTCCTACATAGATCTGTAGTTTTCCAAACCATGTTCTCCAGTAGAGTCCTAGATTTATGGGTAGGGTTGAGAGAGAAGGATAACCAAAGTTGGGTTTATTGGAACCCATTCTTAATTCAAGCAAAACTGCTCTATCTTTAATAAATGATTTTCTATGCAAAATAACATTCATCCTTGTCATAAAAGAGGCTGGCAACTATTTCCTACTTATTGAAATGGAGAGAGGGAAGACATAACAAGTCCACTGCTTAATATCTGCTCACCTGATGCTGCCTGTCTCCACAGTGTACACCAATGACAAGCTTTCTGCAACCACATAGTATTTAAGACCATGAAGAATATTCTTTACTGCTGGAATCTCTGGATCTATGTGAGGAAGCTTGTGGAGGTATTTTAGGACAGAAGAACCCTTGTACCTTATGTTTCCCAAATTTTCATGAAGACTAGTATCTTCACATAACACTGACTTATTTTATCTGTTGGGTTTTCTTTACTAAACCAAAAAAAAAAAATTATGGTTAACTAAAGAAAAAGAAAATGTATTGGCAAGATGTGGAGTAATTCACGGATTTAAAGTTAGTATGGAAGAACCAGGTTTCATAAAGGAAGGACCCAGAGCAGCTTGCTGAATTTAGGTAGTACAACTATAGAAATATCTCTTTAGGTCATTGCTATTTGGTCAAATCTTCTGTAAACTTTTTCTTACCTCTCGTTACACTGGAGTAAGTGTCCTGTTTGCATCAAAAGTCTAACTCCCCATTTGCCCTCTGGAAAACATCCATTCTCATCTTTTCCATGACTGAATTCTGACAATTTTACACTCTCTAGGATATTTCTCCCCTAATTTCTACCTCTGTCTACATTCTCTTCAGCATACACACATTCCTTAAAATACCCATCTTATATAAAAATATTTTTTGTATTATTCTGCCACCAGCTACTACTTTTTTGTTATCCTGCACATCAGCACTTCTTAAAAGGAGTGGTAAATTGTTGCTATTTAGACTTCCTCACAAGGCGTTCTCTCCTTAACCTGCACAATTGTTTCATGACCAAACACTAAATAAACCACCTGTGAAGAATACCATGAGTCTCTATCCTTGTCAAATCTGATGGTCACTTCTATGATTTTGCTTCACTTGGCCCCTGAACAGCATTTACCCTGTTAACTATGACCTTTTTCTAGAAACACATTTTCTTTTATCTGCCGAAAGAAATGTCCTCTCTAACTCATTGGCTACTCCTTTTTAAGCTCATTTGTGCTTGTCATCTTCTGCTTGACTTCTAAATGTTGAAGTGCCTCCTGGGCTTTGTCCCTGTCACCTCTTCACTATCTGCACACTCTCCACCCATGAACTCATTCACTTCTCTCATCAGTTACTACACTTGTCAACAAATCTCAAATATCTCTATGCAGCCCTGTTTTCTCCTCAGCTCACAATGCTTGTTTCCAATTGTCCACTTAGCACCTTTAGATGCATGACCAATAAGCACTTAAAACTTACCATGTGAAAAATGGAACGCTTAAACTACTCCACTCCCAATCAGATCTTTATTGAGTCTTTTCCACCCCGGTAAACCACATCACTATATAACCAGTTGGCCAAACCTCAAATCTATGACATGCATTCAGTTCATCAGCAAATCCTATTGATTATAATTATAAATTGTATATAAAATCCATTGACTTATTTCAGTCTCTACTAAGACCATCCAGACAAAACCCTCCCTATTTCTCACTTGGACTATTACCATAGCTTCCTAAATAGCTTTCCATTTTGTATCTTAACAATTCTTTTCTTTCCACAATAGGATAAAATATATTTTAGAAATATTACTTGGAGTGTCACTCTCTTAAAACCTTCCAATGAGCTCTCATCACATTTAGAATGAAATCATATTGTTATTCTGCTTTTGCCTATAATGTAATATCTCTGACTGGCCTCACTGAATACTACTAACTCACCCTTTGTTAACCCCACCAGCCTTCTTTACATTGATTGTATTAGATAGAATTTCTTCACCTCTGGAAAAACTCTTACCTATGATTTGTATATGGATGGTTCCTTTTTTGAGATTATTCATCTAAATTCATATCATTATATAATGATTTGCCATAACAGACAAGTCCAAATTCTCAAGCTTACCATACACACAAACACATACACACATATACACACAGGGTTTATTTCTCAGTTATATATAGTTTAATTCACTGAATGTGTATATGTGTGTATGTGTGTGTGCACGTGGTGAGGACTTGCTCTGCCCATGAAGATTCCAGGGGCTTCTTCAATTTAGTGGCTCTAATATCTTATAGAACCTACAGATCTCCCTCTTCCTTGAAGCTTCTGCATCTGGCCTACATCATCTTTAGGGAAGAGAGATTGTGGAGAACTGCACAGATTCCTTTTATGAACCAGATCTGAGGTAGATTTCATCAACTGTCTCCATATTCCATTGACCAGAATTCAATCACATGACCATACTAAAGGAGAGAGAATGGAAAATGTAGCTAAGTGGCTTTTCCAGGCTGAAGAGAAAAACATTAATATTGGTGATTACTAGCAGTCTTTGGCATACCACTTAACCAAGCAGTTACCCAGTAACATTTTTTCCACATTACCAAATTTTAATTACATGCAAAACAATTTGTACTACATTATATTTAGTGGTTTACTAATTATTCCTTTATTCGTGTACTAATTAATTAATATTCCTGTTGTTTTCCTTCAGGAGAATGTAGGCTGCATAATGACAGGGACCTTGCTTGGTTTATGCCCCAATCAGAGCAATACAGCTTGTTTGACAAATCCATAAGCACTGTATTTTGAGAAAGACAAATACAACAGGACTTGTTTCCTTCATCCTTTTTTTAGTAACTTAATAAGATGTCGGCTGAAAGCCAACTAAGTACTTCCAATTGAATTAATTGGAAGACTAGGTCAGTGCCAGAGGATGCATTCTGGAGGCCTTCTTGTTTCTAACAAGGTCACTCTTTCCATACAGAGAGCCTCCTTTGTTACACAGCTGCATAGATCTTCTCTACCCCCCTTTAGAAATGATCTTAAATGCTTAGATCATTTCCGAGTTGAGGTCATTCTTTACCATAATCCTGTCCATGATGTGTGTAGTTCAGTTAGTCCCAATCTAGGCACAATTTTCTTTGGTCCAGGAAAAATATGAGGGGCCATGTATTTTACTCTACTAATTCCCTTTGTAAATTCTTGGACAATAAATCCTTATATATATGTTTTTTTAATTTGTACTGTGAAGTGTTAGTGTCCATGAAACTCATGTATGATAGTATCCAGTGAAGAAAGAGTAAGTCACCAGGCCAAATCTGAGTAAACTTATCAGAAAAAAAGGGGGATAGAATTTGTAAAAAATAAAAAAGAGATGTTGTCTACACTTTTCTTCTCAAGAAGTTTAAATCTGTATAAAAGAATATCATTATATACAAGTCAAAAGAAAATGCTATGTATCTTATGGAATACTCAATAGCAAAATCCTGAAATTTTAACAAGTGGAAAAATTAAGTATTACTTTTTAATAATAAAATGAGATATGTTATTGTGTATGTACCACAAGAGTTTAGGATTCTTTATATTGAAAAATACAATAGAGATACTTCTCTGTTTTCACATTTTTAAAAAGTTCTTATATTTTCCTTCATATACCTATTCTAGAGAGTCAATAGTTTTCAATGAAGCATAACTTTTGGAAGTTATTTAAATTGTAATTTCTCTGGGATTTGAAAAGAATTGTGCTCATCCTAGCAATTGGTATGCATAAAAGCTTTTTGGTAGTTTCAATCTGTATTTTCCTTCATTCCATGAGACAATCTTTAAAGCAAGGTGATATAAAAAAGCTTTTTTTGTAACTTTTCTCAATTATTCTTCACAATTTTGTAACATTAGTGAAGACATTCTTCCACTTGAATCCAGTTTGTGTTCATTTATTCTATAAACATCATTTTAATTTTTTTCTATTCTCAAAAGGCATGCATAAAAGACAGTGTTCTACTATGTTGTAGGTACTACTCATTTTCTTAAGTGTACAGTGAGAAGCAAAACATAATGTCTAAAGTCAATGAGTCTATAGTTTTGTCAGAAAGCCAAATAAAATGTCCAAGTCCCGAAAATGTGTAATAGAAGTGAATGCAGGTTTTTAGGATTGACGATTCAAATCAAGCTGTCCAAAACAAGCAATGTTTGACTTAAGTCCTGCCTGATGAACTGGAATTCAGTGGGCAAAACTTAGAACTGAATTACAGCATTGGTAGCATCATGTGGGAAGGCAGTGATTTGTGAAGTAGCATGATCAGTTTAGGTGTGGCGAACATTGAGTACATCAGTGGACAAAATCAAGGTCCATGAGAAGAAAGAGCTAAGCAAGGCTAGGTCATAAAGGGTTTTGTCTTCTATGCAAAGGAATTGGCTCAATTCCTAAACTTCTAAAGTAATGCAAGCATAAGAATTACAAAATCAGATTTGAGCATTAGGAAGATCGCTACTAAGCATTGATGGAAGGGGCCTAATGAACAAGTGGAGAGCAATTAGAGTGACTTATAGCTATGATGACTCTATAACATTATGGATTAAACCAATGCCTATAATTTTAAAACATAGGAATAATAAATACTTGTTCAAATACTAAAATGAAAAAGCAATACTCAAAATAAAATAAATATCTCAATGGATCAGAAATGAAAAATAAACACCAAAGACAGTTAGTAGCAATTTTCACTGTGACAAGGCCATTAAGTTCCCAGCATAATGAATGAAAAATAAAGTTCTACAGAAAAGTGCATTATCACAGGTGTTCAGCACATCATGGATAAATGAAAGATTCTAAAAGTTTTGAAGAGGGAAAAAATAGATTGCAGATATAACAAAGCATCAACTGATATGTCATTACACTTCTAAAGAGCAACACTAGAAATTAAAGACAATGGAGTGATATTTTAAACACTAAGGATAAATAATTTTTAACTCAGAAGGCTTAGTGAAACTATCAGTCAAGTTTGGGTATAAAATTAAGCCATTTTCAATTATTTAATGAACCTTTTATTAGGATGCTTCTGGATGACATGTACACAAAATGAAGAAACAAAGAGAGAAAGATAAAAACAAAAAAAATGAAAAACACCACAAGTCCAAAAAACAGGAAATAGAATATGGAAGAAAAGAAAAAAAGAAGGAGGAGGTAGATAAAAGGTCAAAATAAAAAGACAGTTGGCCAACATGCCTACAAAGCAAAGGATTCCAGGCCAGGAAGGTATATACCTATGACAAATATAGATATGTTAGATTACCAAATGCCTTTGATCATACAAGAAGAATTGTATAGCTCCATAAGATAACTGAGTGATAATTAGGGACAGATTTAGAATACATCCAATGTAAAGAGATCACGACCAAGAGTTACCTAAACTAAAGAAACAAATGAATACTCATATGGAAATAAAACATCAAATTCTGTGTAAAATAAATTTAAAATATACATACCTAGACATGTCACAGTAAAACTTCAGAGCTTCA
This sequence comes from Mesoplodon densirostris, assembly GCF_025265405.1. Classification (NCBI taxonomy): domain Eukaryota; kingdom Metazoa; phylum Chordata; class Mammalia; order Artiodactyla; family Ziphiidae; genus Mesoplodon; species Mesoplodon densirostris. Next base: position 71,922,746 of record NC_082662.1, read on the forward strand.
AGGATAAAGAGAAAAATCTTCAAAAGAAAAAAAGGTAGTTAATCTACACAAGGATTTAAACTAAGCTGACTGCATGAATAGGTGCCAGAGACATTCTTTATAAGAACTGTTGAGCCCTGGATTGGAAAAGTTGGGAGGAGGACACAATTAGAGGCTTACTTCTCAGTTCACCTGGATTCATTGCCATTGTCTCTTTACTTGGGTTACTCACTTCTTCTAGCTGGTTGTGCAGTGATCTGCCCAGGATACTGATGGGGTGGGAGTCAGTGAAGGGCTGTGTGGGGGATAGGAGTGGATTGGACTTAAAGAAAAATCTTTATCCAAACTACCCCACATCTGTGACCTCTGAACATCTGCTCCAGTCTGGCTCCCTTGCTGATGTTTCCTGGTACTCAAACAGCTTAGGTGTTCCCAAGGTATCTTCAGAGTTTTAATAAATAATTCACCATATCTTGGAGAATCATAATACTCTATCACTCATATTTTCTGGGTTTTTTGAGGGTTTTTTTTTGTAGCATCTCAGCATTTCTTTAGGAAGGGAGAAGCAGCAACAGATGCCAGCTCACCATCATATTGGGAAATGGAGTTCTCCTTAAAATTTAATTTATATAGTGATCTTTACATTTTCCTAACAAAGTCAAAATTTATGCAGTCTTGATATCCTCTATCAAGGTTCTGAATTAGCAGATCGCTGAGGATTCTTTCTTTCCCCTCTCTTCTCCATAACAAGAGTAAGAAAATGACCCTAATGAGTACCTATATGTTTTTTTTTTTTCTTTTTTTTCTCTTGGGATTTTCTTATTTTAGCTGAAAATCCTATTAGTTCTTCTGAATAAAAGTTTATGGTGGCTACTGACCCTCCACCTATGCATGTGACATATTTGACTAGTCTATCACAGATGATTTGTTGGAGAACTTTGATCCAATTTTTCAATAACAGTTATTAAAAGAAAACTGTTGACTGTATGATTTCTTCACAATACAATTTACTAATTGGAGACAATATATTTTAAGTATGAAACAAATGTCTAACAAATCTGTCCTTGGTCTGAATTTCCACTCTAAAATTTAATAGTAGTCTCTTTCTAAGATTCTAGTGTTATAAGTACTAGAGATTGTTCATAATATTTAACATCTGGAACATACACTAGGAGACGAGCAGCATCTTACAGTTCATCAATCATGGTATAAAAGGGCTTATTGCATTTCATGAACTCAAGTGAAGTATATTTCTCTTTGATACTTAATCAAAAATCGATATAGAGATAAAATAACCAAAAACAGTGGCTTATATGTAAAAATGTTTCCAATTAAATACATTAAGTTGTTAAATAATATGATGATTAGAATACTACATCAACTTCTATATTGGAGACAGTATATAACACAACATAATGCTATCGAAGACCTAGGAAGAAATCTTCTCATTCTCACTTTTTTGAAAGACACATGAAAAATCAGTGTAATATTTGCCAGTTTTCCCAAAATGTTAGTCATTCCTTCTAATAAAACATGATATTGTAGAAATGCTTAGGGTTTGATATCAAGCACAGAATTGTTACATGTAATTTAAATACATGGATTTTATTAATGAAGTAATGGAAATGGAATAAAATTTGAAAAGATAAATGGCAGTTTATTACATCTTTACTCCTAACCTATTAGGCTGCTTATAAAAACAGATACCTTCCCATTTAAGCAGCTAAAGCTTGACTTTACCACTTTCCTTTTCTTTCCTCACCTGCCATGTTGTTCTGGTATTTAAACAGATGTACAGCCTTAATGGAACAATATTCATTTTTTTAATCTGACTTTAATGATCACTTCTCTTTAGTAATAGGGATTCAGTAAAAGTGATTGTCATTATTCCTTATTATTGTATTTCCATGTTAACAAAATATTTTGAAATTAGAGAAATATTTTTATGCTATCTCATACAATAGATTTTCTCAAGTCCTCTAGGGCTCTTGTCTTACGAGTGTTATGATATTGTAAAAGACTGCTCTCTGTACTACCCATTCAGAGAAATCAACAATGTTATTACAAAATAGCTGGTTTAACTACAGGAGAGAACTACAAATTGGCCTCAGGTATGAAACTATTGAGATGAGGAGCAGCAAAACAGGGTGAGTTGCTTAGGGAAAACACTGTGGCAGCTGCACTAGTGGGAAGATGCCTTAGGATACAATGATAGGAAATGTTAAAAAAAAAGGAAAGAAAGAAAGATTTTGCCACTGGAAAAACCAACAACACTCTCAGTATTAAGGAGCAACCCTCAACATGAGAGAATAATAGCTTAGTATCCTAATAATTTATTAGGATGTAAAACTTCTCTTGTAACCCATTTGGGAATTATCAGTAACTAAAGACAATACCATTTTACTTTCTAAATTAATATTTTTTCTTAAACTTAAATTAAGCAGCATATCGTTATCATGTCTCATCTCAGGGCAGGAGCCAGTTATCCTGGTGTAGTGTTAGAAAGTGTTGAACATCTTCATTTAACATTATTTTTTCCATCCTCTGTACCATTGCTCTGGGTACATAGGACAGGAAGACATCCCAAATGTAAATATGACATGGTTTCTCCATACTAAAGTTCTTCAGGGTGCTGGCACTTTATCTTGAATAAAATGTATAATCCTGGCATGTTTCTATGCCCTTCAGAATCAACTTTGCCTTTACTCCAGCATCACTACAAGTCATATTAAATTTTTACAGTTTCTAAAATTTACCACTGTGCTTCATGCCTGCCTTAGCATTATTACCCATCTTTCCTTTGACTTAGAAAGCCTATACTGCCCCTCAATTGTCTGATGAGTTTCTGCTCATATTCAAGGTCTACTGCAAGACTGTCTTCACCTGTGAAGGCTTTCCTGATCCACCCAGGCACAGCTGATAATTAATTCCTATGGAATCCCAAAAGTCTGTAACAAAGAACCTCATGACACAATTATATGTTTACATTTTTTGCCTTTTTACTACACTATTATGTCCTTTAAGGAAGCAATCTTGTCTTCTGCAGTAACACATGTCAAAATGCTTAGCTTAGAATGGGTGCTTAAGGGTGCTCCAGCGAGATGAAGCTGCACTGTGAGGTGGAGATGGTCAGTTGGCATTTGCTGGCCTCGGGGCTGAGGAACAAGGGCAGGGGCTCCAGGTGGTGTTGAGCTTCTGTCAGCAGGCGACCATGACTCAGCCTGGCCCCAGGCATGTGGTGGGGGTGGGGGGAAGGAGGGCAGGTGAATGGGTGAATTTAAAAAAGAAAAGCATGGGTGCTCAAATAATAGTTTCTGAAAAAAGTAGATATTCAAGTCCCTTCTTAAAGGGAGTCCAAAAGAGGATGAATTTACAAAACTAGAACAGAGTGGTTTACATTTGTTATAAACAATATGATGAAATTTATTTCAACAATTATTTTACTGTTTCTTAGTATTTGTGTTCCTTTCACTCAAGAATATCATTAGTAATGAGGAAAAAGTGCAGCCATAAACGTGTGTGTGTGTGTGTGTGTGTGTGTGTGTGTGTGTGTGTGTGTATATATATATATATATATATATATAAATAATCACTGTAATGTTAATTATAATAATGAGGAATTACATCACTGAGTATAGCAACCAGGAATATTGTTGTCAAATCTGACCTTTCTATATCAGCAGTGAACTGAATCTCAGAGACAGAGTTTTGGGTGAAGTAGAAAAAAATAATTTTATTGCAGGGCGTCAAGCAAGGAGTCCAGGGCAGCTAATGTTTAAAAGATCTGCACTCTCCAAAGGCTTTCAGGGAAAGGCTTATAAAGACAGATTGAGGGAGGGTGTTTGTGAGATGTGTGATCAGCTCGTGGACATTCCTCTGATGGGTTGGTGGTGAGGAAATTGGGAGTCATCATCATCAACCACGTGCTTGTGGGCAGAATACAATTAACTTATTCCACCTGGTGGTTTCAGTATCTGCAAATCAGCTCAAAGGACATGGCTTAGAATATTATCTATAGTCCTTGATGAAGAACTAAAGGTCCTTGACTTTGTTTAATGGCTAAAGTATTATTATTTTGTCTTGCTTGACTGTTTTCATTTCTTTCTGTATTTTTTTCCTCTCTGATTAAACTTATTCTTTGACTAAAGTTTTTCTACAGACAAAAGGAAGGCAGAGGACATGGGTGGGGATCTATTCTAGGAAGGCCTCATAGGGTCCTGCTCGGTTACAATATGAAATACAATAGTTCTTTTCCTAGCATTGATACTTTTACTGATGCTGTGGCTTTGGAAAGATGTTTAACTTCCTCAGGAGTCAGCTTCCTCAAACATAAGAATAATACCAAAAGCAGCCAATTGACAGTTACAGAGTAAGTTCCTAGTATACATTAGTTACTGCTTCATTTGTTAATCTGAGTTGCCATTACAAATTCAACTCAGTCCATTTCCGTCTCACATGACCATCTTTTAAGATTTTAAAATAAGAGCATATTTGTAGCACTTTTTGTCTTTATTTTTAAACAAGCATAAGCAAAAGAAGAGATGTCAGGTAGCTAACTTTGGAGATCATTTTTCTCTAATAGTTAGGAATGAGTTCCAGTGATATAATATTTAGAAGGAATTTGTAAAGAATGAAGAATGGGGGAAGTGTTGCTCCAATTATATATTTATATTTATACAGATATATATATATATATATATATATATATAGATAGATATATATATATAATATATAATGTTTATTTTAATAACTTTTTTACTGTTCTCCCATTTCTAAGGTTAAGAAAAAAATCCAAATGTCAGTCTTAATTTCTCTTGTTCTTCTTCCCCACTCATATTTTATTTTTTAACTCCTCAATTCTTTTTCTTCTTGTTTTCTTCCTGCCTCAATGGTTGAAGGATTACAATTGCATATCCAGAATTGAATAAAACATTAGGATTTGTTTAAGGGACCCATTATTTCCATGTCTTATATCCGTTGATGAATAATTCCTCTACTAACAAATTAATTCTATTTTTCACTGATAAATTTTAAACTGAAACAGACACATGAGTACAGATCTTCTAGGTGAAATAAGTAGGTATTGTGCAGTGCTCACTTTTACAGTCTCTTTTCTTCCAACCCCATAAAAAGTAAAGAAAAATGAACTTGTTATGAATGGTACTTATTTTGACAACCATAAATTGATATGTCAGTTTTTTACCCTTTTTATACAAATATGACAAATAACATCATTGGATGGCCTTAGGAAAAATTATTCTATCAAATTCTCAAGCAAATGAAGTAAAAAAAAAAAACTACCCCAAAAAGACAGATGTAATTTAATTTCCACCTCTATTGTTTTATATCTAATGGAAATTTATGTTTAATGAATAAGAGCTCGTAAGAAAATATACTAAAAATAAAAATGAGATTAAACAAAACACACACATCACCTCTTCAACAAAGTAGAGTATGCCTTAAATTTAAAAGTCAGAGTTACCAATGTTTATCACTAAATATTATTATTATTTTTATTTTTTATTTATTATTATTATTTTTTTGTGGAATGTGGGCCTCTCACTGTTGTGGCCTCTTCCGTTGTGGAGCACAGTATCCAGACGTGCAGGCTCAGCGGCCATGGCTCACGGGCCCAGCCGCTCCGTGGCATCTGGGATCTTCCTGGACCGTGGCACGAACCCGTGTCCCCTGCATTGGCAGGCGGACTCTCAACCACTGTGCCACCAGGGAAGCCCACTAAATATTATTTTAAAGCATCATATTCTGATATAGTACTAAAGATAAGATAGCAATAAATTTGTATTTTAGAACTGTGATCATGGAATAATCCTATATAAATATTTTCTGCTGGGTTTCTAGCCTGATAGACAAGTATACAGTATAAACATCTGGATTTTACTTAGGGACAATCTGTCTCATTTGTCCAAAAATGAATTAGTGAATGGTATTCATGTAGGTCAGATGAAACAGTATAAAATAGATAATAATGCAATTGTGTGGATTTGTGACAAAATTTTACATTACATCATTCATTATTAAATGATCATATACAAAGAATATGCCAGATAATGAAATTTTTGTCAACTGGAGTGGAGTTTTCTAGAGTCATACCACTGCACTATACTCAGTGTGTACCACCTACAACTAGATGAAGACAATAGTGATGCACTGACCATGTCTGTAGGTAGACTGGAAGGAATAACTGAATAAGCTGAATGACAGAATCAGAATTTTGAAGAATTTTGACAGGCATGAAAAATGAGCCAAATTTAGCAGCATTAAATCTGAAAATAATAAATGCCAATTTCTTCCTGTGTCCTGGGTGAGCATGTAATAACATGACCCTCTTTGTAAAAATGAGGTTTTAAAAGAAAAGGCTAAGAAGGATCCTTTCAGGTACAGAGTCTCCAACATCCTTGACTGTAAATGCACCCTCTTTCAGTACCCTTGCTGCTACCCTTATAGGCAGAGAATGCAGCTCTCCTACGGCTTTCATTGAAATAAGAATAAATCTCCTTTCTCTGAATCTTCTGAAGACAAGTTACCCTTGAGAATTCACAAAAAAATGTTATATAACAAGTGAGAACCATTAAAGTATAAAAAGGACATAAAAAATTCAAGTATTGATTCCCCCATGGTCATCCTCACAGGAAAACTGCTATTCTCTTCGTGCTTGTAGGCCCTACCTCTGACCAAAGGAGTGAGCCTCTTTGCTTTCTGCCAAGAGAGAAGTACTCTGGAAATCCTTCATGCCCACACCACACCTAGAGCTCTCTGAGTTTTCAATGATATCAGCTTGTCTGATAATTTTGTCTGCTGCAAGCAGGAGGAAAGGAGGCAACTGGTGAGGAGAGTGGTTTGGAGTAACTACGAAGGATATGGGATCAGATGCTAGGTGTGGTAGGATGCCATGCCTTCTTAATGATGCTAATATTCAGTGCTGTGGAAACCTAAGAGATATAAGTGTGTAAAATAATAAATGTCCTAAACTTTCCCATGAAATAAGTGAGTAAGGCTACTTCCTGGTCATTTTAGTTCTCCAGTAGTGTTTTTTGCTATATGATTAAACCTAGTTTTATTGCTAAACAAATTTAAAATATAGTTCACTCAACAACCGATAAATTGTTGCCACCAAACTTGAATAAAAACATTATTGAAATATTTTACCAAGACTATTAGTTAAGAAGATGTATCTTGGGGTTTCCCTGGTGGTGCAGTGGTTGAGAGTCCGCCTGCTGATGCAGGGAACACGGGTTCGTGCCCCGGTACGGGAAGATCCCATATGCCATGGAGTGGCTGGGTCCGTGAGCTATGACCGCTGAGCCTGCGCGTCCGGAGCCTGTGCTCCACAACGGGAGAGGCCACAATAGTGAGAGGCCCGCATACCGCAAAAAAAAAAAAAAAAAAAATGTGTATCTCAGTTTGCCCCAATGATATTAAAAATAGCACGTATTTTTCTTGACCTGAGCATTTTTGCATCACTATCTGATGCTTTGAAAATCAAAACATTTCAATAACATAAAATTGGTGTGCCAAAATCTAATAAGTTTAAGACAAAATCCTTTATGTTAAAAATTATAAAGATGTTTTGTGTGAGAATATCAAACTGATTTAATCATGAACACAACTGAACTTTCTAATGGATATATTTAGAACATTATTAGGTTGTAATTGATTTTTAAATTGGAAATCATCAGTAAAAGATTCTCTTTAAGGTTAAAAAGAAGAAATTTTAATCTGCATTCAAAAATTAACACAGTGTGGACTTCCCTGGTGCCACAGGGATTAAGAATCTGCTTGCCAGTGCAGGGGACACGGGTTCGATCCCTGGTGTGGGAAGATCTCACATGGCACGGAGCAACTAAGTCCATACACCACAACTACTGAGCCTACGCTCTAGAGCCTGTGAGCCACAACTGCTGAAGCCCGCATGCCTAGAGCCCGTGCTCTGCAACAAGAGAAGCCACTGCAAGGAGAAGCCTGTGCACCGCAACGAAGAGTAGGCCCTACTCGCTGTGGCTAGGGAAAGCCTGCATGCAGCAATGAAGACTCAACACAGCTGAAAATAAATAAATATATACACTAATATGTATAAAATAGATAACTAATAAGAACCTGCTGTATAAAAAAAATAAAATATAATTCAAAAAATAAATACATAAATTTATTTTTAAAATTACAGTGAACTATATGCAGGGCAATATGGTATTAACTGAAATTTTAAAGAACACAACATGTGTTTTTAACTGAAACTATAATTTCTTTCCTTTAAGGAAAGAAACTAAATTTGTGTTCCATGGAGATATCAGACATTTGAAAATTATGTGCTCAATCTTCTCAACCATTCAAACAAAACTTCTTAAAGAGTGAATAGAGAAATAATTCTTTGCTCTTTAGATTGAGGGACTTGTTGACCCAAATTGTGGTCCTTTGTCTTCTAATCTGGACCAGATACAGATAAAGTAACTGAGTATTATTATTTTGGAATGAAGGCTGAACTAGAGCTCTGTAATGTTTTTCTTAACTTTTTAGTCGTGCAGCACAGTTCCCTGATCAGGGATCAAATCCCAGTGCCCTGCAGTGGAAGTTCAGAGTCCTAACCACTAAACTGCCAGAGAATTCCCTTGTAATTCTTTACATTCCATTCATGCATTTGACTACCTCCTCCAAGAAAGAAAACAAGATTTTTGAAGGCATGTATTTAAATGTTATGTGTCTAGACCTTAGGACAGTACCTGAATAGATGTTCAGTAAATATTCATTGAATAGATAAAGACACATATGAAGGATAGATTGAAAAAATATAAGGACAAACTAGAGAATTATGGATTTAAAAAATTATGGAAGGTTTTCAGAAAAATAAAGATTGTTAGATCCTGAAATTACCCATTAGGATCTTAGAAGTCTTCATTGTTGTAGATCTTGAAGATAATGAAATTATATAGCTTGGAAGAGAGCAGACTGAGTCCAGAAAGTATAAAACAACAAACTATTGTACATTTTAGGACCCAGAGTTCTGCATTCTCTCATACACTTGACCTTTATCCAATTCACAGCCTTCCAGGTTCATATCCTACACTGATCTTTGCCCCTGGATTTCCAATATTCTTGATTCAACTAGATAATATTATGTTTAATACAATTTAAACTGTAACTGTACTGACATGTTAAAGACTGCCAAATCTAAATCTCTAACTCTAACTTCTGAAGGACTGCAAACCACAATTACCAACTTTCCAGTAGAAATGATCACTTTTATGGAAACTAAAATAAATCCAATCATTATCCACCCTCTTTCCTCCTCTCCACACATGCTTATGGTCCCTTATCTTTCTCTAAAATAGATAGTAACATCACCAATAGATCATTCATTCAAGCTAGAAATTTCTGAGGTTTATAGGACTTCTGTCCCCCTCCCCCTTTTTTTTTCATCTCTACGGTTGGTCAGAAGCTGTCAAATCTAACTTCCTCTCTCCATGATCATGTCACAACTATCATTTAAGATCTCTTCATCCCTTAACCAAAGAATCTCAATGACTTCCTCATGAAAGTTCCATTCTCCAGTTCTTCCTTCTTCAAATTATTGTCCACATTGCTTCTAGAGTGATTGTTCCAAAATACAAATCTGATTAGTTCTACTAAAAAACAAACAAACAAACAAAAATCTTTAAATTTTTCTTTTTGTGGCTGTGGGAAAATGTCTAACTTTTCAGTAAGTCGTAGATTGCCCTTTATAATATTAGGCATCGCTGAACCTTCTTGCCTATATCACACCACACTTCCATTTGAACATTATTATGCTTTAAACATAATAAATAATATAGGATTCTCCAAACATGTCATGCTCTTTTACTACACAAAGGAAGTCTATGTTTTATCTTTTACCTTCCATGACCTGTTTCCCAATATTTACCTCTTATTCTGCTTTATCCATTCTCAAATACTAGATTCAATGTTACTTTTCAGTAAACAAACAATTACTCATTGTTTTTTCAAAGTATATTGTACATAATTCTGTTATAGCTCTTATCACACTCTATCAATTATTTGTTGATGTACTTCTCTTTTCTTCAAGAATGTGTGTTCCTTTCATGCTGGAAGCCTTTCTGATTCAGATTTGTATCCTCTGCTCCTTGTGTCCTCTGACCCTAAGTACTCAGTCAATTTTTATAAGTGGATGAATAATTGATGATAAGTGCTGTGGGCTGAATAGTGTCCCCTTAAAATTCATATGTTGAAGTCCTAACCCCAAATGAAACTATATTTGGAAATAGTGCCTTCAGGAGGTAATTAAAATTAAATGAGGCCATAAGGGTGAAGCCATAATCAGATGGGGTTGGTCCCCTGATCAGAAGAGGAAGAGAACCAGAGATCTCTCTCCACCATGTGAGCACACAACAAAAAGCAGCCTTCTTTCAAGCCAGGAAGAGAGGTGTCACCAGGTACTAAATCAGCTGGCACCTTGATTTTGGACTCCTCAACACCTAAAACTATGAAAAAATAAATTTGTGTTGTTTAAGCCACTCAGTCTATAGTATTTTGTATTCAAGCTTGAGCAGACTAGAACAATGAGTGTAGAAAAGAAAAATAGTTCCAGGTATAGCATGGCACCTAATACTAGAATTTATCCTACTTGAGACAACCTGGTAACCAGGTACTGTGTGTTCTAAGAAAATGAAGCTGAATATAGATTTGAAAAAGTGTATGTCTAAATACCTTCAGTACAGTATTCAATAAATTACATGAGATGAATTCAACACTTTATTATAAAATTGACTTTGTGTTAGATGATTTTGCTTAATTGTAGGCTAATGTAAGTTTTCTGAGCATGTTTAAGGTAGGTTAGGCTAAGCTATGATGTACAGTAGGTTAGGTGTACTATATGCATTTTCAACTTACAATAATTTCAAAATGTTATGGGTGTATTGGGATGTAACCCCCTCCTAAGTCAAGGCAGATCTGTAAATATGCTCTTGGTAATTTTCAGAATGATTTGATGAAAGAGAGTCTTTGATTTCTACAGATTACTAAATTTTTTTAAAAATGAAACTATTAATAATAACAAAGATAAATGTATGCCCAGATGTTGGTGAAGTAAGCCTTTATATACTAGTATATATACATTGATAAAATTGGCATCACATAACATATAGAGTTATAAACTCATGTGTTTGACTGTTGTTATCTAACAATCATTTGAATGCCATTGATTTAATATTCATTGAAAGTTATTTTAGTGACACAATAGTACACAGTATATTTGTTAATTTTGAATAATCTTCTTAGTCCGTGATCATTACTTTAAAAAAATTAATTATTATTTAGGGAATTAAAAAAATTTTTCTGTTTTCTGTGTACTCAAGCACTACTCTCAGTTCTTCACTTCTGTTCACCAAATATGTAGAATTTTTTTTTCCCTACATCAAGAAATTCTGTGACACCAGCTGGGAGTCTTACAGTATAATTCAGTTCTGACACTATCTGGAGTGAGCTTCAGATCCCACAGGTTAAGGGCTCAATGTCGCAGAACTGTTCCCTCCCTCATTTCAGATGCTAATTGCAAGTCCAGGTTATTGCCTGTGCCTTTGATTGACCAGCTATAAATCAGAGATTTCACCAACCCTTCCTTGGGTCAGCTATAAATTGGAGGTTTCAACTATCCCTACCCTGGGTCCAATTAATTTGGTAGAGCTGCTCACAGAACTCAGGCAAACAGTTTATTTACTAGATTACTGTTTTATCACAAAGGATATTAAGAGATACAAATGAACAGTCAGGTGAAGAGATACATAAGGCAAAGTCTGACAGGGTCCCAAGCACAGGAGCTTCTGTCCCCATGGATTTTGGCATGTGCTGCCCTCCCAGCACATGGATACATTCTGGTTCATCAGCCTGGAGGTTCTCCAAACCTAATCCTTTTGGACTTTTGCATAAAGTCTACATTACCTAGGCATGACTGAATAAATCACTGGCCATTAGTGATTAAGTCAACCTCTACCTCTCCCCTCCCCTGAGGTACAAAACCTCTAATCACTTGGTTGGTTCCCCTGGCAACGGCTATCCTTAGGGGCTTTCCGAAAGCAACCTTATTAACATGGTTAATGAATTTAAAGCAGCTAGTTATAATAATAAAAAGACACTTTTATGATTCTTATCACTTAGGAAATTCCAAGAGTTTTAGGAATTCTGTGCCAGAAATGGAGAAGACCTAATATATTTTCTTATTATAAATCACAAAATTACAATCATATATAAGGTAGATCAATGAATAAAAAGTTGGTGTTGTAACTGAGTATTACACTAGGACAAATTTCTAGAAATGCAATTATCAGATTTAAGAATGTGAAAGTACTTTCATCTTTTGATATATTGTTAAAAGGAAATTTTCCACAGATAGTATACTAATCGCTAGTTCTGCTTGGAAGGACAAGAGAAGAGAGGAGGTTAAATGAAGACCTCTTTCAGGAAGCTGTGCATTAGCCTAGAGGGAAAAGTTTGCCACCCCAAAATGTGTCTTTTGGAGCATGAGGATCACTTTAAACTTTTTTTTTAAATTAATTTATTTATTTTTGGCTGTGTTGGGTCTTCGTTTCTGTGCGAAGGCTTTCTCTAGTTGCGCCGAGCAGGGGCCACTCTTCATCGCGGTGCGCGGGCCTCTCACTGTCGTGGCCTCTCGTTGCGGAGCACAGGCTCCAGACGCGCAGGCTCAGTAGTTGTGGCTCACGGGCCCATTTGCTCCGTGGCATGTGGGATCTTCCCATTCCAGGGTTCGAACCCGTGTCCCCTGCATCGGCAGGCAGACTCTCAACAGCTGCGCCACCAGGAAAGCCCATGAGGATCATTTTAGGCTGAATATTTTTAAGAAGTTTTTCTTTTTTACCTCCCCATTTACTACTAAAAGAATTTAGATAGAAGATAGATGATCTGTTCCAGAAAAAGAACATCATAAATCAGGGGTCCTCAACCCGCGGGCCGTGGACCGGTACCGGTCTGCCGCCTGTTAGGAACCGGGCCGCACAGCAAGAGGTAAGCGGCGGGTGAGCGAGCAAAGCTTCATCTGCCGCTCCCCATCGCTCGCATTACCATCCCTCCCCTCCCCTCCCCCGTCCGTGGAAAAATTGTCTTCCACGAAAACAGTCACAGGTGCCAAAAAGGTTGGGGACCACTGCCATAGAGTGTAGTGGACAGGGAAAAGCCTAGCAAAGTCTGTTAAAATCCCTTTTTATGTCCCATTCTTTCTGTATGGCCCAGTAAACGTTTGTTTACCAAATATTTGCTCTTTTTATCTGCCTGTGAACTGTCTTCCTTCCCTTTTAAGTCCCAGACCCCTCCGCCATCTCCTTAGTCCAGGATGGCATATTACCTTATTTTATCTAATTGTCCTTTTGGCCTCATACTCTTATGGGACCTCTGTATGTAAAAAATTAAATTTGATTCTTTCCTGTTACTTTACCTTGTGTCATTTTAATTATTTGACCAGCCAAAAGAACCAAGAGGGAAAAGGGAAAAATTTCCCCTCCCCAATTTAGCAAATTATTGAAATATACATAGGAAGTGATACGCTAGGGGTGCTGGGTGTGGAATGAAGAAACTGGAGGCTTGATGTGTGTTGTATCTGAAATGGCAGATACTTAATGGAAATTAAAGTGGAAGACAAGACTCAGGACAGGGCATAGCATCTCTTTTACCGTACTAAAGAAGTGAAGTTTATACTAGAACATTAGAAACCATTAGAAGAAATAGAAATAACCAAATTTATATTTTAGAAAGATTACTAACAGAAATGTGAATGAATGAGGTATAAGAGGGTAACCTCAAAGTCCAGAAATGCAAACTGCTATAAAAATCCCAGGTAGTGGTAGAGGCCCCAAGCACCAGAATAGCAGAGGTAATCAGAGCAGGGGGGTTAGACCCAGTTCAGAAGGGACCTAGGATAACTCCTCTTTTCCTCACTTGGTTGAATAGACGTATGGCAGTGCCATTCTCCTAAGAACATTCTTTAGAAGAGCTATGGAGGTGATATAGATAATGAACAAAGAGGAGCTATTTTGACTTAGGTCTCCTATGGTATTATTTTGGTTATTACATTTCCCCAAATGTATTCTGGTTCTGAATGGAATATTGAAGTTTTCTGTGTGAGGTAAGTGTGTATTTTTGATGTCACTATTAGTACTGGAATTTGAGAAATGCTTCCTCCTGTACTGGAACCACCTCATCTGTTGGCTTTTGCTGTTCTTCTTGCTGTTACTAATATAAGAGAATGCCTTCTTCTCAGCTCTTCTACCAAGGAAGCTTTATGGTGGCACAAAGCAAAGCAAATTGGAAAAATGTTTCCACAGCTTTATAGTGAGTGGGCATTTCCAATGCCCACATCTAAAATGATGTTTGACTAGCTCATGTTTGGAGCATCAGAAAAGAACTTTTGGAAAGGCAAACGCACTGCTGCTTCTTTCTCTAATAGTTATTAGAGGAAAGTTCTGTGTCTTATTGTGTCCTTGTTTCTGTCAATCTGGCAAGGGAGAGCCAAGCCCAGAGTATTGGCTTTACCTAGGATTGTTGTGGGAAAACCCTTATAGGGCTCTGGCATGCTTCACTACTCTGCGTGGAACAATTCTGGACTCTCTACTCCCTGCTAAAAATGAGATTGTTCCATATATCCCAGAAATTCTGTGCATCTTTTTCCTCCTGCCACTGTTCTTTTGTTTCTTCTGCACTAGCTGAGGACCCAAAGGACTAGAACTTCTGATTTAGTCTGATTTAGTCTTTTCCCTATTTCCCTACAGAGATAATGTTTGGAAAAAGGACCATAAAGAACCAGATTTGATTTGCACATTATTCTATGTCAAGGCAGAAATTTGAAGTGTTGGATATCAGTCTGGATTTTGAAAGAAATGTTGATTGGAATTATGGATTTCAGAGCTACCTGCAGAGTTGATAGTTGAAACTATGGGAACAGATACAATTCCTTGAGATAAGTATGTAAAAGTAGAAGAGTGAAAGGACAATAAATAGAACACAGGATACCACCAAGAATGACTAAATCAAGAGGTTCTGGTGAAAATGAAAAATAAGGAGTTGTTTATGGTTTAACAATTGACAGGAAAACTTGAAAAGAGTAATGTGGCAGAAAACAACCAACCAAACACACACAAAAACTAAAACACAAAGGAACATATTCAATGTTGTCTAACTCTAAAAATAAAAATCAAAACTGTAGGCTTGGTATTAGAATGACTACACGTTTATCTCAGGCTGATTTCTCATTCATCTACTTTTAAAACTTCTTTTCAATTCATTTAGAGCTTTGAGCCTAGATTAGTTCAATAAAGCACAAAAACAAAATGAAAAATGATTACAAAGAAAAGGCATTGTAGTGTTTCCTTATTGTTTTTATATTTAATATTGATCTTTGATGTTTCAATAACGGATTTCTCTGGCCCAGGGAGATCACTATGGTTTAAGCATTAGGCTTGATGTCAACAAACCTTCCGTACTATTATAATAATTTCCTTTATGTATCATCAGAAATATAGAAAGTTAATACTTACACACGAATAGAGTAGATTAATGACATCCCAGGTTTATCAG
The DNA here is from genome assembly GCF_025265405.1 of Mesoplodon densirostris. Lineage (NCBI taxonomy): Eukaryota > Metazoa > Chordata > Mammalia > Artiodactyla > Ziphiidae > Mesoplodon > Mesoplodon densirostris. The sequence goes on from NC_082662.1 coordinate 71,938,313, forward strand.
TGTGTTATATGTTTATAAATATAAAACCTTCTGACATTAGTCAATCATTGATCTTCATTCCCTGCATTCTCCTTACAGTTAAGTACAAAAGATTGGATGCAACTTTAACGGGCAAAACCTCTGTAAACATTTTCCTACGGCAATCAAGGTGCATATTCTAGTAAATCAAATTTCCTGGCATTAAGTAAGAGTTTACATGCTAGTTTTATGAAGAACCATTAAGGACGTACATCAGGCATGCATGATTGTGGTATAAAACTGATTTATTAAAAAAAAACCTGTATTTTAAACAAAAAGAAAAACATATCTTTATATAAATGTTCTTATGATACAAATCTATTATATTACAGAAAAGCAAATAATAATAACAAATTTTATGAGTTGTCGTGAAATGTTTATTGTACATAATCTTTATGCATCATAATAAAATGTTTATTCCAAATACAATATGTAAAATTCACACAGTATGATTCAAGTTACTTACATACATCCCACATTTAACTCTTTAAACATTTCATTGAATTCTTTATTTGTAAGTTCCTTCATAAACTACAATAGTTTTTAGGACACCTAAAAATAATAAGAATAACAAGTTTGTGTGATAATGTGTATATGCTTGGATTAGTTTGCTGAAGGCAGATAATATGATGCTGCACAAGAAAAATTTTTGAAAATATATATATTCAAAATGACATTGGAGAGTTTATCACTCTCAGACAATATTCTCTTTTGAACCTTTGATGAAACAAATGCTGTGTTCATTAAACTGTGTAATTTCTTATCAACTACAGTGGCTCTCCAATATATTACATCAATGTAGATTGAAAAGAAATCATTAAAAGTCATCCATGCTGTCCCTCCCTTGTCCCTTCCTGTTCATTCAAGAATAACAGCTGCAAGGAGCAGCCCGGTAGTTATGCTAAGAAGTTTTGTTGTCTCTATAACTGTATTTAATTGTTATGTCAAGTGAGAGCCCTGCACTACAGATAATAAAAATAAATTTTCATAGCAGCTGCATTTGGGAATTCATTGTAATATATTAACTATTTTGATCTGTGCTCACCGGAGAGCATATTTCCCAGACTGTTTTCAGTATAGTGGAATCAATAGCCAGCCAAGTTTCAAATCATCATATCAATTTTAGTTGAAATCAACTAAATGTTTAAATAAAGAAAGTGTTGGTGGACGGGCTTCTCTGGTTGCGCAGTGGTTAAGAGTCCGCCTGCCGATGCAGGGGACATGGGTTCGTGCCCCGGTCCGGGAAGATCCCACATGCTGTGGAGCAGCTGGGCCCGTGAGGCATGGCCGCTGAGCCTGCGCATCCAGAACCTGTGCTCCGCAACAGGAGAGGCCACAACAGTGAGAGACCCGCGTACCACAAAAATAAAAAAAAAAAGAAAGAAAGAAAGAAAGAAAGTGTTGGTGGAAACATATTCCAAATTTTACATAGGAGTAATAAAGGAGAATAGATTCAAACAACCATTTCTGTTGGAATAAATTTCTCTAAAGTTTTCTTGTCAAAACTAGCTTCAATCTCTAATATAAAAACAGATATACAACTTTCTATCAAAACCCCTAAGTATACTGAAGTATGTCTAAAACTTATTTCACTCTTTCATAATTCTTCTTAACTTTTATGAAATTCTCTAAACTCTTTCTAGAACCCAAGCTAACAAGTGAGCATGGAATTAAATGATAATAACTAGTATTTATAGTGTGCATACCATGTTTCAGGTACTTTCTCTAAATTATTTAATGTAATGCTTCCAAAGCCTTAAAAAGAAGTTATTATCATCTAACTTTTCCATATAAGAAAATGCATGATCAGAGAAATTAAATAATCTGGTCATTTTCTATGGCTTGTAAATCTTGGAATTTTAACAGAACCCCAAGTAATTCATTTATGTAACAAATGGTGAGTGTTTCTCTGTGTCCAAGGTACAGGCTTACAAAGATGCATAAGACAGGTCTCTGCCATAAAAAGCTGAGAATGTTTGATTCTAAAGCTCCTACCCTTTACTTGAGGTCAATTACCAACACGAGGAACATTTGACCTGACTCTTTAATACAAAATCTAATAACCTCTATTCCATCAAAAGAAATTAATTTCTATTCAATAAATTTAAAATGCAGCTAAAGGGATTAGATGTGTACACAAGTGACAATCAAATACTTATAAAATGTGTTTTTATTCTTTTCTATTTATAAAACAATTGCAACTTAAAGGGAAAAAAAGTATCTGTATCTATTTAAGAAACCTCTCTTAGCATAAGATCAATGTTAAATGTAAATACATGTAAAATAAAAGAATGATAAATTTGGCTACTTAGAATTTTAATTATGTCCACATGTCCAAAAAGACAAAATACAATCTAGAAACATCAAATTTGATAATCAAAAGTTTAAAGTCTTTAAGTGACAACTTTTGGTCTTGGATGTTCAACATAATTATTCATCGTAACTTTTAAAAATATATATAGAAAAGAAATTAATGAGAATTTCCAGAGATTGGAGCAAGCCATCTCCAAGTGTAAAACGTGCTATACAACTTGGGTATAGTAACATTAATATGAGGAATATTTATAAATCAGTTATAAAGCAGAAACTAACACACCACTGTAAAGCAATTATACTCCAATTAAGATGTTAAAAAAATAAATAAAAATATATAAAACACACACACACACACACACACACACACAAGAAGGAACATAAAAGCTGTATAGAAACATGGACAAACACATAAGCAATACAAAAAATACATATATACACATATACATACACATATATATATACATATATATAAAGATGCTTAACTTCATTAGTAAACAAACATCAGGACATACTGGTATGGGTAACAGGACAGTTTCCCAAGTAAGCTTAAGATCCAATCCAGAAAGCTAGCTAGATTTCTGCTGGTATACTCAAACATTATCAGGGTTTCACCCTTTCACTTTCACATTTTATACCTTTTCTTATTATCTGGTTATGTATAGATTATTTATCTAATAAGAGAAAACTATAGAACCATGTATTTATTCATTTATTTAATCATTTGACCAATACTTATTGAGATCCTAATACATGTCATGCATTATATGAGGCACTGGGGTATAAAATGATACACTGCCTGCTTTCAAAATTATTTTAGTCTAATAAGGCACACAAACATTCACTCAATTATTTAATAAATATTCATTTAATTTCTATTATGAGCAAGGACTATTGTAGGTTTGGAAACATATCAATGAGTAAAACAATGACCCTGCTATCATGGAAGCTACAGCCTACATTGATAAAATAATCACAGAAATGTAATTATATCCAATAATAAGTGCTATGAAGCCAGAGCAAGGACTGAGTTGAGTAATTATAATAAGGTGTTCTTAATCTAAACCCGGAGGGAGGGTCATGATAATGGGGAGAAGGAGCTTTTTCTTTTTCCTTAAAACTAAGTTTAAGCAGAAACTTAGGGGATAGGTAGCAATTAGCTAAGTTAAAGTGAGAAAATGAGAATACCATACCCAGAAACAGCATGTGGAAGTGCCCTGAGGTAGACAAAGCTTGCTGCATTCAAGAAACCAAAATGGAGCTTCCCTGGTGATGCAGTGGTTGAGAGTCCGCCTGCTGATGCAGGGGACACAGGTTCGTGCTCCGGTCTGGGAAGATCCCACATGCCGCGGAGCAGCTGGGCCCGTGAGCCATGGCTGCTGATCCTGCGCGTCCGGAGCCTGTGCTCCGTAGCAGGAGAGGCCACAACAGTGAGAGGCCCACGTACCAAAAAAAAAAAAAAAAAAAAAAAAAAAAATGAAGCCAACGTGTCTGGAACTGAGTGAAAACGGCAAAAATGAAGCTGAAAGACAGGCAAGGATGTCCAGGCCATGTAGGGCACTATGAGCTATGCTAATGATTGTGGATTTATCCTAAATAAAATAGTCATTAATGGATTTTAAAGCAAGAATTGATACATAACATGTAATAATAATAATATTTCTAATGTAATTAACAGTTAAAATAACTAATATTTTTATTGAGGACATACAAATGTTCCAGGTAGTATGCCATGTGTTTGTACTTTTTTCCCTCCATTTATTGCTCACAGAAAAACTACAAGGTAGATATTAATATCTATGAGGCAGATATTAATAGAGATATTAATATCTATATTTTATAGCTGAAGAAATTGGATTTAGTGAAGTTGTGTAATCTGTCCAAGATCACACAGCTTGTATAGGAAGGACTGAATTCAACCAATACTTTCTGATTCCAAATCAGAGCCCTTTTGAGAATGTTACTTTGACAAATTCATAAAAGGGCAGATAAGAAAGAGCTAATTTGTTTCCTTTCAAACCCCAGGTTCTAGTTCTGGTAATCAGGAGGATTTAGTGTAGAGTTCAAGTTTTAGAGCCTCTCACCTGCAGGGACTTTTTCTTCAAGAAGCCCCAACTCTCGCCTCAGCTGTATAAGATTCAGGACATTACGATGTTAATTACACCATGATACTGAGTCCTTTCTAAGTAAGAAATCAAGCCAGGGACAAAGGCCATTGGAGAAAAAAAAGAAAGCCATCCAGAGGAAAATCACCACATTGTGGTAAATGGCTAAGTATTTGTCACTTATTTGCAAGTAGCAAGAATAATAGGGTTGGAGGAAGCCCAGCCTAGAGCCTTGAAAATAAGTGAGTTTTGATGATCAACTTCTGTGATGTAGGTTGTGTTTTCCAGGAAGCACACTAAGGCATTCCCTGTGGCTCAAAACCTGTGGAACGGAGGGGAAAGAAACAAAATTGGGCAGAGGGAGAGGCTGTGCTTCAGTGCAGGCCAGACAGCCTCAATAGCCACAGTCCTGGGAATCAGGACAGGAAATCACGGTGGGGAGGTGGGTATTTTAGGATTCTGCCTACCATATAGGCCATACGGGGTTTCTGTCACAATACTAAATCTGCATGTTGTAGTGTGAAAGCAGCTACAGAAAATATATAAATGAATGCGAAATGCTGTTTTCCAATAAAACTTTGTTTATAAAAATAGGTGTGAGCTGGATTTAGTCCATGGATCATAGTTTGCCAATCCTTGATCTAGACAAACAATGAATGCAGAATTGTAAGAAACAGATTCACAGTAAATACATACTGAATGGAACTCAGCTGAACAAATCCTAGGAAAGAGAATTCCAGGCATAAGAACCACCATATCAAGTACTGAAATACTTGATTCAATATTTGAATGATTACAATATTGAATTGATTCTCTTGAGAGGAAATACTAGAGAATGTGATTGATTCTGTAGCCAACAAGATGCCCTTCAATGCTGAAATGCTGAGTTCTAGAATAAGTTTTAGCTCTTTTCTTTTGTAAGGTTGGCAACTTTTACAAAAGGTGACAACCAGAGGACATTTATAAGTGTTGTCCCCAGGTTTTAGATGACTAAGTGTCAAGAGCCTTTGACAATTAAAGGCATTCCATAAAATAAGATGAGAAGCTAGATTTTGGTTATGAAATTATGGAATGAAAAAATATAAATAAAAGTCCCTAAGTCATCAAAATATAGTCAAGCATCAACTAACATGAAAACACTAGTAAACACTAGAGACATTTAATTATTACTATTATATTATGTCATATATTAATGAGAATCATATTTCTATTTATGGTTCCTAAATCTCTTCTGTGATCTAAATGCATGTTTATTTTATTTATTTACTAAAATGTAGGTTTGTTCTAGGCAAAGACTCTGCTATTCCCATCACTTTCTTCCTAATAGATTGCATAAAAATAGAAATGATTCATTAATTAAAGAGAAATATAAGATTTTCTGAACTTTTGAATGAAAACTAAAGTGTTTTATATTATACTTTGCTTAAAATGAGAAACGATGTTTTCAATGTTTATTTTCCCCATGGTACTTAGAATAATGTCTAGCCATAGTGGGTACTTAATTGATATACTTTTTAAATGTTCTCTGCTGAGTTAGCACATCAACAACTACAACAAGAGTCCAGATCACTCTATTTGACTTCTGTGTTGATTGTTAGGAATCCCAGGGGTTCCTGACACATTAGTGGGTATTGTATACACAGATCTTCTATGAAGATTGTAAAAATATCAAATACATTGTACTATTTAATTGAACTTAACTCATTTTCCTAATACAGAGATCACATACTATAAGAAAAATAAATGTTGATTTTGTTTCCTATTTCTCATTTCTCCTTCAACAATGGATCTTCCCAAGAAGGAGAAGCCAAAAACTATCTCTTCCTTCACTTTTCCAATTCAGAACTATCTTTTTAGTATACACTGTGAATTCTCTCTGGGACAATCAGGATAACTCATTGACCTAAATTCTCTTATTATGAAAAACAAACATTGGCTGAGTAGAAATGATTACCTATAGCAAAAATATCATTACCACAAACATATTACAATCACCATATTATATATTAGACCTTTCAGCAATTCTGATTCACAGACTCTCAAAGAATTAGTGTTATGGAAATTTTATCTATTGTTTCCTCAACACATTTACTCAATTTTTCAATATAAAAATATAATTTTCCCATTTCATTTTACTTCTTGTGAACTGACTATAAACCCAAGTGAATACTTGTTCAAAATTTTCATACTTTACCTGCATTCTCACAGACATTCTGTACAAAAAAAAATTATTATACAAATTAATTTTCTTCGTGCTTGAACTTTAAAGTAACAATTTTCACATACACATATACAGAATGCAGTTATTTTAACAGCAATCTCTGGTAATTGCTCCAGTTTCAGTAACTGTTCTTTGGCAGTGCATCAGTCAGAGCTCAACCAGAGAAACAAAATGAGTAAGATAATATGTAGAGATGTATTTCAAGGAATTGGCTTGTGTATTTGTGGGTAATGGCTGAGTGAATCCAAAATCTGTGGGGCAAGCAGGTAGGAAGGGAAGATGATGATTAGGCTGCAACCCCGTGGACATGATCTGAATTTTGTTGTCTAGAGGTGGGCAGGAAGGAAGATCCAGGGAAGATGGGAGAGGGATGGCTGACTCACTTGCTTTTTGGAATCTCTGAGCTCAGGGAAAACCTGAGCTCTCCTTTAAAAGTCTTTCAGCTGATTAATCAGGCTAACACAGGATAATCTTCCTTTTGATTAACTTAAAGTCAACTGATTAGAGACTTTAATTACTTCTTCAAAATCCCTTCACTGTAGCATCTAGATTAGTGTTTAACTGTGAGGAGGTATGTGCTTGATTGAAAATCACTACTACCTCTCTTGCTCCAAATCTCACAAGATACTCTTTGTAGCACATCTTAACACCCTAGAATCACCCTAGAGACATCCTAGAAAGAGGGTTCTGAGGATTGTAGTTCAGCTTCACCACATTTACCCATCAAAACACCATCATAAAAATTATTTGCTTTTGGTCTTATAAGCCTCAGAATAACTAGCACTTGGCCTATGTTCAAATAAAAATTATAAAAAATCTATTTGGTAGAACCAGAACCACTTTTTAGGCCAATTTCCTCTGTTAGCTATCTTAACTTTGTCATTAAAAGACAGGAACAAAAGCACTTAAGATAGGAAAATGAGAAGAAGAATGAGCTTAGGGTAGAAAAGTTTTGACAAAAATAGCATATGTGACAATCTTTACATTTTTATGTAAAGATATTTTGAAGGTAAATAGTTCAAATAGTAAAATGTTTAAATAAATATACGGCTCAATGCTCTACATTTTTAAAAGGATTTTGAAAGGTAGGATAAGCACATTTTCCTAAAATACCAACAACTTTGTCTATTTTGTTAGGTCAACCTGAAGGACAACATCAAGTAATGAAATTAACCAGCCTACCTTGGCAAGTCACTCCACATGAAAATTATCATTTGGTTGAACTTGCAGCAAAGTATTTTTGAGTGACTGTGCTGGCTAGCCAGAGACAAAGAAACACTTGTTCCTAATGTGACAGACCTATAATCACCATTTATTTAGATGCATATTTATTTCAACATTAATTATTGATTCAATTCTGCCCAAAGCACTATTTCTGGTTATATATAACCAGAAATATATATATGAAATACAAGAAGAAAAGAAATGATGGAAGAACAAAATGAAGAAGAGAGGGGGGAGACTGATGGAAGGAGAAAGAGAAAGAAGAAAGAGAAAGAGGGAGAGAGGGCAGCAGAGGACAAAAAAGGGAAGAGAAGGTGGGAGAGAGGAACATTGAAATCACACATAATTTATCCCTTAGCTAGTGCCCCACTTCTATCATAAATGAGAACAGCTTCAAAGATCTTCTTAATGTCAAAGGAGACATTTAGTGAAAGTACCAACCTCTGGGAAAAGGACAGAACTTTGGATGTCTCTGAAGTAAGTTGCCAAGTTGCTCTCCTGCATTTTGGAAAAGTATGAGACGGTCGAGTATCAATTACTTCTGTGGACAGTTTGATGAGACCGTTTTGAGGCACATATGATGTCACATATTCAAGATATCACTCACTGAGGACAAAGTTTTCTTGACAACATATTCTAATTACTAGAGTAACTGTCTACTTACTAATGAGGACATTGCAAAACACCATACTAACCTGAAAAGTCAAGATGTAAAGTAATATGTATTCCTGGAGCTCATCACTACAGAGCTGTATTTGTCTGTTTCGAGAGCAAAGATGTGAACCAGTCAGTGGTGAGCTGGAGCCACTTGCACTTGGTACTGAGAGCCAATTTTGTTCATCCAGTAATTAGTAAAATGGAAAACACCCCACCCCTAACCAAAATTACTATCCAATATTTTCTTTATGTAAGGAATATTCCTGTTAATTTGGGGATTATTTTTCTTAATCTCCCATGTTAAAGCTCACAGAAAGACTATAAATGACTTTTCTCAAGAATGAAGGATAAGATACGAATATCTGGTCTTATAGGAATCACAGAGCAAAGGAGATAATATTTAACTAAGTCTCAAATTTCTTAGAAACTTGCAAAGATGAAACTAGGGGAGTTCATCCTAGTTCATCCTGTGGTAACACTCTCATTCCTTCATTCTCTAGATTGATATTCGAATAGAAGTGCCCTGTAGAATGTTCACTTCTGTGTGAGGCATTGATGCCTCTGTGCTTACCTGAATAAATAGTACATGTTGGTTCATAAAGCATGTGGGAGAGTGTGAATGAATGTGTGTAGGGTGATAAATGGGAAGAGACACTATCTAGAAACCTTGGGATGAGAAGATGATTTAGATATAGTACTTGACTTAAATTCTAATGTCATTTGCCTGTTGAAAAACTAATAAGAATTCAAAACTGTCATTTGAATCAACAGCCACAGTGTTTTCCACTAAATGACACCGTATATTAGTGTATTCTGTATATGTTCTCTGTGTTAAGTATGTTACAAATTCTTATTTCACACATTATAATACATGGGAGATGCGCAAGGATCTCACAGTTTTCTATCATAAGTTCAAAAGCCTGAGTTCCAAATTAAGGAAGGATGTGGGAAAACATTTATTTATCAATAGTTCTCTGTTTACATAAAAATTATCTAGGGCACTTATAAAAATGTAGATCATTAAGGCTTAATTCCAGAGATCTTTCTTTCATAGACCTAAGGGGATCTGCATAAATTAACAAGCAGGTAAAGTTGTCATTCTGACAGAGATGATTCCTATGCACATTTTGAAACACACTGGTGAGAAATTATCAGGGCTTTCTGGTAGGTGAAATCCTTGCTAAACTTTGAGGCAGAGTGCTTCTCCTCCATTCAAGGTCAGGATGGTCCTGGGGCCATTTTCCATGTTTCACAGATAAACATCACTTAGCACTGTGCCTCTAGCCAAGTGGTTACACAATCCATAAAAATTTCCTTTTCTTCTAGTCCAAGGTGAGAATGAAGTGGTAAAAAAGGGTAATCCTTCCTGGAAGTAACTTGGTGCCAGGCAGGAATCTTGGTATCAGTACAGTATGGAATTCTCAATATACCCAAATCCACATTTTTCCCAACATGTCTCAGACTCATAGTAGCACATCATTTCCATTTAATATGTCATCCCTTAACAAAAAAAAAAAACCATACTTTGAGGATCCCTTTATGAATAAATATCATGGCCAAAGTTCCAAGAAGTTGTAGAAAGGATTTATTTGGTCTCATGACAAAAAGCAAGAGGTCAAATACCAATAGGCATTAATCTTCTCTAAAATATCCCAGTGATAGCCCTTCATTCTCACAACAAATTGAAACTAACCAATAGTCATAACACTTTAAAATGGTAATACAGTTACTACTTTAAAAATGTATTTTTAATTTCTTAATTAAAAAGGTTTGATGGTAAGAAAGAGCACGTAAATTATATGTTTAAACATCATCATAAGATGAAATGGGTAAACAAAGAGAGGAAATCTTCCTGTCTGTCTGATACAGTTTCCCTGAAAAATACCTTGGTTGTTATTTGTTGCAGAATGTTACACATACACCATCTTCTCAGCATATGTTGTATAAAATAATTAAATTATAATAGTTATTATACCAGTTTTAAGAAAAATATAGTTCCCCATTATTTGGGTTTTACATTTGTCACTAAATAAAATTGTTCTATGTGTGAGTATACATTCATAAATCTTACTGGTGCAGCATTTGATAAGCCAATCACAGAAAAAAATCATAAATACCTCTTTTTTTTCTATAGAAGATGAGATATATATTATTGGGAAAGAACACATGGGCCTAGAATTTTTGTTCTGGTGATTTAGTGTGACAAAACTAATGGTAAAGGATGAAAATCTTGAAGGCAGAAAAGAGAAACTTTGCAGTGTTTACCGGGATATACTGGGGGACCTGTCAGTGCACACAGTGGAAGGGTGATACCCAAACAGCCTCAGTTTTCTCATAAAAAATTATCCCCTCATATGCCATCAAGTACATCAAGCATCACATGACATTAGACTTTATAACCTTGGCACTCCCAAGGAACACACACTTCTTGGGGGTCAAGCACAAGATGGTACTGAGATTTGAAAATTATGGTATAAAAATATCAAGATAACTCTTATAGAAAGTAAAGGTCCTTTTTAACATATGAATAAATTGTTTTAATCATAATTTTTGAAAAATCCACTGGGGGGAGCAAAATAAAATGTACTATAGTTTCAAGGTGAAATATTCAATCTTGGTAAATGTGGTTTGAGATGGGCACTCACGCAATATTACCACAAACTTCAGAACTTCAGGAAGAAAGTTTATAATGTCTTAGACATTACAAAATTATGCATACACATAGACCAGGAAATTTCGTGTGTAGGATTTCACCTAAGATAGGGGTCAGCAATCTTTCTCCATAAAATTTTAGGCCCGAAGGGATCATATGGTCTCTGTTGCAACTCTTCAATTCTGCTGTTGTAGTGTGCAAGCCATCATAGACCACATATAAACAAATGAGTGTGGCTGGGTTCTCAGATCAAATGTTATTTACAAAAACATACAGCAAGCCATAGTTGCCCAACCTCTGTCCTAAGGAATTAAGTACAGTTAGCAAGATTTATCATAGAGATATTCTGAAATTTGTTATTTATAAAAAACAAGGGATAAAAAAACCAAAATACCCAATATAATGGAAATGAATAAAGTAATTATTGCAAATCCACATAATGGTATAATAACAGTTTGTTTAAGCTTTGTAATATTAGGTGAATAAAGTAGAATATAAAATTACACATGTAATTGTGATCACAATGTCATCATATATAGAAATATTCAATGTGAGAATCTCTAAAGAAAATATATAAAATATTGACAATGAATATTTTCTTCTTCATTTTCCCTTTTATCCAAAATTTCTACAATTAGTTAATATTACCTCTGGGTCAGAAATATATTCTTAACTAAAGCTAAATCTAGCACAATCTAAATTTAATGAAATGTAACTAATTAAAATATTTATTTAGCTGATTACTGCATTTCATTAAAAATGAGAAAAAAAAACTATGATGCCAATTTCGTTGAATATATGATGGAAAACTTGAGTAAATAGGAAAACAAACCAAATTAATGTATAGAAAGCCTTAATCTGATAAAGTTGTCACCTTTCCCAAAATCGATCTTTAAATTCAATGTAAATATCAGTAAAAGTCATAACTGGTTTTCTTGGAACTTGATAAAGAAACAAGAAGAGCAAAGATGATTTTTTAAAGAGGAAGAACAAGGTCATTATTCTTACTTTATGAGATATTAAAGATCATTTTAAAGCTATTATAATTAAGAAAGTGATGATATTGACACATAGATAGACTAATAGATAACCTAGAAACAGACTCTGGCCTATAGAAAACTTGTTACAGGTGGTTTGATCATAAGTGCTGATGTTGAATTTTATCTGAGTCCTGTGCTACCTGAAAACAGCAGTGGTTAAAAATCCTCCTGTCTTATCATTTTGTTCTCTGAAATTCCCCCACACTTTTGTCTTTCAGGAAATGGAGAACCTTAAAATATCCCCATGTTAGACCCTTCTGCATCCTTCCACATGACTCCCTAAGACTCACAGATGACTCTTTTTTACCTGCCTCTATAAAACCTCAAACCCCCTTCTTCAGAGATCTTTCTCATTAATTTTCTTGCAACTGTTTTAGCTTTCTTAGATAAAACCATCTCCTTAATTTTTCAGTACATTTTGTCTGTCACAAAATTCAGATAGGTTAATGTGTACCATTCAATTCAGGGACTTGGAAAATTGATTACCCCTTGTGGGATGAAAAAGAGTATCTCTTCTTCAAAACATAAACATAAATAAATTTCTGTAAGTGTAAAATATATGATGTAAAAGTAAACTTTAAATTCTTCAGGAAAAAAAAAAAGAGAGAGAGAATATCTCTATGGCTTCAAGGTAGAAAAATATTTCCTGAAACAAAACACAAAATGCACACCGAAAAGGAAAAGCATGACAAGTTTGAATATATTAAAACTAAAAACATGTGCTTTGAGAGATAATGTAAAAAATGAAAAGCAATGAATACAATTGAATAAGAAATTCACAATGGAGTTTTGTTATATGGTTTTCAATAGTTATTGTTATGTCAGAATTAGTTCATAATAAAAAAGGTGGTTTTGAGATTTAATCTTTGGTGATTCAGCTCTGGAGTGGAATATTCGAGTTACTTAGAACTCTCAGCAACAGATCTGTCCAAGCTCCAACAGTGTGCAGGCTAGAATTACAATCTGTGTGTTTTAGTAGCCTGTTTTTAAATCTTTTTAAATAATCAGGGAGGGGTGAGGAGACAACAGTCTGAACAACCACTTCTTTGCATTGGTGATGGGAGGTATTTTCTCAGCCTAGTCACATCACTCAGAGCCCCTTGTGTTTTGTCTGGGTCCCATCCAACTCCTGGGGATGCAGAGCCTGGACAATTATCCTGGTCATCTCACCACCTGGGGAGCCTTAGCAGCAGGACACCTTCCTTCTCAGTGGGAAGCATGGTATTCTCTCAAGAGCACAGCGACAGCTCCGATATCCAGGTTCTTTTAAAGTTTGCTCTTAGAGATAATGACATAATATATGTGAAAAGGGTATAAAAAAGATAAGCTCTGCTTTGGGAAAGAATGTAGAAAAAAGAGGATGATAGAGAAGGCTTCCCACTGAGAAAATGAATTCAGTGGTGTGGAAAAAAGAATAATAAAACTCCCCTGGATTTGTATATCACCGTTTCTTCCTAAGAATGCTGAGGGGCTTCTCATTCTATTACTTCATTTTATCCTTGTAAACAGGTGCCCAATGGAGACCAAGCTTAAGATTTTTTTTTTGTTGTTTTGTTTTGTTTTTTCTTTTTGCGGTATGTGGGCCTCTCACTGTTGTGGCCTCTCCCGTTGCGGAGCACAGGCTCCGGATGCGCAGGCCCAGCGGCCATGGCTCACGGGCCCAGCCGCTCCGCGGCATATGGGATCCTCCCAGACCGGGGCACGAACCCGTATCCCCTGCATCGGCAGGCGGACTCTCAACCACTTGCGCCACCAGGGAGGCCCACAAGCTTAAGATTTTGAAGTTAGAAAATGGCCAACTGCGAGGTTATAAGCAGTTTCTGCCTTATCGGCTGGAAATTGATATTTGTTTGGGCTGGAAATTGATATTCCTTTATTCTAGAAGGGACAACTTGGATGATCCAGTCTTTAAGTTATATAGATATTAGACAAATAGGTAAGTACTTAAATTATTCTTGGAAAGTCCTGACTCAATGAAGTAATCCAAATTAAGACACTTAAGTGGTAAATGTGAAGTGGGCTGTATACTAGTCTGACTTGTGTGTACCTATAAGGCAGCAACATTTTCTGGATATAAATATCGAGTATTGGGCTGAATTGGGTCCCCAAAAAAGTTGATGATAAAGTTCTAATGCCTGGTACCTCTGAATGTGACCTTACATGAAAATAGGGTCATTGCATATACACTCAAGTTAAGAGGAGGTCATACTGGATTAGGCTGTGCCCTAATCCCCCACTGTATGACTGGTGACCTCACAAGAAGAAGGAAATCTGGACATAGAGAAGTACAGGGAAGAATAGCATGTTGCCAATGAAGGCAGAGATTGAAGGGATGGGTCTACAAATCAAGGAAGTCCAAGGATTACCAGAAACCACGGAGCTAGGAGGGAGGTATGGAACAAACTCTCCCTCGGAGCATCCTGAAGAAACCAACTTTGCAGACACCTCAGTTCCAGACTTCTGGTCTCCAGAATTTTGAGAGAATAAATTCCTGTCATTTCAAGCCACCTAGTGTGTAGTACTTTTTTATGGCAGCCTTAGTTTAGTTTAGCTTAGCTTAATTTAGTTAATTTTAATTTAGTTTAGCTTAGTTTAGTTTAGTTTTCCCTAAATCTGGATTTAGAATATCTAATGCTCGAAATGTATATATTCTTTGTGTTGTATGGGTGTGTGTGTGTGTGTATGTGTGTGTGTGAGTGAGAGAGAGATGGAGAAGCAAAGAGGGAGCAAGATTTTGTGTTAAGCAATTGTTTTGTTTTCATTAGCAACCTAGGCTGGGCTTAGCCAGAATAGATAATGAGATCTGATTTTCTCTTAAAGTCTCACTGGTCAAAAGGCAATCAAAAAAGCTGAAATGAGATGTCTCACATAAGGTGTTACTTAATACAACATATCTGATTTGGGAAATGCACTGCCAGTTATTAAACTGGCTGCATGCTGTTCATGTGACCCAAACCATACCATATTCACAGGAGTGGGCATTGCACTCTAAAGTAATGGGCATTCTTACTGTCAATCATTCTGAAAATAAGTAAAGTGGCAGGAAATTTATTGGAACTTGGATTCTGGGAGAGTCAGGGTTTTAGGAGACGTCTTCCACTTATCTCCTTAAGTTGGACCCAGCCTTCCAGACATGGAGATAACATATCTTTCCTTTGATGTGAGATGTGCCAGAGCCCAGAATATAAAGTCCTATATATAGTTAGGCAGTGGTGTGTTTGAGAGTTTTGTTCTCTGAAGCCTTTAGTAGTGACTTTAAGCTGTGTTTATTTTGTCTTTACTGTAACATCAAGCCTTTATAAATTCTTGATAAATGTTACTATACAGTTTGAGTTTTGCTGTGAAAAACTAGGTGGAACAGTGAAATGATCAGCGGCCATGGCCAGAGAATGAAACCACTTCCAGCAGGTAACCTGATGTAAATTCAAGAGTGTGATGGCAAAATGAAAAGATAGGAACAAGGGCAGACTTGTTCTGGGGCAAGCTTTCCAGGGGAAAGTTTTCCAGGGGAACCATCAAAAATGCATTGTGGGGGGCTTCCCTGGTGGCGCAGTGGTTGAGAGTCCGCCTGCCGATGCAGCAGACATGGGTTCGTGCCCCGGTCCGGGAAGATCCCACATGCCGCGGAGTGGCTGGGCCCGTGAGCCATGGCCGCTGAGCCTGCGCATCCGGAGCCTGTGCTCTGCAAAGGGAGAGGCCACGGCAGTGTGAGACCCATGTACCGCAAAAACAACAACAACAAAAAATACATAAGGCGTTGTTAAGTTCAAATTTTTGGCACAGAGAACAATCAGGAGCTTAGCTATAATAATTCGGATATTCAAGCCATATAATTTTACGTCATCTTTGTCTGGTGAAGCTACATTCTCAAAATATCCAGTTGTGTCTGGCATTTGGTGGTTGCTCAACAGAGATGCCTCAATTATTTTTTCTCAATATTAAACGTAGAACAAATGAGGAATGGAAAAGGTGGTAAGGCGATAGAGTTGGCACAAGAGAGGTTGATGAGTCTATGGTAGCTAGTGTCCAAAGTTGGCCCCCAAATTCCTCGCCTCTCTTTACATAGATGTCACTCCTCATTCAAAAAATGGAACTTGGGACTTCCCTGGTGGTGCAGTGGTTAAGAATCCGCCTGCCAATGCAGGGGACATGGGTTCGAGCCCTGGTCTGGGAAGATCCCACATACCGCGGAGCAGCTAAGCCCGTGTGCCACAACTACTGACCCTGCGCTCTAGAGCCCATGAGCCACAACTTCTGAGCCCACGTGCTACAACTACTGAAGCCTGCATGCCTAGAGCCCGTTCTCCACAACAAGAGAAGCCACCACCATGAGAAACCTGTGCACCACAATGAAGAGTAGCCCCCTCTCGCCTGCGCACAGCAGCAAAGACCCAATGCAGCCAAAAATAAATAAATAAATAAAATTTAAAAAAATGGAACTTATTCTTCTCTCTTTGGGTCTCGGATGGCATAATGGCTGCTTTAACCAAAAGAACATGGTTAAACTGACCTCCTGGGAATTAAGTGATACCAGGACTTAAGAGGACTGGTAGCATCCACCTCCTTCCTCTTCAGTGGCTCATTCTTGGATTGTCCTCCCTTGAGATCCAGACTCTATACCTTCGGAAGCCTGAGCCAAATACAGAGACAATGTGAAAGAAAACTGAAGTTCTCTGATCAACAACTCCAGATCAGCTCTCAGCCAACAGCCAGCAACAACTAACTGTGAAATCAAGAGTGAGCTATTGTGGATGCTCCAGACCAAGGCTACAGATAACTACAGCCTCATCAAACATAATATGGAGCAGAATAACTTGTCATTTAGGTTCAGTATCCCACAGACTAACAAAATAATGAATTATTGTTTTAAACCACTAAGTTGGGGGAAGGGAAGAAAGTGATTTGTTACACAGCAATGGATTACTAAAACAACCTCTAGTCTTGGAATTAAGCTGGAATTAAGTCATCCAATGCAGAGTCTTTTTTTGTTGTTCATATTAAATAAAAACTGATGTACTTTTGTCAATTTTTTACAATTGCACAGATATGAAGAAAATAGTCAAACAATATTCTGAACTTGATAGAATGCTGATGATCAGATGATGAAAATCTTTCTTAGTATCAGGAGTACGATGACACTTCAGACAAAAACTCTCTTGCAGACATTTATCTATTCTTTGTATGTGTATGGGACTTGAGAGACATAATAATACCAATAAAATTCATTTGTAAATTTCTACTTCCTATATTTTCTAAGATGCCAGTTTTTCATTGTTTCAGTTACTTATCACTGTTTAAGCTGGACTTAATTTTAGAATGTATGCAATCCTATTCAATGCAGTATCCAGAAAATGAGAGCTCTATATATTCATTATTCACATGACATTAATCTGAACTCAGGAAATGTGAACTGGACAAAATGTATTACTTTTACTTTTTATTTCTTTATGCCCCAGAACCCTGCCCTCTATCTTTGATTAGGGCTGGGAATTGTTGGGAGTCTGTTGTCCATAAAAGGCTTGGCAAAACAAAGGTTAGATATGTTATGTATGGGGGAAAAAAGCATTATGCAAACATTAGCTATGTATGCAAACTTGAATGTCATTCATCATGGCCAAATCATTCACAAAGGGGCAAATTTTCTTTTTCTTACATAAAAAATACAGACTGGCAATCAACTTAATTGTAACAACTGGCTGATTTTTCAGAGACTTCAGCTATGATTACTTCTCCCTCAAAAATTTACATTGAATGAAAATGACATCATAGTGCCTGAAAGTACAATGAATAATAGACTGAAGAAAAATTATGACTCTCTAGAGACTAGCTATTAAAGATCTATAAACATTTCTTATAGTAAATGAACCATTTTAAAATCAGCTTTTATAAAATATTTTCATAAAAGCCTCTGTATCTTCTTAAGATTTAAATTAAACTGCCTTGGTAAAAATCAGGGGTTATTACTGACACTTTTTTTTTTGGTATAATGTAGCAATGGAAGATCCTTTGATTTATAGTGTGATGTTAAGCAAGGTTGATTAAATCTAGTGGTTACTCAAATCCTTGAGTAACACCAGTTAACTCTTCACTCTTTATTTATGAAGAGTAGGCCAAAATTGTGAACTGAATCATGAAATGATCAATGGTCAAATACAATAAAACATAAAACAAACACAATAAAAAGGTTTCATTTGATTTTCTTTCTCTTCTTTTCTGGAAGTACAGTTTATCTTTCAATCTTCAAAGACTAAAATCTATTATGCAGCCTTTTACATGACTCAAGAAAGAATAAGATACATCTGAATACTGTTCTTTGCCTTAATTCAAACTATATTTTTCCTGTTTTTTCATATTGATGAAACAAATAACACTAATAAGCTAAATTAAATTAGCTGGGACATTTGTTTTTATGATTAAATATAACACTTCCAACTTCTGAAATAGTTTTTGCTTTGATACTAAAAATATGTGACCTATGAATGTCATTGTTTATGCCATTTTAAATTGGGTAATGTAAAACGTTTATGCAAGAAAATCTAGCTTTAAACGTCAATTTTGTTCCTTGATATAAATGATGTGTACATGAATGTCCACTTCATTTTTATTTCTTCTAATGATACTTATATATTTTCAAAATATGATTTTTATATTTTAATTAAACAAAAGTAAATCACTTTGTTCTCTTCTATATGCATGATGATTTTGTAAGACTAGATATATTTTGACTCTTGACATTAAGAGACACACTACTTTGTGCACATATTACACAGGCTATCTGTTTTCATACCCCTCCAAAATCATACAATTATTTATATTTTTTAAACAGAAGTTTCAGAACACTATAGTCAACCACTTTATGCAGTACAGTAATTACTGTACCATCGACCTATGTCCATTTCTAGAGCGTATATACAACTCTCATAATCATTGAGATACTATATTGGTTGCTTATTGTTTCATAGCAAACAACTAAAGAGCTTAAAATACCCATTCTTGCTCACAATGTTTTGTGCCAAGCATTTAGGCAGGACTCCTAGGGCTTAGTTCATCTCTGCCACATAGCTGTATTGCCAGAGCTGACCTTAACTAAGGTTGGACAGTTCAAGACAACTTCACTCATGTAGAAGATGCTGGTCTGCAAAGAGTGTTGTGTTCCCACAAAATGGAGGAGGCTAGCTAGCAAAACTGGGTTGTTCCTTCCTTGGTGTTCATTGGGCTTTCTCATATGTCTGGGGTTTAGTTCTCCTCCACAGGCCCTCTCTCTCTACATGGTTTCTTATCTCCCACTACATCTCTCTTCACCTGGCGTCTCTCTGCTGCCTGGTAATCTAGGCTGCTTTACATGACTGTGATTCTTTTGAGTAAATGCAGAAGCTAAAATCCTCTTAAATTTTCATCTCTGAAATCCAAGAACATAATTCCTTGTGTTTGCATTGGTAAGAAAAATTCACGAGGCCAGCACAAATCAAAAGGATAGGAAAATACACTCCACCTCTTGACAGTAAGAGCAGCAAAGACATAGCAACGGGTCATGGCCACAGAGAAGCATGATTTATTGGGGGATCATTTTTAAAAATCTACCACAGTGGCACAGAACTGTTCCTCATTTTTTAAACAGGAACAAAATATGTTACTCTTTGGGGAAATGTTGTATGAATTTGCTAAATGCTATTTTGTTTTTCTGATCTGCTCTTAGGTTATGAATTTTGTAGAAAATTTTTTCTTATATTACCATCTTTAAGCTTTTACTTAAAACCTGTGGAGCAAAAGCAAATGTTCAATATTTTTTTTAATTACAATGGGACATTTGAAATATTACTGGAATCTAATTTTTAATTATATATACAGTTGAAAATGCAGAAATATTTAAAAACATTTTCAGATTTTATTTTCATCTCTTCTGTTGCTAGTGAGTAGCAAATATAGATTTAGGGAATTTTCCCTATAATTTATAAACTACACATTTCCTACTTAGCTTCAATCAAACATATCTTTCCTTAGGCTTCTCCATTTTTAGTTCAATAATTATTCTAAGATTTTATTAAGACTCAAAGGGCAAAGAAAATATAGTAATTATTTATTTGTTATTTCACTGATTCACTTCATAAAACTTGATTGATCACATGCTGTGCCTCAGGTGTTGAAATTAACTCCATAAGGCACATTCCTTCACACCAAAGAGCTTCCACTGGGGAAAGCAAACAAGTGAACATTTACTTATGATACAACATAATAACTGCAACCATTATAGTCAAAATAAATGTATTGAGCAAAGCAATAACAGACTCTGGTACAAAGGATTTGGGCAAACACCAGTGGCATCATGACACAGGTTGGAACTCGCAGCAGGAGAGTCAACAGATATAACCATGGACGGCCTTCATGGTAACCTGTGAAGAGGCATGTGTAAGTCAGGCACTGGGGAAACTCCAGGGACTGTGCTCCCAGCAAGAGATAATGATGACAACTTGATTTAGGATTGAGGTAACAAATATAAAGAAAAAATGGTTATGTAATACATGTTTATAAAACTTGTTTATACAAGATAACCCAGCAAACCAGTTTATACTATATATATATATATAATATATATATCATATATATATATATATATAATTTTAATGTTCTTAAATATAATTTATATTTTAACTGCCCCTTTCCCTTTTCACACCCAGGTATGGAATTTGTATTTGTCTTTCAGATTTGGAGATGGTGCTTACATAAAACCAAGTCATTAAAGAAAAAGTGTTTTTTGTGTGTTTTGGTTTTTGCGGTATGCGGGCCTCTCACTATTGTGGCCTCTCCCATTGTGGAGCACAGGCTCCAGATGTGCAGGTTAAGCAGCCATGGCTCATGGGTGCAGCCGCTCCGTGGTATGTGGGATCTTCCCGGACCAGGGCATGAACCCGTGTCCCCGGCATCGGCAGGCAGATTCTCAACCACTGTGCCACCAGGGAAGCCCTCTGCCCATTTTTTGGTTGGGTTGTTTGTTTTTTTTGATATTGGGCTGCGTGAGCTGTTTGTATATTTTGGAGATTAATCCTTTGTCAGTTGCCTCATTTGCAAATACTTTCTCCCATTCTGAGAGTTGTCTTTTCATTTTGGTTATGGTTTCCTTCACTGTGCAAATCTTTTATGTTTAGTTATGTACCATTTGCTTTTTTTTTTTTTTTCATTTTCATTACTCTAGGAGGTGGTTTGAAAAAGATCTTGCTGCGATTTATGTCAAAGAGTGTTCAGCCTATATTTTCCTCTAAAAGTTTTATAGTATCATCAAAAACTCTACAAACAATAAATGCTGGAGAGGGTGTGGAGGAAAGGGAACCATCCTTTGTAGATTGGTACAGCCACTATGGAGAACAGTATGGAGGTTCCTTAAAAAACTAAAAGTAGAACTACCATATGATCCAGCAATCCCACTCCTGGGCATATACCCAGAGAAAACCATAATGCAAAAAGATACACGCACCACAATATTCGTTGTGGCACTGTTTACAATAGCCAGGACTTGGAAGCTATCTAAATGTCCATCAACAGAGGAATGGATAAAAATGATGTGGTACATATATACAATGGAATATTACTCAACCATAAAAAAGAACAAAATAATACCACTTGTAGCAACATGGATGGACCTAGAGATTGCCATACTGAGTGAAATAAGTCAGACACAGAAAGATAAATATCATATGATATCACTTATATGTGGACTCTAAAAAAAAAGGTACAAATGAACTTATTTATAAAACAGAAATAGAGTTACAGATGTAGAAAACAAGCTTATGGTTACCAGTGGATAAGGGGTTGGAGGGATAAATTGGGAGATTGGGATTGACATATACATACTACTATATATAAAATAGGTAACTAATAAGGACCTTTTATATCACACAGGGAACTCTATTCAATACTCTGTAATGGCCTATATGGAAAAAGAATCTTAAAAAAAAGTGAGTATATGTATATGTATAACTGATTCACTTTGCTGTACACCTGAAACTAACACAACATTGTAAATCAACTAGACTCCAATAAAAGTTTAAAAATAATAATAATAAAATTTAAAAAAATAGAAAAAGGAAAAGGGGTATAAGGGCCTCATTGGCAAGAAACACCTTCTTGTTCTATGCCTTTATTTATTTCCAGGTTCAGCTGTGGACATTCCCATCTTTGCCTTCTTTGAGCTTTCAAAGCTACTAGATGATGGAATCGGGTGGGGCTGGGGTTGGGGAGTGATGGTCTCTAGTGTTCCTGCATGTATCTCCACCAGAATTTGTTTTTATATTTCCTTGTGTTCTGTCACAGCACAGTCCAATCAGAATGCAGCAGGGTAGCTCTTGTGCAACTGAAAGGTCTCTTAGGCTGTTTTCTCCTTCACCTATAATGTTCTCAGAAAAGTAAAGGAAGTTTTGTATGTTCACTCAGGCCCTTCCTCAAGGCTTGTCTGTATAGACTTGCCAATACTGCCCCTTCTGTTTTACTCCCTGACCACTAAAATAGTGTGAGCGAAAATTAGAAGGTTGGTTATACCCTAAAATACAACAAGGTAATGATGCAAAAGGTCCCTGTGCTCTTAGATCCCCAAATCTCTTCAGGGATTATAGTGCCCTGGGGGTTGATTTCTGGAGGAGTACTAAGTGTGCTTTCAGAGATATGACAGTGGCTAATGTCATTGCTCTTCTCTTTCAACTTCTCCCTCTCTTCTCTAGATTGAATAACCTTTAGAGTTTGTAAATAATCATTATCCTCCTGCACCTATTGTTTAGGCCAGGAACTGCTAGGCACTTGATACTCCAGAGAACAGGTGTTTTACATTCAGAGACAGAGCCTTTTCTGGATTACCACTGCTAACTGTGTACCTTAAAGCTAAACGTTGACTACTTATTTTCCGAAACTTTTGTAGCATCGATGATATCCCTACCATAAGGGTAATAAAGACAGAATTTCTTAGCTTCCTAACAGAAAAAGAAGGTTCTTATCAATATCAAGCAGAACCAAGGTTAGGGATCAGTAGAAATTATTTGGTAGATCAGTAGAATTATTACCATTTATGATATCAGTCTGAGTTGCATAGATTCCAGTGAAGAATAAGCCTGGTCAACAGCATTTGGTTGTGTTGAGTGAAAGAATAAGAAATAAAGCATGATCCTGGGTAGCTGGGTGGTATCATTCATCAAAATGGACAGTAGGAGTGAAAGTAGGTTTGGGGAAAATGATGAGCTAGGCCAGGTTTCAAAGTGCAAGTGTCAAGAATAATAACTCAGTCTGGGTTTGAGATTGTTGTCCTTTAATATGTTATTGAACCCACAACAAACAATACAAAGGGCATGTATGAGAAAAAATATTTGTCAATTCATATGGCTTTATGGATGCAGTGATAAATGTTACCTGTGGTATGTTTTTTTGGTACTTCTGAGGCAAAATATGACAATCTGGGCAAAGAATCCCCAGAATCTTAGCAACTATTGGAAACAGTAACAAGTTCCTTAGTTGCCATGCATGGAAAGCATCTCTGGAAGAGGTTAGTTTAAAGTCAATTCTGAAGAAACAAGAGTGAGAAAGAAATGCTTTCACTTTCTAAATAAATACTGTGGCAGAGACTACTAGTAATCTTTCAACATCTACTCTTCCCTTCTTTCATAGTAATATTTATGAAATTTCCTATATTTTAGCTAACTGCCCTGAAAAATTAATACAATTTCTAACTGCCCAACATGCCAGGCCATGTGACTGAGTTCTATCGAAGGAGATGTAAGGGAAGATGTTTTGTGTGTCCCCTGCTTACCTTCCTTAAAATAGAGCTGAAATATACATGACATCCCTACTTCATCATTTCTTCCTCCTTCCTACTGGTTGGAATGTGAGTATGATAGGTAGAAAAGACAGTCATTTGGAACTACAACTGACCTTGGGAATGAAGGATGAGCATGATAAAATAAGGTAGAGGTACCCTGGTATTCTAAGGATGATGAGGAACAAAGTTGCTCTGTCTGCATTAGTCAGTTTACTCTGGACTTTCATGTGAGAGAGAATTAACATTCTTTCTTGATTAAGCTACTACTTTTCAGATCTCTGTTTCTCAGAGCCAAAACTAATCCTAAGTGATAAGTTGAATTTCTGGTTGAAAAATGAACCTGAAAAGAAGGTATAAATGAGTTAAGCATCATAAAAGATCTGACTGCTGGAGCTCCATTTCTCTCTAGAGACAGATTCTTAGTTTTGGTATGAAGTCAATTAATTTGACAAATTATTTTATTCATCTTTTGTTGATTTCCTTAACATAATATCTCCATATCATTATAACTTTCTCTTTGTTGCTGATATAAATAGATAGGAACTTGGATCTTCAGATCCTCCTATACTTTAATGCCTTTGCTCACATCATCTCAAATCATCTTTAATATATTTAGCTATTTCACTGGCTGATTTTTAACATTTCTATCAACTCCTAAAATTGGTGCTATCAAAGATTTCCATTTTTCATATATCCAAATAATCTGAAACCATTATTAATTTACTGCTGTCGAAGCTTAGTTGTCTCCTTGAAAGCTTTTGGGCAGTACAGTGTGGTGGGTTCTGAAGTCTTACTGCCTTAGTTTCACTATTTACTGACTATTGACCTAAGGCAAATTATTTATCAACTCTAAATAAATAATTTAATAACTGAACTCCTTTTTTTCTTAAATCTAAAATAGAATATTAATAAAAATTAAATTAAGTAATCCATGTTAAGCCACTAGCCGAGGCCCTGCTAGAATAAGTGCACTATATGTACTAACTGAAAATAGTGTATTTACACTTTGCATTCTTAGAAAAAATTAAAATATTCTATTTTCCTTTTTTAAGATAAAATGCTTACATTTATTTATCAAATATTTCCAATTATGTTTCTGACATTTTTTTATGTTATTGTTTAATGGACAAACCTAGCCCTCACCACCACCTGTCTTCTCATTTGCTTCTTTACATTTGAAATTCATTAGCCAAATTATTGATGTATCTTACTGGCTTGACATTCCTTCTGGAGTTTTGTGTTTTTCTTACCTGTCTTTTAATATTTGTATTCTGGCTCTTGGCAATTGGCTGGGTAAATGATGCATCACTGTTGAATTTTGTTTTAATTCATTTTTCTAGGTATGTGTATGTGACTACATAGTGCTTCAAAGATAGTCATCTAATTAAAGATAACTGATTATTTGGGTGATAACCCATAAATAAAATAGAGGAAGAGAAAGTTGGAATAATAGTCTGAAAATAGTAGTTTTTATATTCTTTTTCCAAAAAGTCAGATTCTACTGAAATCTTAGATTGACTACTTAATCTATTTAGATTTCTGTTTCTCATCAAAAAAAAATCAACTGTGAAAGTTTATTTTTTTCTTAGAAACACAGTTTGGGTATTACAGATGACAGGTATTCAGAAATCTTAGCAGTTTCTGTCTGTGATTCAGCATAAGAAGGGTACATGGACCATCGGGAAAAAGGCTGAGGACACACTCAGTACATAGGGTATTCAGATCAGGCCTTTCTGACATGGCAGTGCTTCTGTTTTTCCCTGTCTCATCCTTACACAACTTCTCACACCTTTCATTTACAAGCCCAGCCCCGTCAAAACATTGCTCATTTCTTATTGTCAAATTATTGCTCCTGACCTAAATAAAGAAACTTTAATTCCTCCCAGTTGATTAAAAACAATTGAAAAAGAAACATTCTTTCTGCTAGAACTTCATTTTCGTTATATGTGTTTGCTGCCTCACCTAATGAAAGAAGTAAGCGAAATAAGAAAAATCTCTGTCAGAAACTTGAAAATGGTATTAGTCAAGAGCTGTTAAAGAATCAAAAAGGCCATCACCAGATCTTTCCTAGTTGAGATGATAAAGTAAGTCCATTTATTAAAAATCTGCAGCATATCACATTATGCAGTATAAATCAACATAATGTGATATGATCTGACATCAAGTTAAAAAAGTGTCTTTTCTGCTTCTGCTCAGACCATATGTTCAAATTATTAAAAATATCCACAAATGCTTTTTTAAAAAAACAACAACAACAAAAACAAACCCGAGCTTCTCTCCAATTAACCATCTTGACTTATGTATTGTTTAGGCAGAAAATTATTTTCGTCTCTTGGGTACTTTATTATCAGTTATTTTACAGATAACGTTCTGATTTTTTGCCAGGAGAGCTTTTATAAAAGAAACACATAAGTACACACACATATATACACAAAAAGTAAACTACTGTCAAAAAGCAAGGTACTATTGTAGAGTGAAGAAATATAACTTATTTGGGAAATATTAAAGCTTACTTGTGTTATCAGATGCTGCTTCTAGTAAAAGCTTCTGAGTAGTTTACTTAGTTTGGACTCTTGATATCCAAATATAAGTCATTGAATAGCTAAATATGATTGCCTGTTCACTGTCGCTAATTTTGACCTGAATTCTGTTTACTGAGCAATCTCTAAAAACCTGCTCACCCATGGGTAAATAGAAGCTAAGCTTTTTCAAAAAAATTATTATTCCATGCAATTTATGGGAAAACAGCCAAGTTGGCAAGTTTAAAAACACACACCAAACGCTGGAACATCTTGACTGGGTTGATGACATGACAGCATCGTAGTATACTACCAGCTGGGAGTTGGCTGGGGTTCAGAAATGGACTCAAGACAGTGGAGCAGAATGCAAGAGGTAGCGGCTCTCCACTGGTGTGGCTGCTTTGTTGAAACCAGCAAGAAGACCATTTGCTACACCAGCTTTCTTGCGTTCTGCCCTTAGCTGATTTCTGTCGGCAACAGAAAAAATGTGACATAAGGGGATACAATAGCGTGTGAAATGATACTGCACAATCTGCTCAAGCTTCCATTGCAGTCTCCAGGCCTGTTTCTCATCTTGCTCTGGATCCCCCCTGAGCTGATGCAAGCACGGAGTTCCCGTGGACTTCCAACGGGCTCCATGCTTCTTGTAGGTGAAAGAATAGAAGGTAGAAGAGTGCAGAGAGGCAGGGCATGTGAACCACTACAAGTTACCTGGCTCACTATCATTCCCTTAAAATAAAGATCAATGAAATGTCAGGTAAAACTCCAAAAAGAACCAAAACAAAACATCTCATTTATAAAGATTTTGAAAGCTCACTTTTGCCTTTTTAATGTCTCTAAACTTCTGGGGTTTTTGTGTGTGTTTTATTTTATTTTGTTTCTCTCTTTTTAAACTGACCCAGAGAATGCTGAAAAAGCAGGGAATGGCCATGTATGTAGTATTTTCAGTTCAGCCAGAAACATGATGCTCTCGAAATCTTGCAAGATAGCCCTTTGCCCCCAGACTTGCAGTTCAATTTTGCAAACACCAGAATTTCCATAGTTTTGATAAAGTTCAAGTAAGTATCCTCTAAACTTTGATATTTATCTGAATGAGTGTGAATGTTTCATTTCTTTTTCTTTTTTTTAATTCACCCAGCACTAATTACCTTAATATTTTGAGATTATATATACTGATCTGTAATCTTTTCTGGGGGGAAATAATCCAAAGTTCCCATAAGAAATAGCTTTTTATTAATATCCTTGAGGATCTCAAAACATTGGGTATTGTTATGTTAGCACACCTGCATATCCTTTTTTGGGCAGAGAAACTAACTATCTGGCATTACTGATACAGCAGGGGAATTTCTGAGGTCCTCTGATGAGAGGAAAGTATAACTGTAATGAAAATTTAAGTTTTTTTTTTCTCCTTTTTCAATTTATGTGGCAGCATCTCTGGCCATTAGAAAACTGAAGGAAATAGCATAAATTTCTTAATAGCTAAATGAGGCCAGAAATAGACTGACAAATTTAAAAGTCTGTAACCCTAAGCATAAAGAGAAATTAACTACCTTCCAGCATTCCTTTAGAAACGACAACTCTTTATCTAGCAATAATAATAAAAATTGGGAAAGTTTATGCTTTAATTTAATAGCTAAGTGTTTTTTTTAAAAAAATTTACTCTCCTAATCCTTCATGCTTGGTCAGCCATGGGCAATAAAATGTTAAAAATCTCACAAGCACTTCTATGAATTTGTGTTATGCATACAGTACCCCATTATATTTGTAAAAAGTATTAATTAGGACTTAGAATTTAAAATATGTAAGTTAAAATAAATTCTAATTGCCTTAGCCATAAAATAAAGGACTGTTCTTCATTTGAGAGTTGATAAATCCTCAAGAAAGCAGCCCTGGGTATCTGTACAAACTATCAACTCAGTCAGCTTACATTCAGTTCTCTTCTCATAAATTACTTCTTTCTTGAAATGATTTTCCTGATGGAAATTCTATGCCTTAATTGACTTCTTTCTCTATACCTTATGAACTTTTGTTCTTCTTATTTGTACTCTCTTACATTTCTCCTTAGCTACCTCAGCTCTTGGCTAGATTTTACTAATCTGGTTTTAATTTCTTATAATTTCAGGATTCAAAATAGATATTTAGGATAATAATAATATAAGAAGAAGAATAGCAAATTATGACATATTGATTACTTATTATGTGGTACTTTGTACTTGATGTACCACATATGTGATCTCATTTAAGTCTCATAATAATCCCATAAAGCAGTCATTGTTATCTCCATTTAAGAAATGAGTAAATTGAGGCTTAAAGAAATTTAAGTAAATTCATTAACATCACAGGGTTAGTGAATAATGAAACTGGAAATGAAACTTTGGTCTCTCCGACTCTGACACTCATCAACACTAAGTTATAGTCTTTCCCTTATTCATGTATTTTCATCCCCAGTCTTATGAAATGTTACTATGAAATGTCTGCCCAGATCATAAACAAGTTGAAAATATATCTTGTTTAGCCCAACCATCTAGCACAGTCCTACTATCTTGTACTAACTGTTTTTATCATCCAGCCAGCTCAGAACAGACAGACTTCATGCTCATATCCTGCGATGCTGCTGCCAATTTCTGTGAAAGGCACATACCTGATGGAAACAACAGTCCACAAAGCCCAGATATTAAAAAAAATCTTGTTTTCTTTATCTTTATGTAATTCAACTGAATTTCTAGCATGAGCTCCTATACCACATAATAGCAAACAATTTGATCTACTTAATTCTGGTTTCTCATGGCCCAGCCCAGTGATTTCTCAGTCATTATAGGCTTAAAATGTAGTCCCATTTAGGGTTACAATTCAATCTGCAATGTGTTTCTTTCTCCCTAAAGACATTCTGAGATGATGCCATTTCAGAACTTGAATTGAATGTAGCAGTATCCTGTGTGCCTTCCTCTGTCTCATTTCTCTTCTGATCTTTTCTTCCATCTTAACATTATCTTATCAGGCCATCTGTAGAATAGTGAAGTGGTATCCGAGATGTCTGTGGGCTTAATTTTGGCTTTCACTTGGCAAACTTTGTCACAGTTAATTTACTAATATATCTGTCATGTCCTTACTCCATCTTCAGGGGGACTGTATAAGGAATATCCTAGGATACATTCCGTCCTAACTTTCACGGCCTAACTTTCATGCTGGCATGCTTCTCTATCACGTGTCAATGGTATCTTACTTGAAAACCAAAGGAAACTTTGGGGTGCTCTCACAAAAAAACTCAAAATACCAACTTGGACCCTCTTGTTTTCAAAGTGGGGTATGCTCTTCTCCTTGTGTGTGAACGGGACTTTCTGTCTTCCAAAAGTAAAAAAAAAAAAAAGGAAAAAGTAACTTTATAGTGAAGAAACATCTCAGGAACCCCTTAACCAAGTGATTGATGGAGGCTGACAACAAGGATAAGTCATGTTGATGTTGTGGATCATGATTTGCTGAGAAGGGCAACTCATCTCCGTGGTATTCTTCTCAAAACCCATGAGAGGTCGTCAGGCAAGTCCAAATCAAGGAACATTCTACAAAATACCTGGTCATTATTCCTCAAAATTGTCAAGGTCACTTAAAAGTTGAGAAACTGTCATTGATCAGAGGAGACTAATGCAACACAAAAACTAAGAGCAATGTTGGATCCTGACAGATCCTGGGACAGGAAAAGGACATTCATTAGTGAACAAATGTGTAAAATATGTAGTGTCATCAATAGTATTGTGCCAATGTTACCTTCTTAGTTTTGGCAAATGTACTATGGTTCTGTGAGTTGCTAACATTAGGAAAAATTGGGTGAAGGATATATGGAAATTCTCTATATTGTCTCAGCAACTTTTCTATAAATCAAAATTTATTGCAAATCTTATAAACCAATAAGCCAATGTTACGTCAATAAAAAATTTATTACCAAACAAAAAAGTTCAGAAAAATTGCACTAGGTACACACCAGGTCTACCAGATGATTTAACTGAATTATAGGAAGAAAAAAATATGTTATCCTTAGTCACAACATGTGAGATGATCACCTGCCACACACAAAGGAAAGAAGGGGAATTCTACATGAGGGGGCAGAGACATCCTCACTCTCTTGTTATGTATCAGTATATTTATTATGAGGTTTTCAGTTTTTAAATGTGAACATATTTATATTACTTAAATTGAAGAATCTCTAAGTATTTTGAAAAAGCAGATATTTTGAAGGAAAATCTTGCATGGCACACGGAAATACTTCACATATCTTGTGAGCTGTCAAAGTTAAAGATGAGTTACATATCTTTCCTTTACAAAAATATGTATTCTGATATAGCCACATTTTAACAGTAAGAAAGTAGTTGCTTTCCAAAGAATCTTCTTTTATGGAAGGAACAATTTGAAAAGTGACATTTGTAAGTATGTCCATAATTAGATAATTTATTGCTGAAAACAGTGTCACCTATAAAAATTTTCATATCAGCATGTCTTAAAAAAGCTTAGAATTCTAATTGTCTACCCCAATTACAAATTTTCTGAATGAATTTCTGTGATTAGCTTTGTTATAAACTTCTAATTTCTCACTCTGTGAATCCATTCTTCTCCTGAGTTCTTTGATCATCTTTATGATCATTATCACTGTCTATTTTCACTTAGTTCTTCTTCTGGGGTTTTATCTTATTCCTCTGTCTGGAAAATGTTCCTCTGTTATGCCATTTTGCCTAAGTCGCTGTTTTTATTTTTATGTACCTGGTACGTTGGTTACATTTCCCAACCTTGGAGAGGTGGCCTTTTGCAGAAGATGTCTTATGCATCCCAGTAGCACAGTCCCTTCTTGTCACCTGAGCAAGCTATATGCTCAAGGGGTTCCTCCTATGAGGTCTGTGTGGGTCCGTCTGTTGTGGCAGGCTGACTATGTGGGCAGTCTGTAGGCTTGCTTGGCCCTTGGTCCAGTTGCTTGCCAGGCCCTGCCTTGTGTGGAGACTTCTGGCCACTCATTGGCAGGACTGGGTCACCCACTGACCAACTGCAGAACCCCAAGGATTCCAGGGATTATGCAGGCTTAATGGTGGGTGAAGCCAACTCCTGGGGCTAGGGCTTACTGGCAGGCAGAGCTGGGTCCTGGAGTCTGTTTCACAGGACCCAGGGCATTCTAGAGTTACTATCAGATGGTTGGGGGTTGGGAAGATGAGGGACGGTTCCTGACACAGTTGGATATGGGGTCTGAGTTGTCCTGAAGCTTATGTTAGTCTGATAGTGGGCAGGGTTGGGCCCAGCTGATCCCAAGGCAGGGTCTGGCTTAATGATGGTCAGGCTACAGAATTGTGGTTTTCTTGAGTCTGGTGTCTGCCTCCTGGTGGGTGAAGCTGGCCCAGAGGCTAGAGCAGGCTCCCTGAGGGCAGGGTGGGGTGCAGGGTATTCTGGGGTGTGTGCCTGCCCACTGGTGGGTAGAGCATGGTCCTGTCCCTCTGCTGGGCAGGGGCATGTCCAGAGACGACTGTGGACTCAGGACGTCTGGGCTTAAGCAGTCTGTCTGCTGATGGATGGGGCTGTGTCCCCTCCCAGTTAGTTGTTTGGCCTGAGGCCTCACAGAACTCGCGCCTATAGGCTGTTGGGTGAGCCGAGTCTCGGCACTAATGAGCTAGAGGGAAGATACCACAATGGCGCCGGCCAGCGGCATAGCTGCTGCCAGTGTCTGTGTCCCCAGGGTGAGCTCCAATCCCTTCCTGTCTCTCTGGGAGACTCTCCAAGATCAGCAGGTAGGCCTGATCCAGGTTCCTCTCTAATTACTACTTTTGTCCCGGGTCGCAGAGTCTGTGAGATTTTCTGTGTGCCCTTTAAGAGTGAAATCTCTATTTCCCTCAGCCCTCTGGGTCTCCAGAAAGTAAGAACCCCTGGCCTTCAAAGCCAAATGCTCTGGGGGCCCATCTTCCCAGTGCAGGATTCCCAAGCTGGGGAGACTGAGGTGGGGCTCAGACCTCTCATTCCTTTGGAAGAAACTCTGCAATGTAATTATTTTTGGGGTCTCCCACCTCGGAGTATGGGACTTGATTATATCACCCCTCCTACCCGTCTAGTGTGGTTTCTTCTTCATGTCTTTGGTTGTAGATCTTTTTTTGGTAGGTTGTGGTCCTTTTCATTGATAGCTGTTCTGATAATTGTGGTTTTGGTGTGCCCATAAAAGGAAGTGAGCTTAGGTGCTTTCAGTCAGGCATTTTAGCTGATTTCATGGAAGCCAGTTTCTTACTGATTAACCATCCTTCCCTTGTCCTGATCCAGTAGGGCTCACAGCTGCTGGGGAGAGCGTTGATAGCAGCTGGAGGGTTCCAGCAAGGCTTAAGTGGGTGCAGGTGATGAGATGCCTCTTCTAGGGGCACTGGGCTGGTGGCTAGTGCCAGGCTGGCCTAACAGTGTTTCTGTGATAGTGCTCCTGTGACTAGCTTTGAGTATATTTTATAAAAATATGAAAAATATAGCACTTTTTAACTCAAAAGAACAACTGATAAACATCATGGAAGCTCAAAACCTACTAGCTGATTTCAACAAAATACTAACATTATTAGTGGACAGGATTGAAACATGAGTTTCAGGATTTAGTATATGCAGACAGAATTCATTTTTTCTATTTGGAACTATGATTTTTTAAATTAAATTAAATTAATTATTTTTTATTTTTAAAAATATTATTGGAGTATAATTGATTTACAATGTGCTGTTAGTTTCAGGTGTACAGCAAAGTGAATCAGTCATACATACACATATATCCACTCTTTTTTTTTTAAGGTTTCTTTTCCCATATAAGCCATTACAGAGTACTGAGTAGAGTTCCCTGTGCTATACAGCAGGTTCTTATTAGTTACCTATTTTATATATAATAGTGTGTATATGTCAATCCCAATCTCCCAATTTATCCCTCCTCCCCCTTATCCCCTGGTAACCATAAGTTTGTTTCCTACATCTGTAACTCTACATCTAACTTCTCTTTTGTGAATAAGTTCATTTGTACCCTTTGTTTTAGAGTCCACATATAAGTGATATCATATGATATTTGTCTTTTTGACTTATTTCACTTAGTATGACAATCTCTGGGTCCATCCATGTTGCTGCAAATGGTATTATTTTGTTCTTTTTTTTTTTTTTTTTTTTTTTTTCTTTTTGCGGTATGCGGGCCTCTCACTGTTGTGGCCTCTCCCGTTGCGGAGCACAGGCTCCGGATGCGCAGACCCAGCAGCCATGGCTCACGGGCCCAGCCACTCTGCGGCATGTGGGATCCCCCCAGACCGGGGCACGAACCCGCATCCCCTGCATCGGCAGGCGGACTCTCAACCACTGCGCCACCAGGGAAGCCCTATTTTGTTCTTTTTTATGGTTGAGTAATATTCCATTGTATACATGTACCACATCTTCTTTATCCACTCCTCTGTTGATGGACATTTAGGTAGCTTCCATGTCCTGGTTATTGTAAATAGTGCTGCAACAAACATTGGGGTGCATGTATCTTTTTGAATTATGGTTTGCTCCGGGTATATGCCCAGGAGTGGGATTGCTAGATCTATGAATTTTTACCACTTGACTTTTCCCTTAATGACAGTCATTAAACCAATAAACAGTCTCAATAAAAGTAACTTAGAACCAGACCTGGAAGTCATTTTCTACCATAAAGTTTTAAATCAAGATATTAATGATGATAATGCATAATCACATTGAAAACACCAAATAATTTTAATATCTTAAAATTTTTTAGTAACACTAATAAATAGAACATTTTCTAAACATATTTTTATCTGATCTTTTATCTCACCCATCTTAATTTAATGTTTTTGTGTTTATTATATAACACCAATATGTTACTATATTAATACATTTGTTCCTTGTTATCTGTGGGGGATTGGTTCCAGGACCCACCATGGATACCAAAATCTGTGGAGGCTCAAGTCCCATAATTGGTCCTCCATATCCTGACTTTCTAATCCTCAGATTTAACCAACTGTATGGACTGTTAGTACCATATGTATTTATTGAAAAAGATTATTTCTCAAAAAAACATTTGGTAACAACTGCCTCTCATAAGTCCTTGTTCTCTACTCTGGGCTATGATATAGATCTCTCTACTCTGCTTCTTAAACTTAAGAAGGTTTTCAGTATGAAGTGGAACATGGGCAGTGATTAAGATTCCTTAGCACGCTTCTAACTCTTCTCTTTCTCTCCAACCCTTCATCTCATTTCTTGATAAAGAATGGGGAAAGAAGACTGATTTTAGCCAGTTTATATATACGTTCAAATTTTTCTGTCTTACATCAACTTTTGAACATAAAGGTAAAAATTACAATTATACACTGTCTTTATGCCTTTTTTCTGGGAAAAATAGCAGCTCCATTTTAAATGGAGTGGTCATTGGAAATAATGTAATTTAACCATTAATGTAAATGGCATCATTTCAGCTCATTTGTACACAGTTCAGATCAGAAATAAGTAAGGGTATTTAAAGAGTAAAATCTGTTTTGAGGGTGCTTCCCTCATGGCACAGTGTTAAGAATCTGCCTGCCAATGCAGGGTACATGGGTTTGAGCCCTGGTCTGGGAAGATCCCACATGCCGCAGAGCAACTAAGTCCGTGTGCCACAACTACTGAGCCTGCACTCTAGAGCCCGCAAGCCACAACTACTGAGCCTACATGCTATAACTACTGAAACCCATGCACCTAGAGCCTGTGCTCCACAACAAGAGGAGCCACCACAATGAGAAGCCCGTGCACCACAAAGAAGAGTAGCCCCTGCTCACCGCAACTAGAGAAAGCCCGTGTGCAAAAATGAAGACCCAATGCAGCCAAAAATAAATAAAATTTAAAAAACAAAATCTATCTTGAGGAAAGTCCATCTTGGATGATTCACAAAGAAATGTGCTCCTGAATTACAAGGCAGCCTCAACTAAGCCCAGGACATGGAATCAAAGGGCAGCCAGGCATCAGGTATTATAACCTGCAGTGAGTATGCTTTGATACAAAAGAAAATCATCATTCAAACTGCATGTGCCAATGGGGCACAGATTCTGAAGAATGAACCCTCAGGCCCTGTAAAAAACTAATGAGTTCTGCCTCTCCTTTCCGTGACCTTTTACTTAGGTTTTCATGGGGAATTTGTTTTCTTTGTTTTAGTATGAGCTGTTCCGGGAAAAGTCACAGTGGAATAGTGAATCTGCAAAAGTGCTCTCATGGCACAGATTTTGCAATCTACCACTGAGTTGCTGGCTCTTGGGTACTTAAAGGTCCTGACCTAGGCAAATTTGTGTAGAAGGCAAACATTGTCTTACAAAATCCAACCCAGTGTACCTCTCTCTAGGTGTTTTCCTCTTTGGAATTTTTTTTTTCCCTGCAAAGAGCCTATTCATCTTTATGTTACTGCTTTTTTCATCTTTCAAACCCTGTTTTTGTAAATAGGTCAAATTAATTCACTCAACATGTCACAAGAGAGTAGAAAATAGGGACAAGAGCAATGGACGTGAGGTCAGAAAACCTGGTCTAAGAATCTGATGTTGCCACTTATTATGAGAATGAGGCCAATTTAATTGCATTTTTGTCCTTAGTTTCTTATTTGGTAATACAGAGCTAATAACCTCTGTCTTGATTCTAGTGGCTGTCATGTAGACCGTGTTCTAGCATCCCTTCCACTTTGCCTCATCTCCCTACTTGTCATCCAGTGAGCTGTGAGTGGGATTGACCCCTCCCCAAATCCAGAGTTGGCTCCTGCTTGGTCTAAGATTATCAGTTAATTTCATCCAATTTGCCAACAACATTGGCTCTGGATATAGTAATTTAGGACTGTGTGAATAGGCCTGATTCTTCCTCCAGCAATTTTTCTAGAGATAGGCTTGGAAATACAATTTGTCCAATCAGCACAGAAAAAGCACCTCTTTTCTTCAAGTTGTATGTTGTGTGAGTATGAAACTTGGTCAGATCACAAGGTTATTCAGAGATTTGAAATTAACCATAGCAATACTAAAAATATCTAATATTCTCTAAATAATTTCCCTTTATAGTACTCTATACCCTGCAATGAAGCCCCTAAAGTTATTAGGAACATCATTTAATCCAGTCTAATGAGCCCAATCCCATAGTCAGTCACAGGCCTTGCAATATATACAGTGATGGGAAAGCTACAAAAATATCTTTTCTGTTTGTTTGTCTATTTCTTATCAATTTTTTTTCTGTTTTCATTGACTTTATTTAAACACATTCTTCTAATTTAAAAATCCTTCTAATTTTTGAAACATTCAGAAAATATAAAACCATATATGAATTAGAAATAGTAAAGGGAAAAAGAGAGAAAATCAAAGATAGGAATTATAAGCTTGAGAGAAGAGTAAGGCTAATTAAAAAAAATACTGTACCTTTATACACATATGCAAAGGGAAGATGACAAATTTTGTTTTAAGCCAGACTGATAAATTTGTTTTCTATAAAATTCAAAGTCTTATAATTTGGAGATGTCTACCTACAGTACTGTACTGATAACATTCTTCACTGCATCTTAATTCTTCAGGAATGTATGCTTTATTATTAGTGGTAATGGCCTCCCTCCAAGAAGGAAAGCCTAGGTATAAGATAGGAGACAATTCTCATGTTTATGCACATCACTGATAGCCTATGTATAGAAAGAGGCCTTAGAAGATAGGGATAGTACCTCCTTTAGGAGGAGAGGGAAGGGTTATATACTATCCAGTTTAATAAAAATAGTGTCTCACTCTGGATGAAGGTCAAGCATGTTTACTGCCAATTATAGATTTTTTTTTTCCTGTGCTGAGGGTTCCTGTCCTGTAACAGAACCCAAAGTATGTGCAGAGAGGCATAATAACCTGGCCTTCTCTGCACTGCCCTGTGGCAACTGAGGTTTAGGCTAACAGCACAAATTCTAGTACCCTGACAACTGCTATTGCTGCAAGTACAAAGGCCATCTGTCTGTGGTCCAAGAGTCTCATCTCCCCTACCAGCATGTGTGAAACTACGGCCGGTTAAATTTTAGGTTGCAACCAGAGTAAAATTTCAGACCTTTTACAGTTCTTGACATAACAATCTGTATTTGTTTCTACTGCTGTATAACAAATTATCATAAACTTAGAGACTTAAAACAGCATCCATTTATCAGCTCACAGTTCTACAGGTCAAAGTCCAGGCATAGAGCACCTACGTTTTTATTCAGGTCTTACAAGGTAAAATCAAATTGTCGGCTAGGATTTGTTCATTTCTGAAGTCTCCAAAGGAAGAATGCACTGTCAAGCTCATTTTCTCTTTGGACAAATTTACTTCCTTGCAGGTATAGAACCGAGGCCTCCATTTTCTTTCTGGGGGGCTGCTCTCAGTGCTACAGTCCACACATATTTCTTGTCACACAGTTCTAGCCACCTTCAAAGCCAGAACAGAGAATATACCTCAAGTTGAGTCCCTCCTACCCTTTGAATATTTCACTTCCTCTGCCTCTTACCTCTAGATCCATATGTAAAAGGTCCATATGATTAGGTCAAGCCCACTAGTATAATCTCCCTATTTTAAGACCTACTAACTTGGGACCTCACTTACATGTGGAAAATTTCATCTCTATGGGCTGCTCCCTCAGTCCAAGGGAGAAGAGTGTACAAGGGTGAGGTCAATGGGGGTCATGGAATTCTGGCTACAAAGAGCCCCAGTATCTGACATCCCTGACTGTCTTGGAAAAACTCACTTGCACATCTGATTTACTTTCACACTGCCACCACACAGCTTCACTTCTGACATCAGATGCGTGGGTGTCTACAATCCAATCCAATTCTGACACTTCCTGGAGTTAGCGTGGACCCCGCAGGTAAAGGGCTCAGCCCCACAGAAATCCTCCCCACCCCACCACAGACCAGCTATAAATCAGACGTTCCCATGAGCCCCTCCTCAGGTTCAACCATTCGCTAGAACTGCTCACAGAACCCAGGGAAACAGTTACTTGCATTTACCAGTTTATTACATAATAAAGGATGTGATAAAATATACAAATGAACAGCCAGATGAAGAGATACATAGGATGAGGTCTAGAAGGGTCTCAAGAACAGGAACTTCTGTCTCTGTGGAGCTGGGATATGCCACCCTCCTGGCACATGAATGTGTTCACCAACTTGGAAGCTTTCTGAATCCTGCACTTTGGGATTTTTACAGAGACTTTATCACACAGGCATGATGGATCATTAAGTCAGTCTCCAGACCCTCTCCCCTTCCTGGAGGATGTGAAGTGGAGCTGGAAGTTCCACCTTCTAATCAAGCTTCGATTTTTCTGGTGACCAGCCCCCATGCTGAAGCTCTTATGGAGCCCAGCAAAAATCATTTGGTTAGAACAAAAACATTGCTATCATCCAGGAAATTCCAAGGGATTTAGGATTTGTGTATCAGGAACTAGGGTCAGAGACCAAATATTAGTACTCATAGCTTAACAAATTATGAAGGTTTTAGGAGCATTGTTCCAGGAACTGGGGGCAGAAACCAATATGTATATTTTCTACCTAAGTTTTCAAGCAACTGCTGGAAACTGCATAGTGAAATCAGTTCTTAAAATAACAGTATCCTGAGATAAAATAAGGTGATTAAACCAACAATTTAATTCAATAATAATATTAGAAATAATGTCTTTGCTTATTATTTTATAAAAGCAATGATGTGTTGTGTAATGCATAACATCCTCAGCAACATTCTTACCATGAACACCATGATAGGATCCATAGGTATGTTTCTTATAACATCTTTCAGCATAGACTAATGGAAACACACCAAGGCACAACTCAGAAAAATAAATTTTATAAGTGCTCATTTCAAAGAATCAATATGCACAGTGCTTTGCCAGTTAGTGTTAACATATAAAGGTAGATAGATTTTAAAAGTTAAAAGTATCTGTGGCAGGTTAGTAAGGAAATCATGTCAAGACCCAGGCAAAAAGCATAACAGTGAAGGCAATAGGGAGTGGTGGCATCTGAGACTAACTAGAAAGAGTACACCCTGCCTAATGACATTCAATGCATCATTTTTAAAACACAATACCTGATCAACAAACTACATCTTCAGAATGCAAAGAGGCAGTTCTGTGTTGTAACCTTTAACATATCTTCATGTTAGTCAAGCAATCTCCTGTAGTCATCTTACTTGAAATTTAGATTACACTTGTTCGTGAGTTCAAGATCATATGCATAATATGAAAAGCATAGTGATCAAGGAAAACCCAGTTAAGACTTAAACAATAAGCCTTTTTTATCAGTTTTTATTTTTTGTTTGTTTTTTTGGGGTTATACTTCTGTTCAAATTCTCTTCATGGTTATATTGATATTTAGATTAGAAATGTTTGAGCTACTGACAAGTCACCTCTTTCATGAGTCTATGCAAGGCTAGAACCATTAATTTGCTTCCAAGTAAATTGGTTTAGCAATCCATAGAATTTCACATTTAAGTTTAACTTGTAAATTGTGTGTAACATTTGTCTAAGATTGTGCTGAGTAGGGTTGTCAGAAATGGAGAGTTTATGAATTTAATTAAATACCATTTTTATGCTGACAAAACACATATTTATATTGCAGACCTCTCCTAATGGCCTTTTGAAATTTCCTCTTAAAATTGTACAGACATCACAAATTTAAAGGGGTCTAAAGAACACTTCATTATTTCCTCAAACTCGATGTCACATCTTCCGTAATTCAGTAAAAGGCACCTCATCTACCAGTGAAAAATTAGTGGTTATTGATGATTTCTCTCTTTCTTCAACTTATGGTAACTAATCATAAAGTTCATCCTTCTGATTCTACCTCCAAAATATAGCTTATTACTTCATCTCCAATGTCATTGTTGTTCAGGTCATAATCATCCCTCACCTTGAATTTTACAAAACCAACTTAGTTATCCTCCTATTTTATTCTTGAGTTCCCTTTTCTATTCTTTAAATCTCATAAAAGTTTTCCTTGTAAATACTATACTTTATTACATATTGCCACTACCTTACTTTATTATGCCTGAGGTACTTCTACCTCAGGGCCTTTGTATGTGCTATTCCCTCTACCTGGGACACCTTTCCCTGGAAATCTTCTTGGCTCTTTACCTCATTGCTTTCAGGTCTCATTCACATCCCTTACGCAGTGAGACGTTTTGTAATATACTACCTAAAATAATGATTCTTCTTGCTTCTGGATTTCCTTAATACTTCTGTGTATTTTCAATTCTCTCATAGCTTACACTAAGTTATGAAGGGCATACTATATTTATTACTTATTTACTTTATTTCCTGTCTCTTGCTCCAGAGTATAACTCAATGATGATGAAGATTTTGTCTGTTTCTCCCTGCTGGAATATGTTTCCCCCATTCTTGATGTGATAATTCCATCACTTCTTTCAACATTCTGTTTAAATAGAATAGATCCTGGGAGAATCTCTTTTGACCACTCCATCTAGAATCAATCTATAATTTAATGTATTATATCTCTTCGCCATTTTTAAAAACCATAGCAGCACAACCTAAAATCATTTCCATTGGCTTTATGCCACCAGCAGTTAATGCAATATTTGTCAAATGACTAATTAAATAAATAAATGAAGGAATGAATAAACTATAGAATATAAATCATGACTAAGTGAAGATAAGACTACAGAAAATTGTTTTATATTAATAACCAATGGAGGGGCTTCCCTGGTGGCGCAGTGGTTGAAGGTCCACCTGCCGATGCAGGGGACACGG
Source organism: Mesoplodon densirostris (assembly GCF_025265405.1). Classification (NCBI taxonomy): domain Eukaryota; kingdom Metazoa; phylum Chordata; class Mammalia; order Artiodactyla; family Ziphiidae; genus Mesoplodon; species Mesoplodon densirostris. Next base: position 71,979,582 of record NC_082662.1, read on the forward strand.
GTTCGTGCCCCTGTCTGGGAGGATCCCACATGCCACGGAGCGGCTGGGACCATGCGTCATGGCCGCTGAGCCTGTGCGTCCAGAGCCTGTGCTCCGCAATGGGAGAGGCCACAACAGTGAGAGGCCCACATACCGCAAAAAAAAATAAATATATAAAAATAAATAACCAATGGAAAGTATACAGTTTCAAATCCATTTATTGATTTGATTTTTCCAGTAGTGTCATATTATTTCTTTTAACAATCAACCTTACACACTAAGATCATGTGTTGTGATACTTGGAATGTCTCAGAATTAAATCGCTGTTCTAATTCTTATTAGCTATACAGCTGTGGACAAGTCACTGTACATTAATTTCTTTATTAATACAGTTGGGATAATTATACCTTCATTATAAGTTTAAATGTGGTAACATTTATTTGATGGTTTTGTTTTTGTTGTTAATAGTGTAAAAGGAAACTGTTCATAGAAGTGGGTGAAAGCTCCTTTGAAGAAATGAAATACATGTTCACATAGCACTAAGCACCCTGGGGGTAGATAAGTTACAAAGATTAGTGTTTGCATAATTGGTGTAACTCATAGTTTGCATTAACCCTATGAAGGGCAGCCATTTTTCATAGGTGTTGAGAATAATGTTAAAGAATACCAAAACCTAAGTCCTAACAATCATGAAAGTTAGCATGGATTATTAAACTAATTAAAACACTGGGGCTCTGGAGACCTGAATTTTAATACACATTTTGCCACTAACTTATAATGTAACCCTAGGCAAGAGAGCAGGTCTCTTTAATCTTTACTTTCTTCATCTGTTTCTTCATCTTCATTACCTTCCAGCGGTGGTTGTGCTGCATAGCAATGAACTGAGGTAGAGTATACTATAAGAATGGCATCCTTATGATAACTGTAAAGGAGTAAAATAAAAGAGATGTAACATAGCTAAAAGAAACCTACAGATAGACAAGTTACAACTTATCTCTTCCGTTGGTTTATTGTTCACGGAAGGAATGGGATCATTTTTGTTTTTTGCTATTTGGTTTACTCCTTCCCACTCCTATCCCCACCAACCCCTTCAAACAGCCTCCAAAAGTAAGTGACAAAACTTTTCAGAATATTCCAACAACCTAAGATTAGGACAATTTATGGCCAGAAAATATTAATTAAGGACATGTATTCACCAAATTTACCTTAAAATGTGAGGTAGGCAGTTACCTCTACCAGAGCACTTATATCTATTTCTCTTTAATTAAAGCTCTGATGTCTATGGCCACTGTTACTCTAGACTGACACCCCAAGAAGCATAACTGGGAAGTAAGATTATGGTAGTGGGTGATGGATGAGTGTAGCACTCCCTGTACTAAGTGCTGTGCCAGAATATAAAATGGATGGATGTCATCAATGTGTAAAATATGGGCTTGGGTTTAAGATAAATTAGCCTACCTGTAGCACATTGCAATTTTCTATATAAAATTAATTTATTTTACCTGCCAACTTACTGTATATTTATTAATTTGTGTAGGTTATTCATTTAATTAAGAGAACATTTCTGTATGGTATATCTGTAAGGTGATTTTTGAGTGCTATTTCTTTATTTCATTACATTGTAACTTGAATAATTTTTATTCTGAAGTCTTGCAAGTTTGCTATCAACATTAAGAAATAAGGACTGAAATTCAGAAAGTTCTGTTTTATGTAGAATATTACTAGTTGCTTAGGGAAAAAGTTTTTGTTTCATTTCAACAACTTTAACAAAGATATATTTTCTACTCTTTAAAGAAGCATCTAAGTTAATGTATAGAAAGCACAAACTATGCAAGAAAATCTAGATTCAATACTCCTTACTCAAGAATAAGTTGACTCCACACTTCCACTGCAGGGAGCCCTGGTTGGGGAACTATCCTGCAAACCCTGCAGGTAAAAACAAAACAAAAAACACACCCACCCACAACCACTCTTGGGAATTCCCTAGTGGTCCAGTGGTTAGGGCTCTGGTGCTCTCACTGTCCAGGGCCTAGGTGGTACAGCCAAAAAAAAAAAAAAAAATCTCTCAAGAGAACTAAATTTCCTTTTCCTGTTTATTCACACTTAGATAGTTTATTGTAATGCAGTCATAGGTACTGGTTTGAGCATATTATTTACATAGTATATAGCCTCCTTTTAAAGCCATGTGAATAAAGAAAGTGAAAATAGAGGAAAAAAATTACAGAACATTGCATGAAGATATTTGGTAGCCATGAACTATTTGAGATTTCCACCACACCAAACTGTTGCAAAAAGAAAATTAAGTATTGTTTACTTCAATCTAAGGGACTTCCCAACATTAAAAGAAAAAAAATAAAATATCAGAAAGAAATAGATCAGCTTGTTCTACTGAAACAGATTGTATTTCTGTGTATCAATCATGAATACAAATTCAGTAAGTAATAAGTGGTCATAAATGAATCCTGTTTATTTTGAAGTAAACTGTGACACTGTTAACATATCCACATACTTTCTAAAGCCCTAGTATAAACTAACACTGTTCTGAGTATTTCCTATGCTTCATCAGAAAAGACAACCTCAAGTACTTATATATCCCCCTAATGTTATTTGTTTTATAGTTCTAGCTCAGCTCTTAAGCCTATTAGGAATTCTGGAGTGAAGGATGAATACATTAAATCTCTTATTAAGGTATCCTGAAAATTGTTGGTTTCATTTGCTCTTTCAACATACTAATCCATAAATTGATGTCAACTTTATTTGACCTTCATGCAAGTGTTGCACTCTAAGGATAGAATGTGGGATGACTGTCTCTGTAAATGTTTTGTTTGAAAATATAGTCCAATAACATTGATTTACGGTGATGTCTAGTCACAAAACCCTTATGAATACAACATTCAAAATGAATAGGACAGTAACAGTACATCATTCTGGGGAAGGGGAACAGCTTGGCAATATGAATCATGGACATACATAATGAGTGTCACTTATAACACATTAATATTAAGGAATGTAGTTTACATCTTAGAATTAATCAGTATATAAGCACTGCATTTCAACTTTACAGTGCATACCTAGTCAACACAGGGAGCTATATAACAAAGATTTTAAGCATTACAAAAATAGCCATTGACTTTTAACCCTATATAACTATTGGTAGCAATATTCTCTGGACTAATAATAATAATACTTAAACTTGTAATAATAACAAAGTATAATTGATTACCAAGTAATTTCAGAGACCTCATTAGCCTTTGAAGCTAGAGATTTATTGTTTTACATGATGGAACGATTATACTGGCAACACTCAAGATAAATTCTGACTGAGATTTATGATACCTTGTATATTTCTCAAAGGAATATGAAATACATGTATAATGGTGTAGTTATACTAAAGTAAATAACAGAGATTTTGCTGCTAGTATCTTCTAGTTTACAATCTTTCAGTTCCTCTGGAGAATAAAAAAGGAATCTTGATAATTGGTGAAAAGTTCTCTACAATATGCCCCAAGAGTGGACAGAAAAAAAAATTACTGATGTTACGCAGACATTAGGAGGCAGTTTAAAGCAGCTTGCTAGTTGAATTGAGCAATAGGGAAACTTACAGTTTAACAGCTTTGCTAGCAGGTGTTCCTGTTGTAGTGGCAAAGTGCTGCATGTTTTACTCAGTAGTGGGGATAATACCATCGAGTTATCCCAAAACTGTTTGTAAAAACTCAAGTAATAAAAGCACATTATGGTTTCTTTATTACTTTAGTGTTGCTTTAAACTACATGCCCCCAAATATGTTGGCTTTAAATGTCTCTTATATAGACAGGAGGAAAAATGATAACTTTGAAAACGGAATTTGATTTAACCTTATATGCTTTGTTAGAGCCACTCACTATAGGTATATTTTTTTCCCAACTGTTCCGCATGTCATTAACAACGTAAAAGACCTACCAATAAGTACATTGTCACCTACATTTACGGTAACTAATTATAATAAAAAGAAATACTGCATTTCCCTATCAGGTTTTCAGATAATGCAGGATCTCCTCTGGTTATACACTTTAAACCTCGGAACTTTTATAGATTTTAAAAGCTTCGCCTTAGGGCAAGTCAAATCAGCTCACATTTTAAAAATGGCATTAGTTAGTTAAGTATGATTATTTTAGTATGACTATAGAAGTTTTCATTTATTTTGGTTTAGGTTTTATTTTCCATGTAGGAAGTATAATAAAAGGAAAGATTAGAAATGCAAATATACAAAGAAGAGAATTTAAAATAAGCAAAAAGATTGACACCAATGCCATCAGAGTGATAGTTCTCTCACTGAGCTCTTACAGGGTTTTACTTTAGGCTCAGGCACATGCATAGGTTTTCAACCTAAGCTGTTCTTAATTAGAGGAGCTTCTGTATGTCCCATCTCAGTGGTCAGTCGTCCATTCAAAGTTTATTCATTTTCCAGTGAGGCATCATGCCAGGTACTGAGGCTACACGGATGAAGAGATAGGAATTGACCTCCAGGGACTCAGTGTCCAGTGGAAGATATAAGCATGAAAGCAAAAAAAAGAAAAAGAAAAAATGCAGACAGTGTTATGAAAGCGCTATGAACAAGGTGATAGGAGAGTGCAAAGGAGAAAACATAAAACTCTGCTTGGAGATTTCAGACAGTAGCCTAAGGACTGCACTTGCATAAGATTAGTAAACACTGATTTTCTTGGGGACTGAGGGCATGTGAACCAGAGTTTGAAGGACAGCACTTATTTAAATCATTGTTCAGAATTCAACATATTCAGTGATGTCCATTTTCCACTGTAAATGTATAGGTGCAGTTGTGATAGCTTTATGGGTCTCATCTCATGAATGTATTGACAGACTTAAGGTCAAGTTTATGAATACATGCATTGAATAATGAAGCTTTATAAGCCTTATAAACAAGAATGAGATTAGTCATAATTTGTTAGAGGATAATGGCTGAATCTTCTGCAACTATTTCCATAATCAGTGCATGTTTTAATATAGGTTGCAAATAACATATTAAAATGTGGACTTAAAAATAATTATTCTGTAAGTTTAGCCGTTGTATATTCGAATTTACTCAACTCCTTTTTATTGCCTGATTTGACCTCAAACAGGAATCACTTCTGTCAGCAGCCATGGAAGAATAGAATAAAATTTTAAAAATACTGTTACAATATTTGTTATACAGCATGTAATGACATAAATAAAAATAATTGTAGACACAATCAATTCTCAAAACACAACATAAAATCTTAAAAATTACTTCATGCGTTATTGATGAATAAAAAAAAAACTGCATGAAAACACCAGTATTTATTGATTTGTACTACAACTACTATTACTAATATAACTACTGCTAAAATCTATTGTGCTTTTATCATGTCAGTCACTCTAATTGCTTTACAGAGATTATATCATTTGATAAAAACAAAACTCCATTGTATTAGTTATTTTATTTTTCTGATCTTATAGATGAGAAAAGTGAGGCTCAGAGAGGCGAAATTACTCATTCAATGTAATAAAACTAGTAAGTAGAGCAACCAATAAATATAAAAACCCAACTCTCTGTGACTCAGAGATTGCAATTGAAACCCCAATGTCATAATGTATGTTAATACTTAATACTCATAGGATGGAACTTTCCAACTTTATGTATTGCAATGCCAAACTTACATAGATGCAGGGACCATATTCACAAAGTTAGAAATAAAGCCCTACATCTTATGATTCTAGAGCCAGATTATTAATCCCTAAGCTATGTTACCTTTTAACACAAGTCCTACAAAACTTGATATAGATATTCCACTAAATATTTTACACTTAATATATCCCAGGGCCAAATTCTGCTTTGATTAAATGGAATAAAGCATTGTCATGGTGATTTGAGCTAATTATTAACTTAGAAAGTCATTATGTAAATAATTATTAAGTGTATTCAGCCATTTAATGCTATGATTTTGAAGACCAAGATGCAGCATAGTCAATCTTATGCTATAATGAAAAGTGAACATAATCAGATGAAAAAATCGTATACATACTGTGATTACTAATATATAAAATAAACATAAAATAGACTCTACAGAGAAAGTAGCCAAAACTAGCACCATAATAGTAGAATTATGGGTGATTTTTTAAAATATGAGTTTTCTCTGATAAAATTTTGAAACTTAAAAATGTAAATAAAAAATGTAAATAGAGGAATAAATATTCAAGTAAAAGTCAAAGCATAGTAAAAATTTAATATCAGATATTAAAAACTGATTTTCTCCTGCTGACAGTATATAATGCATTCATTTGTCAACTTTTTGCAAAAATTTTTATAAATTAGAATACACAAAGCCCTTACCTCTGTAAGGCCAATTTTTCAGCTTTGGGCTTCTAAAACCTTACATTTTTATTTTTAATTTTCTATGTAATACTTTTAGAAAGAATTATGATTAATAGTATAATTCCAAGGATTTTTTGAACCACTATTCAATCTATAAAGCATTGTATAATTTTTAAGATTTCATATGTATTAATAAACACATATGTGTATATATATATATATGTATATATGTATAGATATATGTGACCAAGGGTATATATGAAAATCTATATTTATACTTAAAATAGTCTGAAGTATCCTTTGATGTTTCTCCAAGTTTTTTTTTTTTTTTTTTTTTTTAGTGGTAGGTACGCGGGCTTTTTGTTTTTTTTAAGCGGTACACAGGCCTCTCACTGTTGTGGCCTCTCCCGTTGTGGAGCACAGGATCCAGACACGCAAGCTCAGCAGCATTGGCTCACAGGCCCAGCCACTCCTCGGCATGTGGGATCTTCCTGGACTGGGGCACAAACCCGTGTCCGCTGCATCGGCAGGCGGACTCTCAACCACTGCACCACCAGGGAAGCCCCTCTCCAAGTATTTTATTTAGTATTATTAACTGATTGTATGAGATACCTGCTCCTGCATATTTTTCAACTATTCAGTTACAGTACATATAATTGATGGTGAAGTGAAATGCCTTGACAAAAACATCAGCAAGTTCATGGAATCAATAGAGGAAAAAATGGAAACCCATATATGTCTGAATAAGGTATTAGATTGTACAATACTTTGCTCTCAAGTAAAACATTCTATAAAGGAATGACAAGTAGTGAAAAGTAATTTTAAGGATAACCTTAAATACTTCTATTATTAGTCCTCTATTTATGGATTTTAATCATGCTGAACTTTCATTACATGTGGTTAGAAGATCATTCCACTCTTGTTCTCATATCCTTTATTTATTTATTTATTTATTTATAAAAATTGGTCTGCTTCTCAAATCCTTTTTAAATCTCATTCTAGCCACTGCCAAAATAATCCTAACAAGCCAACTTATTCAATATGTCAATATGCCCTCCATATATTTACTATGCTTAACGTAACATCCTTTGAAAATAAAGAGGAAAATTGGTAAATATTATGGTGTTTCTGTTACCAATATTTATTATAAAGAAGCAGCTTAGCTATGATATATATATCATAAATATGTTATAGTATAGTCTATGTATAATATCATATCATACATTAAAATTTTCATCTCTGAATCCCCTACTCATTTCACCATTTTAAAGAAGACAAGGTCATGTTATCTGGACTTTTGTATGTTTCCAAACTTTTGAAGTTATGGCCCTTTCCATTCATTGTTTACACCTGGTCAGCCTATAGTAAACACCCACAGGAGAGTATATGGTTCCTTGAGGACAAGTCTACTGTACACTGCTATGGAACATTCATTCACAGTCTTCAGCAGAGACAAAGAGTAGGTATATCATAAATACTCACTGATAACTTATCCTTTCCTGTTAAAACATTTCTCAGAACTACATCATTAGCATATTGAAACAGAAGCAGAGGTGTTACGAGTACCTAAAAATCTTAAAATCTGTTGACAGTGTACAGAGATATGTCTGCCCTCTATAAGTACTGGTAGTGAATGTTTCTGAGGATGTTCAAAGTTATATTAAGTTTTTCATTATTTGGTTTTATTTCATGTTTTGATTTGGGAATCCAGTCAATCCGGTCTCCTCTGTGGAGGACTGGGGAAATGGCTATGTTTCAGTAATAAGGAAAAGGTCTTGGGAGGGTTTAGAAGGTCAGAGCTTCTTGATCCCTGACAAACACAGATTACTGAAAGTGAATTTTCAAACTCCACCACTTTGGGAACAATTAGGCAAATAAATCTAGGGGCTGAGGGAAAAAAGATAATATGAAAATTAAAATAGTATTTAGCTTTCTATTCCCCAATTTTCTTTCCCTTGTATCTAATTTGTAGTTTGGCATCATGTAGTTTCAGATATAGATCTTTATTCTGGATAAAAGTAATCTCAAAATGTATTGATATTTTATAAAATATCAGTAATCATACTTTCAGGAAATCTATTTTCCAGAATATTTGATCAGTAAGACAGTGCATAAAGAAAGAGACTGAGTGGATAATTAAAGTGATTATGCAGATCATCTAAAGAGGAAAAAAGGTGGAGACCTGTAGCAGGACTAGTGATTCAGAGGCCTCAATTGTCCAATGTTGCAGTTATGCTGTGCAAATTTTCCAGTTAAAACCTACATTTTACATTGAGTGTGCAGGTACCACCAAAATGCCATTTCGGTTTTGAGGTTTTTTGGGGTTTTTTGGGGGGGGTACACGGGCCTCTCACCGTTGTGGCCTCTCCCGTTGCGGAGCACAGGCTCCGGACACGCAGGCTCAGCGGCCATGGCTCACGGGCCCAGCCGCTCCGCGGCATGTGGGATCTTCCTGGACCGGGTCACGAACCCATGTCCCCTGCATCGGCAGGCAGACTCTCAACCACTGCGCCACCAGGGGAGCCCGGTTTTGGGGTTTTTTGAAAACGGAAAATAGTTTACTAAATTTCATTGTTACTCATTTGTAGAAATGTAAGACCATTGTTACAAGGAAATTATCTATAATAAATTATTAGATCATATTTATAGTTTCCAAACAACTGACAATTTTAAAAGGAATACTGATTAAAATGTGAGAAAGTACTATAAATTCCTAAGACAAATAATTTTATTGCAAATTATCTTCCAGTCTGTCCATGCAATTGTACGTTTGATAATATTTCAGTCATATAATGTTATGCTCATTCTGCACATTTTTAATTGTCTTAAAACATGTTCCCATGATTTTTATTATCTTGATAATGATTTTTAACAGCTTAAATTTTCTGTCCCACACATTTAAAAATGAGGTGCTGAACATGAAGTGCTAAACACTAAAAATCATTATTTTTATAGTATGTTGATACAACATGAGTACACCATCAAGCCTCTTACTTTATATATATTAAACAATCATTGAATACTTGCTGATGTTCGTAGTGGTATCAAACTCTGGGAACCAGTGAGTGTGTGTGTACATGTAGACATGTGTTTGCATATCTCTATTGCAGGGGGTACAAAATAAATATTTGTACAGCAATGTAATTGAATATCAAATTAAAAGCCATTAGTACACATTAGACACATTTGCGTATTCTATTCTATTAATGGACCTGGCTCAAGTGTCAATGCTGAATTACACATTAGATTATTTCTTTAAGCCTCACTTTTGTCATCTGTAAAATGGGAATGAAAATGCCAAACTCAATTAAAAAAAATAGCAAACTCACATGATAAACCAAAATAACAATAAGACACAATATACTCTGTATATATCAGTTAAATCTAAATGCTGATGGTTACCAATCGACAAAAGTAGGTACTATATTACCTGGCTAATTGCAGCATAAAAAATAGAGAATAGTGTTGATTTACTTGTTTAAAACATTTGTGATCCGCTAGGAAAATTGATATCAAATTCTAAACCTTGGGTTAAACCCAAGAATAAATGAAGAAACTCCAAATGATAGGGATAGTTTTGATAGTTGAATAAAATATTTATTCTAAAGAGAAAAAATGGCAGAAGATATTAAAGCTTGGGCCTTTATATCAGCTCAGCTGCCCTCAATCGCAAATAATAGGCCATCAACTCACACTGGCTTAAACTATTAGCACATTTTCACATAAGGAGAAAAAAAAAAGATAGGAGTGCCCTTTGATCGGTTAACTTAGTTGGTCAGAGACATTATCAGGGATCCAGATTCTTCCCATCTCTGTAGTCTGATATCCTTAGCATGGAAGTATAGGCCTCAGGATAGCTCTCTGCAACAATGCAAGGTGGCTCTAGCACTTCTAACTATCATGTCTGTATATGACAACATCCAGTAAAATCCAAGTGCATCTCTTCCTGTGTCTCAATTCATGAGGAACAAACATACACACACACACACATACACACACACACATATATAAAATATGGATCTGATTTGATACCACCATATATAGTGTATCTAATTTAATCTTGGACTAATTTGCCATACTTTTGTGTCCATTCCTAATCAACATTAACAAAGGAAGTGAGATGACCATGACTGGCTTAATACAATTGAAGATCTGTTTAAAAAAAGTATGGGACTTCCTAGGGTGTTGTATACACAACTTAGTCAGCTTTATCCAACCTGAAAGCAGTATTTAAAACTGATTCATTCATTTGTACAGCCAGTTCCAAAGAGCAATAGAAAAAAGATTATGGGTAAAGTGGTATGCCAAAATTACTCTATGCAAAAGAATTTTAAAAAGAGACTCCAGACTTTCACGTATTTTAAGTTATAAAATATCATAATTGGATTGATTAATTAGAAGACCTGATTTATAACATTTGCTGATTTCCTATGTATAAATGCTCCCCCTAGGGTTCATTTCAAGCTACTGAAATGAAGGCAGCTCCCCAGTGAGCTGGTTCCAGGACTCCACTGCCTCCATTAATAGGTTGCCCAGCCTCCACCATTGCCTGCTTGTCATTCACCCTCAGCGCAACTGCCAAAGTGGTCCTTTTAAAGCTTGTCAGATCATTTCAATCCAGAGCTCAAAATGTTCCACTGGCTCTCTGTATCATCAGAGACTAGAATTCTTACAATGGTTTACAAAGTTCTACCTGATCTTACCCCTGTAATCTCTCTAAATGTCTCTCGCCTTATTCTCCCCTGTGTTGCCTCCATTCTAGCTACACGACCTTCTTGCTGTTCCTTGATTACTCTTGACTGCCTCCTCACTTAAGGCTTCTGTATGAACTTAGCTGACATTTTCATCCCCTTTAAGTCCTTGTTCAAATAATAGCTTCTCCATGAAGCTGACCTAATCCGAGGTCCTATTTATAATTTATTTAAAATTGCAAATTTCTCCCTCTGTAACTTCATCCTTATCCTGCTCTCTTCTTCTATCCTTGCTGTAGCTTATCATTTTACATACTATAAGATTTGTGAACATGCTTTTTTTTTTTTTTTTTTGCCTCTTTCTGCTGTAAGCATTAAGAGAATGGAGGTGGGGGTGGGAGTTTGTTTATTTGCTTCTCTAACATATCTCAATTTCATAGACCATTGTTTGGCAGATGGTAGATATTTAATAATTATCTTTTTATTGAGTGAACAATAATTGATTTCTAATAATGCAAATAATGTTAAAAAAATATTTATCTTTGACTCTCTTGACAGCTGCTGTTCTTTCCAATGGTCTTTTCTGTATAAGTGCAGTGTATCCCAGAAACAATTTTGTAATCTGATTCACATTTTCACATGTTCCACCATACTCAGTTTAGATGTGAAATTAAACAAATAAACAGTATTATGGTTTTCTTCTTTGAAGGCACCTATGAAATACCTGTTTTGATACAAATAAGTTAACTTTTTATCCTTCTTGTATATATAGCCTAACTCAATCTTCAGAACTTTTTTTTAGGTGTTTGTGTGGGGAGTGTGTTGTCTTGCAATGAAAATCAAACAAATTATGAAAGCTTCCTTCCTTTTCTCAAAATACATAAAAATCATGGGAAACAAACACAATTTAATTTCATTCTTGCAACAATTATTTTAATTTCAATAGTTTCTCCTTTAGAGTATATATTTTTATTAATTTGGATAGTGTCTTTCAAAAAATAATCAGCAAATTTTGTTGTGTGCTTGTTACTTAATTTTTCCATACATAAGCTTTTGACTCTTGTATATATCATGTATGCTATCAATGAAAGTTCGAAGAAAAAATTGGAAAGTTCTAGATTTAAAATTAATTTTCAAAGATATTTTTCCTCTTGAATTCAGGTTTTAGGAATGAAAATCTGAAACTAGTAACTCAGATTTCTGGAAGATGATGTTACAGTCTAGGAGGGTGGGAAAAACTTATGTTATATTCATAGAGAAAGAATTGGTTATGAACAGAAGCCATTAATATAATTTGATGATATTTGTCCTTGTTCTTAAGATTTCTTGTTGAATCCTTCAACTATTTATCCCTGTCTGACTTACTCTAGAGACAAGTAAATTAATTATTTTGTCGAGTAGAAAGAAAATTGCATTATCCTTTAAATATGCTTCGTGGTGGATCAGTCACAGCCATTTTTCTTTGAATCAGGCATTTAAGTACACAAAGTAGCTCAAAATGTATTTCCCACTAAGTTGTCTCTAAAACACTTTCAGTTTCTTTTTTTGTTTTTTTCCCTAAAGAATTAACATTTTAGACTTCCAGTTGTCAGTTTCACACATTAAGAGTTTGGAAGTTGCCACTGTCCTAACAATAGTAAAAAGCTGAACACACTGAAAAATCAACTCTTCTTGGATCCATGAGAGATGGATATAGGACAGACCACTGCCCTCAAGACTGAAGATACAGACAGGCAAATACAAGAAGTCCCTCAGACAACCCTGGGAATCAGTGCCAGATGGGGTAGGAAAACCTGAACTCTAATTGACAAATTGCTGGAAGTTCAGTGTGGACAACCCTGAGAGTTAAAAATGCCAGGAGAACCTAATCATAAAATGGTCTCCCACAATATTGTGAGATTTAACTCAAGGAGCATGACCAGGGTCCAACAGTAAATATCTGACATAAATTATTTTTACTGCCAACAGGGAAAGGGGAAAGGAACCACTCTGAAATATACCAAAGTTCTCTGTTCTTCTTAACAAAGACTGATCTCAAGGGAAACTAGTTTACTAGAGTCTAAACCCTGCTGGGGTATTATCAGAGCCTAACTTAACTGATCTGGGGCAAGAGAGTTATCCACTCCAGCCCAATCTAACCATGCTGTCCCATCTAAATGGAGAGAAAAAAATATGAAACACTTGTAAAGTTCACAGTCCAGAGACAAAGGCTCAATAAAAGACTGAGCCCTAAACATAGGACTATTGAATGCTTCCCCTCTCTTCGTAACTTATTATCACATTACTAAAGGACTATTTACAGTATGTTTTAAAAATTTACCCAACACATAATGTCCAGCTATCAAGAAAAAATTACAACACATACCAAAAGGCAAAAAACATAATGTGAAGAGACAGAACAGGCATCAAAACCAGACATGGCAGGGATATTGCAGTTATAAGATGGGGGATATATTTATTTATTTATTTTAAAAAATAAATTTATTTATTTTTGGTTGCCTTGGGTCTTTTTTGCTGTGCACAGGCTTTCTCTAGTTGCAGCGAGTGGGGCTACTCTTTGTTGTTGTGCACGGGCTTCTCATTGCGGTGGTTTCTCTTGTTGCAGAGCACAGGCTCTAGGCACGTGGGCTTCAGTAGTTGTTTCACTCAGTCTCAGTAGATGTGGCTCATTGGCTCTAGAGTGCAGGTTCAGTAGTTGGGGCACACGGGCTTAGTTGCTCAGCAGCATGTGGGATCATCCTGGACCAGGGCTCAAATCCATGTCCCAAGCATTGGCAGGTGGATTCCCAACCACTGCACCACCAGGGAAGCCCCAGGCGGGAGATTTAAAACACCTATGATTAATATTCTAAAGGCACTATGGATAATTCTGAATTATTGCCACAGCTCTTCCAGATGGAGCTGGTTTTCGGATATATATATATATATATATATATATATATATATATATATTTCAAAATTTTTCAGTAAAACATCACATTATGACAAAATTTTAGTTTATGGAATTTCATGTAATTGCCTCAGAGCAATGATTAGTTGTTATTATTATTTAGTAATATAGCAATCTTACTTTTATAAATAAATTAAATTATTTTTGTTTTGTCTAAGAGTAGTAGTAAATCAGTTACTACACTGAGAAGGGAATAAACTATTATGCTATCTGATATTTTTTAAAATTAATGATAGCATTCATCGACTTAATTTCCTTCAGCTTCTTCATTTATTGTTACAATTGGTCTTCTACTAGAATTTTTTTTTAATTAGTTTACCAATCCTTCATTTTTCCTCAATCGTCAGAGGTAATAGTTTTTTGGATATAAGGAAGACATTTTAAAAGAGAAAAATATAAAAGATTGCTTTAATGCCATAGATTGATTCCTAATATGATTTTTTTTTCTTTTTTTCTTTTTCTTTGCGGTACGTGGGCCTCTCACTGCTGTGGACACTCCCACTGCAGAGCACAGGCTCCGGACATGCAGGCCCAGCAGCCATAGCTCACGGAGCCAGCCGCTCCGCAGCATGTGGGATCCTCCCAAACCGGGGCATGAACCCGTGTCCCCTGCATTGGCAGGCGGACTCTCAACCACTGCATCACCAGTGAAGCCCCCTAATATGAATTTTAAACAATATCAGTGTTCAAACTCAATTGCTATTCTGATTTCACTCATTTCATAATAATACTCTACACTGATACTCTCAGAACAAAATATTCCATAGTGTGATGTTTCTAATTTTTATCCTATGATAGTCACATTTATGTTGACAGCCTACTGACATTTAACCAATTGCTTTTTATTCAAGTAGAAAGTTCTCAAATCAACTGTGCTTATATGCTAAAGAGTCACATTGGAATGCAACTGTAATATCTGGGTTACATTTGAGACCATTTGATCTGCTATTTGTGGGTGAATCTCAGGAAAGAAAATGTGACGTGATTGGAAAGGTTGATTTTAGATTTTAATTGTCACTTTTTATCTGGGTATACTGGTTATTCTATCAGTTCATGAGTAAAATTATTACATTACTTCTTGCTGCAGTTATAAATAAGGATGCCATAGCTACAAAAGCAGAAAAATACAATCAAATGAGTGAACCAAACAATATGATTTTCCAAAGTGGTTTAAAGAAAAAAGAGACCTGAAGAAATTGAAGCCGTAGTTAATAATTTTCTTTTGTTTTTTTAAAAAAAAGCTCAGATGATTTTATCTAAAAGTAGTAATATACAATTGAAAACCAAGCATTTCTCATTTTTTTCATTAATATATCAAAAAGGAACAACTCTCTAACTCATTTAATAAGGTGGGCATAATTTTTAAAAACAAAACCTAACAGAGAGTAAAAATAAAAAGAAAATTAGGCTCATTCATCCATAAACATAGTTACAGAATTCCATAAGCAAAGTGAATCAAGTAAAGTATGAAAAAACAGTGTATTACAATAAAGTTGGGTTCATGCCAGGATTATAAGAATTTACTTTCCTAGATAGATATAAGAACGGAAAATAATAGTAATGACAGATCAATAATCCTGTAAAAAACAACTATACATGCTGGGTAAAATGTAGAAACTATTTGATTGAAAGCCTCAGAGAGGTGCTCCAGCAATAAGACCTAAGGGAGATAAGCCTTTTGAGAGGGAAGAACTTCAAGAAGTGAGCTGACTTTTGTAGTTGATATTACCCTGGGGGCATTCAGTGATTCTAGGCATGGTAGGGAAGCTAATAATCTGAGGTTTACATCCTTAGTGGGTCACTTCTGAGGGAAGAAGAAACAAGCCAATATTTTGAAAAAGACTTGGAAGGCTTCAAGCCATAGTCTATTTTAACCTAAAGACACTTGCAAAATTCTGGAGATGCATGAGGTAGGAGAATTAAAACCTAATCAGAAAACCAATAAAATGTAGAGAAGATCTTTGCTCAGTCTAATGTGAAAAACCATACAATTTGGGGCCCACCAAGGGAGAGGACTCCATAAAACACATTAAGATATCAGCTGAAAAGTACTAGGAACAAAAAACAAATCACATTATCAAGACTGTAAACAAACTTAACATAAGGCATTCCTTGGAGACATTAGGTAATCAGCCATTATTTTCCCTGCCTAAAAGAGACTAGAGCAAACCATTTCTGGTGGAGCTTTTATTATTTATTTATTTATTTATTTATTTTTGATTTTTTTTGAGATATAGTTTATAAACAATATTATATCAATATAAGTTACAGGTATACAACACAGTGATTCACAACTTTTAAAGGTTATGCTCCATTTATAATTATTATAAAATATTGGCTATATTCCCTGTGCTGTACAATATATCCTTGTAGCTTATTTATTTTATACATAGCAGTTTCTATCTCTTAATCCTCTCCTGCTAGTTTGCCTCTCTCTACTTCCCTTTCCCCACTGGTAAGCATTAGTTTGTTCTCTGTATCTGCAAGTCTGTTTATTTATTGTTTTGTTACGTTCACTAGTTTGTTTTATTTTTTAGATTCCAAATATACATGATGTCACTGAGTATTTCTGTCTCTGTCTGACTTATTTCACTTAGCATAAAACTCTCCAAGTCCATCTATGTTGTTGCAAATGGCAAAATTTCATTCTTTTTTATGGTTGAGTGGGATCTCATTGTGTGTGTGTGTGTGTGTGTGTGTGTGTGTGTTGAGTGCGTGTGTGTATCACATCACATTCACTTGTTGATGGACACTTAGATTGCTTCCATACCTTGGCAATTGTATGTAATACTGCTGTAAATATTAGGGTGCATATATCTTTTTAAATTAATGTTTTCTTTTTTTTTCAAATACATACCCAGGAGTGGAATTGCTTGGTCATATGGTAGTTCTATTTTTTTGCTTTTTTGAGAAACTGCCATACTGTTTTCCACAGTGGCTACACCAATTTACATTCCCACCGACTGTGTATAAGGGTTCCCTTTACTCCACAACCTCGCCAACATTTGTTACTTGTGGTCTTTTTGATGGTAGCCATTCTGACAAGTGTGAGGTGATACCTCTTTGTGGTTTTGATTTGCATTTCCTTGATGATTAAAGATGTTGATCATCTTTTCATGTGTTTGTTGGCCATCCATATACTGTCTTTGGAAAATTGTCTATTCAAGTCTTCTGCCCATTTTTTAATCTTTTCTTTTTATGTTGAGATATTTGAGCTGTATAAATTTTGGATATTACCCACCTATCTATAATATCCTTTGCAAATATTTTCTCCCATTTGACAGGTTGTCTTTTCATTTTGTTGATGAATTCTTTTACTGTGCAAAAGTTTTAAGTTTAATTAGGAGCACTTGTTTATTTTTGCTTTTATTTTCTTTGCTTTAGGAGACAGATAACAAAAAGTATTGCCATGATTCTTCTCAAAGAGTATTCTGTCTATGTTTTCCTCTAGGAGTTCTATGGTTTCTGGTCTTACATTTAAGTGTTTAATCCATTTTGAGGTTTTTTTTTTTTTTTTTTTTTTTTTTTTTTTTGCATATGGTGTTAGAGTGTGTTCTAATTTTATTTTCTTACATGTAGCTGCCTAGTTTTCCCAGCACCACTTATTAAAGACACTGACTGTTCTCCATTGTATATTTTTGCCTCCTTTCTCATAGATTAATTGACCATAAGTATGTGGGTTTATTTTTTAGCTGTCTATTCTGTTCCATTGATCTATGTGTCTCTTTTTGTGCCAGTACCATACAGTTTTGATTACTGTACCTTTGTAGTATAGTCTGACATCAGACTATTCTGACATCAGCTGATTCCTCCAGCTCTATTTTTCATTCTTGAGAATCCCAATGCTATTTGGGATCTTTCGTGTTTCCATACAAATTTTTAAATTATTTGTTCTTGTTCTGTGAAACATGCCCTTGGTATTTTGACAAGGATTGCACTGAATCTGTAGACTGCCTTGGATATTATGGTGATTTTAACAATATTAATTCTTCCATTCCATGAACATGGTGTAGCTTTTCATCTGTTTGTGTCATCTTCAATTTTTTTTCTTTTTATAAGTGTCTTATAGTTTTTAAAATACATATCTTTACCTCCTTAAGTGGGTTTATTCCTAGGTATTTTATTCTTTTTGATGCAATCATAAATGAGATTGTTTTCTTAACTTCTTTCTGATAGCTCATTGTTAGTATTTAGAAGTGCAACAGATTTCTGTATTTTAATTTTGTATCCTGCAATCTTACCATATTCATTGATGAGCTGTAGCAGTTCTCTGGTGGCATCTTTAGGATTTTCTATGTATAGTATCACATCATCTGCAAACAGTTTAACTTTTTCCTTTCCAATTTGATTCCTGTTGATTATTTTTCTTGTCTGATTGCTATGGTTAGGATTTCTAATACTGTGTTGAATAAAAGTGGTGAGAGTGGGCATCCTTGTCTTTTTCCTTATCTTAGAGAAAATGCTTTGGGCTCTTCACCATTGAGTATAATGTTAACTGCGGGTTTGTCACATATAGCTTTTACTATGTTGAAGTATGTTGCCTTTATGCCCTCTTTCTGGAGAGTTGTTATCATAAAGGGCTGTTGAGTTTTGTCAGATGCTTCTGCATATGGGGGAGCTTTACATGGAGCATTTACAATTTTATAAATAATTTTTTAATTTCAATCTAAGTTTATTAAGCATGTCAAAGACAAGAATGTATGGCTAAAATCCAACAGAAAAAAATACAATTTAGTAAAAGGATGAGATATAGTCTAGATTTTGGAGTCAGTTGGGAAGTTATTAAATAACTATGGTTAATATATTTTTAACAAGGTGAAAAAATTAGACAAAATGGTTAAAAGATGGGGAATTTTACTCAAATAACAAATTAATAAAAATGATTGTATAATAACTTTATAAATGAAAATGATATTAACATGAATTAAAATTCACTAGACAGGTTGAAAAGCACATTAGAAACAACATAAGATGTTATTAGAGACCTGGAAAAAAGACAAATAGAAATATACATAAATTTAAAAAAAAAGAGAGAGAAGAGACTACAGAGAGGTGGCAGAGTAGAAAGACACTGAGCTCACTTCCTCAAATTGGCACACAAAAATTACAACCATTTACAGAGCAAGTATTGATGAGAAAGATTGGAATCTAGCAGAAAAGATCATCTGCAACTAAAGATATAAAATAGAAACCACAAGGTGACAGAACCATAGGACATCTCCTACAAAAGAGCACTTCTCCAATGTTGGGAAACATAACCAACCTAACAGACACATAGAAATAAAAACAGCAAATCAGGCAAAATGAGGCAACAGAGGAACACGTTTCAGAAAAAGAAACAAGAAAAAACCCTAGAAAAACTAAGTGAAGAGGAAATAAGCAATCTACCCAATAAAGAGCTCAAGGTAATGACTGTAAAGGTGATCAAAGAACTTGGGAGAAGAATGGATAAACAAAGTGAGAAGTTATAAACTTTTAACAAAGAGTTAGAATATATAAAAAGTAACCAAAGAGAGATGAATAATACAGTAACTGAAATGAAAATACACTAGAAGGAATCAACTGTAGATTAGATGACACAGAGGAATAGATTAGTGAGCTGGAAGGAAGAGTAGTGGAAATCACTGAAGTGGAACAGAAAAAAGAATAAAGAATAAAAAGAAATGAGGGCATTTTAAAAGACCTTGAGGACAACATCAAGCCTAATAACATTTACAATGTAGGGGTACCAGAAAGAGAAGAGAGAGGGAAAGGGGCAGAGAAAATATTTGAAGACATAATAGCTGAAAATTCCCCTAACCTGAGAAAAGAAGCAGACACCTAGATCCTGGGAGCACAAAGTCCCAAACCAGATCAACCCAAAGAGGTCCACACCAAGACATATTGTAATTAAAATGGCAAAAATTAAAATTAAATAGAGAATATTAAAAGCAGCATGGGAAAAGAAACAAGTACAAGAAGATTCCCATAAGGCTATCAGCTGACTTTTCAGCAGCAACTCTGCAGGCCATAAGGGAGTGGCACAATATATTTAAAGTGATGAAAGGGAAAAACCTACGACCAAGAATTCTCTACCTGGCAAAGCTTTCATTCAGATTTGATGGAGAGTTCGAAAGTTTTGCAGACAAACAAAAATTAAAAGTTTCAGAACCACCAACCCAGCTTTACAATAAATGTTAAAGGAACTTCCCTAAGTGAAAAAGAAAAGGCCATAACTAGAAACATGAGAACTGTGAAAGGAAAAAGCTCATTGGTAAAGGCAGATATACAGTAAACTAGTAAATCTACCACATAAAAAGTTAGTACTGAGGTTAAAAGACAAAGGTTTTAAAATAATTTATATCATCAATAAATAGTTAAGTAATACACAGAACAACAAGATGTAAAATATGATGTCAAAAACAGTAATCATAAGGGGTGTGTAGTAAAAATGACAGATGGTTAAAATCTGTTTGAACTTAAGAGTTAACAAGCTTAAAATTATATATGTATATATATATATATATATATTAATATATATACCATGATCATCACAAACCAAAATTCTGTAAGAGATACACACTCAAAATGAGAAAGGAATCCATACATAATACTAAAGGTAGTCATCAAATCATGAGAAAAGAGAACAAAAAGAGAAAGAAAATAGAACTACAAAAACAACATAAAGACCATTTTTTAAAATGGCAATAAGAACATACATATCAAAAATTACTTTAAATGTATTAAATGTTCCAATCAAAAGATAGAGTAGCTGAATAGGTTAAAAAACAAGACCCATATATATGTTTTCTACAAGAGACTCACTTCAGATCTAGACACACACAGACTGAAAGTGAGGAGTTGGAAACATGTATTACATGCAAATGGAAATCAAAAGAAAACCAGAGAGCAATACTTATATCAGGCCAAATAGACTTTAAAATAAAGACTATATCAAGAGATAAAGATATTACATAATGATCAAAGGATCAATCCAAGGAGAAAATATAATAATTATAAATATGTATACATTCAACATAGGAGCAACTAAATACATAAAGCAAGTATTAACAGACAAAAAGGGAGAAATTGACAGTAACACAAAAAATAGTACGGGACTTTAAAACCCCACTTACATCAATGGACAGATCATCCAGACAGAAAATAAATAAAAATATACTGGTCTTAAAATGATGCCTTAGATCAGATGCACTTTCCATCCAAAAGCAGCAGAATACAATTTTTTTAAACTTCACATGGGAAATTCTCCAGAATAGATGACATGCTAGGCCACAAAACAAGTCTCAGTAAATTTAATAAAATTGAAATCATATCAAGCAAACTTTCCAACCACAGCAGCATGAGACTGGAAATCAAGAAAAAAAAAAACTGCAAACAAGTGACGGCTAAACAATATGCTACTAAACAACCAATGGATCACTGAAGAAATCAAGATATATGTGTTCCAGCAGCCTACACCCCTCTGGTCACCAGAGCTACATGCTCTAGGGGTACCCCCTATATGAACTGTGTAGGTCTATCTGTTGTGGTGGGCTGACTACTGTGGGTGGTCTGGTAGATATGGATGGCCCCTGCTCTGGTTGATTGCCAGACCCTGCCTTGTGGAGAGGCTCTTGGCCACTGGTGCATGGGGTCAGGTCTAGTGGCAGCTGTCTATAGAGCCCAGGGGGATCCTTGGTTTAGTGTGGGCACACTGGTGGGTGAAGCCTGATCCTGTGCCCAGTACCTGTCCAGTGGCATACAGAGCTGGGTCCTATGGTCTCTGGCTGCAGGGTCCAAGGGTTCCAGTTTTGTAGCCCATTGGTGGGTGGAGCCAGTTCCTGACACAGCTAGTTGCAGGTTCTGGGGTGTCCTAAAGCTTTTATCAGCCCACTGATGTGCATGGCTGTATCCCAAGGTGGTTAGCTGAGAGGCTGAAAGTATCTCAGAGCTGGTATTGCCCTGCTGGTAGCTGGGGCTGGGGCCCAGTGACTCCCAGAACTAGTGTTAGCCTGCTGGTGAGTGCACTGAGTCTTGCACTGTATCCTGTGACTCATTGTTTTCAGTGGCAGGCAGAGCTGAGTCCTGCGATCTCTACTTGCAGGGCCTTGGTATTTCAGAGCCTGTGTTGGCCCAAGGCTGGTGGGGTTGGTTCCTAACACAGCTGACGGTGTGATTTTGGGCATCCCAAAGTTTCTGTCTGCATGCTGGTAAATAGGACTGCATCACAGGGTGGCTGGCTGAGGGGCTCAAGGTGTCTTATGGCTGGTTTTGGCCAGCTTGTGGGATGGTGCATGCCCACTGGTGGGCAGAACTCTGTCCCAGGGCACCTAGATGCAAATCCCTGCAGTTTCAGAGCTAGCATCCGTGCATTGGTGTGTGGGGTTAGGTCCTGGGCCTCTTGGTGGACATGGCCTTGACCTGGCATGGCTGTGTACTCAGGAAGGCTTAAAGCAGTCTGCCTGCTCGTGGGTGGGACTGTGTCCCCACATAGGTAGTTGCTTGGCCTAAGGTGTCCCAGGACTGGTTCTGACAGGCTGGTGAGTGGGGTCAGGTACTGTGCTAATAAGCTAAAGGAAGGACTCCAAAATGGTACTTGCCAACACCCCAGTATCCATGTGATAAAATGAGCTCTCCAAAATGGCTTCTACCAGTATCTATGTCCCCAGGGTGAGCTCCAGTTGCCTACTCCCTCTCTAGGAGACACTCCAAGATCACCAGGTGAGTATGACCTAGGCTCCTTTCAAATTACTGCTTCTTCCCTGGGTCCTGCAGCATGTGAGATTTTGTGTGCACCCTCTAAGAGTGGAGTCTCTATTTCCCACAGCCCTCTGAGTCTCCCCAAAGTAAGTCCCCCTTGCCTTCAAAGCCAAACAATCTGGTGGCCAGTCTTCCATGTTTAGGACCCCCAGGGTTGGGAAGCCCGATGTAGGGCTCAGACACCTAGCTCCTTGGGGAGAATCTCTGCAATTATAAAAAACAACAACAACAACAACAAAAATGTAAAAATTATTCTCCTGTTTGTGGTTCACCCATTCCTGAAGACAAATGAAAACAAAAACACAGTGATATAACATCTATGGGATGAAGCAAAAGCAGCTTTAAGAGAAGTTTATAGCAATACAAGCCTACCTCAGGAAACAAGAAAAATCTCAATTTAAGAACCTAACCTTACACCTAAGGAAACTAGATAAAGAAGAATAAACAAATCCCATAATTAGTGAAATGAAAGTGATCATAAAGATCAGAGCAGAAATAAATGACTAAAAAAAAAAAAAAGAAAAGATCAATTAAACTAAGAGTTGGTTCCCTGAAAAGATTAACAAAATTGATAAACCTTAAGCCAGACTCATCAAGCAAACAACAGAGAAGGCCCAAATCAATAAAATCAGAAACGAAAAAGCAGTTACAACTGACACCACAGAAATACAAAAAAAAAATGAGATTACTACAAACAACTACACACCAATAAGATAGATAACCTAGAAGAAATGGACACTTTTCTTGAAATGTACAATCTTCTAAGACTGAACCAGAAAGAAATAGAAAATATGAACTGACAAATTACCAGTAATGAAATTGAATCAGTAATTTAAAAACTCCCAAAAAACAAAAGTCAAGGACAAAATGGTTACAAGGCTTAGTTCTTCCAAATATTTAGAGAAGAGTTAACACCTATCCTTCTCAATCTATTCCAAAAAAATTGTAGAGAAAGGAATGCTTCCAAACTCATTGTCTGAGTCCAGCATCACCCTGATACTAAAACCAGACAAAGATATCACAAAAAAGGAAAATTACATGCCAATATCATTGATTTACATAATTGCAACACTTCTCAACAAAATATTAGTAAATTGAATTCAATAATACACTGAAAGAATCATACACCATGATCAAGTGGGATTTATCTAAAGGATACAAGGATGGTTCAATATCTGCAAATCAATTAATGTGATACACACAGAAACAAATTGAAGAACAAAAACCATATGATCATCTTAACAGAGGCAGAAAAAGCTTTTGACAAAATTCAACATCCATTTATGATAAAATCTATCCACAAAGTGAGTATAGAGGGAATATATTTCAACATAATAAAGGTCATATATGATAAGCCCACAGCTAATGTCATACTCAACAGCAAAATTCTGAAATCATTTCCTCTAAGGTCAAGAATAAGACAAGAATGCCTACTCTTGCTACTTTTATTCAACATAATGTTGGAAGTCCTAGCTATGGAAATCAGACAAGAAAGGAAATAAAATGAGTCTAAGTTGGAAAGGAAGAAGTAAAACTGTCACTGTTTGCAGATGACATGATACTATACAAAGAAAATCCCAAAGCTGCCACCAGAAAACTACTACAGCTCATCAATGAATTGGGTAATGTTGCACAATACAAAATTAATATACAGATTACTGTTGCATTTATACTAACAACAAAGTATCAGAAAGAGAAATTAAGAAAATGATCCCATTTACCATCACATCAAAAAGAATAAAATACCTAGGAATAAATCTAACTAAGGAGGTAGAATATCTGTACTTGGAAAACTATAAGGCAGTTATGAAAAAAAATGAAGACAGTGTAAACAGATGGTAAGACATACCATGTTCACAGTTTGGAAGTGTCAATATTAAAATGGCCATATTACCCAGAGGAATCTGCAGATTCAATGTAATGTCTATCAAAATAACAAAGAAATTTTTCACAGTACTAGAACAAATTATTCTAAAATTTGTATGGAAACACAAAAGCAATCTTGAGAAAGAAGAACAGAGATGGAGGTATCATGCTTCATGACTTGACTATACTACAAAGCTACAGTCATAAGAACTATGTGGCACTGGCAGAAAAACAGACACATAGATCAAAGGAACAGAATAGAGAACCCAGGGGGAAAAAAAGTATGTTCAATAAGTCTATGACAATTATGGCAAGATGATACAGTGGGGGAAAAAAAGTCTTTTTAATAAGTGGTCCTGGGAAAATTGGACAGCTACATATAATACAATGAAATTAGAACATTTTCTCATACTGTAAACAAAATAAACCCAAAATGGATTAAATATCTAAGTGTAAAACCTGAAACCATAAAATCTTAGAATAAAATATAGACTATTACATCATAGCAATATTTTTTGGATCTGTTTCTTAAGGCAAAGAAACAAAAACAAAAATAAAGAAATGGGACCTAATTAAACTTAAAAGCTTTTGCATAGTAAAGGAAACCATTGACAAAACAAAAGATGACCCACTCAATAAGAGGAAATATTTGCAAAAGATATGACTGATAAGAGGTTAAAATCCAAAACTATATGAACAGGTCATATACAACTCAATATCAAGGAAACAAACAACCCAATTAAAAAATGAGCAGAAAACCTGTATAGATTTTTTTTTTCCAAAAACAACATGCAGAAGGCCAACAGGCACATGAAAACATGCTCAGCAACACTAATCATCAGTGAAATGCAAATCAAAATCAAAATGAGATATCATTTCAAACCTGTCAGAATGGCTATCATCAAAAAGAACAGAAATAACAAATGTTGGCAAGGATGTGGAGTAAAGAGAACACTTGTTCATTGTTGGTGGGAGTGTAAATTGGTGCAGCCACTACAGAAAATATTATTGAGGTTCATCAAAAAACTAAAAATAGAAGTGCCATATGACCCAGCAATTCCACTCCTGGTTATATATCCCAAAAGACCCCCAAAACACTAATTCAGAAGGATATGTGCACTCCAATGTTCATAGCATTAGTTACAATTGCCAAGATATGGAAGCAACCTAAATGTCATCAACAGATAAATGGATAAAGAATATGTAGTATGTACATACAATGGAATACTACTCAGACATGAAACAAAATGTAATTTTGCTATTTGCAACTTGGATGGACCTGGAGGGTTTTATTCTTAGTGAAACAAGTCAGGTACAGGAAAAAAATGTACTGTATGATATCATTTATATGTGAAATCTAAAAAATAAAACAAATGAATATAACAAAACAGAAAGAGACTTAAAAATAGAGAGAACAAACTTGTGGTTACCAGTGGGGGAGGGCAAAGGGGAGGGGCAAGATTGGGGTAGAGAATTAAGTTATAAAAACTACTATGTATAAAATAAATAAGCTACAAGGATATATTGTATAGCACAAGGAATATAACCAATATTTTATAATAACTTTCTTTGGAATATGTAAAAATGTTAAATTACTATTTTGTATACTTGAAACTATTACAGTATTATAAATCAACAATACATCAATTAAAAAATGGAGAGGAAAACAAGTGACTATAATATTTAAACAAGACCATTAAAATTATAGAATATAATGAATAGATTTAATGTACATATAATTGGAATCCCAGGAAGAGAGGCTAAAATATTTGGACAGACAATGACTAAAAAGTTTTAAAAATTGATAAAAAGCCATCAATCAATAGTTTAAAGAAGTTTTGTAAGCCCAAGTAAAATAAATACAAAGAAAATCATATCTAGGAATATCATAGTAAAATTACTCAAAACTAAAGACCAAGAGAAATCTGAAACCTAATCAGGGGTGGGGGGTGGGGATATATATATTAACTTCAATGAGAAATATTAAAAGTGAAAAACAATTTCTCAAAACAAATAACAAAAATAATGGAAACCTATAAACAGTGAAATAATTTTTAAATGTTGAATGAAAATAAATGTTAAATAGAAAATATTGTACACAGACATAGAAAACAAATGTATGGGTACCAAGGGGGAAAGGGGTGGGGGGGGAGGAATTTGGAGACTGGGATTGACACATATACATTATTGATACTATGTATAAAATAGACAACTGATGGGAACGTACTGTATAGCACAGGGAACTATACCAAATGCACTGTGGTAACCTAAATGGGAGGGAAGTCCAAAAGGGAGGGGATATCTGTATGTGTATGGCTGATTCATTTTGTTGTGCAGTGGAGGCTAACACAACATTGTAAAGCAACCATACTCCAATAAAAAATAATTTAAAAAAAGAAAATATTGGACAAAAATACCCTTCTAAATTAAATTTACATAAAGAATCTTCAAATGAACAAAAGCTTTTAGAATTGTCACAAAAACTTCATTAGAAAAGGAAGTTATAGATTAATTTCTCTCATTAATATAAACATCAAATTCTTAAACAAAAGATTTGTAAATTATATATACAAACATCAGTTTGTTAAAACAGCATAGAGGTTTATATCAATAATGTGAGGCTTGTTTCAACATTGAAAAAATCAATTAGTAGAGTTCAATCACTTCTGATCCATCCTGTAAGGATCTTAGAAGTCACCAATCTGTCCTAACAAGAAGCAAAGAGTTGGACAATCTGAAAAATTGATAACTTTTCTTAGATCTGTCAGATAAGTCAAGTCACAGGAGAAACCACTGGCCCAAAATTGGAGAGACAAGCACATACAGAGAATCACAACTTACTAGAGCAGAAATCCATGAGCAGAAACCTTCATGGGAACTAGTACCTGAGTAGGATAATCTGAACTGTAAATGAATAGCTAGTGGCTCAGAGTGGAAAATCCTGAGAGGTCAAAAGCCTAGGGGGACCCAGTCATCAGTCATCAGGGAGCAGGGTGGGAGGGTAGTCATGCACACTTTCGGGATTTTGTCTCATAGAGATCTACCAGGTTCTCACAGTGAAGATTAAAGAAAATTCCCCTCAGACTTTCAGGAAGGGGAGGGAAAAACTAACCATTTTTGAAATATATAAAAGCATTCTGTTCCAATTATCAAGACCTGGATTCAAGAGAAACTATTTTGCCAGAGCCTACTCTTTTATTTATTTATTTATTTATTTAGTTAGTTAGTTAGTTAGTTAGTTAGTTAGTGGTATGCAGGCCTCTCACTGCTGTGGCCTCTCCCATTGTGGAGAACAGGCTCCGGATGCACAGGTTCAGTGGCCATAGCTCATGGGCCCAGCTGCTCCATGGCATGTGGGATCTTCCCGGACCGGGGCACAAACCCATGTCCCCTGCATCGGCAGACAGACTCTCAGCCGCTACGCCACCAGAGCCTAAACTCTTGAAGTTTTATCAGAGCCCAATCAACCAGTAGAGAAAGAAATATCCAAATCCAGCTCCCTCTGGTCATCTGTATCACCTAAGGGAGTGAAAAAAAAAAATTGAGAAGAACCTGAGAATTTCACAGTCAAGGGGCAAGGGCTTACCAAAAGACTGAGGCATAATCATAGAAGTATTGAACGTTTCTTCTCCCTTAAACCTGACCACTACATAACTAAAGGCCTACTTATCACAGTTCCTTCTATCCAGTATGCCATGTCTTGCTTCCATAAAAAAATTACAACACATATCAAAAGGCAAATAACTCAGTTTGAGAAAACAAAGCAAGCGTCAAAACCAGACTCAGGTATGGCAAAGATGTTGGAATTATCAGACCACAAATGTAACAAAACTATGAATAATATGCTTGCACTCAAATGGATAAAGTAGATTACATGGGGGAAAAAAAGGGTAATGTAAGAAGAGAGATAGAAATTCTAAGAAAGAATCAAAAGGAACACTAGAGATCGAAAACACTGTAGCAGAAATAAAGAATGATTTTGATGGGCTCCTTAGTAGATCAGACACTTTTGAAGAAAAAATTCCTGAGTCTGATGATTTGTCAGTAGAATCTTCCAAAACCAAAAGCAGAGTAGAAAGTGGAACAATATCCAAAAATGTTGGATAATTACACAATGTGTAATGTACTGAAACAGCAACACCAGGAGAAGAAAAAGAAACAAAAGAATATTTGAGCAGTAATGACAGAAATTCCCGAATATAGTGTCAGACACCAAAACACAGACTTGGGAAACTCAGAGAATACTGAATTAAAAAAAACAAACAAAAACAAAACAAAACAAAAAACTAGTCTAGGCACATCAAATTTGAAATTTAGAAAATGAAAGCTAAAGAAAAAACCCTTGAAAGAAACCAAAGGGGAAGAATCACCTTGATAGAGGAGCAAAGATAAGAATTACATCTGACTTCTTGAAACCATGCAAGCAAAAGAAAACAAATAATAAAACTGAGAGCAGGGACCAATGAAACTGAAAACAAGAAATCAATATGGAAAATCAAGAAACTAAAAGCTGGTTCATGCAAATGATCAGTAAAATTAATAAGCCTCTAACCAAGCTAGCTAAGAAAAAAAAAGAGATAAGACAAAAATTAGTAATATCAGAAATAAAAGGAATATTACTACAGATCCCATAGTTAGTAAAAAATAGTAAAGAAATACTATATATAACTCCATGCCCACAAGTCATAACCTAGAAGAAATGGATCAATTCCTTGAAAGACACAGACTGTAAAAACTTGTAATGGAACAAATTTAAAATGTCAATAGGTTTATATCTATAAAATAAATCAATAAATGATATTCTTCTAGAACAGAAAGCATTAGACCCAGATGGGAATACTTGTGAATTCTACCAAACATTTAAAGGAAGAAATTACACCAATTCTCTACAATCTCTTCCAGAAGATAATATCAGAGGTAATAATTCCTAACTCATTCTATGAGGCTAGAGTTACCCTAATCCAAAAACCAGAGAAAGACATTACAAGCAAAGAAAACTACAGACCAATATCTTTCATGAATGTAAATGGAAAAATCTTCAACAAAATATTAGCAAATTAAATCTAACGATGTATAAATATAATTATGCACTGCAACCAAATGGTATTTATCCTAGGTGCACAAGGATGATTCAGTATTGGAAAATCAGCATCATCCATCACATCAACAGGATAAAGAAGATAAATCACATGATTATGTCAGTAGGTGCAGAGAAAGCATTTGACAAAATCCAGCACTCACTTATGATAAAAATGCTCAGCAAACTAAGGATAGAGGGGGCTTCCTCAAGTGGATGAAGAACATCTACAAAACAAACAAAACCAAACAAACAAAACTTGCTAACATCATACTTAATGGTGAGAAACTTGAAGCTTCCCTGCTAAGATCATGAGCAAGGCAAAAATGTCCTCTCAGGGCTTCCCTGGTGGTACAGGGGATAAGAATCTGCCTGCCAATGCAGGGGACACAGGTTCAATCTCTGGTGCAGGCAGACCTCACATTCTGCAAAGCAACTAAGCCCGTGCACCACAACTACTGACCCTGCGCTCTAGAGCCTGCGAGCCACAACTACTGAAGCCCGTGCACCTAGAACCCACACTCTGCAACAAGAGAAGCCACTGCAATGAGAAGCCTGCACAATGAAGAGTAGCCCCCGCTCACCACAATTAGAGAAAGCCCGCATGAAGCAACAGACACAAAACAGCCAATAAATAAATAAATAATTTTAAAATAAAAAAAAAAGAAAAGAAAATGTCCTCTCTCATCACTGCTTTCAACACTGGACAGGGAGTCCTAGGAAATAGCAATTATACATACTGGGAAAGAAGAAATAAAAATGTTTTTATTTGCAGAAGATTTAATTGTCTATGTATAAAATTCTAAAGAATTGACCAGAATAATTCTGAAACTAATAAACCATTATAGCAAGATTTCAGAATATGTTTAGTATATAAAATCAATAATTTTCTTACATACCAGAAATGAACAAGTGTGATTTGAAATTAAATACATAATAGTATTTACATTAGCACTCCCCAAAATGAAATACTAGGTAAAAATCTAACAAAATATGTATAAGAACTATATAAGGAAAACTACACAATTTTGATGAAAGAAATCAAATGACTAAGTAACTGGAGAGATATTTTATGTTCATGGATAGGAAGACTTAATAAGAAGTATTTTATGTTCATGGATAGGAAGACTTAATATTCTCAAGATGTCAGTTCTTCACAATTTGATCTATAGATTCAATGCAATCTGTCCAAAATCCTACCAAGGTATTTTGTAGATAACAACAAACTATTGCTTTTGTTTTTTTTAATATTTATTTATTTATTTGGTTGCACTGGGACTTATTTGTGTCAGGTGGGCTCCTTAGTTGCAGCAGGCAGGCTCCTTAGTTGTGGCATGCAAACTCTTAGTTGCAGCATGAATGTGGGATCTAGTTCCCTGAACAGGGATCGAACCCGGGCCTCCTGCATTGGGAGTGCAGAGTCTGTCCACTGCACCACCAGGGAAGTCCCTCAACAAACTAAGTCTAAAGTTTGTATGGAGAGGCAAAAGATTCAGAATAGTGTACTCAATATTAAAGAAGGAGAACAAAGTCAGAGGACTGATATTATTGATACATGATTTCAAGATTACAATAGAGGTACAATAATCAAGAAAGTGTGGTATCGGCAAAAGAATGGATCAAGTTCTATTTGATCAATAAAACAGAATAGAGAACTCAAAAACAGACCCACATATATATATAGTCACTGACCTTTGACAAAGGAGTAAAGGCAAAACAGTGAAGAAAAATAGTCTTTTCAACAAATGGTGCTGAAACAACTGGACATCCACATGAAAGAAAAAAAAAAGGAATATATACAAAGACCTTATACCCTTCACAAGAATTAACACAAAATGTAATTTAAAATGTAAATGTAATGTAAATACAACACCAAGAGTCAAATTTAATGAAAACTATGGACTTACGGTGATAATAATGTGTCAGTGTAGCTTCACTGATTGTTATAAACGTAATGCTGTGGTGTCATATGTTGATAGTGGGGACACTGCGTTCATGGAGGGGCGTTGGAGATAAAAGAGAACTATACTTTCTGTTCAATTTTGCTATGAAGTAGAACTGTTCTGAAAAATAAAGTCTATGTAAAAGGGGAGAAAAAAGAAAACCTTGCATCAAAGACCATAATAACTGGATAAAGATTTCCAATGTATATGAATGAAGGAGTTTTATTATCTTAAGTGTATAAATCTTATGCAAATCAATAAGGAAATGAAGAGTAACTTTAAAAAAAATGTGCAAAGGACAAGAAGAAGTAAGTCATGAATATAAATACAAATGGTTAAAAGTCCATTTCATTCAATCTCAACCTCATTGATAATTACAAAAATACAAAATCAAATCACAATGTGATTTTATTTATGCCGTTTAGATCGTCAAAACTTTAAAAGCCTGAGATTACCAACCACTAGCAAATATGAGGTACAATGAGCACTCATACTTTGCTCATGGAAGTACAAATTGGACAACTGATTTGAAGAATAATTTGGTAATATCTATTGCAAATGTAGGCATGCCTACCCAAATAGATAGCAATTACTTTTCTAGTTATACACACAAGAGAAAATATGTCCAAATCCATAAAAATACATTTGTAAAAAGTATCATAAAAGCATATCATGTAATGATAAAAAGGGGTATGAAACTGCCTAAATGTCAATAAAAGAAGAATTTAGAGATAATCTCAGTATTATGTGAGTGTGTGTGTTTGTGTGTGTATGTATAAATTCTGTAGGTAGAGCATTAAAAATGAACTAGAATACTTGAACTAATACAGTAGAATGTCAAAAATATTTTGAGTGGAAAAGTAAATTTCATTAGACTACTGAATACAGTGATCTATTTTTGATTGGATATACAATTTTTTAAATGTGGTATAAAAGACTTTGTTAGGACAATTGTATATAATTAGTACAATTACATATCGATTGTATATTAGATAATTAAGTGATATAGTTAAACTGTTTTACATGGAAGAATTCACTTGTTCTTCAGAGACGAAAGAACTGAGGTATGAGGTTGTCAAGTTCACATTGTCCAAATTAAAGCTTCTTAGAAATATTAGTAAAATTTGTTAAAATGATAGTCATAATTGGTAGTTTGAATACAACTATATCAGAAAGAAATAATTACACAAGTGAGCATGTATATTTTGTTTGGAGGATCTTTATGCCCTATAAGCAGAAAATACAAATGTATCAATCCATCCTTGGAATAGTTATCAAAACTGATCATTCATTTGGTCCAAAATAAAAGCATAATTTATAACTAAAAATATAAGTTGAATTCTCTAAATATATTCTAATGAAGAATAACATCAATAACAACAAAATCAAAAAATTACTTAAAAACCAGCTAACCAAATCAAATTTAAGAGAGTCTTGTAATGAAACAAAGTTCTAAGGGAAGGAGCAAATGAGTACAACTATTTTTTTCAAAAATGTGTACATATTTCTAAAACAATCTACACAACTTAGGAGGTGGGAGAATGGGGATAAATATTTAGGTGACTATTTCAAAAGTGTGAAACATATCTGGAAGTCTTGTGAAAAGGTGGAATCCTACCTAACCATATGGAGAAAAATACATAAGGCTTTGTGAAAAATCTTACATCGAGGAAAATATGTGAATGATGAAGAATTTCACATTTTTATTTTACTTTCCTTTTGTTAATCACATTTTGCAAAATGAAAATATAGGGTTTTGTATTTTAACTCATATTAAAGAACTGCTTGGTGAAGTGGAATTGACTGGAAATTTGGAAGAGATTTACCCAATTGTATTATAGTTTATAAATTTAAAAAAATGGGTCTCTAGGCATTACATACACCCTATAGTTTAGTAATACATTTTTAAAAATAAAAAGATTAACTATGTTAATCAAAAGTGTATCAAACTGGTAGAATGTTATTAAAGTGATAACCTAAATTACTCATGATTCCAGGAAACTGAAAAATAGGTATAGATATTCAGAAATATTCATATTTCTCTAGTAAGCTTAGAATTTAGAAGAACATGCACAAAATATAGAAAAAAGGGTATATATTGAAGGACAAGACAAAGAATAAAAAAAATTTATAAGGAAAGGTAAAAGAAAAATATATCCTAGTATAAGCTAACACTTGAGAGAGGGAAATACTTAAGGAAACAAACAACAAAAAAAAACCTTTGGGTTATGTTGGAAGTAAAAGGAAAAAACAAAGAAAAGTTAGACATATTTCTAAGTGAAATAATACAATATTAACAGATAACAGTGTGAAAACAAAACTGTTCAACTTCCTTCTTCTCTATTAAAGAACATGATTTTAAAATTGGAAGGAGTTGAACAAAAATTGTTTGAGTGGACTTGAAAAACCTAAGATAACTACTTATACCCATACCTTATGAATTTTCAGCGTTTTTCCTCCTTTTTGTAGCAGTGATGAATTACCAATAGCCATCCATCTTCTTTCATCCACTTCCCATTTGATCAATGACACTCATTTTGAGATGGTTATGTAGAAAATAATTTGGTTTATATGTGTGTAACAAATGTATTGAAATGTTTAAATTTGTTGAGGGAAAAAGGAGGAAACACCTTTACTTTTCTACAACCCCTGCCTTCAAGCATGCTTGATTTGCTCTCTTCCTTGTCCTATGACAGCATCTTGGAAAAATCCCAGAGTTTTCAAGTGATGTTCAGGAATTAAAACAGCTTTCCATGTCCACATTTAAAAGTTCATTATATATAATGTGCAACTGATAGCTCTTACTCCTTCACCTCTCCTCCACTTCACTCCAGCTAGTGTCTGAGTCATATCTTAGGGATCTCCTGTAAATAAGAAAGCTTAATCTATCTTCTGCTGTTTCTAATTCTTTTGGAATAGAGTCAAGAGCCATGAGAGGAAGCATAAAGAGAAACTTTGTGATTGGTATTCTGTAGGAGAAATATTGAAATTTTTTCTCTCAAACCTCTTAGAAATCTCCAAGGAATTTTCAGAGTTGATGATTCTGTAATTAAGCCATGAACCTTTATGATTTGATCCTCTCAGCTCCTGGACTCCTGCAGTGCATACTCTACAAAAGCATACTGCTAGAATCCTTCATCCCAATAGTCCATTTTCTTGGGTGTAATACCTTTCAAGATGGCTTTAACCATCTATCTTCTTCAGTAACCATCGGGTAGATGCAGGGAAAACTGTGCATCCCTGTCATGCCAAACAAAGGAAGTTTGGCTTGCTCTTCTACTGCCTTTATTCCTCATAACCTAAACTCGTGAGCTGTAGCTGCCAGCCTCCCAGCTGTTCAGAATTATATAGTTGAGAGGCATGTACCAGTCTCTCCTTACATGCACTCCAAACTCCAGGGACCATGTGACAGTTTTCTCTAAGAGCTCTCACAGACCTCCACTCAGATATATTGCCATAAGCTCATCAGTTTCTATAGTTTAGCAAACATCCATTGTGGGATGGGTAATAAATCTCTCTATAGAAAACATCTCCAGTGTTTATGAAATGATTCGCTGGAACCTGACTCATTTAGCTTAAGGAGGCTGGCACTGTACCTCACTCCACAGAGAGACAAGGAGAAATTACAAAGCATTTTATTGTAGGCCTACAACTCCAAGATCTCAATTATCCCCTTCTATTTTCAAGTAATATCCTATATGGGCTTGTAGGGGGCAGTGAGTTTGAGAGACACAGTACAGTGGTATATTTTAAGGCATTCTGGAGAAAAAAAGAGTCTGCAGTTAAGTGCCATCTTCTATAGAATTTTTTTTTTTTTTTTTTTTTTTTTTTTTTTTGCGGTATGCGGGCCTCTCACTTGTTGTGGCCTCCCCCGTTGCGGAGCGCAGGCTCCGGATGCGCAGGCTCAGCGGCCATGGCTCACGGGCCCAGCTGCTCCGCGGCATATGGGATCCTCCCAGACCGGGGCACGAACCCGTATCCCCTGCATCGGCAGGTGGACTCTCAACCACTTGCGCCACCAGGGAGGCCCTCTTCTATAGAATTTGAGTGCACTTATTCTCTGCAAGCCTTAAAAAGAGGAGAAAATTCCATTCAACATTACATTTGCTCCCTACATATCTACTTCTACATTTATATACTTATATCTCTTTCAATAACAAGATGGTAATTGAATTTGTGGTACTAAATGAATGAGTATAGAATTCAGTCCACTTGAACTACCCAACTATAATTATGAAAAACTGTAAGGGACTTATAATTTCTCAGTCCTTGGATGGCTATACTTGTCTCTAAAAGTAGCTTCCTTCTAGTGTTCGGTCTCTAATTTACATGAATATATTAAAAGTTGTAAACATTAGAGTTAAGCTAACCTTTGGACATTCGTTAAAATTCCTGGATTCCAATGACTAATAACTTTGCGCAAAACCCCTTTGGCTATTTTGAAGCTAGAAGAAGGGAATAGGAGTAATTTTCCAATTTTAAGTTCAATTTAAACTTAGTGTGCTTCAATAATTCAGAAACCAATGAACTTTCAAAACTGAAGATTTCCATGAATCCAATTCCTTCTCAGCTAAGATTAGCTCAGAAATTTAAGCAAGGTATTTTTAATTATTTGAAAGCAATAAGTTATGAAAATATTTGAGGTTTGCTTAGTATAAAACTAGATGATTATACTTTAAATATAGAATGTAATATTAAGTAAAGCTTAGCTATTTTGTGGTACTGTATGAGCAGAAGGTGTTGGTTATATATATTTAAAATATTAAGATATGGAAAAGTAAAGATCTTTATATTGATCTCTACAAAATTCTCTAAAAATGAGATTAAGTAATTAGCATAAAATTAGAGCATACTGATAAATTGTTTTATTATATTTTAAATAAATATCATACTGATTTTTATTATACATTATATGTAAGTATTTAGAGTTCTTACAAGATTTTGCATTCAGTAAGGTATACAATTTTCATTTTAAAGAATGAAACTCTAGAACATCATTGTCCAATAGAACTTTCTGCAATGATGGAAATGTCTGACATCTTCACTGTTCAATACAGCAGCTCCTAGCCATATATGACTACTGAGAACTTAAATGGGGATAGTGCAATTCAATAACAGGATGTTTATTTTTATTTAACTTTAATTAATTAAAAGATTAATTTATTTAAACACGTGGCTGGTAGTATATTGGACAGCTCAGTTCTAGAATAAAATCATCCTTAACATTCTCCTAATATGTGCTTTTGTATTCTTAAAAATTGTATCAATTATAGTACTTTGCAACCTTTGAATACACAGGCTGTTAGGAGACTCAGAAATTACTATTTCATTATTATCAAAATGCAATTTTGTGAAAACAATACTTATGAAAGGGTAGCCTATATCATGAATATCTCTAAAAATCTGCCAATTCATATAGATTATTTGTATCAGTCATCATTATAAAATAACACTCTATCACTCCATGTAATACAAGTTTTTCAGGCTTCTATCATTTTTAAATAAAAATTTACAAGTCAGAAGATAATCATACAAACCTAGTATTTCAAACTGCAAAAATACAGTATCTTTTAGATATTTTCATTTGGCCATTTTCATCTCCCCACCTCTTTATAAATTTCTTTGTGTTTTTTTTATAGGTCTGTAGCTTATTAAATTAGGGAAAGAGTAATGTAAAAATTCTAAAATTTGGAAAATGTAAGCAGCTTGTTTCTTCCATGACACATGTGTTCTTCACAGGGGAACTTTTTAGTGCTGACTTGGAAAAGATTCCATAACCAATCTGCCCTTGGGACTGTCTTTTCTGTTCTTATTTCAAAGATGAATGTTTTCTGTAGTCTGCCAAACACCAGGAAGTTTGGATTCATTCAAGGCCAAATTATTTAAAAGAATATTTTGCACACCTCCTTTCAGGGAAAAGATTTTTTGTTTGTTTGTTTTCTTTTGTTTCTTTTTGGCTGTGTTGTATTCATTAGTGATTTCCAGGATAAAAACTATAAAAGCAAATATGAATAGCATCTTAAATATTAATGATGATATCAGTTAGGAAAGTGTGAAGCAAAATTCAATCCATTCATTTTTATTAGAGTTAATAATAGTACATTTTTATAGGATTGTTGTCAGTATTAAATAAACTCATATAAATTAAGAATTAGTAATAGTATATGGCACATACAGTTACTACTAATCTTTTCATCTTAGGTAAAATTCTTATATATCCACTATTAAATTTTAATCTGAGGAACGTATTAGAAATGAATTAGGATCTTTTCCATAATGTTGTACAGATAGTATTTCAAAGGAGAAGTAGTGCTTTCCAGAAATGCATAACTTTTTTATGACAAATCTAAATAACAAAAATTAGTATTCTGTCTGTCATATACTCAAGGATTTTAGTAAGCCTCCATCATTGGAGTCAGTGCTCTAAGCTATTTCTCTAATATGGGGACAGGATTTTTCCTGGTCCACACACATTCCACTACCCAGTCAAAGTCATGGTTTTGCAAGTGTGATGACTGGCGTTACAAAAGCATAACCACCTCCCCAGTAATAATTAACTCTGGCATCATGGTCAGTTGACCTAAATCATTTCAGTCCTTTTCTATCTTTCAGACCAGGTAGATCAAGAAATCATTACAGGTTTTTAAAATTATGGTTATTTCTTTCAGTTGGCAATATGAACTGTTTTTCAACTCTAAAATTTTCTTAATTATAGTAAAGAAATATGTTAGTAGAATAATATTTCTAGAATATTTCTACTATATAAACTAAAAATTATACTAATATTCTCATATGACTTATTTTTCAAACAAAATTTAAGAGAAAACTAATTGAATGAATACTGTACATTTATAGAATGAATATGTAAGTGCTATTATAGTATTTTCTATTTTATTCCAAAGTAGGGTGCTTGTTTTTGAAAATAATACATTAATAGTGAAGTAATATTTTCAGAAAGTCAACTGTTCTCAGATATCATGGGAAAATAGAATAATTTTAAAAATCTTTATTTGCTTCAAATAATTTAAAACTGAGGTGATATTCAAAACATACTCATAGAAAACACTAACAATGCAGTGTTGTATGCAATAAGTATCAGCTTCTTACTTCAGAAAGTAAGTACAAAAGAGGTGAGTGGTAAAAGAATTTGGAATCATGCATGAAAAAGTGAAGTCATGGAGAATGACATAAACAGAATTTTACACAAGGATGGTAAAAAAAATAGCATATTTGGTATACATGCAAAACGAGGGATTTCATCAGGAAGAAGCATGTGTAAGACAAGCAGATTGGTGTCTTATTATGGGAAATCTTAAATATTACTTCTAGGAATTATAGTAAGAAATGAGGAGATATTGAAATTTAAAGTTGGGATTATTCTGTATTGTGATTATCTTCAGAAAATCAATCAGATTGTTAAATGCAGGATGTATTTGAATAGGGAGACATTAAGCAAGGAGATAAGTTAGAATTTTTCAATGGTGGTGGTGGTAGTAGTGAGAGTGGTAGTGTTAGTATAGAAGTAGTAGTATTGTGGTAGTAGTGACCATTGTATTTCACTTTACAGTTGTTATCTGACAAAGTTCCTTTTAAAACTTCCTCTGATGTGATTGAAGCAGGACTGATAAATGACTTATTTAGAGCTGAACAGGAACATGATAGGAACATGAAAGAAGAGATAAATAGAAGTTTAAAAATATAGCATAGGCAAAGTGTGGCAATACTGGGATATAGAAGTAAGCAAGATACCACAGATAGCTCTAGGGTGATAAGAGAAATAGCAAAGAGAAAAACAGGAAATGGTTGGACAAGGAATCCTGTTATGGGTTTTTTTTAGTGTTGAGTTTGAAGGGGCAGCAAAACTTTAAAGTACACATGCTCAGTAAGTAATTAAAACCTTACAACTTCTTATATAGTAGAAAGGTCAAGGCAAAAGATGAAAGTAAGTAATTCTTTATGAATGTCTTGAGAAAAAAATAAAAGAGTTAGATAATTACTTTAAGAAAAAAAAGAATGATAGAATTTGGAAACCCAGGAAAATTTTGTGT
The DNA here is from genome assembly GCF_025265405.1 of Mesoplodon densirostris. NCBI lineage: Eukaryota > Metazoa > Chordata > Mammalia > Artiodactyla > Ziphiidae > Mesoplodon > Mesoplodon densirostris. Next base: position 72,019,206 of record NC_082662.1, read on the forward strand.
CGTAGATATAAACAAGATAAAAACAAAGAGAACATGACCAATAGCTTAGTCAAAATTTCAAAAATTCTAAATTTGCATGATTGAAATGGGCTTTTGGGCTGGGAAGAACATTATTAATGATCTTAATGTGTAGACTTTCAGGTCCCAATGTGCAGTAGAGATACAGAAGTGAAGAGTGGTAAGGATGTTGTATCAGACAATATCAGAATAAAGACAAAAATGAATAAAGGACTAATATAACAGCTTTGTGGAGGTGAGAAGGTTTAAAGGCAAAGGGATAAGTGGTGAGGGTGTGATTCAACATGCTAGAAATAGAGGAGCACACAGATAAGCACAAGGTCCTTAAGGGGGCAGAGAATACAAGTTCAAAACTAGAGGGAGGAAATGCCTTTTTCCTCACCCATGCATTATTGATATAATTTCCTAATTAAAGCTTATTGTGAGAACAATACCAAACAAACTATTTTTTAGGTAATCACTTCATACAATAATCATTAATTTCATTTATAATATTTGAACAATATGAAAAAAGGAAAAGGTTGAGCTTCAACCCTCCTAGAAAATGCACACCTTAAGCATAATGAGTTGTACAGTCATTCATATTTCCACATAGCATCATAGATCCCAAAAGTGGGTTCAAAGGTAAAGTATTCAAACTAATGATAAAGAAAATCCAGTTCAAAGGATTCCCATATTAGTAAGTCATATTTCTATATTCACATCCTGATTTTTACAGCTTATAAAATTGCCTTTTTCAGATAACACACGAGTGGAATTTATAGTGTTTTGTTCTTAATAGAAACCATGCTCTCTGCTTCTACTAGTTCTATCCCACATTTGTTGCAATAATCACTTCATTTCTTTCTTACCACATAAACTTAAAATGCCTTTTTGTGAGGAAGAAATACTTAATACTAGTAGAACAATAAAGTTCTGTATATCTCAGAAAATAGAAGAATAGTGTTCCAGATAACTTCTTTCACCTGCATTCGTTTTCTATGACAGTTAACTACATAGTATTCACTTTACAATATGTTCACACCAGTATTGTTTCTGAGTAAAACAGCATTGGCAATATTAATAACCTGTTAAGATGGGAAAGTCTCTTTAGAAACAATGAGGTGAGCTTTTATAAGTCAGTAAAAGCAAGCTCACTGTTCCAAAAGAGGGCTTAAAAAATAGTTAAGGTTAAATTTACCATATCCAAACTTCCATAGTATCACAGTCCTTGAAAGATCAATTTTCTTAGTCTCTTAGACTAAATTGTCTGTAAGCTACTCTTCTCATCTTATTGAGAGCTAGGTTACATAGAGCTCTGGTATGAAAGTATAGTTCTTAACTGGCCTTAATTTCTCTTCAAGTTTTAGGACACGGAATATTTATAGCAAAATGATATTTATCTTCTTTCCAACATGGTGTAAAGCATATAATATTGATTAGAAAATGACATCTGTTTATTCTTACCCATCCATCCACTTACTTTCCCAAGAAACACAAGTCATTATGCCAATTCATGATCATCAGAAACACATTTTTCCAACAATATCACTATTACTGGTCATTTATAGCTCTGGTCCTTAGAACTAAATAAACAACAATTTTTTTCTCAGATTTAATTAAGTTTAATTACTGTGTTTTGAATTAGTAACATTGGCAAAATATGGGCACTATATGCTAACCTGCTTTGCAGAGCTAAAAACAATTCTATATATTTCACTTACAGTATGACTAATGCAATAAATCTCAAGAATTACTTGGAAAATAAAGAAAATAAATTATATTTAAGGGCCATTCTTAGTTATAAAGTAATACTTTTCAGCTTGAAAGGTTTTTGTCTATACCAATGTCCTGTGGCTAAATCCTAGTTTCAATTCAACGGAGAGACCATTAGTGTTCCACAAAATGATTTAAAAGCTGGACAGTGTTTGGCACACAGTGGGTGCTGAATAAATATTTGATAGTATTTTATTTGATAAAGAAATTTCAAAGTGATGCCATTCTTCCAGGCTAATCAAATCAAATTTTCTTTTCATTCAATGTAAGAGATATTTGTCTTAGCAGAGAAAGAACAATAAATAGTATCACTAAAATTCTACAGCAGATGTTTTAGATAACATTTTAAATAAAGTAGGTAATTTTAGCTAAACTATAATTTAGAGAAAGTAGAATATAACTTTATTCACTGTTAATTTTGATAAGGCATTTTGTTTTTTGCTTGTCTTTTTAGTATGAAACTACTGTAGTGAGAAAGCAAGAATATGAGAATGCACACTATGAAACAAGCCTGTATAAAATATACTTGATCTCCACCCCAAATTGGACCAATTTCAATGCACTGAATAGTTAAGGAACATCCTTTGATATATGGATTTTCTGTTGATGTAGTTTGTCATTGAAAACATTAAAATGTCAACAGACTATAGCTGGGATCATACAATACCCTATCTTTGTGCTGAGACTTATAGCCCAAGAAATAAAAATTTATAAATGAAATTAAAACTAAACCTGTACTCACTGGGCGTACTGATATACATTGTAGATCCTCTATTCTTATTTCTTTCCAATAGTGACAGCTACTTTTTCCCAAAGTTTTAATTTTCATTTTATTTCTCTTCATTCTCAGTAACTAATCCAAAGCTTTGTAGAAGGTAGGGATTTCTCCTTCTCTTCCAGTCCTTATCTCTTTCCTTTTATATCTAGTATTTCGTTCTTCCAAAGAGTTCATTTTACCCTTGAAGTACGGATCAACCACTCCTACTCCTCCAGTTCTCCCTGCTCTCCTCTCCTCCCCTCCTCTCTTCTTTTTCTCTTCCTCCCTCTCTTTAGCCCTTTCATTCTCTGTCCTCATGAATCACTTCTCTTTATCAGACTCTCAGGAATGGATGAGGCAATGTCAGAATTCTTCATTGAAAGTAAGAAAGAAGAAGATTCTCAATGGGAGAAGACAGATTTGCTTTTAGAGGGTAAAAAATGGTTGTGGTAGGGTTTGTATGTCTGTGGATATTGTCTTGTTAAATGTTTTTGTCTGTTGTTACACAAAAAGATTGTCAAAGGTCTTATATGGACATATCCAACTTTGACCTCAAGGCTAAATTTAGGCTAGGAAAAAAGTGATGTTGAAATTGAGAGTTTAACACTGTGCTTTACACCTCACAAGATTCTCCAGCTCAAAATAAGTAAAGCCCATTAGACATTATGAAGTCAGTAACCCCTCTTTCTATGGATATTCTATTTAAAGACTGAAATGGAACCATTTAAGTCATAACTATGTCCATCTCCAGTTCTGGGCACCTAAGGACAATGTTTTCCATGGATAAACTTTGTTTTGACTTACTGAAAAGAAACATAGAAAAATAATTCCAGTTTTATCTACATTCTGTGACAGAAAAGAGAGACTATGATCAGTAATAATAGTTTAAACTTTCCTATACTTTGCAGTCTCCAAAGCCTGTTCACTCTCAGCCTTGGACTAACAGCACCCTGTGAGTTAGCTGCTATTATTTCAATTTCATAGACATGGTAACTTGAGCTCAGAAAGGTTAAATAACTTGTCCAAGTTCACAAAGTAAGTGACAACAGGACCTGAAACCTATGACTTGTAAAATTGGCTCCAAAGATACCTATTCATTTTTCACAGACAAAAACTGAGTCTAAAATTTATTATGTGGATAATGGGTTATTCATTGCCTTTTGTGTTTTCTCACGAGGAAGAGACACCAGGACAGAGACACTTGACATGTGGAAAGTGATGGAGAGTAAAGAGATCAAGCAAGTTGGTTGGATTGTTGGGCCTCTGTATTTCCCTATATGGTGCCTTATGAATACTACATGCCCTCTGCTACAATAGCCCTTGTACCTTGAATTCTTTTAACAAATGATAAAAGGTACAATGATTGGTTCTATAACCATAGCAAATTGAATTCAAAAGCAGACTCTTTTTTTTTTTTTTTCTATCCAATTTGCCAGGAGTCATCCTATCATCACACGCGCAATGGGGATCATGGTTGAATCTCTGATTGAGGTTATGGCCACATGGGTGAGTGGCAGTAGGGCCAAAACTCACATGGTCACATTAACAGTTATTCTCCATTGCTGTGTTCTGAACACAGTAGCTGCCTAATAAAGGGCTGCCTGACTGAAGCATGAAATGAACACAAGAAAGTAACTTCTGAAGCCCTGTCTACTTTGGCCTCTGGGCCTATTGAAGTGAATTCCTTGAGATATTTATTCCCTCACATGTACAGGGAGTACTTGCAAGTTCCAGCTTAAGGCTCATCCTCGCTAACTAAGACACAACTCTGCATGACAAAATTTTTCCGGGTACCTTTTGGGAATCAGACTACAGTGATCAACTGTAAAGTGAGTTACAGAATGGTCTCAGATTCAGAACTTGACTGCAGTCTATGTCCTCATCGCTCTTTACTCTCTCCTCTTTTCTTTGTAATTCTTAGTTTAGAAACCAATTTTGTCTTTCTTCTTTTCCAAGAATTTTTCTTTTTCTTCTCTTGTTTGAGTGCAGAAATGCCTTATCTTATGAATCCTCAACACAAACATATGAAGAAAAGGTTGTGATAGGGAAACATTTCCTTTCCATGTTTTTCTCTGGAGCAAAACTGCACTTAGTTTTAATGATTTGGCAATGCACTTGATAAAATAATTGACTTTAAAACTGTACCTTCCTTGTTCATCAGTTCCTTTTTTTTTCTCCTGTAAATTTTTAAAGAAAGAATTTCCTTTGAGACCTATTGAGCCACATGAATATGATGCCACAAATTCATACAAGAAGAATTCTTCCATTTACAAAGCAATGTGATCAGCAAACATACCACCCAGAATCTCTCTATGTAAACAAAAATAATTAAGAATGTTATTTAGATGGATGTTTATGCTTTTTCCTGATTAGTTGAAATTTTATAATTCTGGATAAAAGTTGGAAACCAAACTAATGAATACATTATATGAGAGGCAAACCTTCATGGGCTCATTTATGCAATGAACTAAAAACGCATAGATTTTTGTAAACATAACAAATCAGAATGCTTTAATTACTGAGTTTGTATGAGGTAAAATGAAAACATTTTGTGCTATGATTAGGGTAGCTTATGCTGCCAAATATAAGGATGTTTGCCATTTTGCTTAAACAGATGTTTTTGTATTCTGAGTTGGCCCCTCATTACTTAAGGAAAGTAATATTTCTTTGGTACCTAACAGCTTTTCCATATTACTTAATTACTCCTTAAATAAGTTATAAATTTGGAATAGAAGCTATTTAAAAGAAAATCCTATTTTTAAATTTATACTGTGCATATAATTTTGCTTAGTTCAAGTTCTCATAATTAACTATATAAACAATATATAGTAAACTGTATGACATCATATGTATCATTTTAATCATTCATAGTTGGGAAATATTTATTCATAGATTCAAATTACCTTCTAAAGTAGAATGAAATCTATATGTTTATATATATCACATACAAAAATCATCCATAAATTTCTTTTTTATTGTGATATATTCTTTAATTATGCTTATATGTTAGCTGATTATTTTCTATTTTTCTGGTTTTATTTTGTGACTCTGTCCTGATTTTTAAAACTACTTTTATATTATCTTATAATTAAATATCTACAAAACAATCAAATATTTATTTCTGGGCTCTGTTTCATTGATCTATACATCTGTTTTTGTGCCAACACCATGTTGTTTTGATTATTGTAGCTTTGTGGTATTGTCTGAAGTCTGGGAGGGTTACACCCCCAGCTTTGTTCTTTTTCCTTAGGATTGCTTTGGCCATTCTGGGTCTTTTGTGGTTCCATATAAATTTTAGGATTATTTGTTATAGTTTTGTGAAAAATGTCATAGGTAATTTGAAAGGGATTGCATTAAATCTGCAAATTGCTTTGGGTAGTTTTGCCATTTTAACAATATTAATTCTTCCAATCCAAGATCATGGGATGTTTCTCAATTTTTTGAATCATCTTCTATATCTTTTATCAATCTTTATAATTCTCAGCATATATATTTTTCACCTCCTTGGTTAGGTTTATTCCTTGGGTTTTTTGATGCAATTTTAAAAGGGAATTTTTTTTTTTTACTTTCTCTTTCTGATATTTCATTATGTGAAAAATTGCAACTGAGTTCTGTATGTTAATCTTGTACACAGCTACCTTGCTGAGTTCATTTATTAGTTCTAATAGTTTTTGTGGAACTACAAGTGATTTAAATCAGCCTGTTGGTATGTGTTGAATAATGAGTCCTTGTACTCAATTATTCAATACATTTATTAACTAATTTTATGGTGTATTATATACAGTTGTGTATGATATTCAAATTAGTTTGATATTGATGCAGGTAAAAAAATCCATATATAATAAGATAATAGAAGTAAAAATATTTGTAAACTCTAAATTTCTCTATATGGATCTATTTCTTGAAAAATGCAATTATAGTGGAGATGCACTAACTTATTATTATGTTATGTATGCAATTTATGTGTCTAAATGATTAGACTGACACCTCTGTAAACAAGGGTAAGTAGTTTATCATGCCAGTTCAATATTTAAATTCAGACTGGAGTCCACTGAAGAAACATCTGAGGATAATCTAAGCAATAAACTCAGAACATCACTGTCCTAGATAAAACTTGCTCCTTTCATGGAGTTTTTTATGTTAGATTCTATCATAATCACAAACATCATAAATCTGTATCCCAGAAAAAGTGGACAGGACCAACAACAAAATGAAAACAACAACAACAACAACAAAAAGCACTCAATAGTGTACAATGAGTACTCATTGCTCATTTGTGTGGAATTGAGGGGGTGTCAAATTGGTATCTCTCTAGATTTTAGCTTGACTTGCTCACATGTCTGAAAGCTGGATGGCTATTGTTAAATTAATTAAACAAAGAGGCCATTAGAATGAGATAGGTTCAATGGCCTGGCAGCCTACCTAAGCAAACTGAAATTTAAGCCTTTGAATGCCTGAAGGTTACAGAATTGAAACCTGAAGACAATCGATCAGAAACAGCCAACTAGGCTTTAAGTTACAGCCAATCAATAATTTTCTTACTTTGCTTCTGCCTTTTCTTTGTAAAAGTCTCTCCTAGAACTCCTGTCACCCTCCTACTAGTGGTGCTCCTAACAATTTCTGGTTTGGCACTGCCCAGTTCAAAAGGATAAATGGTCAAATAAATTCTTAAAATTTTTAAGTATGCCTCAGTTTATCTCTTTAATACTATCATCTCATCTCAAATGAGGGTAACTTGAATAATGGGGGCAATTTGGCTCTGCTTTATGTGTCTCTTTTCCTCCATCAGGTTAGACCAGGTGTGTCTACATGACAAAGACAGAAACACAAGAGAGCAAACACATGTGCTTCTCAAGTCTCTTAGTGAGTCACACTTGTCAGCATCTGATTGGCTAAAGCAAGTCACATGGCCAAACAGTCTGGCCAGAATCACACTGTTTCAGTTGGTTTTCTTTTAAGTAAAATTAAGTTTTGGTCATTTAGGTAAGTGCTTTTATGTACATTAGTTCATTTAAACTTTGCTGCATCTTTTTGAGATCAGTGCTATTATTCCTATTAATAATTTCTAATATCTCTAATTTTACAAGTAAGAAACTAGTGTTTAAAGGTTTAAATTAGCACAAGGTCACATAACTTGCAAATGGAGAACCTAGGAGGTGAATTTCAAAGACTCTTTCTAACCACTGTGTTATGGTGTCACAAATGCTCTAGTGTAAAACAAAATCCCTTGTGATGATGCTATTTTCTGCTTGTGCATGATTGCCATTTTTATTTTGTATGAAGAAAAAATATAAAAACATTAACATACTTATATAGTTATATGTTGTACCTCAACTCTTTTTATTAGTGAAATATTTTAATATTTTTTTCACATTTACAAGAGTATTATACTATTTTTTTGTTTGTTTCTGTTCTATTTAAATTCAGTTCTGACATTAAGAAGCTCCATAAAAATACTTCGGATTCCTAAATAAATCTCAATTATAAATCTTGTATTGTAATCTCATGTTTGGTGTTAAATTCACCTGGCAAACAGAAACTGCCACGAGCTTCAACTGTTAGTATAAAATACAATGAAAAAGAAAAGTAAATTCATTAAATCCTCACTACAGGCTTTTCATGCTTTAAAGTTGAAAACTGACTTAAGCTTGAATGCTTCCAGCATTTTATAATTTGGCTTGTAATCAGTTAGAAGAAAGGAAAAGTAATCACCAAAAACAGAGTAGCTTACCATACTGTGACTGGGATAGCAGAGAAATTTGATTTCAAGGTAGCATCAAAACTAAGAAATATCTAAAAATACAGTAAAACATTCTTTGTAACTGAAACCTTGTGCTGTGCAAAACTATAATTTTAAAATTTATACTCATGAACTTATACACATTATATAATGATGAGTATACATGTTGAAAATTAGATTTTTTTTCCTCAAAAACAACCAAAAGGAAAACAAAAAAACTTTCCAATTACTTTACCACATTACATCTTTTTTCTCTCTCTTAAAAAAAGTAATATGCATATAAGTTACCAATTCCAAAAATTTACTTGAAAACTAAAGAATGACAGCCACAATTAACTAAGCAGTTTGAAGAACAGGACTAGAATATCCATTGCAGTTTTGTCCACTGTACTAATTGGGCCATGCCTCAGAAGGAAGAATGTGTTAATTTTTTAAATGCTTTTATAGCATTTTCTTGTCTAACAACTCCTGTTGAAAATATCTGTTGTTTGGAAGAATTTTACAAATGAACTCAGAAAATAATAAGCTCTTTTCCTCAGATCAACTAGACCCCTTGCAACTGAGAAGCAGACACGAAACTGGTTACCTTCTTTAAGATATTTAATTGACTCGTCAAAGATCAAAAGCTAATAAATTGACTGCTGTTAAATCCTATACAATAGAACTTTTTTTTACACCTTGAGTTTATATGGGTTAACAGCATGATCTCCTTGTTGTAAATTTAAGAAAATCTCTACCCTATTTTTTCCCCGATTCTCTCTCTGTACCAACGGGTACATAGTTTAAAGGACAAATGAAACTTAGCAGTTGGTTGCCACTTCTTCAAAATGAGTAGCAATGGATAATAAACTTTTTTTTTCTGATCACTATTTAGCTCTACTGAAGCAGAGAGCTTTCCAAGTATAATTAGCTTTGCAATTTTTTTCACATGTATTTTACCTTAAATATGGGAGCACAAAAAAACAGTGATATAGAGTATATCTTCACTTTCAATTGATTCTAACACTATTCTTTAAAATCACTCTTTTTTGTTTTTGAGTCAGAGCATTCAGAAACCCAGCATCTATGAATCTCAGTTTTCTAAATGATAACTTTTATCATAGTATTATTAATATTCTATTCAGCTTAAATATTAATGTAATTATTATAATGACTTAGAATTGTTTTTTTTTTTTTTTTTGTCTATCAGCCCATGTAACTTACAAGTGACTTTAGGTAGAGGCTGTATTTTCCCATTTTTGTATACGTAGGGCATTAGAGTAGATTCTGTTAAATTAGTAAACTATTATGTATTGCCATCTAGGTGTTTTAAAAGCCAGGAATTGTCAGAGGAAGCAGATTTAAAAATGGATTTAGAAGCTAGATCAATGGTTACTTGGCTATTAATGAGACTTTCACCATTTGTAGTAGGTAGATGGTAGCTGAAGTACTTAGCCCATGTCATGTTGTAGTAGAGAAGCTGCTAAAACTTACACTGGTTATAAACCAGAAAAGGGTACTGATGTAATAGAATGCATTGGCTGGTACATTATCTCAGGGGAAATAGTAATTTTAAGGAGTATGAAACTGGATGTCTGTTATTGGGTGCTATTGATACATTGGGAAAAAATTTCAAGGCTGAGGATGATCAATAATCTATTTAAGCAATGGATGAAAGCCAGAAGACTTCCTTAACAGCATACAGAACCTCTCACCTTCTAAAGTTGGAGAGCAGAAAAAACTGAAGATCAGACCCAAGACTATAAAATGGTGGTAGGCTTTCAAGGAGTTGAATTTTCAACTCTGTCAGGTCTCTGTACTCCAAGAACAGAGCCCTGCTTGGGAAAGTTTGGTACCCGGAAACTTCAAATGGAACAACTGCATCTTGAGAAGTTTGACAAGTAATATTCCTATACACCTGCGAATATAACCTTCCTTGTTGATGAATTGTTCTCCCCCTTGCTTCAAGCAGAAGTTCTGCTTTTCAAGGCAGATGCACTTGCTCAGTTTTGAGGCAGTTTTCAGACCTGCTACCTACTGACTCAAGGGGAATTTGAGTCTTCAGAAAGAACCCTTCAAGATGTACTGAGAATTTGATCCACCACAGTGTTGTTCTTCATAACACCACCTACCAAGAGGAAAACTTTATAGAAAAGGAGTTGTGACACTGGTTACTTCATCATGGGATCCATGGTTCTTATCATGTCACAACATAGAAGTCATTAGCATAATAAAGTGGTAGAACAGTTTCTTAAAGATGAAGCTATAGTAACTCAGAGATAATATTCTGCAAAGGTGGAGTATAATCCCCAAGGATATATCCCAATTCAATGAGCATAATATGGTGCCACATATCCAGAAAGGAGGATCCCTGGGCTGCTAGACCACGGGGTGGATGCTAGAGTGTTCTTATTTTACTCCCTGAATCATGTGAATAATTTATGCCTCCAGTCTCCACAACTTTAGGCTTAGTGAGTATAGAAAATCTGGTTCCCAGAGGGAACTTCTACTAAGGGATACAGTAAGCTTTCCATTAAACCTTAACCTGTAGCTGCCCCTTTGTCACTTCAGGCTTCTCATGCCATGGAAAAAGCAGTCAAGAAAAAGAATCAACATGGAATTACTCATGGAATGAGTAAATGACTGATCATTAGCAGAAGGTAGAGCTGTAGTTAAAATCAGAAGGGAAGATTATATTTGAAACTGAGGCCATCTACTGGAGAATCCTTTGATATTCCCTTGCCTGATTTTGATGGTAAATGGATGACAATCTACCTGAGAAGGACATGGTAACCAGGAAATTAGACTCTTCAGAGATTGGCTCACTCCTTGAGGTAGCACATGGAGGTGCTAGCTGAAGTTGATTGAAAATCTAGCAGAAAATCTAGTAGAGGATGCAGAAGATAGGTATCGGCTTTCACATCAAACCAGCAACAGTGAGAAGATCCTGTACCACTAACCTTTCTCATATATTTCTCCAAGAAAGGAGACAAATCAGGATCTTGGGGAATCTGTTTCTATATAAAGTAAAATTATAAGAAGCCAGTAGATCCATGTGGTACAATGAGCGGACTGCAATGGATACAGTGGTATGATACCCATATCTTCCACCTAAAAGACTGAGGTATTTATTCACCCAGTCACTGTGAGGTCCTCCTCTAAATTGCCCTCCACCATACTGGAAACAGCTGCTTTGCTCCAGTTCAACACTGTCCTTGGAGCTGCCTTTATCTAATGACTGGTCTATGTAGAAATACAAAGGAATGGACCTCTTGCATCAATTTGGGAAGCTCTGGAGATCATCCCAGCTCAAGGACTCTCTCTGTGATCAATGAAGTCCTCTTTTGCATTGCATCATAGTTCAACTTCTCCCCCCTGCCTGAGGTTGCTTCCTCAGTTGATTAAAGATATCATTTTTGAGTGCAAACTCCTTCTCCAAGGTTGATTTTAGAAAATGCAACCTAAGAAACTGTGCAACTGTTTTTTATACTTGTCACTTGGCAACAATCTTTTTATTTCTCCTCCCTTCCTTTCTTTTAACCTACTAATACTCTATATTATGTTGTCTCATAACTTATTTAATAGTTTGGCTGTTTCAAAAATTTTACCTTAGAGAACACGGTGCTATAAGCATTATTTTAGGCAAGGGCATTATTGTTGAACCCTAGTCTAAGTCCTGGTTCCTTACCCACCAATAACTAACCTTAATATATAAACCTTTGTAATTTCATTTGTTTCATTTTTTGGAAATGTAAAAAGTTTTCTATGTCTTTGTTTTTGATAAGATTAAGTGAAATAATTTCTAAAGACTATTTTTTAAAAAATATTATTAGAAGGTGTTTTATTTAGCCTTCCTGAATCTCCTACTTTAGTTTCATTTGTTAGCATAAATTACATGATCAAACATAAATCAAAAGCAATTATCATCAGTAAAAATTTCCTATTGCATCTTTTATTCTCATCCTCTGATAAATCCAACTGCTTGCTTATTTTTCATTTTTATACTTGAACTAACAAACGTTGTTGGAGAAATATGACAAAACTCTTCTGATTGGATCCACAAAAAGATGTGACTTCTTACTTTAACTGAAACATTAATCTTTTCAAAGATATTTTATTCACATTTTATTGAAATATACAGTAAAGTGCACGAGTGCACAAATTCTAAGTGTAAATTTTATTGAGTTTTACTTATAAACACACCAGTGACACCACGACATATATCAACATGAAAAAATTCCAACACCAGAATTTTTTCACATACCTTTTCCCTTCTACCTCTCCATCCAAAGGGGACCATTTTTTATGATTTTTATCACCATAGTTTTCTCTATTCTTGAATTTCATATAAAGAGTCAGAAAGTATGTACTCTTTTTTTGCCTCTGATTTCTTTACTCATCATATCTTTGAGATCTGTTCATGACGCTGTGTTTAAAAGTAGTTTATTCTTTTATATTGCTGTGTTGTTATGAGGTGTAGAGAAAATATCTTTCTGTTTCTACAGAGTAGGAGCTTTCTGAATAAATTTTACTGGAAACTTGGGATCCTGGGCAGAGAGAAAGCCATGGGAATTAAATTTACAACTATATCTAACAGAGAATTTCAGAGAGATTTAATTAACTCTAGAGGCATACGTTTGTATTTCAAGAGAAAAAGAGGCCCAAGACTTTGGAGACATCTCTAAGTTGTAAAATCTGAAGACACTTGGGACTATCTGGCCCCTGGAGGGATTTTGTTTCTATTCCAAAAGTTTCGAGTGAGACTATAAAATCCTTTTGATTTCTTCTTCAAGGAGCAAAGGTTTTTATCCCTTCTTTTGGGAGAAGAGAGTAATATATCTCACCTTGTTATAGCAGATAAAATCAATTTTTCTCCATCTCTTTCCTATAATATAGACTCTAAAGTTTTTATGTGTGGGACATTTGACCTGGTTTTCATCATACTACACCAGGAGTAAGAATTGGATTACGGGAAACCACAGAGGCATTATTTGTTTTTAAGTGAATAATGATATTCTATGTATAGTCCAGTTCACTTCTTGTGGGAATTTAGGATAAAATTAGTAAGTATTAAAATATAAACACCAAAACTCACACTAGTATTCCATTGTATGAAAAATAAGAATACATTTATCAATCCTACTTTTGATGATACTTAGGTTGTTTTCAATATGTAACTATTATGAAAAAAGCTGCTATGAACAGTCTTGTACATATATTTTAGTGGTCATATGCCCTCATTTTTAGAGGAATATACAGTTAGGAATGAAATTGTTGAGTTACAAGGAAGTTGCATGTTTAGCTTTTTAAAGTGTTGGCAAATAGCTTCCCAAAGTGATTTTACCAATATACAAGTGCTCTACTTTGTCCACATCCTTAGCAACACTTATTTATTCTACTTCTGATAGATACTTATATCTCAGTGCTATAAAGATACTATTTCATTATCTTCTGGATTTCACAAGATTTGTGCAGAAGTTAGCCAATATATTACTATTGTCTCTTTGAAGGAAATGTTTCTTACTTCTCTGGCTACCTTTAAAATGGTCTCTTTGTCTTTGAACTAATGCATGCTTAGATGTTTGTTTCAGTTTTGTTTATTTAAAAAAAAATTCTGGTCTTTTAAAATCTGGGATATGGTGTCCTTGAACACTTCTGGAAAATTCTCTGTCATTAACTCTTTAAATATTGCCTTTGATCCAATTCATCTGTCCTTCTCTTCTGGGATTTCAATTTCCAAACATGGTAGTTTACAAAAATGCCATTTTTTTTTCTCATCCAGGTAGGCACACCTTTCTTTTATGGGGAATTTGTTGCTCTTCCCATTAAGAGTTTGAATCTGTTTCTCTATTCATTAAATATTTTCTTGACTATTTGAATGGCTTTAGACATTGGTCAATTATGGTGTAAGTGATGCTTGAAAAGTATTTGAGCTTTGGAACATGTTCTTTCTCATGTGCTTAGAACCTTGAAACCATCACATGAACTAATCTAAATTAACCTCCTGGAGAAGAAAATGCCAGGAAGGGGAGAAATGTGATGCCCTAGCCAGCAACTGACCATCCTATAACCTGCCAAATAACAGATATGGGAAGGTATACTAGATTATCTAACCACTAACTGATCTACCAAATCACTACAGATGCATGAACTGTAGCCTAGGAGAGATCACTTAAACCGCGCAGACCCAAAGTACCATTTAGTTAACCTACACAACTGTGAAGAAATAATAAATGGCTATTGTTCAAAGCCTCTAAATTTTGTTGTAGTAGGTTATCTAGCAAAATCTAAATTTCTCTATGATTTATAAAGTTTTTATGCTCTATATCTTCCTTTCCATTTTTTTTTAATTCTATAACTTACTTTGAATGTTTTCTATTGATCTGTCTTTGAGTTCATTAATCTTTTTTATTTTAACATCAGTTGTTAAACTCATCCAATGAGTTCTTAAATCCAGATATTAAACTCTTTAATTCTAGAATGTCTTTTCATTCTTTATAGATTTTAATATATGTTGAAATTATCCATATATCTCATCCATTTTTTTCCATTTTTTCCTACCTTTGCTATATTAATATTGATATTTTAGTTATTGCTGCTAACTCTGACCTCTGGACCATGTTAGAGTTTGCTTCAATTGTTTATTGTTTCTTTTTCTTGTCAGTCACATTTTTTTGCACCTTGCATGCATAGTAAATTTTTTTAAAACTTAAACCAGACTTTATCATAAGAAATCTGTATAAGTATAGATAATATCTTCCACCAGCAAAAACCCTCTCTTTTCCTCTCCTAATAAAATAGAATGAAGGGATGACCATCTCATCAGGAATTGATCAAGGACAGGACTGAGTTCCACTTTTAGTAAAATTTCTGTCCTTTAACTTTCTGCTACATTAGCCTCTCAATTTATGAGGGTCTCTAAGCTAGCAAATGTCATGAGGAAGATTATTTGTTTGAGTAAGGCTATTTTTCATCCACCCCATCAGTGTGACTTTGTCTTTTAGCTCTTAGACTTTCCTACTACCCCAAATTTAAAGTAATCACATAAGGAAAATCAACCTTTGTTAGGGGATATACTTTGATTTCCCGTCCATGTACCAGCTCTATGAGATATTAAAAGTAACCATTGTTTTAATGGATATTTAATGTCTGTAAGGAAGAAGATATTTTCCCCACTGTCAGGGTTAAACTGTCTATTTAAACAGAAATTAGTTTGTCTTCCTCACTGGTACATCAAGTACTTCAAGTACTCCCCTATTGGGATAGATAGATAGATAGATAGATAGATAGATAGATAGATATAGTATTTTCTCCATGATATCTTTATCTCATTTTCTTCCCCTTGGTTTTTAAATATATTTGGTTTTAGAATTTATCTAGTTTCCTCTTTATTTCTTCTCCACTCTTACTGAATTGTCTATATATTATTCCTCAGAGAGCTTACACACCTACCCAGTTTTAGCAATCATCTTTATACACAATTCTAAGTCTTAAAATCTAACTTAATCTTTTTCTTAGTTCTACTCTTGATTGTAAAACTGTTTATTACTTGTCCCACGAGGCTGTGCTGCTGGTTTCTCAAATTTGAGCAACAAGGGAATGACATACACTAGTTAAAAAGATGTCATTGAATATATTTAGATATACATCATGCTGCCTACTCTAGAATTTCCAATAAGAATAAGTTTAGAGGTAGCAATCCGGTTTCAAGGTCATTTCAGAGAAGAGCAAGTGAACTATCTTAAAACTAAATGTTTATATCAAGTTCTTCATTCATTCACTGAAAAATATTTACTACACATATTTTCTTATAAATATCCTTCTAAGTGATGGTGATACATCAATGAACAGAACAGAATTAAATCTTTTTTCTTATAAGGTTTACATTACATTTGAGGAGATAGACAATAAATAATAAACAGAATAAATAATGAATAAATATGTAACATAAACATACTATATAATGTTAGAACATGATAACTTTTATAAAGAATAAATAAGCAGACTAAGGAGGATTGGAAGTATTATACTCTAGTGCTCAGATTTGGTTTCACTAAGAAGTTGAAATTTGAACAAAGGCTTACTTAAAGTAGATAAATGAAGAGTCTATCAGATAGGTTTTTTTTTTTTTTTTTTTTTTGCGGTATGCGGGCCTCTCACTGTTGTGGCCTCCCCCGTTGCGGGGCACAGGCTCCGGACGCGCAGGCTCCGGACGCGCAGGCTCAGCGGCCATGGCTCACGGGCCCAGCCGCTCCGCGGCATATGGGATCCTCCCAGACCGGGGCACGAAGCCGTATCCCCTGCATCGGCAGGCGGACTCTCAACCACTTGCGCCACCAGGGAGGCCCCAGATAGGTTTTTATTATAAAACAGAACCAGTAGTGTGTGTACGTGTGTGTGTATTCTCTTTGAGAAAGAGAGCGAGACTATGAGAAAAAGACAGAAAAAGATGTGTGTGTGTATTCGGTCCCCTTGTTCATGGATTTGTGTGTGTGTGTATAAATATACATATATTCATGGGTATATGTGTATACTAATCATAGGGGTATGTGTGTATGATCCTCATTATTTATAGATTCCATACTTTCAAATTTATCTACTGGCTAAAATTTAATTGTAACTCATAAATCGATATAAAACAATAATCATGACACTGTTGTGATCATTCACAGACATGCACAGAGCAGTGAAAAAGTTGAGTCACCTGACACACATGTTGCCAGCTGAAGTCAAACAGGGCAACGCTATGCCTTCTTGTTTTAACTCATACTGTAAGCAAGTCCACTTTTCATGGTCTAATCAGTACTATTTTTTTCTCATTTTTGTGCTTTTTGTTGGTGATTTCATTGTTTAAAATGGCCCCAAAACATAAAATTGAGGAAATATCGAGTTTTCTTTAGTGTATAAAGTCTGTTATGTACTTTATTGAGAAAATACATGTGTTAGATAATCTTCATTCAGGCATGAGTTATAATGCTGTTTTTTGTGAATTCAATGTTAACAAGTCAACAATGTACATTAAATAAAGTGCATTTAAACAGGAACACACATAAAATAAGTTTATGTGTTGATCAATTGATGAAGACATTGTGACTAGAACTTAACTCTCTATTTCCCCTAAGAGCAATGGTCCAGTATTCTCTAATTCAGTGTTCTTGGTGACTTTATAGATCATCATTCCCATGAATAACAAGGGCTGGATGGAGCTATAATATATATATATATATATATATATATATATATATATATAGTTTGTTAGTTTTTGTGGTTTTTTAAATTTTTTTCATGTTTTTTGTTTTTGCTATTCATGGTAGTGATGGTTTAGCTTTTTTGTTATTCATGGTAAATCCATCATAGTGATACATTTATTTCTTTTCTTTTCTTGTTTTTTTTGTTTTTTTTTTTTTTTTTTTTTTCCTGCAGTACGCGGCCTCTCACTGTTGTGGCCTCTCCTGTTGTGGAGCACAGGCTCCGGATGCTCAGGCTCAGCAGCCATGGCTCATGGGTCTAGCTGCTCTGCAGCATATGGGATCTTCCCAGACCGGGGCATGAACCCATGTCCCCTGCATTGGCAGGCAGACTCTCAACCACTGCGCCACCAGGGAAGCCTTTTTTTTTTTTTTTTTTGAGAGAGAGAGAGATTTATTGCAAGGAATTGGCTTACACACTGAGGCAAGAGCTGATGCTGCAGTCCACAGGCAGAATTCTCTCCTCTGGGAAAAATTTAGTTCTGCTCTTAAGGTCTTTTAACTGATTTGATCAGGCACACTCAGATTATCAAGGATAATCTCCTTTACTTAAAGCCAGCTGACTTTAGATGTTAAATACATCTACAAAATACCATCACAGAAACACTTAGATTAGTGTTTGATGGGATAACTGGGTACTATAGCCTAGCCAAGTTGACACATAAAACTCACTGTCATAACAAGTAAATCTGGATCTATTTTTGAGAGGAGTATTCCAGGTTGAGAAATAGTCAGTGAGCCATTTTAAGGACTCTGACTTTTACTATGAGAGAAAAAGGAACTTACTGTACAGTTTTTGAACAGAAGAGAAAGAGAGTTTAGTTTATATTTTAACAGGATCAGTTTGACTGTGGTATTGACAACAGACTGAAGGACAACAGGGCAGAAACAGGGAACACATTTAGGTAAGAGACTATCGAATTTGATCAGAGTGGTAGCAGCGACTGTGATAAGAAATGATCAGATTCTATATATTGTGTAGTTAGCATCAACAGCATCTGGAGAAGAGTAGTGAAAGGCAGTGGCCAAAAAATGACTCCATGAGTTTTTATATAAGTAACTAGAAGAATGGTGTTGCCTTTAACTAACATGGGAAGCTCTGAGTAAAGATGTCTTGGATTGAGGAAGGAATCAGAGTCGCAGCTATGAAATGTCTTATCAATAACTAAAATGGAGACTTTGAGAGGCAGTTGGATAAATGAGTCTAGAATTAAGGACCCTTAATTTGGTATAAATTTTGGAATCTTCAACATATATTTGGTGCTTTAATCCATGAAACTGGATTACATCACTAAGAAGGATTACGCAAAAAGAGAAGCCACCCATGGGCTAAGTCCTGGAATACCTCAATGTTGAGAGGTTGGAGAGAATGGGAAAAAGAAAAAAAAATTCGTAAGAAAGAGTGGACATTGATGTTAGAGAAAAACCAAGGACGTGGGGTTATTTGGAACCCAGGTAAAGAAAAAGTTACTTGGAAGGGAGAATGATCAAATGCTGCTGATAGTCAGTGAATCTTGCACAAACGATTGTTTACTGGATTAAAATATGTAGATGACCTAGTGAAAAACAGAGACTAAAACATGATTGGAATTTTTTTAAGAGATAGTGGGAAAAAGGGAAATATATACAGGGAGTGAAAACAACTCTATTAGTTTTGCTGCAACATGAAGATAATAAATTTATTTGGAAATATAAGGAGATTTGATTATCGGCTGAGGGAGATAACCTCCTCCCAACCAGACTCAAGTTACCATAACTGGATGCTGGTCTTTGAATATGTTCTATACTTCAACGAGAATTATTTTGCTCATATAGTTTTGCATAACTAGAGTTATCTCCATCTTTCAAAATATCCTTTCCTGACTAATTCCATCTTGTTAAATCCATCTTATTACTTAATCTTCTCAAAACTGTACTTTTGAATATAATTCCCCTTTTCTTTCATCTCAATTTTATATTACTTTAAATGTATACTTCTCTTAACATTCAGACATATTTTAATCTATAGGGTAACTTTTTGTTACTTTTCTTATTTCTGCTAGATTTAAAAACTACTCCAAGATAGGAAAATTTTTCTCCCTCATCATTGTATTCCTTATAGCACCTAGCATGATGGCTGTATACAGTATGTTTTGAGTACTTATTTGCAGAATGAATCAGTAAACATGGTAGTTCCTATTTTTTGAATGAATAACAATTCCTGGGGGAAAAGAAGACAAAAAAAATTGCATCAAAGTTTAGTATGCATTTTAACTAACTCTTATAAAGATAATATTAAAACACTGAGTTTAGAAAAAACAGCCATTGTTTTAGTTATTTTCGTTGTTCAATTAATTTGTTATATTTCACTGTCTATGAATATGTTCAATTTGGTTCTTTTTGACTTTTTTGCATTTGTACAGTCATATTTAACTCAGACCCCTATTCAATTTGTCATTACAAGAAGTAGCTTAAAGGCATAATGAACAACCTCATTTCCTGTAATTTTTAAAATAAGTTAAAACTATTAAACTAAAATCCACTGGTGTGGTTCATTAATAACCATGCTTCTTTTAATATTTTATTATGGCATCTTTGCAGATGATATAAAATGAATGTCCAAAACTTTTAATAATCCTTTTTCACATTACGTAAAATGTATGATGTCTATGAAAAAAAGCGTGAAAGACCTAAGAACACAAGACATAGCAATATAGATTATTTTGTTTGTTTAAAAACATAAAATTAGTCCAGTGAGACACTGTCAAAACATGTTTTATCATATATTATTATGTGAATCAAGTTTCTTTTGGTTTCTAGTAATAGAAATAGACTATGACTAGCTTAACCTAGAAGGGGCATTTATTAGAAGGAAACAGAAGCTGGAACTCCTGAGAGGAAGGAAGCATGAGCTTCATCATGTGTTGGAGGACTTTCTCAGGAGAATACAATAAAATATGATTTACCTCTAACAATGTCCCAAATTTCAAATTCTTAGGAGGAAGCAT
The DNA here is from genome assembly GCF_025265405.1 of Mesoplodon densirostris. Classification (NCBI taxonomy): domain Eukaryota; kingdom Metazoa; phylum Chordata; class Mammalia; order Artiodactyla; family Ziphiidae; genus Mesoplodon; species Mesoplodon densirostris. The sequence continues at coordinate 72,039,690 of NC_082662.1, forward strand.
CTCATTAGCTTAGCTTTCATCAATTAGCTATAGCAAATCTTGACCAGTTAAATTTTATCTTTATATGTCCAGAGTAGTTCACAGAAAATCAGAAATCATTGCTAGCTAAGGAGGCCATTCTCAGAGACAGTTAAAAATGTTATTTAAAGGTTATTTTTTATTGTAAAAATGGATTTACTATATATTGACTGATCTTACTTCCCCATTAATATTTTAATGAAATTCTTCTCATCTATCCAGTTTTCTTTTCATTCATTCAGTTATACACCAAACAATTTATGCATATAGTCTTTGCATCATGCACTTGGCTACACACTAAGGATAGAGGTCAGAGACAAACTTCTTACTTTCAAGGAGCTTTTCGTTGAGCAGGTGTGAAAATATGTACACAAATAATTATAGAATACTATATTAAAATTTGGGCAAATTGCTGGACATACACAAAGGAGGGAGTAAATTTCTTTGAGGGGTACTTTTAGGTACTTTTAACTATCAAAAAACATAAAATCTCTAATTTCTCCAATGCTGGATACCAAATAGCCTTAAGATACCAATCATTTTCAATCATTTTCAGATATTTGATAAAATCTGGGAGAGTGACCTGAAGTGAAAAGTTCGAAATCCCATTACTGTTCAGTAAGCTTCTCAGTCTCTGAAAAAAAAAATTTTTTTTTGATGGCAGTTCTTAGTTCTACAAAATGATAAATAGCAGAATATTACTGGAGTTTAAATATTTCTGTGAGAGCAATTCTTCACTCCCTGCTGTTTACAAGTAAAACACTGTCTACAAATAATACATTAAATTAGCTGTCTTCTTTATCATAAAGCCATGTTGAATACTTGTAACATTTATAAAAAGACACCAACTGATTGCAAGATGAGCGTTACCCTTGAGCAAATTATGAACACGTTTATTTCAGTCTTATGCGTTTGAAACTAATTTTCTGGTAATATGAAAAGTGTTCATAGAATTAATTTCCTGTCAGTTCAGCAGTATTCAAGTGAATATTTTATGATTTTGCATTAGCTGTATTTGTCTAGAGTTGTGACATGATCGAGTCATTCTCTGAGGGAAACACATTAATAATTAAACTCTGTCCAATGTGGAGTGCTAAAGATGACAGCATAATTGTACATTTCCAGAGACCGTTTCACAAAGCAGAGGAGAATTGTCCTGCCACCATTTAAATGTCAATTTAGAATTTCTTTCTGAACTAAAACAGAGCTTCAATAAAAAAGAGGGAGGGGGGAGTTGGTGTCACATTTGGAAAGTGTTCTCTTTACTTTCTATTTGAAAATGTGAGCTAAATGCAAATAGCCTCCTTCATTCTTTCCTTCTCGTGCTGAATAAACTGTCAGTTAGAAGTTCTTTCTTTTGACAATATAATATCATCAGTGGTCTTTGAACAAGGACTGTTTAAATGATAAATACTACTAACATAGATTATCTCTGTCGGAAATAGTGCAGCTGACTTGAGAAACTTTGATTGGATTTAGCTCTTATATTTGAGTCTTTTTTAACTTAGGTAACTGCAGCAATAATTTAAGATTTTAATCTACTTCCAAGTCAAATAGTTGTGTATAGATCACTTTATGTGTCTTTATTTATGTTTCCTATTCTGATCCTTAAATTTATTGGATTTTTAGAAGTGAGATTTTTTTAAAAATTTCTGAGGCATATATATTATACACATTAGAACTCACATTTGTGTTACCTTCCTAGACAAATTGTGGTTAAAAATTGTGACTGGAGAAAACTTAAAACTGAATTCAACAGAAACCGTGACAAGAAGCATGGAAATGCTCCCCAAATAATCTGAGTGGAAGTTTGCTTTTGAACAGAGAGCCTAGAAGCTAACCCCTCAATGAACTTCAGTATATTTCAGATAGAGACCTTCCTTAACAATAATAGATATTTTCTCATTATTTAATATTGACTGAACAATTACATAGTCTGAAAAATCCTACTTCTTGTAGTTTATCCTAAAGAAATAATACCAGATGATTAACCACAATGCAGTGCCTAGCAGCACTGTTTATAAAAAGAAAAACAAAAGGAAATTAATTTAGTTTAATGGCTAAAAATAGATTCATTAAATAAATTATGATGTATTTATATCATTAAATATTCTAATGCTGCAAATAAAAACCTTCAATGACTAGGAAACTGTTTTTTCATCATTTTTTCCTATTAATTTATTCATTTCACAAATATTCATTTAGTTCTTATTAAGTGTCAGGCAGCGTTCTTAATGTTGGAGATAAGGCAGTGATGAGAATAATATCCCTAGTTTCATGGAGCTAGCATTCTAGAAGGGAGAGTTTGTCAATAACCACAGGATGTAATGCACCACAATGTGTGAAGCTGTGAAGAAGAATCAGGTAAATTAAGAACTGGATTGGAGGATGGGGTTATTCATTTGGGTGGCCAATGAAGACCTCTGAGAGCTGAAAATAACAAGTTAGACAATAAGGCATTTGGAGGCCGAGCACGCTAGGATAAATGACTAGGGAATTTAACGCCTCAGGTGAAGGTCACCTTGGTGTGACTGAGAAGCCACAAGGAAGCCAGCATGACTACAGTGGGTGAGGAAAGAAGCAGCAATGAAGTCAGAGAGCAGCCACCAGCATTTAGTGCCTGTAGGCCAGGGGAAGGGCTTGGGCCTTCTGAATCAGATGGGAGGTCACCGGAGGTTCTGAGCAGAGGACTGGAATGATCTCTCTTAAAAATAGTACTTGAATGATACATTAAGTGGAAAATAAGCACATAAAAAAGAAATATGTATTACACAACTTATAATGTATAATGAAGTAAGTGTTGATTTTTATTTTGTAATATCTGTTTTCCCCTGTGAATTCTAAGCTCCAAGGGGGCAGAAACATATGCCTATTTTTCTTCACTATGTAACCAGCATTTAGCTTGTCACCTGGTTTATATTAGGCACATAGTAAAATTTGGTGGATGAATGAAAGGATAAATGAGTAAATGAACAAATATTTTAGAATATTTTAAAAGGTTATATGTAAATAAAACACTTGTTTTCCTTTAATCATCTGGTTGTAACATTACTAGTTCTTTTTGCTCTCTTGAACCAGTGCACTGGAGTTCCACAAGGTTTATTCCTGGGCGTATCCAGGAAATATATTTATTATTAATTTATTTATAATGTTTTTGAAAAAAAAATTAAGAGTTTGTCTATGAGATACATAGTAGAGTGTGGTATATGAAAAGAATTATATTCTATATTTTCAAAATTTTCTATAAAAACTATATCATTCTTATATTGACAAAATAGGAATAAACCATAAAAAAACTTTAAAGATAACAGGCAAATTAATAAGGTTGAAATTTTAAATTCACTTTAGTGATAGAATATTTTAAAAAACCTTTCTAAAAGTTTACTTTTTTTAGAATTTAGAGATTGGATTGACATTTCTTCTTTGCAGTAGAGAGCATAAAATGAAGCTTGTGAAACAGGTGAACCATGGAAACAAAAATCCAAGGGACACATCTATATTTCTTTTTAAACAAAGCAGCTCCAAGTACTGTAAAAATCACAATTAATGATACTTCAATCTCTCAGAATATTGAACTGTTAGGAATTGTGATTGTTATTTTTATTTTGCTTTTTCAGCACCAACATCTAGAAGAAAGAGGCAAATGACAAAAATACCTCTGGGCAATTTTTGGAATTCAGAAAAATATCTTCCAGACTATATTATGCTGTCAAAACACATTCTTACTTTTCTCCACTTCCTACATCTCCATTTGTACAACTGTGCAGTGATCACCAATGTTTAAAAAAACCTAGAGGTCCTAGATTTCATTAAGATCATTGGACTTAATTAATTTAGGAGGAAATGTGAAACACTGAATTATAGAGTTATCTTCTCATATTTTGAAAATTAAACTACATTTTCCAAAAGATTCAATTAGTGAGTATGTACTCAATTTTGAAAGCTGCCATTACAATTTTTCTGTAGTCTATGAGTTTCCCTTTCAATATAAGAAATATGTAGTAATCACAAAGTTACCTATCATACTTGGAGAACTAATTATCTGATTATTTAATAAAATGATTTGTCTGAAAAGGAACATATATGGCAACCATAAGTTAACAATCCTCAGAGTATTCATATAAAATAAAATCTTTAACAGTAGACTAACACTAAATATTTATTTGATTATTTATAAGATTCCTCAGGAATTCGAAGACTTATTTTGAAAATTTATCATGATAGAACCATATTTAAGGAAGCCCTAATAAATGCAAACAGAGAACAGACACAAGTATCTACTAGAATATCTAACAGGCAATATTTTATTAACTTACCATCAAGTTATTGCATGTGCTTGATAACACTGTAAAAATTAGGATTTCTCTGAATAGAATAATGTACTCTATATATCACCCCAAGTCCAAATTAATGAAGTTTTGCTCTGTGTTAACTCTATATTATGTTTAGAGTAGTCTACCTAGGATCATAGCTCTGAAAAACAGATTTTTGGGAGAGAGTTTTAGAAAACCAATCAATAGATATCATTGACTTTTGAATCTCTCAGCTAGTTTTTTTACATTAAAATTATCTTTGTAGGTCATGAAAGTGATCATTTGTATTGTAATGCTAGTGATGCATTACTAAAGTGTTTTGTCACTTTCTTTTTCCTTTTTTACTTTTTTCTTTCTTTTCTTTTCATTGAAGTGTCAACTTTCTTTTAGGAACAGTATAAGAACATTCTGGAACAAGAATTACCATAGCCATAGTGAGGAGTCAAATACTGGTCAATTTAGAAAACTACTATCAGTATCTTTCTCAATCTTTTTATTTCCTATGTATTACTTGAATATCTTTCATTTCAGGGCTATTCTAGATACTCTCTTTGCTGATTCTTTGCACTCCTGCCACAACCTAATCTTGGCAGATCATTTTAATATATATATATATATTTAATTTAAAAAAGCATGCTAACATGTTTTTTAAAAATCACAGTAATATTCTTAAAAATTAACACTGCTTAAAAATACCTCTCTCTACTCCCTATTCTACCCAAACTCCAGGTGAACTTCCCAGAGCTAAACAATGTTACTAGTCTCATATATTCCTATAGAAATTTTCATATGCATACATATCTATGGTAAATTTATCTCTATACATCTTCTTTTTCTAGATTAATAGGAGTATTGTATGTATTGTTCTGTACCTCCTTTTTTTCACTTATCAATAAAGCTTGGTTATTTTTTCACACCAGTGCATATGAATCAACCTTATTTATCTATTTATTTTTAACCAATGGCATATTATCTCATTGTATGGATAAAACTGAGTTTATTTAACCAATCATTTATGTATGGAACTGTGGGATATTTCCAGTCATTCCTATTGAAAATACTGCTGTAATAAATATTGTATAAAATGTTATGTGAACATTTCCGGTATTAAGTCTTCCTATCCAAGAACAAAATGTTTCTTCACTTATGCAAGCCTGCCTCTCCTTCCCCTCTCCTGAGTGTTTCTCAGGAAAAAGTTGAAGTGTTCTTTATACATATCTCCATATATGGAGTGTTCTATGACCACTCTATCTACAAGTTGATCTTTGCTACTAAAACAAGTCCCCATACACTTTGGTTTGTATCCAGCTCTACCTGTTACTAGGTCATCAGCTTCAGAGAAGTTACTTGACATCTCTGTGCCATAGTTTTGTTATCTGTAAAACAGGGATAATGATAGTACCTACTTCATGGGCTTGCATACAATAGAAGAAGGAGTGATTAGAAGTGCCAGGCACAATAGTAAGCACTTAACCAACATAAGTTATCAGTATTATAACTATTCCTACTATTATTATTCTATGTGAACCTACTTGATGTTAAGGAATACTGGTTTATTTGTATTTTATTTAGAAGTCTTAAAGAAGGATAAATATTAAAAGTTTTAAAATTTCTTCTCAAAATCTATTGAAATAAACTTATAATTATTTTGCTTTACCTTCTTAGGTATTCATGATTTAATTGGTCGGCAGTTATTTTTTTCTTTATTTTTAAAATTACCTTACCCAAGTTTGCATTAATGTCATGCCTTCTTTACAAAACAGGTGTGGTGGGTTTCTTTTTTTTTACCTGTGGTCTAGCAAACATTTTAAAGCATTAGATATACATGTCAATGGGTACTTGTTAACATTCCTCTGGATTCTTTTGGGACTTGTTCTTTATGGCTGGTATCTTTGTGATGTTTTCGCACTTTTTTTTTTCTTCCTATCACGGGTCAGTTTCTACTGCTTTGGTAAACAATTATGGAAATTTGTATTTTCTTAGACAAATATTTGTTTCTTACAGTTTATGAAGTAAATTTTATTTACAGAGGGTTGAGTTAAACTGTTATTCTTTTAATATTCTTTTTCTGACTTTTCATCCCCTTTCTTACTAATTTTCTATATTTATATATGTTTCTTTTCTTCTTCTTTCAGAGCATTTTCTCAACAAATGTGCTGAATTCTCCGCAATTTTGTTTTCCTCTTTGAGGAAAGCAGAAATCTGCAAGTCTCTCAGTGAACTCTCCCTACCACTGCCTGCACTACCCCTTGCAACTAGAAGATATTTCTGTGCTGATCTGAAATTTCGTGACTCATGCCAAGGACACTGATGATCCAGACAAGGTATTCAGTCACCCCTTTTGTATCTCTAATTTCAAAATACCACACTTACTTAAGACTGGTAGAGTCTATTTTTTCTACCTGAGCCAGTCCTTGGTTTGGTCTTTTATAGTATTTGACAATTGTTTCTTGTAGATAGAGGTTTACGGTTGTGACTAGCTCCTGATTTAATTGTTGGTGATGAATTTTTAACATTTTTCTTGTTAATTTTCTTATTGCTATTTTTATTTGGCATTAAAGAAGGAAGTGAAACAGAATGCCTTTATTGCATCATATTCAACTGTAAGTCTTAATTTTTAGTTCTTAAATTTAATTTCATCAGTTTAATCCATTTCTTTAAGGAAACTTTCTAAAATCTCACTAGGTTAGGAAAGGTATTCTTTAAATGCTTATCATATTTCCCCATACCTTCATTTTTATATCTCATTTCTTATAATTTTTTGTTTGCTTGCCTTTGTCCCAAAGTGGGTAAACTGAGAGATCAGGGACACTGTCTGTCTTCACAATTATATCCCTAAAACCTAGCATATAGTAGGCTCTTAATAAATATTTACTGAATGACTTCTTTCTCCCATGGTTTTTGTTATTTCTGTTGTTGTTTAGTAAATTAATTTTAGTATAATGGGCAATATTTGATTTCACTCTTTGATAATAAAACATTGTCAGTTGTTAATCAATGAAAGTTTAGATATTAGAGCAGTCCATTAAGTGTAGGAAGATGTCATGGGATTTTGGATGATCACGGCAGCCACCTCACTCCAATCACCAGTATCCCAAAACACCATCATGTATCATATCACTGCTATAGATATTCTTCCTTTGGATCATCAACACTTTCATCTTCAATAATCACACACACACACAAACACATTAGGTGAATGAGTCCTTCTTTTGCAGTTATAATATTCTGAATTCAGCTTGTAGAAGCTGGCTGACCATTATTCAACACAGCATTGCCACTAACTGGCTCTATGAACTTAGGCAACTTATTTAATGTCTCTAAATCTTAGATTGTTCATTTATAATACAGTCATAGTAGTATTCCTACTTTGTGGGATTGTGTGAATTACATGTAAAATGCTAAATGCAATATCCAGCAGATTATAAATGTAGAATAAATGTTTTTATCAGCAATTGTTTATTTAAAGAATAGCAAACTGAGAGAAAGCTTCTTGAAAAGGGATTACATCACAGATAATCATGACTAGGTTTAGGGGAGAAAAGGTGATTTGATCAGAAAAGTGAAGGAACTTGTACACCTCTTTCTTGATTTTGCCAAGGGCGCACCCTGTTAGACCAAAGTAAATAGGACAAAAGCAGTGGCCTCCAGCAATCTTGGGTTCTCATTCCTTTCTCACACTTCTAAAGTTCTAGTGTTTTTTAAACAATCATAGCTTTAACCTTCTTTAATATTGCATTAAAACCATTTACTATGTCATGATTTTTTAATGAAAACTTCAAAATGTGCAGAAGGGAAATATATGGCTATAGAAGGTTAAATCATAAGAAAAGGTGTTGCAGGACATCAAATGGTGTCTGCAGCAGCCAGGCAAATTCCTTTGTCTCTGGCTTCTCAGAGCTATCCCTTAGGCTAGTTTCAACTCTACTCTTATGAATTCCATGCTTTCTTTCAAACAACTACCACTGAATCACTCAGCGGCTGAATATCCAGATTTTGTGTTTTCCATCTTCAGCCTGTAATCTGTATGAAATCCTATAGGCTACAGAGTTAGGTGATCTTCCTATCAGAAAAAAAAAAGGAGAATAAAACGTAAGCTTTTTAATTGGTCCATATCATCATTTTTATCTCTGTAGCTTAAAACAAACAAACAAGATAGAAGCAGAGATCGACTCTATAGGTTAAACCAAAAACTTAAAATTGATTTATCCAGTAATTTCCCCACTGCCCAAGTGATCACGTCAATGTTTCAGCAGTATATTGTGGCACTGCAAGCACTGCCCCATAACACTGTGTTAGTTGGGGAAGTTTTTAAAATATCTTTCTTTCCTAGTAACAAATGAAAAGGAAAACTTTTAATGTGAAACACCTACTTTAGTAAGGGATTGAATGCAATGTCTCTCATTTTATAGGCATCTACCATAGTACAAATTGAAAGTAGAGGGCTTCCCTGGTGGCTCAGTGGTTGAGAGTCCGCCTGCCGATGCAAGGGACATGGGTTCATCCTCCGGTCCGGGAAGATCCCACATGCTGCAGAGTGGCTGGGCCCGTGCACCATGGATGCTGAGCCTGCATGTCCGGAGCCTGTGCTCCACAATGGAAGAGGCCACAACAGTGAGAGGCCCGCATACCGCAAAAAAAAAAAAAAAAAAAAAATTGAAAGTAGAAAGATTTAGCAATGTGATAACTAGACTACTAAGCATGAATAAAGAGCAAGATTCCAGGGTTGGATGGAGCAGAGAATTGAGAATGAAGAGAGAAAAGTTAGAGACACAGAAAGACAGGTTAACAAATGACAGTAAGCTGCAGCTGGAAGATGATATTGTCCAGTAAAGAAGTCCTTTAGGTGGAGTGGCTGAAGAGCATTTTCAAATATGTGTCCAATATTCACTTCTAAGCTAGTACACTATTTTCAGCTAAACCTTCTCATGCTTCAAAACTCAGCAAACCTGTTATATCACATGCCCAATGAATGTCCTTGGGAGAGGTGGGGAGGTGGATAGGGAGAACTAGAATATGGTTTTAAATCCTCTCGGTCAGTGGTGAAAAAAAAGAGATAATAATAATAGGAAATGAGATGCTGGTGAAATATAGAGTTCACTGGAGCAAAAACTTAAGAAACTGAAATTACAAAAATAAGTAGAAAGGGAGATCATTGGATATCCCATAGAATATTGGCTAGGGAAATTCTTTAAAATTGAAAAATAAGATATCTCATCAAACATCTGGTATATAACAGTTTAGTGTTTCCCTCCTTTAAAATAAGAAATTAACTATACAGTGAGACAGTTAAAAAATTCTGTTAATGAAAAGAGAACGTTCCTCTCTCTCTCTTCCTTCTTTCCCTCTCTTCTTATCTCATTTAATTCCCACATATTTGCCATGTACCAGAATCAACACTTAGAGTAACTCTAATTGCAAAGGATCTTATAAGTGTACTAAAGCATCAAGTAAATCTTTAGCAAGGATATAGTTGATGATTGATGAAAGAAATGGACTAAAGTAGATTTAGGAAGTAAAAGTGTAGGGAAAGAGGTGATCTGTATACTTTCTGATCTGCAGATATTTATCAAAATTCCTCTCTCCTCCAAACACAGTAATCTGTCTAAATGACTCATTTTCTCCTATAGTTCTGTTTGCCCAGTGAATAAACCTGAAAATATACATATTTGAAAAGAAAAACATGACATTAATTAGACACTATAGATTTGGAGAAAACACAAATGTTTTAATGGTAGTGGCAAATTCTAGTAGTTATTCTACACCACAATTTATTTATCCTTTTCCTTTGGGTAAATGTTGGATTTGTTTCCAGTTTAGGGTTATAAATAATTTTCCTGTAAACATCTGTGTATATAACTTTTGGTGAACATATATACTAATATATTTTGTAAATATAACTTGAAGTATGACTGGTGGGTCATAGGTTAGGCACATATATAACTTCAGAAAGTAATACCAAACAGTTTTCCAAGCCCATTTACCATCCCATCAATAATGTATGAGAGTTCTAGTTACTCTACTTCCTCTGCAATAGGTGGCATTGACAGCCTTTTTTAATTTTGTCTAGTATGATGAAAGGTAATGGTATATCATTATGGTTTTACATCATATTTCCTCATTAAGTAATGATGTCAGGCCCTTTTCATGTCACTATAGGGTATATGAATATCCTCTTTTGAGAAGTGACTGCTCATGCATTCTACCAAATTTTTTGTTGGGTCATTTGTCTTTTTCTTATTGATTATAATTCTTTTTTTTTTTTTTTTTTTTTTTTTTGTGGTACGTGGGCCTCTCACTGTTGTGGCCTCTCCCGTTGTGGAGCACAGGCTCCAGACTCGCAGGCTCAGCTGCCATGCCTCACGGGCCCAGCTGCTCCACAGCATGTGGGATCTTCCCGGACCGGGGCACAAACCCGTGTCCCCTGCATCGGCAGGCAGACTCTCAACCACTGCACCACCAGGGAAGCCTGATTATAATTGTTTATATAAGTTATTTTTCAGTTATAGGTATTACAAAAATCTTCTTTTAGACTGTGACTTGTTTATTTCCTAATGATGTATATTTGGTAAACAGCGATCATAATTTTAATTAAATCCAAGTTATTGTTTTTAATAATCAATGCTTTTCTCTGTCCATTTATGAAATATTTGCTTACTCTAAAGTAACAAAGACATTATCCTTTTCCTTTGAGAAGGTTTATTGTTTTGTTTTTGTTTTTTTTCTCACATTTAGTCCTATAATCAACATGCAAGTGAATAAACATTGTGGTTTACTCATACAATGGAATACTATACAGTAATAAAAAATTACTTAGATATTACAAGAACACAGATGAATCTCATAGATTTCATGTTGAGCAAAGGAGCCCAGAAATGAAGAGAATATACTGTTTGGTTTCATTCATTTCAAGAATGGGCAAAGCTGATCTATAATTAAAGAAATCAAAATAGTGGCTATTGAGTAGAAAGAGATACAAAGAAACTTTCTGGAATGAGGGAAATGTTCTATATTTTCAGCTGGGAGTAGGTGCACACACATGTAAATATTTGTTAGGCGATGCACTTAAGATTTATATACTTTATATGTAAATTACACTTCAATTAAAAAAATAAGTGCCTCAATTAAAATATGCAGGTGCTTTCTTAGATTAGCTGATTTATTTCTCAGAATCTTCCTTCAAGTTAAGCATTTTTATGACCATTTTTGCACCTAAGGCTCAAGGATATTAAAGGGTTTGCTTAACACCACAGCACTAATAAACATGGACACCTTCCTTAGTTTGATTATAGTCTGACTTTTCAAAACATTTTGCAAAAAGAGACCATAAAAAGAAATTAAATAGATTTGCAAGTATATCTTTCAGTGTAGCTTTTGATAACTCATAATTGATTCTTTTCAGGATGAATGTTTTTACATCTTAAATATCATCCATTTAATTTGTCATTAGAGCTAGCATTTTAATTAGTGATTATTTTTTAAAGATTAATATTTATTTAAGAAATAATCACATGTTTCCAAGTTGTGACACACTATCAAGACCTCCTCACAAGAGTGGAGAAACTTGGAAAAAGGCTGTGTTATTGGTGATAGCTTCAGTTTTATGTTCTTTAATTAAAAATAAAATCAGGAGCCTGGAGACATGGTGTATTAGCTTGCAAAGGCTGTGGTAACAAAGTATTTACAAATTGAGTGGCTTTATGCAATAGAAATTTGTCTCTCAGTTCAGGAGGTTAGAAGTCCAGAATCAAACTGTTGCAGGGTTGTTTCCTCCTGAAGACTGTGAGAGAAAAATTTGTTCTAAGCCTCTTTCTTTGGCTTGTAGATGGCCATCTTTATGATCACATCGTGTTTTCCCTGTACACATATCTGTGTCCAAACTTCTGTCTTTGAGAAGGACATCAGTCATGTTGGATTAGATGCCTAACCCTACTCCAGTATGACCTCATTTTAACTTAACCAATTACATTTTCAACAATACTATTTTCAAAGAAGATTACATCCTGAGGTATTAAGGGTTAGGACTTCAACATAGGAATTTGGAGAGGGGCAAAATTCAACCCCACATGACTGCAGTGTCATAAAATCCAATTCAGAGAAACCATGGTGCATTTTGAAGAGATTTTATCAATATATTAATGTAATATTAACCATTTTTTATGAAAAAGTGCTTATATATATTTCAAAAATTTTCCAAAGATGCATCTTAAGATATACAAAAGAGTAATTTATCAGGCTTCTAATTATGAATCATTATCTATATAGATCAAATGTCCTTGTCTTGCATTTTTCAAATAGCTACACTGAAATTAGTTTATTCTGACCTTTGATTAAAATGATATATGGAAACAATTAAAAATGCAAATAACTCACATATGAAATTAAGCAGAGATACCTAATAATATCCTAAAATTTGATTTTGACATAGAAGTACATAAAATTTATATTCCCTTTATATCCCATTCTCATATTTTATTACAATGAAAGTTCTTGCTCAATGCTTTTAATATTTACTGTGAATTAGATCTCAAGACTTTAAACTTGTCCATAATCATAGACACATTATAGTGTTTTATATAGTGAGAACTACATAATAAATTTCTCACTTTACCTCCTCATAGCTTATCTATTTAAGAACAAAAACACCACCACATATAGTACTATAGTAGTTATGTTATTATTAATTTGTATAAAGTATTAAATGAATAACTAGAAATAATTCAATTCACTTATGAATGCAAACAGAAAGGCTGTATTTGGTCAAATCAATGTTAAAACAAATAATTTTTAGATAGTTTTTTTAATCTATGATCTCACAAAATATAACATTTTACATTTTTTTTAATTCAGGTTCTTCTCACATTCATGTGTGTCAAACAACTAAAATGTATGCACAGTATAGTCAACATTTACCAAAAATCTGTATTTTCTTATTGCAAAAATTTGGAATGGCCTGCCAGAATTTTTTAGGGCCATTTTCCATTGTCTTTATGTATGGTACCTCACTTTTTTTTTTTCCTGTGAGACACATATCAATGATTGTACTTACCTCAGTTATTTTGAAGTGAAAGGAACCAACAGAATAAAACCATGTAACAGCCAAATATAAATGCAGACTAGTAATAAATGGTTGAATTAATATAACGAAGTAAAAGTGTTAAAACAGGTTGCTATGCTGATCAACCCAAATGTCCTTCCTTGTAGTATAGCCCTCCTCCACCACCCACATATTCACTCATTTTCCGTTTTTGATTGCCTAGGTGATTGTTCCCAATGATATTGACCTTAGGATTTTGTGGAAGGCCATTTGTTACAGGTTGAATTTTTACTGCCCAAAATTCATTTGTTGAAGTTCGAAACTTCAGTATCTTAGAATGTGACACTATTGGAAGTTAGGGCTTTCACAGAGATAATTAATGTAAAATAAGGTCATATGTGTAGGGGCCTATTCCAATATACTTAGCATTCATATTAGAGGAGATTAGGACACAGATAACACACTGACCAAAGGATTACTTTGTAAGGACAGAGAAAAGGTGGCCATCTTCAAGTCAAGGAGAGAGGATTTTGGAAGAAACCAGACCTACTGACATCTTGATATTGAACTTCTAGCTTACCAAACTGTGAGAAAATTAATTTCTGTTGTTTAAGCCATACAGTCTGTGGTATTTTGTTATGGCAGCCCTGGCAAACTAATACATTATTTTTTTTTCTTTTTAGCAGAAGCTGCTCATGGATTTTTGTTAGAAAAGTCATTAGTAAAACCATCCTCTGTTTTTCTGACAGCACATGCTTCATGATCACTGTTAAATTATAACTGAACTTTAACAGCCCTGTCCCTTACAATTCTCCACACAATAACTGGATGTATGTAGCTCTTTTCTTCCTGTAGACTTATAGCTCCTTCAAGGGAACTCACATCATTTTACTGATGGGGAAACAGAGTGGATAGATAATTTCCCCACTCATAGAGCATGTGACACACACATATATGATTAAGACAAATAAATTAATCCTATTCAGAATTGTTCCTCAATAACACTAGCTTTTATTTAATCTTAGAAATTCATGTTTAGAGAGCTTAAATAATTTACAAGAGTGAGATAATTAGTGAAGATTCCAAACTAGGTTTACAGATTCCAAAGCCAGTTTCCTATATACTGCTCTAATTCACACTGACTAATGCTCAGACATGACCATTTTTGTTTTCAGGTCATTACTACCTCCACAGCAGAAGCCAGTATAAATTCTACCTTATAAATCTTCAGAGGAATCCTCAGTAAATATTTGTTGATGCTTTGGGTACTCTATATGCTCTTCTATTTCCTTACTTCTCGGTTCTAAACATCTAAAAGAGATGTCAACACAAGGTAAAACTGTATTTAAAACAAATGTCTGAAAACAGTCCACATCAAGCCTTCTTCATAAAGGATTAGGAATAAGTAACATACCTAGAAGAGGACCAAAATATTGAAAGAATTCTAAGGTTCCAATTGACAACAAACAAACAAGAGATTGGCACATGTAAATAAGAGCAAAATGTGTTGCTTTTTTAAATTTTAGGAAATTTTAAATTGTTGATATCAAAGGAAATCATCAGTCTCAGATAGACATTATTCATTTGAGGTCATTAAAGGCCAATGCTAGAGCACTTTAAATTGCACACGTCATTCAGAATTGGGAGAAACATAAGTACTTGGGTTAAGTGAGGCTTTTCTGATGACTACAAAATACATCAGAACATATTGTTTTAAACAAAAGCCAAACAGAAATTAAAGCATCTGGCTTGTAAGAGTTTACCTTCCTATAATGTAGAATTACTTTATAGACCTGATTGCTTCCTCCCTTAATAATATGTCTGGATCGGAATGCTGTTTTATTTATTGGTTCTCTAGTATTTAATGATATTTTGGTTAAGCTAGTATTTTATAAAAAAGGTACAATATTTATCCAAGCATCCAATCTGTGTTTAAATCTATGGAATAAAAGGACTTCTTGTAAATACTCAATTTGATTTATGGGGCACTTCAAGTAAAACTCTTCTGATAAATATGGTGGGGATAACTTAGATGGGGGCAACAATGGAATGAGAACGTCATTCCTGATCTTTGTTTTTGTACTCATCTAATTTAGTGTAGGCTTTCACATCTTGACTCCCCACTCTATAAAATAAAGTGGAGGGGAGTGAAGTCATCTAGCTATAAACTAGAGAGGGAGGGAGAATAGTTTCCCATGACCCAATGTGAGCAGAACCTTTAATAGTAGCAATATTACTAAGTAGAATATTCTAATTCTACTTAAGTCTAATTCTACTAAGTAGAAATAGTTACTAACAATTGTATAGAATTTTATCACTTAAAAAATTACTTCAAAATATTACTAATTTCACTTCTACAAATGTATTACAGAATACATATATTTATTCTCATATTGTAGTTACAAAGATGTGATTTATCTTAAATATGTTATTTATACAAGGTTACTTGGTAAGTGGCAGAGCCCGGGATGGAATTTACTCACCATGCTGGTCATACCCAAGAAGTATGGATAGGATGAGAGTCTGTTCATAATAAGATATCAAATCTTTTTCTGGCTGTTACATTGATTACTGACACCTGGGCAACAACACCCTTTCTCCATTACAAAGTTGGATGGGCTGGAAATAAGGAGAGAAAACCGGAAGAACATACTTCTTTGTAAACAGAAAGCTACATTTTTTCATTTTCATTTCTTATCATCATTTGTTTTTTCTGTTTTAAACTGTGTAATGGTTAGAGTAAAAATATAAAGAAAAATTGAAGCTAATAACATCTAAAAATTGAATGTTTAAATATAAAAATTTTCTCTCATCAGGAGCAAATTAACATAAAATTATTTTGTAATATTTTACATAACTAAAAAGGTAAAAGTGAAGTGGAATTTGATCATTGAACAAACAGATATCTAGGGATGATAGAATTTGTCCTTTTTTCTTTAGCAGCTTCTTTGGTTATGTTGAATTAGTTAGTTGTTACACAAATTCTCTTTATATTAGATTTTTATGTGGTATGCAGACTGATCATAAGCATGCATAATATGTGATCCAGATTTTCAACTTTAATGACCTCACAATTGGAACCACCAGGATTCTTAATATGACTATGGTGAGCCTGCATTGACTTTGCTAGACATTTTCATAGACTCAAAGAACTACACTCTGAAATTCAAACAAACAACATATTTCTATTTTAAATACTTTAAATTTTAAATACTTTAACCAATTTTAAATACTTTAACCAATCGTTTATGCACTAAAGAGAATGGAATGCAATCCAATGACAAGTTGGCTTCTTTGGAAATTCTTATTTGTATACCATATGCTTTCAAACAGTAAAATATTTACTATTTAATAAAATAATCCCAAACTGAAACCCATGTATTGCAGATGGAGTTGTTTCTTTATTTAGAATGGTTTACTAAATTTTAATTGAGTGGAAGATAATTCAGGAAGAAGTCAAACGTCTCCCAGTAAGACCACTTTTCTCCTGCATGTTGAAGGTAATTTTATCGCACTCCATTAATGGAAAGATCTAAGCAAGATTAAGAGACCTCTCCAGGTCCCTCCCACAGCCCAGCACGCACTGACGTACTTTAAAGAAACTGTTTGCATTGGAATTCTCCCATGCATTAGCACTTAAATCTTTAAACTATCTTTGAAGCCCATCTGCGGCAGAACTTCATTTTTATTTTTAAGATATTAACCTTTGTCGGCACTTCATTTTCTTTATTTTTTTAAATTAATTTATTTATTTTTGGCTGTGCTGGATCTTCATTGCTGCACACGGGCTTTCTCTAGTTGTGGTGAGCGGGGGTTACTCTTCATTGCAGTGTGCTGGTTTCTCATTACGTGGCTTCTGTTGTTGCAGAGCATAGGGCTCTAGGCACACGGGCTTCAGTAGTTGTGGCACATGAGCTCAGGAGTTGAGGCTCGTGGGCTTAGCTGCTCCACGGCACATGGGATCTTCCTGGACCAGGGCTCGAACCTGTGTCCCCTGCATTGGCAGGTGGATCCTTAACCACTGTTCCACCAGGGAAATCCTGCAGCTTCATTTTTAATGAAAATGGAAAGGAGCAGTCAGAACTGTCTCTGATATAGTAGGTCTTTTTCTATAATTCTTATTTGTTGTACCTCAGAGGAGATTTCTGGATCAGAATTATTTTCATTCATAAGACAATGAATCCACTGCAGCACTATTTACAATAACCAGGTCATGGAAACAACCTAAATGCCCATCGACAGATGAATGGATAAAGAAGATGTGGTACATATATAGAAAAGAATATTACTCAGCCATAAAAAGGAACAAAATTGGGTCATTTGTAGAGATGAAGATGGACCTAGAGACTGTCATACAGAGTGAAGTAAGTCAGAAAGAGAAAAACAAATATCATATATTAACTCATATATGTGGAATCTAGAAATATGGTACAGATGAACCAGTTTTCAAGGCAGAAATGGATACACAAATGTAGAGAACAAACGTGTAGATACCAAGTGGTGAAAACAGGGGTGGTGGTGGTGGTGGTGGTGGTGTTGGGATAAATTGGGGGATTGGGATTGACATATATACACTAATGTGTATAAAATGGATAACTAATAAACACCTGTTGTATTAAAAAAAGAAGTGATGGTGATTTTAGGGAAATTATTTTGTCTCCATTTTTTCATGTATGAAATTAAAACTAGGATTATTTAGATGATCTCATTAGATGGATGATGTTTACAGACAAATATCTGATACTTTTTCATCCTAATAAATAAGGACCAAACAAAACAAAACAAAAAAAGACCATGAATCCATCGTAACCAACTTGTAATAATAAAAATCATAGGAAATGGAACTATATCATCCCATAAATAGGTCATTTTCCATCACTTTAGAGTTGTATTCTACAATAGAGAACATGTTAGTTTGTTGCTCATTCAAAAATTGATATTGGCGTCTTTACATATAGTGTCCAACAATATTTTCATATTCAAATGCACTTGAGTTGTATTTTTGAAAGAGACTATTAATGATGTAAAACATAAAAAGGAATAAAATATTTGAAATTTCCCAATGCATAAAAAAGTTGAAAAGACAACCCTCAGAATGGGAGAAAATATTTTCAAATGAAGCAACTGACAAAGGATTAACCTCCAAAATATACAAGCAGCTCATGCAGCTCAATATCAAAGAAACAAGTAACCAAATCCAAAAATGGGCAGAAGACTTAAATAGACATTTTTCCAATGAAGATATACAGATTGCCAACAAACACATGAAAAGATGCTCAACATCACTAATTATTAGAGAAACGCAAATCAAAACTACAAACAGGTATCACATCACACCATTCAGAATGGCCATCATCAAAAAAGTTACAAACAATAAATGCTGGGAGGCTTCCCTGGTGGCGCAGTGGTTGAGAGTCCGCCTGCCAATGCAGGGGACGCAGGTTCGTGCCCTGGTCCGGGAGGATCCCACGTGCCGCAGAGTGTCTGGGCCCGTGAGACATGGCCACTGAGCCTGCACGTCCAGAGCCTGTGCTCTGCAACGGGAGAGGCCGCGATAGTGAGAGGCCCACGCACCGCGATGAGGAGTGGCCCCCACTTGCCGCAACTAGAGAAAGCCCTCGCACAGAAACGAGGAGCCAACACAGCCATAAATAAATAAATAAATAAATAAATAAGTTATAAATAGATAAATAAATAAATAAATAAATGCTGGGGAAGGTGTGGAGGAAAGGGAACCCTCTTGCACTGCTGGTGGGAATGTAAATTGATACAGCCACTATGGAGAACAGTATGGAGGTTCCTTAAAAAACTAAAAATAGGACTACCATATGACCCAGCAATCCCACTACTAGGCATGTACCCTGAGAAAACCATAATTCAAAAAGAGTCATGTATCACAGTGTTCATTGCAGCAGTATTTACAATAGCCAGGACATGGAAGCAACCTAAGTGATCATAAACAGATGAGTGGATAAAGAAGATGTGGCACATATATACAGTGGAATATTACTCAGCCATAAAAAGAAACAAAACTGAGTTATTTGTAGTGAGGTGGATGGACCTAGAGTCTGTCATACAGAGTGAAGTAAGTCAGAAATAGAAAAACAAATACCATATGTTAACACATATATATTCAACCTAAAAAATAAAATGGTTCTGAGAAACCTAGGGGCAGGACAGGAATAAAGAAACAGACGTAGAGTATGGACTTGAGGACACGGGGAAGGGAAAGGGTAAGCTGGGACGAAGTAAGAGTGTAACATTGACATATATACACTACCAAATGTAAAATAGATAGCTAGTGGGAAGCCACTGCATAGCACAGGGAGATTAGCTCAGTGCTTTGTGACCACCTAGAGGGATGGGATTAGGAGGGTGGGAGGGAGACACAAGAGCGAGGGGATATGTGGATATAAGTATGCATATAGCTGATTCACTTTGTTGTAGAGAGGAAACTAAAACACCATTGTAAAGCAATTATACTCCAATAAAGAGGTTTAAAAAATTAGATTTAATCATTCCAAGTTTCCCCTCAAAAATTGTCTCCTTGGTTCTCCTCTCTAAGTTGGGGTGTTTCATTTTCCCAAACAAGAAGAGAATGGTTTCTCACTTTTGAGACAGTGAGATAATGGATAATGTTTGGGCTTTGAAGACAAACTATTCACCCTACTATTTTATGAGGCTTGGCTAAGTTACTACCTCCTCTGAGGCTTAGTTTCAACCTCAGTAAAATAAGAATAAAAAAGAGATCTAGACCATAGGGTTGCTGGGAGCTTTAAACATGTTAACACATGTATAGAGCTTGGTACATAAATAATCCTCAATACATGTTATGTATAATACAATTATGGTAATTTATTTCCTACTATTTTCCCCCCTTGGCCACAACTACTGCAGTACATTTACCTAAATAGAGATTACAAAGAATGGCTCCACAGAATTGGTCCATGGGGCAAGTGCGAACTTCTTAAGAGTGTCACATTTCTCTGACTTAAGGCTTCTGAAGTTGCTCTACCTTTCCTTCACTTTCAGCATCAGGAAATAGAATATAGAAGGAAAAACACAGAATTCTTCTTCATAAAAAAGTGAGATGATTTCAGAATCTGCTTCTTAGAGACAATGTAGATTGAAGAGTAATTTTAATTCATTTATTAAAAATGGAGAAGATTACATAAACTTTTAAAATTTACTGAGAGGAACAAATAAAATTGTATATGATTCAGTAAACATTCAACAAATACTCCTTTAAATATATATATATATATATATATATATATTTTTTTTTTTTTTTTTTTTTTTTTTCTTTTTTTAAAGAAAACTGGTTCAAGAACTTCTACTTACGGCAAGGTTAAAGGAGCTTGTGGTGGACACACATGCCAACTGAAGCAACTAAAAATAATCCAGATAGAACACAAAGTATTGTTGCTGGAAACAATAAGGATCACAGGGCCAAGATCCTGCAGAGAGGAGAACTGGAAGAATTGAGCTGAGTTCCTGTAGCTGCATTTTCCTCTAGGGAATTGCCGTATCTGAGTGCAGGGAATAAATTTGAGAATACAAACTTTGCCTGGGCAAATGGTCACTGCTGGGAGACAGGAAAAAACAGCAGTTTATGGTAATCTTTGGGGGCCAAAAGTACAAAATTGGCCAAGATGCCAGAGAGAATGATGGGCAGAAAACAGCTCGCCACACAGGCATCTTTCTCCCAAGACATCTGCAAAGTCTAAAACTTGAGCTACAACAAGCCAGGAAGATAATCAGAAAAATCTCTTTCCTTTCTAAGGAGACTGAGATTAGAATTTAGGAACAGCCAAGTGAGGAGCTCCAGGAAACACACAAGGTTCTCAGTTAAATATTTTGAATGAGTATGACCTAGGAGTGAATGTTAACTGGAGCTAGATGGAGCCTCACTGAAACCAAAACCAAACCAAAAGCAAAACCAAAACCCAGTCCTCACCTCAGCTTAGTATCCAGATGGATTCAGATGATCAACCTGCAATCTGCCTAACAGTAGAAAGGGTAGAAACTCTAGAGGAAAATGATATACTCTGGATCCTTTGTAGCTTTTAATTATAATATCCAATATTTAATTTTAAAAATTACTACAAGAGCCAGGAGATAGGAAGATGTGTGTGTCTATGAAAATAGTGAAAAATATGAAAATTTAATGACAGAATAGTACTTAGAAAAAATAAAATGGGAATTTTAGATTTAAGAAGCACAATAAATAACTTAAAAAAAGGAAAAGATTTAACAGCATATTGGGCATAGCAGAACACAAGATTGGTAATCTGGGAAATATATCAATAAATACTATACAAACTGAAGTAAAGAGGATAAAGATAAATTTTAAAAGAGAAGAATTTTAAAATTCTTAAAATTTTAAAATAGTAAGACGTCACAAATGAGACACTTTCCAAAAGACTAACCAGTGGACAATTAGAATCCATTTGTTAATAAGGCTGAAATTATATTTGAAGAAATAATGCCTGTAAGTTTCAAAAACCAGTGAAAATCAATAAATTTAGTTTGTAGAAACACTATAAGCCCCAAAAAGTATAAATACAAAAGAAAACAACACCTAGACTTATAATAAAAAAAACTGAAAAGTATAGATACCAAGCGGGAAGAGGGGGTGGGATGAATTGAGAGATGGGGATTGACATATATACACTACTGATACTATGTATAAATTAGATAACTAATGAGAACCTACTGTATAGCACAGGGAACTCTACTCAGTGCTCTGTGGTGACCTAAATGGGAAGGAAATCCAAAAAAGAGGGGATGCTGATTCACTTTGCTGTACAGTAAAAACTAACACAACATTGTAAAGCAACTATACGCCAATCAAAATTAAAAAAAAAAAACAACTGCTAATAGCTGCAAAAAAAAAAAAAAGATGGAGAACATTAAAAGCAGCCAAAGTAGGGAAAAATCACCCATTACCTTCAAAGGAGAAAGAGTATGATTAGCAGAAGACTTCTCAACAAAAACAAAGTCAGAAAATAATGGAATAGGCTCTATGAATATACAAAGAAAATAATTGCCAACTGAGACTAATATACCAAACAAAAGCACCCTTTAAGATGAAGGCAAAATAAAGCTTTCAGATGAATGAAAACCAAGAAAAATGTGCCACTAACTCACCTGCAATAGAAGAAAAATAAAAGGTCCTTCTTCAGGCAGAAGGAAAATAATGAATAATGCCTGTGGAATTGAAGACATATTCAGAATGTCACTGTGTTTTCTATTTTGCCTGATAGCAATAATTCTTTGCTTCTATTTGTTATTTGTCTGCTAAATACTTTTTCCATCTCTTTGAATACAATATTTTGTGTATCTTTGTCTCTTATAAATAGTATAAACTGGATTTGATCTTTTATTGTGTTTGCTATTGATAATCCCCCTTCCCCACAGCAGCATACATTTCTGGAGTCTCAGTCATTTTAAGTAGTGTTTTCCTCTTCACATTTTTGGACATTGATGATACAGTTAATTAGGAATTATTCCTTCTAGTTTTCTTAGTATTTATTGATGATACAATTAACTAAGAATCATTCCTTCTAGTTTTCTTAGTATTTATTTATATTTTATTTCAGGAATTTGAAATATGTGTATGTGCATTGTGTATAGATATGATATTCACATAATTTCTTCTAATGATCATCCTTTAATATTGTTATCACTATTTAGAGTTTTTCATAACACTACATATATACATTTGGAAACAACTTCCAATTTTCTCTTTTCTTGTCTTGTTCTAGTACTTCCATGTAGATATTCCCTGGTATTTCACTTTCATGCTGTTTCAGTGTTTTAATATTATGTGCCAATAAGTGTTGGATTTAACTATAAATTTTGTTGTCTTCTGCACACTAATATTTATTTTTATCATGTGCTTTTTATTTTAGATTCATTTTTTAACTTTCTTGGGTTATAATCTACAGTATTTCTATTGGTAGTTTATGATTGTATACTCCCCTTCTGTGTTAGAAAACCTATTTGAATGTGTCTGCTCCTATTTTACTTTCAGCCCTGGGCAAGTGTTCAAGTTATGTGATGATAGTTAGCAATTTATCTTGCTCTAGAATTGAGATAATATGTAGGTATTCCCAAAGCATCAAAGAGAAAATCAAATTAATACTGGAACACTATGCTATTATATGTCATAAAAAATAGTGCCTAACAGGCCACAAA
Source organism: Mesoplodon densirostris (assembly GCF_025265405.1). Classification (NCBI taxonomy): domain Eukaryota; kingdom Metazoa; phylum Chordata; class Mammalia; order Artiodactyla; family Ziphiidae; genus Mesoplodon; species Mesoplodon densirostris. The sequence goes on from NC_082662.1 coordinate 72,063,258, forward strand.
GTTACATTGACATTTTCCTACTTAAGAGAAAACATAATTTTAGAGTAAATAAAATAATACTGTGAGCCTTATTTTGTTCCATATTAATTTTTCTCTTCTATGATCTTTCATAGTACTTACTGTCCATTAGGAAGTTTAATTTATAAATATTTCCTGCATATACATCTTTTTACCTTTTGACATTTTCAGATAATTTCATAATCTTGGTATTCCTCCATTGGCTGGTAAATACTGGTTTAAACGAATTTAACATCAAGTACATAAAGTTGTATGTAAGGATATTTTTACACAAACTGGTCAATTTTTTTTTGTTGTTTTTTAGAACCACTACTCTCACTACTCTCATGTTTTTTCTGTTCTTTCCAATTGTTATATATATATATACATATATATATATATATATGTATATATATATATATACATATACATATATATATATATATTTTTTTTTTTTTTTCAGTATGCAGGCCTCTCACTGTTGTGGCCTCTTCCATTGTGGAGCACAGGCTCTGGACACACAGGCTCAGTGGCCATGGCTCACGGGCCTAGCCACTCCACGGCATGTGGGATCTTTCCGGACCGGGGCACGAACCCGTTTCCCCTGCATCAGCAGGTGGACTCTCAACCACTGCACCACCAAGGAAGACCTGTTATATATTTTGACATTGATTGAGTGCTCTGTGATTTTTCCACACACTCCTTTCACGTGGTACACCTCTTCTGAAAGACCTCCGGCTGTAGTGCTCAAGATAAACCTCCACCCATAGGTCAACATCCTTCAATATTTGTAAGAGCTCCATTGTTGAATCTGCAGATGTCTAGGAGCTGCATTACTCAGATGGAGTGGCAAAGAGACAAAGGATAATGCAGCACAATACTCTTAGGTTAAGCAAAATAAACTAAACGTTTCCAGATATGGGTGACTCTGTTTTAGATTTAATTCATTAATATTGAGCCACATTTCCTAAGAGGTGTCCAACTAAGGGTTTGTAGAGTAAGAAAGACAGGTGGATGGGAAATTTGAGCAGTAACAGATAGTAGGAAGAAGTTCAAAGCAGGCAACAAAGGAGTCGAGCAGGTGACGAAGACCCAGGGAAATAATATGGCAGAGGAAAGACCCTATGTATACATAGCAGTTGTGTAGAAGGTAATAGTAATTTGCCTATGATAATGAAGGTCTCCAGCTCTGAGGTCTTTAGACCTGAGTTAAAAATCCCTACTCCACAATTGAAGAGCTGTATCTTTGAAAGCTTTTGTTTTCTCATCTGTAAAATGAGGGTAGTAATAAAATCTGGTTTAGAGAGTTATTATGAGGATTAAATGTGATAATGCAGTTAAGTAATGTTACTTCTTCTTAGCTATTATCATTATAACCCATCTAGGCCAGACAAGATAAGAATAGAATGTGAACAAGTAAGTTTAGACAGTGACAGATTAGGATAGTTGATTCTAATTGGGAATAAAAACAAGAGAATGTAAGAAGCCCTCAGAGTAGAGGCCTAAATTACTATTTTTCAGACCTCTAGAGAAAATTGTTCACATCAGAGTTAATGTGAAAGGCACCTAATGGATTGATATAGTTATACCTAGTGGTCCTGGTACAAGAGGCTAATATTAACATAATTTATCCATCTAGGTAAATAGAAACAAAGGCACTTACACAAAACATTTATTTGGTCATCCATTTGCATGTTCAGTATGAACTGAGACTAAAAATTCTTTCTAATTCAAAATATGTTGAAAATGCATTATTTCATAATGAGAAATATGGTCTCTGGAAATTTACCATGTGTTGAGAACAACTGTAAATGCCCCAAGAGAAGAAAGGCACTCTTAAATATGAGAAATAATGGCTTCTCAGAGTGGTGTCTGTTAGTACTTGGGATGACCCTTGTAGAATTCATACTAGGATGAACACCGTTGGGAAACTTGGTGCTTAGAATTAATGCTATAGAAAGAGTAATATCTTGATTCTTGCACTCAGACTTTAACTACTGATAGCTGTAAATTGTAGTCTTTAAAATAATGCTGTTGATAGGTCTTTAATTCACCACTTGAACTTCAGGCCTCTTAAGAATCCCTCTGTTGTCAAGCTTGGACTTATATGCTGTTTGACACATGGCACAGAATTGACTAGAAGTTTGGTTGTTTAGTTCAACTTGCAAATGCAAGAGAAAGCTTGCTACATAAGGCAGTTTTACTCTTTCTACTGTCCTTAATATAGGTGAAAGGAAACAGTGTCTCTTAGGCAAACATGCTGAATGTTTGCCGTAAATTAACCGAAAGCTCAATACGTAATTTATTGCTGTTTGGAATTTTCTCCTGAGTAGGTTATACTATATACTGCACAGACATACATACAAGGAGAAAAGAGGAAAAAAGTCAAGAGTTATAATTACATTCATGTGCTGACTAACTGAGCCTTTCAGGGCCTTCTTCCTAATTATAAGAAGGCATACAAAGAAGAAATATCACTAAAAGCGAGTATGTATAGAATGAATATGAGTTTAAATGGGCTGTGCTGGCCATATAAAAGCTGTAAAACTTGATAGGCAGGGAATGTTATTACTTGACAAACATCTCCTACACATTAAAAAAAATAAATCAGGCCCACAGCAGTGTCATTGACAGACTCTAAGATGAGAAAAAAATTATGTTATGTTAGCTTTAAAGAAGACACATTGAAAAAATGAAGGCTCCTAATCTATATTCTAGATGCATTTTTTCATATCTGTTTTAGAAATGCAAGGAAATTATAGTCTTATGATACCACTTGAAATAAAAAATACATATATATGTAAGATTTTTTTTTTCTTTTCTTTTTGCGGTATGCGGGCCTCTCACTGTTGTGGCCTCTCCCGTTGCAGAGCACAGGCTCCGGATGCGCAGGCCCAGCGGCCATGGCTCACGGGCCCAGCCGCTCCACGGCATATGGGATCCTCCGAGACCGGGGCACGAACCCGTATCCCCTGCATCGGCAGGCGGACTCTTAATCACTGCGCCACCAGGGAGGCCCTATATGTAAGATTTTTGCAAGACTTCTGAAAAGAAAATTACATAGATGCATTACATAAATATAAGGCTGAAAATCTTCAGAAAATTTATTCACTTGTAAGGTATAAACTTTGATGATATTATTTCATAATAAAAGTAAAGGTAGATTTTAATCCCTGACATTGGCAAAGTATACATTATTGCTCTGATAACACTTAAAGTAAAATTTACAGTTGTTTCTCTTCAGTTTCTCCTGGGGATTTAAGATAGCAGAAAGGGTCGAGAAAGAGTATACCCCTGTTAGAGTAAACCATGGAACTTTTTACAAGTTTGTAATTCATTTTATTTTACATCAAGTGGTACCCTTTTGACATGTCTATAAAAGTCTCAGTGTTTGTAGTAGATGTGTATACAATATTACATTACACCTCATAACCGAGATAAACTGGCAAGAACCCTAGAGCTCAATAGGAACAAGATTGCCTTTATCTCTTAAAACTGTCATTTTAATTTTCCACACTAGACAATGCTATAGATGAAGGATGACTTACAATGCTGGTTACTGTTAGACCACAATTTTGTAATGTTTTGAATTTAGTACCTAATCAAATTGCTTTGCTTTTAGTATTCTTATCTTGATCTATGTGAATTGGTATAGGGTACCCTCCTTAGCATACCCGAAGGAGCAGTGTATTTTACAGCATTCTAAATGCAAATCCTGCTCCCAGATTTATACCATGGACAATGTAGCTGCACTATTAAAAAATAATATAAAATGAAACCCAGAAAAATTGAAATGACAATTTTCGAGTCAAGTAGTCTTTAGCAACTGGCCCTGATGCTCCGTGGGCTGCCATAACTGAGCCAGAGCAGTCGAGCAGGGTACAGTCCACAGCCTGAAATTTCAAAGTTACCTTCCGTGGAGCTGGAATTAAATGCCCAGTAAATACAAAGGAAAATTTCCCTCGTGCAAAATCTAATCAAATGTAATATGTCTACATTATAACTACTATTTATATGACTATTATAATTCAAGTTCCTAATTATGAGTTCAGTTCGTAAAAAGAAAATTGGCTTTCATTTGAGCAGCATTTTCAGTAAGAAATGGAAAACACACATTTAAGTACACAGGTTTTCAATTCATTATTCTTTTTATTTCAATATCCATTATGGGCCCAATTCTACCCTCAAATACTGATATTCAACTCCCTAAGTAGTCAGGTTTATACACAAATCTTGGGCTCAGCATAAGTAAGAAAAGTACAAAAATGATTCCTGAGGAAAAGAGGGGGAATTAAACTATTCAAATAGTAGATTGGGGGGGGGGAGAAAAACTTCTCTGAAACAATACTAAATATACCAGATTCAATAATCTCAAGCTAGGTATGTTTGGGATAATAATCAAATCCTTGGTTACTATTGCTTTCCATTCAATGTTCCAGTATAGTTTCTCCATAGATATATCTATATCATAGCTCTATCCCCATTTATCTCAGTGTTAGCATAATTTGAAATAGTTTTACTTGGGACCATAGACTACATAAATAGGCCCACCACTTAACTCTGTAAAACTCAGATAATTATTATTTTAGGCAAACTTACAATATCCAATTTAAAAATTAGTCAAACCCAAAAATTTTCACTAACAGTTTCTGGGTTTTTTTTGGGGGGGGGGTTGGATTTTTTTTGTGTTTTCTTTTTAAAACTCAAAACGCACTTCCACATAAGACTAAAGGCTAAAATGTTTTCACTTGAAGCCAGGCTATAAAATCTGATTTAACTTTTAACATCTGAAATATGTCAAAGTGGGCCTGAACTGTAAATACTCTATCTTGTCTACAGATGAATCACGAGTCCCAAGTATCTAGGAATCCAGATTCTCTCTGACTCTAAACCAGAGCACTGATGTTAACTAAAAGTTGTGTGGAATTGTCCACTTAGTTGAAGGCAAAATGAAAAGAAGCTCTAGCTGCTGTGCAACTTGCAAGACAAAAAGTGGTTTTGCTCCAGTAGGACAGGAGATAGGATCAGAAAATCGATACAAGTTTCTTTGGCTCCCAAAGAAACCTTAGAATAGGAAATTCATGAAAACTTGATTAAGAAATCTGAAGGCGCATCATCAATAGCGCTAAATGATATGTATAACAAGGGAAGACAAGGAAAGATCATTAAAACATAAAAAAAATCTTTGTATTTGTGAAATATGAAGTTGTAGATGTTCAGCTGTCCAAAAGGAAGTGTTTTCTGCAAAGCCCACACATGCCTGTATGATAGTGTTGGCAACATCTAGAAAAGGAAAGAGAGCTGTCACTGAATTCAGTGACTGAACAGACACAAAAAGGCCCACTTGGATATTCTTATTAAAGTAAACCAAGGTTCACTAGATATTCCAGCTTATGAGAAACGTAATCCTGATCTAAAAGGAAATATCTCTCCCTAATTCATTTATCTCTGTTTCTGTAGAATGCGTTTTTCATTGAAATGGAATATATGAAGACATGAACTGTGTCTAATTTTGCTAGCCATCATGTTCACAATTTTCAGAACATAATAGCCTCCAATAAATATTTATTAAATAAATTTACACATGAGAAGGTGTTATTCTTGAACTTATTTTCTCTGATCAAGCATATTAAAAATATACTCACTAATTTTTCAATGATTTGTAACAAGGATGCTTGTCAAAGGAAATTAAGTGAAATTAAATATTAAAGTACTCACACTTAATGTACTAAGTACTAAGCACTATGGTTTGGACACTATACATATTTTACAACTCGATAACTCAGGGTTCAGTGGAAAAAAAAAACACAATGAGACATTTCAAGAATTTAAGGGCTTGGGCTTCCCTGGTGGCGCAGCGGTTGAGAGTCTGCCTGTCGATAAAGGGGACACGGGTTCGTGCCCCGGTCTGGGAAGATCCCACATGCCACGGAGCCCCGTGAGCCATGGCCACTGAGCCTGCGCGTCCAGAGCCTGTGCTCTGCAACGGGAGAGGCCACAACAGTGAGAGGCTCACGTACCGAAAAAAAAAAAAAAAAAAAAAGAATTTAAGGGCTTATCAAAGCAATGATCAGGCCGGAAAAGGAAAAGTCAGGGACTCTGCCACTAACATTTAAGTCACGCCACTATCCTGAGGTCAGAAAGTTGCTACTGCTACTTAGAAATCAGAAAATGTTAGGAACCTACTTCTAATCTCACAGCTTCCCTTTAGCTCTGTGGCTGGTATTTAGGAGAGGAACTCTCATAGACACACTGAAACACTTTTAGAAAAAGAGTAAGCATCATGGGGCAGTTCTCAGAACAGGTTACATGAAAAATAACCAAAGATAACAAGGACACTTACCTTGGGAAATAGAAAGCTAAAAAAAGACTAGATATGTTTTGCATGAATAATCTAGGAAAGTCATGAGGGTACCCATTTGGTCCTATGCAGAGGACAGCATTGATTAGAATGGGGAGCCAATGAGTTAGCTCTAAGTCACTGGAACAGTTCCAAGTTTTAAGAAGTACAATTTTTAAAGTGCTAGAAGTTAAGTTAGATGATCTCACCCATTTGTGTTACTTATATTACTAGAAAAATGCAATTTGAAATGAGTATACTCCCCAAATTATGTTTACTATATTAAATATGTAGTCATTCAACATGACATTCACTTTGATATTAGAAACCTAGATAGAAATTGATGAATTCTGTTCTTCAACAACTGAAATATTCTGATAGCAGTAATTATAGCTTCTACTCTCTTACTCTGTGCCAGACACTCTGAAGTTACATGAAAACAGCAACTCTGCTTTGTCTCATTCTCACTATTCCCAGCATATACGGCTTGTAACTGGTGATTCAAAACGAGGTCTATGAGGAGCTGAAGCCTACCAACAGAATACTCTAAGAAACTTGTCAAGGCAACAGAATACAACTTGAATAAATTGGACATCATTATCTAAAATAATTTATAATGCTTATGTATGATTCTGAATTAAATAAACACTCAAGAGAAGTTAAATTGATATTTTAATGTTACATGATTATTTTGTGGTATAGATATTTTGTAGAAAATAATTTTAAATGAATGATTTATTTAATTAATCTGTGCCCAGTATGGTTTCTAGAGTCATAAACAATGGGTTCACATCATAATTATATCTACTAATTATGTGATGTTGTACAATTGACATAATTTTTCAACCTCAATTTCCTAAATTGTTAAAGAAATAAAATATTTGTCCTACTTCATTGTTAAGAGAATTCAATGATGTAAACTATATACAACTGAAAAATTATATATATATATATATATATATATATATATTTATATATAAATCATCATGATAACCACAAGTAATTATTGAGCCCTTACCAAATGTTAGCTACTCTGCTGGTGATTTTTATGCATTATTTCATTTAGTATTCACAACAGTCTTATTTGAATTTTAGAAAATTCCTATGAAGTAGATACTATTATTATTTTTATTTAACAGAGAGGCAAAACAAGACCTAGAAATCTATATATTTGGCTGAAAGTCAAACAGTTACTAAGTAGTTATGGGGTACTTAATTTCATATCCTTAAATTCTATGCTATGTAAATTTTACCCATTATATTAATTATAATGATTATATTAATCTATAAGGTATGGTACTAGTTAAATTTTTATTTGATATTCTCAAAGCTACAGAAGAATTAAAAGGACACACACACATACATTTCACCCTTGTCTTTTTACCCTATGCATTTTTAAGTAGATTAGAGCAAAAACTATTATACAGTGTACTGAATTTACCTGAAGTTAATAACACATTCAGATTACACAGAAAGGCATCATTTTACTACCACAGAGAGAGCATCTTGATTAGGTTCTACTAGTGTTTAGATGCATGGATTTCTGAATTACTAATGATTTTATCTGTGGAGCATAATCACCTGTGCCTAAGCCATACCATAATTATTTTCTTTGTAGTCTTATTTTCTTTGCAGAGAATGTCTACTGAATTAAGTTGGTGAACTTTTTGTACTTATGCTTAATCCACACAATTTCCACAAACATAAGAATCATAATTCTCATGGTCCAATAATAATGGTATACTTGAAAAACATAAGAGATTCTACAAGGGGAAGTTCTAAGGATGCCATCACAGTAGAAACTGAGTTTTCAGGAAATAACAAAGACAAGTATACCATGTTTAAAAGAAATAAGAACATTTGAATTATGAGAAGAAGATCATAGTGTAAAGGAGATTGTAACTTACCCTTACATTACCAAATGGTATCACTGTTACCCCATAACTGTCAAATCAAAAACCTCTAGTCTTCTTCACTGGCTAGTGAGAGAGAGAGAGAAAGAGAGAGAGAGAGAATCATTGGAAGCTAGGCAGTGTAAGAGAAAGACTGAAGGATAAAGACTCACATCTAAATGGATGGATCATCTTAATTTTGCATCTATCTGTGTGTCTATATCTTTATCTATAATGAAATAAAATAAGGTTATATAAAGTAATATAAGTAGCCAATTTTAAATAAATCAAGCACCATGAGAAAAATGAAGGATTAGCTTCAACTTCAAGCACTTTTATCTTTAAATTTAGGAAACTCAGATTACTTCATGCAAAAATTCAAATTTCAGCAAGAGAACAAAGTACTTATTTTAACTCCAAGATGAATTGTCTTGTAATAACGCCTAAAACCAAAATTTTAAAAATTAATATTTTTTCCTTAGAATTCTATGCAAAGAATGTATTTATTCAGTCAAGTTTTTAACCAGAATACATTTAACCGGAGCATGCACATGTCAGATTACCCCATTGTATCTCAACCCCAATTTTTAGGTTTATCTATAAACGTTGTTCCTTTTTCTGTTTAGATGTTTTTAGGACTAATTATAAATTTAAGGTAATATATCTTTAAGTTTTGTGAATGTTTTCTAATGCAATTTAATCAAGTAGTTCAAGGCCTTATGACAATAAAAAGTTTTAAAATGAAGTATAAAATGCACCACAGTCTGCTATTACATAGCTCTTTAATTTTATTACCAAGAGTATACTGACTGAATATTGCCTAATGTGTTTTTATTCTAAGTCCCATTTCATTAGTATGAGCACTTAAAACACTATTCATTAATGAGAAAATTTTGATGATGCATATCTTTTTTCTCTTGTAGTATTTTAGTATCTTGGTAATATTAATTTAGACACTACCAAATACTTGTAACAGTCCAACATTAAGAATTAAGAGTCTTTTCAAAACTGCTAGTTATACACTGGGTCTTTTAATTCCAGATATAAAACAGAGAGACTACATTTTATTCACAAACTTCTCTAAAAAATGATAGTTTAGTTACATGAAAAATATGCATGAATACAAATAATAAATTTTCCTTTACCTCTCATGTAAGCCATAAAAACATATTTCTACTTAGTCTTTTGTATAAGTACAAATATTTCTTCCTCTTGTATGTGAAAATGTTTCATTAAAGAGGCGTTTCTTTCTGCTGAGGCTGACTTTTTCCTACAACAATGTTGGAAGAATGGACTTGGGAGCCAGATTGACTAGATTTGACTCATGGTACTGCCACTTCCTGGCTGTGTGCCCTTTGGAAATGCATTCACTCTCTCCTGCATCAGTTACTCATCTGTAAAATGGGAAAAATACTGGCCTATCTATTGGGTGATCTTGAATTAATATATGTATGTAAAGGTTTACATGAATTAATATATGTAAGGTCAGAACTATGCTGATCATATAAGAAGTATTGTATGTTAGGGGTTATTATTCAGAAACTAATTCAAGAAATATTTATTGAGAGATTACTAGGCACTCTTCATTGTGTGGAGAGACTATCTTAGTTCCTAAAGTTGATTTGAAATGCCATTATTAATAGAGAACCAGTCACTCTACTAGGAACTGAGTTTATCAAAATAAACTCCTTCTAATCTCAAAACACTTACAGTCAAGGGAGTAAAATGATGATTATAATACATTGTGATAAGTGTTATGATGGAAATATGCACAAGACACCCTTGAAAGCATAAAGAAAAACTGTAATGCAGACAAGTCTAGGTCAGGTAGGACAAAATGTGGCCATTTATGGAAGAGGTAATATGTGTACCGATTGATGTAGGCTAAAAGGATATTTCTTGAAAAGTGTGAGCAACATTAAAGCACATATGTCAAAGGTAATTTTCCCATAAGAAATAATGAGAAAAGATTACACTGCCTCATTTCTAGGACACCAGCTACAGTTATAGGTTAATTGCTGATTCTGGTACTGATTAAAAGAGCAATAGAGGTCTCCTCTACTGGCCCCCTAGGGCAAAAATTGCAAATGCTACAAGGCCCCCTTAGGAAAGTCTGGTCAATAAAACAGCTTCTACTCTGCCCTGTGGAATGGTACACAGCAATAGCTTTATGTGACTTATTAGAACTAGAGATTCTGTATTGACCTTGATTACTAAAAGGCTACTCTCCTGATATAATTCAAGGCCAATCTGAATGGTTAAAGCAAAAAAACATAAAATGAAACAATAATAACAACAACAAAAAAAGAAAGAATGAGAAGAAATAAAACATAACATATATTCAAAGCAAAATCACAAAGGTGCAAAAAAGAAGCATCACTGAGCAACCATTTACCAAGGATTAGCTTAAGATGGAAACAACCTTGGTGAATAGTAATGTATGTATGTTAAAGAGTCTAGATAAAATGTGTGCATATATTTCAACTAACAAATGGCACTAAGTTTCTACCACAGAAATTCACATTAGTATACTGTGTTCTTTTTACCTGGTCTGGAGGATTCTAGCAGCTTGAAAACAAGGAGCCCCTTAGAGAAGCCAGGAAACCTCTTTTAAAAAAAGAGAAAAAGAAAAACTTAAGCAAGGAAGTAAAAAATAAAAGGTGATAAGAATATGATAGATATGAGTGTTTTAAATATATTTGAAGAAAAAATACTAACACGTGTTTGGCATATTACTATTTTTAATAAAACAATATATCATGGCATTCATTTTATTTCCTTTAGAAAATATGTGATTTCATTTTTAAAGGAAAAAGAAATAATCTGTATCTTAATACTTGAAATTAGATGGAATGAATGAGCACACAAAAATCCTCATCTGAAATATTTTAGATAATGACTGTGGGAGCAAGTGCATATTTAATTGTATGATATTTCTTTTGTGAGATCTCGAAATGAAATGAGTTTTATTCTTTCTATATGGCAAGAAATGTGGTTGCCAAAGTAAAGAGGTGTAGAGACCATATATGTCCAATGACTGAACCTCGCCTGAAATTAGCTTGTAACAAATTAGTACTTTACATTGATTTTTCATAAGGATATTGGTGTCAGTCTTTCTCTGAAATGTCCTCAAGAAAACTCACCTAAGAGTGCCTGATTTCTTTTGAAAACTAATTCCTGTAAAATGGCTACTCCTGTTAGATGGTGTAATAAAAGCATAGTACAGGAAATAAAAACCAGGAAGGACACCTATCTTTCCTTTTCAACCAGCACCACCTCGGTTCTCTACTCACCAAATCTGTCAAAGTTAACTTTCTGTTCTTAACCAGATGTTGGTGGTATACAACTCTAACCACTATTATGACAGCTATCACCTTATTTGTGCTATTGATATTGCTAGTAGCAAAGTTTTAAGCATTGGTTATTGTGGCCCAATGATGCCAAGTTGATTTTTTCATATGTGGATCTCTAGTATGTGGCTTTATCAGCACTGACCTCAGAGAAGAACCTGTGAACGAATTAGTGGGAACAGATATTGCTACAGCTAGTCTTAATTCTTTAACACTGGACAAGTCCCTTCTCTCTTAAAGTATAAGTAAAAGTACATCCTGACAGTATGTGGTTATTCAGTAAACTGTTGAGTCATTTGTTGAATAAAGTCTTTGGGGGACAGAGTCTCTACCCTCATGGAGCTTATATGCAAAGTTTCAAAGAAGAAACCTAAAATAAGATCTGTGCCAACACCAAGACTGGCATGTCTTGCATATCTTGGCATAAACATAACCTATAATTTATTCATTTTAATGTTTTATAAGAGAGTTTTAATGCTCCAGCTTAGGGTTGCCTCACCTCCCCCAAGTGGATATGAGATACTTAATAACAGAGAACAGGTATTTATATATGCCTGTTTTATTTTACAGACTTATCAGTCCATGAAGAATTGGAAATTTTGAGAAAAAAATTCTTCACCACTGATAGTTTGAGAACTATGTCCTCAAGTCCTGTGTATTTGGGGAAGGAGTATAGAAATTATCTTTAGATAGATATAATTAGATCAAATGAAATAGAAAAATTCTGTAGGTAACAACTAAAAAATTTTTTTTAATCAAGTAGTAGGAGAAATGAAGAATTAAAGATAAAACTGCCAATCTCAAACAAAGGAAGAAAATTAAAAAGAAAAAGAAATAGGAGATATTATAAAGGAAGGGTAAGAAGGAAACACAATATAGGATACAAAATCTAACTGTAGGGACTTAGGATTTTAAATGAAATGTAAATATAAATGAAATGAATTTTTTCTTTCAATAACATATTATAAGAATAGAATAAAAAACAAAACAAAATCCAGTGATATGCTGTTAGTGAGCAATCTAACATATGGAAAAGAAGAAAGTTAGCAAGTAAAATGATGGAAATGAAGAAAAATGGTATATCAGGCAAATATAAAGCAAGAAAATGCTGGTGTTGCTTTACTTAAGGCAAATGGGATTTTTAGGGTTAAGAACAGTCACTATATATTAATAAAGATTGAAACTCAACAAAAATAGTTTTACCAGAGAATACACAGAGAGAAATTAGCATTAAATGTTTATAACAAAGGAGAAAGTTTGAATATTAATATGCCTAGTATCCAACTTAAGATGTGAGAAAAAAAAAGAATATCACTAAATAATATACAAAGGGAAAAATATAGAGATAACAGAAAATAACGATAGTGAACACAAAATAGGGAGGATCAACAAGGCCTAAATTTAGTGATTTGTAAGAACTAGTAAAATAGAAAAGTTTTTTGAGGACTGATCAAGAAAACATACAGAAAGATCTAATAAACAATTTTAGAAATTAAAAAGAGGTCATAATACAGATATAATTGAGGATTTTTAAATGATGAAAGACTTATACAGAAAATTTCAGGTAAATACATTTTAAAATTAGAAGCATCAATTTGCTCCCCACCCCCAAAACCTCACACCCAAACACACATACATAAACAGAGTTATTTAAAATTGACTCAAGGAAAAAAAAAAAAAGAAAAATTTGAATTGACCTGTAACAATTAACAAAATTGTATCAGAAGAATCAGTAGCAATACATCTACCCCATACATAGTGCAAAATCCGTCAGGAAATTTTATAAGAGATTTCTACTGCACACTAAACATTTATAATATTTGCAAAACAATAGAAAAATTGGAATGGCCATTTAATTGAAAACCAAAGAGGAAATTTTACGAATTCACATATATTAAAGTGAAAACCTATTGTGCACCAAACTGAATCATAGTCAAAGTGAAAAACTAGGCACAGACTCAGAATTTATATACAATGTATAAAAACCACAAAGACTATATATAGGTAGTGTATGTTCCTAAAATTCAGCATAAAAACAAAAGAGTCCAGTTTAAAAGTGCAAAAAATCCAAACTAAAATTCACAGAAAATAAAACTTGAATAGCCAATAAGCATAAAAAGGTTTATAAACTTGATGAAGTATAGATGTCTTCTAGATTTCAGTAGAATACATTATATGGGGAAATTTTTATTAATCCACGTGGAGAATGCTGTGAGGCACTTCCCAGATACCCTTCAAGGATGAAGACATTCATTACCATAACTGCAGGAAAAGCTACCATTGGAAATCCCTCAGCTGTCAGCTTCGTTTAAGGAAACTGAGAACACATCAGCTGAAGAGAACAGCCTCATCCAAGCTTACATTCAGAAACCAATGACCTTCCGATGCAGGGGCATAGAGGCTTGGATTCTTTGTTACAACTCAGGACAACTATGAAGAGGTAAGCCAGATTCAGATTCCCCAGTCAGGTGGGTTAAGGCCTCAGTAAAAACTATGTCAGGACTCTTCCCCAATCCTATTTACTTGCCTCCCCTTTCATAAATGTTTGTCTTCAAAGTACTCGCTAATACACCTCCTGCTTCCTGGTCTCCAGCTGTTGCAGGTGAACGCAACTTGTAACACTGGGTGCCAGGCATGGTCTGAGAATGGAGATGATGGAATAGGATTTGGAAACTGGATTGTCTGCCATCTGGCTGGTAACAATTAATTACCCCCATTCTCGGTGGTTAAGGTATTAGATAGCTCCAGGCATGAGGTAACAGTGCAATTGCTGAAACAATCCTAAGAGGCACCTTTCCTCAGAATTTGTCCTTACCTCCCCTACTAAGCACTAAGCCAATGAATGAAGTTAAGTCACAACAACATGACCAACACAGGGACATATTAGACATGATAAGAGAGGAAAATGATATACCTAAATGGAGCTGCAGGACCCAGTCAAATTGGGTCAGGAGAGCAGGCATAAAACTGCATTCTATGGGTGCATAATTAAGAGGACAGAACTTACACAAATATGTGCAATGCTTTAAAAATCACATGTACGAGAAAATCAAGTTAAAAAAATTGATTCTCATGAGGAGTACACCATTATATAAATAATTTCATTTCATCAACATATCATAACCATAGCATTACACAGTGAAGTTCAGTAAAGAACATTTCTTAAAAATTCAAAATAATTTATTCTAAATATGCAAAATCTCTGATGAATTGACATGATTTTAGGGTAAATGTTATGACATAAAAGAGTGGATAAACCGTGTATGATGGGAAAAACTCAAAGAATATTATTTCTCACAATGAAATTTTTGAAAAACATCATCATCAGCAACAAGAAAAAGAGTAGAGAAGTCAAGATTATACTATCATCTATTGAGTACCTAGAGTCTACAGTTTCACTGTTACCAAAAAAAATGATGTGCCTGCTTTGAAGACTAGGTGAGATCTTATCTTTTGGTTGCAAAGAACACTATTTGGAATGGGTGCTTGAATGGAAAATCATCCAACATCTGCAGAAGCTGGTGCAGAGCATATATAGAAACAGGTTGATAGCTGCCTCAGTTAACTGCTCTGGGTCCAGCCCAACACACTGACAAATGAGTATTTCACAGCCAAAGATCTACTACCATAGAAATAACTTTAGTAATTTTAGTCTAGAAATATTTAAAGCAGATATAATGAGTTTTCCATCACAACCATAAAAAGGCACTAATATAACTTATTTTTACAACCAAACTATGTGGTGAAGTCCATAATAGGAACTGGATGCATAAACTGTAGGTAATTACTTTTGCCCTGATATCTAGGATTATTAGAAATAAATATGGAATACCATATGTCAATGAATATGTTAAATTTAGACTAATAACAAATTTTAAATAACTTTATAGTAGAACAAGTACCTATTTCTAAAATGTCATAGTCAAATCAGTTATTGGAATCCATAAGAAAATATATTATTTCAGAAAGATACATTCCAAATAATCTATAATGTCTAATCATAAATACACAGATTTTTTTAAGGACAGGTCAAAAATAGTTGCATTTTACTTAATTGCTGCCTGTTTTTTTTTAAATGGTTCTTTTATTCTACTCTAACTTTCATGGCAGTTTATAAACATCAATATCAAGGAAAGCAAAAACCAAACACTCCCTTTGAAAGGAAATGGGATATTTCAAACCTTTTGTTTAGAGATGAGGTAAATTATGACAAGTTTGCCGCACTACATTTTTTTTTTGTCATGAATAGAGGCTACGTTTCTAATTTTCCTACCCTTCAAATAACTGATATCTGAAATACTGAAAGAGCTCAGATTTTGATGAACATAGGAGCAGAGTTAGGGTTAGGAACTATATGCACTTGACAGTTACTGTTCTATTTATATCTTGGTTGACTACTAGAAGAAATCAATGATATAGCTGTGGAGTCATAATGGAGAGATGGTGGAAGGAAAAGAATTGTCATCCCAAGATTCCACCTGACTTTGTCTAAGAGAAAATCCTATGGAGCAGGCATACTTGACTAAAACAAAACTCCAGTTGACTCTTTCATGTATAATTTTGAGAAGGTTTTGTCAAAAGAAGAATTTTAATGAAAAATAGGAGATATATTTTTGGTATAAATTATTATCAAAAATGCATCCTTAAATTCAGGTCTCTGTAATACTCAGGCTATTCAGTATGATAGAAGGAAAACACCCTTTGAAGTGAGAAGACCTGTGATCTATGTCCTTTTCCATAATTCACTCTGTAAGTGACTTGGCCTCATATATTAACCTTGCCTCCATACATTCATTTATAAAATGTAACTTATGATTTAGAATCTAATATAATAGTTTCTAAATAGTGATCACAAATTACAAAATAAGCTAAAATCATATTTCATATATATATATATATATATATATATATATATATATATATATATAATGTTATTAATTCAGGATCTGTACCTGAAAATAAAATTAATATAAAAATAAAACTTTTCATTTGTTTATTTTTATAGCCTCCTTTTCACCCCATTAGTGAGAGAAACTTTTGTGCTAGGACTATGGACATGGCCAAACACATGACACACGACACTGGAAAGAGGAAACTGATAGCAATTTATTAGCCACAGATACTCACAGCCCAGGAAGGAGGACACTGAAAGCCATGATGGGACTCTCAGAGGTTGTACTTGAAACACAGTGAACAATCAGGGGCTGTTGGAGACAGACCTTCAGGCTTCAAGAAGGTCATGTGACTCCCTGTTTCCTGCAAGAAGATGTGATTGACTTGATTCAATGACTCAGTGGGCTGGCAAGGTACTACAACCCACTATTCAGGGAAAAGCAGGAACTGTGCCTGGTCCCCCAGATTAAAGTGCTTTTTAGCTACACGACCTTATCCATGGGAACAGAGTGGGGAAGAGAACTTGCAGTTAAGCCATAATTTTAGGTCCTTCACTACACAGGTCACCAGGAGAAATCTGTAAAATCAAATAGAAGGTAGCCTTCTGAAAACATTTTGAAATCTGTGAAACTGATCACCTGATATGAAAACTGCATTATAAGTAGCCTTTTTAAGAGAAATGCATTACTTAGGATAAAATAAAGGATGCTTCTATTCATGGTAAATCTTTCTGGCAATAATCAGTACAGTTAATTTTCTAAGTACTTCTGAAATGCATTCAAAGTTAGGGTCAGCTGTCTTGAAAACTTTTATTATTTATTTAACCTACAAGAATTCCTTTAAAAAAATCTTTAAATGTTTAGATCTTGGCAGTTTCCATGGGAAATGTTTGCCCTTCAATGACCCTTTACTCCCTATTTCATAGATACTAAGTATCCATTACAAAAAGCATTCTTCCCTCATTAATGGATTTAGTGAGCTTGTTTTTTTCAAAAAATTTTAAAACTTTTTTTTTTTTTTAGGAGAGGGACATTGTTAATTCTTTTAATTCTGTTATGCTATTCAATTATACTCTTGAATCAATTACACCATACTTTTATTTCACACGAAATGTTTTTCATGGGTATTCCACCATTTGTTCAAAACATTGCTTGGCAGGACCATGTTTATTCATTGCTTCCAATCATGCATAGATGAAATATAAAGTTTTCTTCCTTATGGATTAGCCATCTATTTTCTTCTTGGTGTTGCTATAATTATTTCATTGGCCTAAAACCAATCCATTTGGCACAGAATTATATTCATTTTTGGTTAGAGATTTCACATGTCCACATTGTCTAAATATGCACTTTCAGTCTATTATGTGGAGGTTTAAAATAAGAAAGGTTTTAAATTGGGGTTCACATATCAAATCCCCTCTAGTTAGAGTTCACTTATAATACATTTGTTATTACCTAATGTCTATGAAAGTGTTTTGTATTAAAGCACTATACAAATAGTATTCTTCACAGTAATACTTCCCTGACTTTTACCACTCTCTTCCTCAATGCCATTTTTTTTTCTTAAAAGTTCCACTTTATTACTTTTCTGTATTGATTCCTTATGCTATGTTAAGATGATTTCAACCTACCACTTTATCCATCTCTAAATTATTTCTGAATCTAATGAATTAGTCATGAGCCCTTCAACATATTTAAGAGGCCACTTTTACCCCTTAATTTCTAAAAGTATGTGTAGATTTGTGTACGTCTTTGTTAACATTAGGAAGACTTGATATTTAGAAAAGAATAACATTTGTGTTTGCAATATTTGTCAATATTTCCTTCTAAACTTATAGCCAAATATATACACACAAAGGAAAGCTGTCAAATACACTAAATGTAATGAAAACATACAGAACATCATTTTGTTCTTTCACGCTTTCATGCAAACTATGGAAATACATGTGTGATCATACTCAAGCATCAGACCATCCGATGTTTTAGTCTTCACTGTTTTTATAGTTATATAAAATTCTTGATTAAGCCAGATATGTAAATTAATTGTGGTACTCATAATTATTCATGTATACCTGAGGAGACACCATTTGAATGGGGGGGAAGCTATCAAATTTCACTGTTATATTCCTTTTTGGCTTCTTTCTCCAATATTCTCTGTCAATATGCATGCTCTACAATTTATGAGAGGCAAATTACACATATAGTTCTAATTCTCACAAATCTATGTATAACAGAGGGTGTCTGATCAATACATTATTGAGAATAAAACTAGTCAATGAAAAAAAATGAGTAACATAATTTTAAAAATTTTAAGAGTCTTATAGTTAGAAAAAATGTTACAAAGTATGAAGATCTTATTGCCATTCCAGTAGATAAACATTCAAGTTTTTGTTGAGTCTGAAATGTTAATATTTGAAGATTCCATATTCAGAAAAATGATATAAAATTAGAAGTACAAAATTAACTTCAGGTCCTTTGAATAAACTGGTAAAGATGAGTGAAGCATAAGCTTCATTAGTTTCACCATGAATCTATACTTCTCTTTGTAAAAATATCGTATATAAAATCCCATATCCATGACTGGATTTTTTTTTTTTTTTTTTTTTTTTTTTTGTGGTACACGGGCCTCTCACTCTTGTGGCCTCTCCCATTGCAGAGCACAAGCTCTGGATGTGAAGGCTCAGCGGCCATGGCTCACGGGCCCAGCCTCTCCGCAGCATGTGGGATCTTCCTGGACTGAGGCATGAACCCCTGTCCCCTGCATCAGCAGGAGGACTCTCAACCACTGTGCCAACAGGGAAGCCCTGGATACATTTATCTAATCTGAACGTTGGGCCTTATTTTGACCTCAAATTTACCTTGTTTAGATGTTTACTCATTGTCTTTTGGAAGTACTCAGAACATTTGCTCCTTTCTCATGATAGCCCTTTAAATATTTGAATTAAACTATCTCTAACCAAAGTTTTTGTTTTTGTTTTTAACTCAGTGCTAAATAATCACTGATTCCCTCAATTATGTCACATACATTCACAATCTCTCTGAATTCTTCTAATTTGACATGATTCTTCTCAATGTGAAGGATACAAACCCCATAAAATTCAAGAAGTGTTAAGGTAATAATAGTCCTAATTTCCATTTCGATATTATTGTGATTCAGACTACCCGACTCCCACCCTCAGTGCCAAAGCAATGGACAATAATGACATCTCCTTAAAGTAATTCCAGGTTGATGCTAAAGGTAGTTAACCACAGTAGTCTCACATCTGAGAATTCGTCCTAGTTTTATGTTATTCTATATTGCTTTAATGTTAAGCTCTTTATTGTTCAATCTATTAATTAATCCTTCAAGAAAGAACCATCTGTAGGCCAAATCTCTTGGCTAAATATTGCTACCTGTTTCAAATATTCTTCAATGTTTCTGTATAGGACTTAAAGGTCCCCTTGAATGTAAATGACTTGCAAGACAATTTCTCTTTTTAAGTAGCTTAAAGGGACGTTTTCTTATTTTGCAATGAGTTAGCTGAAGAATGTATCTTCTGTTTGAGTGTTTTAGTTTTTTTTAATTTTATTTTATTTTTAAATTGAAGTATAACTGATCTACAATGTTGTATTAGTTCCAAGTGTACAGCAAAGTGATTCAGTTATACATACATATATATGTATATGTATATATATTCTTTTTCAGATTCTTTTCTTTTATAGGTTATTAAAAATATTGAGTATAGTTCCCTGTACTATATAGTAGATCCTTGTTGGTTATCTATTTTATATATAGTAGCGTGTATATGTTAATCCCAAACTCCTAATTTATCCCCCTCTTCCCCTTTTTTAACCATAAGTATGTTTTCTATGTCTGTGGGTCTATCTCTGTTTTGTATATGAGTTCTTTTTTAGATTCCACATATAAGTGATATCATATGCTATTTGTCTTTCTCTGCCTGGTTTACTTCACTTAGTATGATAATCTGTAGGTCCATTCATGTTGCTGCAAATGGTATTACTTCATTCTTTTTTATGGCTGAGTAATATATGCCCAGGAGTGGGAGTGCAGGATTATATGTTAGCTCTATTTTTTTAGTTTTTTAAGAAACCTCCATACTGTTCTCCATAGTGGCTGCACCAATTTACATTCCCACCAACAGTGTAGGAGAGTTCCTTTTTATCCACACCCTCTCTGCCATTTATTATTTGTAGGCTTTTTAATGATGGTCATTCGGAGTAGGGACTAAGAAAACAATAGAAAAGATGAATGAAACTAAAATCTAGTTTTTGAAAAGATAAACAAAATTGATAAAACTTTATCCGGATTCATGAAAAAAAAAGGGGGGGGGGAGACAGCCCAAATCAATAAAATTAGAAATGAAAAAGGAGAAGTTACAACAGACACCACAGAAATATTAATAAAAACAACTATATGCCAATAAAATGGTAACCTAGAAGAAATTGGCAAATTCTTAGAATGGTACAATCTCCCAAGACTGAACCAGGAAGAATTAGAAAATATGAACACACTAATTACAAGTACTGAAATTGAATCTGTGATTAAGAACTCTCAGCAAACCAAAGTCTAGGACACGATGGCTTCACAGGTGAATTCTACCAAACATTTATAGAAGATATAACACCTATCCTTCTGAAACTATTCCAAAAAGTTGCAGAAGAAAGAACATTTCCAAACTCATTCTATGAGACCAGCATCACCCTGATACCAAAACCAGACAAATATACCACAAAAAAAGAAAGTTACAGGCCAATATCACTGATGAGCATAGATACAAAAATCCTCAACAAAATACTGCAAACTGAATCCAAAAATACATTAAAAGGATCATACACCATGATCAAGTGGGTTTTATCCCACAGATGGAAGTATTTTTCAATATCCTCAAATTAATCAGTGTGATATAACACATTAACAGAATGTATCTTATTAAAATGGAGTTGTAATGAATTCATAAATTTACTTTAAAAGTAAACATTTTTTTTTGTACTGAGTTTAGCCTAAGTCATATTTTAGCTATCATGTATGCCATGTCATGATCTTTCAGTCATTTGAGGGAATGAATAACGCAATTTACAATCATGATTATTCCTGTGTTTACTAAATAGAATGATAGGGCCATTTTACTACTACTGTCTCCCAGTACCTAGCATAATATCTGGCATTATTGCTTTCCAGCTGGTAACAAAACCACAGATAAAGATTAGAGTTACGGTGCTTTGTGACCGACTGGAGGGGTGTGATAGGGAGGGTGGGAGGGAGGGAGAAGCAAGAGGGAAGGGATATGGGAACAGATTAATGTATAACTGATTCACTTTGTTATAAAGCAGAAAGTAATACACCATTGTGAAGCAATTATATTCCGATAAAGTTGTAAAATAAAAAAAGATTAGAGTTAATACAGATGAAACATTTTCGCCATCTCTGATCGGATCCATAAAGATGCAAACTCTGTTTTCCTCCATTGTCGAAGGATATATTCTTTCACATAAAGGTTGTAACTCTTCCTAACAAATGGAAAAGAACTAACTTATTTTGTTTGTGATACAATTTATCATCAGTGTTGATCACAAAGACTAAACTGACTGGTTGTAATTCACATTTGTTAAGGTGATATAAGTAAATTAAGCAGTTAGACATGTGTTCAGTCATCCTTGACTCACTGATCCAATATTTAAAAGTAGCAAAATTTGGAGGGTTATTAAAAGTACAAACGATTCAGATCATTTCAATTTCACAAAATTGAATTCAGAAAATTTTGGAGAAATAGCTGTTAAGTAACTAGAATCTGAGTGTCAATTGTGGCTACATAGTCTTGGAGAAGTCACTTTCTTCACCTTTGTTTTTCTTCATCTATGACAAAAAGAACAATACCTTCTGTCCCTCCTATACAAGACTTATGAGAAAGATCACCACAAAATTTAGAGTTGATTAGGAAAGAGGAGCAATTAAAGAAATAAAAAGTACAAAAAAGTGTGTAAAGATGATACTTTAATTTCTTAAATAAGGTCATGAAAAGTAATGGTTTCTAGCTCCTATAGTATGGCTGAACCTGTGGTTTGTTCATTTCATCTCTGATATCTCGTTTAAACCTCACACAATCTGGCAGGAGATATATTAAATGTACACAAAAAACAAGGAAATATATTCCGAAAGAGCAAAGCAATGGATTTAATAATTTCTAGAACTGGGATTTGTACTCTAACAATTCTATGTAATTTCAAAGTCAAAGTCTGTCTGAGTTCTTTCTGCAATTTCAGACTATTCTGCATTGACTTATTGTATTGTAATATGCTTCTTTCACTGTATTATTAGTAGATTTTCCAGATTCCCATTTGAAATTTAAAAAAAAAAAGGTTTAAATAGCTCTTTTTAAAGAAATATCATAGCAAAGATTTATTTTATCTGTTTTTCTTTTCCCCAATTAATAATAATTGGCCTATTAATAGGCTTAATAATTGGCCTATTATGATAAACATAGCCATATAAAACATTTTGTAATGAAAATCAATCCCAGCGTTTGAACTAAGCTTTAAAAGGAAAGTAGAAGATAATAAATTGCAATCATAATTTTTGCCAACATAAGTGTATTATTCTTTGCTTAAAAATGCAAGTATCTTCAAATAAGTCCATACAAACAATATTTGGACACAATACAATGAGTTAGTTCTTTTTCTGTAAGGTCCACCAGATAATATCTGAACTATTTATATAGACTTTTGTGTTGATGTGATACTAAAATAAGACACAGTGGGTGTTGTATATTTACAGTGAGTCTATTCTACACTACAATCTTATGTAGAACTCGTTATTTGAAAATTCCTGCTGAAAAAGTCATGATAGATGCCATGACACAACAAATATGATATATGATAATTACATTTTTTTTTCTAGAGATGTTTATAGTAACGGGAAAAAAATCAACGTGTTTAAAAATAGAAGTAACAGGACAAATTTTAAATATAGTTTAGGTGTAGGACAGCTCCTGAGAGATGGCAGGGATACAAAAGTACTTGTTAAGTGAATGAATTATAGAATGGGGATGCAATCAACTATGAGTTCAAATTTATACTCTACTAAGTGTAAATTTTATTTATTTCAATACTTAATGCTTGCTCCTACAACATAAATTATTTCACACTAGGAAAGCAAGGAATCTGGAAAGGTCTTTACATACAAAATCTTGGACTTTATGCTCTCTTTCCTACTTTGAAAAAAAAAAAAGGTAGCGGTGAGGGGTTGGGTCCTCTGAGAACCCTCAGCTTTTTCACCCTCTGCCTCTGGCTCACAGACAGCTTTCTCCATGGAACACTTGATCAACAATGTGTGTGGGCTGTGAACGCCTGGGTTGCCCTGCTGGGAGCATAGTGCTCTGTCTGTTAAGGATGTACATTGCTGTCTGCAAGTTTTGTCAGCAGGAGCCTGAAAAAAAAAGCAAAAGAAAATCCAGCAGAGGTAATTCACAGGGGGGCGAAATCCACACATCAGTAAAGCGGAGGTGGCAGACTGTTTCAGCATCCACAGGGAACGCTATCAGAAAAAATGAAAGTGCTACTTTGGATTGTGAGGAGCAGCATGGGGTGAACTCCACAAAGAGAGAAAATAACACAAATTGTCTACCTGTGATAAACTATCAAGTTCCAGGAGTAGTGGTTTTAGAACATCCTCCTTTCTTCCTTCTGGTCAATTGAATGCCTTTCAAGTGGGGGTGATTCAGTGTAGAGGTTGTATTTAGAGTAATCAAGTGTTTGAGGATAAAACATTTGGACATGTATAATGCCTAAGTGGTTGTGGCCAGTGAAGAGTCACTTGGGAAAAAGAAAAGAGTAGAAAAGAAACTATCTTTACATACATAAAAAAAATCTTTACTAGATCTTTAAAACATATGACAAGCCATTTGGGGCCAATAAAAGGGATTTTTCGGTGCTATACAATGTGGCATTTTGAAAGGTTGACATTCACCCCAAAGAGATTATATAATAATGGACTATAATTAAATGCCACCCCTCTCCCCACTTTTTACTTCTGATATCAGGCAGTATTTTCCAAATCAGCAAGGAATTTGATATTGCTCACGTGATTATCATATTTAAAAGACAAAAATAGGAGCAAAGAAGTCAAAGGTGAGGTTTCTTCTTATCTAATGAGTAGAAACTTGGAGTTATTTAACCTGTGTGGCTTGGGAAAAAGCCATAACAAACACAGATATACTGTTCCTTTTTATTTTCAGAAAGCAAGAGCTTCATTATTCATGCATTCATTTAGCACATACTATTGTAGATTTTGGTATTTGATGCTTTGCATGTCTCTAATACAAAATCAAGTAAGAATGTCATTAAAATTTTTAAAAAGTATTATGAAACCTATTAACCACCTGACATTTAATTTAAATCAGACCTGCTGTTCATTTTTAATAATATTTATGAATCTCTGAGGTAGAAGAAATCAATACATATTTTTAAAAAACAAAATCAGCAGGAAGTAGAAGACCCTCAGCAACACTTTGATTTTCTTCTGGAAAAGCAGCAAACGATGTTGTTTTGTTGTTCCTGTTATCTAAACCTTCCTGAATTTCTTTGTCATCTAGCAGTGTGCTGTTAGAGAAACATTTTTTACTAAAAAGCTAAAGCCTTCAAAGGGATTGTTTACTCTGATCCTTGCACATCTCTTGCTTCCTCTCTTATTTTCTCTTTGTGCCTTGATTACCTAAAAAGACAAACAAAAGTGTATGAAAAAGACTCTACGTCTTTTGTTTTTCCAAGACTAACAGGAATCAAGGAAATCGAATACCACAGAGTCTAGGGAGCATCTGCTGGGGGAAGGTGGGTAGAGAAGGAGCCCACTACAAACACAGATGGAAATGATTATGAAAGAGGGAAATGTTTAACAGAGAAAGTGCTTTTCAAATATATTCTAAGGCCTGAGGGGGACATGAATTGGCACTTCTGAAGACAGAATTTTTACCTGAAATGATGATAAGGCTGGTTTCAATGATTAAGGAAAGCAGATCTCTGAAGGAAGTGTGGAGTTTTCCTAACAAGAGTGAAGACATTCTAAATAAAGTTGATCATCGATTGTTAATATATCAATTATCAAATGATAAATGTTCTGGAACATCAGGGAGCTGATGGACAAGAGGCCAGATAGTCATCATAATAATGTAGCATCTTTATAATTACATAACAGGCTTTTTTGAAGTGGATCCCAACCCAAAATCCTATCTGTAGAGTCCACCCCTCTCCCCACCTCCCTGATTCTCTAGCCAAGTGCTTCTCACTTCCAGCACTACTGATGTTCTGGGCCAGATAATTCTTTGTTGGGGGGACTTGTCCTGTGCATGGGGATGTTAGCAGCACACCTGGCTTTACACAACTAAATACCAGTAGCAGCTCTCTGTCATGAAAATAAAACATGTCTCCAGACATTGCCATATGTTCCTTGGGGAGAAACAAAATTGCTACTCATCCAGAACCACTGCTCTAACCTCAGTTAACTGCTGAACTACTTTTGAATTAATGAATTCCTTTTTATTTCCTGAACGTGAACGATGTTTTACTGTTCTGTGCTTTGCCCATTGTTTTCTATGACTGCAATACTTTCCTGTCTTTATCTAGCATGCTTCTCATTCTTTAAGCCCAAACCAAATGCAACTCCCTGTAAAATTTCTGACATCCCCAAATAGTAAGTTACTTCCTCTTCTAAACGCTTAAAACACTTTATATAAACCTGTATTATATTATATAATAATCATCTTTGTAAACATACATTTCTCTACTGCAATTCAAAGTAGTTAAGGACAGGAATTTATCTTATTCCTTTTTCCCACTTACACCACCCAATAAGATATATCATACCTAGCTACATCAACAGAAATAACCACAAAAACACCACCAAGCATCAGGGTCTAATCAGGTACTGTTCTAAGCACATAGTATGCATTTGCTCATATTATCCTCACAATACCTTTATGAGGTAGCACTATTAGTATTCCCATTTTACAGATAAAGGAACTGAGACCCAAAGAGGTTAAGCAGCTTGTCCAAGTAGGACACAGTTGGTTTGAAACCAGCCAATCTGACTTTATAACTACACTTTTCAATACTGCAATACCAGCCTCCCAAGTAAAGTAATTAATATGTACAAAATTCAAATTGTTAAAACATTGATTTATATTGTGAGAAGATGATTTGGTATTATCAATTACTGATAAAGCAGAGAGAAATGTGCAGACCATAGAGATCCAGCTTAATGTAATTTAGTAGACCTAACAGTTAAAGACGATACAATTCCAGAGATAACATGAATGAAATCCACTGTTTGGCATTTGATATAATACAGTGTTTAGGGTTGGCAAAGGACAATAAAGAGACAAAGATTGGTTACTGAACTTAAATAAAATAAGAAAATTGAGAAAATTAGCAAATTTATAGAAAAGCCTGCTTTTGTCTAAGACACACAAAACAAAGCAAATATTTCTATTCTGTCAGTTGACATCAATCCTCATGCAATCATCAGTGGTCTAAGTATGAGGCAAATTATGGTTTCCCCATCTCTATTAAACCTCTACAACATTTTATTTCTACAATAAAATATATGGGTGGCCAAATACACTTCCTAAATGACTCATTTTCTTTAGCAGATTGTCTTAAAGTTCAGCCACTATAATGAATAAAATAAATTTGAGAGTAGTAGAGAGACTGCCTTTTTTTTTTCCAGCAAAGAGAAATCAAAGAACACTTTATAGATGCATTTAGAAATTAGGTTTCTTATAGTCTTCAAAGATCACCTCTACAGATAATTTCACTAAGAAACACAAAGCTCTCAGGACATGCTCATATCTGTTTAAGAATAACCTTGAAATTCTCAGTAGCTCTCACATAGTCATTGATGGTTGGACTATCAAACTGTATCTATTCCTTAGGTACCTCTGTTTGCCAATAACATGATGTACTAGAATCAATAGAATCATGTTACAAGTGTGCAGTATATTCAGAAATTTCTTGCAGATATGGAAAAATATTAGACAAGTTTTTCTGCAGTCATTTGAGAATAAGGCTATTCTTTTTAGTCGGCTGAGGTTGAGCAAACAGAGGCAGTGATGTAAACACAGTTTCAAATTCACGTATGTTATCCATTGTCAGCCTCTTGCTAACGGGTAAGATCTAGTCATTCAGCTATTGCTAACCTAACCATTTCCTAATGTTTAATCATTGAACATCATGTACAAATGAATAATTTTAAAATAATTGAACAACATTGTATTCTTTAAACTACCACTGATTTCTGGAACAGAAACCCCTCCTCTCCTAAGTCAGTAAGTTGACACTAGGTGTACCTTAGTCCATGCCCTAGTCCAAGCAGTTGTTCCTGCCTGAGCATCCTTCCATATGGTTCTTTTTATATTGTGGCTCTCCCCTCCTCTCCATCATCATAGTCCATATTCATTATTATCTATGTTCAGTTAATGGGTGGAAAGAAAGAGTGAGAATCACTTGAGGAAGATTTCTAAGGGCCAGGATTCTAAGTTGCACACATCACCATGAACCTATTCCGTAGGTCAGAACTCAGTGGTATGGCAACTCCAAAATGCAAGAAAGACAAAGATAGACAGAAAAAGGAAACAGAATTTAGTAAACACACAGTATTCTCAGCCACAGCATTATGAACAATGGGTTTATTAAATATTTAACTTAGATTTATCTATCATACACACATAACTATTTTTCCACATATTTAAAGCAAAATAAATAAAAGGCCTTCTCAGATTTGTTTCTCATTTTAATCACCAATTATTCCCACTCAAGTATTGATGACTTAGTCTAGTCCTGTTTTTTCTGTACTTCCTTCTTGTTTCTGTGTGTCTTACTCTGATGATTTTTACCACTCTCTTCAAGTGCCTTACAATGTCTTCTCTCTTCTGAACTTGTTAGAGGGACTTCTTATAACAATTATATTAGTCAAGTAATAGTACCTCCTCTCACATTAGATTTGAAAAGGGTTTTACTGGATCTTGGAACACTGAAGGATTAGACACTAAACTCTCGAGAAGGGTAGAGATACAGCTGGGCCTCAGGAACAAGTGGAAGCCATGAACTAAATCCACCAGGGCTCCATCTCTAATTCTCATATTTGCTTCTCTCTGGGTGTCAGATTCATTCTCTTTCTACAGAACAGCTGCCCAAATATGTCAGAAAACTTTGTTTTTACATCTTGGGAAATCCATCACTGAAGAGTAACTATTTCTCAGTTTCAATTAAAAAATTCCACTAGGTTTAGTCATATGCCCAACTCTGGATCAGTCGAGGGGTTTGGGGGAGGTCACAGAGGATAGTAGCAGCTTCCTTGGGAGTGAGGTATCTGTACAGGATGTGTAACAGTTCCCAGAAGATGTGGGGTAGGAGGGGAGAGGTAAAGCTGGGGGTGGGTGTGGGGGTGGGAAGAGAACTCCTGGTACTAGGAGGCAAAATAATACGTCTTCTTCTGAAGAAACTCAGATTTTTCTCATTAAAAATTTCAGTCCAGTTAGTATGGTGCAAAGATTTGCAAACG
Source organism: Mesoplodon densirostris (assembly GCF_025265405.1). Lineage (NCBI taxonomy): Eukaryota > Metazoa > Chordata > Mammalia > Artiodactyla > Ziphiidae > Mesoplodon > Mesoplodon densirostris. The sequence continues at coordinate 72,092,279 of NC_082662.1, forward strand.
CTACTGGAAACCTTCTCTTTGTTATTAGACTGACCGAATGAATTTATGTCTTCCTTTCCTCTTTCCTTCTTATCCATCGTGATTTATATCTAATTTTCTTTTCTCATTCTTAAGTTATCATTTTAATTTCTGAACCTCCGTGCAGAATACAATATTGTACTGCCCTTAAATACCATCTACCATTTTATATTACCCTCTGCATAATTATCTGAGACTGCACTCTCTCTTTGGCCACATATCTCCTAAAAATACATTTTGGGATATAGCTTCATCAAGAGTAAGCCTTCAAACTTCTTTGATTGTGACCCAAATAAAAATTACTTTATACATCATGGCTTAGTACAGACTCACATACATGCACATATATATTCTTATTAATGAAAATAAAAGGCTTGTGAAAAACATTTGTGTGATGGGGTCTCCTATTTATTATATCATATTTCATTTGTAAAATGCTGGTCACAAACAACTGAATTTATTTCACAACCCTTGGCTCTAAAGTAACTCACTCATAGAATATAGACTATATGGGCCACACTGTCTAATGTCATCTACTGGCCCCACTGGCTGCCTAGTAAACATGCAGACCTGGCATTGCCTAAACCACTCATCTTGGAAGTTATAGAGTGACTACAGCATCATCAACCCGAGGACAAACTAGAGCATTCCATCTTCAAGAACAAGAATATCAAATCTCTGGATTATATTCTGTCCTCAAGGGGCTAATGATCCAGCCAAAGTAGTAATAATTCTGGAATGGAAAACTCTCTGAGCTTGGATTTCCTTGTTTACAAAATAAGAGGAAAAATGATACAGAAGTTAACCATCCAAATATCCTAAATAATATATCCTGAAGGGCATGGTAAGAATATGAGCAAAGCACCACAAAGTAGCACATGGACATTACTCTCCCCACCTCCAAGCATAAGAGGGATTGCATTTTCTCTACTGTTTTCAAGTAAACTTTCAGTGTAAGTTAATTTAGTCAAGACTTGATGAAATACATTTTTACTGGAGAAGTAGCAGAGGGCAATGATTATCCAGCCAGAATGAATGTCAGAGCAAGTTACGGGTCATTTAATCATGTTATTCCCTTTATATTCATAACACCTGAGAACACTTCAGATTGGTTAATAATAATATACTCATAATAATTGCAATCACATATTACACACGGACAGAATACCAAGTGCTATCCCTGCTTTATCATGTTTAATTCTCATGATAACCTTATGATACGGGTGTGAATATTATTATCCTTGCCTCACAGTTGAATGTGGCTATGTTCATTTGCCCAAAGTCTCACTGCTAGAAGTTTTGAAATCAGAATTTAAACCCAGGTCTGTCTCTTTCCTTAGTTGGAGCTTTCACCACAGACTGTGGTTGTACTGTTCCCTGTTCTCCACCTTCCCAGCTCCCAGCTGCCAGGTTATGATTCATCACTTCCAAAGTTGTTGCCACCATAATTCGATACATGTTCTCCAACTGTCATGTAAGAATTTTAGCAAAACAATTATTTGAGTTGTTACTCATTGTTTTTTCTTCTAGAGCTGCACTGTCCAATATGGTAGCCTCTAACCACATATGGCTATTTAAATTAATTAAAGTTAAAAATTTAGTTTTTCATTTGCACTTGCTACATTTCAAGTGCTCAATAGCTGCATGTAGCCTGTGGCTAACATTTTGTCCATCAGAGCTATATAGCATTACCATCATTGCAGAAAGTTCTCTTGAACAGCACTGTTCTTGACTTTACCCTAGAAATCAGATACCATTTCTACTGTTCTGCACTGAAGAACAATGTGAGTCATAGAAACTCTGACCATTGTCTATATTATTTGAAAGAATATAATGTGATTTGATTTCATTTTATTCCCTCTCATCTTCCTTAGTTATGACTCATGAAAATTAATTTCCTGAATCCTGAGAAAATTTCAGCTATGCTCATCAATCTATATGTATGTGCCTAACATTTATTCCATTGTTAGAGGTACAGTAATCTTAAAAACAACAACAGCTACCTTGTAAAGTTGATTAAATATTTATTTAATTCTGATTAGCCCATATCATCCAGTGCCAATAACTCCCCAGAAATTAATGCAAATGAAATTCTTGGCTGTGCCTACACAACTGTGATGTGCCTGAGTCACTCATTTACTTTTTCTTTCATCAAACTCACGCCAAGTGCCTACTACTGATAGGCAGTGTGACAGGCATAGGGAAGCTTTACAAATATGGTTCAATCATCCTGGGTCTTATAGCTGTTACAAAATATATCCTCCATGGAGGCAGGCTTTTTACCGGCTTTGAATTCTGCTGTATTGCTAGCACCATTTGACACACAATAAGCACCTCCTATATATATTTTTTAAGTGAAAAAATGAATTATTTATTTTTATTTATGTTTATTTTTTCATGTCTTGGCCATGACAAGACATAATATAAAAAAATAAGGTGAAAGGAGCTGGCCAAAATCATCCTAAGCCCATTCTGTTTGCCCACTCCCCATAGACATGGTTTTAATGTAATTTAATTTAAAGCAAAATTTTCTCACATAAAAACTTCAAATAAATCTCAGATATGTTACTTAGATACTGCTTTTCCTAATAGGTTTAAAATGTAAGCTAAATTAGAAATGGAAACAGCAGGCTTAACATTAGATATGAATTCCTTTGTGATACTGGCCATCACACTTCGCATACCTGATTCCATAGAAACATTATTGGAATTAAGCCGAGGTGAACCCCAGATGTTCAAGGAACTCTCACTCTTCCAGACAAAATTAAAATAGGAACCCCTCATTCCGGCAGCTGAAATGCTAACAGTTGGCATGAAGCCTCTTAGAAACTAATGAGAAAGATGAGAGCGCTAATACTACTTTGAGAGTCTATTTCATTATTCATCCTCTGCTCTCTGTGGAGGCTTTACAAACATTAACTCATGCTCAGAAACATCCCTGGGAGGTAGTTTATCATTGATGTCTTTGTCTTGTAACTTGGAAACCGAGGCACAGGGAAAGATGCATTTATGTGGTCAAGTTCTTGTAAAAAGATATCAACTACAAAATGTAGAAGCTATACTTTTCTAAATTCCAAACTCTTGACACAATCCTTATAATAGTAACCATATACACAGAATAAATATTACAGTAACCAAACTGTTTTCAGGTGAAAAAAATCACTAGGTTATTTTAAAGCCTTCTAATCTGATACATCCAGATTTTCTGAAGGGTAGAAAAAGATTTGTTTCTTAATCATTCTTCCTTTGGTTAAAGTATAGCAATATGACCTAGAAAACCCATCTTCTGGTATAAAATCCTTGTGAATTGTTGGCCTTGTAGAAAGAGCCCCCCAATTTTTTAGAAGACCTGGCCCTGCTCTCAGTTCACTGTGCTACATTTCACCATGTTATCTAGTAATATTAAAGCATAATTTCAATAATACCATACCTTAAAATATGACTATGCTATGGTTTAGGCAGTACTTTCCCTTTTTGGAATATTTAACTTTGATCCAATTTACTAATTTGAGTACTTCTACAATGAACATTCTTACACATAAATCTGTGCCCTAATCTCCAATTATATGTTATATAGTAGGTTCCTAGAAGACAATTCAAAGAGCATGATCAAAGGGTAGGGAAATTTTTAACACTCTTTCTACATTGTTAATATTCTTTTCTAAAAGAGTATCAAATTGGCCTCCCACTAATGGCATTTTTAGGGCCTTTTTGAGGCACTTTCCCCAAACCTGAATATAAATATTTTTTTTCAAATCAATATTTTATAATTTTAAAATTGTATGATGTAGTGTGAATATTTTAACCAGTGCTTGTTACTACTTTTATTTAACCTTTAGTGAAGTATTCTATTAGGCATAAATCAAACACTAAAATAATCATATCCTTTTGGCAAAATAAATGGATTATTCTTGAACCACTATGTTAACTAGTGATATATGGATAATCAATTATAAGCATGAACTTGGAATATTTTTATTTCAATCTGTAAAATATGTATGCTATTTATTGACATCTACAAGGTGTCTTCAAATAAAAAGTGACATTACTGGATCTCTTTGGGGATGTTGCATGGTAATAGAAGGAACACTTACTTGAGAGTACAGTATATTTGGCTTTTAATGCTGAGCTTGTAATTTGACATGCTGTCAGATTTTAATCAAATAATTTAAACTTTCTGTATTTCCAAATATTTAGCTGAAAAATATTGTTCTATCTCACAATGTGTTGTCATGAATAAATGAGTATCACATGAAGGGGTTCCCAGCACATATGAAACATAGTAGTTAAACAACATATTACTCTTTTTCTCTAGTCCTAGACTTTCTTAACTTTAGTAAGAGCTCTTTTTTGAACTCTTTTCCGAGAGGAGGCAATAAACTTTTCATTGTCTCATGAACTGTCTCTAATCAGTTAATCTCCTTAACACACTAAACAGCGTATTTCTAAGGCAAGATGCTAAAGTCTAGAGTGTGATCCAGATCCATGCAACCTATCTCGTCTAGTTTCCTGATGTAAGAATTACACATCTACTTTATCCTCAAAAACTTCAAATCCTGCTCAACTAAACTATCCAATTATAATCATTCCAGTGGATTTAAATTATGATTCCCCTTTTAGTAATTATCTGACCTAGACTCCTGTCTTCATGTCTCTATGAACATACATAGTTCTCTTTTGGGCAAGTGATTCAGTAAGACTCAACAAACCAGTTTTATTATTTAATTACATATAATTAATTAATAGTATATGTATTTGATTTAACAGATGAGTCATATTTAGCCCTATACTAAAAAATCTCTCTCTGTAATTTCTTTCCTTTTATAGATATTCTGTGGCTATTTACATCTTGAGATACGGTTATGTGTTTTAACAATCTGAAATTGTCTGTCAATAAAGGCTATACCACAGGGTTGTTTGTTGTATCACAATATCTATTTTCTCCTTTCAGAACAATAGAATTTGTAGTTTGACACGTGACATTTAGAAAAAATATATTTCCAGCTTCCTGTGCAGCTAAGTACAGTTATGTGACCAAGCACTGTTCAATGGGAGTCATACAGTAGCTTCTGTAAGATTTCTGAAAGATTTTGCTGGTGTATGTCCTTTGTTCTTCACTATCCTTTTCTTTGTCTTCCTCTCCGGAAAGGGAAGATGGTGACTGGAACTGGATAAGTCATTTCTGACTATGCTCTGGAAGCCACATGTTGAAGTTGGGCAAACAATAAAAGGGAAGAGCTTCATTTGATACTACGGTGGTCCATACCAGCCTGGGACACATGACCTACAGGTAATCATTAGGTAATTCATTTTATTTAAGATACTCGAATTCGGGTTTATCTGTAACTCACAACTGAATCTAATCCTAATTTATCAGCCACCTGATGAATATAATTGTTAAACATATTTTCAATTAATTCTACAATATATATGGGATATAGTTCTTTATTATAAAATACAATATTTAAACAGGATTTTGTATCCATTTGTTGATTTTTAGAAATCCCATGGCTTGCCTCAGCAACAGAGAAGAATTACCTCTGATAAACAGGCCAAACAATACCTTCTTAATTGCATAATAACATTCTGCCCACTAAAAATTCTCCCAAAGTCTCATTATCAGTTACTCTTCACACAGTTTTCACCATATGTATGGAATTCTCTGTGTCTATAACCCAAAGGAAGATACTGAATGAAAGAATTTAGCTCAGTATTTATAGCATATTTTACAGTCTTCAAAGAGATTTGCAATCATTGTTTACTGAATACAAACAATAGCTATATAAAGTAAGTAATATTATACCAAAACTGAATAAAATGATAGGCTTAGTGCCTTGCCTGAGGCCACACAGTAAGTAGAAGTAAGTAACAAAGTAGAGATTAAGATTTAAAGGTTTCTGACCCTACCTATTTTGCACTTTGCTTTGCTCTGTTAAAAAGCCAATATCTTTCCTTTGCTGTGCAAAAGCTTTTAAGTTTCATTAGGTCCCATTTGTTTATTTTTGTTTTTATTTCCATTTCTCTAAGAGGTGGGTCAAAAAGTATCTTGCTGTGATTTATGTCATAGAGTGTAATGTCTGTGTTTTCTTCTAAGAGTTTTATAGTGTCTGGCCTTTTATTTAGGTCTTTAATCCATTTTGAATTTATTTTTGTGTATGGTGTTAGGGAGTGTTCTAGTCTGATTCTTTTACATGTAGCTGTCCAGTTTTCCCAGCACCACTTATGGAAAGACAATCCTCAGGATGGGAAAAAAAAATTGCAAATGAAACAACTGGCAAAGGATTAAGCTCCAAAATTTACAAGCAGCTCATGCAGCTCAATACCAAAAAAACCCAAACAACTCAATCTAAAAATGGGCAGAAGAGCTAAATAGACATTTCTCCAAAGAAGACACACAGATTGCCAACTAACACATGAAAGGTTGCTCAACATCACTAATTATTAGAGAAATGCAAACCAAAACTACAATGAGGTATCACCTCACACCAGTCAGAATGGTCATCATCAAAAAATCTACAAACAATAAATGCTGGAGAGGATGTGGAGAAAAGGGAACCCTTTTGCATTGTTGGTGGGAATGTAAATTGATACAACCACTATGGAGAACAGTATAGAGGTTCCTTAAAAAACTAAAAATAGAACTACCATATGACCCAGCAATCCCACTACTGGTCATATACCCTGAGAAAACCATAACTCAAAAATAGTCATGTATCACAATGTTCATTGCAACTCTATTTACAATAGTCAGGACATGGAAGCAACCTAAGTGTCCATCAACAGATGAATGGATAAAATTCTGGCATATATACACAATGGAATATTACTTAGCCATAAAAAGAAACAAAATTGAGTTATTTGTAGTGAGGTGGATGAAACTAGAGTCTGTCATACAGAGTGAAGTAAGTCAGAAAGAGAAAAACAAATACCATATGGTAACACATATATATGGAAACTAAAAAAAAAATAAAAATAAAAAAAGGTTATGAAGAACCTAGGGGCAGGGGAGGAATAAAGACACAGATGTAGAGTGGACTTGAGGACATGGGGATGGGGAAGGGTAAGCTGGGATAAAGTGAGAGAGTGGCATGGACATATATACACTACCAAACATAAAGTAGATAGCTAGTGAGAAGCAGTCACATAGCACAGGGAGATCAGCTCAATGCTTTGTGACCACCTAGAGGGGTGGGATAGGCAGGGTGGGAGGGAGACAAAAGAGGGAGGAGATATGGGGATATATGTATAGGTGATTCACTTTTTTATAAAGCAGAAACTAACACACCATTGTAAAGCAATTATACTCCAATAAAGATGTTTAAAAAAATAATAAATAAATAAATAAATAAATAAATAAATAAATAAATAAATAAATAAAACAACTACATTCCCCAATGGAAGAAGTTTAATTTTTTGGAGGTTGAAATTATTCCTGAACATAATTTTTTAAAATATCTTAGGCTTTTGAATTATCAGTGTGGCTCATCCTCTGTTTTATGGAACACATATTATATTCATATGTAGTTTAAACCTTCCAGTATTAACTGATACACATAATCCAAAATTAATCATTCATTCAACAAAAGTATTATAGATAATTAATAATGCCATAAAATATCTGGTGCTAAGACTAAAAAGAGTCAACAAGCCAATCTCCTTACCTTTAACAATTTCTGTTTTTAATTTACACTTTATGTTAAAATACATAAATACTAATATGTACATTTTGTGTATATATTTAATATCATCTTGCAAAAATAGTGAATTTATACAACCACAGAAAATTCAGATAATCCTTAAAACCTTATCCAACTCAATCAATATGCTATGTTTACTCTCCTTTATATATAAAGGAGCTTTCAAGTCTTAGTTCACTGCAGTTAAGAGACTAAATTCAAATTGCAAAGGCATTTGATGCATCCATAGTTCCATGAGTTATATGAAGAAAAAAAACATTAAAATATTCCTTTACCAAATATAGACCTAAGGTTTCAGACAAGGCAGTTTAAGGGTTAAATGTTTGATTTAAGCAAGAGATTATTTAAACACAGAAAATATCTTTTAACTCAAAGAGTGTTTTATATGACTATATAAACACTAAAATTGTGTTGTTTGAAATTTGATATTTTCTTTGTGTGGGAAGTATTAATTCACTTGGCTTTAAGCTATAAAGGAGTGAATGCCAGAGGAGAAACGGCTTGAATTCTCATAATCCCTAAGAGGAGTTATTGTAGCAGATATTGGATAAGATAAATTTCTAAAGGACCAATACCATTTAACAAGAGAAAGTGGGATAGCCTAATGAAGTTTGAGGCCCCTTATGCAATTAACAGTTTAAAGGGTTGTCTACTGTTTTCTTTCTTATTGGTTATATTAACTTTGTTAAAATTATTTACTTGTTTTGCATTTAAATAGATGTTTTAACACTATCACTCCCCCACTTCAGTTCAGGCACAAAATCTTACTATTATAGGGAATTATTTGAGAAGGATAGCAGCAATTTATTTTACAGAATAAAAACCTCACAAATATCAGAAATCATCTAATAGTGTAGAAGTCAGTTTGCATTCCAAAGTCTTTGTGTTGGAAGCCAAGAAACTCAAAGAAAGAAAATGTTTAACTTCTGTTTTAGCTCACAAAATGCATAACTTTTCTTTAGCAGTAAGTACAATAAAACTTTTTTTTAAATGATGAATATACTCAACCTATTTCTCTAGTATATATATTTAAAATACAGGCAATTTTCCCAGACACTTAAATTGTACATTTCTTAAGCTAAAATACTTGTTATTTTACCCCTCTGAGGTCAGTACTACACTCTTATTCTGGTATTACTGATAAGAAGATGGAGGCAGACAGGGCTCAGATGACATATCCATTACAGCAGAGGAAACTAATGACAGCTCTGGGATCAGAACTCAGAAGCTTCTGGCTCTCTGACTCAGAGTTTGAGTATTTGTTTAAAATAAAAATATCACCCAACGATCTGACTGTAACACTCAACAGTACCTCTCATCATGACATCTGATTTCTCTCTTTAATTAAAACAAATATATATTAACCAAAAAACACTTCTATTTCTTATTTTTCATGAGGTTCCTAAAAATGAGAACTACTCTGGTGTACTTGCGTGTAAATCCTAAGTGGAAAAGTTTCCAGGCAGTAAGTATCTCAAAGAGCTATCTCAAGTGTTACCTGACATATTGTTGTGAGAGCTTCAAGGGAGTTTGAGACTTGGATTGGACTTGGGGAAAACTCTGTAACAGTCCATCTGGTTATAGAGTTTTTATGTGGAGTTTTTCTTTATGTTTTCTTCCATAAAAATGTGTGTACTATCGAGAGAGAAAAGAAATCAGGGCTTTTACTCTTAAAAGAAAGGGCAATAAATTGTGTATTTTTAGGAGGAAAAAAAAACTGGATGCCTAGTATGAGTTAATTAAATTATGTAAAGATAGCCATTTACACCTTTTTTTTTTTTAATGAGTGTCCTTGGTTCTATCCACTTTACTTAAATATACTGTTGATTCACAAGACAGTAAAATGTAGAGGTTAGTATCTGAAACATTCCAATGTTCTCAAATTTCAGTTCCTGAAATTAAATTTGCCTATTTGCCTGTAGCTGAACTGAATAAGATAGAAATAATTCTCCCCAATCAGAGAAAATTGCAGATGAAGTTACAGGGATAATTTCAGCTCAGTAATGTGAAGGAATTTATCCCCACTTCCACACATACAATAAAGGTTTTATATTGCATATTCTTCTCTTCCTTTAAATGACAACCTACTGTGGAAGGACAGAGTTTCTTTATTTATAGTGTGTCTTCAGAATTGGGACAAATTAAATCAAGGCATAGGTACATAAGATGTTGGAAATGGCACAGGACAAATTAGGTGTGGTGAGGTGTGGGACAGGCAGGGAAAGGAAATTGTCCAAATGGCAGTAATACTCTAAAGTCTTGATTATGCCCTCACTCCCAATTTGGGTGCTTAAAGCTAAAAAGATGAGAGTGGAAAAAGAGCATGAAGGAAAAAAAGGAGAAGGTGGGTGAAAATGGACACTGAAAATAGACATTAAGGGAAATGCTACAGCTTGATTTACGAATTCTCAGGAGTAGTTGTTCTAGCATCAATGCTCACCAATCACTGCCTGCTGCATTAAATACTCTAAATACACCAGAGGGTCCTTAAACAGTATTTGCTATAGAGCAGGATTCAGCATGTGAACCATAGTCAAAGAATATTAGTTTGCAAAAGTAACTCATTTTAACTCACCCTGTATGAGTCTCTAGAATATAGTTAGAGGAAAGCTGTATGTGTGTGTGTGTGAGTGTGAGTGTAATACACTGTTCCCTAAGTTGCTGATTTACTCCAAATAGGGTAAGAGAACATGAACACCCAGTATATGGAAATCTGGATTGTGTATTTTAGACTAGTTCCACCATAAATTTCACCCTTCTTTACATATTAATATTAAAATATTCTTTTCTGCAATATTCAGAGTGTTATTCACAGCCACATCCTGACTGCCTGTTGGTGGGGTCAGTGTCCCAACCTGCCTTAACAGTAGTTTTCTCTAGTGTTTTTTGGCAATCAACACAGAAGAAAAACACAGAAAGGTATTTATTCATCAGGTGTTCATTCTAGGCACAGTGCTAATCTCATTATGTAAAATATTCATAATGTTATTTAACATATTCAGAATTAAAAAATAGATCCAAATTAACATGTACATTTTGAATATGTGGCTCATATAGACTCAATCTTTTCCAACTGAAAAATAAGGTGAAATTGTCCAATACTTTTTTTATATAATATCAAATGACAAGCCAATTATTATTATTTGTGGTCCAAAAAGTAAGAGATGTACATATTTTATTTTAAACTTTTTTTTTATATTACTGTTTTACTGATCTTTCTTACATTTTTCATATCAGGCAATTAAATGCATGTTCTGTCTTCTGGCAAGGTGAATAAAAATTAAATATTCATTTAAATAATCTGCATGCTTATGTTCAACAATCCACATCTAAAATATTATTAACATGTTAAATTATTAAACATAGATCATATGACTAAAACTTTCATCTTGTAGAAGCCACCAAGGTAAGTCATGGCAATCTCAGTGTCATTTAGTTTTCTGTTATATAAATTGAATTTTAAAAAGGCATGTAGAGTTCATTTATATAAAAATAGCTATACAAGAGTAATTATTTCAAATGTAAAAATGAAACAACAAACTTTATTAATTTATCATAATAAAAACCAATTTTCTAATGATACTATTAAGTCTTTTAGGTTTAGGTTTTCTCTTAATAAGTCTTCTTATCTTTCATGAAATTTAAATACCTAGACATTAAATGTATTTTCCTGTTGTAAAAATAGCTTGGGCACACATATGTGCTTATTGACAAAGAGTAATACAAATGTGTTGAAAATAGTAAGAATAAAAAAGCCACAATGAGGAATTTGATTATGGATATCCCATTTAAAATAAATAAAGCAACCTGATGATAGTATTGATCTAGACTTTCTAAATACTGATTTGCATTTATTTCATTATAAGCCCTAGAGATATTCATCAAAAGCATGATTCTAGTAATTATAACATTTACAAGGAATTAAAAGATTCGCTGAATAACAAAAATGTACCCCAAGACTCATCTGTGAATCCATTCACCTGTAGCCAAAGCCTGCACCCCATCTAGAAAGCATGATCTTTTCTGCCAAGTCTGACACAAACTATGGCACTTTAATAAATGATCACATTTGAAAATGTAAATGCATTTTTCTCAAGGAAAGATCAAACAGAACTCTTGTTTAATTCATGTTATGAATATAATTTTCAGTTCAAATACTCTTTCAAGATGTTTTCCTGGTGAAATTCATATATCACATATATATAAACATATAGAGAGTGAGTGTGAAAAACTGTGTTGGAGAAGCTTTACACTTTGCAGGTCCTTTAATGAGAGTCAGAGAACACCATCAGGAACACTCATAAGCCTGTGTAAAATGAGACTCATTTTAATGAAAACTCTCACACACCTCATTTGTAGAATTATACGGAGCAGCTTAAATTCCTCATCTGTCACTTAGAGTTTAAGCTTGTTGAAATGCATCCTGGACCACGAAATTCCCCTTTTCCTTTTTCTCAGTTTCACTACTGCTGAGTTTTTGTTCTAAAGTCCGTTGATTGGTTCTGACAAGAAAGTAAAGCCCTGTAGTCGGCTGCGAGGAGGACTGATTGTCAGTGTCGTTAAATGTCTCCTATCTGAATAGATTTGTGAAATGATAGATGTTCTGAAGGAGAATTCCTTCAGGCATGCAAAATTTTTTTCAAAGTTTTAAAATTTATCTCCTTATTTAGATGACCAATAGTCCCTCTCTGACTTGAATTTTGTTGATTAATTGGTCTGGAAAAACCAGTAGTAAAGCATATGTATTTTTTTAAGTGTAAATTCACCAGAATAAACTACTCAGAGTCAGTATAAAATACAAGAAGCTATAAACTGTGCTTTGGCTGAGAAGAAGGACGACAAAACTTCTGTAGATCAAAATGTGAAAAATGCAATTACTTATTTATAGCTAGTTGGGGTATATTCCCAGAACTCATTTTGTTTCTGTTTTCCACAACTTCACGAATCTTTTGAAATGCTACCACCAAATTGCAATTTTCTTGCATCTCAGTTGTGCTCAAGACTTAAATTTTGTTTTCATTTAAAGTATCAAGAATTTCCAGAGAAATTCCAGAAATATTAAATATTGGGTTTGGACAATCAGTTGAATATTTGTTGCTATATTTGAAGATACTGTAATTCATTATTTTTACAAACTGGATTGCTTATGCTATAAGTTCTTATTTTTTATTAAAATGATCAAAAGTCTCATTGCCAAACAGTATTTTAGTCTCTATAAGTAAAAGCTTATGCAAATATAAATTAATATTAATAATATATTTTGATTATCCTTGCTGTAGCTACTTATCTATGACATGGTCAAAAGTATATTTTACATAATTTATTTCTATGCTTTTGTCAGCTAACAAAGGGGACCCCTTAATATTTCTTTCTACTTTATTCTTGCCTACATTTTATACATAATACAGACCATTTTATCCATGTGGACCCTCAAAATGTTCTTGACCATATTTGTGCCTTAGTTTATTTCCTTTCTACAACACCCACAAAATAAAAATATTGAATTATCTGACATTAGCCTGTCTAAACCACTGATCCACCTTTCTCTCTGCAAGTAAAATAAGCATATAGCTTCTTTGGTTATATAGTTACTCAGGAACTCAGTTGAAAGATAGTAGAAAACTTTTCTAGAAATAACCCCAGAATCATTCTATTTCTCTTATAGTCTCTCTTGGAAAATTTGGCTTGCCATTTACATTAGGCATTCTGAAGACCACCATGCAGTAGAACTGGCAATGTGGAACCACCACATATTTGAGCACTTTCAGCATACACTGGTGTGTTGGAGGTTCCATGAGGACTGTTAGAACAGTGCAATACTGATGAAGGTAATTTGTGTAGCAGAACCCACAAAAAGGAGGCTGCCCCGGTGGCCCAGCCCATGTCACAACTCTACAATAAGTTTGCCAGTACTTACTAGAAATGTCGCACTGGCAAAGAAACTACATACAACCAATCACAGTCCTCCAAACTGACTTTAGCTAGCTCATTTTACCCTAGAAAATAGGACCTACTAGCCTTATAAGGAAATCCCAGACCTCCTAGCCAATCAGGCCCTATTTCCAAGTTGCCTATTCTAAAGATTTGTAAACTGACTCTTGCCCCAAATCCCTTGGGAAGCGACCCACTGCTTGTGAGGTGCTGTACTCCCCAAACCCATGAATTCTTTTCCCTTGAATAAAGGACATTATTACTAAATTGTATTATTTCTGTCATTTGAAAAAATCATTTAGTGTAAAATTTATGGATTATTATGTTTTTAACATCTTTATTGGAGTATAACTACTTTACAATGGTGTGTTAGTTTCTGCTTTATAACAAAGTGAATCAGCTATACATATACATACACCCCCATGTCTCCTCCCACTTGCATCTCCCTCCCACACTCCCTATCCCACCACTCTAGGTAGTCACAAAGCACTGAGCTGATCTCCCTGTGCTATGCAGCGTCTTCCCACTAGCTATCTATTTTACATTTGGTAGAGTATATATGTCCATGCCACTCTCGCACTCCATCCCAGATTACACTTCCCCTATCCCACATTCTCAAATCCATTCTCTACATCTGCATCTTTATTCCTGTCCTGCCTGTAGGTTCTTCAGAAATATTTTTCTTTGTTTTTTGATACCATATATATGTGTTAGCATACTGTATTTGTTTTTCTCTTTCTGACTTACTTCACTCTGTATGACAGACTCTTGGTCCATCCACCTCACTACAAATAACTCAATTTCGTTTCCTTTTATGGCTGAGTAATATTCTATTGTATATATGTGCCACATCTTCTTATTCCATTCATCTGTCGATGGACACTTAGGTTACTTCCATGTCCTGGCTATTGTAAATTGAGATGGAATGAACATTGTGGTATGTGACGCTTTTTGAATTATGGTTTTCTCAAAGTATGTGCCCAGTACTGGGATTGCTGGGTAGTATGATTTTTCTATTTTTAGTTTTTTGAGGAACCCCCATACTGTTCTACATAGTGACTGCATCAATTTACATTCCCACCAACAACGCAGGAGGGTTCCCTTTTATCACACCTTTTCCAGCATTTATTGTTTGTAGGTTCTTTTTCATGATGATCATTCTAACTGGTGTGAGGTGATACCTCATTGTAGTTTTAATTTGCATTTCTCTAATGATTAGTGATATTGAGCATCCTTTCATGTGTTTGTTGGCAATCTGTATATCTTCTTTGGAAAAATGTCTATTTAGGTCTTCTGACCATTTTTGGATTGGGTTGTTTGTTTTCTTGGTATTGAGCTGCATGAGCTGTTGTATATTTTGGAGATTAATCCTTTAACAGTTGCTTCATTTGCAAATATTTTCACCCATTCTGAGAGTTGTGTTTTCGTCTTGTTTATGGTTTCCTTTGCTGTGCAAAAGCTTTTAAGTTTCATTAAGCCCCACTGGTTTATTTTTGTTTTTATTTCCATCTCTCTAAGAGGTGGTTCAAAAAGGATCTTGCTGTGATTTATGTCATGGAGTGTTCTGCCTATGTTTTCCTCTAAGAGTTTTATAGTCTCTGGCCTTTCATTTAGGTCTTTAATCCATTTTGAGTTTACACTTGTGTATGGTGTAAGCGAGTGTTCTAATTTCATTCTTTTAAATGTAGCTGTCCAGTTTTCCCAGCACCACTTATTCAAGAGGCTGTCTTTTCTCCATTGTACATTCTTGCTTCCTTTATCAAAGTTAAGGTGACCATATGTGCGTGGGTTTATCTCTGGGCTTTTTATTCTGTTCCATTGATCTATATTTCTGTTTTTGTGCTAGTACCATACTGTCTTGATTTCTAGAGCTTTGTAGTATAGTCCGAAGTCTGGGACCCTGTTTCCTCCAGCTCCATTTTCCTTTCTCAAGATTGCTTTGGCTATTCAGGGTCTTTTGTGTTTCCATACAGATCATGAACTTTTTTGTTCTAGTTCTGTGAAAAATGCCATTGGTAGTTTGATAGGGATTGCATTGAATTTGTAGATTACTTTGGGTAGTATTATAGTCATTTTCACAATGTTGATTATTCCAATAAAAGAACATGGTATATCTCTCCATCTGTTTGTATCCTCTTTAATTTCATTCAACAGTGTCTTACAGTTTTCTGTATAGAGGTCTTTTGTCTCCTTAGGTAGGTTATCCCTAGGTATTTTATTCTTTTTGTTGTAATGGTAAATGAGAGTGTTTCCTTCATTTCTCTTTCAGATTTTTCATCATTAGTGTATACAAATGAAAGAGACTTCTGTGCATTAAATTTGTATCCTGCAACTTTACCAAATTCATTGCTTATCTCTAGCAGTTTTCTGGTAGCATTTTTAGGATTCTCTACATACAGTAGTATGTCATCTGCAAACAGTGATGAGTTTACTTCTTTTCTGATTTGGATTCCTTTTATTTATTTTTCTTCACTGATTGCTGTTGCTAAAACTTCCAAAACTATGTTGAATAATAGTGGTGATAGCGGATAACCTTGTATTGTTCCTGATCTTAGAGGAAACGGTTTCAATTCCTCCCCATTGAGAATGATGTGGGCTGTAAGTTTGTCATATATGGCCTTTACTATATTGAGGTAACTTCCCTCTAGCCCTACGTTCTGGAGGGTTTTTATCATAAATGGGTGTTGAATTTTGTCAAAAGCTTTCTGCATCTATTGAGATGATCATATGGTTTTTCTCCTTCAATTTCTTAATATGGTTTATCACATTGACAGATTTGAGTATACTGAAGAATCCTTGCATTCTTGGGTTAAACCTCACTTGATCATGGTGTATGATCCTTTTACTGCACTGCTGGATTCTGTTTGCTAGTATTTTGTTGAGGAATTTTGCATCTATGTTCATCAATGATACTAGCCTGTAGTTTCCATTTTTTGTGGCATCTTTGTCTGGTTTTGGTATCAGGGTGATGAGTGGCCTCATAGAATGAATTTTGGAGTGTTCCTCCCTCTACTATATTTTGGAAGAGTTTGAGAAGGATAGGTGTTAGCTCTTCTCTAAATGTTTGATAGAATTCGTCTGTGAAGCCATCTGGTCCTGGGCTTTTGTTTGTTGGAAGATTTTTTTTTTTTTTCTTTTTTTTTTGCGGTATGTGGGCCTCTCACTGTTGTGGCCTCTCCCGTTGCGGAGCACAGGCTCCGGATGCGCAGGCCCAGCGGCCATGGCTCATGGGCCCAGCCGCTCCGCGGCATATGGGATCCTCCCAGATCGGGGCACGAACCCGTATCCCCTGCATCGGCAGGCGGACTCTTAACCACTGCGCCACCAGGGAGGCCCTGTTGGAAGATTTTTAATCACAGTTTCAATTTCAGTGCTTGTGATTTGTCTGTTTATATTTTCTATTTCTCCCTGGTTCAGTCTCAGAAGATTGTGATTTTCTAAGAATGTGTCCATTTCTTCCAGGTTTTCCATTTTATTGGCATATAGTTGCTTGCAGTAATCTCTCATGATCTTTTCTATTTCTGCAGTGTCAGTTGTTACTTCTCATTTTTCATTTCAATTCTACTCAGTTGAGTCTTCTCCCTTTTTTTCTTGATGAATCTGGCTAATGGTTTATCAATTTTGTTTATCTTCTCAAAGAACCAGCTTTTAGTTTTATGGATCCTTGTTATCATTTCCTTCATTTATTTTTCATTTATTTCTGATCTGATCTTTATGAATTTTTTCCTCCTGTTAACTTTGGGGATTTTTGGATCTTCTTTCTCTAATTGCTTTAGGTGTAAGGTTAGGTTGTTTATTTGAGATGTTTCTTGTTTCTTGAGGTAGGGTTGTATTTCTATAAACTTCCCACTTAGAACTGCTTTTGCTTCATCCCATAGGTTTTGGGTCATCGTGTTACCATTGTCATTTTTTTCTAGGTATTTTTTTAATTTCCTCTTTGATTTCCTAAGTGATCTCTTGGTTATTTAGTAGTGCATTGTTTAGCCTCCATGTGTTTGTACTTTTTACAGATTTTTTCCTGTAATTGATATCTAATCTCATAACATTGTGGTCAGAAACGATTCTTGATATGATTTCAGTTTTCTTAAATTTACCAAGGCTTGATTTGTGACCCAAGACATCATTATTCTGGAGAATGTTCCATGAGCACTTGAGAAAAAAGTGTAATCTGCTGTTTTTGGATGGAATGTCCTATAAATATTGAGTAAGGTCATCTTGTTTAATGTATCATTTAAAGCTTGTGTTTCCTTATTTATTTTCATTTTGGTTGATCTGTCCATTGGTGAAAGTGGGGTGTTAAAGACCCTTACTATGATTGTGTTACTGTCAATTTCCCCTTTTATGGCTGTTAACATCTGCCTTATGTATTGAGGTGCTCCTATGTTGGGTGTATAAATATTTACAATTTTTATATCTTCTCCTTTTGATCCCTTGATCATTATGTAGTTTTCTTCTTTGTCTCTTGTAATGGTCTTTATTTTAAAGTCTATTTTGTCTGATACAAGAATTGCTACTCCAGCTTTCTTTTGATTTCCATTTACACGGAATATCTTTTTCCATCCGCTTACTTTCAGTCTGTATGTGTCCCTAGGTCTGAAGTGGGTCTCTTGTAGACAGCATATGTATGGGTCTTGTTTTTGTGTCCATTCAGCCAGTCTCTGTCATTTGGTTGGAACATTTAATCCATTTACATTTAAGGTAGTTATCAATATGTATGTTCCTATACCATTTTCTTAATTGTCTTGGGTTTATTATTGTAGGTCTTTTCCTTCTCTTGTGTTTCCTGCCTAGAGAAGTTCCTTTAGTATTTGCTGTAAAGTTGGTTTGGTGTTGCTGAATTCTCTTAACTTTTGCTTGTCTGTAAAGTTTATAATTTCTCCATCGAATCGGAATGAGATCCTTCCTGGGTAGAGTTATCTTGTTTGTAGGTTTTTTCCCTTTCATCACTTTCAATATGTCCTGCCACTTCCTTCTGGCTTACCAAGTTTCTGCTGAAACATCAGCTGTTAACCTTAGGGAGATTTCATTGTATGTTATTTGTTGCTTTTCCCTTGCTCCTTGTAATATTTTTTCTTTGTATTTTAATTTTTGATAGTTTGATTAATATGTGTCTTGGCATGTTTCTCTTTGGATATTTCCTGTATGGGACTCTCTGAACTTCCTGGACTTAACTATTTCTTTAACCATGTTAGGGAAATTTTCAACTATAATCTCTTTAAATATTTTCTCAGTCCCCCCTTTTTTTTTCTCTTCCTCTTCTGGGAACCCTATAATTCAAATATAGTAGTATTTATTTTGACTATTTATCTTCCAGGTCATTTATCCATTCTTCTGCCTCAGTTATTCTGCTATTGATTCCTTCTAGAGAAGTTTTGATTTCATTTATTGTGTTGTTCATCATTGTTTGTTTGCTCTTTAGTTCTTCTAGGTCCCTGTTAAACTTTTTTTTTTAATTTTCTCTATTATATTTCCAAGATTTTGGATCATCTTTACTATCATTACTCTGAATTCTTTTTCAGGTAGAGTGCCTATTTCCCCTTCATTTGTTTGGTCTGGTGGGTTTTTACCTTGCTTCTTTATCTGCTGTATATTTCTCTGTCTTTTATTTTGCTTAACTTACCATGTTTTGGGTCTCTGTTTCGCAGGCTACAGGTTCGTAGTTCCCACTGTTTTTGGTGTCTGCCCCCAGTGGGTAACTTGGTTCAGTGGGTTGTGTAGGCTTCCTGCTGGAGGGGACTGGTGCCTGTGTTCTGGTGGATGAGCCTGGTTATTGTCTTTCAGGTGGGCAGGACCACGTCCAGTAGTGTGTTTTGCGGTGTCTGTGAACTTATTATGATTTTAGGCAGGCTCTCTGTTAATGGGTGGGTTTGTGTTCCTGTCTTTTTAGTTGTTTGGCATAGGGTGTCTTGCACTGTAGCTTGCTGGTCGTTGAGTGGACCTGGGTCTTAGTGTTGAGATGTAGATCTCTGGGAGTCATTACGCCGTTTGATAGTACTTGGAGCCAGGAGGCCTCTGGTGGACCAATGTCCTGAACTTGGCTCTCCGACCTCAGAGGTTTAGGCCTGACACCTGCCAGCATACCAGGATCTGTTCTTTAGGAATTCTGGGGTATTTTGTTCTTTGTTTTCTTTCTTTCAGGTATTTTTTTTCTTACTTATTTTCAGTGAAATTTCCAAAATGAAGCAATAGGCAGGTGAATGGTCTCCAATTCAAAGCTAGGCATTTGTCAAGTTCTTGCTAGTTCTTGTTTTCCTAGTTTCCCTGGAGGGAGAACCAGGAGGTGGTGTCGGACTCCATCCTTACTGCTTCCCCATGTGAACCAGTGCACACATGTTCTCTCACTGCCTCTGCTTTTGGATGATTAGCCTGTGAACACATGTCCCTGTCTGGGGCATGTAGGGCTGTGGTGAAGACCGTCTGTGTATTTCTCACTCTGTCCCGTCTGCCCCAGATCTGCTGCTTCACCCTCTTCTGACAGCCTCAAATGCTTCTCTTCCAGTTATGAAGGGATC
Source organism: Mesoplodon densirostris (assembly GCF_025265405.1). Taxonomy (NCBI): domain Eukaryota; kingdom Metazoa; phylum Chordata; class Mammalia; order Artiodactyla; family Ziphiidae; genus Mesoplodon; species Mesoplodon densirostris. Next base: position 72,112,437 of record NC_082662.1, read on the forward strand.
TTTATAGTCCTTTCTGGTGGCCAAGGTCTTCTGCTAGTTTTCAGCCAGTGTTCTTTGAGAACTGTTGCATCTATAGATGTATTCCTGATGCATCTGTGGAGAGGCATGATCTCCATGTCCACCTACTCCTCTGTCATCTTGAATATCTCCTGGATTATTTTATTTTTGTATATTTAGAATGCCAAATACAAAAAGAGACAGAAAAAAAACTATTCTTACATTTCAAATTATTTAACTAATATATGTTTTATAGAAGTTCAAAATTCACCTATATGAAAAAATCATTTTCAAGTATTCATAAAATTAAACACTAAGTAGATGATTTCTGATTTTAAGAATCTGATCAAAAATGATTGACAGAAATTATAAACCAGGCACAAAGCTAGTATTGTTATGATATTGTGATTTATGATAAAGAAATCTATATTTCATCTTTATCCCAGTTCCTGACTGAGAACTTCTAAAACCTTTGGAATTTCCTAAGTGATAAGAGCAATAAATGTGTCTTTTGTTATTCACAAGACCCTTTCAAACACACCTGACTTTATATTAAAGAAGTGACTTTTGGAAAGTCCCTAAATGTTGGACTGGCTGCCAGGAGAACCATATGATTAGAGGGTTGCAACTTTCAGCTCAAACCCCACTGTCCCTCTTACCCACAGGGAAAAGGAGCTAGAGATTGACTTAATAACAAAATAACAATGATTTAATCAATCATGCCAATTTAATGAAGGCTCCATAAAAGCCAAAAGGGCAGGGTTCAGAGACTTCTGGGTTAGTGAACACATGGAGGGGCTAAGAGAGTGGCAGCAATTTACCAGGAAGTCAAGCCCTCCAGTTTCAGGAATCTGTCATTCATACTGAGTTCTTTCTTAATCCCTGGTGAGAATAATGACAAACAGAACATGCACTGAATTCAAGGTTCTTTTTAATCCAGTTGTCAGATTCCAAATTAGATACAAATGAATTGCAAAGATGACCAAATGAGAGACTTGTTATGTAAAACTTCATAATTTAAGAAGAATTTAAAACTTAAAAACGTAAAACTTCTACAATTTTCAAAAGCAAAAACAATTACAGGAAAATAAAATTTATTCAGAGGGATTGTTTGTGTTAACAAGTATCTTCACGTGGTTTAGCCAAGTTTAACCACCAAAGACTTTAAGAGCTGGCACATCTGAGTAACACTGGTGATGACTTTTTACATTATATCAAAGCCTGAGCTAAAAAGAAAAAAATGTATCAGCTAATGATGACAGCAGAGAGTGGCAGGGCTAAGGACCTAATACTCATTTCCCAGGAGCTGATGAAGAGTAATTAAATGTGGTCCCAAAACTAAATGAGGGAGGCCAGAGACTCTTTCCAACCTTACCTGATGGCTTCTAGTCAAAGCTAGGAAGTATCAAGAAAAGTTCTGGGTTGTGACAGTACAAAAAGGAACTTGAGGAGAAGGAAAGAAAAAGTAGCACTCCTTATTAAAGGTGCGGGAAAGACGATATGGGAAAATTCCTGAATTCCTCACCAAAGGCCAATTTCAGAGGGCAGCATAGGGAGTACAATATATACTTCCAACAAGAGTAATGGAGGACAGTGGGGAAAAGACTATAATTGAGAAGGTAGGCATAGTTTAAGACTTAAAAAAATAATAATAAGAAGAAACCAGGGGTACAGAGAGGAGTCTTCATACACCCAACAACAGTCCCACAGGTTGTGACCTGAAACTTTAACATCTAAACAACCACCCAACCTGGAGAGGAAAAGAAAGGAAAGAGGCAGGGGAGGCAGGAGAAGGTGATGGGAGAAAACACAGAGACCCCAGGCCATATAATCATCAGCAAAGTGATTGTGTGATGTCTCTTTTCTCAGTTGAGTTAGATATGACCCACTGGTTCTAATGGAAATCAATTTAAATCTATTTTCTTAATCCAAAAGTTAAACTAAATGGATTAGTGGTTACACTTGACAGGATTACGTGTTATAGCACATTTTATATATTTATATATTTCAAATGAACAAAAAGTTAGTATCACTTATAGAATCGTAAGATAAATTGCTTTGAATGTGAGTTTCCTTTCTACAACTTTAAGGTCTACAAGACATATCTAGAAGATTTACTGCTGTGAAATGAAAACTGTTTAAATAGAATAGAGGGGAAGGGGTGCTTGTGTGGCTGAGGGAGTTTCATATGTTCTTTCAACACTCTTAGGTGACAAATCTCTTATAGGACAACTTTGATGCTATAGGAATTCTGCCATTTTGCTAGCAGATATGTCTCTTGAGTTCATCACTCCATTAGAACTATTAACTCTATTCATATTATTGTTATAAATCTCACAAAGGGAAGGTGCTTCTGAGTATTTAGGTCCACATTCTATCTTATACTGAATATTCAGTTTTTATAAATTTTTCTTGGAGACCGAATTAGCATCCCTGTCCATTTTGTGTCATGTGTATCATCTTCTAGGCCCCAGCTAACTGTGCCAGCTCCTACTGTATTCTGGTGTTCTTTGAATTCTTCCAACATGAGGGGCTTCTATTCTCGAACTTGTAGGGGCTGCCATCTTGAATCACTGTCCTCAAAGTCCAGCCAATCTATTTATTTCTAGTGTATAAATTTAATAATGAGTTTGTGACCACAAAAAGCACTTAGTTTAACCCATTCCACAACTTGGATGGTACTCCTAAGATTAGCCATGTCACATTTAGATGACAGTGGTCACAAAAGAACATGACTGATATGCAGCTTTAGCAGTCAGTAAGAAGTTTTTTGGTTTCTTAATCTTTTTAAAAATTTCCTGAAGGAGAATGGTGTGGGAGTCAAGTAGTGAAGTACTGGATAAACATTTGCTCTGGAATCAGATGGACTTTGACTCAAATAATATTTACTCCAACTGCATCACTTATAATCCAAATATGTGACATATGATCTTCAATTTCCTTACCTACAAGTTAAAATCCAGCTTGCATCAGTTTTGCCTATTGTTTAAAAAGATAACTACAAAAATATAATGCACTATGTTAGAATCATGACAGTAAATAAAGTTAGAAAATTAAAATGATGGCACAGATTGGAAAGGGGACTTAAGTAACAACAAATGCTTTTGATTTCCTGCTACATAGGTTACATACATACATAGTCTATAGTTGATCATAGTGGCTGACTGCTCGTGGCCATAATGAGAGCTTTAAGGACATCCTAGACATATAATAAACAAGGAGAAATTGTGGTAAAATGAGAGATTCTTAAATAAATATTTAGAATCACCATTTATGCTTGACCCTTTAGACATGTTTTAGAACTGTATTTTAACAAATGTTATCAGGTTCTGTGATTTGAATTTCCATAGGACTTCTTTCTGTACATGGCAAAGGCTTTTCAGAATTAAAGCTCTTGTAGACCAGGTAAAAGGAATCTTCCTCCTTTCAATAACCATTATTGTCCTCTATTACCCATAATAATTCATTATTTTTCTATTTGATAGAGGCAAAGGAAGAGTCACATCAGAGCCAGTCTTATTTAAGGCTTCATATCCTTCCCCTAGTCTCCAGCTGTTTGACACAAAGCGTGAAGTTCAATAAACAACAATTTAGAAAAAAAATTCTATGCATCTTTTGCCAAGTTTCCACATTATATCTCAATAACTGACTGTCAAGAAAATGTCAAACAATAAACAGACATCTTCTTCAGAGGTGAAAATTGCCAAGGGTCCTTTTATTCACCTCCTTTAACATAATAAGTCTTGCATAGATTTCTTTCTCTCTCCCACAGAGGAGATTTTGTACTTTGTCCAGGAAGTTTAAGAGAATGATTATTTTCCCATGAAATGAGTCATTAAAAGGCACATAGCCATACTTAACTACATAAATGTCGGCATTAGATTGACTATGATGAGGAATTTGACAGAGTTTTTCTGAAGATTATCTGTAGCCATAGGAAAAGAACATTAACACTGCTAAGTGCATTGTATAGATGAGGAAAACTTAGTTCTTGCTAGTAAAAGAGTGAACGTTCATGTTATTAAATGTATTGTACTTAAACTCCCTCATATATCACACTTTAAATCCCCACTGAAAATTCTGTATGGTCAATACTAAATGTTCACACATTGAAATGAATACTAACACTATTTTCTCTGATTACAATGGAACTCTTTTTCCAAAAGAAATTATATAAACCCATGTTCCCCAATAAAAATTATTGTAGTGGGAATGTAACCATGATAAGTAATATCCTGTATACTTTAAACTGCCTATACTGCCAAATTTTCCAGAATCCCTGGAAATTAAAATAAGTACATTTTCCTATGTATATATTGGATTTTGGCCCAAGATAACAATCATTTACTTCATTTATATTCTTTCATATCCTGTGACCTTGATTTCAGCATGGATCTCTCACTCAACTTTCTACTCTGTTTAGCCATGCTCTAAATTTGAAGCATAAATTTTTAGGTTATAATCAAGAATAGGAGTTAAACAATAGTTCTTACTTGGAGAGAGTAAAATGGGAACAGGGACTCTGGGTTACATACTACTTTATTTTTTCATTTAAAAAAAATTGAAGTATAAATATCATGGAGTAAAGCCCCATGAGTCATCACAAAATGAAAAAACTCAGGAGACTACCATCAAGGTCAAGAAATACAATGTGACTTGTATTAAAGAAGATATCTCTTGGCCCTCCCCAACCACTGTCTCAGTTCTCTGCACTAAAGGTAACCAATATAATTCGGTAATGTCAAGGAATAGTTTTGAACCTTATATAAATACAATTATATGGCTTGTGTGTGTGTTTTGGGTTTTTTTGTTTGTTTGTTTGCTTTTTTGTGGTACATGGGCCTCTCACTGCTGTGGCCTCTCCTGTTGCGGAGCACAGGCTCCAGACGCACAGGCTCAGCAGCCATGGCTCATGGGGCCAGCCGCTCCACAGCATGTGGTATCTTCCCGGACCGGGGCACGAACCCGTGTCCCCTGCATCGCCAGGTGGACTCTCAACCACTGCGCCACCAGGGAAGCCCGTGTGTGTGTTTTAAGACAATTTTTTTGAGTAGTTTTAGGTGCATAGTAAAACTGAAAGGAAGGTACAGATATTTCCCATATACATCCTGAACTTACATATGAATAGCCTTCTCCAACATCCTCCACTAGAGTGGTACATGTGTGACAAATAATGAACCTATATCAACATATCATCATCACCTGGAGTCCATAGTTTACAGTTTACTCTTGATGTATTACACTTTATAAATACAGACAAATTTATAATGACATCCAACCCCTGGCAACTACAGATCTTTTTACCTTCTCAGTTTTGCCTTTTCCAGCATATCATGTAATTGAAATCATACATTATGTAACCTTTTCAGATTGACTTTTTCACTTAGTAATATGCATTTAAGTTTTCTTCATGTTTTTCCATGGCTTAATAGCTCATTTCTTTTGAGTGCTGAATAATTTTCCATTGTCTGGATGTAACACAGTTTATTTTTCATTCATGTAGTAATATGCATTTAAGTTTTCTTCATGTTTTTCCATGGCTTAATAGCTCATTTCTTTTGAGTGCTGAATAATTTTCCATTGTCTGGATGTAACACAGTTTATTTTTCATTCACGTACTGAAGGGCATCTTTGTTGTTCCAAGTTTAGGCAATTATGAATAAAGCTTCTATAAACATCCAGGTGCAGGTTTTCATGTAGACATAAGTTTTCAGCTTCTTTGGGTAAATACCAAAGAGTGTGATTGCTAGATCATTTGGTAAGAGTGTGTTTAGTTTTTTAAGAAATCAGAAACTGCCTTCCAAAGTGGTTGTACCAGTTTGCATTTCCCCCAGCAATGTAAGAGAGTTCCTATTGCCCCACATCTTCACCAGCATTTGATGTTGTCATTGTTCCAGATTTTGGCCATGCTAATATGTATGCAGTCGTGTCTCAGTGTTGTTTTAATTTGCATTTCCCTGATGACATATCATATGGGACATCTTTTCAAATGCATTTTTCCTATCTGTAGATCTTCCTTGTTGAGATGTCTGTTAAGATCTTTGGCTCATTTCTTAACTAGATTTTCTCATAATTAAGTTATTTGTATTTTTTGGATAAGTCTTTTAGCAGATGTGTCTTTTGCAATATTTTATTCTAGTCTGTGTCTTGTCTTCTTATTCTCTTGACATTGTATTTTGTAAAGCATAGTTTTTAATTTTAATGAAGTTCAGCTTATCAAGTTTGTTCTCTCATGGACTGTGCCTTTACTGTTATATCTAAAAAGTCATAGCCACAGTCAAGGTCATCTAGGTTTTCTTTTATGTTATTATATTCTAGGAGTTTTAAAGTTGTGCCTTTTACATTTAGGTCTATGATCTATTTTGAAGTACTTTTGGTGAAGAGTGTAAAGTCTGTGTCTAGATTCATTTTTTTTTTTGCATGTGGATTACAGTTGTTCCCAAATAATTTGTTGAGAATCTCATCTTTGTTCCATTGTATTGCCTTTGCTCCTTTGTCAAAGATCTGATAACTAAATGAATATAGATCTATTTCTGAGCTTTCTATTCAGTTACATTGATCTATTTTTTTCCTCAATACCACACTGTCTTGATTACTGTAGCTTCATAGTAAGTCTTAAAGTTGAGTAGTGTAAATCCTCCAACTTTGTTCTTCTCCTTCTCTGTTGTGTTGACTATTCTGGTTCTTTTGCCTCTCCAAATAAATTTTAGTATCAGTTTGTCTGTATTCACAAATTAACTTGTTAGGATTATTATTAGTATTTTATTGAATCAATAAATCAATTTGGGAAGAAATTACATTTTGACAATATTGTCTTTCTATCCATGAACATGAAATATTCCTCCAGTTATTTAGTTCTTTGATTTCATTCATCAGAGTTTTGTAGTTTTCCTCATATAGACCTTGTACATATTTTGTTAGATTTATACCCAAGTACAGTATTTCATTTTTGGGGGGTGATAATGTAAATGTTGTTTTATTTTAAATTTCAAATTCTGCGTGTTTATTGCTAGTATATAGAAAAGCAATTTGAGTTTTCTATGTTAACCTTGTATCCTGCAATCTTTCTACAATCACTTATTAGTCCCAGGAGATTTTTTTGGTAATACTTTCAGATTTCCTGCATAGATGATTATTTCATGTATATTAAAAAGGCAGTTTTACTTCTTCTTTCCCAATCTGTACACCTTTTATTTCTTTTTCATGTCTTATTACATTAGCTAGAATTTCCAGCACAATGTTGAAAAGGAATGGTGAGAGGTGACACCCTTGTCTTGTTCCTGATTTTAGTGGGAAAGCTTCAAGTTTCTTACCATTAAGTATGATGTTAGCTATAGGTTTTTTGTAGATATTCATTATCAACTTAAGGAAGTTCCCCTCTATTCCAAGTTTATTGCGAATTTTTATTATGAATGGGTGCTTTTTCTTCACCTATTGATAATATAGTTTTTCTTTATAGCCTATTGATGATGATGGATTACATTAATTGATTTTCAAATGTTAAATGATTCTTGCTTACCTGGGAAAAATCTCACTTCGTCATCATGTAAAATTTTCTTCATACATTTTTGGATTTGATTTGCTACTATTTTGTTGAGGATTTTTGCATCAATATTCATATTCATAAGAGATATTGGTCTAAAGTTTCTTTTCTTGTAATGTCTTTGTGTGAGTTTGGTATTAGGTCATGCTGGCCTCACATAATGAATTAGGAAGTCCTATAAAGGTAGTAAATGTGTCCTTCTTTCTCTATAAGGGACTCTAGAGAACTGATATAATTTCTTCTTTAAATGTTTTGTAGACTTTACCAGTGAACCTGTCTGGGCCTGGTCTTTTCTGTTTTGGAAGGTTGTCAGTTATTGATTCAATTCCTTTAACAGATATAGTCCTATTCATATCATCTGTTTCTTCCAGTGTGAGTTTGGGCAAATTGTGTCTTTTAGTAATTGGTCCATTTCATCTAGGTCATCAAATTTTGTGAGCATAGAGTTTTTCTTAGTATGTCCATATTAACCTTTTAATTTCCATGGGATCTGTAGTGATTTTCTCTGATTTCCAGTGTTAGTAGTCTTTGTCCTCTATCTTTTCTTCTTAGTTAACTTGACTAGAGAATTATAGATTCTATTGATCTTTTCAAAGACCCAGGTTTTGGTTTCACTGTTTTGTTTTTTTTTTCCTTATTGGTTTCCTATTTTCAATTTCATTGATTTCTGCTCTACTTATTATTTCCTTTCTTCTGCTTCTTTTGGATTTAATGTGCTTTTCTTTTTCTAGTTTCATGTGATTTAGATTATTTATTTTAGATCTTTCTTCTTTTCTAATATATGTGATTTTTGCTATAAATTTCCCTTTAAGCACTGTTTTTTTTGCTACATCCCACGAATTTCAACAAGTTGTATTTTCATTTTAATTTAGCTCAAAATATCTTTTGATTTCTCTACACATAGAAGTAAAATAATCTTTGTAAAATATGAAAATTTAATCCTATAATTGCCCGCTTTTAAACTCTTCAGTGGCTTCTCATTGCTCCAAAGATAAAGTCCAAAATCCTTATCATGGCTTGCAAGACATATGGTATGATCTCTTCCAAAAACTCCTTATTGAAGTTCTTTACACAAAATATACTATGGTTGTAATAGTACATAACATAAACCCAACTAGAGATCATCACTTTTCTTGATTTATTCATCCACCTGACAAATATGGAATGCTAACCACATTAGAATATGGTAGTTCCATATGTATTTTCTCACTTAATCTTCACAAAATTATTGGAAATATGTTCTATTCTTACATTTTTACATATGGTAAAGAGTGAGGCTCAGAGATACTAAGAAATTCATTTAAAGTCAAACAACTATGAAATAATGGAAGTAGAAATAAAATTTGCAAATTGTTCTTCAAAACTCATTCTCCCATTTTTCCAAAGACCACTAAAATTGTAGTAGAATGAAAAATGATAAAGCAAGCAGATTGAATAGGATCAGAATTTTTGAACATTCTGGCCTTCCCTTCAGATTACCTTGCCCACAACAAACTATACCTTTCTTAAGCAATTCAAGCAGAGATTACGCAACTAGGAAATCTACATTTGGTATTAAAATTTTGCCATGTTACATACATATATTTGACAATGATTTACTCTCAGTGGGCATTCTGCATTCTTACATAATATTATTATCAACATTGCACATACACTAGAGCATATAGGTCCATACTCTTAGATAATCAATCAGAACCAGGGTTCTCTATCTCTAATAGGCCTCATTATTCCCATTATTGGACAATAGAAGAATTTTAGCTGGGCACGTAACTGGTCACCTGGGAATACATTCTCCAGCCTCACTTGTAAGTTGTGTGGCCATCTCACTAAATTCTCACTCATGGTATATGAGCAGAACTAATCTGTACACCTTCCATATGACCTGTTTAAAAGTAAATTGATTGCCCGGGATTTATTTCCCCTTCTTCCCATAAATCAGCATATGGATACTGCAGCAATCTAAATTTAACCATGAAGACAAAATCAATACCCTAGGGGATCATACAGAAATATAGAATTAGCCTAGGCCACTAAATAGACCAGGCAATACTTGAAAGGGAAATAAACTTATATATTTTTTACTTTGTTAAATAAAGTAGCTTAACTTTTACCTTAACATATTTCCCAAAAGTCAAATTCAGGCCTATCTCATTATGTTTCAAGGAATCTCTATCATGTTTAATACATTTGTTCACAAACTGTTTTGTTTAAATCATACTTCCCTAACCATACATTTTTAATATGTTCTTCACATAGTAGTACTCAATATATATTTGTTGATATATTTGTTTTCATGTTTATGAAATTAACATAGAAAAGAGTTTATCACCTAGTTAAATTCTCTAAGGACTCACAGTCTGAATAAATAGTTGAACATTAAACTGCTGGTTAGCAATGTCTAGAGCCTTGATGACACTTTGGTCTTTCTTCCTCCCTGTTTTACAAAAGACAGACTTATTGTCTCATTTTTTCAATTCTTTGATTTATGATGATTAATTCATCATTTAAAAATGCATGACTAAGTAATAAAATTCAATGACAGATTTCAGATCTGCAATTCTAGTAAAAATTTTAGTATGTAGGACTTCTCTTGTATTGGAGAGTCTGTGATAGTTTAAATTTTCTTAGGTAATTGTCAATTACAGAATCATGCTGACTTTTCAAAGTATTTCTTAATAAATTATTTAATATACATATCAAAACATAATCATTAAATAAGCACTAATCCAATAGAAATATGAGGCTTCTATGTAATTTTATATTTTCCAGTAGCTACATTAAAAATAAGTTAAAGAAATAATAGTAATGATAATAATATATTTACTTAACCCAATACATTCAAAAGATTATTATTTAAGCTTGTAATCAATATAAAAAATATTAAGGAAAATTTTAGGTTTTTTTCCTATAAAGTGTTTAAAATATGGTGTCTATTTAACACTTATAGTACATCTCAATGTGTATCTTTTTTTTTTCGTTTTTTGCAGTACGTGAGCCTCTCACTGCTGTGGCCTCTCCCGTTGCAGAGCACAGGCTCCGGACACGCAGGCTCAGAGACCATGGCTCATGGGCCCAGCCACTCCATGGCATGTGGGGTCCTCCTGGATTGGGGCATGAACCCGTGTCCCCTGCATTGGCAGGTGGACTCTCAACCACTGTGCCACCGGGGAAACCTGTACATCTCAATTTGGACTAAATTTTTATCAAAAATATTAATGTGTATACAGAGTTCATAAAATTTACACATGAACAATTAGATTAACAAGCTCAAATGATTCCAAACATATTTTAAAATATTTTAGTTTTAAAATTAAAATAAATAGAAAATAGGACTTCCCTGGTGGCACAGTGGTTGAGAGTCCGCCTGCAAATGCAGGTGACATGGGTTTGTGGACCGGTCCGGGAGGATCCCACATGCCATGGGGCGGCTGGGCCCATGAGCCATGGCCACTGAGCCTGCCCGTCTGGAGCCTGTGCTCCACAATGGGAGAGGCCACAACAGTGAGAGACCTGCGTACCGCAAAAAAATAAATAAATAAAAGTATAAAATTAAATAAAAAATCTAGTTCCTTAGTTCCACTAGCCTCTTTTCAAGTACTCAATAGTCACATGTGGCTAGAAACTATTATGTTGTATAGTGTGGAATTTTTTGTTGACCATTTTCATGGAGATTGAAAATGTTCATAACTTATTGATAAGAAAGTGCTCATATTGTTTAAAATGTATTTTGATATCACAGTTCAGGTATCTTGTGCGAGCATTACTACATAGGAAATATTTCAAAAAATAAGCAAGGACTTTTATTCATTCCTACTTGTTATTATTTAGCCTTACTTAAGGCTTTGGTCACTAAGATCCAACCACTATAGCCTGAAGATATTGATGGATTTCTAAGAATATTAAACTTGCTCTTAACTTGTCAAATTCTGATTAGATAGGTTTTGTATTTTTGCAAGGTCTATGGGTAGAGGATAGAAATTTCAATACTTCTCTTAATTTTTTCATTTATCTAATGTAATACAGTGGAAGATCATATATATAAGAAATTTCCAGAAGAGCAGTAAGATAAAATTATAGCCAATGGAACTGTTGCTTCAGCAGAGATAGAATAATAGGGATCAGATTTACCTTCATGCCTGAACTAACTAAAAAAAATGGACATAATATATTAAGAAGAAACGAAACAAAACAAAATACTGAAGATACCAGCTATCAGGCAACAAAGGACAGTAATCCACAAGAGATGGGAAACAAATGAGGTGAGCTTTATGAGTGCCCAGCTTTCTGGATGGAGAGAGTTTCCTGTCTGTGGCTCAGGAGGGGGACCTAGGGAACTAAATACTTTCTCTGAGATGAAGAAAATTGTTATTCAGGGAGGGCAAGGAGCTATCCAGAGTAGGGTACCAGAGAGGAAATAACTCTTCAGAGAAAGAAGAACTTCAGAGACAGCAGAAGAAATCCCTCATGTCTTAAGCTTTGTATACTGGTCAGCATATCTGTGAGAGGAAAAATACTCCAAACACTGAATAAACAATGGAAAGGTTTAGAGTGAACAATCTTCTGAATTTTCACAGTATTTGAGATGGCTGGTTATAACAGGCAGAATGGAAAACTTCTTAATTGACAAAGGAACATTATGCAGAATAATCAGAATGGTTTTGCCTCAATAGTGGGACAAATTATACCTAGACTAAATGCTGCTCTGTCTTTGTATAACAAAGATTAAAAGCAAGCCCTGAAGGATCAAAAGTTTCTAAACAATTTAAATGCATTGCAAAAGAAAGTTCAAAATGTTTGTAGGACGTCAAAAACAGCCAGTACTCAACAAGGTGAAATTCTCAAAGTCTGGTAACACATACAACATTTCCAGGCATGAAAAGAAGCAAGAAAATACAACACTTACTGAAGAGATAAATCAGTAGATGGAAACCCAAACACAGGTATTAAAATTAGCAGAAAAGGGCATTAAAGCAGTTATGATACTTGCATTCCATATGTTCAGAAAGCTACCTGGAGACACAGATGATATAAAAGAGACCCAAGTTGAAATTTTAGAGTTGAAAACTACAGTGTCTGAAATAAAAATAATATTACCTAGCAGTTACATAGCACCTGTCTTGTGACAAATACTTTACATAACAGCAGATTAGACATTGCAGAAGAAATAAAGAGAACTTGAAAACATAGCAACAGAAACTATTTATAATAAAATATACAGAGAAAAAGGAATGAAAGAATGAAAAAGTACTAGTGAGTTTTGAGATAACTTTAAATGTTGGAATATATGTGTAATTATATTTCATAAATGAGAGTGGGTGGGTCAGAAAATTATTTGAAGAAGAATGCCTGAATTTTTCCAAATTTGATGAACACTATAAATCACATATTAAAGAAGCTCAATAAACCCTAGCACATTAAGGTTCAGAATAATTAAAATTCCAATACCAAAGAGAAAGTCATAAAAATAGCCAGAGAAAAAGATACATTTTGTACAAAGGAACAAAAATAACAATGACAGATTTCTCTTCAGAAAATGTTAACCCAAAGATAGTAGAGTAGCCTCTTTATAGTACTGAACAAAAATTACTGTTACTCTACATTTTGATACCCAGCAATAATATCTTTCAAAAACTAAAGCAAAATTAAGAGTTTTTATACATACAAAGTCTGAAATAATTTATCACCAGCAGACCAACACTACAAGAAATTCTAAAGGAAGACCATCAGGAAGGTGGAAGAGGATATCATGGAGGTACCTGAACTGACAAAACATTAGAATGATAACTATAAAGATAATCATAAAAATTTTTATTAGCATTTATAATATCTTTAAATAATTATTGGTTATTTAAAGCAAAAATAATTACAATGTATTATGTGCTTTTTAACATATGAAAAATTAAACTGCATAACAATAATAACAAAATTCGGGAGGGAGAAATAGAAGTATACTATCATAGAGCTCTTATACTATATATTAAATTTTATAATAGAATTTGAAAGTATATTATGACAGGTTTAAGTTGTAAACCCACTGAAATACCACAAGAAAGAGTTATGGCTTATAAACCAGCATAGGAGATAAAAGGGATTCATAAAAATACTCAATCAAAAAGAAGGTATACAAAAAGGAAAAAAGGAAAAAAGGAAAAAAATAACAGATAATTAGTAAAAAAGAAGAGCAATGTGGTAGATTTAAACTCAACCATATCAATAATTATATTAAGGAAACTGGTCTAAACAGCTCCAATTAAAAGACAGATTTTAAGACTGGATTAAAAAAACAAGATTTTTTAAAAACCCACTTTAAATAAAATGAACTATACTTCAGAGGAAATGAGTTGGGCTTCCCTTTATGAGAAAAAAATAATATTACCTAAGAGTTACATAGCATTTGTCTTATGCCAAATATAGTATATATTAATGTTTATGATATTCTTATGAGGTAGACACAGTCATTATGCCCTCCCCCGTCTTTATGTTTAGATTAGGAAACTGAGGAATAGAGAAATGAGCCAAATTCTTAGACTGTACAACACTGGCCCGGTATGGTCAACCAGTGGGAAGACTGGGGCATAGTGATGTAAAGATTATTTATAATGGGAGTGTGGCATGGACAGAGAGACAAGGCTCTTTCAACTGCTTCTGTAAGTAAGAATAATTGAAGGGTAGGACAAAAATCCGAATAGAAGTTTTAGAAAACTTTCTCTATGTAATTCTGAGCAATCATTCCTCCTTCTCCCCAGAGTAGCTTGTAAATATCTATACATTTCCACAAGGGTTCTAGCATCAGAGTGGAGTGTCTTCGAATGTACAACAGACAACAGTTCTGCCATATGGGACACCTGTTAATATGCGTTACACAAATACGCTCTGAAAATACATTATATGGATCACTGTGTTGTCTAAAACAGTGGTATGTAAAGTGTGGTCTACAAACTAGTGTCAGTTATCAATATTTTTTAAACAAGTCAATAATGATGTCAGTCCAAAATTTGAAAGTAATTTATTTTTACAGTGTTGTACAAAGTATTGATCTTGCAACAAATTGGAAAAACAAAAGAAACTAAAACAAAGAAACAAACACCTGATTCTTTCCATCAGAGAGTTTGAAAAGCTTTGATACTTGTCTCTAGTGCCCCCTAGGTAATCTTGGTCATCTTTTCTCGTAGAAGATTCTTCACTGTTGATCCAATCTCTAGATGATACTTTAAGTATCAATTCTTCAGGATTTAGGGTTTTTGTGTTTTTTTTAGATAGTTATAAGAGTGGAAGAACTGGGACTCATAGCTACAATTTTCTTTTAGTTTTATCAAGCATCCTTTTCTTTCCCATGACATCTATATATTTCAGGTCGGTGAAGGGACAGGCATGAAAAAATAAGCCAGGTTCAAGTAAAGATTCATATTATATCTACAAGGACTTTTTTCTTACTCCACAAGACCATGCTTCTGAATCTAGACCTCACTGTCACACGCCATTTTTATTTATGAGGACCATTTTGAGGATGGAGGACATTCAGTTAAGGCTTAAGAGATCAACCAAGATAGTGATGAGCTATTTGCATTAGTTTCCTATTATTATTAATTTTTAAACATCTTTATTGGAGTATAATTGCTCCACAATGGTGTGCTAATCTCTGCTTTCTAACAAAGTGAATCAGCTATACATATAAATACATCAAGATGTCTCCTCCCTCTTGTATCTCCCTCCCACCTTCCATATCCCACCCCTCTAGGTGGTCACAAAGCACTGAGCTGATCTCCCTGTTATATGTGGTGGCTTCCCACTAGCTATCTATTTTACATTTGGTAGTGTATATATGTCCATGCCACTCTCTCACTTTGTCCCAGCTTACCCTTCCCCCTCCCCATGTCCTCAAGTCCATTCTCTACCTCTGACTTTTTATTCCTGTCCTGCCACTGTGTTCTTCAGAATCATATATATATATATATATATATGTGTGTATATATATATATATATATATATATATATATTAGGTTCTATATATATGTTAGCATACGGTATTTGTTTTACTCTTTCTGACTTACTTCACTCTGTATGACAGACTCTAGGTTCATCCACCTCACTACAAATAACTCAATTTCATTTCTTTTTATGGTTAAGTAATGTTCCATTGCATATGTGTGCTACATCTTCTCTATCCATTCAGCTGATAATGGACACTTATGTTGCTTCCATGTCCTGGCTATTATAAATAGAGCAGCAGTGAATATTGTGGTATATGCCTCTTTTTGAATTATGGTTTTCTCAGGGTATATGCCCAGTAGTGGGAATGCTGGGTTCTATGGTAGTTCTATTTTTAATTTTTTAAGGAACCTCCATACTGTTCTCCATAATGGCTGTATCAATTTACATTTCCCACCAACAGTGCAGGAGGGTTCCCTTTTCTCCACACCCTCTCCAGCATTTATTGTTTGTAGATTTGTTTATTATGGCCATTATGACTGGTGTGAGGTGATACCTTATTGTAGTTTTGATTTGCATTTTTCTAATATTAGTGAAGTTAAACATTCTTTCACGTGTTTGTTGGCAATCTGTATATCGTCTTTGGAGAAATGTTTCTTTATGTCTTCTGCCCATTTTTGGACTGGGTTTGTTTTTTTTTTTTCGTTTTGATATTGAGCTGCATTAGCTGCTTGTAAATTTTGGAGATTAATCCTTTGTCAGTTGCTTCATTTGCAAATATTTTCTCCCATTCTGAGGGTTGTCTTTGATCTTGTTTATGGTTTCCTTTGTTGTGCAAAAGCTTTTAAGTTTCATTAGGTCCCATTTTTTAATTTTTGCTTTTATTTCCATTTCTCTAGGAGGTGGGTCAAAAAGAATCTTGCTGTGATTTATGTCATGGAGTGTTCTGCCTATGTTTTCCTCTAAGAGGTTTAAAGTGTCTGGTCATATATTGAGGTCTTTAGTCCATTTTGAGTTAATTATTTTGTATGTGTTAGGGAGTGTTCTAATTTCATTCTTTTACATGTAGCTGTCCAGTTTTCCCAGCAACACTTATAGAAGAGGCTCTCTTTTCTCCATTGTATACTCTTGTCCTCTTTATCAAAGATAAGGTAACCATATGTGTGTGGGTTTATCTCTGGGTTTTCTATCCTGTTCCATTGATCTATAGTTCTGTTTTTGTGCCAGTACCATACTGTCTTGATTTCTAGAGCTTTGTAGTATAGTCTGAAGTCTGGGAACCTGATTCCTCCAGCTCCGTTTTTCTTTCTCAAGATTATTTTGGCTATTCATGGTCTTCTGTGTTTCCATAAAAATTGTGAAATTTTTTGTTCTAGTTCTATAAAAAAAATGCCATTAGTAATTTAATAGGGATTGCATTGAATTCATAGATTGCTTTGGGTAGTATACTCATTTTCACAGTTGATTCTTCCAATCCAAGGTTATGGTATATCTCTCCATCTGTTTGTATCCTCTTTAATTTCTTTCATCAATGTCTTACAGTTTTCTTCATATAGAATTTTTATCCCCTTAGGTAAGTTTATTCCTAGGTATTTTATTCTTTTTGTTGCAATGGTAAATGGTAGTGTTTCCTTAATTTCTCTTGCAGATTTTTCATCATTAGTGTATAAAAATCCAAGAGACTCCTGTATGATAATTTTGTATCCTGCTACTTTACCAAATTCATTGATTAACTCTAGCAGTTTTCTGGTAGCATCTTTAGGATTCTCTATGTACAGTAGTATGTCATCTGCAAACAGTGACAGGCTTATTTCTTCTTTTCTGATTGGATTCCTTTTATTTATTTTTCTTCTCTGATTGCTGTGGCTAAAACTTCCAAAACTATGTTGAATAATAGTGGTGAGAGTGGACAACCTTGTCTTGTTCCTGATCTTAGAGGAAATGGTTTCAATATTTCACCATTGAGAATGATGTGGGATGTGGGTTTGTTACATATGGCCTTTATTATGTTGAGGTAAGTTCCCTCTAGGCCTATGTTCTGGAGGGTTTTTATCATAAATGGGTGTTGAATATTGTCAAAAACGTTTTTTTTTCTGGTACGCAGGCCTCTCACCGCTGTGGCCTCTCCCACTGCGGAGCACAGGATCCGGATGTGCAGGCTCAGCAGCCAGGGCCCAAGGGCCCAGTTGCTCTGCAGCATGCAGTATCCTCCCAGACTGGGGCATGAACCCACATCCCCTGCATCGGCAGGCGGACCCACAACCACTGCGCCACCAGGGAAGCCCTTGTCAAAAGCTTTTTCTGCATCTATTGAGATGATCATATGGTTTTTCTCCTTCAATTTCTTAATATGGTTTATCACATTGACAGGTTTGAGTATACTGAAGAATCATTGCATTCCTGGGATAAACCTCACTTGATCATGGTGTATGATCGTTTTAATGTGCTGTTGGATTTTGTTTACCAGTATTGTGTTGAGGAGATTTGCATCTATGTTCATCAGTGATATTGGCCTGTATTTTTCTTTCTTTGTGACATCTTTGTCTGGTTTTGTTATCAGGGTGATGGTGGCCTCATAGAATGAGTTTGGGAGTGTTCCTTCCTCTGATATATTTTGGAAGTGTCTGAGAAGAAGAGGTGTTATCTCTTCTTTAAATGTTTGATAGAATTCGCCTGTGAAGCCATCTGGTCCTGGGCTTTTGTTTGTTAGAAGATTTTTAATCACAGTTTCAATTTCAGTGCTTGTCATTGGTCTGTTTATATTTCCTATTTCTTCCTGGTTCAATCTCAGAAGGTTGTGATTTTCTAAGTATGTCAATTTCTTCCAGGTTGTCCATTTTATTGGCATATAGTTGCTTGTAGTAATCTCTCATGATCCTTTGTATTTCTGCAGTGTCAGTTGTTACTTCTCCTTTTTCATTTCCAATTCTACTGAGTTGAGTCTTCTCCCTTTTGTTCTTGATGAGTCTGGCTAATGTTCTATCAATTTTATTTATCTTCACAAAGAAACAGCTATTAGTTTTATGGATCTTTGCTTTCATTTCCTTCATTTCTTTTTCACTTATTTCTGATCTGATCTTTATGATTTCTTGCCTTCTGCTAACTTTGGGGGGGGGTTGTTCTTCTTTCTCTAGTTGCTTTAGGTGAAAGGTTAGGTTGTTTATTTGAGATGTTTCTTGTTTCTTGAAGTAGGATTGTTTTTATAAACTTCCCTCTTAGAACTGTTTTTGCTGCATCCCATAGGTTTTTGGTCATTATGTTTTCACTGTCATTTGTTGCTAGGTATTTTTTGATTTCCTCTTTTATTTCTTCAGTGATATCCTCGTTATTAAGTAGTGTATTGTTTATCCTCCATGTGTTTGTACTTTTTACAGATTTTTTCCTGTAATTGATATATTGTCTCATAGCATTGTGGTTGGAAAAGATACTTGATATGATTTCAATTTTCTTAAATTTACCAAGGCTTGATTTGTGATCCAAGATATGATCTATCCTGAAGAATGTTCCATGAGCACTTGAGAAGACAGTGTATTCTGTTGTTTTGGGGACAAATGTCCTATAAATATCAATTAAGTCCATCTTGTTTAAGGTGCCATTTAAAGCTTGTGTTTCCTTATTTTTTCCTTTTGGATGATCTGTCCATTGGTGAAAGTGGGATGTTAAAGTCCCCTTCTATGATTGTGTTACCATTGATTTCTCCTTTTATAGCTGTTAGTGTTTGTCTTATGTATTGAGGTTCTCTTATGTTGGATGCATAAACATTTACAATTGCTATATCTTCTTCTTGAATTGATCCCTTGATCGTTGTGTAGTGTCCTTCTTTGTCTTTTGTAATAGTCTTTATTTTAAAGTCTATTTGTCTGATATGAGAATCACTACTCTAGCTTTCTTTTGATTTCCATTTTCATGGAATATCTGTTTCCATCCCCTCACTTTCAGTCTGTATGTGTGCCTAGGTTTGAAGTTGGTCTCTTGTAGACAGCATATATATGGGTCTTGTTTTTTATCCATTCAGCCTGTCTACATCTTTTGGTTGGAGCATTTAATCCATTTATATTTAAGGTAATTATCAATATGTATGCTCCCATTACCATTTTCTTAACTGTTTTGTGTTTGTTACTGTAGGTCTTTCGCTTCTCGTGTTTTTCCTGTCTAGACAGGAGACAAATCTCCTGTCTAGACAGGAGACAAATCAAGAGACAAATCTACCAGTGGAAACAAGTGCTAAAAACTATACTGAAAACAAAAAAAACCCACAAAAAGCAGACAAACAGAATCATAGGAAAAATGGTAAAGCAGAGCTATAGAGACAAAATCACATAAAGAAGCATACACATACACACTCATAAAAACAGAAAAAGGAAAAAAAAAATATATATATATATATTGTTGCTCCCTAAGTCCACAGCCTCATATTTGGGATGATTCATTGTCTACTCAAGTATTCTAGAGATGCTGGGTACATCAAGTTGATTGTGGAGATTTAATCCGCTGCTCCTGAGGCTGCTGGGAGATATTTCCCTTTCCCTTCTTTTTTCGCACAGCTCCCGGGATTCAGCTTTGGATTTGGCCCCACCTCTGTGTGGAGGTAACCTGAGGGTGTCTGTTCTTCTCTTAGACAGGATGGGGTTAAAGTAGCATCTGATTTGGGGGCTCTGGCTCACTCAGGCCGGAAGGAGGGTGGGGTACAGATGCTGGGCGAGCCTGCAGTGGCAGAGGCTGGCGTGACGTTGCACCAGCCTGAGGCATGCTATGTGTTCTCCCAGGGAAGTTGTCCCTGGATCACAGGACCCTGTCAGTGGCGGGCTGCACAGGTTCCCAGGAGGGGAGGTGTGGAGAGTGACCTGTGTTCGCAAACAGGCTTCTTGGTAGCGGTGGCAGCAGCCTTAGCATCTCATGCCCGTCTCTGGGTCCGTGCTGATAGCCACGGCTCACACCCGTCTCCGGAGCTCACTTAGGCTGTGCACTGAATCCCCTATCCTCGCGCACCTGGAAACAATGGTCTCTTGCGTCTTTGGCAGGTCCAGACTTTCTCCCGGACTCCCTCCCAGCTAGTTGTGGTGCACTAGCCCCCTTCAGGCTGTGTTCACGCAGCCAACCCCAGTCCTCTCCCTGGGATCTGACCTCCGAAGCCCGAACCTCAGCTCTCAGCCCCCGCCCGTCCTGGCGGGTGAGCAGACAAGCCTCTCGGGCTGGTGAGTGCCCGTCGGCACAGATCCTCTGTGCGGGAATCTCTCCGCTTTGCCCTCTGCACCCCTGTTGCTGCGCTCTCCTCTGAATCTCTGAAGCTTCTCCCCTCTGCCAACCTGCAGTCTCCCCCAGCGAAAGGGCTTCCTAGTGTGGGGAAACCTTTGCTCCTTCACAGCTCCTTCCCACTGGTGCAGGTCCCGTCCCTATTCTTTTGCCTCTGTTTTTCTTTTTTCTTTTGCCCTACCCAGGTACGTGGGGGAGTTTCTTGTCTTTTGGGAGGTCTGAGGCTTTCTGCCAGCGTTCAGTAGGTGTTCTGTAGGAGTTGTTCCACATGTAGATGTATTTCTGATGTATTTGTGAGGAGGAAAGCAATCTCCAAGTCTCACTCCACCATCTTGAAGGTCCGAGCCTGTTTCCTATTATTAATATAATAAATTACAACAAGCCTAGTGGCTTAAAACAAAACTAAGGTATTATATATGGAGGGAAAAGTAAGGGCTAAAATCTAGGTGTCAGGAAAGTTGAGTTCCTTCTGTGGGAACTCAGAAGAGAATCTGTTTCCAGCTTCCAGGGGTCAACTGCAATTCATATCTCAAGACCCTTTCCATGATTTTGAATGCTTATCATTACAACCTCTGCTTCTATTGCCACACCCTGCTTTCTCTCTGACCTTTTCCCTTTACTCTTATAAGGACACTTGTGTCCTACATTATGCCTACCAGAATAATAACCTTCCATCTCAATATCCTTAGCCTAATGACATATGCAAAATCCTTTTTGTCATGTAAGGTAACATAATGTGAGAACTCAAATTCAAATTGCTACTCATTTCACATCTTGAATAAGTTGCTTAACTTCTCTGAGTAAGGTTCTTCTCCCTTATACTTGGGATATTAATATTTCATAGAATTTTGGGAACGATTAAAAATATATCTAAAGTGAAAGGCTAGCAGTAATCACTGAATAATTTCTTGTGGTCAGAAGGACAGTTGAGAGTGGTCTTAGTTGTATCCTCAGGGCCTTTCTGCATTTGTTAGTGATTGTGTGCTGAAACCTAAAACATTAAGCCAGCAAGAGAAAATCTCTGCTGTTAACTGCCAGCCCCTCATGCTTCATCTTCTCTTCCTCATTTTCAACACATTTGCCAATCAAGAATTTATATCTTCTATTTAAGTCTTTGAGGTACAGTAATCAAGCACCTGTGTGGTCTGAATAGATTTCTTATTGTATGTACATTCTTATACTAGTTGCTGTAACTCGGTGTATATTATATATTTAAATAAAAGAATGAATTATTTTATATGAGCCCATTTTATCTCCATTTATCAAGTATAAGTGGCAAATTAAAGCAATAACTTTTTTAAGTTTCTCAAAGGTGTGAGATAAAGGATATTTATATGAGTATGTTTGACACGAAATTATATTTATATATTTCCAAAATCTACCATCATTCATTTTCAACTTATAGAAAAAAAAAATGTCTTAGTTGACAGTTTTGCCAACACACTAATTAGTTCTCAGTTGCAGAGTTTTCACTAATATTCTACTTACAAACTCTGTTTTATTGTTAGGTAGCCTGACAAGGATGTGTCCATTTTCAAATGCTGAACAGCTTAGACAACAGTGAGATATTTTTTGTTTCTTCTTTTTTTTTTTTTTTGAATTCATTTCACATCATTTGGGTTGGCTAAGCATAACAACTTTTTGCTTTTATGTTTTGGGTTTTTGTTGTTTGTTTTTCTGCCAGTGTTTCACTGGGAATTGGATTGCAGTTTTTATCTTTTTTTCTACCTGGGTGATACAAGGAATAATATCTTCACTGACTTACAAAGAGAGAATGACAAGTGTTCTAGTGAATGCCCAACACACTTAGAGTCTCAATGTTGGTTTTAGGAATGAACATATAGATATATTTGTGGAACTAAGGAAGGAAAAATGTGATTTCATTCCTTTCAATTATCTTTCCCATCATTTTTAGTGTCCACAAAATGTTCCATATAAGAATTAGTAATTTTCCAAATCTTTCTTTTGTCAGTAGACTGAAAAAAGAAAGGAAGATAAAGAATTTGGAATTATTACAGTATAATGGAAAAGGGTATTAGGACTGTTAATAAAACTACCAGTGTTCTTTCACATTGTGGGTACATGACAACATGGCATTTCTCTGTCCCTTGATTTCACATGTGGTCATGTAATTTGCTTTTACCCATGAAATATGAACAACAGTGATGAGTCATTTGTAGGCAGTCTTAAGAGACAATGGATACTTCATGAGAACGTTTTATTTTTTCTCTAGTATAGTGCCTGGCAACATTCAAAATGCTGTAGCACCATTAAATTATGTTTCTAACTGACTTAAATGAGCAGAAAACACCTGCTGACCCAAGATGGACACACAGCAACAGTAGGAAATGATACTTTGTTATTTCTAGCTAGAGATATAGAGTGATTTGTTACAGCAACAAAACCTAGCTCGGTCTAATTGTCATCTACACCTACATTTGAAGTTCTTTGTAATTTCCAGCTTTATCTCAAATATTATTAATCAATTTTAATTTAATTTAAAATATTAATGTTTTAAAATAATTATTTTATTTTCCAAAAACTGAGCTCACTCCAGTCAATATCTTGAGTATATTTTATATACATTGATTTACTTATTTATGAAAAATTTGATAGATAGGTTTTGTAAACCCTGCAATACATATGAGAAAATTGGAGTTCAAGAGGGTTTATGTAACTTGCATATTTTCTAATAATCAGTAGTAGGAGCACAACTAAGTTTGAATCCAGATATGTGTAACTTCAAAATCTGGAGGCTTAATCATATTTATGTTCTATACCTGTTCTGAACTTACATTTTAACATCTGTAAAAATAAACACAGAATTATTTTATTATAGAGATTTGGTGAAGGCCAACTGGGATAACAATGAAGGTAAAGTTCCTGACACAGAATCAACTCAATAAATTATAACTTCCTCTTTTATCTTCTCTTAAAGAGAAGATCAGGTTTGATGCCAAAAATAATGTGAAAGAGAGAAAAGAACAAGATGTTACAAGTTGGCATTGGAGAATCATTTTTGACAAAACATCTTGGTTATTTCCCTGATTTTAATTATGTAAGCTCCACTTTTTTTGCATTTGGTAAAACTCTGATTAAGAAGATTACCATTTTTTAAAGTTCTACATAAAGAGGTCATTTTTCATATTATATTAACTAATATACCCTGTTCTCCTACATATAACAAATACTATAAACATCTTTTGTATAAACACATATCCCATATCTTGGATTTTAAAGGGGGAAAGAAGGTTTAACACTGTACACCTGACACTTAATAATTCATTGCAAGAATGGGAAGAGGGAAGGAGAAGGGAACACAATGATCAATATACAAAGGTCTGCTCCCCCATCTTCTATGGATTAACAATCTACAAATTGTCCACACTAAAATTCATCACAAAAATTCCTGAGTACCAACACAAAACTAATACAAAACTCTAAAACAAAATGACCTAAGAACTTTGAAAAAGAAAGCTAGAAATATTTGGAATGAACTCAGGAAAGTTATTTCTATCTAAACAGTAATTAAAATAAAATTCTACTCTTAGAAATAGAACCACTAGAATGGTTAAATGAACTGATGCATGTGTACCATGGAATGCTTCTCAGCAATAAAAATGAATGAACTATTGGTAATAAACAACAATGTTTATTGGATGAATCTGTAGGGAATTATGCTGAGTAAAAAAGACAGACTCAAAAAGTTCCATACTATATATTCCACTTACATAAATTCTTAAAATGACATTTTAGAAATGGAGAACTGATTAATTAATTGCCAGGGGTTAGGAGTGAAATGGGAGCAGAAAAGAAGGGTTATGATCATAAAAGGTTAACATAAAGGATACTTGTGGTGATAGAACTGTTCTGTATCTTGACTACGGTGATAGATACACAAACAGACCCATGTTATAAAATTGTGTAGAACTAAGTAGACACATGAGAGTACAAATAAAACTAGGGAAATCTGAATAAGATTAGTGGATTATATCAATGTCAATATCCTGGCTGTGATAGTTTGCAGGACGTTGCCCCTGGGGGAAACTGCATAAAGTATATACCAGACCTCTCTGCGTTATTTTTAAATAACTTTAATATTTATAAAGATTTAAAAATATTAACCTAAAATTATCTTAATAAGAATTTCAGTTTAAAAAGTAAGGCACCTGAATTTCCAAAGAACTGTGATGTAAATGTATTTGAACAAATTTGCTATTCAGATAACATATTCAACCTAATTGTGATGTCCACCATTTCTTGGCTAATTATTAGATTGAAAAATTCTTAAAGCATTATGATTGTTGTAGATCAGATTGTGTTGTGTCCTCTCCAAAAACACGTTGAAGTTTTAACCCCTGGTGTCAGTGAATGTGACCTTATTTGGAAATAGGTTTTTTACATATGTAATCAAGTTAAAATGAGGTCCTGCTAGATTAGTGTGGTCCCTAATCTAGTGATTGGTGTATTTATAAGAGGGAACTTTGTACTCTGACACAGATACACACAGAAATAATGTTATGTAACCATGGAGGAAGAGGTGGAGTAATGTGTCTAAAATTCAAGGAACTCCAAGAAGCTAGGAGGGACAAGGAACAACACTTCTCTAGAGCCTTCACAGAGATCATGGCCCTGCCAATAAGTTAATTTTGTACTTCTAACTCCAGAACTATAAAAAAATAAATTTTTGTTCTTTTAAGCCACTAAGTTAATAGTACTTTGTTACGGCAGCCTTAGGAAACTAATACAATAGTATTCTTTTGAATGCAATATGCCTCAAAGCTTTTATGCCAATGTAAGTAAGTAAATTAAAACCACAATGAGTAATTAAATTTTGAATTTCTCAGTTATTTTCTATTTATGACATGAAAGCCTTGTTATTTCTCAAGTATAAGAAGTATAAGCCAGGAAACTGTTCTTAGCAATGCAAAACACTATTTCATGGACAAGGTGAACACTTTTTCTTTCTTTTAATCAGTGTGTTTATTTTTATTTTCTGTTATTCTTATATGTACATATCATTAGGCCCTATATGTATAAAACAGTAATTTGTACAATCTATTACTTGTGGATCATGTTTTCATCCAGATTTACAGACATAGATATAAATATATAGATATTTGTTTAAAGTTTAAAAATGTTTTATTAACATTTTCTCTGAAACCAGTTCTAGGAAGCTTCATAGTACCTGGGTCAGTGTCCAGCTTTTTTATTCCTTTTGGTCTAGTAAACACCAATCCTTAGAAGTCAACTTACTTAACATTAACTTCTCAATGTGTAATAATATCTATCCATACTCAAAGATTATATCAAGCTGCATGTTTCAACACTTTCTCATGTGAATAATCCTTCTAGGAGCCCAACCTCACCAAATAAAACTAGAGAGTTGGGCACATGGCTGTATCATGAAAGAAACTCTCATTCATTCCCATAATGGAACTAGAAAGAGTTTGAATTCTCCTACTAGGCACAACTGTGATGCAGTATGCTCCTCTGTTATAATCTTTACCTAACAATGCACTAGAGACCTTAACTTGTCTGTCAAGTTTTCCAATGTCTTTGGTCAAGAAGTTTCAGTCAAGAAGACTTAGGTTATAAAGTCATCACAAAAACAATTTAAAAAATTCACCACCACTCTCCCCTGGTTCTCTAGGCTGCCATTCCACCTGACTTTTCCATGATGATTTGGGATTTATCACAGATTTCTAAATTTCACTCAGCTTCTACATTCAATTTGGCCACCTAATCCTATTAATTCTATTCCTTTACTATCTCCTAATTCTATTTGTCTCATTTTAGCCCCATCTCCATAGCCACATTTTAGACTTTTATTTTTCTCTTCTTTTTGCAGTAGTTTTTAACTCTTTTCTCTAGCTTCAGTGTTATCAGTCCTAATTTCTGTTCCCCCAGTTATATTCTAAATACTCATTTCAGGGATATTTCTAAAATGTAGATATGATCATAGCAGATGCATGTTAAAAATCCCTTAACAACTTTGTATAGCCTCACAGTCTATGGATACTGTATGAAAGCATTAGCAATGATATTCAAGACCTTTATTTGGACTAACTTCTCTAGGCTCTTCTCTCACAATTCTTGTTCTAATCATTCTATTGTTCAACCATCCTGACTTATGTAGTTTGCCAATAATGGTAATTGTACTTTTAATTTTATGACTATTTTTTTTTCCAAAATATGTTCTGGACAATAAAATATCCTAATACAGTATTAGCTATTTCTTAAATAAAGGTTTTCAATGTCAAGCAATGTGGAATACAATAATTAAATAAAGTTAAATGTATTACATTACTGAAAAAGTTCTCAGGACCTAAAATGTACTACATATTGCTATTCCCTAAGAGAAAGGAAATAACTTTTAATACAGAGAACTTTTGATCATAGAACCCATGTGTTCAGAGTATGTACTGACCTTATCTTACTTCATCCATTTCACCTATCTTTTCTTATTTCAAATCCTCAATAACCCCTTTTCTATTTTCTCAAAATACTATGATCAAATGTTTCCATCTCCATTACTTTTGTCACATACTCCTGCCTTGGCTATCTGTATGCAGAAAAACTTATCTGTAAGAGTATAACAAAATTGTGTTGGGTTAAGTTCAAGACAGTCTTTCTGAGTCCTCAGGGTTTATTTATACTGCCGCTTTTCACAGTGAATCATTACTGTAACTTCACTAGAATCAAAGTTGTTCAATATTCTGATTTCAATCTCTCTCATACAATGGTTTCCTGGGCATTAAATTGATCTAGGAAGAAAAAGTAATCAAATATAATTTGAGATAAAATGTTCACCTAAGGACACGAAAATTAGAATTTATTCCTTTTTTACTTTTCTGAAGAAATTCAGGTTACATAGAGAAATATCTACTTATGGGGAACTGGGATTATTTGGTGTCACTCTGAATTATGTCAAAGAAGAAGGGGCATAATTAGCTAAACAGAAAAACTTGAGAATGTTTCCACTCTTTGTGTGATTCATTGTGCAAAGTATGGACTCAGTTTAGAAATGTTGAATGGTCATGGGAAAATTCCAAGCAATCTTCGCTAAATATCAAATACAAATAGTTCACTTTGAGAGACCAGGTGGGTCATCAGAATACAATTATTTTCTCCTTGCCCATGTGGCTTATTATCTTAGTTTTCAACCATCCATATTTTTACATGCCTTGGGCAAAGCTTTATTGAATTGACTAGAATAATTTAAGGACTTTTCATTTGGTTTGCTCACTGTTAATATTAGCTTGTCAATGATTTGATATTACTTTTTTTTTCCTCTTTAAAAATGTTTAGCAAGGAAAATGAAATGAACAGTTGTTTTATTTAGGAATATCTTATGCTTTTTTTGGTGGTTTTATTCTTCAAGATACATACTATGTTGCCAAGCTATAGCTCTAGACAAATGAGAAAATTATTTTCCTGACTTTTGTTTGTTTAAATGCTCAGTCATGACATTGTGTTAATGTTATTTTCAAATAGAGTTTCCTTGCTTTTTGCATGAAAAATGAGGGAAAGGGAATAATGTGATTGTTCAAACCAAATCAAATGTTCAAACCAAATCAATGCATATTCATTATA
The DNA here is from genome assembly GCF_025265405.1 of Mesoplodon densirostris. Taxonomy (NCBI): domain Eukaryota; kingdom Metazoa; phylum Chordata; class Mammalia; order Artiodactyla; family Ziphiidae; genus Mesoplodon; species Mesoplodon densirostris. The sequence goes on from NC_082662.1 coordinate 72,140,755, forward strand.
ATGGATGATATGGCACTCAAATGCATTGGCTGCATTTATTTAAATATCCTTATATGATTTCCATGAGTAATCATTAACGTAAATGCAGATATGTATTGTTATGTCAAGACTTTTTCCATCTCAGATTCTTATGTTACCTGTAACCTATGGAAATTGTTAAGTTAGAATCTAAGTCAAAGTCTTGAAAAATTCAAGACATTGTGACATGGAAATTTTAAAAAATCTATGATCTTGAGTTGCTTTATATAATATGAGCAACACATTCTGAGAAAGTAATTCATGGATGCATAATTACTTTCAGAATAGCTCATCATATACTAATATTGACATGGAAAACAATGATTGTAAATTGCTGAGATAGCAAAAGGACAGAACTTTAAGTTAAGAAAGGGAAATCTTAATTCTATTGTGTAACAACGATACTAATTCACAATTAAGGGTAAGAAGTTATCTCGCATTTGTTCTGGAATATTTTTATTTGGACAGTTTAAAATCTTCCAAATTGCACAGAAGCCTACTCAAGAAGAGTTGGTCCCCTAACAAGTAGATGCCACATGGAAGATAACATCCAAATCGCCAAAAGTAAACAGACTTGGTACCATAAAATATTTTTGGTTATTTATCTCAGTAGTATTTTATATGTATTGTCCATCTTGAAGCTACAATAATGTATCAGAAGTGGAAGAAAATTGGTTATATTTAAGTAGTTCTTCTGTGATTAGAAAGCTTCACTGACACATCTATAACCAATGCTACTTTTTGAAAAAGAGAGCAGGAGATTATTTATTATTAAAATACTCTAATTTAGAACATTTGTGTTCCAGACACAATAAACATATCATCTATTCAGAAATCTGTAAGTGTGAACATCTGCACATTAAGTCATCATATTTATGAATCAAGTCCTTCTGTCTCATAGATTTATCCTGGATTAAACCAAAATAACAAATATTAGAAGACTCAAAGACTTATTCAGAGATAAATTGAAAATATCAAGGATACAGTGAAAACAGTGAGAGTTTGTTTGTTTGGTTTGGTTTGTTGTAAATAAAACTCTGAGTGTAGAATTTCAGAGAAAGTTAATCAAGTTTTAGCTTGTGTTCTGACTTTTGGAAGTACATCAGGATATTTTATACTTGCTAGTCATTTGAGAAGGTTTATCAGGAATCATTTAGACTTGCTAGTGTAGCCAACCAGTCTTATTTCTTATCTGATTTCATGGTAAATATAACAATACTACCATATTTATTTAGGGTTTTTAAAAAATAAATCATGTATGAAAATCAGTATTGGTGACTATCTTATCATAATAAATAAATGAAAATACAAAATGAGTGTTAAAAGAGCATTCAATTAAAATAACACAACTATACAGACATTACAAAAATACAAATACAAAATTATTCTTTGCTTTTATATTTCATTTGAATTTTGATTCAATAAAATGTAATCTTTTCAAAATTTCAGTGAGAAAAAATAATGATAACAAATATTTTAACACATTAAATAATAATAATTACATAGTAAATTCTGGATATAATTAATGAAAACTGAATTCTTTTTTAAAAAATTAGTAAAAGGGTTACTTTTAAAGGTTTACTTTCATTATGCTATACTCCATGAAATGAATTACTTAATATAGAAACTAGTATTTAAAATACTCTTTAAAGATCCTTCCTGAGAATAGCATCAAATGCAATAAGTAGAAGATAAATAGACTATTAGAAACTTGTGGTAATGCCTAGAATTTAAGTTAGAACCAAACCAGAGTTAAATGATATGTAATAACAATTAGGTGTGTCTATATATACAGTACTGTTTATTATTTTATGTTTGCATGTAGTGGTCATTTATATTTATATATATTATAAATACAAATAAATAACAATACATAAAAATAAGTATACTGGATATTAGAGTAAAAGACATATTATAGGTGTCTGTTAAGATAAAAAACAAGTGAAGCCAAAGATGTTAATTTCTAATAAAAGAAATGTATACTGATACACTTTAGTTATTTTTTTTCTTCTAAATTTTTTTCATTCATTTACTTTCAATTTAACAACACAGAATTTTTATTTCTTCTAAAATGAAACATTTAAACTCTAGTGGGGTTTGGATAGGCTATAGGACAAAAATCATAGCCCTCAGCAAGTGGTCCCACACCGACCTTTTATACTGTAGTTTATCAACTCTACTGTCTCTTTGAAACTAACATGGTCTGGGATGAAGCTGGCAATCAGAGAAAAATCTGCTTTTTGTTAAAGTCTCTTTACATCTGTTCAGAACTTAGTTCTGAATAGCATGAATACCAAAAAATAAAAATAAATAAATAAATAAATAATACTCTTTGTTTTTGAAATTCCTTTTTTCACCAAAGCCCAGCACAGTCTGTGCCACTTCAGAGTCATGGAGCAGCTCTGGTTTAATAGGCTGTTAGGCAGTTGCCTGTAGTGATTTTTTTTGGTCTATTTTATAAATACTGATAGAAACTGCTAAGAAGAGGTCGACAATAGTACATTACAGTTGCAATTATAATGTCATGTACCTGTTTTACTTACACATCTAAAATACATTTTTTGAAATATTTTACATTGAACCACTCTTCAACTTTTCTGCAGGATCATTTCATCCTTAAAGATTATTCATAATATTATATATAAAGGGTTAATTGATTCTAAAGTATCTAGTTCTTTTACTTAGTGGCAGTTATGAAATAGTACATAAGGAAGGGCTTCATTCATATTATGTTTAAGAAGATCAGACATAAAAAAGAAGTTTAAAGGGAAGCATCATTATTTCCATTATTTGATTTTGATTTTTTTCATTCAGTTGTTTTCTGATTAAAACTTCACAACTAACAAAATTGCTGTCAGCCACTGAATAATTTCAAGTTTTACAATATCACTGAATTGTGAGATTAATTCTCAAATTATTAGGATGTTACACTTTCTCCTGGACTTTAAAAATATATTTTTTTTCACAATAATTTAAATAGGCAATAAAATAATTTTAAAAAATGTTTATCTGAAAAGTCAATAATAAATAAACAATAGAATACTTGACTTTGTAGTTAGAAAAGAAAAAACAAAAAAACAATAACAACAAATTTCTTCATTTAGATTAAAACACAAGCAAGTATGTGGTGACCTGGAAAATAGTAATGTAAATATATATTTTCTATGGATTTTAAAAAAGGGTTTCTAGTGTAATAAATCAACTTATTCCAGGGTATAAATAACAACTGTAAGAATTTGTTCTATATGTCATATTTAATTGAAAAAATAAAGAAATATGTCAGAAGATACCTTCATATTAAAAGCTATTAGAAATAAAAGCAAGTTTATTTGTTGTTTAGGAGTAAAACACTTTCAATTACTTCTCAGATTTAATCTACACATTAAACATAATAAGTTTTGATGCTATATTGACACTTATGAACATACAATAATAATTTCTGCTAATTAAATAGATACACTAAATTAAAACTAAATCAAAGTAAATAGGTCTTAACCTAAGAATCACTATCACAAAAGACTTGATACAAAATACATGTAAATGATTTTTAAGACATGATCTTTTGTTGCAAAATATTTATTTGGAATTGTTTTAAAATAAATTATGACTTGCATAGAGAAAAACAATGTTGAAAAATGGCAGTTTCTTGAAAAATAATTTTCACTGAAAGAAAGGTAAAGGATACCATTGTGCTGAAAATAAAGATAATAAATTTAGTCTCAGAAGTCATAGGATGATTTGTACAGATTTTAATCTCTTGACTCCATTAATAGAAAAGTAAAACCATTATGTATGGTGTGAGAAAAAGGAAGATGGGAGGGACCCACAATTTGCAGTCACTACTATCACTTAGGAAACCAGCATTACACCTCTATATTCTATATTGACCACTTTATAAATATTATTTTTTTCTACTTTACTGTGACAGAACTGTGATGTACACATGTAATCTGTGCAGAAGTGTACCTTTTTTTTTTTTTTTTTCTGTCCTGCTTATGTAAAGCAGCCATTGTATGTTAAACCCAAGAGTGACAGCAGTGCATCTCTGGAGCACTTCTCTATTAAAGCTTTTCACATGCACAGAATGCTGTACACTTTTAAATATCTGTTGCCCACTTTCACAGCCAAAATGCCTATATTTGTGATTTGAATGCAGAAATACCCATAGTTCCTCTCAAAAGAATTTATTTAATCCATGTCCTGATATCATTAGCACTGACAGGGTTTAGGGTAACACTCAGGGACATAAACAGTTGTGATATATTTCTTCAAAGAATGTGTTCTGTCAGTGAACTTGTCCAAAAGCATCAGGGCATATAAACATTCCTCAAGTGGGTTTACTTATCAAGTATAAAATGACTGGGCTAGGAGAATACCAGGCTTTTGGCAGCTTGTGGTTTGAAATTAAGCATGACCCTTTGTACTCTTAAACAAAATGTGTCTATTTTTAATCTGTCTTGATTCAAAGGGAAGCAGTCAACACTAAGTATGGCAAAGTCAGGTCAGTTATGAATATAATTATAAAATTCAATTTAAAATAAAGATTCCAGCACTGCAAAAACACCTTGAAATAGGGCATGAATAAATAGGCTTTTCTATCATGATTTTTAAAGCACCACTATAGGGAAAGTCTGAAGATGAATCAAGTGACAAGAAGTTTGAAACAGCTTGCTATTTTCTGAGCCATACTCCTAGGCTTAGTGAATATGCATTTAATTATTTCCAAGAACATGTTAATCATAAAACTACCTATTTTCCTTTCACTGAAGGGTCAATGATTTCAGGTTTTGGAAATAAATTGTTATACTATTTTAAAACACGCTTCTATGAGGAAGAATCTTCTTTTATTGAATCACGAGTAAGTTCATTCTTGAGGAATTGTTACACAGGATCAAATGTAAACATTTTGTGGTAAAACCCCTAAAATATGATATGAGAAAAGGAATCTTTAAGAAAACCAAAGCTTTTTCCAACTCAAATCTTTCTCTCTTTGTGAATCAATGTGGTGCATTGCATTAGGTGACAAGCTAAGATAATTAATACAAATAAGTAACCTGTATACTTATATCCTTATACAGTATACTGTATACTTATATACAGAGGACTTAATAAATGTCCTCTGCAGAGTGTGAGGCACTACCATAGAAGCAGAATGACTTATTGAAGTATAAGCCTCATAAAATTAAGCAAATATCACAAGTAATGACTGAAGTTCCCAAAATGTCTCTCCATGTGTGCGAAAACAATAACTTATCCAATCATTGCTTTATTCTTGTGTAATTTTATTCAAATTCTATAGATTTAATTTTTATGTAACTAAGGAGACTAAAGGTAGCTCTTCAATTAAGACTGAATGTATAAATGTAGGTTATAAGGAGGACAAAATACTAATTCATATCCTAATGCTTATAAGCTTTTATAATTATGGAACCATGGGCAGGGATTTTAAGCTTTCTTAATTTTTCATTCATTAAATTTGCTAAGACAAATTTCACTTGCAAGTCCATAGGTCAGAGTCCTAGCTTATAATTGGTTTCACACATATTCACTATTATACACATGCATATCTATTTCACAAGTGAAAAACTCAAACCTGCATTTTTTAAACTGTTTTAATATTTAATTTATTAATGACTATGACATCTTTATCTCACTCAATATGTCCTAATTGTCCTCGAAAGGAATATCTTCTTGAACATTCTACTTCCCTTTGCCTCTCCAGTTCGATAGCAAACTTTACCTTCCACCTAACTGGGGTCAATTTTTCCAGTCATAATCTCAAGTCATGCGTATGGTCACTTATAGAAGAAAATGACCATGTAAATACTGGTAATGCATAATTACATTAGAAAAGGTACCTAAAATTTCCCAAAGTAAATTTAATTTACAAACCCCATCTTTATGACCTTCAAGAAACATGTATGAACTCACAGACATATGACAAATATGTTAAACTAAAGTACAGTGTAGATCATTTCCCTTGGTCCTTTTAAAGGAGAGTTTTAAAGAAAACCTACTAATCTTTTCTTACTTTACTGTATATCATCAAGGAAGAGAGTCAAGGCTTTAATTTTTTTGAAAGAGATAGGAATACCTTTTGATGAGAAATAGAAGAGAAAAGGCCATTTTTCCTAAAGTGAGGTAACAAAAGTTTAAGGGCCATCAAATTATTTGGTGGGAGTGGGGGGTTGCTTTAAGACTTTGGCAGCCAGGCCCCTTGACATTTCTATCTTTCCCTTTATGCTGGCCTTGCCCATACAGGAGGAAAGGAAGATGAAAAGGCTCATAAGAAATGTAAGTGGTCTTTATTGACCTGGGACTTTATGTATAACCATGGCCTCTGGCGTGTGACTGCAGTATGCATTTCTTGTCAAAACAGGTAAGGGAATTGAGCACTAGCCTGAAGGAACGTGTGTGTTCAGAACTGAAAGGTAAGGGATTTTTGAAGGAAAAGTGGAGGAGAACTGGCAAAGTTAGGGAAGGAAAAGGTAACTATTGTGAGTTTTCTTCTTTTGAGAAAAACCAAAATCCTGTTATTCTATAGTTTACTCATCTCATTCTCAATCATGGCCTACTCTTCCTTAATTTTTCTTCAGATATTCCATTAATTCTCCCTCAAAATAATTTTCCTTCAAAGAAATATGGTCATCAAATTGGGAGTAGATTGAAAAATAGCTTGCAGTCTCTAGCAGACTTTCTCCGATATGATAACAGGATGCATTGGCTGGCAAGAGGCGGTTTTTCAATCTGTTTTGAAAATGAATGAAATTGTATCTCAGATCTTATAAGAACACCCCAGGAGAGTACAGGATACATTAGAAAAAGATTAAGTAGGATCTTTCCCTTTTACCTAAGCCATAATCCTTCTGAAAAGTAGATCACTGAAAATAGTCATTAAAACTTGCTATAAATTACACATTTTCTTCAGAAAAGGCAACAGCACAGAGAAAGATGTATCTCAATGATAGATTCATTTCCCTGTTGAAAACTACTTAAACAACCTAGTAAAAACCGGGACATTATTTCACCCATATTTCCTTTAACTGTTCAGGGCATCTACTCAGGTTTGTTCATAGAGAGTCATTTTACAAATACCTAAGCAGACAGTGTCAAATTTAAAATAAAAGATGAAAGGAAAAATCAACTCTAACATCATCAATACTCCTTGCTGTAAAATCCTACTCAATCTATGTTTTTTTTTTCCTTTTCCCTTAGTTCACAGAAATGCTTCATATAAAAATATGAAAAGGACAACCTCGCCCTGTGCTTCCACCCTACGGTTGCTCTTTCACATCGATCTCACCTGCCTGTTTCATCCCAGGAGCCGTGGGACCAGACCCCAGAACACAGTGTCAGCAGCAGCTGACTCTCAGCCAGATATGCCTCAAGGGAAATGGTGGGGTGTTTGTGAGCCTAGTGGGGGCTACTTTGCTCTGGTTCAAAAATCAAGCTGTGTAGAGAATCTGACACCAGCTCTCTATAAAATGTCCTACCGGGCCTACCGAGCCTCCGTCTTGAAGGAGAAAATGCTTTCCTATGGAGCATACTTTCTGAGAAAATAAGACCTAAATTGAATCCGAGAAAAAAGATGATTCACATTTGGTATTGGATTTTAGGCTACACTTCTATCGTTCATTGCTTTTTAAAAATTATTGCATGGCCTATGGAATTCAGCTTAGGCATACTATCAAGTGACACAAGAGAATCAATAAAGGTCATTCGATTCTTAAGGACATTATTGGAAGGATGCGTATAACTTACATACAACAATAAACACTCCACATTTTTGCTAAAAACAGCCTTACACTTCAGCCTGAGGCCAGCAATTTTGTGCCAGGTGAGAAGTTCTGAATGCTGATTTTAATATTTGTCATCTCCTTAGACAAGGTTAATATAGGTAAAAATGAAGGGAGAAAGCATTCTGGTAAATGCCACACTTATTAACAAGGTTAACATGATTTTCATGTCTTTTTAGTTGATAGGAAGAACAGGGGGAGAGGGGATGAGGAGTTGAAGATTTAAATCTAAATGTATTTTTTTTATAAAGTCCCAAAGCCACTTTCCTCATGCTTCTGTCTTGGCGTGAAGAATACAGATGACTCCCAATCGAATCACTTTTCTTTTCATAAAGATCAATTTGCTATCCTATGTACCAAATTGTTTACATATGGTAAGTTTGATAATTTCTTGATATATTTTAAATGACATTTGGCCTAGAATGGGAACCCCAAGCTAAAGGCTAAATATAGTCATGAATTCAAGTACTGATAGAAAAATCTGATTGTGGTGCCGCTTATTGATTAGAATTATGTTCAGTTGGAGAAAGAAATGCCTGTCCTCCTCCCCCCACCCCAACCTCCTGACTCCCCTGCAAAAAAAGGCATTGGCTTATGTGAGATAGAAATGTATTTCTCTCAGGCTATGGGCTTGATAGTCTGAAACTAGTATGGTAGCTCTATTCAAAAAAGTCCTCAGGAACTTAGTGTTCCTTCCCACTCATACCTTTATCATCTCCAGGGTGTGTACTTCCTCCCCATGGTCCAAGCTGGTAGTTATGCAGGCATCACATGGAAAGAGAGAGACAAAGGAAAAAGGGCAAAGTGCATAGGTCAGCTGACTCTTAAGCAAGCTTTCTGGAAGCTGCCCCAGAACATCCTCACTTAAAACACTCCCAGTTAAGAACTTAGTTACTTGCACATATCTCACTGCAAACTGCCAAATATTTTTAAAAAGGAAAAAAAAGAAAATTATTATGATGGAAGAAGGAGGGAAGAGGTATTAGAAGATAAGATGTATTGGAGGATCGCTAAAGTGATTCCATCAAATTGATGAAGTCAAATGCATTCTTTCTCTTGAAATGCTTCCTTCCACTACAAAGTACTCTTTATTGCTTTTTTCAACTCTGAGAATACACTGTAAGAAAGCAATACAGTGAGCATGCTAGCAGAGCTCTAAGTAGGAATTTTAAATGGGAGAAGCTACTCCTAATACTTGAAATCCTCTGAAAACAAGGTAGAACCTGAGTTAGGGAAGTACAGAAAAACTGATGAGAGGTCAGTAAATGAGCATTCCAGTCAATCACATATCTTCATGTTCACTGTGTTCACTATGTGTCCTTATGTCCACTCTGTTCACTGCGGTACATGTGAAAAGCCCCTGTTTATTAAAGTCTTTAATTTTTTAAAAGTGACATCCTGACTTTGGGAGTGTTTGGGTTTCTTTTAGAAATGTATAACAAGAAATGTATAACCTTTCAAATATCCTGTCCACTAACAATTCCATAGTTAATATTGATTTAACAACTACAATCTATCACTTTTGTGGAAAAAATGTATCTGTGCCCAATTGTGAAATAGAAGTCAAAAGAATCTACTCTGTTACTTCTCAACACCACTCCCCCCAAAGACTTTTGAACTCTATTTGAAGTTTCCAGTTTATCCAATATTCCTAATTTGTTCCAGTTTTAAGTCTTTTTTTAATTTCAGTTTAGGAAAAATGTAGTAAACCTGTACTTCAATAAGTTAAAAACATTTTCAAAAATATACCACCACTCATGCATTGGTCTACAAAGTATATGGTTAGTATCATCAGGGTAAGAATTCAAAATCTGGCCTCACATTCCATGAAAGCTGTAAACTAGATCACTTTGATCTTCTTCATTTTCTTCACTTTGATTCTCACAGAGTATTTACATCCTCTTATGTTTATGTGACCTCATGAACTCATGAGAGTTTCAATAGACAGCCAGTTAAAACACACTGTATGCTTTTAAAAACTAAACATACTTTAATAAGTCTGTTAAAAGCTGATAGCATTTCCCAGACTATACCAAGCATTAATTATCCTTCCTCTTTCTTGAGTCAAAGATTATACGGAAGGGAAAGGGTATAACCTCAGTTCATCACTACAACAAAGATTGTAACAACAATAAAAAATATCAAAATGTGTTTTGTTAAAATGTTGAGGTTAACATTTGAAGACTTCCCCAGATGCCTCACTTGGCTACACATTTGTTTATAGTGATCATAAACAAATTCAAATGGTATTTGTCTGGCTTGGTATATATTTAAAAGAATAAAGTTTGACATAGAAGTGACACAAAGTAAACACACAAAAAAGTTCTTTTATGTGAACTCTTAGTTGCAAATTCATTAATTCTCTAAATTTTATGGTGTTTGAAAGTGTTTCAGTTCATTGACCTGCTATTATCTTGGCAACTGCTGATCAAAACAAAACAGTCTCATATTGTCTTGCTCACTCTCTCACTAGCTGTGACAGAAGCCAAGATGTCATGTTGTCAGCTGCTCTATGGAGAGACATTGTGGCAAAGACCTCAGGTCTTCAGCCAATAACTGGTAGGGACCCAAGGTCTATCAACAGCCACATGAGTGGACTTGAGATCACATCGTCTCCCAATAAAGCCCTGAAACTGTGAGATAAAAAATATTGCTGGTTTAAGTTGTTAAATTTTGGGGTAATTTGTAAGAGTATTAATAAAAAATATATAATAACCAAATCTGAACTCATGGATTTAAACTGGTTAACAGTGTCTATCTATTAAAATACTTTACTTTCTTGAAACTCAGATTGCCTCATTTGGGAAAAATAGAAACCTTTGTAGATGAATCTATTAGTCTTTGATATTCTTGCTTATCATGATAACAAGATTGGTTCCAGGCTTATCTTGCATTTTCCTGTCCTAGACCTGGACTGAACGATTCTCTAAGACTTCCTGACATCATTCTTTTAATAGAAAAATGAAAACATCACAATCAGGGTATGAAGTATAGTCATTGTTATTGGTTAACCATTTTTTCTAGGAGTTTTCAGCAGATAGATTACAGACAGGAAGGGAAAATACCCCATTTATATTGATACCTAATTATAATTCTGGGCTATGTAATTTTACTTAACCTGTTTTATATTATGTGTGTTTTCTTCCTTCTATATTGAGAATCTGGTTCTCAGGTACATGGGGAATGATATAATTTGACTATCCCATAATTAGTTGCTTCATCTTCCATATAATATCTATATATGACAAATGCACAATACTTAAATACAAATTTCAGTGTTTCTAAAGTCAAATGTTTGAGTAGGAACCTCTGGGAACTATTTCATTGTCCTGTCCTAAGGTGTTATACTTAGTCAAAACCTTCTCAGCCAAGAGTAACCAATTATTTTTAAAAGACATCCTAAGGTGAATACTGAAGCCTAAATTTTAATTTGTTAAAGATTAATATTTTTGTCTTTTCTCTAGTGTAAACTACACATGTTCTTGTTTAAACCTATTTGCTTGTATTATTTATAAGCTTAGTGAAAATAGAAACTACTAGCCTCGAAATAATCACTAGCCCCTATAGAGTAATTAGAAAATATTTTTTTAAAAATAACTCCCATCCTTTTCTATTAAGTGATTCTAAATTTCTTTCATTATTATTCTTATAGATATCTTTCCAGTCTGGATCTCAGCTTTGTATTATGAAGTAAACTATCTTAGTTGCTTCCTGGAGTATCCATCTGGCAATCAGTCAAACAATATACCCAGTAAATTTTAGTTATGATAATGATAATGACAACAACAAAATAATAACAACAATAATAAATACTGTTCATAACACCACTTTGCGAAGCATTGTAAATGCGTTACCACACTTAATTCTAACAACAACAGTAAAAGGTTGGTTCTGTAATCCTCATTTAAAGTATGAAGAAACAGAGACACAGGAAATATCCACCTGGCAGCATAGTGAAGTTTGTTTCTCCCCTTGTATTACCCCAAGAATTTTCTATATATTTAGTGAACAAGAGGAAGGAAGAATGACACTTGGTAAGAAAAGGAGAAATAAATCCATTATACACGGGGTGAACTAGATCAAGTTATAATTTGAAATAACTAGGTCTTGGTCCAGGTTCTGCAGAAAACAGAGCCTAAGACAAAGCATACATACTATGGTTTTTCTAGAAAGTGTAATGCCAGCAACATACAAGAAGAGCAAAGAAAATGAGCAGAGAAGGAAAGAAAATCAATACAAATTGGTAATTATTGAGCTGGCTACAACTTCACAAGAAAACATAACTGGTTCTCAACCTTGTGGAGGATCTCCCAGAAAGGACTTGTACAAGTGGTGTGTCTGGGATCATTCCTTTTTTAGAGTCAGAGAAGAAGGAGAGAAGCTTATTCACTCTCCTCTTCCTGACCCTTGGCTCTCATTGGTCAGAGTTCGCTTTGACTCGCTGGTCTTTGCTTGCTCTGCCCTGTAAGTGGCAACAGCTGGACCTTTTCCCACCGGCACATTCCAAGTCTGAAATCGGTGAAGGCTGGGGCAGAGCTTCTGAGGGTCAGGTGGGACTTGCACCATCAATGTATGTGTAGAAGAGGCCAGCCCTCTGCCTGGGGAAGGCTGTGGTGTTTAGGTAAATTGACAGAAGCATGGCCTGGGGCTCTTCTCTAAGCCAGAGGCTGGGTCAGTAAGGCAGACAGATTCTAGAGAGAGGTGTGTAAACTGGGTAGACACGATCCTAAGTAGGCAGAATGTTTGCCTTATTGTCTATCGGAGCCCGTAGATAACCATTGATTTGTTTATGGCAGTGACTCCTAAGAGGTGAATGAATGAATAAACTCTGAGTGCAGAAACTGACTCTATCTCACCTAGCACTAACGCTTCAGCCAAGTGCACTGCCAGTACATAGTAAATATTCAACAACTATTCATTGAACTAATAAGTAAATACAATGACAATGATCACTTTTAGGGTTCTTTTGAAAAATTGTGTGTCACTTATGACTATATAGACAGTTGGTTCCTGTTATTCTTAGTATTTTTTTATGCTAGGAATACTGAGTTAGCCCTTAGGGGTAAATGCAGGGTTAGCTACCTGTAAGCCTTTGGTCATGACATTTTTGTCAACCAATCAACACATGCCCTTGTTTTATGTGTGTTGCTGTTTAAAAACACCTTATTTAATATATATTATTGATTCATTAACAATGAACTCAAAGGCAACAGATCTGTAACTCAGGCCTGAACAATACTTAGCTAACACACATATTTTCTCTGTAAGGCACGTCAGGGCTTTCTTGTGCTTTGGAAACACTGCACAATCCTTCAGCACTACGCTACGGGGCCATTTTAAACAGAGAAATCACTAAAAGGCCAAAAGGACACTTGTTTACAGTTTGAGAGCTGAAAAAAGAAGGCAGACTGTCACCCTGTTTGACCTAAGGTGGGATTGGATCTAAGCTAGGGATGTGCATGTCGAACAACTTAAATTTTTGCCCCCATCCTGCACATATCTGTGAATGATTGCAAAAATATCATAGGCATTGATTTTATGATTAAAAATAAATTTTAGCAAGTAGACGGATTTTCAAATACAGAATCCGTGAATAATGAGGATCAGCTGTATATATCTGTGTGTGCACATATTTTCCAGTACAAATATTTTCAGTTAGAAATTTGTCTTATTTTTATGAAGAATGTATATTTGAGGGGACTTAAGAAACAATCTTCTAAGTATTTTGTCAGAGTTTTGTCTTTTCTTTTTAATTCTAAGCTCTGTTACTCTTTACTCAGCATTATTGAATAACTCTATTTTTATTCATGACAACACCTTTAATTAAGAAAATCAATGAGTTTTAACCTTATCTCTGTGAGAAACTATGTTCTAGACAACTGGTCAATTAAACTATAGTCTCTTAGAATGGGTCTAGGAACCAGTATTTTTAAATACTGATTAAGAAGTTCTCTAGATGATTCTAGTGAGCAGCCAGGGTTAGGAATTAGGTTTAAATATCAACACAGATACTGCTACAAAGGCAAGTTCCATAACCTCTCTTGGAGTCAGTATTTTCATGTATAAACTGGACGTTATATCTCTTGTCTCATAAAATGTGAGGATTAAGTGAGACAATGTATGTTAAATTCTGGGTCCAGAGTAAAGTGTTCAATATATAAATGTGCTTTTTTTCTTTCCATACCGAAAGGCTGACATAACTTTTCTTCCTCTGAAGATATATTTGATTTCAGTAACTCTTCTTAATGTGAAGAAACACCAAACTTACTCCCTATCTTTACAAGATAAGATGCACTTTACCTATAGTGCTATTCAAGATTCACAGATGATTTTTGCAAGCCTTACCTTCCACTATACTCATCATGTACCCTACCCATGACTTATACCGAACTTACTGAAGTTCTCTAAAGATGCCCCACATGTTCCCATCTCCAAGTATGTGGTCAAGATATTTCCACTGCCAGGAATGAACACCATTTTACAGCTATCCCTATAAAACCCCACTCATATTTTAAGCACAATTCAAAACCACCTCCTCCCCAAACCTATTTCCTTTATCCATATTCTTACCATTCTACAGACCACAAACAGAAGTAATGGTCAGTTCTGTGCTTCAGTGATGTGTATGTATCTCTATTTTGGCACTACCAATTCCTCTCATACACCAACTGCTAGTGTGTGTGATAACTTTAGAACTGGAATATACACTCATTGAGGTCAGTAACTTCTGGAAAAAAGATGGATTTTGGTGGGGTTTTTTGTTTTCTTTTTGTTGTTGGCTAGATGTTAAGGGAGAACAGTTTGCCCTCTGCTTCAGTGGAAATCAATATAAGACAACACCTAATTCTCCACCTAAACTTGGAGGACTCTCTCTTTAATTAAGACACATTCTCTTACATAAGAATTCAAGAAATATTTGTAAAATGAATAAATTTATGAGTCATGCCCCTTTAGGTTACCTGTAATATGTTAATAACTATAATGGACATGAAAAACCACTTAAGGTGATCACTCCTTAATATTAACGTTATCAAAACCTGTTATTTCTCTGTTTAGTGTTAAGCAAATTAAGTTATGCAAGACAAAAATGAAAGTCAAAATGGATTGTCTATTATTTCTTTTTTTTTTTTTCGGTACGCGGGCCTCTCACTGTTGTGGCCTCTCCCGTTGCGGAGCACAGGCTCCGGACGCACAGGATCAGCAGCCATGGCTCACAGGCCTAGCCGCTCCGCGGCATGTGGGATCTTCCCAGACTGGGGCACGAACTCGTGTTCGGGCAGGCGGACTCTCAACCACTGTGCCCCCAGGGAAGTCCATTTTTTAATTTATGCAATTTGATGGACCTTTTACTCTATAGAAGATTAGTTTAGTCAGATTGATCTTCCTGAGGTCAAGTAATTTTTTTCCAAGCTTCTTTTCTTTTTCAAGGTTATTATGTATTTTAAATAACTTCATGTCATATTTTCTGAAATATTATGTGTATAAAACATAAATGCTAAATAGATTTCTTATGCACACATATATTATGCTTTTCTAGAAGCATCTTATAAGTTTTTTAAGGATTCTTCATTTAGGTCTCAGTGCAAAGGGTATATTTTTTATGTCAGTACTTGCTAAGCTGGAAAAATCAGTATATTAAAAGAATATTTGGAAATTTGGCGGGTAGACACTTGTCTTAGTCTGGGATGCTATAACAAAATACCAGGCCTGGGTGGCTTATGAACAACAGAAACTTATTTCTTACAGTTCTGGAAGCTGTAAAACCCAAGATCAAGGTGCCAGCAGATTCAGTGTCTGTTGAGAACCCGCTTCTCAGACAGCTGTCTTTTTGCTGTAACCTGACATGGTGGGAAGGGATGAGGGAGCTCTCTGTGGTCTCTTTCATAAGAGCACTGATCCCATTCATGAGGGCTCCACCTTCATGATGTAATCACCTCCCAAAGGCCCCACCTCCTAAAACCATCCCCTTGGGGGTTAGGATTTCACTTATGAATTTTAGAGGGGACATACACATTCAATCCATACCAGACCCCCCAAATAATATCCTAGGCAATAAGTTAAAAAGATAATAAAACATGAGAAAAATAGTTTCAATAACATATTAATAAAATACACAAGAAATTATTTTACATATTAACTATATACATAAATTTTTTGAAAAATGCCTATGGAGTTTTCAAACTTTTCTGATTTACACTATGTGTTGACATAATCTATGAGTGATATTTGAAGGCAAAAATGATTTTCTTCTCATAGCGGACAAGAATGTTAGTCCTGCTTGCTATTTAACTGTTACATTTTTACCAAAAGTAAACATTTAAAAATGTATCTTAATAAATTATTTATAATTGTATGAATTTAATAAATTTATTTTTAAATGCTATTTACTGAATATTCTCATCATATCTAAATGTAAATTATGTAAATTTAGAAAGTATAGGGTATATAATTTGTTTATCTTACTGCTCTTTCATCCCTTAGCTATTAGGCTTCTTCCCTTAAACCTGTCAATTCCTCCCCACCCTTACACTAGAGCCAATTCTGAACGAAACTTGAAATTTCCAGAATTTTTAAGTAGTTTTTAAATGTACCATCATCAAAACAGATGTTTCTACATCTTAACCAGTAAGTAAACACCTCTTTTGTCCCAGGGCCCATTGATAACAACAGGTCTGAATACCTTGGGACCTACTTTAATAATTGAGTTTCTGTCTTTCCCTCCAATTCATTCATTTTATTGTTCAACTACTAGTGATCTATTAGGTCTGATTATATGAAATTGTTGTTTTATAGGTTAAAAGATAATTGAATATTTGCTCTCGTAAATGAGCTTGACTGTATGTCTCTCATGGGTCTACAAAGAAAAATAAATCACAGTTTGTGACAAAAAGGAGCTGAAATTTTGGAAAGGGAGACAAATAATTATAATGTACAAATTTAGTGATAGAAACAGGCAAAGTGTGAGAAAACCAAGTATCATCCAACACAATCTGTGGGCATCTGCAAAAGTTTCCTGCAGTGTTTAACAAGTTGATCTTGACACTACCTTTCTGCCTTCTGTACTAGAACATGCCCCATTCCCCCATCACTCCTAATCTCTAATCTCTTAGACCCCAATATTAATGGGAATATCTAAACTATCTGTCTATATATCTCTGACATCAACTACCCACTTGCTTAGAAAATATAAGTGTTGAGAGTTAATTCACACTATTAACACTTTCTATGTGAAGTTATTCTACGTTGGGACTTTAAATATCATCTCGAACCTGCTAACTTCCAAAAATAAAACCTAACCTAGGCCTCTCTCAAGAACTCTAGAGTCCTACGTCTAACTCAACGTCAAACCTTGGATATCTCTTAAATATCTTAAATTTTACACCTCTAAATTGAATTTATACTCCTCCCCTGATCCAGTTCCTCCCTCAGTCTTTCCTTCTTTATTAAATAGCAGCTTCACACTTTTAGTTGCTCCAGCTTATATATTACAATCATTCTTGGTTTACCTTGCTCACATACCCAGCATCTAATCCATCAGCAAATCCACTTTCTTGGCCTTCAGAATAGACACAGAATCTCACCACTGCTTAACACATTCACAACTACCTTGGCCCAGGTTACCATCACTCTGTCATCTGAAATACTGCTTTTAGTTGGTATCTATCTTTTCATGATTCCCCTACATTGTATTATCAACAGAACAACAAGAGTGAATTTTCATCTCATTAGATTAAAAAGAAAGTATTTTAAATGACTTATAAAAAAGGTGACTCTATGATTTATAGTCCAAACTTGGACAATTGTTTCAGTGAAATGAGAACTATTAATAACTATGCCAGGTTAACAGGCATGAAAATGGGGTGTTTGGGCAACTAGAACATGTGTCACCCTATCTGTAAGGGCCTATATGATCTGGTTCCCTTCTACCTCTGTGAACTTTATCTTTTACCATTTCTATCCCCCTCATTCTGATACACACTATCTTGCTCAATCTCCCCCAAACTTCCAAAGCAGGTCAAGCAAAGTCCCCTGCTCAAGCTTTATTTATACTTAGTATTCTCTGTCTAGAATGTTCTTCCCCCCTACCTCCATATTAACCTCTTCCTCACTCCCTTAGGTCTCTGTTTGAATGTCATTGTATCCTGTTCCCTTCTATAAAGTAGAACTTTGAAGAAAAACTATAGCTTTAAATGATAATATTAGGAAAGTTATGAACTCCTGAGCCAGACTCTCTGAGTTAAAATCCCAGTTTGACAGCTTACAGTTGAATGATCTCAGACAAGTTATTTAACTTTTCTGGGTCTTAGTTTCTTTATATGTAAAATAGAGAAAACAATGGTGCCTACCTTGTAAAGTTGTTAAGAATATTTTATAAATTAATATTTGCAAAGTTCTGAGAACCGTGCATGGCACATGTGTACTATACGAGTGTTTGTTAAATAAATATGATTTAAAAAATCAAATTAAGAAGTTGGAAGTAGAAAAATATAACATACATGATGAAACTAGAATTGAGGTTAGAGTGATTAGTGGGGAAAAGATAAACAATACAATGTAGGAGAGCAACAAAATCCAACATTTAGTCTGAAAAAGCTAATAAAATGGATTTTTTTTTCTTAAGCCTTTATTTATATAACCCTGCCCAGGAGCTCATACCTTTTGAAACCATTGTCTTTGAAGTATATTGCATGATTCATATATGTATTTAGTAGAAGTTTTAATAAAAGTAGTAAAAATAGAAATTGAGAACTTAAGCCATTATTCATAAACTATCTGTCAAAAAAAGGCTGATCACCCCTCTCACTCCAGTTACACTCCCATTCTAACATAAGGCAAAGAAAGTAGATAAACAAAACAGCTGCAGATAAACTTATCACTAAAATCTTTTAAGCTATATATAACCTATTACTTAACTACTAGTCTTTCTTGGGTCATCATATGCCCTTTAGGCAGATCTTTACTAAACTGGGTGCCACAGTTTCCTTAGATATTATAGGGTGATTGTATTAGTCAGTGTTCAATCAGAAAAACAGAACAACTAAGAGGTATATGATGTAGATGGATGGATTCCATAAATAGATAGATAAACAGGTGATGGATAAATAGATATGTTATGGGGTTTGACCTTACTCAATAGTGAATGCTGGTTTAAAAGTGTATGTTAGGTTGTTGTCTTCATAGCTGATTCTGTAGCTTCCAATCTGCAGAATAGGCAGTCAGGAAGGGAAGATGGATATAAAATAAAGGGAGTTAGTTAGAACAAACTTAAATCCACAAGTACGAGCTGGATCTCTTATCCTGATGGTATTCATGCTCAAAAGAACTTGGCACCCTTCCTTCTGGTGCTAAGCACACAGTGGTATAGCATCTAGGGGTGGAAGAGTGGTTACAGGCTCTCTGCTCCCCTATACCATAGAGATAAGTCCTCAGGTAAGCAACAGGGTTTGAGTTATTAAATGGCTGCTACTTCACTTCTGTTCTCTAAATATTGCCCAAGAATCTCTCTGTGGTCTCCCATTGACAGGGAACATACATGGAAGGGAGTTCTGGGATTCAACCTAGCTAAGTTGACACATTACAAAGGATATACTGTCCTACTGTCCTATTTCCTTCATAGGATGGTTTGGGAATTAAGTGAGAAAATCTATGTAAACTACTAAGACTATAGACAATTGTTATATGTCATTATTAAATATTATTGGATACTATGTGTGTGTGTGTGTGTGTATATATATATATATATATATATATATATATATATATATATACATGTTGTGTTCTTTCAGGTTGACTGGTGGTGAACTAATCAGTCCTCAGGTTGCTTATATTTAATAAGGAAGGTATTTTCAGAATATCACAGAAAAATAATGAGATAGCTACTGGCTGGGGATTTGTGTTGCTACTAGTGGCATGGGCCAGGAAAGTCTCTTTTAATAGGCAACATCTAAGGTGAGATTGTAATTAAAAAGAAGCAAATCATAAAGTTACCTAGATTTAGTTACATGAAATGGCAAGTGCAAATACCCAGAGAATAAAATTAGCAGATTTCTGTAATCTAATATACTTATTTCTCTCATTTTATGACATTTCATTGCTTTTTATTTGTAATATTTTTTCTTTCTTTCTTCAGTATTATCAGTCTTCCTTCCTTTAGCTCCTTTTCTAATGCTTCATTTACATTTCCTCTAAAGGTTCTCATAGTACCTACACTCAATTCAGACAGGTTTATACTTCTTAGAATTTTTAAACCTTTGAATAAGTGAATACATGCTTAAATGCCTAAAAAAATTGACCTCGCAAATAAACACGCAGAGGAGATTATAATTCTTATTGTATGCGCTCTAAGGTCAAAAGAGGTAACTCAAATTTAATATCATATATGATAGTTTAGTTTCATAAAGATCAAGAAAACAAAAGTCTCAGAAAGACATGTAATTCTTAAAATTATCATCTGCCTGCCTATCTGACACCTGTAAATGTCAACACTTTTACATTAATGAATGACATTTTAATGCAAGCACTTGATACTTGCACATTCATTGACTGAGGTTACCACATAAAAGTGAAATTCTACTGTGCTTTGAGAAAATATATCTGAGAATTTCATATATAATATTTTAGATAATTTCCTTCCCTATCATTAAGTATTAACCACACTTCAAATGTTGAAATTATACAGACATATCTAAATTCCTAAACAACAAAATCAATAACCACAAAAAATTTAAAAAAAATCATCAAATAACATAAAAACATATGGTGGCTCAGGAATGACTCAATATACGATGAATCATGGTATCAAACTAGGAAGGATATGTCAATAGTAATTGTATGAAAGGAAAATCTTTACCTTTGGTCAACATTCTCAAAGACTGATAGTCATATAAAGTAACTGTATTCTGAAAATTAATTCATTTAACTGTTCATAGGAAATGTTCCAAAAATCAGAAACAGATGGTCAGTGGGAGCATATATTTTTTTCTCTAATAATAAAATCAGCTAAATAATAATAATAACAACAACTACAGTAAAAACTAAAAACAACAATAGCTACTTTTATTGAGCATTCTCCATATTCTGGGCACAGTGTTATGCATTAGATAAAGGTTAACAAAAACCTTATTTAATATTCATAAAATCTCTGTCACATAAAATGCTATTATTCCAACTTTACAGATGAGTAAATTGAGGAATAGAAGGTTTAAAAATTCAGCCAGATAACAATAATGGAGGATATTTGAACCTGGGTTACCTCACTCAAGACTGCTGCCATCTGCTTACATTGTATCCATTTTCAGTCAGGAAGTAACTAAGTAATCCATAAAATAATTAACTTCTACAAGAATCTTGGTCATATTTACATTTGTTTTAAACCTTTGAGCAATCTAAAATCATTTTTTAAGCAGGTAAGAGAGGTAGCACAATTGGAAAATATCAATTTGATAGAAAACAAAAAGAGGAAAGAGAAGAAAATAAAAAAAGAAATGAAAAAAGAAAATAAAAGAAAACAAGAAAGGAAAATATGTTTTCTGTAGATTCAAAAATTAGGGTATGGACCTATACATCGAGTTATTAGTTGATTACAACAGGGTATTTTCAAATGTAGTTCTTTATTTAAAACCTAGATGATAACGTTTCACTTAGATGTACTGAATCAGAATTGTTAGGAGGTTAGGACCAGGATTGTTCACTGAATAAGTACCCCAGCTAATTCTTTACATACTGAATTTGTGTTCCCCTCAATTCTCAAAACATATATATATATATATATATATATATATATATATAATGAAAGGAATACTGATCCTTTTAGGTAATTACTAGGCTTACTAGACCCTAGAAAAATATTGGCAATCACCAAACTTTTAGAAAATCTACTATGATATAAAAACTTAACTTATGTGATATAGTAGAAGGAACTCAGGATTTAAATTAAAACTTTTGTGTTTAAGACACACGTTCTGCTTCCTACTAGGTACATGATGCTTAGCAAGTTAATATATATCTCTCAAATTCAATTTTCTTATCTTTAAAGTGACAATAAAATACTGTTCTTATCACATTGTTATTATGGTGATCATGGGAAACAATGTACATTAATGTTTTGCTAACCTTAAAGTGCTGTTTAAATATTAGTTACTATCAAAAGAGTTGGCTTTGGAAGATAATTTTGCCTTGACTCTCACGTGATTTTATTTTTATAGCGATGACGGTATGACAACATAGAAAAGTTTAATTCCTTTCATCAGTGTGTAGCAAGACTAAGGTTTCATTTTCTCTTGCACTCAGATGAATTCTTTCCAAAATAAAACAAACAAACAGAATATATCCAAAGGGAAAAGCAGAAGAAAAGGAAACCTGGTATGTTAAAGAAAATAAATAAATAAATAACTGCAACGATATTGACTTCAAAGAAATATCTTTGAGTTGAGGTAGAGAAATGAAAATTGCCTGTAGTTTTTATGTGACATGAAAAAAAAAAAAAGAGGAAGAGGGGAGTCCCATTTTTCTTTAGCTCCCAAGAGCAGACCTTACAGTGTCCACAATTTTTATTGTCCTCTGAAATCACTAGAAGTTTTGCATAAGGACTCCTGAGAGGGGAAGGCAGAATCAAGTACCTGACTTTTTGTCTCTCCACATTCCCAATTTAGTGTAAAAAGTCCATTATAAAGTGGAGACAAAGACATGATTTACATCCAAATTATTCTTGCCTGCATTGTCATAAAAAGATGTACATATTCAGCTATATTCTGTTGCAATGACTGACAATAATGTTTCTTTATCACAACCCCTTTGATGCTCATTAAAAACAATAATAGATGGTCACAATAACTTTCCTTTTCATTGTTTCATCATTTTGATAAGGATGTCTGAATGCTTGCACATTTTGTGATAAGACGCTTTTCCTTCTTCGGATCCATCTCTGTCCCTTCTTTCAGAATGCATGGGTATAATTTCTTCAGATTCATTTTGCTGAATATGATTTCAATTATCATGTCAATAGTAATATATGAATTCCTTCATCCTAAAAGAAATGCTTGTTTCAGTCACACATTTTCCCCCAGAAGTTTAATACTAATTAGAGAACTTGAGATTTTTTTCCACACCAAGCTGACAGTTTGTGTCACAGATTTCTATGTCAAACTTTCAAGAAATATAGCACTGGAAGACAGCAGTACATAGCTCAGGGCAATAATAAGTCAGAGATGGGCAGCTACAATGTTGGTCTAAAGAGTAGATCAGTGCTGTGCTTTGGAAGAATATGGTCTTCAATTTTTATGTATCTTGATAACAGTCTCTGAAATGAAGAAGGCAAATGTTGGCTGGTGATCAAGTGGGAATAAATAATCCCTGCTCTTTTTACACATACTGGAGGCAAGTCTTGATATGATAAAAAATTATCTGCAACTCTAAGTACCTCTGTAGCTGCCATTGTCTTATTTATTTTACATGCATGAAAAAGTTGGTTTGTAAATATAGGTATATTGCCATAGAGTGGTTCAGCAACAAATTGTAGGTTTTATCCATTCAAGGAAAATATTAATAAAGGAATTTTTTGTTAATTTCCAACTAATTTATTTTTCCACATTTCAGTTCATTATCATATTCTAGAACATTTGATTAATGGAGACTACCTCATGACTTCTTGGCACACTTCTGTATATTTAACTAATAACATGGAGAATGTTTAAATCTTGTAGCTTATTAAATCCAGTGTTTTAATTTTATTATCAGAGTTGAATTTGTCATAAAGTCTCTGCTTTTTTGCTAAATTCCATGAATCACAAATTCATTGTGCTGCTAAAAGATTATGTAAAAATACTTCAGACAAGACTGCTCTATTTTTCTTTCTCAATTCCTCTTTTATCATCTACCTGGTTCAACAGTGATCTAACTTCTATAATCTGCTCCAAATGTCACATACTTTGATGTTGATTCATGACCATTCTCTGTGAATATGACTTTTCCTAATCATTGCACTTAGTTTTAAACTTTGAAAGGGCCACTTGTTTGATAGGAATATGAAAGTGTCATAGAAGGGATATGATCTGGCATCCAGACTCATCATTAGACTCACAGGGTTCCCAAGTCACAGGGTTGTAGATTTACAACCATGGGGGCCAAAACCATGCCTTGTTTTAATAGAACTTTGTTTTTTCCATTACCTTGAAGAAGATGTTGCAATGGTCTTTTACTTCATAATAGGTTGTTTTCTGTGAACTTTTGATGTACTTACTATACTTGAGAAGTTTTTATCTGCATAGTTTAACTACAAGAGTCTTGGGTAATGCAAAGTCTGCACCAAAATGAAACTTCACCTAATACTAATTATTACACACACATTAGAGTCTTGTTTTGGAATGAATATAAGTATTCAGTAAAGGAGTAGGAACTATCCTTAAAATTGGGAGGATTTTTCTACCTCAGCTTTAGAATGCAGGATATTCTGACCTATGCGAGCAAAATCATTTTGCATATTAAATAGAAATCCGACAGAAATATAGAGATGTCTGTCTGTCTATTTGGCTATCTGTCTATTTTCCTTCGTAGTAAGCTAACCCAAACAGAGCATTCACACCGAATCATTAAATTAAGGCTGATTTATGTTAAGATTTAGTTTTAGTTGCCCAGGGCACAAAATTCACTCACATAAATTACCTTTTCAGGAAAGTATAAAATGTATCAAAATACAGATTGTTACATCTGTTAAAGCTTGAAAATGAGTATTAGTGAATTACAAAATAAAATTTCAATTCTATGTTCAAAATTAGTTCTTATGTTACTGAATTCCCTCTACAGGAGGGAAAAGAGATAAACATTGTTTTAAATGGGTTACCCAAGCATTATTATTAGAGTTGCAAACTCTAATTTCCCAACTATGAGTGTATATATACATATATATTTTTTTTTTCTCATTTTTCTTCTGGGTGCCACAGAATCAATTTCAGGTAATAGAGATGTTCAAAAAACAAAAGCAGATGGGTCTCTAAAGAATCTTTACTTAAGTAGGAGGTGTAAGACCTATGAGGTGATTTTTTTCTATAGAAATAGTTACCAAAAATAGGCGACCTATCTGTGTTAGTACCTTCACCATGAAACAATGAACTCTTCATACTTGTTCATGAGCTAAGAGTTAACTGAAAACTCTCATTATTGTAGATGAAAATCCAACCAATATACAATATTTGTGCTTGAAAGCGAGACAGGGACTGGCTGAAATACTTTCCATAGCATGAGGATAGTTTGTAATGAAATCTAGAGCAAATAAACATGTTTCCTCCATTATAAGATTAATCTACTAAAGGATCCAAAGTATCCCAGGGGTCTAAAATGTGATTAAAAAAATATAAAATATAGATTTGAGTGTTAAGAAGAAAGACAAGAGAGACATGAGGATATTTTCTTAAAAGAAGATGTTGCCAGACTCCTCAGTAATAAGCACAGTATACAGATAACATAGAAAAAAACCTAGTGATTTTTCTACCCTCTTTTTAAATACTGACAGTTTTTGTTTATATTTATTTTGATAGTATTTTATTTTGCATTTTGAAAGGTTGTGTTCTATTTTATTATCAAACATATCACTACATTAAAAGCACATTGTTTGGAGCTCATAGCGAGCTCAGCACTTTCTAGATTAAATCAGTGCTCAAACCAAATATAGCAAAAATCAACTAAACCTAGGCATTGATTTGACATCAGCCTTGGCTTTTGATATTTCTTTCTGTGATCTGTCTGCTTCTAAAAATTCTACTCTTTAATCACCATAAGAGAACATAGATTGGAAAGGCTTGTTCAGATTTAAGAAACTATGGCTCTTAGCTCTAATATTGGCAAAATATGTACCAAGATTGCCTGTTAATGATTTTGTCTGTATGTGAATATTATCATCATTTTTTTCTCACTTGAAAAATAATATAATTCCAACTGAAGAATTTTATAATAGATTCCTTTATGTCAAAGCTCAAATGAGACAAGGATTAAAAGACCATTATTAAAACAATACTTTGATCAAAATAATAGAGAAATATATTATTTCATGCTGAAAAAAATAGTTTAGTATTGAGTCCAATTGTGACTCAATATTTATCTCTTACATTTATTTAGTGAAATCCAGTTTAGTAATAAGTCCTAATTCCTAAGTGTTCATAATAATTAAAAGCTCTTTCTAAACAATAAATAATTTACTTATTGCCACTATGTGCCTGATGTTTTTTTTAAATTCCCACTAGATCAACAAAGAAACTAAAAACTTAAGACATTAAAAAAATAAGAGTAGCAGATGTTGATTAGAATTCCAATATTTTTTTTAGCCCTTATACCACAAGTAAAACAATAATTACTATACTTCAAGACTGACTGCTAAAAAAAATCATGCAAGAGAAATGTTTTCCTCTTCAGTTAGTAACATCTGAGTAATATTTATCTGGGACCAGCAGAAACTTGTATGATATGCTTCTGACCACGGCTTATAATTCCTTTTCAATGACAAACATAGTATCAATATTATTATCTCAAATCACCTGTATAATCATGAAAGAAAAATGTTTACTCTTAAATTTACATAATATATTGCTTAATATGCTGAGATTCGAGCACTTTTGAGCTAATCAATTTTAATAGATACGTTAAAGTATGGATAGAAATATCTTACAGAAAACTAAATATTTTAATAACTTAATTTTGTAAAACTTAAAAGGCTAAACTAGAAGAGATTTTGGATGAATTGAATGTGTAATGATTTTATTATATACGTCTTAATCTTTGATAAAGCTCATATCAAATGTATTAGTCTTCAAGCGATTCAAGAAGTTTTCAGTTAGTGTTCAGTCCTCTGGACTAATTTTTGATAACAAAAAATCTGTTAGTGATGTAATTATGTGATGGATCCATCAACAAACCGGCTTCATTATCACCAGTGCAATGGTCTTGACAAACACGAATCTGAAAAGACCTTCCATTTTCCATGTTCTTACTCTTTAGGTTTCTTGTCAGTTGCTTTGTATCTGAGAGATGCAGATTTTGCACACGTATGATGTAGATTAACGCAGGGCAGAAACCAGGCCTTGCTGGAGTACCAACCACCATCACTCTGCTTCATGTCAATTCCAGGGCCATGCAAATTATCCTTAGGAAAACTTTTAACTTCTCTTTTCTTTTTGACATAGAACTCCTTAGGAAGAGAAATGCTGTAGCCTCCTTGTTCTGCTTAGGAATTCCCATGGTTGTATTATACAGATGATTTTCTAAATATTTAACAATTGGTTGAGTGCTGACACCAGCCAATTAGAACAGACATCAGACTTTCACCACTCTGGGGCTTTAACAGGAGAACATCATACTTATTCAGGTTTTGAGCCTTCCTTCCTTGTGTTAGAAACTGGGAATTATAAGTTAAAAATATATATTATATAAAGGAATCACAGATTACCTGTCCAATAAAAAGTCCAAGATATATTTTCACTATAGGAAAACTGCAGAAAGCAACAACAGAGAATGATTTCTTTTTCAGAAAGAAATAACCCCAAATTATTGCCTTATCTCCTGATTGACTTTACAATCACATACAACCACACAAGTCCTAGAATAGAACACTAATTTTCATAGGCATCACAAGTACGATGTAAAATCCTGCCTTTTTCCCCTTGCAAAGTAACAGATTTGCTACTTGGGCCAAGTTCCCTGACCTGATCAATACAACTATATGTGGAGTTCCTATTTCTAGGTACCTTTTTAAAACAGCAAGATATTTGGTCTTCATTTTCTTAAAGGCATTATTTGTTTGGAACATGAACTAAAACTACTTAAAGAACAATCTAGAGTTGCAGTTTCAAGTAAAAGTGGCAGTGTTTGTCATAGGGATGTCATTTTATAGTATTTCTTAAGCACTCTCCAAAGCACTCAGCACTAGTCTGTGAATGCTGTAAATTCAAAACAAATATGTATTTTATACCTAGTAGTTTGTAGCTCTTGATCTCCTTTACCTATCTTGTCCCTTTCCCTACCCCTCAATGATGTACAGTACAGGGAATATAGCCAATACTTTATAATAACTTCATATGGAATATAATCTACAGAAGTATTGAATCACTCTGTCATACACCTGAAACTAATATAATATTGTAAGTCAAATATATTTTAGTAAATAAATACAATAAAAATAAAAGGTGCAAAACATAAAAATATAGTTAAACAGCAACATTCAAAGTTAATAAAATCTCAAGTAGAACACCAACTAATTGTGGAACATGTAACTGATGTGAGTATCAGATGTGGCATGCTTTTGTAAAATTTAAATTGTTTTTAGTGAAGCAGTAGTCAATATTCTAAGAATAACAAAAAATAATAACCATGTCCTAAATCTGTTTTTTTAATTTAAAGAGTAATATTTCAATTGTGTTATAAATAAAATTTTATTAGATGAGTCATATTCTCTGATGCATAATAAAAAAAAGTTTGTGTTAATTCCAACATTACTTGAAGTTTTAGAGTCACACTAGTCAAAATGCTATCCTGGGTAGCTCAGGGGAGTTTTCACCTGTCCACATTGCTGGATAAATGTAATCAAGTTTCACCTCCACCCCATCTCTTTTCTGTCTAAGACTGAAACTTTGAGGTTTATTTTATATTGTTTGTAAGTCTACAGTTGAAATGGCTCACATTCATGACCCTCTGGAAGTGTGAAGGATTAATTCAGAATGCAGGTACTAATATGTTTGGACCATGCCTAGGTCTGAATCTATGATACTTTCCACATTTATTATCAGTAATTTTATGAGTACTTATATTAATATGCAACAACACTATCCCAAGATCATCATCCTCCTTATCACTTCACTCTTAAAAAGACTGAGATGTATTGTAAAGAGAATTTTACCTATCTGCTATGAATATAGTATCTGTTCTTTAAAAAGAATACTTTAAATGTCTGGACTGTCAATCTTATATTCCTTCAATCATTTCATTAACCTAATAAAAAAGAATAATTTCATTACTGTTATTTTTTCATCACTTCCAGATATTATTGTGAATATTGATGCTAGAGCAGTCAAAATAACTGTGAGGTATTTCCCTTGATAGCTTTCATCTCATTTGAAACTATTTTAACCCTGTCTTTTCAGACAGACCTGATTGATATAGCCTGCATTTTGGTCATAACTTAAACAGTTACAACTCCATAACTGGAAAAATAATCTTCAGAAACAAAGAAATGTTAACATGCTATAACTGACCTAGATGGCTAAAGTTACCTCATAGAAGAATGTGAACTTGTGAATTGGGGAATTCTTATATCTTATGGGGCAGTTTATTCACAATAAGAAGTAACTGTTAATTAGCTCCCTAGCTAGCAAAAGTTAGATGTAAAGTATGTAAACTTAGAATGCTTAGTACTTCATATGACAACAAATATGTATGCATTGAGCTCATTAAGGAGATCTTAGTGGATCACAAAAGGAAAAAGGAAAGCATGTGTCAAAAGCTAGATGAGCAACAAAATTATTTTTGATTTTCATATTCATAATAAAGTAAATAGCTCAATATTTTAACACTTTTAAGCAATATGCCATTTAAGTTTTCACATAAAATATGGGGAATTTGAACCTAAGAGAATTAGTCATTTCCTTCCCATGAAGTTTTACTTGAAGTTTGTGGGTGTTCAAATTCCATGTTAAAATAGTATTAAAATACAAGTTGACTTCCAAGGAAGGAGTTTGGTTTGATTCAGTAAACAGAGAGTTAGTACCTGCAATAGGCCATATTCTGTGTTATGCCCTAGAATGAAAAGATCAAGGAATCATAGGGTTTTTTCCACTGTCAGGTGGAAGATTCAATTAATCAATAATACCGAAGTAAAGGCTGTGATTTTTTTACACTAAGGAAATTATAGGAACAAGTTCTCTTTTTTCCCTTACAAAGACTGAATCAACATGGAGTGACATCACTTCTGTTTGCTTTTGTTTTAAATTGAATTTTTGGACTATGAGTTATGGTCAGTGAGGGACCAAATTAGAATTTTCACAACTCAGTACAAAACATGTACCTGGCCATGGACTAAAATGTCATTTCTTCCTGAAGTTCCCAATAATATAATTTACAAAGGCAAAAATAAGAGAAAGCATGGAAAATCAAGGAGGCATAGTTGGCTGAGTTAACAGTTTAGCAAGATCAACCACCATGAGTAAAAAATTGAATAAAAAGATTAAATAGTCATTTGCTAAGATTATAATTAACACATGTGTTTCATGCTTAATGTGTATTCACAACATCATGAAATAGATACTGTTTTTCTCCCTATCTTATTATTGAAGAAAAGAGAGATTAAGCAACTTTCCCAACACTGAAAATCTAGAAAGCTAGAAAAGAGGAGAGGTGGGTTTGATCCCAGGCATTTTATATTTATATATATATATATAAATATAAATATATATATTTATTTGATCCCAGGCATATATATATATATATATTCATAGATTTTCATATTTGGGTAAGAGCGACACTAAAGTTCTCCAAAATCATTCCCCATAACTCCTATTTCCTTTCACGTGCCTGCATCTGCATGAAAGAGAAAGACTACCAAAGAGTGTAATGACTTAACTTCCTTTTTGGAAACAATAAAGGATATAACATTATTCATATGTATAAACAGACAAACCTAGAGGAAAATTAACATTAGCAAGATGATGGAATACCAAAAATTGCTCAAATTTCTGTATGCCTCCTTTAGGAATCAGGAATATAAAGGGCCTAAATCACACTAAGCAAGTAAACAAAAGTCATATGACAATCTGGTTAGGCAGAACACATCTACCCATACTCATATATTCCTTCAAAAAAGATAAAATCAATCACTTTCTGTGTACCAAACACCATGCTAATTTAGAGATAAAGGAGTGAAGTAAATAGAAACAATTCTTACCTTCATAGATCTTAGAGTCTAGTCACTGAGGCAGAAGTTTTTCAAAAACAAAATAAAGCCAATACCTTCCCATCCCCCCAAAAAAATCACACAAGGGAGGCAATATAACATAAAACATGGACTTGGAAGGCAGGGGACCTGGCTTTGAATCCTTGTTCTTATTTACTAGATTTTGACCTTGGACACATAAACTCTCTAAGTTTGTGTTTCCATAAAAAATATAAAACAAACAAACAAACAAAAAAGATAATAATAGACACCAGAATATTGTTTTTTGTAAAGATTAAAAGAGATGAATCACATAAAGTTTTTACTTAAAGCTTACACATAGTGAAGTGCTCAATGAGTGCTAGTTACTTCATTATTATTAGAGAAATAGGTATACTGAGCTAATTGAAAGAAAAATGCAAGGTGTTAAAAGAATATATAATAAGTACACCTAATTAAGTTTACATTTAGGGAGGCTTCCCTGACAAATAGTGCAACCTGGTATTAAACTAAAACTACCCAGTTTTCTGTATATTTATACTTTCTGTAAAGAGTACAGAGTTCAGGCTTCAAGGGACTCTCTATGAGACTGTCAGCCTTAATTTTTCTAATCTGCCACTAGTTATGCAACATCGAGCAAGTATCTTTATTTTTGATGCAGAAGAGTAATGTAAGGGGACTGCCCAACCTAACATTTCCAGTATATCCTCTAGTCTTACTGGCTGGAAATGTTATTTTCATACAACCATTTTTATGTTTAGATGAGTAGCACTGAAACTATCCAGATTCCTTGCTGTTTGGCAAAAGTTCTAACTGGTTATGTTTTGCTACCCTGGGCACACTATTAGACAAAATTGCAACAAAAGACATCAATAAAAAGCAGAAAGCTTCAGATTGTTAAAATCATGGATGTTATTAATACTATTAATATGCTAATTGCTGTTTAGTGGAGGTTCACTTGCAATTCTAAAGGAAGAAATGCTTAGGCTGCATCATCTGAGCCACGGATTGTTTGTTCACTAACAGGGAGAAAATTCACTTTTGTTTAATTTATATGAACAAGAAGGCATTCCAAGGAGGTACACTGAAGTGACTGCAGACCTCCTAGGGTTGGAGCCAACTTCAGCTTCACCCCTACCCTAGGTGGTCCTTAATTGCCATTACAGAGTGCCTGGCTGTAAGTTATTGTTTGCACTGCACATGACCTTCGATGCAAACTAGAACACTATGAATTAATCCCTGTAATATTTCTTATTTAACATCTGTGTTGTCACCAGCCACTATTCAGAGACAAAAACAAACAACCATATCTATCCCCTACTACATTTTGTTTTTTTTAAAACCAGTTTTATTTTTTCCCAGACTCCCTAAATGGATCACCTAAAAAAAGAGTGAAACCATTTACTTCCATTATTTTGTAGAATAAAAATAGAAAAACAGAAATAAGGGTGATACTGAAATAAAAATATTTTTAAACAACAGGAATCCTGCAAACATATTGATTTCTTCTACCTATGTTGCTATCATCTCTTTTATTTTCTAGTGTTTGTTTTAAAATAAGGGAGGGTACAACAGCACATTTATGAAAATAAAAATGATTTAATTCATTTCATTAATACTTAATTCATTGATGAAATGTAGTCACCATAGGGAGAAATGTAGCAACACCTTAACAGCTGGAAATGATGCAGACTGGTGTACTACATTAAATGGAGAATACTTGCATGAAGATGTGAGTTCATAAAAATTCAATTACTCAAATAGGAACGTTTCCAAGACCCTAGGGTTAACACCTAGATTGAACTCTCACTCTTGCTCTATACACACACACACACACACACACATGGCTTTATTCACAAGTGTTTAAATGTTCTATTTACTTGAACTCAAGAGATGAAAGTTACAGCTAAAACAGCTGCCATATCATCAAGCTGAGAACTAGTTTCATGCTGACACAGAAAACTAACAATAACAATAATCACAAAGACCATGAATAACCAAATCAATCTTGAGAAAGAAAAACGGAGCTGGAGGAATCAGGATCCATGACTTCAGACTATACTACAAAGCTACAGTAAATAAGACAGTATGGTACTGGAACAAAAATAGAAATATAGATCAATGGAACAGGATAGAAAGCCCAGAGATAAGCCCACACACATATGGTCACCTTATTTTTGATAAAGGAGGCAAGAATATACAGTGGAGAAAAGACAGCCTCTTCAAAAGTGGTGCTGGGAAAACTGGACAGGTACGTGCAAAAGAATGAAATTAGAACACTCCCTAATACCATACACAAAATTAAACTAAAAATGGATTAAAAACCTAAATGTAAGACCAGACACTATCAAACTCTTAGAGGAAAACAGAGACAGAACACTCTATGACATAAATCACAGCAAGATCCTTTTAGAACCACCTCCTAGAGAAATGGAAATAAAAACAAAAATACACAAATAGGACCTAATGAAACTTAAAAGCTTTTTCACAACAAAGGAAACCACAAACAAGATGAAAAGACAACTCTCAGAATGGGAGAAAATATTTGCAAATGAAGCAACTGACAAAGGATTAACCTCCAAAATATACAAGCAGCTCATGCAGCTCAATATCAAAAAAACCAACAAAACAAACCAAAACTGGGTGGAAGACCTAAGTAGACATTTCTTCAGAGAAGATATACAGATTGCCAACAAGCATATGGAAAGATGTGCAACATCACTAATCATTAGAGAAATACAAATCAAAACCACAATGAGGTATCACCTCACACCATTCAGAATGGCCATCATCAAAAAATCTACAAACAATAAGTGTTGGGGAGGGTGTGTAGAAAAGGGAACTCTACTGCACTGTTGGTAGGAATGTAAATTGATACAGCCACTATGAAGAACAGTATGGAGGTTTCTGAAAAAACTGCAAATAGAACTACTGTATGACCCAGCAATCCCACTACTGGGCATATACCCTGAGAAAACCATACTTCAAAAAGAGACATGCACCACAATATTCATTGCAGCACTATTTACAATTGCCAGGACATGGAAGAAACCTAAGTGTCCACTGACAGATGAATAGATACGGAAAATGTGGCATATATATACAATGGAATATTACTCAGCCATAAAAAGGAACGAAACTGAGTTATTTGTAATGAGGTGGATGGACCTAGAGTCTGTCATATAGAGTGAAGTAAGTCAGAAAGAGAAAAACAAATACTGTATGCTAACACATATATATGGAATCTAAAAAGCAGTACTGATGAACCTAGTGGCAGGGCAGGAATAAAGATGCAGATGTAGAGAACTGACTTGAGGACACAGGGGGAAGAGGAAGCTGGGATGAAGTGAGAGAGTAGCATTGACATATATATACTGCCAAATGTAAAATAGATACCTAGTGGTAAGCTGCTGCATAGCACAGGGAGATCAGCTCCATGCTTTGTGATGACCTAGAGGGGTGGGATAGGGAAGGTGACAGGGAGGATCAAGAGTGAGGGGATATGGGGATATATGTATATATGTATATGTATAGCTGATTCACTTTGTTGTACAGCAGCAACTAACACACCATTGTAAAGCAGTTATACTCCAATAAAGATGTCAAAATACAAAAAAAAGAATTCAGTTGAAGGAGGAAGACTTCTGGAGGTTTGGCCCCAGTTTAAAATTCTCAGGCGAAAGAGTGAAAAAGGGCAAATATATGGTGGCAGTTAGCAACTAAACTTACTGTGGTGGCCCCTTTGGAGTATATACGAATATCAAATTATTATGTTGTACATCTGAAACTAATATAATGTTATATACTAATAAAATTCATAGGCAAATCCTGCTGGAAAAGGAGTTAAGAGTTTAATGTTATCTAAACACCAGGAGGTTAACAGGAAAGACTTCAACAATAATATCTTAAGCGCACATTTATTTGACATAATATATTTAGATATTTGTCAGGTTTGTTTGTTTGTTTGTTTTTAAGAGTATTTTTAAATAGACTACAGTTTATCTGTAGATTTTTTTTTAATATTGAAATTATCTTTCAGGTAACTTTGAGGTTTACAAGTACATTAGTCCCATTCTCCTCATGGGTGGAGGAGAAGGAATGGGGAGAAAAAAAAAAAAACTCTACAAAATAAAGCTGGTGTTGACTGACAGAACTGGTCAGGGTAAAGAGTTTTCTCTTAAAATGGGATATACCTGTATATCCTTTACAGTTTCTACCATGCTTATGTCCAAGACCTCTATGAGTTTCATGTGTTGATTCATCTTCTTTTCTCTGTCATTTCTTCAGCTGAAGACCACACATGGCACTTTCTTTGATGAAGTGGTGAGAGTGGGGAGTGAAGAGAGAAAACTGTTTTTTTAACAGTAATTTCATATAGTAATCCTAATAATATTGGAGTTTTAAAAAAATATTGGTATAAAACATTATTGTGCTATTCTAGATAGCAACATACCATTTTTATTCCAACATTTCTTTATCTTTTAAATTGTTCTCTGTTTTCATAAAATGCAGTTTGAATAACAGTTATTCAATCCGTGTGCTTATCTACTTAAGTTCTTTAGTCTTATTAATCAATCTTTCCACGTCCTTAATATGTCACCTGTTTTAAAGAATGTATTTTAGTGAAGTATTCTTATGATAGGTCTACAAGACATTTAATTAAAGGAATATCGTTTTCCTGTTTTTTTCCTCTGGGTCTTTCATACTCCATTGTCTCTTCCTAGAATATTTTCTTGGCTTCTATTAGGTTCTTCCACAGCACATTCTTTTTCCTATCATAATTTTTTACCCTCCAGCCCCTTTTTCAAATTATGTTTTTTTTTTTTGATTAAGAAGCAGACAATAACTGAGCCTTCTACCTCTTAATGAAATTTCCTTAGCTTTACAAAGAAGCAGACAGTAACTGAGACTTCTACCTCTTAATGAAAGTTTCTTTAGCTTTGCCAATACCATGCCAAGCCTCTGAAATTATTTCTTGAAAAGATCTCTTCTTAAGGCATTTTTATCCACACTTGACTCTCTTGGGACATTTGTTTTCTCAACTTCAACTCACTTAAATTGCATATGTCCCCAGACAGACTCTCCTGAATAGAATAAGACAGTGTCTATCCTGCTCACTCTTATTATCCCAAAAGTTAGGAAAGAGTATCAAACAATGGAGGTAAACAATAAATAGCTGTTAAATTAAACCTGGCTGTACATGACAAAGAATGCAGAATCAGTATTCAAAGTGTTAGATTCTACACAGTTATAAAGTAATAATTTAGAATAATGATGATGATGTTTAACATTTATCAAGGCTCTGTAAGTGCCACTGATTATTCTGAACACTTTATATATGCTAACTCATTTAAACATCACAAAGTCCAAGAGGTAAACGCTATTTTAATCTCCACTTTATAGATAAGAAAATAGGACTGCAAATTGAGTACATTGCCTTGAGTCAGACACCTATTTAGAGATGGAGGTTGTCTACTTTACATTGTTTTAAGTAACCAATTTAAGCTACTGACATTTTCTTTTAAAATGAACTCTTTAAAATATCTAAATTATTAAATATCCCTTACATTCTTTATGTTCCCTTTTATACAATAGCTATTTCTATATGATCTTCATTTTGCCTTATTATACCATATTCTCCTCTTCATTTTCTTTCAGAAAAAAAAACTTTATACAAATGTACAGTCTTAATCATTTTCAAGTTATGAAAAATTTTATGTCCTTAAACATTCATCACAAAAACTATTTTATCTTTTTTATCTTCTCTCAATATAAATTGATAAGAGCACATATTATTTTCTTAAATTCCTTTGCTAAGATTAACCCGTAATTATTTTAGAAACCTTCAGACTTGTCCTTGCAAACTTTAACTACCCATTTTTAATTGGTTCCTTCTACAGATTTTTCCTTCCTACCACTGACTTTCTGTTACTTCCAGTTACTGAGCAGCATCTCACAAAGTTATGAGATCTTCAAATTCTTTTTTTCATTTTTCAGAGGAAACGTAATCTGCTATGGTTTAATTAATAGGATTATTCTAGGCTATATCTGTCTTCTTTACTAATAGAATTTCTATCTCATATTATTCCTGATTCACAATAACTTGCTTTCTTGACATCTAACACACTTGTAATCCTATCCACTTTGATCCTATTTCTTACAGTGCCAAACTAAAGTCAAATGTGGTTCATGTAACAAGGATATTTATTTTTTCCAATTCTTAATTAGTTTTATTCTTTCAGTAACTGGTAGATCAAGTTGCATTTTACATCCCATAGGAGCCTCCTATTTCTGCATGGCAAAAGAATTAAATGGTACTAGTATTTATGGATATGTATATACAGTCTATCTTTATTTTCCCCCTTCTGAGAATCACAAAGCTTTTGTAAATCATTCTCAACATTTCATGTTATTGACTTGCAAAATAAACTAACTCTTACTGGCAAACAACAATGCTGATTTTTTCCTAGTCTAAATAAAAACAAAAACAAACAATCTCATATGCCACTTTTTTCTCCAACTACTGCCATACTACTTTTATTCTATTTACAGTAAAACTTTTTAAAATAGTTGTCTATGTTCATCCTAAATTCCTCCCTTCCTTTTCTTTATTTAATCTATATCAATCAGGTTTTCACTCTCAAATGTTCCACTGAAATTGTTATTCTCAAAGTCACCAATGTACTTTATGTTTATCAATCTAATGGCTATTTCTCAGCCATATTCCTTTTACCTAAGTACAATACAACATTTTATGACACACTTGTCCTCCTTGAAAGAGTTTCTTTTTAGACTTCCCTAGATGATCAATCTAAAATTGAATTCTTAATACTGCTATCATCAAAAATTGCTATTTTTGTTACATTGACGTTGGGGAGTGAATTTTGTGCCCCCCAAATTCATATGTTGAAATCCTAATCCTAATGTGATGGTATTGGACGGTGGGACCTTTGAGAGCTAATTACATCATGAGAGTGGAGACCTCATGAATAGGTTTAGTGTCTTCATAAAAAGAGGCTGGAGAGCTAGCAAGATTGTTTTCACCACTTGAGAATACAACAAAAAGTGGGTAATCTAAAACCTAGGAGAGAATTCCCACTAGAAACAAACCATGATGGAGCTCTGATATCAAACTTTCAGCCTCCAGTACTATGAGAAATAATCTTCTGTTGTTTATAAGTCACCTAGTCTATGGTACTTTGTTATAGCAGCCCAAATAGACCAAGACACTTGCTAATTTCAATCAATAGCAGCATCGTTCTTCCAGTTACTCAAAATTTTTGGAATCCCTTCTTTTTCTCACACCCCACATCTAGTTCATCAGCAAATCCTGATAACATTACAATATATGAAGAATCCAGTCACTTTTTACCACCTTCATTGACATCAATCTGATCCATTCAACCATCATCTCTCTCCAGGGTTACAATTGTCTGCTAACTAGTTGTCTTATTCTGCTCTTGATTCATCTCTTGCTGTCTATTCTCAACATGGAAATCAAGTGATCTAGTTAAACATAAGGTAGATCATATCCCTTCTTTGCTCAGTAACTTAGGCTTTCCTATCTTCAAGTAAAAGGCAAATTCTTCCCAAAGACAAGGTGTTAGCTAATCTAGTTCTTCATTACTTTTTTGATTTTACTTCCTTTAAATTTCACACTTGTTCACTCTTCTCCAGTGCTATTGACTTACTTCCTCTACTTAATTTTTTTTTCTTTAATTCAGGCACAAATTGTGTGCCATTGTTATTCATTGTGTCTGGAATGGTCTCCTCCAGGCTACTCACTTTCTCTCTTACTATAGGGGAGAGAAACAGGAATAGTAGTTTAGAAATAAATCAATTTGGGAGTTGTGAACACTTTAATAATCTAGACTTAAATTATTATGGAGTTGTCTTGACATATAGTGTTATTTTCAATGACCAGTCAACATGGGAGTTTGAAGATAAATTTTGATGTGACTGGTGTATATGATAGATCTTCCTGCTTAACATCCACTCTACTCCCCTTCTGGTGTGTTTTCTTGTGTTAAAGAAACTGGAAAGCTTAAAAAAGAATACGTTGCTCTGTTTCCCTTACAAGTAGGATCATGGAGGTAAGATTTTAAGATTCATAGGAAAAAAGAGAGGGGGAAAGTTGTTCATTTTGCTGATGGAAATTGTGACAGAAATGTGTAAATCTGAAGTAAAGGAATAGTTGCAGTTTCCAAATTCTGTGCTCTGCCTTCTGATTGTGCATTTTGCTAATCATAGCTCAGGCAGCCTTGGTGGTCAAGTTCTTGTGTTTGGTTTTGTTACCTTTCTCTTTAAAATAGAGCAGATTTTGCTCTCTGTAACCAAATGTTGGCTAAAACAGCTGTTATAGTTTTCAGATTTTTTTTTAAAGTGCAGAAAAATGCATTGTTTAGCTTTCAAAATATGACTTACTCCTCATGTTCTGAATATGATACACAACTTAAGAAATATGCCAGCACAGAAAATGTCATTGCACACTCATGTTATTTACACGAGTCTATTATCAAGATAGGAAACTGATTGTTTAATAGAGCAGAAATAGCAGAAATGTACTAGATTTGTTCAACTTTATAATAATATGAAACAGTGTTACATTTTTTAACCTGTTTTGTTTTTGCTGACTTGGAAGAGAGAAAGGTAAAAACATAGGGCTAACAGAAACACATGACAAATAAGGTAGATCTCAGTGTTATTTACAGTGAGAAAAGTAAACAAGATTAGAATGCAGGAAGCATGGCAAATATATTCAGTTAACTATACTATACTCAGGTTATGTTATTCTATTAGGCTGCAAATAAGAAAATTTAAGGGTTTCACAGAATGGTAGAATCTTTCAGTTCCTATTAGTAACTCAAATAAGGATGTGTCCCTTGCCATTACAGAATGAAAAATGAAGGTATGTCTGTTTATACAACTCTTACAGAGTAGTGGGTCATGCTTTATTATTTATCATGCTTTATTATTATTGATAAATAATAAAATTGTACTAAATGTATCTTTACATATATGTATAAAAGACGTTCTTGAACACATCACTATTTAGTCCACAATTCTATTCATTTTGACAATGAAAATGCAAATATTCACACACGTATCCATATGCATGTATATAAACAAAAAGTACACATAAGGAAATCATCCTTGTCATATCTTCCTTAGAAGTTCAACGAGCACCTATTTGCTATGAATTTTATTATGTAATGGAGTTAGATGAGAAAACAAATAGGTTTCTCATTATATGGTGATTGAAGTATGTTTAAGAAGATAATATATATATATATATATTTTTTTCTCTTTTAGTTTGCTGGTTTACTATCTAGTGTCTACTACCAGAACTAACAGGATGTATGTTAGCTTCCTGGAAATTATATTTGAAAAATACATTATAGTAATCGATGATAAGCATATATGATTTAGCAGAATCACATGTGAATGAGACATGGGGACTGAATATAAAGTAAGCTCAACTTAATATGACTATCGAAGGATAGTGGGGTTTTTGGCTGCAATGCCAGAATTATAATATTTAAAATAAAAGACAGGTGTTTTATTATAGTTGAAAAATATATTTAGTTCTGAATATTCATTTTAAGACATATATGTATGTATGTATGTATATATATATATATATATATATATATATATATATATATATATATATATATGTATCTCCTAGAATATCTTGAGAAAACAGTGATGAATACAGCTAAGATACTTGAAAGCTGACTTTGCCAGGAAAAAAGAAGGAGATGGTAGAGAATATCAGGAAATAGTTGCTAGGCATGAAAGCAAGTTGACATATTTATTCTAAATTTACAGAATAAGTTTCTTTTGGAGATGTCAAGAAGTAAAATATACTTAATCAAAAGATACCAAGCTACCTGTCAGTAGATCTGTTCAAGCAAAATTGATTTGACAAGTGGGTTGAAATCATTCAGAGGAGAACCCAATCTCTGAGATCTGGAGGACCAAATGAACTTGAATTTCCCTTTCAACATCAAAATGCTATGCCTTTGAAATGAACATTAAAATAACTATACAAGTCAATAAATGCCTGTCACCAAATAACTCATAAGTGCTAAAGGAGATTAGAGGTGGAAGAAATAAATAACTTCTTTTCTAGTGGGAACAAGCCTCAAAGAAGTGATGGGATTTGAATTTGGCCTTTGGGGAGGAAAAAAAAAAAAACATGTTGAAAACATTCCAATAAAGGGAACATATTTGATCAAAGATAAGTTCAAATATGCATGGAGTGCTCAGGAAAAATAATAATAATAAAACATTGTATTTATTTAGTTTATATCGGTTTTCAAAATGAATAACTTCATCAAATTTTACCCTCACAATATCACTATAAGATAGTATTATCCCCTATTTTACACAAGGAAACTGAGGTTCAAGGTGGTCCCAGGAAAACTACAACTAGATCCTGCATTTTCTAATTTTCTGTCAAGTGTTCATTCTACTCTATCTTAAATGACATACCATGAACCCATGAAGCAGGGAGCAAGTGTGTTTTTTTCTTTCTTTCTTTCTTTTTCTGATAGTAGATGTATTTACAAGTCATACTGCTTGAAACTTGAAATGGAATTCTAAAGTAATACATATTTATGGTACCACAGTTGAATATGTGTTTGTATAGGATATGTTTCTTTGAAGATACTCTTTAAATCCAGTTATTTCTAAGATGAATAAATTGTACATCATTACAATATGCATGTACAACTATTATAAAATCTTCTTGTATAAGTTTAACCAGTTCATAAAGTAATTGTTATACTTTTAATATGCTGTGCTTCTTCCTGATATGTGGAGGAAGAGGGTTTGACAAGACTTCTGTTTGCTGTTCCTAGAACACTCTATCTCCTTATTCTCTTTGCCTGAATGAGCATTATTCATCAAATCTCAGTTTAAATGTGACTTTTTCAGAGAGGTCTTTTTCTGATTTCTCCCCACAGATCTGTCAAGTTTCCCTTTTGCATGTTTTTATAGTGCCTTCTATGTGAGGTTCCCAGCACATATCACAATTGTAATTAAATCTTTAGGAAGGTTAGGATTGGTTTAATATCCAATGCCATCACAGACTGGGAGCTCTAAGAGAGCAGGAACCTCTTCTCTCTATATCCCCAGCAATAACCACAAAAACTAACACTTGTAACTGCTCAATATATACATTTTAAATGAATGGACAATGGGTGAATGCTGAAATTGAGTGTACCATAAAAAATAAACGTCTTGATCATCTTTTGGTCAGTATTTACTCCTAAGCAATAGTTTCATTAAGAATAGTTTCTCTTGATTTTTCTCAGAATGTCTTTATGTTGACATTTAATAAAATTCTCTATTTAGAAAAAAAATAACAATAATAAATAGATCTTTCTCAGTATGCTTTTCATAGGGTGACCCAGGAAATTGGAATACCTTGCAGAAGACTAGATACTACAGCAATCAGAAGATGTAATTCCTGAAATATTTTGCAATGAGTACAAAGAAAAGAAACAGAGTATACTCCTGTGATAAGAAATAGAAATTTAATAAAATGAATACAGTTCATATGATACAGGGGCCTTTCTATGCATAATAATCCAGGCAACGGCTGGTAGGAAAGTGAAAATAATTTTTTGTTTACTTACATTGTTTTAATCCCTCCTTCTCCACAGGATTTTAGCATAAGCTACCTCTCCATAGAAAGAAGTCCATTGAAATCATCTTTAAATTAAATCATAGCACTTTATTAATTTACATATAATACATTTTAAATCATCTACATATATACAGTCATAGCTCTAACAACCTTTATACAAAATACAGCTTTTTAAATATTTCAGTGACAAATGTTTCAGTTTCCTTCTTATGTGTCCATGTTTGAGAATCCATCAGACAAATTTACTAAAAAAATGTTCCACAAATAATGAGTAAGGGTACCACCTGTGCTCACAAATTTAGTCAGTTAATTTACCTGGAAAGTTCAAATATCATAAGTCTAGAATTTTACTTAAGGTATGTAGTTTAGAGGCTTCCAATATGCTTAATACATATTAAAGTAGAAAAAGTAAACAAAAGATATATGATTTTTCCAAACATCTAAGTAGTTTTAGATGCTGTTTAGATCAATAATAATCTCATCAGAGGTGACAGTTCACATCCAAAGATATTAAGCTAAATGTTCAAAATGTCAATATGTCCCATAATACTGAAAGCATGTTCAGGGATAACAGGTTCCAGTGAGATACAGCTTACCCAGAAGTACATTTATAAACTGAAAAGCACCATTTGAATGGCATTTGAAATTAGTTTCATGCATTCTATCTAGAACAGTCATTTTCTCTAAATACACAGATGTCCACAGAGATATATAACTAGATCGTAATACAATTTCCACACTTATTACTAATTAATTATGTGCAAATGGGGAGAGCATTGGTGGCAAAAATCTGCCAATCCAATAACACTTAAACCACAGAGGGTTATATCAGCAAGTGTTGAGTTTGTCAGTTCTCAAA
This sequence comes from Mesoplodon densirostris, assembly GCF_025265405.1. Lineage (NCBI taxonomy): Eukaryota > Metazoa > Chordata > Mammalia > Artiodactyla > Ziphiidae > Mesoplodon > Mesoplodon densirostris. Next base: position 72,183,990 of record NC_082662.1, read on the forward strand.
TTATAAAGTATTAAGTCACAGACACTTTCCATATTACTGCATATCTATGAAAACTTAAAAGCTATTCTTGTTATTAAAATTGTGAATTATTAATGTGATAGTCATTGGTCATCATTAGCCCTATAGCATGTCAACAGTGTCAGTCAATCTCTACATAAGGACTAAGCATGGAAAAAACCCTGGATATCTTAATAACTAACATAATAAGTTTTTATGATCACATTTACTTAAAGCAAAATACATGTTCTAATATGTAACTAGAATATTATTGAAATATAATGGTGCTATATGAGATATGGATGGCAGACTAATTCATTAAGATATCAAAGTTATTACAGTGGCACAGATTTTTATGTGTTGTATGAATATTGTGATGCAGCAGTTCAACTTGATTATTAAATCAGTAACAGTCTAGGAAAATGGTGACATTTTCCTAATAAAACCTCTCCACTACTCACAGATAGTGATAAACAGTTTGCAATTGAATTTATTGTGTAATGTCATAATTAAGCTTGTGTTGAGGAGACAATATGGAACAAAAGTACTTCTGAGCTCAATACTGCAGTCTTTAAAATGAAACCAAATATTATTTTTTTTCACTACAGGCAGTTGTTATCTTGTTAATATCTATCCCAAGTCATTACAATAGTAATCTAAAAATAGTTGTTAATTATAAATGCAGGCTTTGCTATTTATCAAAACAAAGGACTGCTTTTAAAGTATATCTCGTGTCACCTAAGAATAAGTGTTACTATGCTGTGAAGCAATTGAAAATAATTTATTTATTTCCATGAAAGATAATTATAAAATATCTATTAACACATTTCTAATGGAATTTAAATGAAATTGTGCAATATGCAAAACTTCCTATTTACCCCGTTCATCCTCTGGATTAGCTAACAGGAGTTCCTTGAAAAAAAAACATAAAAAAAAAAAATCAAAACGTAAAGTAATTTCTTCCATGAAATTAGAAAAATGCCAAAATAAATTACAGTTTTCAGGAAAGACAAAGAAATATGATTCAGCATTTAATAGAAATAAATACCAAATACCACATTGCTCCTAGCTGTAATATATAAAGTGTGATCTCAATGTCCTGTGGAACTTGAGGTCTACAGTAGGTGACTGGCTATTGTAGTTTCTAAACTATAATGTTTCCTGGAAATAAATGTCAAGAGTTCTGAAGTTAAGATTTTTCAAAGATAGTACAATGCAACATAATTAACTGCAACATTCTGTGAATAGCACAGAAGTTGATAAATCCAAAATTTATAGAGTCAAGGGATTTAAGATAAAAATTAGGAGTGTTTCCCAGCTAATCCAACAAAACAAGTAAAATGAGAAAATAAATGAGAAGGAAAATTTTAAATTAAAATAAAAGAGCACATGGAAAGTTTGAAAAAGTAGGTATTCAATTTTTTCTCACTTTCTTTGTTCATGTTCTATTCTGAACGGTCAGCATAAGGAAACATTATTAACCACTTTAAGTTAGTGTACAGAATCACAGTATAGTTTTGGAACAGCATTCTTGAATTATGTTTGAAGCAACAGAAAGAGTGAGGAATGGTATGGGAAGTATTGAGGGCAGATGGAATCAGTCGAGGTTTAGCTGGACTCTGGTCTAGAGTTATAATTAGGTGAGTTAAATCTTATTACAAGTACAGAATCTGTCTGTTCATTTAAAGGAATTAAGAATGTCTTTTAATGTGTACTTAACAGTTTAATTACAAAACATTTAAGTTACTTCTGTCATTGTAGACGTAACTTCATTTCTATACCTACAGATGGGTATTGACATGGGGCATTATTCGTGTAATCATTAATTCAAGGAATGGTTAAGATAGTAAGTGCAGCAAAGTAGAACAACAAGACATGTTGAATCACATATACCTTAGTTCAAATTCTCATTCTATCATTAACATGTGGGGTGACCTTGAAAGTTCAATAATATGCAATATGCTTTCATCAGCATGTCTGTTTTATTCACTACTTGATGCCTAGAACATAACTCTGTAGCTGACACATATTAGTACCTTACTAAAAACTTATTTTCTGGCACATATTAACATAAAATGTGTTCATTAAATTGTTCATCTGCTACCTAACTCTCTGTTTAATATCAAGCAAAAATGATAGAAATCTTTGGTAAAATAGTATTTTATAATTCAGTGCTGCTTAATCTTTGGTCCTCTAACAGGCTTCAGGAAATCTCTAACATCTTTACATTCTATGTAAATTTTGGAATTTTGTTCATTCAATAAATATTTTTTGAGATATACTGGCTTCCAGACTTCTTTCATTAAGTTGCTTAACCTCTTTGTGTCTAGTTATATCAACTTGAAGATGACTGATAAGAAATTAAATGACTGAATATATGTAAAGTGTTAAAAAATGACTAACACAGTAAATATATAATAAATGCTTATTATTATTATTACTATTGTCATCATTATTATTAACTAGTAATTGATTCACGAGTATGAGGAAATGTAATGTTTGGCATATTAAGAGGATAGTAACTATTAGAGTCCCCAAAATGTTGGTGATTCAACAAAAGTTAAGAACCACTGTTATGAGTTGTGTGAATGGGAACTGTGGAATAACAACATCAAGCATACCAAGGTACACATAATGGGAGTCCCAGAAAGAAAGAAAAGAGAAAGGAGCAGAAAATGTGTTTGAAGAAATACTAGCCAAATTTTTGTCCAAATATGATGAAAAACATTAATCTAAAAATCCAATAAACTCAATAAACTAGGATAAACTCAGAGATCCACATCTAGACACATCATAATCAAGCTGTCAAAAGCAAAAGACAAATGTTGAATCTTGAATGCAGCAAGAGAGCTGTAACTCATCATGTACAAGGGATCACAAATAAGTTAACAGCTGATTTCTAATCAGAAACAAAATAAGCCAGAAGTAAGTGGGATGTAATATTCAAAATGCTGAAAGAAAAAGAATATTCAACCAAGAATAGTATATCCAGCAAAACTATCCATCAAAAATGAAAGAGAGGGCTTCCCTGGTGGCGCAGTGGTTGAGATTCCACCTGCCAATGAGGGAGACATGGGTTCAAGCCCTGGTCCAGGAAGATCCCACATGCCACGGAGCAATGAAGCCCATGTGCCACAACTACTGAGTCTGCACTCTAGAGCCCACGAGCCACAACTACTGAGCGCGAGTGCCACAACTACTGAAGCCCACATGTCTAGAGTCCGTGCTTTGAAACAAGAGAAACCACCCAATGAGAAGCTCGTGCACTACAATGAAGAGTAGCCCCTCTTCACCACAACTAGAGAAAAGCCTGCACACAGCAACAAAGACCCAACACAGCCAAATATAAAAATAAATAAAATAAATTAATTTTAAAAAATGAAAGAGAAATGAAGATATTTCTAAATAAAAACATTATTTATCACTAGCAGACCTACCCTATGAAAACTATTAAAGGGAATTCTTAAGGATAAAATAAAAGACCACTAAACAGTAACTCTAATTCACATGAAGAAATAAAGAGCACTAATAAATGTAACTACATGGGTAAAAGACGGTATAAGTGTATTATTATTTGTTTTAAACTCTTTCAAATATATGATTTAAAAGACAACTGCAGGGCTTCCCTGGTGGCGCAGTGGTTGAGAGTCCGCCTGCCGATGCAGGGGACGCGGGTTCGTGCCCCGATCCCGGAAGATCCCACATGCCGCGGAGCGGCTGGGCCCGCGAGCCATGGCCGCGGAGCCTGTGTGTCCGGAGCCTGTGCTCCGCAACGGGAGAGGCCACAGCAGTGAGAGGCCCGCGTACAGCAAAAAAAAAATAAAAAATAAAAAAAAATAAAAGACAACTGCATAAAATAATCATTATAATTATGGATTGATAAACATGATGTATAAAGGTGTAGTTTATGAAAATAATAGTATAAAGAAGGGGAGAGGGAATGCAGTATACATAAAAACACTCAACAAAGTTAAGAATAGAAAGGAACTTCTTTAACTTGATAAAGTCATGTATAAAAACCCAGAGATACCATCATATTAATGGTGAAGACTGAAACTTTTCCCCTGAGGTAAGGAACAAAGCAAGTGGTATACTCTTACCACTTCTATTCAACATCGTGCTGGAGGCCTTAACAGGGGAAGTCAGGCAAGAAAAATATATAAAAGGAAAGGAGGAAGTACAGTTACCTCTATTTGTACATGACATGATCTTGTGAATTTAAAATACTCCAGGGCTTCCCTGGTGGCGCAGTGGTTGAGAATCTGCCTGCTAATGCAGGGAACACGGGTTCGAGCCCTGGTCTGGGAAGATCCCACATGCCGTGGAGCAACTTGGCCCGTGAGCCACAACTACTGAGCCTGCACATCTGGAACCTGTGTTCCGCAATAAGAAAGACCACGACAGTGAGAGGCCCATTCACTGCGATGAAGAGTGGCTCCCACTTGCCACAAATAGAGAAAGCCCTTACACAGAAAGGAAGACCCAACACAGCCAAAAATAAAAATAAATAAATTAAAAGAAAGCTCAACATTAAAAAAAAAACAAAAAAAAACCCCATTAGCTTCACTCTAAAAATAAATAAATAAATAAAATAAATACTCCGAAAGTCACCAAAAAACTATGAGAGCTAATAAACTAGCTCAGCAAGGTTCTAGGGTACAAAATAAATACACAGAAATCAATTGTATGTCTAATACACCAGCAATGAACAATCAAAGACCAAATTAAGAAAAAACAATTCCATTTATAACTGTATTAAATAGAACAAAATAATTAGGAATAACTTTCACAAAAGAAGTACAAGTTTTACACACTGAAAATTACAAAATATCATTGAAAGAAATTAAAACCTAAAGGAATGGAAAGACATCCTGTGTTCATGAATTGTAAGACTTACTATTATTAAGATTTTAATACTCCCCAAAATGATGTACAGATTCAACACGATCTTCATCAAAATCTCAACTGCTATTTTGCAGGAATTGGCAAACTAATTATAACATTCATATGGAAATGCAAGGGACCCTGACTAGCCAAAAAGTACTTGAAGGAAAATAAAGTTCAAGGATTCACACCTTCTGATTTCCAAAAGTATTACAAATCTATAGTAATGTAGACATTGTGGTATTGGCATAAAATAAACAAGAATATTGACATAGGTAACAATGGAATAGAATTGAGAGTCCAGAAATAAACCTTTACTTATGCTCAATAGATTTTCAACAAAGGTGCCAAGCCAATGGGGAAAAATAGTCTTTTCAACAAATGATCCTGGAATAACTGGATATCTACATGCAAAAGACTTAAGTAGAAAACTTACTTCACTCAAAAAAATTAACTTAAAATAGATTAAATACTTAAATGTAAGAGCTAAAACTACAAAACTCTTAGAAGATAACATATGCATAAATCTCTGCAACTTTAAACACTGGTTTCTTAGATATACCACCAAAATGCATACAATGCAAAGTTTAAAAAAAAAAAAGATAAATTTTCTTGATCAAAATTAAACCTTTTGTGTTTCAGGGGTTACTGTCAAGGAAAAAAATGAAAAAAAATGACTCATGGAATGGAAGAAAATATTTGTAAATTATATGTCTGATAAAGGACTAGTATTGAGAATATAGGAAGAACTCTTACAACTCAATAAAAAAAAGATAAGTAGCTCAACTGAAAAATAAGAAAAGGGTTAGAATAGATATTTTTCCAAAGATGATATACAAATGGCCAATTAACATCTGGAAAGATTTTGCTATTATTCCTTAGTGAATTGCAAATCAAAATTACAGTGAGCTACAACTTCACACTCACTGGAGTGACTATAATATAAAAGACAAGGATGATGCCAAGGATGTGGAATATTGGAACACTCAAACATTGCTGATAGGAATGTAAATGGTGTAGCTGCTTTGGAAAACAGATTGACAATTCCTCAAAAAATGAAAAACTGAGTTATTATATGACCCAGAAATTCTACTTTTAGATAGGAACCCAAAAGAAATATAAAAGTAAACACAAAGGTACACAGTTGTTTGTACAGGATTATTCATAATTGCCCCAAATTAGAAACAACCCACACTGTCCACCAGGTGATGAAAGAATAAACTAAATGTGGTATATTTATACAATGAAATATTATTTATCCATAAATAGGAATGAAGTATTCATACATGCTAAAACTTGGATAGACATTGAAAACATTATGCTAAATGAAAGAAACCAAACAGAAAAGCCATATACTGTATTGCTCTATTCTATGCACATGTCCAAAATAGACAAATCCATAGAGATAGAAAGGAAATTATTATTTTCCAGGGCTAGAGTGATGGTAAATTGAGTCTTTATTTTAGGAGTGGTAAAAATGTCCTGAAGTTAGATAGTGATCGTAGTGGCAGAACTTTGTGAATATACTAAAAATCACTGAATTCTACACTTTAAACAGGTGAAATTTATTGTATATGAATCATATCCCAATTTAAAAAAAAAGAACCACTGCTCTAAGAAGTGCTCTGTGTGTGTGTGTGTGTGTGTTAGTCTTCATTGACAACGAATATAGCATGTTTAATAAGTGCCATCAATGGAGTATATGCTGAGAATATCATTGGGTAAAAATACACTTTTTTGTTTATCCTAGTGTATTGTCTAATGTGAAATATAAATATTTTAGACTAATTATATCAAAATGTATCAATATACATTTTGGTAAGTGTTAGGAAGTAAAAGTACAAGGTACTATGGGAGTTGATCCCAGGGATTACCAAAAGGGGCATGATACTCTCCAGAAACAAGAAAATAGGCCTGGAGCACAGAGAAGGAGGTAATGAGTAAAGTGAGATGAATCTGGAGAAAGTAAGGATGTTATAAAGGGCTTTGTTAAGATTTTCATATTTTTCTGATAAGAAAAAGCATTCTCGAATTTTAAGTGGGGACAAGACAGAGTACCATGATTGTATCTTTCTTTTGACTATAAGGAAGATGTAAGAAATATCTGAGAGAAAAGCAACAGTGAAAGAAGGGAAAACAAGTAGGAAGATACTGTTGTAGTCCAGAAGAGAAATGATGGAGAGTTGGACTGGTAAAATGACAGTGACTCTGGCATTGGAGAAAGGCAGATGAATCCAAAAACAATTTAAGTGGCAAAGGGACAGGACTTAGTGATGGATTACATATGACTTGGGGATAATGGTACATGGTACCTGGAAATGTCTCTTGATTTTACAACTAGATGTATAGGTCCCAAAAGGAAGAGGACTGAGTTTGTATGGGAAGATCATGAGTTTATTTTTTGGGCACGTTGACTGCTATGGGAACATAAATGGCCCATACTAGGTGCATGAAAATATTTATTACAAATTATTATCAAATGAACATCAAATACCCAATTAGATGTAGCAGCCTCCATCTAGGCCTGGATAAAATAATATTGGCTGCAATCAAAGATTTATTTTTGGAACTTGTTAATAAAAACAAAAATATTGAGAGAGTAGAAATCCTAATACAGAATTAAAACTTTTTAAAACTAAATAACTAAGTAAAGAATAACTACAAAGGCAAAAATCTATAGTACTTTTGTTATATTAGTGTAATATTGATTTCCAAATCATGCTCATCAACTATACAAGTAAAACTATGGGAAACGTCTCTCTCCTGTTCTTATTTAGGATTTTTCATTGACCATGTCTATGTCTCATGATTTTTCTGTATCATAATAAAATCATTTTCATATATAGTTGCTTGGCACTAACTGCAGAGAATATTTAACATTTCTACCTTGCAATTTTCAAAGGTCACATATTAATATAACTGTATTTTCAAATAAGCAGTTTGCTTTTATTGTATCATGCAAAATGCTGGCTGATGTGAGTTTATTCAATGAATGGTATTTATGTTGAGGAAGTATTGGCCTTTATATCATTACCCTAATATTCCACCAAGTTCCATGCTGCATCATTTGTGAGGATTATAGCCACACTGGTTTCTGTTTTCCTCTCCCCCATAATAAAAAGCAGTTTCTTTCTTCTGTCATTTTCCTTTTACTTATTGAAATACACTAAAAAAATGGAAGAAAAAAAAATGATCCAACAGGAGACAGCCATATTTAAGATTTTGGTATATGTCCTACCAAACAGTATAATTAGTATATTATAAATCCTTTGGTGTAGCATATACCACATGGTATACAAAATATATATAATTCTATTTCTACAGCTATTAAATGAAACTTAAATGAAGAATACATATAAAATTGTATCATGTTCCACATTATTAATGTATCACAGTTAGACATTTAATATATTTGCCCCATTTTGCTATTAGACACCAAGCTATAATAAGCATGTGAACCCACAAATTTTAGCACATTTGCCTTATCATTTCATTAGTATAAATTACTGGAAGACTAATGGCTAGTTCAAAAGATATGTGTGATTTAAACTTGTTGATAACATTTTAAAATTAGTTTACAGAATAGTGTTAATTTACCATCTCACTAACAATGTATTAAAGTATCTTTCTGACCATTTTCTTTTTAACTAGATGTTGTGCTGAATATTATTATTTATAAATATTTAAAAAATAACTTTCTTGGTCCTTCCAGTAAAATCCTATTTCATATCTTATATTTCATTCTTTTTAATTTAGTGAAGAATGTCAAATAAAATTAGTACTAGGGGGCATCCTTAAATTTCTTTCAGTTGTTTATATTAATTGTCTAGGATTTCAAAACTAAGAAGGATGATATTTACATGTTTGTAATTGGTTTCTTAACAAACTTGCTTATGAAACTACCTGAGGCCAACATCTATTTATGGGTTAGCTTTTTGAAAAAACTTGTCAACTTTTGAACACATTATTCAATCATTTTACCTCTTGGTTCAATTAACATTGAGCAATAAAATAATTATTTCAAGATTTTAAAGTATTACTCAAAATGTATATTTTAATTGTCATATATTTAATAACAGTCTATTGTGCTATCATCTTCATCAGTAGTCATATTCTATATTTTCTCTTTTGATATCATCTTGCATTTTGCATTTGTTTCTTCAAATACTAAATATGCAAGTTTTGCATTTGATAAAATGGAATTTTTGCTTTTTATAATGTATTATTTCATATTTTTAATTTATTATTTATTTTTTTAGGGTTTTTAAAGCAAAATGTGCCTAATTATTAGATTATTTTCTTTAGATTTTTCCATAAACATTTGACATTATAAATATTTCTCTAATATACCTTTGGTTTCATTCAATTTATTTTGATACGTGTACTCATTATCTGAATATATTAATAATTTTCTATTTTTCTTTGACTTAATAACAAGAAGATTTGTTTTTTTTCCTTGCAGTAGGCAGACCTCTCACTGCTGTGGCCTCTCCTGTTGCGGAGCACAGGCTCCGGACGCGCAGGCTCAGCGGCCATGGCTCACGGGCTTAGCCGCTCCACGGCATGTGGGATCTTCCCGAACCAGAGCACGAACCCGTGTCCCCTGCATCGGCAGGCGGACTCTCAACCACTGCACCACCAGGGAAGCCCAAGAAGAATTATTTTTATTTCCCAGGTGGTTTGCTTTTATTTTTGCTGTTTTGATTCCTGTTATTGTTTTCTCATTTGTTATTCATTTAGAGATGTAATTCAGAAAATATTGGCCTCACCTACTTTTCTCCTGTGAAAATACAGATTTACTCAGTGAAGAAAGAAAAACCTTACTCTCAGCTCCTTTTATTACATTATTAGAAAATTCTGCTCAACCATTACATTGCTTTATTCTGAATTTTATTTGCAAATATATAAAGTTACAATATATAGTGAAAGAAAAGGGAGATATCCTACAAAACTTAATGCTTGATGCTGAGATGACATTATTTCAGTCGGTGTCAAACACTTGAAACTGAAACATCAGTGAAAAAAGCCATTCGATGTTTTCAAACAATTCTCAGTTCAGTAGTTTCTTCAAATCAGTTTGTGATGTAGGTGAAGTATAAATAAGAAATTAACAAATTCAAATTAATATTGAATAATAATACAATTTTATGCATACTATAAAATATTTTAAAATCTGTTTTTATGTGCCATGAAATCTCTATTCCTTAAAAGTGAGACATTTGGAATATTATATTAGGTTTAGCTTATCCATGTTTTTCTGATGAGGCAGGTCAAAAGTGAGGTAAATATTTTGACTGAAGTTATAATTCATTCTACCCACACAACAAATATAGTTAACAAATAAATTAATTTTCTCTTTTTAATCTGCTAATTTTCTACATCATCTTAAAGATTTAATTAAAAATTTGCCAAAGCTATGTCATCACTTTCAGGGCTTTTATTAAAGAAACATATCACCTTATATAATACTGTAATAGAATGATGAGACTTTTATTTTAGAAATATCTTTGAGGAAATTTACACATTTTACTGTTATAAATTTGAATTTTCAATATCAACATGGATTTTAAATTAATTTGAAGTATATTTATGAACTTTCTTGTTAAAGAAAATAAAGTCTTTCTTTAAATTTTCTGACATTATAACTATCCATCAGTGATAGTGATAGAGTAGAATTATGTATAGCAGGAGTAGATCTGAATGGTACAATGGGTGGGCTTTAGCGTCTATTTTGGCACACGATGCTACATCCTTGTTGTCACCCATTTGCAGCAGTCTTATAGTGGACAATTCCAATGCATCCTTGCCAATGTCCTTTATCAAACAATCAAGCACACACCTTGGCATATCTTAGTTAGCTCCCCTCAAAGCAGCAGTAGGTCACTTAATTAATCATAAGTAGGTACAACAAAAAGTATGGGGAAAGTTAATGCTCCTCAGGGCAACCCCCAACTTATGGAGTGCAGGAACTCTGGATAAATACCCCAACCTTTTCATAGACTGGTGGGAAAATTCTGAAGCGTGTTCTACACATTTTCTTAGAAGGTCTTAGCAGGATTGAGCTCCAGTTGTCCTCAACACCAACCAGGTTTTACTCTTTTCCCTATCTCCCTTTCTTCAGTGCCTCACTTTGATTTCCTTGGACCAATCATTTTTCCCCAAAGTAATAGCTACTAAGTTTTTGCTTCATGTCCTGTTTTCATGTGAAATGCAAGCTTAGAAACTCCTTTTACTTCACTATTTATTAGCTTGAACTTTACTGGTTGATTTGGGTCCAAATTTAATCACCAATTAAATCATCAAGAATAAAAATACTTCTTTATATTAGGAAAATATTTAAATGTGTAGAGGCTAATAATTATAAGAAAAAGATGATAAAAATTCTGCTAGACTCATAGAACCAACTGCAAATGTGTGTTTTTGGAGAAGTGTGATACTTCCAAATATTATATCCCAAACAACAGGGTATATATAATGTTCATTTAGTTTAAGTTTGTTAATTTTATTGGTCTTTTCCAAACACCTACTCTTGGTTTCACTGATTTTCTCTGTTTTCTTATTCTATTTCATTTATCTCTGCTCTAATCTTTATTATTTCCTTCCTCAGCTAGCTTTGGATTTAGTTTGTTATTTTTCTAGTTCCCTAAGGTGTAAAGTAAGGTTGTTGATTTGAGGTCTTCTTTTTTATGTGAGTGGTTACAGCTACAAATTTCCCTTTGGCATTATTTTCACTGTAACCCATAAGTTTTGGTATGTTATGTTTTTATGTTCATTTGTCTCAAGATATTTTCTAATTTCCCTTGTGATTTCTTCTTTGACCCATGAGTTAAATAAGAGCATTCTGTTTAATTTCCATGTATTTGTCGATTTTCTAGTTTTCCTTTAGCTATTGATTCCTAGTTTCCATTATGATTGGAAAAGACACGGTGTATGATTTTAATCTCATTAAATTTATTAAGACTTGTTTTGAGGCTTAATATGTCTTCTATCCTGTAGAAAGCTATATGTGCATGTGAGAGGAATGTGAATTCTGCTGTTATTGGGTGGGATATATTATATATGTACTTTCAATTGGTCTAATGTTAAGTGCTCTTTTTCCTTACTGATCGTCTGTCTGGTTGTTCTATCCATTATTTAAATTGGAGTATTGAAATCTTCTACTATTATTATAGATTTGCCCATTTCTCCCTTTGATTTATCAATGTTGGCTTTACTTATTGAGGAGCTCTGATTTTGGTGCATATATATCCATATAAATATATCTTCTTGGTTAATTGACCCTTTGGTCATTATTTAATGTCCTTGTCTCTTGGAACAGTTTTGACTTAAAGTCTATTTTGTCTCACATTAGTATAGCCACTCCTGTTCTGTTTTGGTTACTATTCACATGAAATATCTTTGCATTTCATTTCACTTTCAACCTATGTGTGCCCTTAGATCTAAAGTGAGTCTCTTGTAGACAGCATATAGTTGGATCTAAATAATTGTCAATATGCTTGCTTTCAATGATTTGTATTAGAATGGTCAATTCTTTGAAGAAATACCTGCAAAGTAATGTCAGCTTCAACCTCTACCTTTTCTTAAAGTTGGGAATTTGACATAGAGTTATCAGCAGTGCTGTTTCTATAGCTTTATGTTTCCCTATTGTACACCTACCACAGAAATCTATGCCGCTTTGTTAAATAGCTTATTGTTCTTCAGTAGGTACCCTGCATAATTCCTACTTCAAGTGATAATTTCTTAGAGAAACGGCTCAGGGAATGGATTTTGTCTACTTATGCTGTGTCTCTGGGTTTTTGCTTGTTTGGTTTGTTTCATTTGTCAGTTCTATCTCAGTTCTGAAATTGCCTCGAGTTATAAAATGCCTTTACTTGTCCACATTGAGCTTTTATGAAATGGGAGGATTTGCCAGGTTTAGCATGACCTGAAAATATTTTCTTTCCCCCTACAACTTAGAAATGTTTTGATTCTACAAGACCACTTGTTTGGCACTACAAATCATCTTGCTGGATATAATTCCCCAGGATTTGGTTTTAATCTACTAGAGTTTGGTCATTTATGTATTTATAACTACTACAGGCTACAAAATCGTGTGTAAATTTTAGTAAAATTCTAAAAAAATAAACTATACTACAAAGACTTTTAGGCAAACACAAATCAGAGTACATCCTTTTATAGCATAAATAGATAAATGCTTTAATTTAAAAAATGTTGGGCTTCCCTGGTGGCGCAGTGGTTGAGAGTCCGCCTGCTGATGCAGGGGACACGGGTTCGTGCCCCAATCCTGGAAGATCCCACATGCCGTGGAGCGGCTGGGCCCGCGAGCCATGGCTGCGGAGCCTGTGTGTCCGGAGCCTGTGCTCCACAACGGGAGAGGCCACAGCAGTGAGAGGCCCGCGTACAGCAAAAAAAAAAAAAAAAAAAAAAATGTTGAATGCTAGCTATGCCAAATATCACCAACACAAACTATTGATAACACAAGGCAGATTTTATTTTTTACTGCAGTAAGGGAGAGAACACTATCTCTTTAAAGCTATTGCAGTACCCTAGAAGAGGAAAGATAAGGTCAGAATTAATTCAGAATTGAATGTTTGGTTTAAGTTGAATCTTTCATGCAGATAATTGGTTGGAAATTGGTAAGGATCACATTAAAACAGTACGGGATTTGTAGAAATAACAAAGTGAGGATTGTTCAAAGAATCTTAGGGCACAACTGTCTCTTAATGCTTTCCGTTGAAGAGTTGATGTATCTTTCAGAAAGTGTCTATAATTAAAAAGAAAATTATTTGCTAAGTAAACTCCTGGACCAATGAAGAAATATTAGTAAATTAGTAAATATAGTGGTATATCAAACTCATGTTAATGTGAACAGTAGATATGGATTCTGTTCTTAGTGTCCAGGCTGAATGTATGAATACATGGTTTCACAAAGAATGCTATGTGCCCATCAAAGTCATTTTGTTTTTCTCCTACACACTGTAAGTGCAGCCAAACTGCAGTTCTTAACCTCTTCTTCAGTTAAGTAGAGTCATGTAATTGAGTTTTGGCCAATGGAGTGAGGCAAAAGTATACACTGGCCTGTAAAATGTCTTGCACAAACCTCCATGCACTCTCTTGTCCCTCACTTGGTTGCTGGACATTTATGGCAACATTTGGAGCTATGAGTGAAATGTGGAAGAGCTATGGAATGAAAGGAGCCTGGGTCCTTGAATAACTTCATGAAGCAGAACTCCTACCTCCCCTTCTCCTCTCTCCCAACATAAGGCCCCAACACCTACAACCACATACAGAATTCTGATATCAAAGAAAAGTACTGTTTAACTGTGTTAAGTCATCATAATACTGAGATTTATCTCATCTTACTCTAATTTACCATGATCTTGGTATCAAATGAAAGCTTTAAAATTGCTTAAATTGCTTTCAATGATCTGAACCCTTTCCTCGTTTCCTCATTTCTAAATATCCTCTTATCTATCATTCCTAGTCAATCTGATCATTTTTTTATGTTTATTGTTTATTTGCTTGTTTTTTTTTATTTCACACCAGTAGTTTTGTCTGAGGCCTTTGGCTAAAAATCTTTTTCCCCTTCTTTTCTGTATCTGAATTCTAATTATCTGACAGATAACAGTGTAAACCTCACTTCCTCAGAAAATAGTTTTCTGATTAAATCTCTCCCAAGACTAAGAGTTCAGGTTCCTATCAGATCTACTCTTATTTTGTAGTTCTTTGTAAAGGTAGTTTTAAAAGTAAGTAAATTTCAATTGTGTAATTTTAAATCCAACCAAATGTGAATTCCTTAAGGACAGGAACTAATTGTATATTGGTTATTATTATATCCCTCATAGCCTGCTTAATAAATAATTTTGGAAGAAAAAAAAAGGAAAGAAGGAAGAAGGAAGGAGGAAAGGAAGAAAGGAAGGAAGGAAGAAAAGTAGGAAGAAATAGTAACTAGTCACTTACACTGCAACCCTGAATATCCTATTCCTCTTTTTTGTTCTATGCCCATATTCTAGTCTCCAAGATCTACCAATACCTTTCATGAGGATGGCTAAAGTGTGTACACTGATAAAGACTATCCTTGACCACATTTTAGTAAGGCTCCTCTGAACCTTTTTCTCAATTAGACCTCAATAACTTGGTCCCCTAACTTGTTGACCTGCATAGCTCAGTTTTAGCAAGAATCCTGCATAAGTCACTTTAGAGAGACTCCTCCACCTTGATATCTTATCCCTCTCAATATCTGATCAAATCTTCATCTTCCACCATTGGCATCTAATCACTCTGGCCTGCCTTTTGCAAGAATCCTGTTAGGTCAGTTTAGCAGTAATTCCCCTACCTTTCCTTGATGTCTCTGCTTAGTAATTTCTTATCTATTGACCTCGCATCCTACTCCTTGGCTGTAAGTCATACCTGTCCTTGCCATATTCAGAATTGAGCACAATTCTACACTGAGACCACTTTTCCCCTATTACAATATTACAACAGTTCTTGAATGGAATCTGTCTCTACTACTTTAAGTACTCTCTGGCTTTTCATCTTCTTTAATACTGCAAGATGTCAGGGTCTCTCTCCAAATACCCCCAACTAAATACACACATTGTATTTTATCTGGGAATCATATTATAATGGGTTTCTGATATTTGTGGTGACCATTTGTCTCATTTTCCTAGAATAGTCCTGTATTTTCTGTTATAGGTATTAATAGCAGTCCTTTTAATCTCAAGAGTGTCCTGGTTGGGATAAATTATATGGTCACTCCACTGTTAAAAGATAAACCAAGGCATATTACAAATATTGAGAGTTTATCTGAGCAAAAATCAGTTCCAGTTGGGCAATGCCAAACCAGAAGTGATTAGGAGTGCTCTACTGAAAGGCCCTAGGAACAAGGTTTTTATAGGAAAAACATGGAAATAAAGCAAAATATATATATATATATGTATATATATATATATATATATGTATATATATATATACATATATATTTGATTGGTTTAAGTAGTTGCATTACTCAGAAAGCTTAGTTGGGTGTTTGTGATTGGTTGTTCTTCTTATCCTTGAGGCATTTATAGGAATTGACTCTGGCTTAGGTTTCAGTTGGCTTATATAGGCTACCTAGGCATTAGAGACACCTCGGTCTACTGGCCTCCTTGTCAGATTACTTTAACACTATTGGTGTCTGACCACCATGATGTAGGTATTCTGAGGACAAGTTTGCCTTCCACGAATTGTCTGACACAAACTATGCATTCAAAACATGCAATGAGTCAGAAAATACCAATAAATGGATTATTAGCTGATGTAGAAAGCCCTTGGGAAACATCATAAAAATCTTTAAGCCACATTCGTATCAATTAGTTCATTAAAACAATAATTTCATGAAGTATATATTTTAAGGAGTTATGATGAAACTTCACAAAGGACTAATTTACTTCTCAAGGATGATTTACATACTGAGAGGATCTGGAACAATACTTATGATATCAATCAATCAAAGAGGGAATTGAGCATTTGTTTTAATGTTACTTCTTCACTGCTGTAAGAATTGCCTCAGGACTATACCTTCTAAAAACTCAAATGTAACATGAAACACACTGTGGCCTCTAGTATAAATACCCCAGTGCATTTCATAGATGTAAGAGATCATAATAATGCAGAAAGGAGGCAGCATAACTATACCTAGAAAGTTTTAGAATGTTACAAAATTGGCATCTAGTAACAGCCAATAAGACATATAAGTTAAGACTTGAGTAAAGTCATACTTCTAAGGGTTTGGAAAGGGGATCTGAATTTATAGGGATCCTAAAGAAATAATTATATCTGAAAATATTTGAGGTTGAGATTTTAGATTTGATTATTTTGTGATTTATTTTCCCTTCACTCATTCATTCATCTATTTTCCTAACTGAAAACAATTAAGTGTATTTTGTGGACAACATATTGGACAATATTTACAAAAACTATAGAAGATATAAAGAAGAGTGGATCACAACCCTATGTTCTAATAAGTGTCATTAAACATGGTAGAAATGATAAAACAAAAAACAAGCAAACAAACAAAGTCTTGAAATACCTGAAATATATGTAGGAAATATTGAGGAGGAGCAAGACTTAGGAGTGATGAAATCTAGTTACACGAGCAGTATCATATTTCAGGTGAATGTTAACATGATTTTACATTAGGATAGTAATATTAGAAACAGGTCAGGAAGAACAACATGGACCATATGGTTTTGTATTCAGAGGGAACTGATAACAAACTAGATGTAGAGTGTAATGGATTGTTGGCAAAGATTCTAAAAGCACTCTATCTATACAAATATCTAAGCTCTTTACAATTTGGCATTGCAGCTACTTTCCTCAAGAGGTGGTGTCTATTTTTCCAAACTAACTCTGGGATTAGCCATATGACTTTCTTTGCCCACTGTGATAGTAGCAAACTTGCTACAAGTGCAGACTTGAGAAATGCTTTCTCACTTCCACTTTCTTGGAACAAAGCTACCACCATGGAAACAGGCCCTAGCTACCTTACTGGAAGATAAGAAATATCTAGAGCAGAGCTGAGTAGTTCCAGTTGAGACCACCGTACATAGCCAGCTCCTAGCAGAACTGTCACCTGCTCGTAGCCACATGTGTGAGCCTGTAGAAGATCAATTACCCACAGAAACAGAACCTCTCAGACCACCCACTGGCTTCTGAGAAAAAATGAATAGACATTGTTTACTCCTGAGATTTTATGTGTTTTTTTTTCACCAGCATTATTTTAAAAATAGACTGCTGATATACTGGAATGAGAGAGAGGGAGGAGCCCAAGATATTTGCTGTTTATAATTTCAATCTCATTATGAGACAGTACAGCCATAAGTATTTTCTAATATGTAAGGAAATTCACTGTTTACTATTTCTATAATGAAAAATTGAAAAACATAGTAGGAAAGTTGGATTTCTGAGTATTTGAAGCCTGAATTTTGCTCCTGAAAGTAATTTATTACTTACTAATTGAAATGTCATATGCCATGAATTATGTAGTAAATATTGTAGGAAAACAAAATATTCCACCAATCCAAGCAACATTAGTTTAGATGTTTTAAGCTCAGCAGTAACATTGCTCTTTCAGGCAATTATTTTTAAAGTCTTCAATGAAATGAAGCATATTTCTATAGAATGTTTTTAATTACTGTATTACAATAAATGGAGTTCTCAAAACACTGGTAGAAGAATACATAGCATTTAAAGGATTCTTTACAGATGTATTCAATATCTATATTTTATTTTATCGTTCTCTGTTCTATTTACTAGTGGAATACTTTATAGTAAAAAAAAAAACCCTTCTTTTCTAAAATCATCATTACTACATATAGCACGCATATCTCTGTGCCTTAATAATTATAAGTATCCATTTGGCCAATAAATTGTTTTCTGTATAATTTCCCCAACTGATTCAAGTATTAAAAAGTATAATCCTCTGGGTGTTATAACAGTGAATGATGAATTGGATGTTTAGAAAATTAAGACCATTAATTTTAAAAATTAAGTTCCCTTACAATTACCTTAGGTGTTTTTATTTTTAATTAATCATTAAGGTGATTTTAATAAAAGTTAATAATCACAATTCTCCTTAAAATCATGTTTATCTATGGTAAAAAACAGTAATATTGATACTTCAAATTATAATTCTTCAAAGATGGGACAATAAATTTTTATGTGCTAGCTCATAATTTATATTGTGATTATTTTTGTTTTGGATTCTTGAGCCCTGAAAAGTTAAAAAAGTTAAAATGAAGGTCCTCTTCCATTTTAGTAATAGACCTTTCCTTTCCTTTCTTTCTTTTCATTTTTTTTCTAAGCTTATTTTCTTTGTTTATGTTTGTTTTGAATTTAGACTCTCAGGTTTACCAAGGTTTGAAAACCATTCAGTTAAGAAATAGTGGATAGTATTAGTAAATAGATTATCTTCCCTATGCACTTGGGAAAACTGTTTTTAAGACTATGAAAGTTCATAAATACTAATAATCTACCATGTCACTAATGAGTGGATACTCTTATTAGATATTAGGATAGAGTTATCAGTAATATGCCTTTGAAAGTTTGAGGAAATGCTGTAATATCTGTCTCCACCTGAGGTTTGTTAAATGGTTTGGTTAGAACACTGGTTCAAATGAAAATTAGTTATGTGCATAAGCTGGTAAGGAATTTAATAATAAGTAACTATCTCTTCCTCAAAGATTACTGCACTGAGAGTCAGGAAGTAGGACAATTACACTGTGAGTCTGAAAAGTTTGTGCTTAGGTCTCTGCAACTTCTGAGCAGACTGTTATGAAAGACAAATTATAGATTGAGAAAAAGGCTGTTTGCTTACTGTTATTAGAAATATATTAAACAAAATGAAGGGAATTCATTTGATATATTGAGCAAGGAAACAAAACACATAAAAGTCCAACGAATACCTTCCAGGTTAATTGACAGACTTGTTAATGTTCTCTCACCACATTCAACACATTCCAGCTCTTGTAAAAAGCCAATTCTCTTCCCCAGTGTAATTCGTGGTTCATTAACTTTCAGTTGGTTAGAAGTAAAAAATTACTGGAGGGTCAGTTAAGTTTATATCAGTTTAAAAGAAACAATTATTAGGGAAAAAAATGGTCCTTAAGGATTTAAGTTTGTATTGTTTAGTAAACCTCCTTGAATTAACTTTCAGTGAAGTTTTATAATTCGCCCAATGTCTGTTGAAGGGGAAAAAAGAAATACATCAATAGAAATGTTTTATGTGAAATCATAAGAATAACTGAATATTGTACCTGAATCACTGCTGTATTTTGACCTCATTAATGGCTTCGGATTTTCTGCCTGTAAAAGTACCTCAGTCTCAAAATCCCAAGGCAGCTAAAGTAGTTATAACAAGAGATAACTAATTGTGCAAATGTGTTCTGTTGTTAAATCAATAAAATCAAATTGTATTTTTGTTTCAAAGTTAATAGAATGGTATTGAATATATATATATATGTATATATATGTATATATATATATATATACATATATATATATATATACATATATATATGTATATATATGTATATATATATATATACATATATATATATATATATATATATATATATACATATATATATATATGATTACAGGCCTGATAAAGCACATCACTTGATTTTCACACCCCTGGCTTAGTATGTTAATGTTGACTGCTGATACTTAAAAGATAAATCAAAGTCAAATTATGGAAAAAGGGCAATGGAAATACTGAATTCAATGAAGTTATACCTGTGGGAGATATGATCAAATGCATCCTAGCTAAGATTTAAAGGTCAAATCTGTGTTGCTTCAGTTGAGATCCAGCCATGAAAAGTGTGATGAATTAGTGGTGAACAAAGGAATAGGGTTTTTTCTTATTGTTCCATTTATCTCCTGGATTACCTTGATTGGCAGAAATACATAGAACCAAAAGTTCTTGAAGCTCTCTGTTTTTCTCCTATTGACAAGAATGTGATAAAGAAGTTTAAGACCTCTACACTTCCAAGTGAACTGATAGTGAGAACATAGAGAAAAAAATTATCAAAAGTATTCAATAAGACAAATCTTTCCAATGATAAGTACCTATTAAGATTTGAAAAACTATTGAATTCTTTAAAGTGTTCATTGGGCCATTGGTAAGTTCTGCATAAATATCAGTAAAGGACCAGCTGTACCAGTGGTGATGAATTAGTCCAGTCTAATTTTTTTCTTGTTAGTAAGTTTGGACACATTTAGAACAGTATATTAAAAAATAAGATTGCAAAGAAAAAATTTGTATAAAAATTAACAAAAACTATTTTGAAATCTGTAACTTTAATGAATGAATTAGAAAATAAATAGATTCTGCAATTAAATCAATGATCTTTCTTCTTCATAATCCAATAAAAGTATACAGTGAACAAATATGCTTAAACCACTAATGTAATTGACTCATTTCTAGATCCTTGAAACAAGTCACATATGTTAATGTCTTAGGTTGCTTTAGTTAGAATTAATCTTACTCAGATAGTTTTGATAAGTTTGTTAATACATAAAACAAATGGCTTAAAGAAATAAAGTTTTGTTTGTTTTCTTCTTATAAAGTTGTTTTTTGTTTGTTTGTTTGTTTGTTTTTTGTATGCTAGGTAACTTTGCAAAGCTATATTCTGCACAGGTAAGTAGAAGTCTGAAGGCAAATCTTAGCAAAATGAGATATAATAGGCATGTCTTAAAACAGCAATAATGTTGTTTTCTATTATTTGACTTAGCAGTTTGATGCAATTATTCATACACATTACTACTACTAAAATCAAAGTTATAATTGGAACAGTTTACATTTATTTAGCATTGCCCAATATGAAAAATTAACCAAAAAGTGAAAATCACTCTCTTAAAACTTTTAGCTATAAAGAAGGTTAAAATCATGTTACTGAATATGTGAATTACCTTTTGATTTTGAAAAAGGGTTTTAAAAAATAATTGAATATAATTGAAAGCTAGAGTTTAACCTCAAACAATAACAACAATTCTTTTAAATGATTATATGCTAAGCACTGAGTAAAGGACTTTATTTTCTAGTAACATATTCATCTTACAACAAACCTAGGAGTCAGTCATTATTGCCATTTAGAGATGGGATTAAGTGATTTATCACAAGTCACACAACTAATACATGTTTGAATTCTACTTTGAACCTGGATTATTTGACTTATTTACTTCTTGACTTCATTATGCCACAGAGAGCTGCCTCATAACTAAACCACTAGCATTTGTTTGGCCTTTTAAATATTAAAGATGTATTTTTTTTCTGTATTGGTCCTCTTTCCTAACTGTAAAATATCACACTTCATTTTGGATCAATAGCTGAGAAGTAATATTATAATAATATTTCTATCTTAACTCAGAAGTAAACTTAATCATTAGTGACACTCATTCCTTTAATTACCACACATTCATTATTCAATAAAGATTTGTTGAGCTCTTCCTGGGTACAGTTCCTGTGCAATGTTGCCATGGTTTGAAGGTTGTGTCTTTTCAAAATTCATATTTTGAAACCTAAACCTCAAGGTAATGGTACTTATTGGTGATTAGGTCATGAGGGCCGAACACTCATGATTGGGATTAGTGCCTATGTAATAGAGACCCTGCAGAGCTCCCTAGCCTTTCCACTATGTGAGGGCCCAGTGAGAAGTCCACAGTCTGTAGCACCGGACCCCAACCATGCTGGTGTCATGATTTTGGACTTGCCATCCTCCCAAACTGTGAGAAATAAATTTCTGCTTTTTGTAAGCCACCTACTCTGTGGTATTGTGTTACAGCAGCCCAAAGTAACTAAGATGAATAATAATGGGTTAGCCAAAAATTTCATTTGTTTTTTTCTGTAATATGACTCTAGCAGCACTTAGTTGTCTTTAAGTCCATCTGAAGCAATTTTGTTAGATTGTATAGTGACAACTGTCCTATCAGCATGCATTTACAAAACATCAAAATTGGTGAAGTTTTGTGTAGCAATTTTAATATTGAAGATGGAAGAAAAAAAGCAACATTTTTGGCATATTATGCTTTATTATTTCAAGAAAGGTAAAAATGCAACTGAAACACAAAGAAAGATTTTTACAGTGTATGGAGAAGGTGCTGTGACTGATCCAATGTGTCAAAAGTGGTTTGAAAAGTTTCGTGCTGGAGATTTCTCACTGGACTATGCTCCACAGTCAGGTAGAACAGTTGAAGTTGATAGCGATCAAACGGAGACATTAATTGAGAAAAATCAGTGTTATACCACTTGGGAGATAGCCACCATACTCAAAATATCCAAATCAAGTGTTGAAAATTGTTTGCACCAGCTTGGTTATGTTAATCGCTTTGACGTTTGGGTTCCACATAAGTTAAGCAAAATAACTTTCTTGACCATATTTCCACATGCAATTCTCTACTTAAACGTAATGGAAATGTTTCGTTTTTAAAACAAATTGTGATGGGCGAAGAAAAGTGGATACTGTACAATAATGTGGAACAGAAGAGATTGTGGGGCAAGTGAAACGAACCACCACCAACCACACCAAAGGCCGGTCTTCCTCCAAAGAAGGTGATGTTGTGTATATGGTGGGATTGGGAGGGAGTCCTCTATGATGAGTTCCTTCTGGAAAATGAAATGATTAATTCCAACAAGTACTGCTCCCAATTAGACCAACTGAAAACAGCACTCGACAAAAAGCATCCGGAATTAGTCAACAGATAACGCATAATCTTCCATCAGGATAATGCAAGACCACACATGTTTCTTTGATAACCAGGCAAAAATTGTTACAGCTTGACTGGGAAATTCTGATTCGTCTGCTGTATTCACCAGACATTGCACCTTTGGATTTCCATTTACTTCAGTCTTTACAAAATTATCTTAATGGAAAAAATTTCCATTCCCTGGAAGACTATAAAAGGCACCTGGAACAGTTATTTGCTCAAAAAGACAAAGAGTTTTGGGAAGATGGAATTATACGAAGCTTCCTGAAAAATGACAGAAGGTATTGGGACAAAACGGTGAATAGGTTGTTCAATAAAGTTCTTGGTGAAAATGAAAAATATGTCTTTTATTTTTACTTAAAAACCGAAGGAACTTTTTGGCCAAGCCAATGTTTAGTCTACTTTTAGGTACAACATGTAGTGGTTAAAAAGACACCCAAGTTTCTTACTCTTGAGGAGTCTGGTTGGTGAAAATAGATCATAAACAAAGAAATAAAGAAATCTGCCTAGAAATATGGTAAAAAAAAAAAGTTGATTTAGTGTTAATATAGACAGAGGCACTCAGTGGTTTCCCATTCTATACACTGGACTAAGATCAACTCTGTTTTAGTTACTCATCTGTGTAGCAGTAGAAGCAGTATAGTAGTAGTTAAGACTGCACTTTGGAGGAAGACCTCAGTATATAATCCAGACACATCAGCACCTACTTACTAGTTTTTATAAACTTCGGAAAATTTCATATACTCTTTAAATCCCAGTTTCCTCTTATGTAAAATAGAAAGTCATGCCAGCTCCATAGGGTTAATGATAATAATAGTGATTTTGATAAATACATTTGAAACGTTTTTTAAAAATCATGAAAACCATTAGGTTTTTCTTCTTCATATTAAACTTTTCCACTACTTTCAAACAAATTTCTATAATGTGTGATTGTTAGACTTGGTTAAATAGCATTTAATATATAAAAATTATATGTCATTCTCTGTGCTATGCACTGGAGATAAGCTTGTAAAAAGTAAATAATATGGTTATCAAGAATTTTATAGTCCAGGGAAGAAGAAAGACATGAAACAAATAATTTTTAGTATAATGAGTGATTAGTTTGTTTTCTTTTTACAGAAAATAATTACATTTTCTTTCTCATTCTGTTTTAAGCTCCCACATATAAATCAGGTAGTGACTAGAATTAATTGATTCCTATAACAAACTGTAGTAAGACAGGTATTAGTAAGAGAAATGATGGCTATATGACAGTTATTACATTAACTGAAAGGCAGGGTTACATTAAGCTATATTCAGAATGCTAAGGTATCCAACTAAAAATATATTTTATTTAGGAAAATTTAAAGAAAAAATAAAAAGACTGTAGTTATGTCACAGGTGTTAAAGCCCATATTTCACCAGAAGGATTAAGTCAGGAACAAATCAGCCATTTTACTCTGAAAGTGTTTGGAAGATTTCAAAAGAAGAAATTATCAAATAATGGAATGATCCGTTAAGGTTTAGCTGCTCATGAGAAAGAAAAGCTATTAAGGTTACAAGCTTTCTTGACCTTTTTTGTACATAGATATTTTTAAATAGCAGAAAAGAAAATGTATGTTTCAAAATCTGGGCTTATTGCTTAAACCCTTTCTCATCTCTTACTTTGGAATTTGCAGGATACGCAAAAGACAAGGATACTTTCTTCAGATAAAATTCCCTCCTTGTCTAATAAGTTTTTCAGATATCATAGGCATTTTACAGTATTGGAATCTCAAATTTATAGTAAATACAGTTTTGAGCAACAGAAAAGAAGTTGTATTAAGTTTTCATCATATTAATGAATATTCCTTATCTAGATAATTCTTTTGTTTTTACTACTTCTAATCCTAAAGTGTATCACGGAAACCAAAATATTAGTTGACTAACAATTATTTCATTTTATTTTTATGTCAAAATAAATGAATCTTGTGAGGCTAATAGCTTGTATTTATTTTCTCAAAGCACAAAATCTGCCTTGAGATTTAAGACCATGAATAAAACAAAGTAATTAGGGTAAGTGTGCAATTTTGATCATTATATGTAGTTATGATCATGCTTCAAAGCCACACTGGAAAAAAAGATGCTACCAATTTTTCTACAGTGACAATAAAAAACTGTGAAAAGCAATATAGATTACATATTTTTAATGCATTGATTAAATTTATATTAGCATAGTGTACAAACAGGAATATTTCAATACATGGTGCTTCATATAACATAGTTTAACTTTCTGGTTTCTGACATGGACTTTTATTTCTTATTTTAAACTGAACCTGACACTGAAATCTAAATGGGTAGTATTTTTTTTATGTGATTTACATTTAAAAGGTGCATTTTCATCTTAAATCTAAGTTGGCCATATTCTATTTATGGTGGGTAGTATTTAAATAGTTTTGAATGGAGGCTGAACATTGAAATTTTTGATGGGGGAGGGAAATGACACCAATATCACTGCACACTTCCTTGAATCTGAAGACTGATAGTTCATTGAATTTCAGCCTGAATTACCCCTACCCTTGGAGGATTATCTAGAGATTAGAAAGAGGTTTCTGGGGAACAGAACTTGGAACAAGAAACTCACATCATGCCCTTTTAAATCTAAATTCCAACTAAGAATCAGGATGAAAGCCAAATGAGGATGAGAGTGCCAGATTAGATTTGGGACCAAGAAATTAAATAATTCAAGGCTGGTGAACTAAGATAAAAATATATAGGCTCAGCTAGGGATAAGTTTGAAAGCTAGGTATCATTAAATTTTGAGATTACCTTCAAATGCATTTGAATATATTTATATAGATCTCCTAAAATGGTCTAGACTTAGTGAGGACAGGGAGTAATATGAGTATTTTTAATACTTTCTAGTATAATAGGTATTTTTGGTGTCCTGTTTTCTGTCAGTGACACTATTGCCTTGATCCGTATTCTTAGTCTTCAAGTTGTTTATCCATTTTAATAAAAATGAGTTGTTTCCTATGTGTCAGAAACTTTTTTAGGTGTTGTGGTAAACAAGATAGACAAAGTCACTGTCCTCTTAGAACTTGGATTCTAGTATGAAAAACAAATTAAGCAAGTTAGATGCATAATGAAGTGGTAAGTGGTAAGTGCTAAAAAGAAGAATAAAGAAGGTAAGACTGATGGAATGTCTCAGAGAAAGAGTCAGGAACAGCCTCTCTGAGGAGGTGACAATTCACTAGAAATTGGGAGCCATTTAGGGAACCAGTCTTGTGAATATCTGGAGACTGAGTGTTCCAGATCTCCAATTAAGATTAACAATCTCTTAATTGTTCCAAAAGGAACAATTAATACATGTAATATGTGTCAGTCTAATCAAATAAGTCTTTTAGATGTCTTTGCAATCATTCAAACACACTTCATTCATTCTGCATATATATGTCAATTGAATCACACCAAAACCCATACCTAATCATGTCACTTGCCTGCTCAAAATTCTCAATGGCTCCTCATCACCTAGGGAAGAAAGCTAAAGCCAACTTGCCTGGTTTTTAAGTCCTCTGTGATCTGTTACCAATACTGTTTCTCCTGTATTTCCAACTTGACCCTTTACATGACTTATGCTGGATCCACAAAGGACTACTTTCCATTTCTCAAACATAGATCCCTCCCCTTTTCTTTTTTTTTTTTCTTTTTTTGCGGTATGCGGGCCTCTCACTGTTGTGGCCTCTCCCGTTGCGGAGCACAGGCTTCGGATGCGCAGGCCCAGCGTCCATGGCTCACGGGCCCAGCCGCTCCGCGGCATATGGGATCCTCCCAGATCGGGGCACGAACCCGTATCCCCTGCATCGGCAGGCGGACTCTCAACCACTGCGCCACCAGGGAGGCCCCCTCCCCTTTTCTTGCTTTTAGAGAATTTCCACAGCTTTTCCTCTGCTAATTTTAATACATAAATCATCTAAGGTTTAGTTCAAATGTCACTTCTTTTGTAAGACTCCCAGTGATTTATCTCTCCTTTGAACCATTTTAAACCTGCCTCATTATTTTTACCTCATAAGAGAAGAGACAGTATCCTAACATTTAACTCAGGGAGAATGAGTGATATTATAACATTAATTACACAAGGCTCTCTTCATCATTGTTTATATTTCTGTGTTCATCTGCAACCAGATTATGAACATGTCAATGAGTTTGTAAGGAATTAACTTGCTATCTGTGTATATGGCACTGAAACTCCAATGAGTGATCACAAAACATCCCAGACATAACTAAAATATATTGGAATCAAAGACGTTTTGAACTTCCTGGTTATATTTGGGTATATGGTTAAGTGTGTGTATTAGTCCAATCAGGTTAACGAACAAAAATACCTTTGACTGGGTGGTTTATAAACAAGAGAAATTTACCATGGTTGTAGAGGCTGGGAAGTCCAAGGTCAAGGTACCTGCAGAATCAGTGTCTGGTGAGACTTGTTTCTGGGTCCACAGATAGCTGTCTTCTCACTGCATTCTTACATGCTGGGACTGCCAAGAGAGCTCTCTGGGACCTATTTTTTAAGGGCAATAATCCCATTCATGGGGGTAGAGCTGACCAGTTATCTCCAAAATAACCTCCCAAAGGCCTCACCTCCAAATACCATCACATTGGGTATGGCAAGGAAACAGATTCTCCCCTAGAGCCTCTAGAAGGAATGAAGCCTTGTTGACACATTGATTTTAGGAATTCCAACCATCAGAACTGTAAGATAATAAATGTATATTGTTTTAAGTCACTAACTTTGTGGTAATTTGTTATAGCAGCAGTAGGAAACTAATACAGGTATTGCTGTCATCATTGTTGTTATTGTAATAATTATTACAACATTAAGTATACTAAGCAAACAGAGACTGTTGACTAGGTGAATCTTCGTAATTAAACCACATAGTTGAATAATGAAAAAGAAGAAAATTTGTGTAATAGAAAAATAAAGGGATTTATATTTTATTATGGAGAAAAAGAAAAACCTTCCCAAAGAATTATTAAGTACAGAATTTCAAGAGTCAGGTGATGTAGAATCTCTTGGCCTAGAGCAATATGCAGTATGCAATAAGATATGCAAGGATTTTTGCCTAGGTATATTGTAATATTAGAGGGAGAGAATAGGTTAGAGCTCATTTAAAACTCTCTAATTCTTCCCTGAATGTATTTGAGAACATTTCAAAATGATGACTGACTAAAAGGAATTTGGCTGAAATTTCTATTATTTCTCCCAGAAAAAGACACTAAAATTAAAATGTTCTAAAACAAAAACCGTATTTATGGATACAGCACTTTATACACTGACTGAAGCTATATGTTAATGAATTCTAGCACACAAAACATGGGGGATAGACTCTAAACAATACTGTGGCTTCATGTAGCCATTTATGATGTATGTAATCTCTCCCTCCTCCTCTTCACAGCTGCCAGCCCCTCTGGCTATGCCTTTTTTTTGTCTTTCTCTTAGTCTCTCTCTCTCCCTCTTTCCTGTGAATATCTTGCTAATATCCTGTTAATGAACTTTTTACTGAGATCTGACTAAATTATCTATCTGTATCTGCATTCTATTTGAACGTATGTGTAATGATCATCAGATGGAGACTGGTCAGCAAGATGCATCAATGTTTTGTGAGAAGAAAGTTGATTCTGACTACTGTAGAGACTGCTGAAGAAACATCTAGAATATTGGGTAGAGAGCCACATAATTTAATCAAAGTCTTCAGGGCAGAATATCATTGGGTTCAAAACTACCCTGTACTTCATCCACTGGGCAATCCAACAGATACACTGCTTACTCCATATTCACCAATAATTTTGGAATGCATTTAGTTGGATCAGATACTCCCCAATGGTATAAATATCAATCAAATTTTGTGAAGTGTTATAATGAACCATTCATTTTATGTGCACACTCCAGTGTTCTAACTACTTTTTTTTTCCTTCTCTATCAAGCTGTGCTTTTTTATTGTCTTTGTTTTTCTTTTCTTTACTTAAATATCCTGTGTGGCTTTAAAATTAAAGTATTTTGAATTGAGTGCAATTAGATCCTTAGTAGGGACTTTTCTGTAAATTGACATTTAAAGCAAATGCGTAATATCAAGATTTCTTTACTAATTCAAATTCTTTACTAAGTAATATCAAATATTCTTTTTTTTTTTTTGTGGTATGTGGGCCTCTCACTGTTGTGGCCTCTCCTGTTGCAGAGCACAGGCTCTGGATGCACAGGCTTAACGGCCATGGCTAACGGGCCCAGCCGCTCCGCGGCATGTGGGATCTTCCCAGACCGGGGCACGAACCCGCGTCCCCTGCATCGGCAGGCGGACTCTCAACCACTGCGCCACCAAGGAAGCCCAAATATCAAATATTCTTTATTAATCCTCATGCAGTATCTTTCTTAACTGATTTGGATTTATTCTTTAGGGATTAATTTGTATAACTAGAAAAATTTTACTTCAATCAATTGGAGAGCTACTTAATTTTTTTTTTTTTGGCCGCACCAAGCGGCTTGTGGGATCTTAGTTCCCCAACCAGGGATCGAACCTTTGACCCCAAAAGTGGAAACACAGAGTCCTAACAACTGGACTGCCAGGGAATTCTGAGAACAAATTAATTTTAAATTTATTTTCATTTTTCTTTTTTTAAGGTTTATTTTGGCTCAGAATATATGAGACTAATTATATTAACTTTTTAGTCCTGTGAAATGATTCCATTTAAAAATATTTTAGGTAGTAGCCTGTAGCCTTTTACCTTAGAATGTACCTTAGACATGTATGAATGGACCAATAAAGTACAGCCTAATGTGCCTTAAAGCTATATTCCCAATTCATGTGGCCAAGTTCCTCTCCAGAATTTACCATGGACAATCTAGGATTTTATCTCTTGTCTATCACTAACTTAATCTCAGTTATACTTTAATGTTAGCTAGTAGATTTGCTTTTAAATTTTGTTTTGTTTTAATCTTTTACAGGACTAGACTGCAATTCTTTCTGAGAGTGAATGTTCCTGATTGTTATCTCTTTATTTAGTTTCCTCTACAACTCAGGTTAAAATATTTATTATTCATCATCTGATAGAAATGTTCATTGCTATTTCTGCAGATGATGATAGGAGATTGATTTCCCTCCAGTTGCTTCTGCTTTTCATTGGTGGTTAGATTTGTTTATAGCTAAATTCTCTTAGACATAAACAAGACCTTCTTGTCATATCTTATATTGTTTCTTCTATACCTTTTAGATATAAAAAGAAAGAAATACTAAGATTGGAATCAGGAGCATTTTTCTTCTCAAAATATATTTTAATCAGATTTACTTTATAAATTTGCTTAATTAATTGACTTCATTTTGTTTCAACCAAATTTACTTCTTCATTTTAATCGGATATTCTTTCATGTTTGCATTGCATTTGAACACACAATATGCTTTATGATAAGCTGTTTATCCAACACATATTTGTTGGCAATATTCCATTTTTCATATATCAATCCTGTTTGGAGTGAGCTTACTGTCCACTAAGAGAGATAAAGTTGTATTAGTTTTACATTTAGGTAGTACCTTTAGGTAGCTTGGGCTCTGGAGTTGACTGACTGCCTGTATTTATATTCCTGTCTTATTTCTTTCTAGATATATCACCTAAGATAATTTTTTAACCAGTTTCTTTATAAAAAGAGGACAGTTATAGTACCTGTCTTATAGAGTTATTTTTGGAACAAAATATATTATTAATTATAATAGTCAAAGTAATAATGATAGTATTTATTAATTGCTCATTATATAGTAGGCAGTGTTTTAAACATCTCACCCAAAGTAAAAAGATAAACTAGGTAGATTGCCCAACTCATTCACGTAGTCCAAGAGACAGAGTAGGAATTTAAACTCCAAATTATCTACTTACAAAGGCACTTGAACATTTCTCTTATACACAATAACTGAAATTCTCCAGAGGGAATTGTTTTGCTTTGGTTGATGATGATGAAGTTGATGGTGGTAATGATGATAAATGGGTAAAAATGACATATTCAACCCTTATTTTCTAATTTATCAACTACATGAGTAGTCATACAACAAAAGCAATTTATTTTCATTAATTTTTTAAAAAAATCCTATTCAATTTATTTTCTGTGACACTCACTATTAGAGTAAATATACTACAAGTGTGAATACACATTTTAGTTTTTGAATTAAAACTCTAATTAGGCCCTTGATGTTAATTGTTGTTAAACACTTATTCTGCTAGTAATGTTATGTTTTACAAGTCTAATAAGAAAAATTTGATGGTAATATAAAAATATTTGCTTTTGTAAAATAATAATTTACCCACCAATTTATATTTTCTATTGCATCAGGATAATTGTAAATGGCTTGCTGTATTAGAGAGTGAGTTTTATGTAACTTATCTTTAAAAAGGAACTTTTAAAGCTTTATGATAATTTCAAAAAATAAGGATTGAAACAATTTTTAAGCAATCTATATTTTTAGATCTTGCATTGAGCAAACTGGTTATACAGAAGGAAAAAAAAAACTGTAACTACATTCAACAAAGACCAGAGAGGTTAGTTTCTATAGCATTTATTTTTTTCACTCCATCCTCAGAAGACAGAAGAAAAGGACAGGTGAACATTTCCTACAAAAGCAGTCATTTGTTCTCTGAATTCAATGATAGCAAAGTATAAAACCCATTGCTATAGACTCTGCCAAAGACATTCAGAAAGTCTAAAGCTTCCTTTTCCTATGAAAGATATTACTTCTGTGACATCTTCAAAGGAGCCAAATTTCATACTTTTCTACATTTGTAAACCCCACACTGGGGGATATATTATGGGTAACGAAACTAGTAAGAAAATGAGAGTCTCTACTATTACAGTGAAGGAAAAATATTATAACCAATAATTATATATGAAAGAGATATACATATTATGTTTATATTTAAACTGAGAAATATGTGAATGTGTTGATGTATTTTCAATAACTCAATGAATGACTGCAAGCATTTTTTTTAACTCATAATCAATACTGAGGCATACAATATGCATTGTATATATATAGCATTGATATAGCATATATGATATAGCATTTTCAAAGTTTTCAAAAGTATCAATAGACTGTTCAAATGTATAATGTTCATTAAACAGTACTTGTATGTAATTATTTTGCATTTCTGGTAGACTTAACATGTAAAGTGCTTAGCATTAGTTATGATTTTTCCAGACATGCCACTTTCTGTTAGAAATGTCTTTGGCTTTTAAATAGTGCTTCCCATTAATAAAAGGAAGTAACATTTTAAAGTGATGAATTAATCTAAGCTTTAAATAAATTGCATATGATTTACTATTTCAAATCTGGAATTTAAATAGGGTTGTACTATTCAAAATATGTTCTCTTGGGGCTTCCCTGGTGGTGCAGTGGTTAGGAATCTGCCTGCCAATGCAGGGGACACGGGTTCGAGCCCTGGCCGGGAGGATTCCACATGCTGCAGAGCAGCTGGGCCCGTGTGCCACAACTGCTGAGCCTGTGCTCTAGAGCCCGCTTACCTAGAGCCAGTGCTCCAAGATGAGAGAGGCCACCACAATGAGAGACCCATGCACAGCAATGAAGAGTAGTCCCTGCTCACCGCAACTAAAAAGAAAGCCCACGCGCAGCAACGAGGACCCAATGCAGCCAATAAATAAATAAATAAATAAATAAATAAATAAAATGAATGTCATTCTTTAAAAAAAAAGAATATGTTCTCTCATTACATGGTTTAAGTTTGAAGGATAAGCCATTGTTCATAATCTTACACCTCCATTAAAATGCCTTGTTTCCATCCAGAATATTAGAACAGATCCTTAAGATACAATGTGAAGCATATGTAGTTAATTAGCTAAGCAATAGTGGTACATTGTTTAGTCAAAATGAAGGTGTATTTCATTTTGGAAATACTGAAATTATCTTTTAAGGTACTGCAGCACACATGGGTTATTAAATATGTATTTCTCTCAGATTTTTCTTTATAAAGATGGTTTTATCAAGTATCATTAATAAGTGACATTTATGACCTGCAGCCACCAACTGCCTTGGATTGTTTATTAGAACTCTTCACTAATCTAATGTATTGTTCTTATTACATGTTCTTGGGCTCTTAAAAATACTTATTTTCCAAAAATTTCAATCTTAGTTAAGGAGAAAGATTACTGAAAGGCCCATGGCATGAAAGATCATATGACTTAAAAGATAGTCAGTGATTTATGACATTGTTACTCCCCATTATTGAGTAAATGAGGTTTGAAACTGACTAATGTTTCTCTTCGTTTTGTTTGTTGGAAACATTTATAACTTCCTCCAGGGATTTTTTTTTTGGTGCTTTATTGTAGAGTAGTACAGAAAAATAAAAAAAAATCTTGAACTGTCACTTGGTTTTAATTACATTTGAGAAATAATACTTTGGACTTAGTATCAATGTTACTGGGGGTTCTTTGACTTAGTAAACTTCCTTTTGCATTTTTTGGACAACATATGTATTGATACAGGTGAAAAATAGCACTAATAATAAAATCCATTTCAAATCAACATTTCTTCAGGTAATTAATCAGTTTCTATTTTTATATGCTTATATCAAGTCATAGAAGAAAATTAGCTTCTCCCAATTTCTTTCTTAGAGTTTAAGCCAATGGAACTGAACACAGACAGATGATATGATAGTCTGAGCTGTAATATAAAGTCACAAATATAATGGACATTAAGAAAAGTTCAATTGCTTCAAAAGGAAAAGAAAGTATATGAAATACCTTCAATGTTTTTGCTATGAAGTTAAGAAATCTCTTAATGTACACATTCAACTTCTCTTTTTATGATCAAGTATTATGCTCAAAAAAAGAACTTTATGTTGTCTTTCCCTAGGGTTCCAAGACTGAACCCAAACTGTGGTCATCCCTGGATTTTGACGCTCAGCACAGTGGGGATCCATTTTACATTAATTTCTGACAGAAATAATTTATTCTTTGGAAAATTTATCAAAGATAAAAATTTTAGTTCAAGAATTTAAGATAAGTATAGATAAGGAAGATAGGTTCTAAATGTAACACCAATGTTTTCTTCCCACTTTCATCTTGGAAAGAGAGTCTGAAATAATACACAAATGATAAAGTGAATAATTTATTTTAAATTCAGAAAATCATTGGGAATTCAACAGTATTATTTTGGAGAATATATAACAAAGTAATGGTTGACTATAAGCACCTGACAGACTTTGATTTAAATCACTCTTGCTACTAACTGTATGTTATCAAGAGTAATTTACTTAATGTCACTGAAGTTTAGCTGAATTTCTAAATTAGGATTATAACAAAAATAGACTTGATTTTTTTGGTTTGCTACCAAGGAAAAAAATGCAATACAGTACATAAAACATTAGCACAGTGGCAGGCACAAATAAGTTTTCAAAAAATGTTTTTTAAAGTATCTAAAATGGTATACTGCTTAAGAGCTTTAGGTCTGCTTTCAGGCAGATGTGATTTTCAATCTAGAATTTACTATTTACTGGCTGAGAGAATTTGGGAAAGCTCTTCAAAATTTTTATGTTTATCTTTCTTTAAATGCAAGCCAGATAGTAATAGCACCTTCATCAGCTCTGTTTGGACGTGATAATACAAGTAATGCACTTATATACCCAGCACTTATATATGAAGTTCATAAAAAATATTAGTTGTATTATTCCTGTTGTTGATAGAAGCTTTTGAAAAGTTTTTTTTTTTCCCATTATTTTCTATCAACAGGATACTACTGGAGTATGTTAGAGCACAGAATAGATTTTAGAGGCTATGTTGGAAGCTGGACTCGCCTGCATCTGGAGTAGCAGAAAAGCAGGAGGGGATATTCTGTGTCAGCTGACTTTTGTGCCTTCGGTGGGCTTTAATGGCACTAGTGATTTTCGCACCAGTAGCATGAGGAGACAGCATCATAGCCAGACCAAAAATGGAGCAGACTGAAAATCTAGAGGCCATGTGGCCATCAAAGGGAACAGTTCAATGGCACATTGTAAGTCACCCCATTAATAAAATAGCTGGGGAGAAATGGTCGGAAGTCCTGCAATATATACAGGAGGCAAAATCAGAGAAAAACTATTTTCTATTTATTTTAACCCTGTGATAGCCTAGTAAACATGATTTACATGGCTATCTAAAAGTATCATTTGTTCCACTCTCCTTTACTTCCATAAATCTTATAGTCATTTCATATTTGTTCCTGGAACTAGTCATTTTTTCCCCACGATCATGCACATGAGATGTTCTACGTGGGGATAGTTGGCTATATTCCAGACCAAAATACCACATCACAGTTAATGAATAACAGCAGCAGTACCAACATTTCTGTTTTGCTGCCATGTGACACAACTGCCTAGATTGAGCACCAGCAATTCAGGGTGATGAGATGCCAGAATCAGCTTCTCTTCTAAATAAACAATTTGAAAGGGGTGAACAAATAACAACCTATTTTATAAAACAGATAGTCTCTTCTGTTTTATCATTGTCTACAAGAAAAAAGCAAGAAAATATGGGAAACCATATCACAATTGGTGGCGTACTATATTTTACCACTGATATATATAAAAGAATCTTCTTTAAGGTAAAGAATATACTGGGCCAATCTGACTCAGAAAGGCTTGACTTCAAGCCCAGTGCATAGAAATAATGGATTAAATGCATAATTAAACTTAAAGAAAGGGAAATACAAAGTTCCAGAAATAAAAGGGAAATACAAACTTAGAAGAACAAACAGGGAATGCATCTGAAAGAATCAGTAATATATGAATCAGATATAAACCTTAATGTGTGTCTCAGGCTTTAACATTCACTTCTAGAATGGTTTCAGGTTACAAGCTCTAAACAAGACTTTGGAAGCTGTGAGGAAATTTTCCATCCACCTAGGACCTGGTCATAAAAATCATAGAAATTCAGCCCAGTATTACTCATATGTGCGGGATATACATTACCTTGCAAGCATGATTCATAAATCTAAAGTTAAGAAATTAAAATCAAGTTTGAAACCAGTGGGAAAAAAAACAGGGTCCTAGGCAGAGTCACCTACAAACATACCTCACAGAGACAAGTCCACAACACAGGAATCTATGGAAAACAAATGCCATGGCAAGTGAACTTAACACTGACATTTTATAAAACACAAGAGGAAATAAACTAGTCTTGATTGAGCTACATTCAGAGAAGTGCATTTAAAATTATCAAAGAGGAAAAAGAAGGAATAGACAATATAAGAATTTGAGAAAAGTAGTATCAAGTGCATAGTTTTTCAACCACATCTTGACCCCATAAGAGTGGAACATTTCCTTCCAAGAAATAATGTCCTTACAGCCTGTACTGGGCTTGTCACCTTGTGTAGGAATATCCTATTTCAGACTCAACATGTACTCCTTTACCTTGCTTAAGCATGTGTGTTGTATGGCACCTGGCCAACCTCACTACCATATTGGTTCCCTGTGGAGTGGAGGTAGTTCCTTCTGATGCTGCACAAGTGAGACACATGCAGGCCACTGCCCTGAATCAGCTGCCAGGAGGCACCTACTGGCCATGGGACCTGCTGGAAGGACCTTCTGACACACATCACTGAAGCCAGCCTTGTTCCATCTCTTTGTGATGCGAATAAAGTGTCATTCCATCCAGACTCTGTTGTGTTTTCTTGGTGACTGATACCAAGATCAATCAGCAGAAGTGTTCAGATTTCTCCTCCTCATAATAGGTAACAGAAGCCACTTGCTCAATATAAGATCAGTATAAAAAAGAAATAGGGCAATTTAATAAAAAAAAGAAACTCTAGAAATAAATAATAGAAGTAAATTTAGAATAATAGAAATACATTATAAAAACAATAATGAATACAATGGCAGTGTTGAGTATAATAGAGCAGCTGAGAAGAGCACTGAAGAATTTAAATATAGATCTGAGGAAATCACCTAGAATGCAATGAGAAAAAATAAAGAGATGTAAAATATGAAAAGTAAGTTGAACATGTTATATATAACGGGAAGGTCCTGCAATGTTAATAGGCATTTCATAAGGAGAAAGTGCAAACAATGGTAAAAAAGCAGAGTTTCAAGTGATGATGATAGAGAGCCATTTTCTTTTCAGAGGTAAAGAAATAAATTAATTCTTAGAATGAAGAAGCCA
The DNA here is from genome assembly GCF_025265405.1 of Mesoplodon densirostris. Taxonomy (NCBI): domain Eukaryota; kingdom Metazoa; phylum Chordata; class Mammalia; order Artiodactyla; family Ziphiidae; genus Mesoplodon; species Mesoplodon densirostris. The sequence continues at coordinate 72,221,263 of NC_082662.1, forward strand.
TTCAAGTCCTGATCAGAATTAAAAAGGTCAAAAATATTCCATTAATTCATAATGGCAAACTTGCAAGACTTCACAAACTTTAAAAATGTAACAAAATATAGTAAAGATTTTATATAGAAAAACAATAATTAGAATTATGGCAGACTTCTCATTAGGAAAAATAAAAGCCAGAAGATAGTGGATAATACCTTTAAGGTTCTGAGGTAAAAGAGATGTCAAGGGCTTCCCTGGTGGCAAAGGTTGAGAGTCTGCCTGCCGATGCAGGGGACACGGGTTCATGCCCCGGTCCGGGAGGATCCCACATGCCGTGGAGCGGCTGGGCCTGTGAGCCATGGCCGCTGAGCCTGCGCATCCAAAGCCTGTGCTCTGCAACGGGAGAGGCCACAACAATGAGAGGCACACACACAGCAAAAAAAAAAAAAAAAAAAAAAAAAGAGATGTCAATTTCAAATGAACTATTTGCAACGCATGCCTTAGAGAATTACTAAAGGATGTACTTTAGGAAAAAGGTAGTTGAATGCAAAAGAAAATAAGTTTATGCAACAATTAGTGATTAACAAATAAATTATAAAATGCTGGCACAATTAATGAGAATTAACTAAAAAATTTGTAATAGTGACCAATGGGGTGCTTAGAATCAAAATGAAGCTAAAATTACATTACAGGGAAAATAACACGGGAAAGCAAATTTACAGTGATGTAATGTCCTTGTATTATCCTATAAGAATATAGGGTAAAAATAAAGATATTTTATTAAATCCGCATGCACGTTAAAATTTATGAGTAACCTTAAATCACTGGAAATCAAATGTAAAACTTCAAAAGGTGGCTAGAATGAAGTGGGGGAAATGAAAATTGGATCAACTCAGCAAAAAGTAGGAAAAGAATAGGGGAGAGATCAAACACGTCAATAATCACCATGAGTTCAAATTGGTATAAAAACTCTAGAATGCATTGGAAATATCAAATAAAGTTTAAAATGTGCATAATTAATGTTCCAATACATTTATTTCACTAGATGTAGTCCAGAAACTTTTACACTGACTACTAGCAGATATAAAGAAGAATGCTTTGTTTATTCCTACATTGTTTGTTACAGAGAAAAACTGGAAACAGTATAAATATCCATCAGAACAGAAATGGATAAAGTATGATTTATTTGTATGTTAAAATATAACACATCAATTAAAATGAATAGACTTTATTTGGGAATGTAGACCTCGATAGATAAAAAAATATAATACTGACTTAGTTTGGTTTTCTATTATGCCATAAAAAATTATCACAAACTTAGTGGCTTAAACAAGATAAATTTATTATGTTTTAGTTCTCTATGTCAGGGATCTGACATATGTCTCATCAGACTAAGATCAACATGGTATTAGGGCTTTCTGTCTCCAGTAGGCTCTAGGGAATAATCTTTTTCTTGAACATTTAGGTATTGGCAAAATTCAGTTTCATGTGTTTATAGGACTGAGGTGTCTATTTTCTTGCTGCCTATCAGCCTGGAGGTTGCCATTAACTCCTATGGTCCACTCTCTTGTCTTTGCACATAACCCTCACGTCTCAGAACCAGTGACAGGATGTGGAATCCTTCTCACACTACCATTTTGATTCACTCCTTTGCTTCTATCATTGCATCTCTCTGACTACAGCCAGGAATTGTTTTCCAATTAACTTGTGCAATTATATCATGCCTACCTAAATAATCCAGGACAATTTCACCATCTCAAAGCCCTTAATCTTAATCAGAACTACAAAATCCTTTTTGCTATTTATGGTAACATTCTCACAGGTTCTGATAAATAAGGCACAGACATCCATGGGGGCCATTATACTGCTTATCATAGAGTCCAACCTCTGGCCCTCAAAGGTTCTCATCCATCCCACATATAATTATCCCCATCCCAAGGTCCCCAACCCATTACAGCATCAACAAAAAGTCCAATAATCTCAATGACATTTAATCACCTTAAAAGACCAAAAGCTCACCATCTAAATCATCCAAATTTGGTATTGGTGAGTCTTGGTATAATCCATCCCAGTACACAATTCCTCTCCATCTGTGGACCTGTGAGACTAAAGAAACATGTTATATGCTGCCAAAATGCAATGGTAGGACAGGCACAGAATAAGGGTTAATGTATCAACTCAAAATAGGACAAAATGGAAGGGAAAATGAGACATGATTCTCAAGCTATTTTGCAATTCAGGCACAGAAATTCCATTAGATTTCAAGACTTAGGGATAATTCTCTACAACTTGCATCTTTGCCCTCTGGCTCAAGGCTCTGGTCTCTAATTATCTTTTCCTTTTTGTTAATAAAAAAAGTAGCAGGTTTTGCGGCTAAGTAGTTTCATTAGCTTGTTTCTTGACACTAAAGTTTTGGGAATCCAATACCTTTTACTTATTTTATGTCTTCTTTGGTCCTGTTAGTTCAACCTGGCATTGTTTCTGCTGTTATAAAATTCTGAAGAACCCTGTGGGTCTTCAATGTATGTTGCAAAGATTCACTCCATTAAACAAGAGATGTGTTCATGGATCTTTCTTAGGTAATTCAGTATGATACCATTTGTGAACAAGTTTAAAAACTCATTAAGTAAGGTTATATATTATTTGTGATTAATAGATATGTAGTGAAACAAAAACATGAGCAGGAAGAATACAGTGAATTCATAATTGTTTTGTCTGTAAAAGAAGATTAGATGGGAAATAGAAATAGGAAGCGGATATTTGAAATGTCTTTACTTCTCTAAGAGTCTTTTTTTTTTTTAACTACTACTTCTGAAGCAAAAATATCATTTGTTAATTCTGGATGGTAAATATCTAGGTGTATGTTACATCAGTCTCTATTATTTCCTACAGTTAAGAAAAAATACAACTAAATATACAAAAACCTCATAATTCTTCAGGGATTTGTTCTAATAAATGGATTTTAGGTCAACAGTTTTACAAACATCATCAGTTGAACATTCAGCAGCTGAACAGTGGGCTTTCTGGAGCAAGCCAAGGTCTCTAAAGATGCCATTTGGCAGAGACAGATGGGCAGATAGGTACTGTCCAACATTTAGCATATGCTTCTCTGTGGAGTTCAGAAAATGCTTTCTAGGTGTCATTTTTACATGGCATTAGTTAAAAAGTAGACAATGGTTATTAATCTCCCAAATGCCACCATTTGTTCCATAAGAATTTGTGAGATTGCTCCAGTACTCTAGTTTTTTTAAAATATATCTTTATTAGAGTATAACTGCTTCACAATACTGCTCTAGCCTCTGTTGCACAACAAAGTGAATCAGCCATATGCATACATACATCCCCATATCCACTTCCTCTTAAGCCTCCCTCCCACCCTCCCTACCCCACCCCTCTAGGTCATCGCAAAGCACCAAGCTGATCTCCCTGTGCTATGCTGCTGCTTCCCACCAGCTAACTATTTTACATTTGGTAGTGTATATATGCTGATGCTACTCTCACTTCACACCTCCTCCCCCACTGTGTCCTCAAGTCCATTCTCTATGTCTATGTCTTTATTCCTTCCCTGCCACTAGGTTAATCAGTACCATTTTTTTTCAGTACTCTATTAAACTTTTTAAAAAGCCAGACTTACTAAACCTTGACATTGCTCTTAATTAGATTTAATTATTTATATTTTACTTGATTAATATGTGACTTTAATTTTTTAAACCTAATGAATAAAATAATTAAAACAATTTAATATCTATTAATGCAGGTGACAAATATATATACATGATAGTTTTATTTCTTCTTATAAAATAATTAATTTAAAGAAATCCCACATGTTGCTACTCTTCTCATTTTGATACAAGCTTCTTACTACTGGTGATAACAAGGGAGTACATGCTTAAGTTCTCCCTAACTTTTGTTTTAGAAAACAGAAGAACCAAATGTGGACCAACGGCAGTTTTCAGTTAAGGCATTGTCCCTCCCATTAGCCCAAATCTGAGAGGAGTTTGAAGAAGCATTTTCAGGGACAACATAATGAAATTTGTATTTAGTTAAAAATATGAAAATCCCAGCAGGTTATTTTGCAGATATCAACAAACTGATTCTAAAGTTTGTATAGAAAGGAAATGGACCCAAAATAGCCAACATACTATTGAAGGAAAAGAACAAAGTTGATAAACTGGATGCTACCTGACTTCAAGACTTACTATTGAGCTAGAGTAAACAAGACAAAGGTATTAGCAAAGGTATAGACAAATAGATCAATAGAACAGAATAGAGAGACCATAAATAAACTCTCACAATGTCAACAGACCTTTGACAAAGAAGCAAAGATAAAACAATGGAAGAAATGTGGGCTTTTCAACAAATGGTGTGGAACAACTGAATATACGCACACAAAATAAATGAATCTAGACACTGACTTTAAGTCCTTAACAAAAATTAAATCAAAATAGATCATAGAACTAAATGTGAAATGCAAAACTTTAAAACTCCTAGGAGAGAGCAGAAGAAATCCTAGATGATCATGAGTATGTTGATGCCTTTTTAGATAAAACATCAAAGATGCAATCTATGAAGAAAATAATCTGTAAGTTGGACTTCATTAAAATTTAAAAAATCTGCTTTGTGAGAAACAATGTCAAAAGAATGAGAAGATAAGCCACAGACTGGGAGAAAATATTTGCCAAAGACATACGTGATAAAGAGCTCTTGTTCAAGGTATACAAAGAACTCTTAAAACAAAAAGAAAATAAACAACTCAATTTAAAAATGGGCCAAGGAACTTCACAGACACCTCACCAGATGATACAAAAATAACAAATAAGATGTTTCACATGTAATGCCAATTAAAATAATGAGGCATCATTGCACACCTATTAGAATGGCCAAAATCCAGATCACTGACAACACCAAATGCTGGTGAAGATGTAAAGGAAGAGAAATTCTCATTTATTGCCAATGGGAATGAAAAATGGTACAGATATTTTGGAAAATAATTTCTTATAAAACTGAACACATTCTTACCATAGATCCAGCAATCACACTCCTTGGTATTTACCCAAAGAAGCTGAAAATTTATGTCCACACAAAAAACTGCACAGAGATGTTTATAGCAGCTTTATTTATAATTTCCAAAACTTAGAAGTTACCAAGTTGTCCTTTAGTAGGTGAATGGAAAATAAACTGTGATACCTCCAGACAATGAAATATTATTCAGTGCTCAAAAACCTGAGCTATCAAGCCATGAAAAGACATGGAAGAAAATAAGTGCATATTACTAAGTGGAAAAAAGCCAACCTGAAAAGGCTGCATACTGTATGATTCCAACCATATGAAATTCTGGAAAAGACAAAAGTCAATAAAAAGATCAGTAGTTTCCAGGGAGGAGATGGGAAAGGATGAATAGACAGAGACAGAGGATTTTTAGGGCAGTGAAAACACTCTGATATGATAGATGGTATTATAGTGATTGATACATATCATTATACATTTGTTTAAACCCCACAAAATATGTAACACCAAGAGTGAAACCTAATGTAAACTATAGGCTCTGGGTTTTTATGATGCATCAATGTAAGGTCTTCCTGGTAATAAATGTAACATTCTGGTGAGTGATGTTGATAATGAGAGAGTCTATGTATGTGTGGGGTGGGAGTGTATGGGAAAATCTCTCTACCTTTCTCTTAATTTTGTTGTGAACCTAAAACTACTGTCAAAAAATAATAATAAAGTCAGGAAGGAAGGAAGGAAGGAAGGAAGGAAGGAAGGAAGGAAGAAAGAAAGAAAAGAAAGAAAGAAAGGAAGAAAGGAAGAAAGAAAGAAAGAAAGAAAAAAGAAAGAAAGAGAGAGAAAGAAAGAGAAAAAGAAATAGAGAGAGAAAAAAGGCAGAAAGAAAGGAAGAAAGAAATAAAGAAGGAGAGAGAGAGGGAGGGAGGGATGGAGAAAGGAAGAAAGGAGAAGAGCAGAGGTAATTGACAGAGATAGGTACTAAGTTCAAGTTGCAGCTTACAGCTCATTTCCAAGGTTAGGACACACCCTTGTCTCAGAGATTCCTGACACCCTCCTTGATCCTTACAGCAAACTCCAATATTTGCCAGGGATAGAAAAAATAAAATAAACATTAATTCTGTATAGTGTCTCTCTCACTCTTTTACTTGTTATGTCCCTATAATGTTGGCTGTGAAATGGATAGATCTTACCAATAAAAAGGAAAAGGAATTGCAGACTTAAGATAATTTAAGAAAATATCATACATTTTATTACATACATATTCAATGTGTATGTATATGAGATAACTACTATCAAAACTATATAGCACATATTTTCTTAAAATAGCATCATCCAATTCCTCAAAAAATGAAATTCATTGTTTCTTTCAACTTACAAAATTCTGAGGAGGATGTTATGAACAGCAATCCAGCAAAAGCCTATACAAAAATAACCCTGTACTATTTAACAAGCTTACTGCATTAACATTCTGCCTTCTTAAACAGTTCCAAATGTGAAAAGGTTAGGCAGAAACCCAAGAATAAAAATATGAACCCAGGTGAAAGTGAAAAGAAACTGGAATGCATAATATGGCAAGTTTTACACTAACAATTTATGCCTTTGCCTCTCTGAGCAATACATATTAGAAAACTCTTAAGATAAGTGAGCTTCGTGTAAATTTGTTGTCCAGCTATACTATATTTGCAACTTTGATTTTTCTGTTAAATCAGTAATTGTTTGAAAGCATTTTTTAAAAATTAAAGTGGTTGATTTGTTTATACTTTTACTACTGATTTTGCATTCTACTATGTTATGCTCAGATGAACGATTTTCTGCTTTTTAAAATTTCTTAATCTGTGATTTTAATTTTTTTCTAATTTCATGAAATTTAATGTCACACTCTCATCATGAGCTAATTTGTAATATCTGTTTTCTTAGAGCTGCCTGAAGCTTATCCTGACAGTTCTACAGAATTTGTAAGACTTACTTAAATTATTCAGCAATGATCAATATTAATAATTAAATATATATTGATAATTAAAAACCTCTTTATATACCCCAATTACTAAAGACTCCTGAAAGAAAGAGATATCACTAAGCAGTATTAACCCCTTCTCATTCTATTCATACATAAAAGTTATTTTAATGATATCTGAAAATTTGAATATGTATTTCTATAAAAGAAAAACACATTTTTAAGAGAAAATGAGTTCTCTAGATGTGTACAATCACAAATATATAAGATTATACTGGGATTTGATTTGTACTTTATATTTAACAAGAGATTATAACCGAAGCTTAGATTTAACTGTCTCCTAAATATTAAGCATCAACAGTTTCCTTTAGTAGAAGTTTTCTGATTGTTGATCATCCTAGAAAACAAGTGAGCTTCTTCAATTAGTGAAACCACCACTTAATACTTCCTTTTGATTTTCTTCCTTTAGACAACCCATGATTACAAATACTCACAACACAATAATAATTGTAATAATAACAAGAGTAATGCTACTACTATTATTACTGGCAATATATTTATCAGATTAGGCTGTGGTAACAAACAAAACTCCAAATAGAAACAACTTATGACAACAATGTGCTTCTCATATTATATCCACCATGTTTGGCTGCTGGTCTTCACTTTTTATTAATGTTGAGTCTCACAGTAAGGAGCAGGTTTTATCTAAGACATGCCATCTTCCAGGATTAAAGAATATTTTCTGGGAATAATGCAGGCATGAAGATTTCAATATATGTCTTTGGGAGAACATATGAATGCAATTTTGTGGGACATATACAATGGAGTGGAATTGTTGAGTCACAGGATAGATATACTTTCAGTTTTAATAGATACTGACAAAGAGGCTTCTGAAGTAATTATAACATTTCATATCCCACTAGCCCACTAGTACTGTACAAGTTTCTAATTCCTCATTTATACTTGGTATTTTTCATCTTTTACTTTTTTTTTTTTTTTTTTTTTTTTTTCTTTTTGCGGTATGCGGGCCTCTCACTGTTGTGGCCTCTCCCGTTGCGGAGCACAGGCTCCGGATGCGCAGGCCCAGCGGCCATGGCTCACGGGCCCAGCCGCTCCGCGGCATATGGGATCCTCCCAGACCGGGGCACGAACCCGTATCCCCTGCATCGGCAGGCGGACTCTTAACCACTGCGCCACCAGGGAGGCCCCATCTTTTACTTTTAACCATTCTCATGAAAGTATATCACATTCTGGTTTTAATTTGTATTTCCCTGAAAACTGCTACAGTGGAAAACTTTTTGTATATTTAGTAGACTTATACATATCATCTTTTGTGAAATATATATTCAAATATTTTGCCTATTTTAGAAATTGTGTTGACTGCCTCTTTCTTATGGATTCATAGAGGCTTTAATCAATTATTCATCCTTTGTTAGATATATGTGTTGAAAATGTCTTCTGCTACTTGGTAAGTTGCCTTTTCATTACCTTAATGAGTTTCCTTAATGAGCAGAGGTTTCTATTTTAATATAGTCTCCTTATCTATTTTAAATTATATTTAGCAATTTCACATCTGATTAAGAAATATTTGCCTACTCCCAGATCACAAAGTAGCTTTTCAATGTTTCCTTCCACAATCTTAACTATTTTACTATATATATATATATATATATATATATATATATATATATATATATATATATATATATATATATATATATATATATATATATATATATATATATATATATAACAGATATAGAATTGATTTTTGTGTATGGTGCAAAGTAGGGGTCGAAACATTTTTCCATATGGATATTTAATTTATCCTACATAATTTATTGAAAAGATTGGTATTTTCCCCACTGCAGTGCAGTAGGACTTTTCTCACTTTTTTCATTTTTCACTTTCCTCAGTCAGATTATTATATATGGTCTGTTTTTAGATTATCTGTTTGTTTTAGTGATTTATTTTCATATTTATTGTACTTATTCTGATTGTCTTCCTAATCATACATACTTGTATGTCTTCATATCAACTATATTAAATCTTCTATGTATTAATTTTCTATTGATGCTGTAACAAAGTACCACAAATGATGTGACATAACATAAAATTGAGAATGACATCAAGATGGCAGAATGGAAATCCCAAGTTCTTGTTCCCTCAGAAACACATTTAACAATGATACACAATATATTTGTGTATATATATACACAAATATATAACAATGATATACCCTGGATCTGAACATCCCACATCTAAGGAACTCAGGATGATGGAGTGGGTGCCACCACATGTGATGTTAACTTCTATGTCAGAGAAAGGGGAAGACTCTAGGAATTCATGTTTTTCTTTTAGTATTTTTCATTTTGTTTCATTTTTGTCTTCTGTTTAAGTTCGGGTGTTTTTTATTATTAATTATGGTTTTTGGGCTCTCTTGTTTGTATGTTCTCTTGTTTTTTGCTTCCCTTTTTTGTTTTGTCACTGTTGTTGTTGTTTTATTTTGTATACCTGGATTTGTTTTCATTATTTGTTTGGGTTTTATTCCTCTGTCTGTTTTCTTTTTTTTTGTTGTTTGTGTGTTTGTATTTGTTCAGTTTTGTATTTATTTGTCTTGGGTTTTGTTTGTCTGGTTTTGTTTGTTTGTTTGTTTGTTTTTTGCTGCACTGCACAGCTTGTGGGGTCTTGGTTCCCAGGACAGGGGTCAGGCCTGAGCTCCTGTGGTGGGAGCACCAAGTCCAAGCCACTGAGCTACCATGGAACTTCAGGCCCCAGGGAATATTAATCGGTGTGAGCTCTTTCAAAGGTCCTCATCTCGACACCAAGACCCAGCTCCACCAACTGCCTGAAAGCTTGAGTGCTGGATGTCTCAGACCAAACAACCAGCAAGACAAGAACACAGCTCCAACCATCAACAAAAGTGAGATGACAGAGAAATATGTTACAGACAAAGGAGCAAGGTAAAAACCTACAAAGCCAAATAAGTGAATAGGAAATAGGCAATCTACATGAAAAATAATTCAGAGTAATGATAGTACAAATGATCCAAAATCTCAGAAATATTGGTTTGCTGAAAAGTTCATTTGGGTTTTTCCATAAGATGATATGGGAAAACCTGAACAAACTGTTTGGTGAAGCCAATAAAATTCAGGCACGGATTGAGTAAACACAAGAAGAGTTTAACAAGGACTTAGAAGAACTAAAGAACAAACAAACAGTGATGAACGATCCAATAACTGAAATAAAAAATGCACTGGAAGGAATCAATAGCAGAATAACTGAAGCAGAAGAACGAATAAGTTAGCTGGAAGATAGAATGGTGTAAATAACTGCCAAGGAGCAGAATAAATAAAAAAGAGTGAAAAGAAATGAGGAAAGTCTCAGAGACATCTGAGACCACATTAAATACACGAATATTCAAATTATAGGGGTCCCAGAAGAAGAAGAGAAAGGGAAAGTGTCTGAGAAAATATTTGAAGAGAATATATACAGAAAGTTCCCTAACATGGGAAAGGAAATAGCCACTCAAGTCTAGAAAGCACAGAGAGTCGCATACAAGATAAACTCAAGGAGAAACATTCAGAGACACATATTAATCAAACTAATAAAAATTAAATACAAAGAAAAAATATTAAAAGCAGCAAGGGAAAAGCAACAAATAACACACAAGGGAAGCCCCATAAGGTTATCAGCTGATTTTTTTTCAGCAGAAGCTCTGCAGGCCAGAAGGGAGTGGCAGGATATATTTAAAGTGATGAAAAGGAAAAAACTACAACCAAGATTACTGTACACAGTAAGTATATAATTCCTATTTGACAGAGAAATCAAAAGCTTTACAGACAAGTGAAAGCTAAGAGAATTTGGCACCACTAAACCAGCATTACAACAAATGCTAAATGAACTTACCTAGGTGGGAAATACGAGAGAAGAAAAACATCTACCAAAAAAAAACCCAAAATAAGTAAGAAAATGGTAACAGGAACATACATATCAATAATTACCTTAAATGTAAGTGGATTAAATGTTCCGACCAAAAGACACAGACTGGCTAAATGGATACAAAAACAAGACCCATATATATGCTGTCTACAAGAGACACATTTCAGACCTAGGGACACATACAGACTGAAAGTGAGGGGGTAGAAAAAGATATTCCATGCAAATGGAAATCAAAAGAAAGCTGGAAAAGCAACACTCATATCAGACAAAATAGACTTTAAAATAAAGTCTGCTACAAGAGACAAGGAAGGACACTACATAATGATCAGGGGATCAATTCAAGAAGATATAAGAACTGTAAATATTTATGCACCCAGCATAGGAGCACCTCAATACATAAAGCAAATACTAACAACCATAAAATGGGAAATTGACAGTAACACAATAATAGTGGGGGACATTAACACCCTACTTACACCAATGGAGAGATCATCCAGACATAAAATTAATAAGGAAACACAAGCTTTAAATGATACATTAGACCAGATAGACTTAATTAATATTTATAGGACATTCCATCCAAAAGCAGCAGAATACACTTTCTTCTCAAATATACATGGAACATTCTCCAGGATAGGTCACATCTTAGGTCACAAATCAAGCCTCAGTAAATTTAAGAAAATTGAAATTGTATCAAGGATTTTTTCCAAGCACAACTCTATGAGATTAGACATCAATTAGAGGGAAAAAAACTGTAAGAAACACAAACACATAGGGGCTAAACAATATGTTACTAAATAACCAAGAAATCACTGAAGAAATCAAAGAGCAAATCAAAAAATACTTAAAAACAAATGACAATGAAAACACAATGACCCAAAACCTATGGGATGCAGCAACAGAAATTCTAAGAGGTAACTTTATAACAATAAAATCCTACCTCAAAAAAAACAAGTAAAATCTCAAATAAACAACCTAACCTTCAACTTAAAGCAAATAGGGAAAGAAGACCAAAAAAGGGAAACCCCCAATGCTAGTAGAAGGAAAGAAATCATAAAAATCAGAGCAGAAATAAATGGTATAGAGATGAAGGAACAACAGCAAAAATCAATGAAACTAAAAGCTGCTTCTCTGAGTAGATGAACAAAATAAATAAACCTCTAGCCAGACTCAACAAGAAAAAAATGGAGAGAACTCAAATGAATACAATAAGAAATGAAAAAGAAGAAATTACAACTGATACCACAGAAATACAAAGGATCATAAGAGACTGCTACAAGCAACTATATGCCAATAAAATGGGCAACCTGGAAGAAACGGACAAATTCTTAGAAGGGTTCAAACTTCCAAGACTGAACCAGAAAGAAATAGAAAATATGAACAGAGAAATCACAAGTAATGAAATGAAAACCATGATTAAAAATCTTCCAAAACTCAAAAGCTCAGGACCAGATGGCTTCACGGGTGAATTCTATCAAACATTTATAGAACAGCTAACACCCATCCTTCTCAAGTCTTCAAAAAACCTGCAGAGGGAAGAACACTCCTAAGCTCATTCTATGAGGCCACCATCACCCTGATACCAGAACCAGACAAAGATATAACAAAAAAAGAAAATTATAGACCAATATCACTGATGAACATAAACACAAAAGTCCTCAATAAAATACTAGCAAACAGAGCTCAACAACACATTAAAAGGATCATACATCATTACCAAGTGAGATTTATCCCAAGGATGTAAGGATTCTTCAATATACACAAATCAATCACTGTGATACAACATACTAACAAACTGAAGAATAAAACTATATGATCATCTCAGCAGATGCAGAGGATGCTCTTGACAAAATCCAATACCCATTCATGATAAAAACTATCCAGAATGTGGGCATAGAGAGAACCTACAACAACATAATAAAGTCCATACATGACAAACCCACAGCAAACATCATTCTTAATGGTGAAAAACTGAAAGCAGTTCTCTACGATCACAAACAAAAAAGGATATTCAGTCTCACCACTATTATTCTACATAGTTTTGGAAGTGCTAACCATGGCAATCAGAAAAGAAAAAGAAATAAAAGGAACTCAAATTGGAAAAGAAGAAGTAAAACTGTCACTGTTTGAAGATGACATGATACTAGAAACCCCTAAAGAGGCCACCAGAAAACTATTAGAGCTAATTATTGAATTTGGTAAAGTTTCAGGATACAAAATTAATACATAGAAACCTTTTGCATTCCTATACAATAACAATGAAAAATAAGAAAGAGAAATTAAGGAAACACTGCCATTTACCATTGCAACAAAAAGAATAAAATACCTAGGAATAAACCTACCTAAGTAGGCAAGAGACCTGTATTCAGAAAACTATAAGACACTGATGAAAGAAATCAAAGACACCAGGAACAGATGGAGAGATATACCATGTTCTTGGATTGAAAGAATCAATATTGTGAAGTAGACTATACTACCCAAATCAATCTACACATTCAAAGCAATCTCTATCAAATTACCAATGCCATTTTTCACAGAATTAGAAGAAAATATTCTACAATTTGTATGAAAACACAAAAGACCCTGAATAACCAAAGCAATCAAGAGAAAGAAAAACGGACCTGGAGGAATCAGGCTCCCTGACTTCAGACAATACTAGAAAGCTACAGTAATCAAGACAGTATGGTACTGGCACAAAAAGAGAAATATAGATGATTGTAAAAGGATAGAAAACCCAGAGATAAACCCACACACATATTGTCACCTAATTTTTGATAAAGGAGGCAAGAATATATGATGGAGAAAAGACAGCCTCTTCATAAGTGGTGTTGGGAAAACTGGACAACTACATGTAAAAGATTGAAATTAAAACACTCCCTAACACCATACACAAAGATAAACTCAAAATGGATTCAAGGCCTAAATGTAAGGCCAGACACTATAAAATCTTAGAGGGAAACATAGGCAGAACACTCTATGACATAAATCACAGCAAGATCCTTTTTGACCCACCTCCTAGAGAAATGGAAATAAAAACAAAAATAAACAAATGGGACCTAATGAAACATAAAAACTTTTGCACAGCAAAGGAAGCCATAAACAAGACCAAAAGACAACCCTCAGAATGGGAGAAAATATTTGCAAATGAAGCAACTGACAAAGGATTAATCTCAAAAATTTATAAGCAACTCATGCAGCTCAATATCAAAAAAACAAACAACCCAATCCAAAAATGGGTAGAAGACCTAAATAGACATTTCTCCAAAGAAGATATACAGATTGCCAACAAACACATGAAAGAACGCTCAACATCATTAATCAGTAGAGACATGCAAATGAAAACTAGAGTGAGGTATCACCTCACACTGGTCAGAATGGCCATCATCAAAAAATCTACCAACAATAAATGCTGGAGAGGATGTGGAGAAAAGGGTCTCTCTTACACTCTTTGTGAGAATGTAAATTGATACAGACACTATGGAGAAGAGTACATAGGTTCCTTAAAAAACTAAAAATAGAACTACCATATGACCCAGCAATCTCACTCCTGGCCTATACCTGGAGGAAACCATAATTCAAAAAATACATGCACCACAGTGTTCATTGCAGCACTATTTACAATAGCCAGGACATAGATCCAACCTAAATGTCCATCAACAGAGGAATGGATATAGAAGGCGTGGTACATATGTACAATGGAAAATTGCTCAGCCATAAGAAGAAACAAAATTTTGCCATTTGCAGAGACATGGATGGACCTAGAGACTGTCACACAGCATGAAGTCAGAAAGAGAAAAACATATATCGTACATTAATGCATATATGTGGAATCTAGAAAAATGGTACAGATGAAACTATTTGCACAAGATCAATCTCTCAAGACCGGGAGAGGTGGCTGTTTTATTTAATGTGCAGAAATCAACAAAGAAAGACAAGGAAAATGAAGAAACAGAGGAATATGTTTCCAAACAAAACACAAGATAAATCTCCAGAAACAAATCCTAATGAAAAAGAGATAAGTGTTTTACCTGACAGAGAGTTCAAAATAAAAGTTATAATTATCCTCACTGAGGACAGGAGAACAATGCATGAACAAAGTGAGAGTTTCAACCAAGAGATAGAAACCATAAAAAAAATTACCAAAAAGAAATAACAGAGCTGAAGAATATAAAAACTCAACTGAAAAAATCCAATAGAGGTGTTCAACAACAGATTAGACCAAGTAGAAGAAAGGATCAATGAATTCGAGACACAGCAGTGGAATATATCCAATTAGAGTGGCAAAAATAATGAAAAAGAGGATGATAGTTTAAGTGATAAAAGCAGCAAGATAAAAGCAACTTGTTATGTACAAAGGAACTCTCATAAGAGTATGACAGATGTTTTAAGAAAAATTTTACAGGATACAAGAAAGTGGAATGATATATTCAAAGTGCTGAAAGAAAAACTTCCAATCTAGAATACCCTACCCAGCAAATTGTCCTTCAGAATTGAAGGAGAGATAAAGAATTTTGCAGACAAACAAAAGAGGAAGGAGTTCATCACCACTAGGCTGGCCTTAAGAAATGCTAAAGGGAGTTCTTCAAGTTTTAATGAAAGAACACTAATTAGTAACAGAAAAACATATGAAAGCATACAACTCACTGGTAAAGGTGTATATACAATTAAATTCAGAATACCCTAATATTGTAGTTTTGGTGGGTAAACCACTTATAACTATAGAGTTATAAGTATTAAAGTTTAAAAGACAAAAGTATTAAAAATAACTATGACAACAATAACTTTTAATGAATATACAAGGCAAAAAGAGTGAATTTTGACATCACAAATATAAAATTTGGGGAGCAGTTGTGTAAAATGATTGAGCTTTTGTATGCATTCAAAGTTAAGTAATTATTAGCTTAAAATAAACTGTTATAAGCCTAAGATTTTTTATGTAAGCAGCAAAAGCAGTTCCAAGAGAGAAATTTGTAGTGGTAAATGATTATATTAGGAAAAATGAAAGGTCTCAAATAACCTAAATTTATGCTTCAAGGAACTAGAAAAGGAAGTACAAAGTAAGCCTAAAATTAGCAGAAGGGAGGAAACAATAATAATCAGAGTGGATATAAACAAGATAGAGACTAAAAAGATGATTTTTTAAAAATCAACAAAACTAAAAATCATTTCTTTAAATTAAATAACTAAATACAATTTTAGCTAAATTCACCAAGGGAAAAAGAGAATGACTCAAATAAATAAAATTAGAAACGATAGAGGAGACATTATAACTAATACCACAGAAATACAAAGTATCATAAGAGACTACAACGAACAATTATATACCAATAAATTGGACAACTTAGAAAAAATAAATTCATAGAAACTGTATGTTTTTAACCAAGACTGAATCATGAGTAAATTAAAAATCAAAACAGACCAATTCCTAATTAGGAGATTGTATCAGTAATCAAAAACATACCAACAAACAAAAGTCCAGAATCAGATGAAATTTACTGGTAAATTTTACCAAATATTTAAAGAAGAATTAATATCAATCCTTGTCAAAATCTTCCAAAAAATGGAAGAGAACACTTCTAACTCATTTTGTAAAACCAGAATTATGCTTAAACCAAAAGTAGACAAGGACACTATCAGAAAAGAATATTATAGGCCAATATCTCTAATGAAAATAGATGCAGAAATCCTCAACAAAATATTAGCAGACCAAATTCAACTGTACATTATAAAGATCATACATGATGATGCAGTGGGAGTTATTCCAGTGAGGCAAGGACGGTTCAACATCTGCAAATTAATCAATGTGATTCACCAAATTAACAAAATGAAGAATAAAAATCATATGATTATCTAAATAAATGAAGAAAAAACATCTGACAAAATTCAACATCATTTCATAATGAAAATTCTTAGCAAATTGGGTATATAAAGAATATGCCCCAACAAAATAAGGGCCATATATGACAAGCCCACAGCTGACATCAGACTCAACAGTGAAAAGCTGAAACTTCCCTTTAAGATCAGTAACAAGACAAGGTTGTCCACTCCTGCTACTGTTATTCAACATAGAAGTTGGAAGCCATAGTCAGAGCAATTAGGCAAGAAAAAGAAAGAAAACACATCCAAACTGAAAAGGAAGAAACAAAATTGTCTCTATTTTCAGGTAACATACTAGTGTACACAGAAAACCCTAAAGACTCCACCAAAGACCTGTTAGACTAATAAACAAATTCAGAAAAGTTGCAGGATACAAAATCAATATACAAAAATCAGTTGTGTTTCTATATATGAATAACAAACTACCAGATAGAGAAATGAAGGAAACAATCCCATTTATAATAGCATCATAAAGAAAAAAAATAATATCTAGGAATAAATTTAACCACAGAGGAGAAAGATGTCTACACTGAAAACTGCAAAACACTGATGAAAGAAATTGAAGAAACAAATAAGTGGAAAGATATTCCATACTCATGGACTGGAAGAATTAATGTTGTAAAAATATCCGTATTATCCAAAGTGGTCTACAGATTCAATGAAATCCCTATCAAAATGCCAATGGCATTTTTCACAGAAATAGAACAAACTCTCCAAAAATTTGTATGAAACCACAAGGTCCAAATAACCAAAGCAATCTTGAGAAAGAAGAACAAAGTTGGAGGCATCACATTTCCTGATGTCAAACTACATTACAAAGCTATAATAATCAAAATAGTATGGTATTGTCTTAAAAACAGACACATAGATTAATGGAACAGAATAGAGAGACCAGAAATAAACCTATGCATATATGAGTAATTAATTTTTGATTAAAGAGCCAAGTATATACAATGAGGAAAGGATAGTCTCTTTAATAAATTGTGCTGGGAAAATGGATAGCCATATACAAAAGAATGAAACAAGGTGACTATCTTACATCATACACAAAAATCAACTCTAAATGGATTGAAGTCTTGAACATAAGACCTGACATTGTAAGACTCATAGAAGGAAATGTAGGGGGTGTGCTCCTTGACATTGGTCTTGATGATGACCTTGGGGGTTTGATACCGAAAGCAAAAGCAACAAAAGAAAAAATATATAGAACTGCATCAAATTTAAATGCCTCTGCAGAGCAAAAGAAATATCAACAAAATTAAAAGGTAACTTATGGAATAGGTGAAAATTTTTGCACAGCAAGTATCTGATAAGTGCTTAATATCCAAAATATGTATAAAACTCATACAACTCAATAACAATATAATAATACTAATCTAATTAAAAACAGGCAAAGCATCTGAATAGACATTTTTCTGAAGATATATAAATGGCCAACAGGTTTATGAAAAGATGCCCAACATCACTAATCACCAGGAAAATGCCAATCAAAACCACAATGACATAGTACCTCATACCTGTTTTTATGCCATTATTTAAAAAATAAAAATAAAAACAAAGCAGAAAATAACAAGTGTCTGCAAGAATGTGGATAAATTAGAAATCTTGTTTACTGTTGGTGGAAATGTAAAATGGTGCATCTGCTATGGAAAACAGTATGGAATTTCATTAAAATAATTAAAAATAGAACTACCATACATTCATTCCAGGAATTACACTTCTGAGTATTTATCCAAAACAAAATTGGAATCTTGAAGAGATATTTGTACTCCGTGTTCATTGTAACACTATTCATAACAGCCAGGGTGTGGAAGCAACCCAAATGTTTACATCAGCAGATGAATAGATGAAGAAAATGTGGTATACACACAAAATGGAATATTCTTTACCTTAAGAAAAGAAATACTGTCATATGCAACAACATGGATGAACATTGAGGACATTATGCTGAGTGAAATAAGCCAGTAACATTAGGACAAACACTACATGATTCCACTCACATGAGGTATCTACATTAGTTAAGCTCATAGAAGCAGAAAGTACAAAGGTAGATTTTTAGAAGCTGGGGAAAGAGGAAATGGGATGTTGCTCTTCAACAGTCATAAAGTTTCAATTATGAAACACAATGAAGTCATAGAGATCTGTTATACAACAGTGTGCTTATCATTACAATACTATATAGTTACAAATTTGTTTAGAGGGATTCCCTGTTGGCGTAGTGGTTGAGAGTTTGCCTGCCAATGCAGGGCACATGGGTTCGTGCCCTGGTCCGGGAAGATCCCACATGCCGCAAAGCAGCTGGCCCCATGAGCCATGGCCGCTGAGCCTGCATGTCCAGAGCCTGTGACCCGCAACGGAGAGACCACCACAGTGAGAGACCCGTGTTTCACAAAAAAAAAAAAATTTGTTGAGAGAAGACCTTATGTGTTTTTTTACCACAATAAAAAATAAAATAAAACATTGATTAACTTAGAATTCTGGAAATCAGAAATCTGTAATAGGTCTTAGTGGACAAAAATCAATGTGTCAGCAAGGCTGAGTTCCTTCCAAAAGCTCTTGGGAAGAATCTGTTTCCTTGTCTTTTCCAGGTCTCACTCTGACACTCCTGTTTCTCTGTTATAAGAACATTTGTAACTACATTGGGTCTACCTAGACATAATTTTCCCATCTTAACTTCCTTAATTTAATCATATCAGCAGTCTCTTTTGCCATGTGGGATAATGTATTCAAAGTTTCAGGACTTAGAATGTAGACTGCTTTGGTGGGGAACACTATTTTGCATACCACTGTCTACCTTCTGGCCCACAAAGATTTCATCATGTCCCAGATGAAAAATAAATTCACCCCACTTCAATATACTCAATATCTTAACAGCATCAACTTGAAACCCCAAATCTCACTTAAATCTCATTAGCTCAAAAGTCCCAAACGTCATCATGTAAATAAGGTATTTGTGAATCTCTGAGTAAAGACACTGGGGCAAAATTTTTCTCCATCTATGAACCTATGAACCAAGAAACAATCTCATTTCCAAAACACAATGCTGAGATAGGCATAGGTTTATAGTTATAGGAATTTTTATTTAAAAGAGAAAGTGAAAAAAAGAAAACATTAATTGTTTCCATGCAATTTTGAAATCCAACTGGATGTTAGGTTTCAACATCTGGGGAAAAATCCTCTGTGGCTTGTAACTCCATCTTCTGGGACTGCACTGAATCTATAGATTAATATGATCTATCATACCATTAATATGATAGATAAATTTTAATTTTCATCTTTACTGTATTGAGTCTTTCAATTCATGTATATTGTGTATTTCTGCATACATTTTGTTATTTAGTTTCTATAAATAATTTTCAATTTTCAGTGTAGAGGCTTTGCACATATTTTGTTAGATTTATTTCTTGGTAGTTGAAGGATTTTAATTCTACTGTAAGTGATATTTTTTAACATTTAATTTTCTATTTATTACAGTTGTATAAATATGCTATTTTAATATTGGTCAGTGTTCTTAACACTTACTTAATAAATCTAGTAGACTTTCTCTATTTTGATATTTTTTACATACATAATCAGGCCATCTCTGAACAATGGTATTTTTTCCCATTAAAAACATTTATTCCTTTTCTTGCCTAATTGCACTAGTTAGGATTGTGAGTATAATGTTGAGTAGGAGTGGTGTTGGCAGATATCCAGATTAAGAAGAAATAATTATTCAGAAAGTTTTGGGCTATAAGTATATGCTGATATTGATCACCAGGTTAACAAGTTTCATTCTGTCCCTAGTTTGCTAAGAGATATTTTCATAAATGGGTTCTAAATTTTATCAAATACTTTATCTATGTTTATCAAGGTGATTAAATTTTTCTTGCTTTTATTTTTTGAGTATTTATCCAAAACAAATATACCATTATTAATGGTTAATATACAATTAACATGGTATATTATATTAAGCACATTTGAATGTTAAATCATTTGTATATGTTTGGATGAACCTCCACTTGGTTTTATATATTTTTATTTTTCTCCATTACTGGATTCAATTTGCTAATGTATTGTGTAGAATTTTACTTGAGATATTGTTCTATAATTTTCTATTCTTATAATGTTTTTATGTTGGCCTGGTATTTGTCTCATAATATAAGCTGAAAAGTTTTCACTCTTTTCCTGTTATACAGAAATATACGTATCAAGCTGGTTATTTAACCCTTAACTTTTTGAAGGCTTTTATTAGGGAAGACAGCTGGTCCTGGAATTGTTGTTGGTGTCTAATAATAGATAACACAATTTTTAATAAACTATCTCAATGTGTTCTTATTATTTTAGCTTTTAGTAAGATGTATTTTCAAATAATTTATCCACTTTATACAAATTATCAAATTCATTATTGTGAATCTGTTCATATACATACCTAAATTTCTAAAACTGTTCATAATATCATTTTATTTTTTATTTTATATTTTTGAATTTTATTTTATTTATTTTTTAAACAGCAGGTTCTTATTAGTTAACTATTTTATACATATTAGTGTATATATATCAATCCCAATCTCCCAATTCATCCCACCACCACCACCACCCCGCCACTTTCCCCCCTTGGTATCCATACGTTTGTTCTCTACATCTGTGTCTCTATTTCTGCCCTGCAAACCAGTTCATCTATACCATTTTTCTAGGTTCCACACATATGTGTTAATATACGAAATTTGTTTTTCTCTTTCTGACATTTCACTCTGTATGACAATCTCTAGATCCATTCACTCATTTTATTTTAATGTCTGTAAGATCTGTAGTGATATTCTCATTTTCACTTCTGATATTGGAAATATATGTTTTCACTTCATTTTTTACTATTTAACCTTGTTTCTTTTTATTATTTAGCCTTACTTCAGTTGAGTTAGAAATTTGTTTGACATTTTTTTTAGCAAAAGAGGAATAATTACCACTTTTTAGAATTGATGAGTTTCTTTAATGTTGGACAATGATAGGTCACAGAAAACTTGAAAAGTAGGTCTGAAGCAAATGATTTTATGAAGTGAATATCTGTAATTATTTTTAAACTAAACCTGTAATCCTTAAAGTTAAGTTATAAATCTAAATGACATTCTTAGAGAAGAGTAAAAAAGTGACCCTTGCTTTGAATAAAATTCAGAATTTTTTATTTTTTTATTTTTTTTTTTTGCAGTACGCGGCCCTCTCACTGTTGTGACCTCTCCCGTTGTGGAGCACAGGCTCCGGACATGCAGGCTCAGCGGCCATGGCTCACGGGCCTAGCCGCTCCGCAGCATGTGGGATCTTCCCAGACCGGGGCATGAACCCGTGTTCCCTGCATCGGCAGGCAGACTCTCAACAACTGCGCCACTGGGAAAGACCCAGAATTTTTAAAAAGGCATTTGCTACAATGCCAGAATGCTTACAGAATTAGATTCTGAGAGGTCACTGGAAGAAAAAGTGAATTTGCCCTCCCATTTATAAAAGTATCAGATAATTTTCTATATTATCAAGTCAATCCTTTTCATAAAGGTATTTAATGTGTTAGAAAGCCCGGTAATAGGGTTAAGCCACTTAAATTCCTGGTTATTTTAATGAATAATACCTTGACCTTGGCACTTTGGATGCACATAAAAAACTATTCTAAGATACTGAAAAGCATGTTAGAATAATGACATAAAATCACAGTAAGGTTAAGAAATTTATATTTCTTCAAACAAGTACCAACAATTCAAAAGCATATTTTTAGCATTAAAAGAATACCTTCAGTTATGAATATACAAGTATTTCTAATCCAAGGCAGTGCCTAATTAATACACCAGTTGATTAATACAACTGCTATGGTTTTAGATGCCTATTTTTTTTTTCCCGTGAAAAACTGAAGGACCTATTTGAACCTTTTATTTAGTGCTATTGTTTCTTTATTCTCCAGAGAAATGTAAAGTGCAATCAAGTCCCTTATTCAATTCAAGCTATTGTAGGGCTCATAGAAGCTCAATTAAAACATCAGCTGTCTATTAATCAGTTGTTTAGTAATTACCACACCTTGTCTATTGTATCCTGTTCACTTCTACGACTTTGTCTCAATAGATTCAAGCACTTGGAAGTGCCCCTTCTAACAGAAAGAGTCTTGATGTACTTTGCAGGAAGGAGTATGCTGAAGTGCAACTGTTGTAAAAGGGAAGAGTAACACTTTGAAGTAATGACCTGGCTAATTAATGCTGAATTCCAGTAGAAATCCTATTCCTACTGAAGTACTTATGACATCCACATTAATACTAAATGAGCCCATCAGAATTAATGTCTTTGCAATAAATACCAAAGGAGTTGAGAATGATTAGGCTATTATTGTAAAGTGCTACACAGAAAGACAAAAAAAAAAAAAAAAAAAAAAACCAAGGCTTAAAGCTTAAAAGAGAATAGTAGTGATTTGTTTCTGAGATGGGAGCTAGTGGAATCCATATTTATTGAATACAATAAAGACATGGAAATACACAGAATATTCACAATTCAGTCAATTTTTAAATGTAAAAATGAGTTGGTCTAAAAACTGTAATGCTTAATTCCATGAAAACTGTTAACAATACTGTACTTTTGCCCATTTTATCAACCTTACATCTTATATGGAGTATATATAGTCCATATATATGAAATCTGTAAGAATGGGTTTTCCTTATACACAGCTTTAAGATTTCATTCTGAAAATGATGCTGCTATGGTCATCTTAATTTATAATCTAAATAATAAAACATTACAATGCCTACAGAATGCTCTCATCTAGTTATTTTCAAGCTAATTCACAACATTAAGATTTCACAAAGTTTCCAAAAAAAGCCATGTCAGGAGGTGAGTGAAGAGAAGAAAAGTCCAGAGGGAAGGAGTCTTTCCCTCCTACTGCACCCACTAGAGGTAGAACAGCTCCATGGTTCTCTGTTTTAACTTTTATGGTTCTGGGTAAGGTTTTATTGGAAAAAGTTGTTGCTTGAAAACAAACCATTTTTTTTAAATTTTATCTTATTTATTTTTTGTACAGCAGGTTCTTATTAGTTAACTATTTTATACATATTAGTGTATATACGTTAATCCCAATCTCCCAATTCATCCCAACACCCTAACCAACCACCCCCCCACCACTTTCCCCCCTTGGTGTCCATAGGTGTGTTCTCTACATCTGTGTCTCTATTTCTGCCTTGCAAACCGGTTCATCTGTACCATTTTTCTAGGTTCCACATATATGCATTAATATATGATATTTGTTTTTCTCTTTGTGACTTACTTCACTCTGTATGACAGTCTCTAGATTCATCCACGTCTCTACAAATAAACCAGTTTCGTTCCTTTATATGGCTGAGTAATATTCCACTGTATATATGTCCCACATCTTATTTATCCATTTGTCTGTCGATGGGCATTTAGGTTGCTTCCATTACCTGGCTATTGTAGATAGTGCTGCAATGAACATTGTGGTGCATGTCTCTTTTTGAATTATGATTTTCTTAGGGTGTATGCCCAGTAGTGGGATTACTGGGTCATATGGTAGTTTTCTATTTTTAGTTTTTTAAGGAACCTCCATAATGTTCTCCATAGTGGCTATATCAATTTACATTCCCATCAACAGTGTAAGAGGGTTCCCTTATCTCCACACCCTCTGCAGCATTTTTTGTTTGCAGATGTTCTCTTGATGCCCATTCTAACTGGTGTGAGGTGATACTTCATTGTAGTTTTGATTTCCATTTCTCTGATAATTAGTAATGTTGAGCAACTTTTCATGTGCTTCTCAGCCATCTGTATGTCTTTGGAGAAATATCTACTTAGGTCTTCTGCCCATTTTTTGATTTGGTTGTTTGTTTTATTAATATTGAGCTTCATGAGATGTTTATATATTTTGGATATTAATTCTTTGTCTGTTGATTCATTTTCAAATATTTTCTCCCATTCTGAGAGTTGTCTTTTCATCTTGTTTGTAATTTCCTTTGCTGTGAAAAAGCTTTTAAGTTTCATTAGGTCCCATTTGTTTATTTTTGGTTTTATTTCCATTACTCTAGGAGGTGGATTAAAAAAGACCTTGCTGTGATTTATGTCAAAGAGTGTTCTTCGTACGTTTTCCTCTAAGAGTTTTATAGTGTCTGGTCTTACATTTAGACCTCTAATCCATTTTGAGTTTATTTTTGTGTATGGTGTGAGGGAGTGTCCTAATTCCCTTCTTTCACATGTAGCTGTCCTATTTTCCCAGCACTACTTATTGAAGAAACTGTCTTTTCTCCACTGTATATCCTTGCCTCTTTTGTCATAGATTAGTTGACCATAGGTGCATGGATTTACCTCTGGGTTTTCTATCTTGTTCCATTGATCTATATTTCTGTTTTTGTGCCAGTTCCATATTGTCTCGATTACTGTAGCTTTGTAGTATAGTCTGAAGTCAGGGAGTCTGATTCCTCCGGCTCTGTTTTTATCCCTCAAGACTTCTTTTGTTATTCAGCGTCTTTTGTGTCTCCATACAAATTTTAAGATTTTTTTGTTCTAGTTCTGGAAAAAATGCCACTGGTAATTTGATAGGGATTGAACTGAATCTGTATATTGCTTTGGGTAGTGTAGTCATTTTCACAATATTGATTCTTCCAATCCAAGAGCATGGTATATATCTCTACATCTGTTTGTGTCATCTTTGATTTCTTTCATCAGTGTCTTATAGTTTTCTGACTACAGGTCTTTTGCCTCCTTAGGTAGGTTTATTCCTAGGCATTTTATTATTTCTGTTACAAGGGTGAATGTGATTGTTTCCTTAATTTCTCTTTCAGATCTTTCATTGTTAGTGTATAGGAATGCAAGAGATTTCTGTGCATTAATTTTGTATCCTGCAACTTTACCAAATTCACTGATTAGCTCTAGTAGTTTTCTGGTAGCATCTTTAGGATTCTCTATGCATAGTATCATGTCATCTGCAGTGACAGTTGTACTTCTTCTTTTCCAATTTGTATTCCTTTTATTTCTTTTTCTTCTCTGATTGCCATGGCTAGGGCTTCCAAAACTATGTTGAATTGAAAACAAATCTTTAAATAAGTTTGAAAAGAATATCCCTAATTAAAATTCTTAAGGCAAATTATCTGTTATCTTATCATTTAGTAGACAGAGGTTCTAATGACCTTACATTATTTCTTCACAAGGACTGAACAGTAGCATTTGAGTAT
This sequence comes from Mesoplodon densirostris, assembly GCF_025265405.1. NCBI lineage: Eukaryota > Metazoa > Chordata > Mammalia > Artiodactyla > Ziphiidae > Mesoplodon > Mesoplodon densirostris. The sequence continues at coordinate 72,247,192 of NC_082662.1, forward strand.
TTTTGAACTACAATGGCTTCTTGTCTAGATTACCTCAGTGCTTACACAAGTCACTTTACTCTCTTCCTCCACTGTAATGCCAGTGAGCTTTCTGAAATACAGCTCTGATAATATCACTACTTTGTCTCCAATCCTTCAGTTGCTTCCCATGCATATGGCATGAACCCAAACTTCTAAAAATGATGCCTCTCATCTTTTAACACAACCCAGATTAAAGACATGCACTAGGTTTTTAATGACCAGTATATTATTAATATACCATACTGATTTATATTTCCATGTTTTTGGTCATGCTGTTCACTTTGTTTAGAACACCTTTCACTTTGATCATCATGGTAGATATACACATAAGAGATAAATGCATGAGTCACTTCTGTCATTACACTGAATATAATTGGTAATGTTCTGTTTTTACTTTTACTGCTATAGAATGTGTATATTTCTACTCATAACATTCACATACTTCTATGTACTTCTTTCTAAAGAATCACATTTATAATGTTTATAGTTTGCAGGTTTGTTCTGTACATTAGGTACTAGAGACAGGGTTTGAGCCTTATTTGTCTTCATGCTCTTAAGTCAGTGTTTTCTATATAAAACCTGTATCAGAATCACCCAGGGATACACACTAAAAGTGTAGAATTATGGGTACCACTCTGACTTACCACTAAAAATTTCTGGATCAAAAAATAATATTTATACTGAAAATCTGAAGTTTCAATGATTTAGGCAAGTGGTATTTCTAAGAACAAAAGTCTGCAAATTACTGCCTTTTGTCTCTAAAGGTAATTGGGTTATACTGTTTAATTAGAATACATGTGTTGATTAAATTAGTAAAATCAGCTTCTGCAATTGGTCTTGGAATAGTCACTCTGAGTGCCAAATGGCCTTATTCTTTGTGAAACTACATTTCAGATGACTAGCCCTAGATAAAAAGACATCAGACTGCTGAATAACATATTCTGCTATAAGTGCTAAGTAAACCACTCCCCACTACACACACAACTACTACCTCATGTAAGTTTACCAAATTTCCAAAAATAAAGGGAGAGATCAATTTACAGTTTTGATTATTCCAGTTTTTTGATTGTTTAAATTTGTTTCAAATCTAAGCCGATAATTTGATTTTGCTCATGCAAAAAAAAAATGATGTGCAATATCTCTTACTCTAAAGAAGTCTCACTATTTAGTTTCTCTGATTAAAGTATCCTCCAATGAAGTCTCATTGAATTTGACCAGTAAAATATTTGTCACTGGTAAATACAACTTTTCTTTAGTGTTCAGTCACATAGGGCTTTATAAGACTATGCCTCTATCAAAAGATGGGGTAAAGAGACATTTTCCTCACTAAATAAGGCCATTTCCCAAAGAGTTTTTCTTTTTTTTCTATCATTTTCTGCAACAAACTTACCCTTTCTCACAGATTATCAATTGTAAGCAAATGTTTATCTAATATGTAAACCAAGCTGAACCATTCTATTTACTCATTATCCTTGTCTTTAAAAGCCAGATAAGCATCTATATTGATATTTTATCTGAATAAACATTGTTGATACTAAATCAGACTTAAACATTTACTTATAAAAATAGTTTTGTTTGATTCTATTTTTATAGAGCCACTATATCCTCAGCAACCCAGACTTAAAACCTAGAAGTCATCATAAATTCTTCTTTCTCTTTTTGCTTTTATCTGAGTATTTCCAAATTCCAAAGCATCTCTCATGCCTTTATTTCCATTCTCAGTTCCATCACTACTTCAGCCCTTCCAGCTGGACAACTACCACTATCTGCCAAAGGGTCTCCTTGCTTCCTGATTTACTCTACATAAATTCATGCTGCAGTAAACTGCCAAAAAGAGATTCTCAAATATAATTCTTGTTAAATCGCTCTCCTGATCAAAATCTTGCACTTATTCTCCAGGTCCTACATTATTTTTACTTGTCCATAATACTGCCATAAAGTCATAGTCTAAATTTACCTTCTACCACTCTTATACATATACCCTGAACCCTGGGAAAAATATATAAATCATTTCACCTACCTTATTCTCTCTAGTCTTCTCAACATTCCCAACCAGAATACCCAGCTTCTCTCCACACTGCCTTCTGTATGTGCTTCAGCCTGCAGTTCTCCTTCTTCTTTTTCCCTCATCTCACATCTTTTAATTCAACTACCTATGCACACTGATAGATAAAGGGAAACATGGCTTTCAATGCATAAATGTGCAAGTTTGATTCAAAGAAAAGATTAGAAGAGGGACTCAGCTCCTTTCAAAACATCCTGATTTAGAGAAATCAACACTAGGCTCTGGTATTTAACCTTGCTTACCTTTAATATTCCAGTAACTTCTATAAACAAAAAAACAATTCTACAGCAGTATGCTCACAGTATAATCTACACTTCAGACCTCATTGATTTTGAGAGAATTACTACAAGGTTGTATCTAAGAAGTAAAAGTCTTGAGAATAACATATAATTTTATTTGTTTAACAATTCATTCCAATGCCAAACAATGTGGCAACAGAATGAACAAAGGTGAAGGAGGCATTTCCTTGACTGAGAAGTTCTCAAACTAGCTCCAACAAATAATACTAGGAAAGTCCTCATTGCTCATTGTTATTTTTTTTTTCCTATTAAAAGACGAGAGTCTCTATACTACAAAGCTGAAGTAATCAAGACAGTACAGTACTGGCACAAAAACAGAAATATAGATCAATGGAACAGGATGGAAGCCCAGAGGTAAACCCATACACATGTGGTCACCTTATTTTTGATAAAGGAGGCAAGAATACACAATGGAGAAAAGACAGCCTCTTCAATAAGTGGTGCTGGGAAAACTGGACAGCTACATGTAAAAGAATTAAATTAGAATACTTCCTAACACCACATGCAAAAATAAACTCAAAATGGAATAATGACCTAAAAGTAAGGCCAGACACTATCAAACTCTTAGAGGAAAACAGAGGCAGAACACTCTATGACATAAATCACAGCAAGATTCTTTTTGACCTACCTCCTAGATAAATGGAAATAAAAACAAAAATAAACAAATAGGACCGAATGAAACATAAAAGCTTTTGCACATCAAAGGAAGCCATAAACAAGACCAAAAGACAACCCTCAGAATGGGAGAAAATATTTGCAAATGAAGCAACTGACAAAGGATTAATCTCAAAAATTTACAAGCAGCTCATGAAGCTCAATATCAAAAAAACAAACAACCCAATCCAAAAATGGGCAGAATACCTAAACAGATATTTCTCCAAAGAAGATATACAGATTGCCAACAAACACATGAAAGGATGCTCAATATCATCAATCATTAGAGAAATGCAAATCAAAACCACAATGAGGTATCACCTCACACCAGTCAGAGTGGCCATCATCAAAAAATCTACAAACAATAAATGCTGGAGAAAGTGTGGAGAAAAGGGAACCCTCTTGCACTGTTGGCAGGAATGTAAATTGATATAGCCACTATGGAGAACAGTATGGAGGTTCCTTAAAAAACTAAAAACAGAACTACCATATGACCCAGAAATCCCACTACTGCTCATATACCCTGAGAAAACAATTCAAGAAGAGTCATGTATCACAATGTTCATTGCAGCACTATTTACAATAGCCAGGACATGGAAGCAACCTAAGTGTCCATCAACAGATAAATGGATAAAGAAGATATGGCACATATATACAATGGAATATTACTCAGCCATTAAAAGAAACAAAATTGAGTTATTTGTAGTGAGGTGGATGGACCTAGAGTCTGTTATACAGAGTGAAGTAAGTCAGAAAGAGAAAAAAAATACTGTATGCTAACACATATATATGGAATCTAAAAAAAAAAAAAGTGTTTCTGAAAAACCTAGGGGCAGGACAGAATAAAGACGTAGATGTAGAGAATGGACTTGAGGACATGGGGAGGGGGAAGGGTAAGCTGGGACGAAGTGAGACAGTGACATGGACATATATACACTACCAAATGTAAAATAGATAGCTAGTGGGAAGCAGCCACAGAACACAGGGAGATCAGGTCAGTGCTTTGTGACCACCTAGAAGGGTAGGATAGGGAGGGTGGAAGGGAGATACAAGAGGGAAGAGATATGGGGATATATGTATATGTATAGCTGATTCAATTTGTTATAAAGCAGAAACTAACACACTATTGTAAAGCAATCATACTCTAATAAAGATGTTAAAAAAAGAAAAAAAGAAAAAAGACCAGAGTCTCTGCTATGGCAAGGGTATTCCATATATAAGTAAAAGGGAATGGCTTAAAGGAATCATATTTCTATCTGGTTTTCAAGTTCTTCTTTCAAGAAGTAATGGCTGCTACTACAGGCATCTCCTAAACAAAAGGAAAGCTGCAATTCAATCTAACAAGTTGTTGCAGAATATCCCTCCTTATCACCTTAAAGCCATTTGCAGCTCTTTTTTTTTTCTATGAATAAGGAACAGTTCCTGTTATTAGGAGCTAATAATTACATCCAAACATAGATTTGTACAACCTAATGAGATACTGCAGTACCAAAACAATAATACTACTAATTTGCCTAGGTTAAGGGTGACACTTACATTGCAAAAGGTAATGGGTACAAAGGATGAAATGGGTCAAGTACATTCTACAGAATTATTAAATGTGAGGCCATATTCAGGGAAGTATAAACTTTATTGTAGTTTTTAGCAGAGTATGAAGGTGTGGTTATTTAGGGTTTGCAAAAATAAAAAATAAAATAAATAAATAAATAAATAAAGAGATATGTCCAGGCGATTTATAGAGGCAATCTCAAAAGCTAGGAAGAAAAAGAGAGATGCTCAAAATCATTAGTAATAAGAGAAATGCAAATTAGAGCTAAAATGATGTATAACTTTATGATTGTTATATTGACAAAAAATAGAAAACCAAATAATGCCAAATGCTGAAGGTGACATGTACATAAGTTGCTGGTGGGTGTACACACTGATGCAATCCTTCTGGAGAGCAATCTGGTCCTAGGACACAAATTAAGTATATACAGGACACTTATAGTTGTCCTGTTCTTGGGTTTATAACACTCCCTGAACAAACAATTACTTTCTCACAAATCCACAAAGGGGCATAAACAAATTTGTTCATACAATATTACATGAACTAGTATGCAACAACAGAAATAATGGGTTAAATGTACACATAGCAACAAAAGAAAACTTTAAAGCATAGTACTATTGCCAAGAACTCGGAAGCATCTAATATTTTACCCTACTTTCAAGTTAATGAGTTAGTCTGCCACAGTTTTCTGGATACTGGCAGAAAATACAAGACTAGCTGACAAAGAAAGGATTTATTAATCTTGATAAAGCAATGAGCGTGAACTTCATTTTCATACTCATTTCTCATGACCCTTGTCCACAGAGACCATATGGTGGCCTAGATGGAGGCTACATATGTAATGGGTTTACAATAAGGGAACCAGGTTCTTTTTATCAATCCACTTGACCATCATTAACTCATTGGCTTTCCGCATGTTTGTCACCTTGTGGTTGCAAGATAAGTGCTACAGTCCCAGACATCACATCATCATATCTGCATTTAATACAGGAATACATAGAGATGGGCAGTGCCAACCGCAACCATCCATTTTATTAACAAAGAGCTTCCTAGACAAATATGCTCTTACCCCCTTTTAGAGATACGTGATCAAATAGCCAGGGAAGTTGAGGAATTGGAAACATGATTGTCAGGTTTGGTGTAGTCCATTTTACTTAGACATGAGCATACTGTATACAACAGTACAACAGTAGTGGAATCTTGTTAGCAAGGAAGAAGCTGTTAATAGATGAAGGGTAAGTGATTTACAAGGCTTGCCACATGTATCAATAAAGGTAATTTAAGAACTGAAGGGAAAGATGTAAGAGTTTAGTTATACAGATTCAATAACTGGACAATTGAATGAATTCTGCCAAATGTGTGTGTGTGTGTGTGTGTGTGTGTGTGTGTGTGTGTGTGTGTGTTTATAAGAGAGAGGTGAAACATGTATAAATGTTAAGGGCCCAGGTACTGACTTCTGATTATTTTTTTATTCCCATCACTTCTTTCCTTCTTAATCTTCTGACAGCATAAACTTCTTCAGGTTGAAGTTATTTAGTAATCCTACAACAGCACCTCGGTACTCAAGATATCAGCTTCCTAGGAAGGGACGTGGGGCAGAAGTATTTAACTTTGACCTATTTACATTGATGAGTAGTCTACCTACTATGAAAACAAGAGTCCACTGAGGATGGGTTAAAACTAAAGCCCATTTTACAAATCTGTGAGCGATTGTATCACATTTCCTTAATTTAGTAAGTTTCATACGTTTAGTTATCTTTTTGTACCATTCATTCCTGATTAACTCTTTGTCCTCCAAAAGCATAATTCAGAGAAGTTTCTGAAATTTCCTCTGACAATCTGTCATATTGCAACAAACTTGATGGTCATTTTGTTTGTTTGTTTGTTTTTTATCAACTTACACTCTTTGTTTAATAACAGTTTGGTGATCATTGTGAAAATATGTTTCTGGTTCATGTATACGTGTTGGATGTAGTAAATTACCTTATGTGTAAAATCCCAGACAATTGCCCCCCAAAATATACATAATTATTCAGATTCAAAAAACAATATTTTATCAACCAAAATGAAATAGAAGCAATTTTAATCTTGATTTCCCTCCTGTGAAAAATTTCAGGGGAGTTGATTCATTTTGCATTGCAAAATATTTTCAACTTCCATTTTAAAAATCTTTCTAAAAATCTTTAAAGTTCCACATTTTGTCAAGTCTGCAGTGGCTCTTGATGTTCCTGATCCATTTTCCTGCTGTTTCTAAATTTATGCTTCTCAACTGCTCTTTTCAGTGCCAACTCACAGACTTTGAGCTTTTCTGATTCCTGTTCTCACTCATTGAGTTTGATCTTCATAAAATTATCCAAGAGAAACAGGACTTCTTAGAAGGATGGTGACAGTAATAGGGATTAGGGAATTGGAGCATAAGAGGGGGTGCCAGTACATGAGGATACTCTGAACAGTTATGCATTAATATTTACAGATCGTGTACTACATGATTACACTGCCTTATTAACCATGTCAAACAAATAAGGAGTGTTGTACAAATATTGGAAGACTGAAGGATAAAAAGGCGATGGGGAGGCTAAGAAAATGACGATAAAAGAAACAGAAATAGAGGAGACAAGATGGCAACCATTAGGGGAGAAGAGGAAATGAGGAGTTGCTATTTCAGACATGCAAGATGAGAGTGTTCTAGAGCAGGGATCTCCAACTGCCAAGATGCGGACCAGTAAGAGTCCTTGGCATGCTAGGAACCGGCCACAAAGCAGGAGGTGAGAAGCCGGTGAGAGAGTGAAGCTTCCTCTGCCGCTCCTCATTGCTCCCCATCACTCCTCATCGCTCGCGTTACCTCCTGAACCATCCCCCCAACCCCTCCGTCTGTGGAAAAATTGTCTTCCAAAAAACTGGTCCCTGGTGTCAAAAAGGTTGGCGACCGCTGTTCTAGAGAGCTATTGAACAATATTGTGCTGATTGTTGACAATACTGTATTGTAGGTTTAAAATGTGTTAAGAGGGTAGACTTCATATTATATGTGTGTGTGTGTGTGTGTGTGCGTGCTTTTTAACCAAAAGAAAAAGAAAAATTACCATGGCGTGAAAAAAAGTCAGTGTGCAAATAAGTGAAATTAGTTCTAATTTTTAAACAAGTAAACAAAAATAATTCAAAGTGAATGTGAAATTTCAACAAGAATTCATATCTGATGGTAGCATAAAAACTAAGGAAATGCAACCCACATTTGTATAAATAATACTAAAATTTCTACTAAAATAATGTATCCTATCATGTTACCTAGATAATAAAATATTTGATAAAATTTGAAATGCTAAGCTTTTAAGAAACACAATTATTTGAAATGCCAAAAACAGAGTTCCATAACAAAATATGTAAGAGAGTAACAATGTTTCAATAATACTGATTAAATGAATCATAATTGGTTTTCAAGAAGGAGGAAATGAAACCAGGAGGTTTTAGAGAAACAATAATGTTTTGCGTAAATAAAGTAGAATCAAATTGGAAAGGATTTCATATGTTTATTGTTGGAGAGTTTCCACAATAAATTTTTGAAGTCTATACATTTACCAATTATGGGGGTTTTGGGCTTTCAGCCCTGGAAAATATGAAAAAAAAACAGATGAATTTAACTTTCTAAAAAAAGATTTTAAGTGAACTCTTTTATCAGACATATGTTGTTAATGGCCAGCAGGACAAGGCAACTTCTATTCAAAGAATAGTCCACAATGCTTTGTTAACATTTCCTTAAGATTAATCTGCAGAAAGACTGTCACAGCATTAAACCTAAACTCTACATTTCAGATATTATATTTTGCACTTAAATAGAAACTATGTTAGGTTTATCTACTGCTATCTGTTGATCAATTGGTGACAATGTCTTTCTGCTTATCTATAAGAATTAAGTAATAATTAAAATTTTAAACTGCTTTTGAGCAAAGGGATTGGGTGTGAGTGTGTGTGTTTCTGAGAGAGGTTGAGAAAAATAATGTTACTATTTTACAAAGTGATAATTTATAGGTTGAGATGTAATGATTAAGTAATTCAGGATACTGTGCTCATTCTATATATGCTTTTCCTCATCATCTGTTTTTTTGTAGTACTCTACATCAAAGCATTAGAAATTCTCTACACAATTGGTAAATAATAAATGTATTATTATAAGCAATAAATAAACTTTATAGGCATTTTTTTCAGAAACACTAGTTAGGTTTCAATACCAGGCAACTGTGATACTGTACAAACTGACCATATGATTTAAAAAAAAAAAAATGATTTTTTTTCTTGACACAAAGTAATTTCTTCAGTTTTCTAAGGTATGCTTTTGGCAGGAAAATTAAAAACGTTGGTTTTGTTCCACGGCCTGCAACTGACATGCTGTGTGATACATTTATACTCATTTTGCCTCAGTTTCTCCCACTATTGAAATAAAATAGTAACAGCCAACACTTTAAAATCTCACTGGGTTGCTCTAGGAAGTAATGAGAATAGTGTGGAGTAGTTGGACAGGAGGCAAGAATCCTTGAACATTAAGGAGAATTCAATATAGATGTCTTAATAAGAAAAATATTACTATTAAGTAGTTGCATAGCACTGTACTGTCTTACTTCATTAGCTATTTCTCACCAAAGCCTATAAGGTAAATTCCATTGTACAGCTCATTCTAGAAAAGAAAGGAAATTAAAATATTCATAGAAAAAAAAAAAAGGTAGTGTGTGCATGACGCTTGAAAACAAAGCATTATGAACCAAAAGAGAATTTTGAAATAGTTTCATCTGGTTCCTATTTAACTCAAACTTGCTTTATTATCAGAAACTTTAGCATTTCAGAATTTTACTAGAATATCTAAAATTCTTAATAGGATTGCCAGGAAGTTCAGAAACTTCTCAGCACCAAACATAAATGTAAGAAGAAAGAAATAATCAATGTTATGACAAAATATTTCACTTTCCAAATTCTGAGTACCAAAAGTGACTCTTGCTGATGAAACGTTAAAATGGAAACATTGTAGGAATGAATATTGGAAAAATTTGTCATGTCATTGTCATCATCATCTCCTCCTTCTTTTTTCTATCTCATCCCAAAACCATGAATGAGTGAGTGAGCATGTATTCCTTTTATGTCATACAGTCTTAGAGAGAGTTTTTAATTTTTTTCTTTTCCTCTTAGTACATGGTAAATTATTCTGCCTCCCTTGGTTATAGCAAAGCTTTGAAAAGAGATATATTTGGGGCTTGGATTTTAAAGTTCAAGTTAAATTGCTGCTTTACCAGTCACACTAGCTTTTCATAACTAAAGCCAATCGAGAAACTATATGATTATTTGTTTCCACAAATTGTAACCTAAGATAGTTTTAGAGAGCTGAGTTGAGAATACCTAGGTCACACTTCCTTCACTTCTTACACGATTTTTTAGCTTTTGATTTCCCAAAGAGGGTCAGGAATGATTGAGACTGTAAGGGACTTCCAAGCAATGTATAGAAAGTAAAAAAGTATACAAAACCAGTTGTGCAATATTTTTTGTTGTTATGTTCAATTTTTCAAACCTATTTCTATGTGACACTTGGTACTATTGTAATGACTTCCCAAAAGAGACATGACCTGTAGAAAGAGGTTGTGAAATTTTCCTTACAGATTACTTTTTACTGAGATTCTAAGTGCAAATTCATGATGACTTTCTTAAAATAAAAGGGTATCTATTTTTACTCACGTGCTTTTATTGCTATAGTAATAATGGTAGAATTTTGCTTTCTAAAAGACAGACAAAAAAACTGTGTAAAAATAAACCTTACCAACAGAAGATTACTTCCTGCAGGTATACATATGAAAATAGCAGTTTCAATATATATATATATATATATATATATATATATATATATATATATATATATATATACACTTATATGTATATCTGTTATACATATTCATATACACACATATATATATGTATAAAAACGCATACACACATATAATTATTAAGGAATGGAGCATCATTTGCTATCACATCCAGCATATGAATAGTGGTAATGTTCCTCTCATTATGAAATGAAAATATTTTTCAATAGGTTTGACACATACCTACTTTTTGAGAAGACAATGGAAAGCAATACCTTGAACTTTTGCTAAACTAATGTGCTATCTTTTTTTTAATTGAAGTATAGTTGATGTACAATAATATATAAGTTACAGGTGTGGAATACAGTGATTCACACTTTTTAAAGGTTATACTCCACTGATAGTTATTATAAAATATTGGCTATACTCCCTGTGTTGTACAATATATCCTTGTAGCTTATTTTATACATAATAGTTTTTTTATTCAAACAGAAAGTCACAAAAAATATAATCATCCTCATCAGTTCACTCAGTCCCATGTAATTAATTTTTTTTTTCATCTTGATCTTTTGTTAGTACTTTTATGAGTTTGGCTGTTTTTAATAGCATACTCAAGGACTGAGTTTTCTCATATTTCTACATTGTGTCCTGGGGTTGGCATGCTAGAGCCAAGGCACATCTCTTCCCAACTCTATATTTAATGACATTATCTTGGTAGCTTGAAATAGATCATGATGATGGTATTCACCAAGGAAATCAGTGAATGTTACATATTAGGACTTTTTTCCCCAGAGAGTCAGTTGTTAGGTTGCACCTCCTGAGATACTGGATAAAAGTTCTGGGACCTGTTTCCAATGTGTGTGGGGGGTGGGTTTTCCTACATCACAACATAATTCTTGGACACCAACTGGGTGTCCTATAGTTCAATTCAATTCTGACATTACCTACCCAGAGACAGCACCAGATTCTACAGATTAAGGACTTAGTCCCACAAGACTCCCTAGACACCAGTTAGAAGCCCAGGTTGTCACCTGTGCTTCTGACCAACTGGCTATAGATCAGGAATTCCCATGACCTCCTTGGGTTTGATTAATTTTCCAGGACAGTTCACAAGACTCGTAGAAACATTCTAATTACTAGATGACTGGTTAATTATAAAAGTATGTAATTCAGGAACAGCCAAAAGGAAGAGATGTATAGAGCAAGGAATGGGGAAAGGGTACTGAGCTTCCATGCCCTCTCTGGGTGTACCATTCTCCCTGAACTTCCATGTGTTCACCAACCCGAAAACTCTTGGAACCCCATCCTTCTGGAGTTTTATGGAGACCTCATTTCATAGGCATGATTGTTTTTTTTTTTTTTTTTTTTGTGGTACGCGGGCCTCTCACTGTTGTGGCCTCTCCCGTTGCGGGGCACAGGCTCCGGACGCGCAGGCTCAGCGGCCATGGCTCACGGGCCCAGCCGCTCTGCGGCATGTGGGATCCTCCCGGACCGGGGCACGAACCCACGTCCCCTGCATCGGCAGGCGGACTCCCAACCACTGCGCCACCAGGGAAGCCCGGCATGATTGTTTTAATCATTGTTCATTGGTGACTGAACTCAATCTCCAGCCCTCTCCCCTCCCTGAAGGTTAGGAGTAGGACTGATAGTTCCAATCCTCAAGTCATGTGGTTGGCTCCCCTCACAAGCAATCATCTCCCATCATTAGGTCCATTATAATAGTCGCCTCATTAACATAACCAAAGACAACTTTATCACTCATTGCTTAGGCAATTCCAAGGATTTTAGAAGCCCTGTGACAGAAATGGGGTTAAAGATCAAACACATATTTCTAATTATAAATCATAATATTATACTGGAGCACCACAATTTCTACCTCTCAATAATTCCATAATGTAGAGTTTCTTTCTGATGACCGATGTAGTTAGGAGTGCTGCACTCTGCTGTAATGTGTTGAGGCATAACTGGGCAGTGTGATACAGAAGCAAGTCATATCTACTGGTTAACTCTCAGTTCTTATCTTACTTGACCTGTGGATAGCATTCCATACAGTTGATGACATTAATGCACTTTCTTCCTATGGCTACAGGTCACTCTTTTTACTAGTTACTCTTTCTTAGTACCCTTTGGTACTTCCTTCCTTTGTTTCCTATTTCTTTATTATTTTTTCCTTTTTTTTTTACATCTTTATTGGAGTATAATTACTTTACAATGGTGTGTTAGTTTCTGCTTTATAACAAAGTGAATCAGTTATACATATACATATGTTCCCATATGTCCTCCCTCTTGCATCTCCCTCCCTCCCACCTTCCCTATCTCACCCATCCAGGTGGTCACAAAGCACAGAGCTGATCTCTCTGTGCTATACGGCTGCTTCCCACTAGCTATCTATTTTACTTTGGGTAGTGTATATATGTCCATGGCACTCTCTCACTTTGTCACAGCTTACCCTTCCCCCTCCCCATATCCTCAAGTCCATTCTCTAGTGGGTCTGTGTCTTTATTCCCCTCTTACCCCTAGGTTCTTCATGACATTTTTTTCTTAGATTCCATATATATGTGTTAACATACGGTATTTGTCTTTCTATTTCTGACTTACTTCACTCTGTATGACAGACTCTAGGTCCTATTTCTTAAGCCTATGTAGTAAAATCTTATTCCGGTTTTAGTTTGCATTTACTTAATGACTAATGATGTTGAACAACTTTCTGTGTGCTTACTTGCCAGTTGTATATCCTCTTCAATTAAATGTTTATTCTTTTCTTTTGTCAATTTTCTAATTAATTTTGCATTAAAAATAGGTACTTGCCCCCCTTCCCCAATTTGGAGTGAGGAATAGAGGTTTACAGAATGACAAATGTTCTCTCTAAAAAAACTTTCAAAAGTATTTTTATCCTTTATATATTCTCCCTTTCTACATCCTTTGTCAAGATGAAGGGTCCAAGAGTCATAGAAGTGGTTTTCACAGATTTTCTTTGAATATATGCAAGCACAGGTTTGACACTTCCCTTTGGAATTTTATACCTATGATACATCTTCTTTGATTTAGATTTAAAGTGAATATTTATTACAAATGGGAAAAGACATTACAAATTGTAAAATTAAAAAAAAATTGAAGATGCATATTTCAAATATAAAATTTAGATTATTTATATTAATTAACTTTTTTACTTTTTAATAAATCATTTTATCTGTATATTTTTTCCTGAGTATTTACATATGGTAAAATACACAACCTTAAGGGTGTAGCTTGATGAATTTTTACTTAGACATTTACCTATATAAACACAACTCAGATCAAAATGTACATTTCCAGCACCTCAAAAGGAACACCCTATTATAAAAAATGTCTTTATATCTCTAAGGTTATTATTGTTCTCAGAATAATAAACTCAGATTCATGTTGGCTAGTTTCTCTAATTCATGTATAGAATAAATAACAGAGTCTTACAGACTCTTCTCAGATAAGGCCTCTTCCAATATCTTCCATTCTCCTAATTCAGAGCCTTATTACTTCATACTTAGAATACTTTCATAGACTTTCCTCCTTCCCTTCAAATTTCGCTGGAAGATTAATTTTGTGAGGCAAAATATTTGTCAGGTCACTCTTCAGACTCAGTTAAATATTCCTCTTTGTTTATAAGGAAAATAATCAAAGACTTTAAACTGATATTCAGTGACCTCCACAATCAGGCTTCAGTGAACTTCTGATTTATTACTATTGGGTTGGTCAAAAAGTTCGTTCGGGGTTTTCTGTAAGTATTATGGAAAGAACTTTTTGGCCAACCCCATAATAACAATGAATCTCAAATAATTCATTTGCCCCTGTTGCCTTCCTCACACATACTGAGAATTAGTCATTCTCCGGGGCAATTCCAACCGTCATCTAATACCCAATTCAAATTCCACTTTCTCTGTGAAGCTTTACTCCAACAGTTGATGTACAAATGAGGTCTCTCTTAAGTCTTTACTATTTCTACTACATGTTTGGCACATGTTTTACTCATTGATGGGCTATTATTTAAAATTTAGTAAACTTGTTTTATCTCCCTGAGAAGACTCTAAGTTCCTGAAGAGGAGTCCTGACTTTTTTGCTATTTTTAAGTTCTACAGAGAATTTTTGGTAGGTTTCAATAAAAAGTTTTACAAAACATTTAAAAGGGCATGGATAAAAGCAAGAATGGGGCAACAGATGACAAATTGTGGCTACTTTCTAAGTCTGTTATGATCAATGCTGATAATGAACAATTAATTCACTAGCAAGGATCATTTCCATGATGTTGTCATAAATATAATTTGTGATAATCAATTGAGAAAGTACATTTAAAATAGAGATTTCTTCTCCAGAGATAATTCCAATGTTGTATTTTTACATTGGAATTATAGGTCTTCTACTTGACTCATTCTCCTTTCTTACCCTTGAATGATCTTTTCAGGAAGTTCTCGAGATAATTTGGTTGTGTACCGAAAACTTCCATGTAAAGAGCTAAAAACATGATAACATGTCTTTATTGTGAAAATAAAAGACTAACAACTCAAAGTTAAAACCTAAATGAGAGAATGTTTCAGAGTACTACAGAGCTTTTAAAGCATTAAAAAAACAAGCAAACAAACAAACAAAAAAAACTAAAATCTGCAAAACAGAGTAGGTCATCTACCTATGCAGGGTTTTACATTATAATGATTTGACTTCCTTTAAAAATAGAAAACTTTTAATATATGGAATGAAAATAAGAAATTACTATCAAGGAGTATAATATGAACAGAAAATATAAGTAAAATCACTAACAGAACATTTCACTATCAACAATTTGGTAAAGTTACATGCTTCAGTTCCCACTGACATGCTGTGAAGTTCAGTTCATCAAACATTATCACATATGTTTTCAAAATACCACACTAACTTTGTAGAGGTAAATCTGCTTATGGAATACTGGAAGATGTTGATTCATAAGGCACTGAAAACAAGAATACAATTCTCTGGAATAAAACTCTATAATATTCCCCAATACTTTGCAAAATTATTACTTATGAGAACTTCTATCCATTCCCAGCTCATGTTACCTTCCTGCTCTATTCTTTCTAGAGATAAGAAAACAGATTTATGTACAGATGTCTCCATGGGGCTTAACAAACTTCTGAGAAAGTGAGAAATGGAAAAAGAAATTGTCCATATACTTAAAGGGAATTGGTTGGCAAATACTATATCTACTTGTGCAGTATACAGTTGTTCTAATTTTAGAATTGCCAAGTAGAATCTATTTCTTATAGAACCTTGAAAAAAGTTGAAACTATACAGTTTTGTCATTACAAACTACTTCCTTTGCCCTGGTTTTCTCCCTGCTCCCTACATATAACCTTTCATATATTTATTTTGCTATCCACATTCTTCTTGAAGTATGTTGTTAAACTTAAGACCTCATAAAGTAAATCCTTAGAGTTATGAAAAAAGAAAGTGAGGTCATTTTGGAGTTGTGTGGCTAATTTACAATGTGAACACTTTTGCATTTTTACCATGTTAAAGAAACTTTAAAAACTTAACAGTAGATTTCTTTGTGGCTTTTACTAATGAAGTTGTATTTTTTTTCCACTAGTGGTAGGTGTTGAATAATCTGAATAGGAATTTGAAGGTTCATGGCTTCCAAACCAGCAGGAGTTAAGGCTTAATTGCTTGGAAATACATTTTCATGGCAGATACAAGTAACAGAAAAATGTCTATATGTCAAAAGAGGTTCTGTGCTAATCACTTAACCAAACATGTGCCACCCCACACCTAGAGACAATGTAACAGTTAACAGCTTGAAGCTATTAAAAATGTACCAATAGGGGACTTTCTTATATTTTTTCACTAATATGCTTCTTCACTCTAAATAAAGGAATAGAGAAATTCTGTACTCAACTACTATCATTGAAAAGAAAATTACATTCACCTAGTTTGAGCTTCAAAACACATTACACTCAATGCTGTACATTAAGGTAACACTTTAAAAGTCACTCAATTGCTAATACACTCTTGCTATGTCAACTCAGAAGCTGCCTATTAGATCTGGTTACACTCCAGAGACAGGATTTGATTTCCAGCTCTAGAGATCAGGTCAAGAATTGCAATAACAATTGGTAATTAGTAGTTAGATCTCAATTTACCACATTAGAAGGTCATTTCTCCAAAGCATTTGGTCTCATGAGAGGAAAGGAATACAGGAGACTATAAACTGTTGAAACTTTGAAATCTGGGAAAGACTGTGGAATCTAAGATGCTCCTTGAAATCTCTAGACATTCTAAGTACATTATAATGAGATCTTTCTTAAGATCTCATTTTTTAAAAATCAATTCATAACTTTAGGCCTTAATTCTGGGTTTTGCATTAATACATACACATAACAAAACAATACTCTTGGCTTAAGATTTGTTTGTCATCTTTAAAATGACAATATCCCTGTGAGCATGGATAAAAGAGAGTATGTGAACATAGGGATTTTAAATACTTTTTACTCTCCCCATCAAAAACATGATTAAATTGTGTATCAAAAAAATCTAAATAGTGCAACATATTTTAAAGTAGAGCTTTACTTTGTGGTATGAATGTGACTGGTTTCTGATAATTCGCATAAAACCTCAAAAAAATATGATATGTGGAAAATGTATTTCTTTAATTTTCTAAATTAACTTGAATTCTGCTATCTAGCCTAAATCCCATTAAATTAGAACAAATGTAATCTTAGTCATTGTTGGAACTTCTACACAATCCTCAACTTGATATCATGTTCAAGATTCCAGAATCTTACACTGGGTCCATGTAGTTGGGTGGAGTGAGGTAATCTCTCCATCCATCAATCAATACTCTATAAACTTGACTGCAAGGATCTTCCATTTACTCTCTGTCCTTGTCCATCAGGCCTGGGAGATTTGTTGACTCCGTATGGTGTCACTTGGGATATGGTGATCATATGTGAGGCAGAATTTTTGAAGCCTCTGTTACTATATCCAGAGATGCCATCTGGAGCTTTACCTCTCTGGGGTCTCCCTGCCTCCAACAGGACACTGTCAGAAAATAGGACCCCATTTCCTGACTTTCCAGAGTCAACACATCTCTCTCTTTTCCATAGCTAAGGGAATGTCTTCTGAGCCTTATGGACACACTTTTATCTTTTCTGCTTCTCCCAAGACATTTTTTTTTTCTCAGAACCTGTCTTTTTACATATAGTAAGATTATTAGCAAACAAATTCCAGGACATTTTATAGGTTACCACTGCAATGAATGTCATTACATATCTCTCCTCATCTAAGGCCATGAAGCACAGAGCCAACTAACTGTCTTAGTAGAGAGAAAGAAAAAAGAAAAAAATGAAGATGGAAGAATTAAACATAAATTAATACCCTGAAATACTATCCAGCCATATTTAGAGAATAAGTATTTGAGTATTTCAAAGACATAGACTATATGAATGTTTTGATGATATAATTCAGTAAGAAACAACATGAATCATTCTAGTACCAGCTAAGTACTAGAAATTCTAAAGGCAAACATTTGTCTTGTACTTATAAAACTGTAGGTATTATTAATGACTGAAGGGAGAATTTTACTTGTAGAATCTTTCACAGCCAGTCTATTTTCATAAAGAGAATAGTATAGTCCTAACAGAAGAGGATGGCTATATCTTTATGGCATTAAGAATTGCATAAGTTAAGCACTTTTGGATGCAAGAAACAAAGGCCTCACTTAGGTTACCTCAAGTAATGAAGTTTTATTGCAAAGATCTTTAGAATTTCCATATTGCAGGAGCTTTCAACAGGATATTTGAATGGAAGGGAAAGCTAAACAAATGGTCTTAAATTTTCCTTCCATAACATACCTATTGCTTTTATATATATTGAATGGACTCCTTAATACCACTGATAGAGACTAAGGTTGACAATAAAATATATTAGTATGTTGATATCTAAATAGCATCAGAAAAATTAGTAGATAACTTTTGAAGAAGAACAGGTGTAAAACTGAAATAAAAGCAACAGTACAAAGGTAATGAAAGATAAAAATAAGCCAATTTAATTTCAAGTGCTCTCCTAAAAATATAAAAGAAAGTAAAAATCTTCTCTATTCGTAAACAGTATGATATGATTTGCATATATTTGAAAATAAATTCAGATAGCTTTAGGGTTAGCAAAACGAAGTAGTAAATAAGCAAGTGCCAAGCAAGATGACCCAGGATATACTTCAATCTCCTATATTATAATGCTATGATTATACTAGATATAAACCAAATTTTGGTATAGAAGTAATCAGCACTGTGGGCTACCAGAGTTGATACTGAACTTCTCAATAGAGGTACTAAGAGGGAAGAGAGGTATAGTTAAAGAGGGACATAAAGGCATGGTTTTGAGTTTTGTATAAATATATAGGTATACATACTTGACAGCTCTGGAGATATTGCAAAAGTCTTGCTTGTTTGACTGGCTCTGGACAGGTCTATAAAGCTGATAATTCATGTCATTATAATTCTGTTTGCTTTATCTATCTACTTAGTTGCATGGAAGAAACTATAGACAGGGAGAATAGGCAGAGGCTTTTCTTCCTTTGTCCTGGGGTTGTAGTGACCAAAGTAGTCTTTGCTCTTACCTGACCATCAGCTCTGGGGTTTAGACTTTCCCAGAGAGAGAAAGTTGAACAGTGAATAGTGTCAACAGGCCACAGCAATGGTTCCTGAAATCCAATAACCACTTAATATATTGACAATTTTCTATTACTATATCATCCAGAAAATTGTATTCTCAAGCAATTAAACCTTATCTCCTGTTAGTTTAGAAGTCATGAAGCATCAAATGTCTTATTTTACTTAATCAATCTCTATTCTTGGTCCAAAGAGTTATGGCTGGGGAAAGGGTGATTTGGTACAGAAAGTATATAAAGAGCTACTTAGAGTTGTTGCAGTGCTTCAGGACCTTGGGTGGGCAGTTTTCATCAAAAGCAGTTCAGGACATTTCTGGAACCTGAAGCATAGTAGACTCTTTTTGTAATATGTGAATCTGTAGGAAAGGAAGCTCAAAGGTATATCAGTTGAGAATAGAATTTCTTATATAATAATCTATACATTGAGAAGGGAAGTTAGAATTCATGAAATAATTTTAAAACAAAAAAATACAATTTTAACTTAAAATGTACTGCCTAAAAGTTCTGGGGGTGTAAAAGACTACCTTATTTTATATACCTTTGATCAATACAAAACCTGAGTATAAATCATATTTTAATCTTTTAATGTGTAGGCATTTAGACTACTGAATGAATTCTAGGTCTTCAACACTATCAAGTATTGTATTTAATATTGAGCCTGAAATACTGCCAAGCTTATATGCCTTCTCTTTAGGAAAACACATACAAAAAAATAACAATGGCTATCCTTTTCTGGTTATCCAAGAAAAAATGGGAACTTTTTTTAAGGGATAAGTTATTATATCCTCCTCTATTCTGTGTTCAACTCACAGCTCTCTGTGGTGATTTCTGTTGTCTATAATCTCCATCAGTGGTCACATTTTGGCAATGACTATCAGACAGAGGTAGTTTTCAGTAGTCTTTCCAGAAACAGCATCTCTTTGTTGCAGACCTAAATCTTATACTATTGGTAGATTCAGATGTCTTTGAGTCAACTCTCACCTACCACCCTGTCAGTTACTTAGGTAAGTTTATTCATGTCTTAATGTATTTTTTATTTTCAATATTTTCTCTTTGACCCATGGGTTGTTTAGAAGTATATTGTTTACTTCCCAAGTGTTTGAAAAATGGAGTAGACATACTTTTCTCCATCCTCCTTCTAAGTATAATTCTAAGCCAGGAGCATTACATGTAAAACAAATGTAGGACAACTCTGAAGAGTAGACAGAAGGTAGGAGGCTGGCTAGGGAACTTGGGACCCAAGAAACAGTGCAGTGATGAGTTTGCTCTCTTTTCTTCTTGCTTCATATATGCCAGACTTAGAGCAGAAGCTAGCAACCTAGACATGCCATTGGGTGCAGACCAAAAAAATAACAAAGGAAAAGAGTAACAACAACAGAATTATGCTCTATCCAGATGTCCAAGAAATGGGCAGTCCAGCAAGATAATAGACCACTTTTTAGACCACTTAGTTCCGAACACTTCAGAAAAAATACTACCCCGTCTATAACCATGCTGACAGAGGCTGAGTGGTAAGATGTGACTTCCACACCCTCCATGCTGTAACAAGGTACACAAATCCCTCCTCTAGTGTTATGTCATAAAAGATCTGAGGTATCACTGGAGGCTAATTAAAGAACCTGGACTTTCATACACATATGAAAGAAATGAGGCAACATGTCCACTTCTTTTGCTGGAGTGGTATCAAAAAACCCAGTTAAAATGCTGGAGACACAGCAGTGACCAAGAGAGATTATGACTCTCTTTCCTGAAATTAATATTCTAGTGGGCCCAAATGTTTGTGATATTTAAAACACAATGGTTATAGGGTAATATGTGTTAAAGAATGCTTGTGTCTTGCTATTAATGTACAAACCAAAGATAGTGAATATTTGCAAAGAACAGATAACCAAACAAAAACTCATCTAGCAAGGTGAAGGAGCAAAGTAAGAAACAAGGATTATAAACTTAAGCAACCCAGATAACTGACGTGTCCACAGTTCTCAATAAAGAATAGTGACTACTTTTCAGATAGAAAAAAATTCATTATGTCCTGGGGTGCATATATATTTTATGGAGTGGCTATATAATAGGACAAAAAAGCATGCCCTTCACGGATGCCCCATAGCTGAGTAATTATTGAGTTACACTAATTTTCAGTATATCCTGAATTCTAATTTAACTAACTCTTTCCATAATTATGATAGCTTTAACTGTGCCATAGATTTTTTTTTTTTTTTTTTTTTTTTTTTTGCGGTACGCGGGCCTCTCACTCTTGTGGCCTCTCTCGTTGTGGAGCACAGACTCCGGACGCTCAGGCTTAGCAGCCATGGTGCACAGGCCTAGCCGCTCCACGGCATGTGAGATCTTCCCGGAACGGGGCACGAACCCATGTTCCCTGCATCGGCAGGTGGACTCTCAACCACTGCGCCACCAGGGAAGCCCTGTGCCATAGATATTTTTGTGTATGAAGTTATGTCAACCCTAACTGGTCAACGGTGGGGATTAGAATGAAGAAGGCCGAATATCTTAATACTTTGAACTATAAAGGTATCCTCACTTTTCCTCTAAAATGTTGATATAAGGTGAATTTCTTTAAGCTCTCAATCATGAAGACTTATAAAATAATCTCACATGTAAAGCAGAACTAACACATGGATTTGAAGGATGACATTAAGCAAAGATATCAAGGGCATGTAATTACTTTTCAAATAATTTTAAAATATGTATTATCAAAACTAAAAATTATTTTACATTCTGATATTAGAAGTAAAAAATGTAGATGTAAGTCAAAGATAACAAAGACATCTGAAGTTACACATATGAGCCATTTTTAGAATGTCTCACTTCCCAGTTTTACTCTTTAGTCTTTTTCACTTAAAAAAGCAACAAAACCCAGTTACGCTAGTATTACTTGTTTGTATCAAGTTGGAAAAAAACTCTTATAGTAACCTTGAAAGTAAAGGAAGTTTGTTTACTTTCAATGTAATATTTATTAGTAATATTGAGCCTGCAAATTCTAATGCCAGAGAGATAAAATGTATGAGTAATAATATTTTCTGTGACCTTGAAAAAGGAGATGGTTTTTACATAACAAAGAGGGATGCACATTAATACATTTTTGCAACATTTTAAAAGTTTTTGTAAACAGGATGAATTGGAAGTCAGATAATTAAAAGTAAAAGTAGAAGACAAATGATCAGGTTTGGAAAGGGTTTGTTGAAGAGCCCTGTCCTCTCTTTTGTAGCACGTGATAACTGGCCATCTAATCTGTAACTGCACTGTGAGACACTCATGTCCAGCATGGACATTAGAATGAATTCTAACTACAGATCTTGCAAATTACAGAACAAAACTGAAAAACAATATTTAATATCATGCCTGCCCCTGACATTCCACAGTTTTTACCTTTTCCAGTTTCTCACAGCTAGAGAGGGATGGCCACCTTGCCAGTGCTGGGTGGTAGAGGCTTGTTCCTAAAATCAGTGGAAATTTGTACTGGACAAGGTTCAGTTACCTTTGTCCTGTTCATTGGTTCCTTACGCTTGTAGAAATTAAAATGAAACTGATGTCAAGTGACTGTTTTGTTCCAAAACCTTCCTGAGTAACGGCTACGTGTTGCCTTCAAAATCAAGTCCTCTTCTGACTAGCAGTCAAGAAAATGGCCATTCTGGTTGAAATCTTCTTCGTCTTTTTTTTTTTAATAAATAAATTTATTTATTCTTTCATTCATTTATTTATTCGCTGCGTTGGGTCTTCGTTGCTGTGTGTGGGCTTTCTCTAGTTGCGCTGAGCGAGGGCTACTCTTCGTTGCAGTGCATGGGCTTCTTCTCATTGTGGAAACTTCTCTTTGTTGTGGAGCACTGGTTCTAGGCACACTGGCTTCAGCAGTTGTGGCTCGCAAGCTCTAGAGTGCAGGCTCAGTAGTTGCAGCTCAAGGGATTAGTTGCTCCGCGGCATGTGGGATCTTCCTGGACCAGGGCTCAAACTGGTGTCCCCTGCATTGGCAGGCAGATTCTTAACCACTGCACCATCAGGGAAGTCTGAAATATTCTTAATATAATTATCTTCCACTATCTTCCACCTGCTTCTGCATCACATCTCGATCTCCAAATTAACACTCTCTTTTTGCAAGTGGGACTTTCCATACTTTTATCAGCTATTCCTTTTGCCCTGCCACCCCCTTTATTTCCTCTTCTCCAAATTAATGCCACTTTTCAAGGCCTAGCTCAAATGTCACTGTCTCCAGGTACCTTCCTCAATGCTACAATGAGGTTTTTCCTCTGTGCTTCAAGTGTTCTTGTTGTCATCACTGTTGTAACACATCACATTTAGCCTTGTATTAAAATTTTACTGCAAACTTGCCTCATCCCCGTTAAGACCAGGCTCTGTGTTGTATTTGTCTTGCTTTAAATTGCATCACCTTTTATGTGATCATAATATTCACATATTTCATAGCCATCACTTAATGTCTTTTTAATTGAATTTTAGAAGCTAAGAATATATATGTGTGTGTGCATGTGTGTGTGTATATATATATGTATATATATATACATATATATATATACACACACACATATATGACATAGAGGCTAAAATAAAAGTACTTAATGGGAAGTTAAGAGGTTAGTTGTAAAAGTTTCATGTCTAGATGGGACTGAGTAAAGTAATAGAGGAATTTCTTTTCAAAATAAGGAGGAAAACAGAAAAGTAAAACCTAGTACACAAGCAAATTTAGACTTACAATTTAGCCTTAGGACAAGATTCTGAGGCAGTGAACACAAGGTTAAATGCCTGTAAGGGACACACAGGTAACAGAAATGTGGGAAGCAGTTTGAATTATGATGGATAAACTGCTAAAAGAGGGAAGCCATTACCCAGGACCAGTTGATTTTTGCCATGAGCTATCATAAGCCCAATACTACCTAACTGGAGTTTTTTAAGAGAAGGCCAAAATCAGATATTTATGAGAGAACTCACACTTTATTTTAAAATGGCAAATAATTTCAAAATTTTTTCTAAGGTTAAATAAAAGCCCAACATCAATTTACAGTCTCTGATTTCTGTTCTAAGATTTTTATATAAGATTATTGAAATGAGGGAGAAAAGTAAAATTAAGAGCAGTAGTTGGAGATAGTGGAAAATCTAGCATACCTTTTTGAAGTACAGACTTGTAGATCATGAGTGGTTTGTCGAAATTTGAAAATGGTATAATGGTAAGTATAATCTAAGCCATAACAAGAGAGAACATTTTTGACATAAAGGTTGATTCTAGACTTTGAGTTGATCTAACTATAATAACTAATCTTTGTTAGCACTGCCTAAGTGTCTGGGGCTGTTAACATCCCACAGATATTTTCTCAATCTTCTGGATAGAACTACATGGTAAGTATTATTACTTCAGATGAAGAAACTGAGGCCTAAGAATGAACTAACTTCCTCCAAGGTTCTTATACGGCAAGAAATTAAATCCAGCTCTTCCAGGCTACAAAGTCTGCCTCCAATTATTTGGGTATAGAATCGGGTATGTGTATGTTTAGCTGATTCACATCAGTGCTTTCTGGGGTGCATGGTCTCTAGGTGTTTACAATTCTTTCTGGGCCTGGGAAACTAATGGCGAGCCATTAGACACTGGCAAGTCAACTGAAGTGCCTGAGGAGTTCTACCAGTAACTAGCTGGTATCTTACTTGCTATCTGAAATATCTCTAAGACAGCTGTCAGCCAACAGACTGGAGGGTTTATTACTGATCTAGTAGTACAGTTGAGAAAAAAAAAAATTCCTGAAACAGCCAGGTTTGAAGCCGTCTATCTAAAGATAAATAAAGAAGGAACAAACTTGAAAGATGTATGTAGAATAAATAAATAGGATTGATTTGGCAATCAGTCTAATGTGTGCAGTAAAAGAAAAAAAAAGATGAGTTAGTGATTAATATGAAGTTTCTCTTTTAGGATTTCACTGAGTAGATCAAAAGATGATTATAAGGGAGTATGGTACAGGAATAAGATGCAGATGTAGAGAATGGACTTGAGGACATGGGGAGGGGGAAGGGTAAGCTGGGATGAAGTGAGAGGGGTCCAAGTGGCATGGACGTATATACACTACCAAATGTAAAATAGATAGCTAGTGGGAAGCAGCCACATAGCAGAGGGAGATCAGCTCAGCACTTTGTGACCACCTAGAGGGGTGAGATAGCGAGGGTGGGAGGCAGATGCCAGAGGGAGGAGATATGGGGATATATGTATATGTATAGCTGATTCACTTTGTTATAAAGCAGAAAATAACACAACATTGTAAAGCAATTATACTCCAATAAAGATGTTTTAAAAAAAGGAGGTAGTATTTTGTGCCAATAGAAATAAATTAAATAAAATATAATATACACTTTGGTTATGTAGTATGATTCTAGCCCTATTGATGTTAGTTAAAAAGAATCACTGTTATCAATTTCTAGTACAATTGAGGAGCTTTCTAAAAAAGCTTATTATTCACCTATCATAATTTATTTTTAGTCACTAAATTGAGGTTTCTTTATATGAGTCCTAAAGTTTGGCTTTTATTCTCTTGATAAAACATCGACAAGTTGAGAAGAACATTCACTGAGTGCATTTGATGGGCAAGTATACTTCATGCTGCTTTGGATGAGTAACCTATGAGTGGATTTTGGCCATTTTGTTTTAAGCTGTCAGATAAATTTCTCTTGGGCATCTTTCCTATTGCTGTGCATCTGAGCAAAATAATATTTTATTATTGGTCATAATTAATAATTTATTGAAACATACCAAATGAATGCTCTCAAAATATGGATGTAAATATTATTAGGTCTCTGAATACAGCAGTCCCAGTCACAGTGTGATTTTTACAATATGAATTGCAGTTATGAGTTGGATCATTCACTATCAGAACAAATTGAGACTTATAATATAAAAAATTGACAGATTCTTTCTGCCTACAAATGAGAAAACAGATTTGTAAAATGTGAAATGAGCCATTCTGGCAAAGTAGAATTTGAGTTTCAAGTGTAAACACTTGAGTTAATGGCTGGGGTTTCTCAATCTCAGAAGCTCTGGTGCATGGGGAGGGTGAAGCAGAGGTTAGTAGAGCTCTTCAGCATTTTACTTAGAACATCCTTATAGGACTTAATTAGGCAGATTACCTGTTATGCATGGTGTAGTGTGCTGAACATTTTTAAACTGGTATGTCCTCAAGGCAAAGGCACAGTCAGAAGGAATTACACTTTACACAAATAACTCTGAGCATTTTATTAGCGGACCTCATAGAACTGAAATCTTCCTTGCCAATGCACCATTTAATGTTTAACTCAATTGAGTACCAAAGAGTTTGTTAAATGTTGAACGGCCATCTGGATTTATGGATCCCTCCTGAGTACACTTTCAGGGGCTTTATTATTATTATTTTTTTCCTAGTGACAGCATTGGAGCTTTGAAATGAAACAAAAAACCTTCAGTTTTTAACACTATGTGCTTTGTTCTAAATTATAAGATGAGTGCCAATGTAACTATTTACAAAAAAATTGACAAATTTGGTTGTTGAAAAACAATATTTTATAATTAGAGCTTAAAAAATTTAAAATCGCTTAAGATGTGTCCATGAACAGTAACTGTTTACTAATCCTTTCAGGATGCAAATGTTAACTTGCTACATACATGTTAAATTACTGATTCTATTTAATCACTTTATTCACCTAACCACCTACAGGGAAGGGTCAGTATGTCAAGCAATCCTGAATGGTATTTTGTGTGAATTGGGAACAAAACTTTTAAAGGCCAGAGGTTTAGGAACATAAACCAGATGTATTCATTTTTAAAAGTCTACTTAGTTGTGGGGGGAGAAAGGTCAGACTCTTAGATCTTTTAAAAAATCTTACTGTCAAACACATTCCATGAAACTAAGCATTTTGCTAGTCTCAGAGTGCTGCTACACTGACTTTTTTTTTCCCTTGAATGGAATAGTTGCTCTGATCTGTACTGTATGTGAGTTTTTTTCTACATTTTGATCACAATAACATACTTGAAGATTTTCTTAATCATTTAAAAACTCCTAAAATAAGTCAGAATATTTAAACTTTTCTTTTATAGAAATGATGTTGAATTATGTAAAAACAAATCATAATTCTCAACACGTGTCTATTTAAATGTCAGTTTTCAATTGTTTGTGGAGCATAAATCTAGGTCATGAAATGGCTATTAAAAAGACTTTTATAAAGATATATTTATATATACTTGAATGCCTTTCATCTTTATAGTGACGGTACGCATGATGCATCATGTTCATTTTCCATAGTAACAAATTAGATTTAAAAGGAGCTTATTGATATTCACGCTTCAAATTTTTTGTAGGATATAAATTATGTTGAGTTTTTGTTTAAACTATTTTTTATATTGTGTATACAACTCTTCATGTAAAATAGGTATTCTTTATGGTAACATCCTTGATTTACGTTCTCTTAACTGCTGAAACAAATTATGCCAGTGTCTAAGCTGTTACCTGGTTCCCATTTATCTTACTTCCAAAGGCAGCACTGTGTGTATTTAGCAGTGTGTGCTCATGTCTTATGGCCTTGAAGTTGAATCCTGCTTATTAGCTATGTGATCTTGGGTAAATTGTTTAAAATCTTTAAGCCTCAATTTTGTCAACTACAAAATGGAGATAATAACATATGTATTTCACATGGTTAATAAGAAAATGAAATGAGAAACTATATAATATTCTAACCTTGTAGTTGGTACAACAGTGCCCTGCACACTGTAAATAGTCAATAAATTTTAGACACTCAATCCAACCACATAATAAATCAAGTAGTATCTCTGTTTAAGAAAGAGTGGTAGAGTTCGGAAAAGCATTGGACTTGTTTTCTAGTTCTAATCCTCTGATCATAGGAAAATATCTTTAAAAATCTCTTAGCCCTTTAAATGCCTATATTAAAACAAGCTTTACGGACCACAGTGAAAATCCAATGACCTAACACCATTGCTCAATAAAGTTATGTAAGCATTTAATTTATACTGCTTTATAAATTTCAGTTTTATTGTTAACATCATTTCAGTTTAAACAGATTAGGCTTATATCTGTGTCATTTTTGTGTGGCAAAGCCTACAAGTTGCTTCCTGACATCTTCCTTAGTAAGAGAATTCTTGATTTCTAGCTGTCCACATGGACATCTGGAAAAAATGTTGTATTTCCTAGCCTCAGTGCTCTGTTTACTAGCAGAAAGCAAATCATGCTGACCTCTAACATGACTGGGAAATAACTGGGAAAAACTGCCTGCTGCCTGGCAAAATGTTGCCAATGTTGTACCCCTTTGATAGCAGAATAAGTAGTAATTTACTCGTGTTGAAATGCACACTCATTCTGCATATAGATTTGTCTTTCTTGCCCACAGTGATGCTTCAAACAATATCCGTAAACATACTGGATGCCTTTTTCAGTCTAATATATCCCACACACTATTGCTTCTTACCAAGGATCCCACTTTACAGTAGAAGAATTGGAGCAAAGGGATAGTGATCACAGTATTCAATAATCTTACCAGGTGCTCCATCATCCAGATTAAGTGAGCCTTAGAAAAGACCACCATATTTACTACTCAGTAATGGCACCAACTGAAAAATAACCTGATAAGATTTGGTGATGTATGTACATGCATAATCTTCTTAACTAACAGCCAGTACAGTGGTGGTTTTGCCACAGATGGAATAACGTGCCTGGGAAGCAAGGGTAGGAGTGGCACTCTTTCCACTTTATGACCGATTTACAAAAAGTTGCTTCTAATCCCTGTGAACTCGACCTCTCCTACTTTAGAGATCTTAAACCCCAAAGAAGAAACTCTTCCACCAGGAGACACAGTGGTAGCTCTACTGGACTCAGAGTAGAGCCTGCCACCTGGCCATTCTATCTTCTCATGACATTTAATCAATAGACACAAAAGAAGTTTGCTGTTACTGTGGTGATTGATCCTCATTAATCAGGGGAAAGAGGATGGCTGTTGTACATTAGGACATAGAAAAGATTTGAACTCAGTGCATGTCTGATGTGCCTGAAAGAACTGCCATATCCACTGCTAAAAATTTAATGGAAAAACCATAGCACCTCAACATAGGCAAGACTTCTGAGAGTCCAAACCTTCTGATGTGAATGTTTGAGCTGCCTATCAAAATAAAGAATCTTGTGAAGCTGTGGATGAGAAGCAAATAAAACATGGACTTGAAGGTAGAGGAAGGAAATTAAAAATACCAAACATGTCATCTCTACCAGACATAAATGAGGCCTTCAGTAGGTAACCACATATTCTTCCTTCTTCTCTGATGTTAACTTACCCTACTTTTTTCCTCCATCTCTTCCTTTTTCCTACAGTTTTATATCCAGTGTGGGTCGTGGTTAATTTTATAATTTTATCCTTGGTTTACAAGATAACAAGACATGACTATGACAATTAGTGGAGAAATGATCACACAGAGATGGGAAGTCTTGATAGGAGTCATATTCATTTATAGAGTGATAGTTGCATCATGTTAGCTGGGATCACACTGTGGTACCAGTTGCTGTTGCTTTGAAACTGAAACTTAGATTTGGGGTGAAGAGTATTATGGATGGCAAGTACCTCTAGGGGAAAACCTTGTCTCAGACAACCTTGGCTCCAAACACTCTTTACTGTGCTATCTTGCACTGCAAAGGCTGGAAAATGAAAAACCCCATTTTCAGGTATCTGCATATCTAGAGTTCTGTTGTAATTTAGTTTCTGACAAATGCATTTTATGTCTTAGATTTGGAGCTGAGTCATGTGGCAAGAGGTGCAGAACATGATGCATCCATTTTGATGATAAAGTTTGTAGCAGAGGCATCAAGGATCCTAATTGGATGGCTCCCTGCTATGATGTCTGTAGCACCCCCCACTGGAGCAAGACAGTGAGGTTCTATAGTTTACAGCCTCCAGATTCATCACTTTCTTACAATGGCAGTGGCACCTTAGCTGCTGATATCAGAGGCACTGTGGTTTGGGGAGCTGGGAAATTTATTTCTCCACTCTGATCTTTGGAGTGGAGAAATAAATTTCTTGACTAAATCACTCAGCCCTTACAATAATTCTATTTGGTCAATATACAATTTAATTAACTTCAGTGTAACAACAATTTATTCTGCACCTGCCCCATGCAAAACTACATATTAGTACAAAGAGGAAGATGATGTGACCTTTGTTCAAGAAACTCACACTCTTATAGGAGAGTCAGTCACTATGATTCAGCACACTCTAATATAATGGAAGGAAAAATTATTGGGGTGGCCAAAAATTTCTTTTGGGTGTTTTCTGTTAAGATGTTACAGAAAAACCCTAACAAATTTTTGGTCAACCCAATAAATGCTACAGGAACTTAAAGAAAAGTGATTAATTCTATTTAGTATTGGATAAGATTCCATAAACATTGAGCCTTAAATAGAGAAAACTGCATAATTTTAACAACGAATTTAAGGTGGTAAGGAAGTGTTCCTCAGCATTTGAGATTGAGGAACTGGAATCCAGTGCTTGGGCAAAGAGTCTGTCAAATACAGATGAACACTGAGTTTGTCCATGACTGGAAAACCTAGAGTGTGAAAGGGAGACCTAAGGGAATCAGTCTAGAAAAGTAAGCTTGGGATCAGATAGCACTGATAATTAAGTGCAAACGGGGTTTAGAGGTTAATTTGTTTATTTTGTTTTTTGTAGGCAACGAAGACTGACAGATCTCAGTTACAGGAAGAAAATTGTGGAACTAGTGTATAGATTAGATTAAATGTGAGCAAGGGAAGAATATGTAGAAGACTAGGAGGTTATTGCTATAGAAGAGAATATATTCAAGGCAATACTATACAGAAAGAAGACAGATAGATAGATTTCATAGACATCATAGAGTAAAATCAACAGAGCTTGGTCTCCTACTGAATATGAAAGTTGATTTTAAAAAGTTATACTCAAAATGTCTTCATATTTTCTAAACTGAATTCCTGGAGGCATAATGAGACCAGTGACTGCAACTGGAAACACAGGGGCAAAGCAGATCAGATAGAAAATCTCTTGAGTTCTGTTCTGATTTGCTGCACTGGAAATACCTAAATAAGGTCTATCCAGAGATGTCCCAATAGATTTTTAAAGTCTTGAATTCAAAAGTGAAGTCAAGGTTACAAATGAAGATTTTCGAGTCATGTACTTCGAAACTAAAGATGGCATCTGCCGGGCATTCTAAGCAATTCCAGTCCCCCACTGTGGTTTGTCACAGCAGCACCAGCAATCTTTCCAACAATTAGGAACCACACCCAAGTAATTTCTAAAAGATTGAAAGGTAATGGAGAGAATAGAAGTTAATTAGAATGAGAAGAGTACTGTTTAGATCACTGAGATGCTCTTGAGGATTTTTACACACACTGGGCAAGATATTAAAGGCAGTCAGAACCACTTAGATTATTTCTGTTAATTTAGATT
This sequence comes from Mesoplodon densirostris, assembly GCF_025265405.1. Taxonomy (NCBI): domain Eukaryota; kingdom Metazoa; phylum Chordata; class Mammalia; order Artiodactyla; family Ziphiidae; genus Mesoplodon; species Mesoplodon densirostris. The sequence continues at coordinate 72,278,738 of NC_082662.1, forward strand.
TTTTTATCCAATACCTGATAAGGTTTGGAAAACTTAAGGTATATTTTTAAGAATGTTTAATTTAAAATTTTTATGAGCATATTTTCCTCTTAAATATGTTCCTCTTTCAAAATTGCTCAACACATTTTCACAAGCTTCCAGAATTCATAGTATTTTTCAAGGGGTAACAGACACTCGTCAAAACATAAATTCTCTTCTTCCAGTTTTGGTGGGGTTAGAGATTTTGATTTGTTATAACCCATCCTCCTGTTCCTTGTTTGATGGGATAGACTGGGATTATGTTTATTTTTTCCTTTTTAAGCATTCCAAGGAAAATATAAGAAAAAAACATTTTAATGACTAAGTTTTGTCTGATGATGTACTCATATATGAATTAATAATAGATGGTGAAATCCTTTTTTTGGAAAAGAAATTTGATCTACATAACATACTGTGAAAGAAAATCAGTTTCACACTGCTGACTTTACTATTGAAGATTTTGATGGGGTTTTTTTTATATGTAAAGCAGTTCAAAAGATAAAAAAAAAAAAAACCTGCTGCCTGTGATATAATTTCAATCAAAGAGTGCAAAGAAAGGAAAATAATTGAAAACAAGCATATCAAGAAATAAGATATGGTGATACCAATCAGTTTTGTGTGTGTAGTTTGAATTACGAGTAAACTCCAATACCTACAGAATACTAGCAAGGTACTTTGTGCTGAGGAAACAGAGTCAAAGAAATCGCCTATCAACTCAGTGTCATGGAAACAAAGAATTTTAGAGCTGGAACTTTCCTCAGAGACTACCTAGCACAATCCCCTTGTTTTATCCATGAGGAAATTTAAGTCCACAGAGGCAAAGTGATTGCTCATGGTTTTATGACTATTAATGTCAGAGAAAAGGAATAAAAATGGATCTACTCGGGCTTCCCTGGTGGCGCAGTGGTTGAGAGTCCGCCTGCCAATGCAGGGAACATGGATTCGTGCCCCGGTCCGGGAAGATCCCACATGCCGCGGAGCAGCTAGGCCCATGAGCCATGGCCGCTGAGCCTGCGTGTCCGGAGCCTGTGCTCCGCAAAGGGAGAGGCCACAAGAGTGAGAGGCCCGCGTACCGGAAAAAAAAAAAAAAAAAAAAAGGATCTACTCTTTACTTGAGAAATTGTACTAACCCCACAAGTCAGTATTTTTGCCTCCTTCTCTCTCTTAAACAGATGAGAGAGTGAGGGTCAGAAATCTGTGCTAGAGTCAAATTGCAATGACAAGCCTGTATGACTTTTTAAATTTTTTTCCCTCTCAGCCATAGTTGGAAGTATCTAAATAAAAATGTCAATTCCTGAAAATTCTCTTTCTGTATGAGAGGGACTCAGACATGGATGGTGTGACTTGAAGATCAGTCCATAAATTATAGTGCCATGGATTATAAACTTGGCACTGAGGTGTCCTGGAACACTGCAAGAAACTCACAGAATCTTGGTGAAATATTTAAAATTTTTGAAATCCCTCTATGCAGTATATGTTGAGTACCATGCAAACTGCTAGCTTGATATAGTTCCCAGTTTTAACATTAGGTTATTTTCCTTTTGATGGTGTCATATTTTTGCAAAACTGGGATTTGGCAATTGTGATAAAAAGCAAGTCTCAAGCAAAAACAATGTGTCACAGGAAATTAAGATAGTGATATAAGATGAGATTACACTGTCTAAGTGTACGGTATACAGCAGGCATAGTCATCTCACTTATGTAATTGTATTTAGAAATAAAATAAATAATTTTTCTTCTGATATCTATATATGACTTTTTTTTTTCAAATGCTTATTAAGTTGCTTGGGCCTAACTACTTAGTAAATGAAACTGTTAGGTATTTATTTCATCATGAAATAATATTGGAACACCAAGGGAACCATAAACTGAGAACCTCCGAGAACCACATAGATGCCCTTCTTCTCTAATATGAGCAGATCAAGCGTCCACCCACAAGTAAAGCTGGGGACCTGGAAACTGCCTTCTGCGAGGAAATGTAGAACAAAAAGAAGTAATACTTCTTAACACTAAAAATGATTTTTTATCCTAAACATGTATTTTCACAGCTCCCTATATATGGTACTATTCTTGGAATTAAGGAAGTCAGGCTACTGAATGCAATATTCTCTGATGTAAATAAGCCCAATATATACACAGCCTACTCTATTCTTTCTTCAACCAGGTCCTGCTACATTTTATCCCCCCGCACTGGCTCCACTGTACAGGAAATACTATCCTACAGCTTTTGTATAGTAGCTTTCTCTAAACCTTTTGTTCACTTTCTTTATAAAGTAAGATTACACAATTCATGTTATTTAGTGATGTCAGATAACCTAAAATAGCAAATTAATTTATTTTAAAGTGTGAATTATACTTTAGGACTTTTTCTAATCTTCTATGAAAAAAATTCTCTGAACATTAAGAATTTCTAAAGCTAATAATAGCATTTGGCTTATGATTACAAGGCCACTTTAAAACATGAGTTTTCTACGTGAAGATTTACTGAGAGCAACAAACATTTTGAGGATTACAGGCAACTTATTTCTAGAAAGATACTTTACAAGCTAAAACTAAAGAAATTATAACCAATTTAATTTTTAGAACTCTCTAATCCATCCTTTGTCTACACTTCTGCAAGATGTTTTTGGTTTGTTTTATTGTTCAAAGAAGTAACAATCACTCAAACCCTGGAGGGTGCAATCAGAGGAGTAAATTAAGAGAAAGAACTGCTTAGCCATTTTAACCGAGGTCAAGGCATACTTTAGAGGCCTTAATGTTTCTCTAGTTTCAGTTGCCTGCCAAATCTACAAATAATTCTTGAATCAATTTAGTTCTTCAATCAATTCAATCAATTCACTCATCAGTATGTTTCAGTGTGTACTGAGAAAAAATTCTAATATTACTCTGTAATTACTTGTAGACACTTGTACATTTTTAATTTTTCCTTAACATATTTTTTATGTGAAATAAAGGTGATTTTACATCTCTCTTTGGGGAGTTCACATTCTGATAGAGAGGCTGGAGGTTTGATCATAGGAACCTGACTCACCACAAAACAAAACACACACACACAGTACAACAAGGGTACAATAAGAGAATCCTGAGTAGTGTTTAGTAAAGTCAACTAAATGGTTTATAAGGGACAAGACTCTAGAAGTTTGCGAAGTAAGAGTTGTTAACCATTATCTATGTAATTGTAAAATAGGTATTTGGGCAGAACCCTTGGGCAGTATACCTCTAAGTAGTTCTGATGTAGAAATATGCTTTTTTTGTTGCTGTAAAAAAACGCAAAACTGTCAAAATCTTTTTTTTTTTTTTGTATATATTCTAGATAGAAATACTGGTACACCAGGGAAGTTCCAGATGAAAGACCAGCACGTGGTACACTGTACATGACCCAATAATGCTTATCATTTCCAAAACTGAAAACCTTTTCTAAATCTAAGAAGCACAACATATGTCAATACAGAGACAGAAAGGAGCATTACCTTCAAAAGGACAACATGTGACACAGATGTAGTGAGTTTGACTCCTTTATAGATGGCTTGAGAATAATATGGTGACACTTTGGAAATCAATTTGCCAATATGTAGCAGGAGCATTTAAATAGTAATTCCTTTTGATTCAATGATTTCACAACTATGAATCTCTCCTCAAGGAAACAAGAAACAAAAAAAGAAGTATAGATCAATGGAACAGGATAGAAAGCCAAGAAATAAACCCACACACCTATGGTCAATTAATCTACAACAAAGGAGGCAAGAATATACAATGGAGAAAAGACAGTCTCTTCAATAAGAAGTGCTGGGAAAACTGGACAGTTACATGTAAAAGAATGAAATTAGAACATTCTCTAACACCATACACAAAAATAAACTCAAAATGGGTTAAAGACCTAAATGTAAAACTGGATACTATAAAACTCCTAGAGGAAAACATAAGAACACTCTTTGACATAAATCACAGAAATATCTTTTTGGAACAGTCTCCTAGAGTAATGAAAGTAAAAACAAAAATAAACAAATGAGATCTAACTAAACTTAAAAGCTTCTGCACAGCAAACAAAACCAAAAAACTGAAAAGACAACCCATGGAATGGGAGAAAATATTTTCAAATGATACAACAAACAAGGGGCTAATATCCAAAATATACAAACAATACACACAACTCAATATCAAAGAAAGAAACAACCCAATCAAAAAATAGGCAGAAAAAAAAGAAATTAGGCAGAAGACCTAAATAGACATTTCTCCAAAGAAGACATACAGATGGCCAAAAGGTACATGAAAAGATGCTCAACCTGGCTAATTATTAAAGAAACACAAATCAGAACTACAACGAGGTATCACCTCACACCAGTCAGAATGACCATCACCAAAAAGTCCTCAAATAGGGCTTCCCTGGTGGCGCAGTGGTTGAGAGTCTGCCTGCTGATGCAGGGGACACAGGTTCATGCCCCGGTCCAGGAAGATCCCACATGCCACGGAGTGTCTGGGCCCGTGAGCCACGGCCACTGAGCCTGCGCATCCAGAGCCTGTGCTCTGCAACGGGAGAGGCCACAACAGTAAGAGGCCGGCGTACTGCAAAAAAAAAAAAAAAAAAAAAAAAGTCCTCAAATAATAAATGCTGGAGAGGGTGTGAAGAAAAAGAAACCCTCCTACACTGTTGGTGGGAAGGTAAATTGGTACAGCCACTATGGAGAACAGTATGGAGGTTCCTTAAAAAACTAAAAACAGAGCTATCATATGATCCTGCAATCCCACTCCTGGGCATATATCCAGAAAAAAGCATAATTTGAAAAGATATATGCACCCCAATGTTCATTGCAGCACTATTTACAATAGCCAGGACATGAAAACAACCTAAATGTCCATTGACAAATGAATGGATAAAGAAGATGTGGTATATGCATGCAATGGAATATTACTCAGCCATAAAAACGAATGAAATAATGCTGTTTGCAGCAACAAGGATGGACCTAGAAATTATCATACTAAGTAAAGTAAGCCAGAGAAAGACAAATATTATACATGGAATCTTAAAAAATGATACAAGTCAACTTATACACAAAACAGAAATAGATCCACAGACATAGAAAACAAACTTATGGTTACCAAAGAGGATGGGAGGGGTAAATTAGGAGTTTGAGACTAACATATACACACTACTATTTATAAAATAAGTAACCAACAAGGGCCTACTGTGTAGCACAGGGAACTGTGCTCAGTATTTTGTAATAACCTATAAGGGAAAAGAATCTGAAAAAGTATATATATATATATACACACACACATGTGTATCTATATATACACACATATATATATACATATATATGTATAACTGAATTACTTTGTGGTATACCTGAAACTAACACAGCACTGTAAATCAACTATACTCCACTTTAAAAAAATAGGCAACAAGCAGAAATTTTAAATAAAAAAGAAAGACACTTCAAAGATGTGCTTTGCAACTTTATTTATAATAGCAAAAACTAAATATCACCTGTTAAATATTATGAAAATCATTAATAAAATATATTACAACTTCTGATAGAATTCTAAATGGTCTAAAATATTTATAAAGAATAATAGCTTATTCTTATACAACACTAATTATATGACAGAAATTGAATACTTTACTTATAGCTAGTAAGCAGCAAAGCCAGGAGTGAAACCTAGGAAGACGGGCTTCAGAGTCTATATTCTAATTACTACATGCAGTGTCATTAGAAAGTGCCTGCAATATGAAACTACATGAATAGTTGTTTTTTGTTTGTTTGTTTGTTTGTTTTAAAGGCAGGATAGTAACCTGTATTCCAGGATTACCTTGTGATACAAAAAAACATGTAAAGGAAAGACTGAAAAGTATTGTACAAAGAGATACTAGTTTATTATGAAAGAACATTTTTTCTGTTTCTTTATATATTTTCTACTTTTTCTCAGTTTCTAAAATAACTTTCTTGTGAACATTTTTAATATTTTAGAAGGCTATTTATACCTTAAAATGAAAGGAAGATGAATCTGATATAACAAACAATCTTAATAGGACACCTACTATTGTTATGTATCATAGATTTGACATACCTCAAACAAAGTCAGTGGTTTCTCTAATTTTAAAAATTGTTATAATCCTATATTGCAAGTGGTAGTCTGCAATTCTTTGCTTGCTATCACAAGGACCAAGATTGCTGGTCCGGGTCTTCCACTGACCTCCTAGGTTGAAGCTATTTGACACAACGCACACAAACCCGGTAACACAAAGTCAGTGGTTTCTCTAATTTTAAAAACTGTTATAATCCTATATTTGCCTATAGATGTGATGTATCAGTCAAATGTCTTAAAATAAAATATAATTAATATACACTTTGTGAAGCAAGTGGAATTAAAATGCCAGGAATTTAGATGCAGTATTACAATGTTAAGCATAGAAAAAAATGTCCTGATAGAAAATGCAGTAAATTTTGTGTTTATTACTAAATTTGACAGAGTATGAAGTGGCAGAAACAATGAAGAACAGGATAGTTTTCCTTTCATGCCTACCTGATCTGCTGAATGAGAATACAACTGTGGAAATTTGGGATGGATAAAGAAGAGAGGGAAATAGCCAGCGGGGGAAAGAGAATGCTTAGGACATGCCTAAGAATTAGAACTGAGAGAGAAAGAGATTGGAAGAAGAAAAGCTGGAAAGGAAATCAGTGGGAAACAATTGGAAATAGCACATACTTGGAGGTATATTGAAGCTCAGTATAATAAAGAAATTCCAGGTTAGCCTTATCTAGTGGTTATCTCAGTGAAAAAGGTCAAAACAGGCAGAAATCTAAGCCTGCTTTTATGACCATAGTTAATTTGCTCTCCTAAAATCTATGCAGTCTCAGACACCTTCATTACAATGATCATCTGTCAGCAGCAAATCTTTAAACATATATTATAAGACCTTCAAATATTAGGTACTAGTTAACATAACAACATAGCATCTTTCATAGGTAAATCCTTTTTCTGAATGATTTTAATTGACAGTACCCAATCATTTTCAAATAAACATTTATGAAAGAGTAGAAGCAGCAGTTTAACATGTCATTTAAAAAAACTGACAGTAACTTGGGAAAAGAAAACTAGATTTTTGTGTGTGTGAAACCTAAATGCTTACTCTAAGCAATATGGCATGTTTAGCTGATTCAGCAATACCTTTACCATCTCTTTGTCAATTTAGTCCCAGAATACATCTTTGCTTAGACATTTTAGTTGGATGTTGCAAAAAGGTTACTGTAACAGTGTTCATTTATAAATAATTAATGATATAATAAAGAGGCCTGAATGTGACTACATAGCCACTGAATAAATAAGAACAAAGCAAATTAGCAGGAATACAATTTGATTTTCACAATACAGTGGGAGCTAGGTTTTTAGTTTGATCGATGGCTTTATGAAAACGCTTCTATTTATTTTTTGTGTTACTTAATTTAATCACTATGCTGAAGTAGCTGAAAAGTAAAACCTCATAGAACATCCTTTGTGAATTAATATAAATTTCATTTTAACTAAGGTTTTGTTAAAAATCCTTATTTAGCACTGATTTTACCTTTAAGGAGGTGATTTAAAAATTAGGTTTGTAATTGAACAAAGTTTAGACAGACAACATCTTGAGAGTAGCAAGGGCAAAATGTACAAAGAACACCTGCAAATCCTCTAAGATAAGAAGCATAGGAAGCACAGTCTTGGTTCTTGATCATTTTGTTTTAAGTAGACTGGCAATCAGCAGGTACAGAAAGCACTGAGTAGCCTGAAAATTTTAAAATGGATTCAGTTCTGTAAGTCACATGACTTGCATTCTTAACTGCTTGACCTCTGTTTTCTTCTCTTTCCTAAGAAATGGAGTGTGGATAATTGAAAGTCAATAGTTTAAAGTTTTTATACTATGTGCTATAACTGTCCAATGGCACTCACTTTATTTGATTTTTCTGTTAATGTTTGGATGCCCTCCCACCTCACCCTCAGCATTCTCTTTACTGATTTTGTCTTAAAAAAAGAAATCAATGTCTGAAGTTATAACAAACTTTCTAGATCATGACAATGGTGCTAGTTGTCCAATCATTAGGTATTAGTGGTTGAGACCAAAAAAAAAAGAAAAAAAAAAAAGCAATACTAAAAATAGACAGATAAAATCCTGTTGAATATGTGCTCCAGCAGTAGGAAAATGGTACAACAAATTAAATAAATAAGCTCATGCAAAATACATGGTTCAACAAGAAAGAATTTGATTTCCCTCTGAAATCTGTGAAATTGGAAATCAAGCTGCCTATCATATCTAAGAAACGATTTAAAGTTATATGGTGGAAAGAACAAAAGAACTGTGTAGGATTTTATTTTGGACTGGACATATTTTCAGAGTCTGCATATTGCAAGACACTTTATATTAAGAAGTTAGGACACAGCTACTATGCAAGCATTTAAGGCAATCATTCCAGACACTTCAGATGCACTGCTGAATATGGAATTATCTTTATGATAATTTTAATCTTTGGATAATTTTAATGCAAAATCCCTGTTGAAAACTGTACTGTCCTTAGTGATTTGAATTGATATTAATGCTTTATCTCAAACAAGGGAATAAATTATAGTCTTCCACATAGATACAAAGAATTTACCAACAAGATTTGTTTAATTTCCTTTCATGTGTCAGAGAAGCTCACATGTATTTCTTTTTATCTATCTAAATTGTGAATTATTTGCTTACTGTAAAATATTACTATGCTGAAAGATATGTGTTTATTTGTAAGATGATAATACAGCCTTTGGTATCTATTACTAAGTTCACATTAATTTTGCAGCTATGTCTTTAAGAGGTATTCTACTACCCCACAGAATTGGCTCTAGCCATCCACTCTCTGGGGTCTTGAAGAACTTCCTGTTAATGAACTATACTGCTTCCATCCACCATTACTTTGTTGTTGAAAAGCTTTTCCTAAACGTCACATCGAAATCCACAAATTCTATATCTACAAACACAGAGATTTCACATGCTGCAAGTATAAGTCTGCAATTTTTAAACTTTATTCTAGAATTTATCAATAATTTTATTGGACCATAACATTCAATTCAAGGCAGGATTCTTAGAATTTGAGCAATATATGTTCATTTTTGTAGGTATAGTTTGGAGAGATACTCCATTCACTCAATATTTTCCTTTCCTTCCCATGCATAAAATCCAGATGTTATTAACAATTTACAAAAAAAAAAAATAGAGATTGGAAGTGACATTTGAGATTGAAACATAGATGAGAAGGGTTGTTATTACATGGTGACAAATATAGCTTATAAGTCACCAGGGAGCTGAATATTTCAATTTTTCTTTTTCTTTCTTTTTTTTAAAAAAATATTTATAGACATACTGGTAGACTCTATACAATCATCCTGGAAAACACATCTGTAAAAATAAAATGGCTAAATGTCTCCTAATTAGATATAATTATAAGTTAAACTGTTTTCTGTCATATGAATAAAAAATACTCATGTAAAATTTAGATTCCAAAACTAAAAAATAAGTTTAAAGTACCTTTGTGAGGAACAAATGTAGTTGTGAATTCCTACTAGTGTGTCAAAGTCTCCTGTTCTTATGTCTTTTCATATTTATTCCAAATTCATTCCTAACTATGAGTTATTACCAGAGATAAAATATTTTGTGAATTCTTATTTATTATTTTAACTTAGCCAGATATTTCAAGACTACTTAGAAAATGAATAAGAAGGAAGCTTCCTTTTTTCCCTCAAAATATCAGATCTGGAAAAGTAGAAAAAAATATTTCTCACTTCAATCATTTGCATATATTAAACTTAATAATTTGAATGCTCTATCACTTCAAATCAAATAAGTCGTAAAAATATACTAACAATAAATCCACACAATGCATCTCTTTGGGGAGTTACGGAGGCAGAGGTAATAAAAACACTACTAAATTCTTGATTAGAATTAACAAATATGTTTTGAATTAATAATGACCTGAAAAGTGTTCATCATCCTCTAGATATATACTAAAAAACAGAAGATTAAAACTGGCTAGGAAGGGCTTCCCTGGTGGCGCAGTGGTTGAGAGTCCGCCTGCCGATGCAGGGGACACGGGTTCGTGCCCCGGTCTGGGAAGATCCCACATGCCGCAGAGCAGCTGGGCCCGTGAGCCATGGCCGCTGAGCCTGCGCTTCCGGAACCTGTGCTCTGCAACGGGGGAGGCCACAACAGTGAGAGGCCCGCGTACCACAAAAAAAAAAAAAAAAAAAAAAAAAAAAAAAAAAAAACTGGCTAGGAATTAGATTTCCAAATGTCATTTACTAGTAAATATTAAGTGGAGTTTGGGGTTAACTTAGAACTACTAAACAGGTTCAGAATGGCCATCCTAATGAATTCAGGTGCAGTCTACTCTTATTATTGTTTTTTTATGACATACATAAGACTGCCCATAGATTTAAATATCTGATCATAAGAAATACGTTTCTACTATATTTTCAAATTCTTTGAAAATTATATTCATTTAAATCAGCTAGTATCTTTGGAGACTGCTGCATTCTGAGTTTAGTGCACATCAATTGACAGCTAACTTGTAGACTTATTTAGAATTTTCTACTTCAATGTTAAGCTGGATATGAATTTATTCATTTTCTCCTCATTCTCCCACTTTTACAAAACTGTTATCCAATTCCATCCTATAGGCTTTTGATTAGCACAATGCAGTTGACTTACCAAAACATAGCCAAGGGAGAGATGGATTAATATGTCAAGTATAATTGACAATTGGATGTCTAGTACCAGTTTGGTATAATTCCATGGGGTTTCAGGACTTCTAGTTGAATACTTTCAGTCAGGAAAAAAAATGTTTCAGTAAAGTTAATATTTCAAATAATCCTGCATACTTATACAACACATTAAAGGCTAAAATCATTTGGTATTATCCCAATGTGTTAGATAGTTTTAAACCTAATACTATGTAATGAGTATACTATACACCTACACTTGCTCATTTTCCAGTGTGGCAGGAGACAAGGGAAGAAAAACACTTTGTAAATATACAGACCAGTATAAAATGCCTGACATATAGGATTATGAACTTCAGTGGGCTACATGTATTTCAGCAGGCCTGGAGGATTCTAGCTGCACTTTACTCCCAATTAATATGGTGAGGAAAGAACTCAAAATAAAAAAGATATATAACATTAATAGTCCTCTGGACAACAAATCATAAATAGAAACTCACAACTAATATTTCCTAAGTGACCCAGAGACTGATGTTTCCATTTCTACAGTTCACTTACCTGAAAAATGAGACTGAGAAAGCATACATCAGATGATTGTGAGAGTAAGTTAATTGGTGATTGTACAAAACCAGGGTAGTCACATACATATCCATTAGAAAATGTTAAAATACACAAAGTGATCAGAGAATATACCTGCAAAGGTCAGCGGATATGTACAGAATTCTTTTGCAGTAGCAGCTACTACAGTGACCACAAAGTATATTCTAGAAAGCAAAACATGTATTACACTTGAACTTACACAGGAGACTAAATTCAGGGGAAACTGCATTCCCTAGTTCCTACTCTCAAAAGAGACAACAGTACATACAGACTCTGAGGTTAAGGCACTGTATATATGGTTTTAGGAATCATTTCCAGCCAGAGTTTTCAAAGAGCACATTTAAAGAAATCTGTGAGGAGCAATGACAGTCAAAATTGTTCCTACAGAGAAATAGAATTATTTGCAGAAATATGGTGGAAGCAACTAGCACAAATAAAAATGAAGGGTTTGAACAGCCCCTGTAGTTTGCTGCCTCCATTACGGTTTCATTCCATCATAAGATGGTCAACGTATTCACGGAAAACACGGGTGAACAGCTGTTTGTGACAAGATTGTAGATTTTCCCTTCTAGCTACCTCCTAATTTGCCTTCTAAGATGAAGATGAACAAAATAACTGTAAAGAATAAGCTCTAATTATGATGAGGGAAAATTATTCCTCAAGTTGAAGAATAAGCAATCTCCTTTGTCCAAATAAGCATTATTTTCACCAAATATTAGATGTCCTGTAACTTTTCTTTCATGTACCTTTTTTTTTTTTTCAGAAAAAAGAGAAATCTCGATTCTGTGCAAGAGGTTAAACAATGGCCCTTGAATTTTAATGCTTCGTAGCAAGAAGTTTTTCCAGAGCTTACTTCTCTTCCTTATTTTTAAAAACATTATACTCAAAAGAAAAGGTTTAAGCCTTTATAAAAAGCTTACAATGTCATATTTGAGAATAAAAATTATCTTTCTAAATAATATATACAACTTCAACTGGATCAATCTGACCAATATCTTTAAATAACATAAAAATGTACTGTCTTTATAATTTCCTCTTTAATAAGGAGAAACTTTATATACACATTAATTCTTTCAGCAGAATTCATTGAGCAGCTCATTTGAGTCAGATATTCTGCCCAAAAAAGAGAACAAAGATGAATTCGCCCTTCTTACAAGTAGCTCACTTTCTTTCTGGGAAGCAAGACATGTACAAATAGACACAATATCATGTCAACACATGTTATTATGGCATCCACATGGTGGTAGAAAATAGTTAAATAGTAAAAACAGAGGCTGCTGTGCCCAGAGAGGTGCAGAATAGTGCTTCTCCACAAGGATCTGCCTAATGGACCATCCCCACCCTGAGAGATCTTCTTCTTTCCGAAAAGCAGCATGATTTTCTCTGGCTGAAGAGTGACAAATAACAGCAGAAAAAGAAATTATAAGAAGCTGACCATCCAAATATACAATTTGTCAAAGACATAAAGACAGCTCAAAAAAAAAAAAAAAAAAAGAAGGTGAAATGCCTCAGAGTCCTGTAAATGGTAACAGCCTTCATGATCCTATGAAAAGAAATGGGTATTTTATACTATATTGAAGGAAAGTAGCTCCTGTTTTATACAGTGACTGGAAATTCAGTATTTAACCCCTGAGCAGTAATGATGAAGAAACTAGGAACAATCTCTGATTAGTTTTAAAAATACCAATACAAAGAAAGAAACAGACTTCTCTAGTTTAGATGGCTATGGAATAAGTACCTCATAGGGTTAAAAAAAAAAGGAGACTGTTGATTATTAAGGAAAAGAAATACTCTAAATCAGATCAAGTCAAAGGCAGTTTCTTAAGCCACACTGGCTAAGCATTTCAAAGCTTAAGTGAAGGGGAATGGTACTGATGAACCTAGTGGCAGGGCAGGAATAAAGACGCAGACATCGAGAATGGTCTTGAGGACACGGGGGTGGGAGGAGGGGGAGAGGGGGAAGCTGGGGCAAAGTGAGAGAAACATCGACATATATACACTACCAAATGTAAAATAGATAGCTAGTGGGAAGGAGCTGCATAGAACAGGGGAATCAGCTTGGTGCTTTGTGACCACCTAGAGGGGTGGGATAGGGAGGGTGGGAGGGAGGGGATAAGGGGATATATGTATGCCTATGGCTGATTCACTTTGTTGTACAATAGAAGCTAACACAGCATTGTGAGGCAATTATACCCCAGTAAAGATATATTAAAAAAATAAATAAAATATTTGAAGGGTTAAAAAAATAAGAAAATAATACAAGAATTTTGCTACTTATATTTATGGTTTGCTAGGTGTATTATCATGATTGAATAAAGAAGCCACGTATGTACTTTTTGTGTTTCATAGTATGTGTTTAATCAGTCTGTGCTATTACCTTCTTCACACTAATTTTTTTCTGGATTAATGAATCTCTTGTTACTCTTGTGGATAGAAAGCTGAATAAGATAGACTTTAGTTCTTGGTGTCCAAATGGGGAAAGGCATAAATCCAAGAAAACACATTGTAGTATTGTTGGCTATAACAAACAACTGGAACAGCCTAAATCCCAATAAAACTAATAAATAAATAATTTATGACTACCCATGCAGGCATTAAAAGTTTAAGGTAAATGGTATAAGATATAAAGGTATAAGGCTGTTTTGATACACAAAGAGGATCACAATTGAATAAAATCAAGCTGCATATTGAAAAGACAGTATTTTCTTTAAAAAAGAAAAAAGAAAAGACTAGCTGACCATATATATGAGAAGATATGCAGAGGAAAAAAAAGAACTCTGAAAGAACTTACATCAGGCTGTTTAAAGTGTTTACTTCTGAATCAGGGAACTGAGGCAATTGAATAGTTATCTACTCTCTCTACATATTTCCTCCATATATTTATTGTGTACAACTTCAGTGTTTATATTCTTCTTACAAAAACATGTTATTTCTGATGTTTAAAAGCTATTTACCAAAAAATAAGTAAACTGTGTCTCCAAAATGAGCAGAGTAGTTATGAAGGATCTCCTAAAGAATGTGGCTTAGACATGGCTATCTGTGTCACCTGTGCTATATCCCACACTCAATAAAGATAAGCCAAGGAGTGTGTGAGAGCACAAATAAGAGTAGCCAACTTGGAACAATTAGCTGGTGGATGAAGTAAGAAGGGCAAAGAAGGGTCAGGAAACTGGGGAAGAACTCTCAGAGGAGAACACTTCCTAAAAAGGGAATGAGGGCCTGAGTCAAGCTCACCAAGGAGAGAAGGTTGGAAAACACATTCCAGGCTGATTAAATAGTACTAAAAAGAGCATGGAGGTGTGAGACTTGGTGATGTGTTCGGAGAACAGTGAACAATATAGCTGCATAATGGGGTGGGTGGAGATAATAGTGAAAAACAAGACAAGCAGAATAAATTAAGATCAGACTATAAATGTGTGAAGGATCCCAGGTGCCATGTTTTATAGACTTGGAAAGTTTTTAAGCAAGACAAGCACAGACTTATATTTTTGAAGGTTATACTATTGGCAAGTGGGAAAAAGAACTAGAGCAGGGGAACATTCCTAGATTTTAAAACATCTTTATTTCAAGATGAGGAGGCCTTTTTGGAGAAGATGTTCAATACAGGATGGAGGCAATATGTCCCAGGCTTGGATGGAAATGTTTTTAAACATATGTTTTATCATTAATATCATGGAGCATATGCTCAAAATCCTATATACAGCATATTCTTGGCTTATCATCAAAAATTATTTATTAAGAACCCACCTGCATATGAAATTATAGCAGAGTCTAAATCCCTTGCAAATGTCAAATGTATGTTTTAACGTGTGTGCCACATAATATGCATAAGGCACTGTAACTTCTCTTCAACCCCCTCCAGTACTTTCTTGAATCTCAAGAATATCACATATATTAAAGTTCAGTGAACAAAGAAACAGTTTGAGAATTTTTCTATAAAATTCAATTCAATAAGAATGCATGTCATGGAGGCAGAGGTGAAAAGATGAACAGAAAATAGAGAATATGCTTCCTAGTTTAACAAACGTTATAATGTAAGTGGAGAGGGGGAAAAAATCTTATAGACGTGAAATGGTTGGTTCCTAAGGCAACATTTGAACATGTATACAATAATAAAGTTCATACTGTGAAAGCACTGAAGGGATCCTTGGTCAGGAAAAGATCACCATGAGCTGGTTAGTTAGCTAAGGAGGTGAGTTTAACACTTTTACTGATAAAATATATCTAAAATCGCTCACAATTTAAAAAGCAGAAAACATAGAATGGCCTTTCAATTGCTACCCAGATTTGTAGCTCAATGTGACCTTGTAGAATTGTTAAACTTTAGCATTGAACCCCTGGTATAATTCAGGAATAGGAACATGCTTTTGAACACTATGTAGCTTAGCTTAAATTTAATTAATTTCTTATATTTCAAAAACAATGCAATTTCACGTAAGTTGTATTTGGTTTACTTATATTTTCCATTTATCAACCTGCCTTAAGATTATTGTTTCTTACAGTCATGGCAGAATGAGAGCTGGAATGGTGGTGAAGATGAAACATACAAGGGAGGGAGGCAGACAAAACCCTTCTAATTGTACCATTCTGCTCATTGACACACCTCCTCTTTCGCCTACTCTATTGAGTACTCCTTGCACTGTTGACCTAGTATTTATGATTAATGTCTAATATTATATATATGTAAAAAGTACACAGTTATGGGTCCAAAATACACCTGTGCCTACAAGGTTCCTGCAGGTTAACGTCTTCTGCTAGGGAAAATGGCCTCATTTGCATTGACTTTCAATGAGATCCTGTAGGCAAACACCTGAAGCCAATCATTTGCAGATACCTGCCCGCAGGCATAGGTATGCTATCAGAGAGCCTGTATACTCTATGTCTATAGTGTTTAGCTTATTTGGCTGTGGATAACTTAAAATTTGGCCCATTGAGCCAATAGACAGTGACTGTGCATCCTTGTGGAAACTAATCTGCATTTGGAATGCATGGAGAGGGCATGGTCAGTGAGAGAAATAAACCTGATGATGGAAAAGGTGTTTGGTCTCTAAAAGAAAGAAAAGTAATAAGTAATCTTATTTATTTATAACTCCTAATATGAAGGAGTTATACATATGAAAGCAATGAGATAAAAATAAATTGCAACATAGTTGAGGCATCAATAATAAATATAGGGAATTTAGAGAAGAGCAATCAAATGTTTGATTTACAAAGGAATATATTATCAGTGTCTTCCAATAATAGGAGATTTAAGTGTTGCTTTGTATCATTTTTTTTCCAATAAATATGTTTTGAAAATGTTCTTGGCCAAGTCACAAAAGTTTATTCAGGCATATATTTATTTTGCAAATATTTATTGAGTGTTTACTGCATGATATGCTTAGGGAGAGACATTTCCTAATATAAAAATAAATAAGAAACCTATTAATGAGGAAATAAGGAATAAAAATAACCATAGTACAATGTGACTGGCTCCTATACTATAGACCTTTAGTTATTTTTGATAACTCATTGGACGGAGTGATTACTTCTTTGCCAGCTCCTTTTCTTGCCAATGTGATTTAGGGTCCAGGGATTTAGTCCTTGAAACCCCTCTTCTCTGCCTACACTCTCTCTCAAGCTACTATCAAGCAGTCTCTCAGCTTTTAAGGGTCATCAATGCACTAATGACTACCAATCTCCATATACATGTATCCAACTGCCTACTCGACATTTCCACCTATATGTCTAGTAGGTATCTCAAGATTATTATGGCCAAAACACAACTCTTGATATATGACCCCTCCACACACAACCTGCTCCTACCTTAGTCAAATGCATTCATCCTGTGGCTCAGGCTAAAAATGTATCTTTTGCTCCTATCTTTTCCTTACATTCCATATCCAATATGTCAGGAAGTACTATAGCCTCTAACTTTTAATTTTATCCTGAATTTGGTTAGTTTCCATAACATTCACTGTTCTCACTTTAGTTTAAGCCTCCATCATCTTTCATGTACCTACTCAATAATATCTCAACTGGCCTTCTGGCTTCCATTCCTGACCCTTTAATCTATCTCCCACTTGGGAGCCAAGTGACCTTTCTAAATTTTAAAACAAGATTATATCACTTCCTGTCTTAAAATTTCCATTGGCTTACAGTCACACAAAGTTTAAACCCAATGCCATGACCTTACAATGCCCTGCTTCTGGCTTCTGTCTCACTCTCTGCACTCATCTCCCACTTCTGTCCTCCTCATCCCTTCTGCTTTTACTACTCTTGTCTTTTTGTGCTGACCTAGATGTTTTACTCTTGCTGTTACCCTTGCCAGGCAAACTCTTCTCATAGATGTCACATGATTCACTCCATCATTGCATCGAACATTTTCTGAACTATCCCTTCCTCATAGATGCTTTCCGGACCACCTACCTAAGAAAATCTACTCATATTCTCTTTCCTGCATTAGTATTCTTCATGTAACACAGCCTTTCCTTTAAAATTATCTATTAACTTTTATATTTTTATTGACTCTTCCAAAGGCAGTAAGCTTCATGAGGGCAAGGACTTGTTTCTTATTTTCACTGCTGTTTCCATAAGCTTAGAAATGTACTTAAAACATAGTGACTATCTAATAAACATGATTAGAATGCATGAATGAAAGAGGAGTTGGTACTTGATTTTGATCAGAAAGAACGAATAAATATATCGCATGAGTAAAGGACATTCCAGAAAGGGATGGTAAGTAAAAGTTTGGAGATGTAAACAGCATGGGGCATGCACAAATGGTTAATAGATCCCCGTGGGTGCAGTATTCCTGGAATCATGATAAAGATTCAGATATTTGTGTAAATTCCATTCACACATGGACTCTGAACCAAAGAAAAAGAAGCAAATGGATATAATTAAAACCTGATTATTAGCCTTTATAATGTTTCATATTATTTCTGCAATCTGTAAAATAAATGTTATTAAAGGACAAGGAAAGTGAGTCCATCAAACCCTTGATGAAGTACACTCTTTCAAGTGTTCATAATTTGTCTCTAAATGTCATTGACAGTATCATGATGCACACGTAAAAGTGGGACTAAACCCCAGGAGTGACGTGTAACCCTTGTGCCAATAGATACAGGTTTGGCCAGGGACACTCATATTTAAGACTCGTCACATTTTGTGGCTTAGTCTCTTCATTTCTCTGGCTGCATGGAGCCTTACCTCAAACAGAGCCACCTGATGTTGTCTTGTTATGTGCCAGGTGAATCTATCTACTGCTGTCAAGTTAAGGACTGTGTATAGCTGTGTTGCAGCATGTTAACATCCTCCTGTCCACCCAGTCCAAGTTTACTTCAGAGCAATGCCTCTACCCTCAATTATTTGGAGCTTTATAGTCATCCAATACTAATAATACTTTATTAGTGGCATAATAAACAGGATACAGAGCACAGAGTGCCCAGCTGGTCACAGCTTGTGGATCATTTAATCTTCTCCTTGGTTTCATATTTGACTTATGAATGAATTTTACATAGCGGTTTGGAGACAGAGGACAAAGTCTGTCACAAGACCTGTAGCTTGATGATTATCTGGACATGCTCTTGGTTACCTTTAGAACAACACACTTTAAGGTGTGATGATGGAGAGTCCTATGCACCAAGCTCATAGGTCAACAATATTAAAATTAATATGTCAGGCTGAGTCCTAATGAAGAAATGATTTCTAGAAGAGGCTGATGTTTAGAAAAATATTAAATATGAGAACTTAAACACTGCTACAGCAGATAACTTGCCTTTCTTGATTGGTGCTCTATTTCTAGCACCTGGCCTGTCTTGAAATTTTGAATAAACATTTTAATTAGCTAGTCTAGTTCTCCCCATTAGGCAGTAAGCTTATGGAGGGTAGGACCTTTCTCTAAAATAAAGTGGACCATCACAGGACTATTTGATATAACTCTCTGTGATGATGAAAATGATTTGTAATTCTGTGCTGTCCCACGCAGTAGCCACTAGACTTGTATGGCTAGTAAGAACATGAAATTTAGTTAGCACAAATGAAGAACTGAATTTTTAACTGTTAAAAATATTATTTTATATAAAAATAGCCACCTATGACTAGTGGTTAATGTGTTGGACAGCACAGATCTGGAGTATTCAGAGTAACATGACCTTTTATCTTTTAATATATAGTATATGTATTTTAAGTTGTCAGAAAACCCTTTCATTATTTGAAACATACACACACATAAAACAGGATTGAGACTATTTGGATCTGGCCATGCCTATTTATGGGCAAGATACCTGGAAAAAATTTTTTAATGTTCCCAAATGTTTTACTTGAATTTCCTGTTAACAACAATACCCCTTGGTATCCAAAAGAACTTATTGAAATGGAAATCATAAATTTTGAAGTTAGTACAGAATAAAGTCATTAATAAAATCATTAAACTGACAAAACTCCTAGGTTATAAAGCATTTGAAGCAAACAATGTACGCCTAATATTTTCTCTCTTCATTGCTTATGTGAAGAGGATGGCAAGGAGGATTGTCTATAATTTTCCTTCTTGACAAAAAGAGAAAATTCTCACAGACACTTGAATGGTGATGAGTTCCTACTTTCTTCTACTAATCCATTCATTTTAAGATGAAGAGAATAAGGGAAGGAGTGTTTTCTAACCATTCTCCAATTTTCATTAAACTGAATGAAGACAGTATGTTTATTAAGTTGCTAGAAACTTTCTCACAGTGACTTTTGCAGCTGTGCAAACTAGCCCCCCACTCTCTTCCCCACTGGCAACTTCATTTTAAGTAAAAGTTATGACCTGTTCTCCCTGAGCTCTCTCTTCCCTTTCTGTAAATCCCAAATTACCTTCCACTTTCACCCTGGGTCACAAAGAATTTTTACTGGAAAGCTAAGTAAAAAGCATGGTATTCATGAATTTCTTTGAGTGTCTGCCATTTTGTGTAAAGAACTAATAATGACTTCCTAAGATCACTCTGGAGAACTCTATGCTGTTTCATGTCTTGTGGCAGGAGTTTCTCTGGCGAATTTCACCTTTATGGGAAAAATATGAAGAATATATAAGCTACATGTGGAGAAGAGGTAGCAGAATATTTACTGGATTTGTGCTTAACCAGGTATTTAATAGTCATACAACACACAACATACCTGAAGCATGTGATAGTCATCATCATCCTTTATAGACAAATTTTAATTAGAACTTTGATTCTTGTTTCAATTCACTAGGGTTAAATTGTCTATACTGACCTTCAAATACAGATGTTTTAAATTTATTTTTCTTAAAAATATTTTATTTTTAGAAAAGTTTTACTTATCCACATATACAGTTTTTGTGCAACAAAAATTACTGTAGAAGAGTAATACTTAGAACAATTTGGAGCAATTAAACAAATCATTCTCCATATTTTATCCTGGTACTTTTCCAAACGTATAATTTCCACTAATTTCTCAATGTGTATGAGTCACAAACTCTACCCCTGACTTTTCCACTAAGTTCTTGTCCAACAATTCACTAGACTATGAAGACA
The DNA here is from genome assembly GCF_025265405.1 of Mesoplodon densirostris. NCBI lineage: Eukaryota > Metazoa > Chordata > Mammalia > Artiodactyla > Ziphiidae > Mesoplodon > Mesoplodon densirostris. The sequence goes on from NC_082662.1 coordinate 72,299,596, forward strand.
GGACCATCTCTTATTCACCATTTATTTTTAAGTCCCCAGTAGAATGCTCATGGTCAGGGATCAGTACATACAACAATTAGTGACTGAGTTTTTAACTGCCTTCTGGAAAATGACAATTAAAACCGTCACCCTCCTGATGCCAAATTGCTTCTCTTCCATTTTAATTTCTGTTACTGAATCACACTCTTCCAGTCACAGTCCTGAAGTCATCTTCACCTTGATTGATATCTTCATTCTCTTTGCCAGATAGATGTTAAATTCTATATTTAACAAAATTAAGTCACTTCTCCCATTCATCTTCTAATCTCATTCCCACTGCCAAAATTTTATTTTAGGACTTTATTAATGCTATTGACTGAATTGTGCCTCCCTAAAATTCATATGTTGAAGACCTAACCCAATGTGACCGTATTTGGATATGGGGCCCATAAGAAGGTAGATAAGGTTAAATGGGATCATACATAGGGGGCCATGATCCAATATAAGAAGAGACTTTAGAGTAGTCTCCTTCTCAGTGAGGGGTGAAAACAAGAGAAAAGGTCATGTGAGCACATAGCAAGATGGAAATCACCTACAAGCCAGGAAGAGAGATCTCTATGGAAACCAACTATACTGGTACTCCCCTCTCAGACTTCTGGCCTCCAGAACTATGAGTAACTAAATGTCTGTTGTTTAAGCCGCTCATTCTATGGTATTTTGTTATGGCAACCTGAGCCAAAATGATTACCTTTTGCCTGAAATATTACATCAGCTTTTTTACTGGGATTATAACTAGGCCTCTTCTTTACATCACTCTGTTTAGGATTCTGTGATCAGATATTCCAAAGAATAGCACAGACTCAGATGTGTCTAGTATCTTCTCATTTTTTAGTGTATAGTAATAATAGTGAATAAATCACTGGTTATTACATGCCAGGACTAAGCACTCTACTTGCATTGTTGCACTTCATATTTAGAATTGTATGAAGGATATGATATCTTTAATCCTTAGTTTGCAGAGACTTTAAGCAATTTGCCCAATATCACAGAGCTAACCAATAATGAGACAGGGTATAAAGCCACAATGTGGCATAAAAAGGCCACAATACAACACTGTATTACATAGCTTTGCTTGACTTGGCATGAGAGGGAAGTAGAAACTCAACTGAAGGCTACTGCAATATTTTGGATAAGTATTGTGTAGATAGTTGGCAGAATGAACAGAATCACAGGCAAAAATCAACGGGATCTGAGGATATATCACAGGCAAAAATCAGCTGGACATATCACAGGGAAAAATATCAGGTATCACAGGCAAAAATCAACTGGATCTGAGGATACATCGTAAGTCATGGATTATAACATGCTCTACAATGACTTTAATGAAAATCTCAACTTTATAAGAAGTTACAAGTCTTAGTCACTTGATTTCTATCAAATGCATCAGAAATATATTGCCTTTTTTCAAATTATAAAACATCACATTTTATGATAGATATCCTGACTCCTTTAAGATTCATCTTAATCTTATTTTTCTAAACATTTACCATCACTTTAGTCCTTTCCTTTGTATAACTAAGCTCCTACCACCTTTGGTCTTATTTAATAATTTGATAGTTAGAAGATTTCTTTTGCTAATTATACATTTAGAATCTTGTTCCTGTACTTCCAACTGAATTGTGCTGAATATCTGCCTTATGACCAGTGCTCAATGACTGTTGATATGAATCATAGAATATAGTAACAATCTTTAGTTTTATCATTTGCAAGAATGAATAGCTTTATAAATAATAAATTTGCTTATAAGCTCTTGGAAGAAATGCTTTAATTTTTTTCAAGTAAAATTATTAATTTGGTCTAATGTAAATGAAAGTCTATAAGGAATTTGCTGAAGTTGAGGTGTTTATCTTTTAAATTGTTTAATCCCAGAAGGATTCTACTGTTAACATGTATAACAATATCCGTCCCAATTTTTCAAAGAATAACTATTATACAATTGCAATGAAAATGATCACAAATGTTGTTATTATGGTAAATTACCTTTGAAATTAAGAGACAATGAACACATTTTAGGGTCCACAAAACTTTACATCTGTCAGGGATTATGAACAGTCATATAGAAATAGAACCTAGGCCAGAGGCCTTTTTTATTATTTTGTCCAAAAACTATTTTATATTTTTAGCATTTTTTTGTAACTGAGGCTTCAAGTTTTATAGCATTATATAGCACAAATAGTGCTAAATGGGATATATAAAATAACTTTGATCAAAATTAAAATAAAGAGCTAATTTCCTTTAGGAACACTTAGGGAACAATTCTTAGTTCAGAGTATACACCTGCCTTACAAGGAAAATAATTTTTGTCCAATGAATTATTTTATTGATAAAGCTCATAACCAATAAATTTTCAACTAGACAGGAGAGAAATAGCCACATTTCTTTTTGATTGGTGTTACTTCTACCCACTGAAACTCATACCCGATATTTGTCCCTTATACAACCACTGAAAGATAACCACTTATAACTGTTTTCGAAAATCTACAATACTGACTATAAGACTCAAGAATATCAAGGTATACTACATAAATATGATTACTGAGGAAACTTTTCTAAAGCAAGAAAAAATAGTCCCTACTCCCATTAATACGATTAGTGGCAGTAGTTATTTGTAAGAAATATCAGCTTCATTAAACATCCTAATACTGCCAAAAGCTGTAGACAAAGAGCAAGCCTAACACAGTTTTAAAACAAGAAGAAAAGTAACTTGGAATTTAAGAGCTCAAGAAAACCACAGAGACCACCTGAACAATTCTATGTCATCAGAGCAGAAATTAAGTCTGTGTTCCCATAAGGACTAGAATTTTTTTGATCTTGCATGTCATTGTAACATCAGTCCTGGCATGGATCTTAGAACATCATGAATTTAAAAAAATAAATAAATATTTGCTAAATGAATTAATAAAACCAATGAGATTTTTTTGCAGACAGTTGTTTAGAGCAGGTTTAGGTCAAAATCGAAAGGATGGTACACAGATATTATATGTACCTCCTGCCCTGTCATATGCATAGCTTTTCCTATTATCAACATCCACCACCAAAGTGCTGCATTTGTTACAATTTATAAACTTACATTGACACATGTTTATTACCCAAACTCCATAGTTTACATTAGGGTTCACTCTTGGTGCTGTATGTTCTATGGGTTTAGGTGAAATTATAATGACATGTATCCACCATTGTAGTATCATACAGAATATTTTCACTGCCCTATAAACCCTCTGTGCTCTGCCTACTCATCCCTCCCTCCCACTTAAACCCTTGATAACCACTGATCTTTTTTTTTACTATCTCCATAGTTCATCCTTTACAGATTGTTATATAGATGAAATCATACAGTATGTACATTTTCAGATTTGTTTCTTTCACTTAGTAATATTCATGTTTATTACATGTCTTTTAGTGATTTGGTAACTCATTTTCTCTTAACATGAAATACTATTCCATTGTCTGAATGTACCACAGTTTATTTATTCATTAACCTTCTGAAGGACATCTTGGTTGCTTCCAAGTTTTAGCAATTATGAATAAAGCTGCAATAAACATCCATGGGCAGGTTTTTGTGCGGACATATGTTTTCAACCCCTTTGGGTAAATACCAAGAATTGCGATCGCTGGATCATATGAATAAATGAATGTTTAGTTTTGTAAGAAACCAACAAATTGTCTTCCAAAGTAGCTGTACCATTTTGCAATCCCACGAGCAATGAATGAGACTGTTATTGCACATTTTCACAAGCATTCGGTGCTGTCAGTGTTCTGGATTTTGGCCATTCTCATAGATGTGTGGTGGTATTTCATTGTTGTTTTAATTTACATTTCTCTGATGACATATGATATGGAGCATCTTTTCATATGCTTATTTGCCATCTGTACATCTTCTTTGGTGAAATATCAGTTAAGGTCTTTGGCTCATTTTTTTTTAATTGGGTTGTTTGATTTCTTATTGACTTTTAAGAGTTTTCTGTATATTTTGGGTAACTCCCTTATCAGATGTGTCTGTTGCAAATATTTTCTCCCAATCTTTGGCTTGTCTTTTCCATTCTCTTGACAATGGCTTTCTTAGAGCAGAAATTTATAATTTTAATGAAGTCCAGCTTGTCAAGTTTTTCTTTCATGGATTGTGCCTTTGATATTGTATCAAAAAATGTCATTTAGATTTTTTCCTATGTTATCTTCATGGAGTTTTACAGTTTTGTGTTTTACATGTAGGTCTGTGATTCATTTTAAGTTAATTTCTGTGATGGGAGTAAGGGAGTAAGATGTATGTCAAGATTCCTTAGTCCTTAGGGATTTTTGTTGTTGTTGTTGTTGTTGTTGTTGCTTTTGTTGTTGTTGTTTTTGCATGTGGATTTCCAGATTTTCTAGCACCATTTGTTGAAAAGACTATCCTTTGTAATGCCTTTTTGCTCATTTGTCAAAGATTGGTTGACTCTATTTATGCAGGTCTATTTCTAGACTCTCTATTCTGTTCCATTAATCTGTCTGTCTATTATTTTGCCAATATCACACTCTTGTGGCACTACTGCTACTTTGTACTAAGCCTGGAAGTCAGGTAGTATCAGACCTCCAATTTTGTTCTTATCTTTCAATATTGGATTGACTATTCTGGGTCTTATTCCTCTCCACATAAATTTTAGAATTAGTCTGTCAGTATCTTCCAGATAACTTGCTGGGATTGCATTAAATCTATAGAAGAAGTTGGGAAGAGCTGACATTTTTACAACCTTGAGTAGTTCCAGCTATGAACATGAAATATCTCTCCATTTATCAATATTTAGTTCTTCTTGATTTCATTCATTGTAGATTTGTAGTTTTCCTTACACAGATCATTTACATATTTTGTTAGATTTATAACTAAATATTTCATTGGGAAGGTTCTAATGCGAATATTATTGTAATTTTAATTTTAAATTTCACTTGTTAATTGCTAGTATATAGGAAAGCAACTGAATTTTATATATTAACCCTGTATCATGCAACCTTGCTGTAATCACTTATTAGTTCCAGGAGGGTTACTGTTTGTTTTTTGTCAATCCATCAGAGTTTCTATGTAGACAATCATGTCACGTGGAAACAAAGACAGTTTTATGTCTTTCTTCCCAATCAGTGTACTTTTATTTCCTCTTCTTTTCTTATTGCATTTAGCTAGGACTTTCCGTATAATATGCAAAAACAGTGGTGAAAGGGGACATCCTTGCCTTGTTCCTGATCTTACTGGGAAAGCTTGTCATTTCTCCCCATGAAGGATGATGTTAGAAGTAGGTTTTTTGTATTCAGTAAATATGCATTATCAAATTGAGGAAGTTTCCGTCTATTCTTATTTTACTGAGAGTTATTTTTTTTATCATAAATGTGTGCTGGGTTTTGTCAAATGCTTTTTCTGCATCTAGTGATATAATCATTTTTTTTTTTAGTATACTGATGTGATGGATTACATTAATTGACTCTCAGATGTTAACCTTGCATATCTGGGATAAATTCCACTTGGTCATAGTGTATAATTATGTTTATATACTATTGGATTCAATTTGATAATATTTCATTGAGGATTTTTGCATTTATGTTCATGAGAGACATCGGTCTATAGTTTTCTTGTAATGTATGTCTGGGTTTGGTACTAAGGTCATGCTGGGCTCATAAAATGGGTCAGGATATATTCCCTCAGCTTCTATATTCTGAAAGAGATTTTAGATAATTGATATAACTTCTTCCTTAAAGGTTTGATAGACTGTCTCTGTGATCTAATCTGGGCCTGGTGCTGTTTTGGAAGGTTATTAACTATTGATTCAACTTGTTTAATAGATATAGGCTTACTCAGCTTGTCTTTTTTATCTTGTGTGTTTTGGCAGATTGTCTTTCAAGGAATTTGCTCATTTTAAATTATCAAATCTATGAGCATAGAGTTGTTAGTTGTATTCTCTTACTATCTTTTAATGTTCATAGAATCTGTAGTGATGTCCCCTTTTATTTCTCATATTATTAATTTGTGTTTCTTTTATTTTCCTAGTCAGTCATGCCAAACACTTTTCCATTTTATTGCTCTTTTCAAAGAACCAGCTTTGATTTATTGATTTTCTCTACTGATTTTCTGTTTTCAATTCACTGATTTATGTTCTGATTTTTATTTCTTTTCTTTCACTTACTTTGGATTTAATTTGCTCTTCTTTTTCTAGTTTCCTAAGGTTAAAGCTTAGATTACTGAGTTTAGAGATTTCTTTTTTTTCTAATAAATGCATTCAGTGCTATAAATTTCCTTCTAAGCACTGCTTTTGATGCATCCCACAAATTCTGAAAAGTTGTGTTTTTTCATTTAGTTCAAAATATGTTTAACTTTCTCTTGAAAGTTCTTCTTTGACCCATGTGCTATTTAGAAGTATGTTTTTTAATCTCCATGTATTGGGGGATTTTCCAGTTATCTTCTGTTATCAATTTCTAGTTTAAGTCCATTGTGGTCCTAGAGCATCCATTGCATAACTTTTATTATTTTAAATTTGTTAAGGTATGTTTTATGTCCCATATTGTGGTCTATCTTGGCGAATGTTCTATGTGAGCTTCACAAGAAAGTGTATTCTGCTGTTGTGGGATAAACTATTCTATGTATATCCATTATATTGAGTTGACTGATAGTGTGGTTTTCAACTATGACCTTACTAACTTTCTCCCTGTTGGATCCATCTATTTCTGAAAGAAGCTGTTGAAGTCTCCAGGTATGATAGTGGATTCTTCTATTTCTCCTCTCAGTTCTATCAGGTTTTACCTCATGCATTTTGATGCTCTCTTATTAAATACATACACATAAATAATTTTCATGTCTTTAAAAAAATAGAAAAAATTGTCAGTTCTTTTGGAGGACTGACCCCTTTATCATTATACAATGCTCCTCTTTTTCCCTGATAACTTTCTTTGATTTAAAGCTTATTTTGTCTGAAATTAAAGTAGCTACTTCTGTTTTCTTTTGATTAGTATATCATGGTATATCTTTCTCAATCATTTACTTTTAATCTACACATGTCTTTACGTTTAAGAAGGGTTTCTTGAAGACAATACATAGTTGGATCTCTTTTTTGAGCTGCTTTATCAATCTCTGTCTTTCAATTTGTGCACTTAGACAAATGACATACAAAGTGATTATTGATACAGCTGGATTAATGTTTACCAGGTTTGGTACTGTTTTCTATTTGTTACTCTTGTTCTTGGTTCCTATTCTTATACACTTTTTCTGCCTGTCATGGTTTTAATTTAGCATTTATTATGATTCTATTTTTTTTTCTTCCTTAACATATAGTTTATACTTCTTTTTAAACTTTTTTTAATGATCAACCTAGAGTTTGCAATGTTTGTTTACACTAATTCAAGCCCACTTTCAAATAACACTGTGCCACTTCACAGGTAGTGTGAGTACCTTATAATAACAAAATAATCCTAATGGCCCTCTCCTGTCCCTTGAATCATTGCTGTCATTTATTTCACTTATATATAAGCATATATAATCAAGTACATTCTTGCTATTATTTTGACCATACTGTTATTTGTTAGAGCAATTATAAATAAGAAATATAAAACTTATATTTTAAATTATTTTCTATTGATACTCTTCCTTTATTTACATAATACTGAGTTTCTGACCTATATTATTTTCCTTCTCTTTAAAGATTTCCTTTTGACATTTCTCACAAGGCAATTCTACCAGCAAAAAATTCCCTCAATTTCTGTTTGTCTGAAAAAGGTTTATTTCTTCTTTACTTTTCAAGAATAATTTCACAGGATGCTGTATTCTAGGGGGTTTTTTGTTTGTTTCCTTTAAATATTTCTTTCCATTCTCTATTTGTATGCTTGTTATTGAGAATTCAGATGTAATTCTCATACTTATTCCTCTATAGGTGATTCCTCCCCACCTCCAGCTTCCCTGGGATTTTTCCAAGATTTTTTTTTTTTAATCTTTGATTTTCTGTAACTTGAAAATGATATGCCTAGGTGTAGTTTTGGGGGCATTTATCCTGCTTAGTGTTCTCCTGGCCTTCTGGATCCATGGTTTGATGTCTGCATAAATTTGTGGAAATTCTCAGCCTTTATTTCAAATATTTCTCCTATTTCTTTCTCTCTTTCTTCTCCTTCCAGTATTCCCATAACATTTATGTTAAACCTTCTGTAGTGGTCCCACATTCTTTGGATGTTCTGTTCTGTTTTCTTTAGTCTTTATTTTCTTAGCTTTTTAGTTTTGAAGGTTTTCTATTCAGATATCTGGCTCAGAAATTCTTTCCTCAGCCATGTCCAGTCTACTAAATTCCATCAGTGGCATTCTTCATTTCTTTTACAGTGGTTTTGATTTCTAACATCTTTTTTCGGCTCTTTCTTAAGGTTGTCATCTCTCTGCTTACATTGTCCATCTGATCTTGCATGTTGTCCACTTTAACCATTAGCATTCTTAACATATTACTCATAGTATTTTTAAATTTCTGATTTGATCATTGCAACATTCCTGTCATGTCTGGATCTGATGCATTCACTATCTCTTCAAGGTTTGATTTTTATACTTTGGTATGCCTGACAATTATTTCTTGATAGCCAGACATGATGTACTGGGTAAAAGAAACTGCTACAAATAGGGTTTTAGTAGCATGGTGGTAGGGTATGGGGAGAGAGAAGCATTATGTAGTCTTATGACTAGGCCTCAGTCCTTTAGTGAGCCTATGCCTCTGGACTGTGAAATTTACAAGTGCTTCTCAGTCTCCCCACACTTAAGTGGGGTGGTATGACTGGATTGGCCTATATTTTGATATTTACTTTCTCCCACGTGGAAGGTTAGAGTGGGCTAGAGTTGGGTATTTCCTTTCCCTGGGCTCAGTTAGGCTTTAATAACACATAACAGGCTAGGCTCTGGTTAACTAGTATCTTCTGAAAGCAGACCTTCTTAAGCAAAGCAGATTGCTCCTACACATTTCAAAATGGTTCCTTTCCGGGCTTCCCTGGTGGCGCAGTGGTTGGGGGTCCGCCTGCTGATGCAGGGGACACGGGTTCATGCCCCGATCCGGGAAGATCCCATATGCTGTGGAGCGGCTGGGCCCATGAGCCATGGCTGCTGAACCTGCACGTCCGGAGTCTGTGCTCCGCAACGGGAGGGGCCGCAGCAGTGAGAGGCCCGCGTACCAGAAAAAAAAAAAAAAAAAAAAAAAAAAGGTTCCTTTCCTCCTACCTCTACCGGAAGTGTAAGGGGATTTGCTCTGATTTTTACTCTGAGAAACTGGTCAAGCTCCTGGAGGTAAAACTCACAAAAGTATAGGGGCCTCCCCATGACTGGCTCCCCTTTGGGTTTTAAACTCAGACTCATCCACATCTAGTCTCCAACAATTTGGCAATTACAGTTCAGGTTTTCCTAACTCAGCACTGATACTTATGGAGGTTTCTGCTCTCGTGTATTGTGACTCTTTGTATCTGACTATCTCTAATTTGGAGGCAGCAGTTTGTCCTGTAACCTCACTTCTCTTACACATGTAAAAAGAATTGTTAAATTCTCAGTTTGTTCAGCTTTTAACTTGTTGTTAGGATGGGGTGGTAACTTTCAAGCTCCTTCTGTGCAGAGCCGAAAACAGAAGAGGAGTTGTTTTCAGAAGAGATATCCATAATCAAATATGTTTCACAAACTGCCTCCTTTTCCAAATGGAGGTTAACAATGCTTATCAGCATGTTACAATCATTCTCTGAGAAGTCTTAAGGTAAATAATGATAATAATGATAAAGAAAAATTTTGCTCAATGCAGTCATTCTCTTCACTGATACGAGAAATAAGAAGATGCCTATATTACTTTCAGGTCTTGATTTATCTGATTCCCTATGTATTCTCCCCCAAATGCTTTCTTTTGTCTTTTCCTCTTATGTAAATCAAACCCATCTTTCATGGCCAGGTCTTGGTTCTTAGTTAAACCTTCACTGTTTACACTATTATAACTTTTCAGTACTCTAAAATTAGGGAAATAATATCCTTTGAGGACTAAACTAGCACAGGAATCTGTGCTAGCTCATGAATAGCTATGGATTATCACTTAGCATTCATAAAAATCTCATGGTTTAGGTCTACTATCCTCTTAAAGATAGAAGCCTAAAGATTCCAAGAGTCTATGCTTTATTCAGAATAACATATCTAACAACTACAAAACAAACTGACATTTATTGAGTGCTTACAACCTGACACACTTCTAATAACTCTATAAATATTATCACATCTAATCTACCCATCAACCCGATGAGAGAGCATATTAATTTTCTATTGCTGCAGAACAAATTACCACAAATTTAATGGTTTAAAAAATACTCATTTATAATCTCACTGGCCTGAAAATCAGAAATCCAGGAAGGTTCAACTGGATTCTCTGCTTAGCATCTCACTAGGCCAAAATCAAGGTTTGGAGAGGGTAGGCTCTTATCTGGAGGCTCTGAGGAAAAATCCACTTCCAAGTTCATTCAGGTTTGGTGAGTTTTGTTTCTTGGGGTTGTAGGACTGAGGATCCCCTTTCCTTGTTGTCAATTAGTTGCAGCCAATCTCAGCTCCTAAAAACCATCAATATTCTTTGGCATATGACTTCCTCCATCTCCCAAACCAGCAATAGTACATCAAATCCATCTCTGACTTCCTCCATCTCCAAAACCAGCAATAGTACATCAAATCCCTCTCTGACTTCCTCTTCTGCCACCAGCAGGAAAATTTATAGGTTTCATGTCATTAGATTAGGCCTACCCAAATAATCTCTTTTTGCCATATAACTTAACATAATCACAAGAGTAATATCTCATTATATTTATAGGTTTCACCTACACTCAAAGGAGAGATTTCATAAGAATGAAAGTCATTAGGGATCATTCTTAGAATTCTGCCTATCATGGTTAGGTTCTATTATTTTTGCCATTTTTCAGATGAGAAAACTAAGGCACAAGGCAAAGTCAGAACTTGAATCACTGTTCAAGTACTGTTTTGTGCTTTTTCAATTAGATCATTATTTAATTTCACTGTTTAAGTCCTACTTCTATAAACACTGACTTATATTCCCTTCTACTTAACAAGCTTCCATAGGTTCTTTTAAAGATTTCTGGAGCATCTGTTGCAATGAACTGCCTCTGTTATCCCTGGTAAGTGTGATAACTTCCACCTTAACATCTCCCATATGCCATGTGCCAGTTTTGTGTTTATTCTTCACATATATTTGTGAACATTGCTTGAATTAAAAGACTTTCAATCTTGTCTAACTGACTATGGGATATTGAGTAAAGCATTTAATTTCTCTAGGCCTTAGCCTTCTCACCTTTAATAAAAAGTAGGTAGAAGAGAAATGATCTTCACAACTCTCCAATTTGTGGTCATAAATATTGTGATAAATCCTAGTCAGTGAGTTGAGAGAAAAAGAGAGTTGAGCACTATTGCAATAAAATAAAGCAGCCCATATTTCAATTAAAACATTAGAAAATAAAAATTAATGCCAAATATACCATTTCTTCAAGTGTACGATTAATGAGAAATAGTTACTCACAGTGTCCTCTTCTTTCAAGTCCAAAATAAATGGTTGTCATGTAAATAAGGTGTTAAAATCTGGTGACCACCCTCCTTCCCACAACTCAGGTCCTGGATTGATTCTGTTTGGCCACCATGGTTTTTGTTTGTTTGTTTGTATGTTAAATTGAATGTCCTTTAGGTAGAACATGTGCTGTTTAGATTTCTATACTCTCCATAATGTTCAGCATGCTTTGCTTATCTTACTAACCTTTGTGAGCATGCCATCATTGAGTATGTGAAAAGGGATAAAACTAATGAATTACTGGTTAGATATTAACAGGGTTTTAATTTTATTGACAGTATAAACATTGAAAAAGTTCTTTAAAGAAAATGATAGCATTGTTGTCTCTGGAGTATTTCAAATCAGGATAGACTCTAAACTGAAAAATTGTTTCCAGAAAAAAATATATATATAAAATTAATGCTTTAAAGCATTTGGCTTAAGACTTCTGTAATAAACAAAATGATTCTCTTTTATATAAACTATCAAAATGCATTTCATGGGTAATTTCAAAACTTTCCACTTTACTTGAGTGACAGCTCAACAAGTGGTCATGGTGGAGGCTAATAAATTGTAGTGAGAGTGATATTCATTATAAATTAGAGAAGACTTGTTTAAACTGGAAGGGTTGAGTCCACTGCAATTGTAATGTTAAGAACAAACATGATATTTGATGTTATAAGATATAAATGTACGTTCCATTTATTCAGTTTCATGAACTGCTCTTGAAAGTATTTTCCATTATACTGTTTCTTTACTTTGAAGTGGTTTGTGACCCACATGAAGTGATTATTACCATGGCAAGTATCCAGATTGCTAGATATTGGAAACTGAAACCTCATATGAGGAGAACAGTCCCTGAATACCTTTATTATTCACACTGGAATCAATGACATATTATTTAGTTACTGCAGTTTGTAAAACCATCGGGTTTGTTCTGTTTTGAACAAAGAAATTCATTTTTTTTTCCTAACTTCTTCCTTGCTAAAACAGAGTTTTTGGTAAGATCATGTCAACACATCCTCTATAAATTCATTATAAAAATGAACAAAGCCCCAGCTAAACTTTCAGAATGGGGGCCTTCAGAAGGAGTAGTATTTATAGGTGATTTGGAGGGAAGTAATCCAGGATAGTGAAGTGTCAGCAAAGATCATTGACTATTCCTTTACCTGGGAGAGAAAAGGACCCATCGGGGTCTTTGTCCAAATCTTGTCAGTGATGTTTACAATGTTCAAATTTTATTTGGAACTCAAAAAATGAATTACACAGAAAAGCAGCACAAAGTGGCTTTGGTTGATGTTATTTCTTTAGATTTATTATAACTCTAAGTTTAAAAGCCTGTATATAAAAGAGAACTTTTCTGTAAGCAATAGAATGATAACACAATTCAGAACACAGAGTGGGGAAAGTAAGCATATAAATTCATATGGCATGTCCTTGACCAATATAGTGTGCTTTAAAACAAACAAACAAACAAACAAAATATATATATATATTAGCAAAGACACAGTAATAAAGAATGTGTTGGCAACTTTCAGTTACATAGTATTTACCAATGTGGATATAATTATAATTGTATCTGCTTGATTGAAGTGTACTGAAGTACATCAGGTTTTCCTCCCTATCCAAAAATAGAGCATTCCTATTAAACCTTTTGTAGGTTGACATGGCATAAGGCAAAGGAGCAATTACCTTAGGGCACATCTTGCTAATGGATGCACAAAAGAAACCAAGATAGAGCACAGATGCTCACAGACACAGTTCAAAGCTATGGCAGCTTGATCACTGAGATGTTAAGTGTAATTCCTGGGGAAGGAACTTGGTGGTGCTACTCTAGCTGCATGCTTCCTCTATAACAGTTCACTGCAAAACAAACCCTGAACACTATTTTCACTTTTTGCCTTTGTGCATAAAAGGGAAAATCCTCTTTGGATTTTTCCTTTGATTAGAAAAAACAGGTACTAATGTAGGTCTTTCATAAAAGCTAAGTGGCATGCAGCAAACTTTCAAAAAGCAGGGGATACCTGTATCTACCCTTGTTCTAAAAATTATCTTAAAAATTTTTAGATAATATTAATAATGTTTAGAAAAAGTATATCAAATTATTTTCTACAATTTTGGGGGTGGGGAGCCTCTTATCTCTATAAAATACTTAGGTCTGAAAAAGTTTTTTTTATAAGCTTTTGCTTGTTTTTCACATTTTTAACACATATATCTCAGGGTATTATTGCTTTTTATTTTTTCCTTAGTCAACTATATTTCCTATGGAGTCTTAATCTTAAATTATTTGTTAGCCTATTTTAGCCTACTTAAATAAACGTATTTATTTATTTATTTATTTATTTATTCATTCATTCATTCATTCATTTATTATTTTTAATTTTTTTGTGGTATGTGGGTCTCTCACTGTTGTGGCCTCTGCCATTGTGGAGCACAGGTTCTAGACACGCAGGCTTAGCGGCCATGGCTAACAGGCCCAACATCTCCGTGGCATGTGGGATCTTCCCGGACCGGGGCACGAACCCGTGTCCCCTGTATCGGCAGATGGACTCTCAACAACTGCACCACCAGGTAAGCTCTAAATAACCTTTTTTAAAATACAGTATGTATACATATTCTTTTGTTTCTAAAAATTCTAAACCAAGAAGATGGAATATTCTTTCTCAATGGAACACTTGTTATAAATGTATACATATAAATTTAATCAGTATTTAAAATATTAACACCTCTAAGGCCTGAATGAAATATTAATTTTCTGTCCAAAAATATCACCACTAAAAATAGATACATGCTTCATTCATTTATTGCACATTTTGTTCACTTAACATATATGATTTGAATGAATTTTTAATTTTGTCATGTTATAAATGATATGTGGTAAACAAAGGGTGACAAGTATTGCAAAAGCCATCTGTTTTGATTTTTTTTAACTCTATAAATTAAAATACTTTTTCAGTTGTGTCTGAAGCAATTTACAGTATAATTATAAAAACATAACTTTTAGAATATTCTCAATTTCTCATGCAAAATCATTATAATGATTTTGTGAGCTAGAAGTATTGTGGGCTAGAGAGAAAAGAAAGAACTATCATTTATTCTAGTAGTTTGACTCAAAAAGAAGCCTATAGGATAATTTGAAATGGCCTACTTTTCCCCCAGATGTTGAGTACAAATAAGAACATTAATCTTATATGCCACATCACATGCCAGACTAAGTTGTAAGTACCAAGCAGGATTGTTTCAGTCATATTGAGGAGTCCATTACAGAACTAGAGTCACAACCTAATTCCATTTAACAAATGTGTGATGAGCTCTTAATATGAACAAACTAAGGGAATGTTGAGTTGTTGAAAACCCCTTCTAGACAGCTTGGGTTCCACTTGGGTGAGACTGAGAGCTTTGCAAAAAGGCCAGCTCCCTTTCCATGGATTTCAAGATGATTATCTGGCCATATTTTCTAATATTTTTAAGGTACTTTAAATTTATCTGAATAATCTACTTCCTTCTCTTCTTATTTTATATGAGAGTCTTGTCCTAATATCCCCAAAACTCTCTCTGATACACTTATTAAATGTAGACCACACTGGTTAAACCCCCCAAACTGCTTCATTTGCTGGATCTGCCCTTGAGCCTTTGCCATTTTTAAGAAGGATCTCCAACCCAAGACAATAAAGTTCCAATCCATAGTTAGAGACAATTTGGTAGGGTGGCTATAAACAGATGAGCTAATTATTTTTTTTCAAACATTCATCCCAATTGCCTATTAAGACAATGTCTCAGTTTTGTATATAATCATCTTGTTCTCTCAGTATTCTCCCTGCTCCTGTCAAATTCTACAGTTCCTGAATAGACATTTTCTTCTCCAAACCTCTCTCACATTATTTGCTCAATTTAAAATTTTCTTCTAACTCTATGCCTTCTAAAATCTAGATAGCAGCATTCATGAAAGATGAATTAATTCCTGTCTTTCATGCCAAACATTTCTCATATTTGATGAGCGGACTTTGACTCTATGCTACATTGGACTTGTTGTTTTAGCCTCACTTTTCTGAGTCTAAAATGCAGATCTGATCATGTCATTCCCCCTTGACATACTTTACACAGCTTTGCATTAACTTTCTTCTGTCTGTTTTCTCAGCCTAGGCCTATGCTCTAATTTGTGACATTGAGATGAAGGCAGACATAAATAAAAACCCAAAGGTATCAGATAAAATGTAGAATGCAGAGAATTAATATTGGATGACACAAGGAGTGACTGAGTGGTTACTTTATATAGGATCATCACAAGTGACCTCTGCAGTGAGTAGCCTCTCAGATGTCCACCAGTAATTCCCACCTTCTGGTCTTTGTACCATTATAAATACCCCCCTTTGAATGTGGACTGAACTTATTGACTCACTTCTAATAAAGAATACAAAATTGATGGAATATCACTTTTGAGATTAGGTTACAAAAAGACTGTGCCTCTCTTTTGGGCTCGCTCTCTAGAAAGCATACATGGCATAGAAGTAGAGTCTGGCCGACAACCTGTGAGGATCTGACACCTGACAACAGCCACATGTGTGAGCTTGTAAGAGGATTCCTCTTCTAATCAAACACAAGGATGACTGCAGTTCTGGCTGACATTTTGATTGTGACATGTGAGAGACACTGAGTCAGAGTCACCCAGTTAGCTACACCTGAATTCCTGATCCACAGAAACCAGAAGTAAGAATTACTTCTCGTTCTAAGATGTTACATGTTTTCATGTTGGTTACACAGTAATAACCAACGAATTCATATTTGGGTGCTTGGAATTGAAATGCTCCCATAACAAATATCAAAAATTAGGAAGGAGTTTTGGATTGGGCAGTTTTGAGGAAACTTTTAATGAAAGTTTAAAACATCTTGAACACACTGTTCATAGAACTGTGGTCTCCGAGGATGTTGCAGGTGAGGACTGACACAAAAGTGAAGAAAATCTTATAGAAAACTCAGGGAATATTGGCCGAATATTTAGCAGCATTGCTGTGGAAAGTTATATGGAACGTAGAACATGTTCCCAAAGAACTAGGTGTTATAGCTAAGGGGATTTCAAAACAAAGTGTTGAAAATGCCATGTGGTTTCTTTTTGTTGCTTAAAGTAAAATGCAAGATGAGAGAGTTAAATAGAGGGAGGACTGGTAAACAAAACTAGTCATGGCTTGATGCTTTTGAAGATTCTCAGTCTCTCCACACAGCAAATGATGATAAAAATAAGTAAATGTCTCTGAGAAAACATCAAATCCAGGATATTGCTTGAAAAACATGGTCTAAAGAAGCAGCTGATGATGTGACTGTGAAACTTTTGTTAAGACCTACAAAAGCCCAAAGGTTTTGTCTCAGTGTACTAATCAATCACACACAAAGTCCCTAGAGAGATCAAAGATGTGTCTCACAGATTCTCTCAGTTAGGCAATAAGATCTTTAAAAAGTTTACAGGCATTGTTCAGCAATCATCTGAGGAGAACTCTTTGTTAAGGAGGGGTGTCTAGGAGAGTTCTGTAGATGCAGCTTTTGAGTAAATGCCAATGAGATTCATAGGTGGCCCACAAAGTTTTTGAAAGAATTATATTAGTAGAAGTACTACTACCATAGAGTGAAGGAGACAGAGTAATAGTATAAAAGGAAAGAGGTAGTTGGACCCCCACAATTCTACTGGCAGGAAGTAGGCTGAGTAAGCTACTAATCTGAAAGCACACGATGCCTTTCATGAAAAAGAAAGAATAATCAGAGAGTAGAACCAAGACCTCAGAGTGTAGAGCTGAGCATCTAAAAATTTTTCAAGATTTGAAAACTGATTAAGGAACTTTCAGCATTTACCTGAATGGATTTCAGAATTGCTATGGACCAGTGACTTCTTTGTGCCTCATTCTTGAAGATGAATGTTTGTAATAACTATACTTTGCCTGTCTCACCACAGTATTTTGAATGTGTGTGGAGGGAGAGCATGTATTGTCTCTTTAGTTTCATAATTCTACAGATCAAGGGGAACCACACTCAAATAGCTGTATTTAAGTAGCTACTTTTGAGTAGCCTCATCCACATCTACACCAGACTTAAACAAAGAGATTCTGAATTTTAAGCTCTTCTTGTGATGGACTTTTGGAAACCTTGGGTTGTGGTGTATTTTGCATATGGGAAAAACATGAATTATTGAGGGTCTTAGGACAGACTGATGTAGACAGATTGTCGCAAATAATCCTTACTTGTTGGTGTTTACACTCTTGCATAAAACCTTCTCCTTGAGTGTGGGTTAGAGCTTTGAGTAGATTCTAATAAATAGAATTAAGTAAAAGTGATAAAATGTCATTTCTCCAAGATTTTGCTAAAACGAAGACTATGACTCTCATCTTGAGCTGGAAGAGAGGGCTCTCCCTCTTTTGCTGGCTCAGTCTGAGGGATACTAGCTGCCATGTTTTACAAAGCCCTATGAAGAGACCCATTTGATGAGAAACTGTCTCTGGTCAATAACAAGTGAATACCTGAGGCCTTCCAATAGCCACAGGAGGGAGCATGGAAGTGAATCCTCCTCTAGTCAAGCTGTAGCTCTGGCTGATATCTTGGCCATAACTTGTGAGAGACCCTAAGCCAGAGTAACTCAATTAAACCACTCTAAGTCATTTCTGATCCATAGAAACTGTGGTATAATAAATGTTTGTTTTAAGTAATTAATTGATGGTATAATTTGTTATACAGCACTATTTAAATAATACAGCTTACCAAAGGAGAAAATGTTTAAGCTGAGACATACATCATATGAAGCAGACAGCCAAGTACTCATCAAGAGAAGCACATTCTAGTTAAAGCACATAGCTAGTGTAAAGATCCTAGAGAAATTATAAATACACTTTATTCAGAACCAGAAAGAAGGTTTATATGGATCATACAATGGGAGAAAGTAAAAGTGGTAGGAAGTAAGTTTGAATAGATAGGGAGAGGTGAATTCATTTAAAGCCATAAAGGCCATGGCTATGAGTTTGGATTTATTCCAAGTTTGGTGGAAAATCAGGGATGGAGTTCCAGTAGGGAAATAATTTATCTTGAAAATGTTACTCTTCCTGTTTTTATAGGATGAATTAACTAGAAGAGGGAAGTAAGAAAGGGGGGGGTGGACAGTCAACATAGTTATCTTTTAGAAAGCTCTGACATTATTCCAGAAGAGAATAATGGAAACTTAGAGTGTAGTGCTGGCAAAGATATGGAAAGATTTGAAATAAATTTTAAAGATCATGCCAAGAGGACTTTGTGATTGAATGAGAGGAATGAATACATAAGATTACTTATGTACTTATTGACTACAGCTGGTAGATGGAAGATTCATTTTATCTTATATATCCACTTAAATTACAAGCATTTTACAGTAACAGATCTCATATTATAATTCTTTTAGATCCACACAATCCCTAATATAGAGTGTTTTATTGAATATACAATAACACTTGTATATAGATTAAATAATCTCATTTATTCTGATTGTCATGGGTTTTTGACAATACCTTGAATGAGCTCCTATGGTTTGATATTTCTGCCAAAAATCAAAAGTACTAGCTAAAAACAGAACAATTACTAAACACTTTCTGTACTTAAAAGAAAATAGGAATATGTAAGAATAATGAAGGCAGCTAAAGGAAAAACTGATTATCTATACATTGGTCGGCTCCCTTAGTTAGATATTGGTTATAACCGTATATTAACATTCCCTGGTCTCCTAGTGTGATATTTCATTTCTGTATTCTGACTGGCTCTGTATTGTTAGGACTGCAGTTTCACAAAAATGTTAGGTGTTATACATGAGCCTGGATAAAATTAAATTAATAGGGTCCCCCATAGGGCTATTGATTTTGTCTTAACAATCTCCATACAGGGTGATTTTTTTCCTTGTGCTTCTCTTCAACAATTTTCAATCAAATACAGAATCTGTATTTTATATCCTTCAGAAATTTCCACTTAAATCCATATGTGACATTTGCCCCTAATACTAATTAGCATGAAGATTTCAACATGGACTGTAGGAGAGGAAAAGATTTGCTACTGTGCTGTTTGAGCACTTAATCATAAGCTTTCAATAGAATTTACATATGCCACCATTTAGTGGTGTGAGCTTGAGTACTTTCAGATGTCTCCATTTCATTTGGTGTCATCTCTTCATAGTAATCATCACTCATCTGTTTCCCATCAGCTTTCAATTGTAGGTTAGAGAAATGATTCAGCCCAATTCCTTTCCTTGGATTTTGTAACTTTGACAAAATCAGAAGCAAACTTCTCATTTTCTTTCCCTTCTTTAAAATAGTTCTCCAAGATTTTAGTGTTTGTTTCTTAAAATATTATTTGAAATTTATAATCTATCTTTTCTAGCATAATACCAACCACATTATAATACCCTTTGTATATATGATATTCATATATATATACACATACACACATAACTCCTTTAGAAAGGTAATCTATTTGTTAACCAGAGAAGACTCTGTCTTCCTATTGCAATTTAATGATTAACTTCATACATCTCAATTAAGATTTTAAATGTGCAATATGTGTCCATAGAGGAATTTTTTTTTTGATATTTGTTCCAAAATGTCCCTAGGTATATTTTTCAGCATTTTATTAACTAACTGCATGAGAGCCTGCTAAAAATGTGGGACTGAATTTTTTTTTCTGTTAATTTTTGTTCTACAATTACAATAGTTTTAAACTTTCAAGTACTGTGGAAAATTAGTGCTAGTATCAATGGGAATAAAGAAGCATTAAATGTAAAGTTCAAATTAGCATTATGAGTACATATCTAAGTAGTGTTTGCCAAAAGGTAAAGTTGAGATATTTATAATGATTTTAATTTCTGCAAGCTCACATCAGTGTAACATTCACTAAAGAAGAATTCAGAATTAGTTGGGTTCTTGGATCCATTGAAGGGGAATTTAATAATTGTAGCCATTCTTTTCTAATTCATTATTTTATTCATTCAATAGGCATTTTGGAACATCTATGATATTTAAATCATCTTTGCAATAAAATGAGAGAGATAAATATGGATGAGCTTTTAAAAGCTTATAATTTATGAATAAAGATAATACATAAAAATATAATAAGGTTAAAAAATGAAAAATTCTCAACAAAGGAAATGTGAAACTATGATGAACTATAGAAGATAAAGAGAAGTTGCTCTGGTGTAGTAGACAGGGTACTGAATTAGAAGTCAGGAGAGCTGTATTCAGATCTCGGGCACTTCTCTTGTTATTTGTACCTCAATTTTTCTGAGTCTCAATTAACTTCTCCGCAAAATTAATTTTGAAACACATAGCAGATTATCAATAAACAGTGATATTATTATTAGCCAGATATTTTATCTACAGGATATCTAATTCTTCTAATAATCCTATGAAGGATATATGTATTACTCTCCACATTTTGTATATGAAATTATTCATAGAGATTATTAGTCCTTTTAAAATGAATACTAATAAGTGAATAAATGAATAAAGTAGAATTATGAATCAAACCTAATTCTAAACTCATACAATTTCACTGCCCTGTACTGCAAAGCACACTTTAAAGTTGGTCATTGCTGCTGTTGTTACTCTTTATCATAATTCTTCCCTTTCTCTGCTTTGTCTAATTTTCCACTGTTAAACTGATCATTAAAACCTTGGGTTGATTGAGTTGTCCATAAATTAAATTATTCTCACTTGTGCAGACTCCTAACTAATGTTAAGGTAGCAACTAACATCTGAAGATTTTAACTTTCTATTGAATATATATATTCAATATTTATGTATTGCATATATGCATATGTTTATGTGTGTATATATATTTATGCATTTTTTTCAAAAAAGGATAGTATAGAATTTCAATAATAAATAATTACCATCTACATCACAGGTTTGTATGAAATAGTTCATGCTCCTCTTTTCTATCTAAAATACCAAGAATGTTCCCAAGCTATATTCTTATTTTTCTTCCAGTGTTAGTGATGGTTATATTCTTAGTTCCTTATTATTTAGAATGATTGAGTCAGAATCATTCTGAAAATAGTTATGTCTACCCTCATTCAAATTTCCCAAAGTTAATTAACTCTGACTTCTCAAGCTTTCGTTATGAGATCTTATTTTCAAAAAATTAATCTATTAATTCTTCAACATCAACCTCTTAATGTCTTTTTAGACTTTGAAACATCTAGCCAAAGCCAGTCCCTGAATTCTAATCTTTCCAGTGGTAAACGTATGATGAGGATTGTACTTCACCCTGCATGTAAAAAATCCCTGCTCATACTGATACAAGTTCAGTATTAGTCAACAAGGTCCTCCTTCATTTTATATTATTTTTCCTTT
Source organism: Mesoplodon densirostris (assembly GCF_025265405.1). Classification (NCBI taxonomy): domain Eukaryota; kingdom Metazoa; phylum Chordata; class Mammalia; order Artiodactyla; family Ziphiidae; genus Mesoplodon; species Mesoplodon densirostris. The sequence goes on from NC_082662.1 coordinate 72,321,524, forward strand.
TTTGCTGGACAATTAAATTCTTCATTGTTTATTTTAAGAACTTTTACAGGTGAGCAAGAAACATGGTGGATGTTGACTCTGCCATCATAATGTATCATTTTAGTTTCTTTATTCTGCATCTTCATTCTGTACCTCATCCATAATTCAGGTTTTCTTCCCAAATTAAAAGATATATTAAATATATCAAACCCTATTTATTTAATAATTTTAAAAACAAAATGTGGTTTATATTTTGTAAATTATTAAATACACTAGGTAATGTAAAATATTAACTTGCAATTTTATGGCTATTCCATGGAAAACTAAAACCTAATAAATCTATTTATGTTTTTATAGATCATTTGAGGTCTAATAATATAATCTAATAATTGAGAAATAATAAAATGTATTTTCCTCTGAGTTGTATCCTTATTAACAGTGATTCATAGATTGTATGTTTCCATATTTGAACTATGATTCACTTATGAAAGGTCACAAAAATATGACTGCTTGCTAAAACAGTAGATCCTCAACTGTTTTTTCTTAAGGACATGGTACTAATTGTGCCTGAAGAGTATATTCCACAGGCAAATGTGTTCAGCAAATGTTGCATACTCCTTAGCTCCCTCTAGGAGATTTATAATATGTACTCATACAGCCCAGGTTTTAAGAAATTCTGGAGAAAAGAAACTTGTTTTTATTGTTTAAAAGCCATTATCAAATTAATTTGAACACAGAACACCATTTTCATACTATCCATGCCAATATGGGAAATGCTGAATTAAGATCCCATCAAACATAATGTATTGAGAGCCTAGATACCTCATTTCCTGTATGCACACTACGTGAATTAGAGAGAACTTATTTTTAGAGGAATTATTTTAAACAATATTATGTTTTTGTCAGAAAATGTAGAGTCTCAGATATTTTATAACTTTGTGATATGAAGTCATGTGCTAAATAGTAAATAAGTTTGAAAAATAAACTCTCTAAAGTGTTCAGAGAAATAATGTTGGACAGAGCTTTAAGATTTGGCCAGTAATCATTTCTAGGCTAGCAAGTCTTCTGTAAATTGTCCCTAAGCTTTACAAGTCAACTGTGCTATAAATCTTTCTACTTAGCTGCTAGAATGACAATGTTTATCTAGTAGCTATGTGTCTTGATCGAGTTCTGAAAAGAGTATTTTCCAGGGTATATGAAGTTGAAGGTTTCACAAAATCAAGGAACTGCAGATTAGTTAAAGAAATTTTGTGAAGTGCTGAACTGACAAAATCTCATTTAGGAAGATTGGGTAATAACAATAATCACTACCAGTTGTTCAGTGTTAGCCAAGTGCCAGACGGTGTTCCAACCAGTACTGATCAAGGGAAAAATGGGAAATTTCCATTTGGGCTGACAGTGATAAGGTGCCATGCTGTGTTTTTCTCATGCCATCTAAAATATGGCTATTTGTAACTAGTGCCCCAGAATGATAATCTGAACTCAAATGAAATTATAATGTAACTCAGCACCTCCACTGTGTGAAGATATAATGGGGGAGGGGAGAAAAGAGTGACAAGAATTTTTAAGCAGATTATTTCTGAATTAGACAATTCTTCCATCTACTTTAAGCCACATACTATGTTGCTTTGATATATTGCATTTTGTTGTAATTGAGAAACAGTATCCAGTGTCACAATAGCATCATGGGAATTAAAGAGGATTTCACTCTCTTCCTCCCTGCCAAGAACCCAATTTGAAGCCTGTATCCTCCTTAAACTAATAAGTAAAAGAAGATTCCTCTAGGATACCTCATTACTCCTTCCATCTTCTCCCATTTGGATCATTAACCATTTGTTATATTTGTCCATTGCTAATGGTATTTCTTTTAGAAAACTTTCTGAAATAAAGTTCCTTTACAATACTATAATTTTTATTACTGTAAAAGTTATTTTAAAGCTTTTTGAAACTTTACCACATCAGTCATGAGGAGCTATTCCTGGCAATCCTCTATCGATGTGAGACCACAGTTATAATATTCTAAGAAAAAAATTCTGCCTTTCTGATTCAAAAATAACATTTTAAATATTATCAAATTTAATTTGGGTGATGTTGTTAATGTCAGATGGAAAGTAGTAGATAGGTTTCTTTCAGAGTAGGCTATGAATCTGGATTTGCTACTGTATAACCTATCCGTACTGTACAACAATTGTTAATTAATTGTTAATTAATTAAGCTGTCCATGATATAGGCCTAAGACCAGAGCAGAAATCTGAGCATGGTCTGAGTTATAACCTGACCTTACCACTTTTTAATGGGGAGGCCAGAGATAGATCATTTATCCTCTTCCAGCTACGGTTCTCTCATTTGTAAAATGAGGCCATTAGTTGCCATATATATCTGAGAATTACAGTGAAGATTGATTTTATGGAGCTTTATAAACTCTCAGTGCTTTGTAAACTCAAAAGAAGTATACACACAAAGGTGTTGGGTAGTATTAATACTAATTCTTTCTTAAAGTAGTTAATTTTTAAAATATTAATAGTAGGATATGCCAGAGGACTTCTTAAAGTTTGTTTCAATCCCAGGGCTCTAATGCAACTCCAGCAGAGAGTCCACACATTTCTTATGGTCTATTTAAAACAAAACTGATCCTAGATGGTCTTAAAAAAAAAAAAAGCAGCAAAACAAGAGTCAGGTTCAAACATTATCAATTTAATAACTGACTTTTTTTTCTTAAGATATGTGTCCTTGTTAATGTTCAAATAAAAAATATAAAATATAATTCAGAAGTACACAGCAAACTATCTTCACCTGGGGTCAAAACAGCAAAAATTTCCATCTCTTCATTATCATCCAGCATTAGGTTCTTTCACATCATTTCTGATGCATGGTTCCAGAAATTCAGGAATGTCAACTAGAAGTGAGTTTAATGTAAAAAGTTACTATTCTGGGACTGATTGTGTCATTTTATGGAAAGTTCCTTTTAAATAAAAAGCAGACTATATTCTTCTCTAATGTGATTTAATTAAAATAAGAAGAGGTGACTATTAAAAGAGGCACATATAAAAAACTTCTGTTTTGGAGAATTGAGTGTTCATAAATTATAGTCATTAAAGAGGACTTATGAAGACTCTCAATCATTTAAGTGATTCCCATTCGTATTTTTTCTCAATTTTTTTCTATATTTCCCAAGTTTAGATGGTATATTTGTGTTCTCAGGCTGCCATAACAAAATACCATAGATTGGGTGGCTTAAAGAACAGAAATTTATTTTCTCATAGTCTGGAGGCTGGAAGTCTGAGATCAAAGAGCTAGTATGGTCACTCTCTGGTGAAGGCTTTTTTTCTGGCTTGTAGATGGACACATTCTCACTGTGTGGTCACATGCCTTTTTGTGTGTGCATGTGGAGAGGGAGAGAGAGCAAACTGTCTGGTGTTTCTTCTTATAAGGACACTAATCCTACTGGATTAATACACCACCCTAAAATGACCTCCTTTATCCTTCATTACTTCTGTAGTGACTCCATCTCCAAATACAGCCACACTAGGGCTTTGGGGCATCAACATATGAACTTTGGTGGGACATAAACATTTCAGTCCAGAAGAGATGGAAATTCAACACGAAACTCTTTATTTTCTCCTTTACATTCTTTCATTCGGTCCTCTATTCATATAGGCCCATCAATCAAAATCTACTATACGCTAGGCATTTTGCTAGATTCTAGGGATTAAAAAAACCAAAATAGTAAGTCATGGGTCCTTAAGGAATCCATCTTCAATATGATGACTTATATATAAACAAATGTGAAAACTATGAAAATTCTCTCCCTTGTGAAAAATTCAGCACATAGGTGAATTCTATGATGAGGTAGAATTAAATCATCCAAACAGTAGAGTTTGTAAAATAAATTCAGATATCTCTTTCTAGTCAAGATAGAATATTAGGTACTCTCCCATCTGAAAGAAACACAAATCAAGAAAAAAAATATATAAAACTATGGTTTATCAGGCAATGCAAGACAGTGATCCCAGAGAAATGGGAAAAATGAAATGAGTCCTACAGTTTCCCAGCTTATTGCCTTGAGAGAATTTCCAGGTCATTGCACAAGGAGGAAAACCTCAGGCAGAGTCTGGCAGGCTCCCTGTGTTATATAAATGGAGCTGAGAGCCTGGAAAGACCAAAAGTGGCTAAAGACAACAGGACTGTGTACCAAGGGGAGAGAGTTTCAGAGAGGGAGAATACCAGAGAAGAGCAGAAGGTCCCTCTTGTGAATTCAGCAGAGTACTCGTCATCTCATCTATGTGAGGAAATGATAAATGTTTGGAGAAAAACATTCCAAAAGGATTAAATGGAACAGTGCCCAGTACTCACACTGGCCATTAAGAGTCATACCTGTCCCCACTAGGCACACTGGAAAACCCCCTAATTCATAGGGAATTGTACAGAGTACCCAGTAATGTGAGCACAGAATATTCCGTAGTGGACATAATTAGCTCTAGGAATGCACGTTTCATACCAACTAAGAAATCTTTATAGCAAGATCCAAAAGGATCAATTTCTAATTAATTTATCTAAATTCTAGAACAAAACTCAAGAATATAGAAATTCAAAAATATACAAAACCCAAAATAATACAATTTACTATGACTAGGATCCAATGAAATATTACCAGTCATGCAACGCAGGAAAATATGACACTCCTATCATGAGGGAAAAAAATCAAATATAATCCAGAACAGACACAGTTTTTAGAATTAGTAGACAAGGAAATGAACAGAGTCATTATAAACACAGATGACCCTTGAAAAATGCAGGTTTGAACTGTGCAGGTGCACTTATATGTCAATATTTTTTAATAGTAAATACTCAGTGTTGGTGGTTGGTTGAATCTGAAGATGTGGAGGAACTGTAGATATGGAGGTCAGACTATAAATTATATACAGATTAACCCCTATAGTTTTCAAGGATTAACTGTATTTCATACATTGATATAGGTTGAAGAGGTTGAAAATAAGTGGAGAGAAATGGAATATATTTTTAAAGTACTAAATTAATCTCTATATGTAAAAATTTTAATATCTGAAAGGAAAAATACACTGGATGAAACTAATGACAGATTAAACATTGCATAGAAAAAGATTAGTAAGCTTGAAGATATTAGAACAGAAAGTATGCAAAATGGAACCCATAGAAAAAATAAATTATTAAAAAAATGAAAAGAGGGTCAGCAGCTATGGAATGATCTTGAATAGCCTAATATTTGTGTAATTGGAAACTGTGAAAGGAGGAAGATGAAGAAATACTAGTTAAATGTATTCCAAAATTGATTTAAAAATTGTCAACCCACAGAGATCCAAGAAGCCCAATGAATCTCAAGTACACACACACACACACACACACACATAGGGCATGAAGAAAACGACACTAAGGTATACAGTAGTCCAACTGGTCAAATCCAGTGTTAAGGAGAAAATCTTTAAAAAATGGAGAGGGAGAGGGAATATATTACCTACAGAAGAACAAAGATAAGGATGAGAGCAGATTTCTTTTCCTGTTGAAACAATTCATGTGATGAAACAGTACAGAAATAATTTTAAAATATGAAAAGAAAAATATTTCAACCTATAATTTATACAAAGCAAAAATGTTTCAAAAAATTAAGACAAAATAATGACTTTTTCAACATACAAAGACTGAAGTAATTCATCACCATCAGATTAACACTACAAGAAAAATGGAATAAAGCCCTTCAGGGAAAAGAAAAATTATCTCAGATAGAAAAGTGTATCTATATAAATGAATGTAACTCATGGGTCAAAGAAGGATTTAAAAGAAAAATTAAAAAATATTTTAAATGGAATTAAAATGAAAATAGTGGATATCAGAATTTGAAAGGTGCTGATAAAGCACTACCTTGTGGGGAGTGGATTTACAGCATTCAGTTCTATTAGTAAAGAATAAATGTGTCAAGTCAATTACCTCAGTTACTATCATAAAAACTAGGAAATTAAGAGCAAATTAAGATAAAAGTAAACAGAAGAAAACATTAAAAAGAAAAATCAGAGAGAAAAATCAAAGAAACAAACAGAAAATAATAGAGAAAACTAAATGAAACCAAACTGGTTTTTAAAAAGATTAAAAAAAGAAAAAAAAATCTTCAATGAGATTGACCAAGAATAAAAAAGGAAGACACAAGTTACCAATGTCTAGATTGAGAGAGATGTTATCACTACAGATTACATAGATAGTAAAAGGCCACTAAAAGAATATTATTTTAAAAATATTTATGCCAGTAAATTTTACAACTTAAATGAAATGGCCAAATTCCTTGGAAGACATAAATTTTAACAGCTCCCTCTCAAAAAATAGTCTATAACACTGTATTGCATAAACAAAAATGGAAAAATTCTAAACAAAATATTAACAAAGTAAATACAACACATAAAAGGGATAATCCATCACAACTAAGTAGAATTTATCCCAGGTATACGAGATGTATTTAACTTTAAAAAATCAATACTACTCACCTACCAACAAACTAAAATTCTAAACAATATGTTCATCTCAATAGATGCAGAGAAAGCATCTAACAAAATCTAACATATATTCCTGATAAAAACTCACAGTAAACTAGGAATATAGGATAATTGCCTAAACCTGATAAAAAGTATCTACAGAAAACCTACAGTTAACACTATACTTAATGGTGAAAGATAAAATGCTTTCCCTCTATGATCAGGAATAAAACAAGGATTCCTAGTCTCACCACCTGTATTCAGTATCGCTCATGATGTTTTACTCTGTGCAATATGGCAAGAAAAATAAAATGCATCCAGACTGAAAAAGGAGTAAAAATTTTCTTAACAAAAGATAACATACTCATGTATATAGAAAATTTAACAGAATCTGCAAAAAGCTAACAAAAATAATAAATGAGTTTATCAGGGCTACAGCATACAAGATCCATATAAAAATCAGTTGTATTTCTACATGTTAGAAATGATCAAAATGAATTTTTAAAAGGACCACTTGCATTAGCATCAAAAATATGTAAAATATTTAGGCAAAAATGTGACAAAATATGTGCAAGATCTGAAACTTTCCAAACATTATTGAGAAAAATTAGGAAGGCCTAAATAAGTGATGTTTTTATGAGTCAGAAGACTCACTATTATTAAGGTGTCAATTCTCCTGAACTTAATTTAATGTGATTCCAATGAAAAGCACAGCAGTTTGTGTTTTGTTTTGTTAAACCTGACAAGCTGATGCTGGAGTTCATATGTAAATTCAAATGAGCTAGAAAACTCCAAACAACTTTGAAAAGAGGAACAAAGTAAGGAAACTAACATAACCTGATTTCAAGACTCATTATAAAGGTAAAAAACAAAACAAAACAAAACAAAAAACAACATTGTATTAGCTTAAGTTAGACCAATAGAATATATGGAGTGTGCAAAATAGACCACACATATATAGAAAACTTATTTTGAACACAAATGCAAAGACAGTTCAGTAGAGAAAGGACAATCTTCTCAAAAGTAGATGTTCTAAAGTTTAAAAAAAAAGAAAATAATTTTGATCACTACCTTGCATCATATGAAAAACTTAAAATGGATTATAGACTTATATCCAAAACTTAATACCATAAAACTTCTAAAAGAAATCATAGGAGACATAGGCAAATATTTCTTAGATATGATATTGAAAGAACATTTCACAAAAGAAAACAGATAATAAATTAGAGTTCATCAAAGTTGAAAACATTACTTTATCAAGAATCAATATTAAAGATAATGAAAAGAAAAGCCACAGACTGGGAGAAAACATTTGCAAATCATGTATTTGACACTGGACTCCTCTCCAGAATATAAAAAGAACTTTTGATGCTCAACAAGAAAATAATCAGATATAAATTGCCAAAAGATATGAACAGACTCTTCGCTAAAGATAAACAGATGGCAAACAACTAAAATTAAAGACTGGTCATACCAAACATTGGTGAGGATATGGAAGAACTATACCTCTCAGAAAGCTGGTACAAATGTAAAGTATAATCACTTTGAAAAAGAGTTTGGCAGTTTCTTAAACATGTAAACCTACATCTATCAGATGATTCAGCCATTTCACTTCCAGGAATTATCCAAGGGAAATGAAAGTGTATGTACATAACAAACATGAAGGATCATGGCTTTACTTGTAATAGACAAAGATGGGAAACAACCAAAATTTCCGTCAACAGAAGTCATTCCTATTGATATCCCTATAATATAATTGTGTTATTTTTATGTGATGGAGTACTCTCAGCAATAAAAAGAAATGAATGAATGATATACACTAGGACATGGATGAGTCAAAATAATTATAATTATACTGAGTGAAAGAAGTCCCCCAAAAAGGGTACATACTTTATGATTCCATATATATATAAAGTTTTAGGAAGTACAGACAAATCTGTGGAGGCAGAAAGCAGACAAGTGGCTGCCTGGGAATGGGATGGGATGGGATGGGATGGGATGGGATGGGATGGGATGGGGTGTGGTGGGATGGAGAGAAGAGTGAAATGAAAGGATTACACAGGTACAAGAATACTTTTGGATCTTATCCTAATTTTCTAAATGTTTCCTGAGTATGTACTTACACCAAAACTTGTCAAACTGTATACTTGTATATGTACAAACTATTATACGTATGTCAATTATACAACCATAAAGCTGGTAAAGATTAAATATATTATTGTAAAACCCTAATTGCTACATCAGATTTTTGCTTCAGTTTGATAAATTCCATTTTGTCTATTTGTCCTATAAGCTATATGTTCATCTCATATTTAGATTTATACCTAGTTTACTTTAACTATACTTTTTTAAAGAAAAGTCACTTCTATGTTATTTTTCAGAAGAACAAAAACAGCACACTAAATCTCATGCATTTAAATGTTCTTAAATATGTTTAGTCTAATATTTTTTTTAAAATAGTGATGATTTTCCAGGTTTCTTCTATATATTTACTGATTTTACTTCATCCTCAGTAGCTATCTGTGTCAGTGTCCACAACCACCACCTTCACTTTGCTGTGAAACATTTCAAATGTTGATTTCAGCACCAAGGTAACATATTAAGGTTTTCTTAACATTTGCTTAATTTAATTCTAAACATCTAAAATAAATATCTATAGAACAGCATTAAATATAATTATATAAAATATGTATAAAATATGTTTATAGATATTAACATATATCAATACATTAATATTAATTTACCATATGGGCAGGGTAGCGTTTCTTTCCAGGGTCTCCATGGGGAGGATCCATTTCTTTGGTCATTCAAGTTGTTGGCAAAATTCAGTTCTTTGCCATGGTAGGACTGAGATCCCTCTTTCCTTGCTGGCTCACAGCTGAGGGCCTTAATTGGCTTCTAGAGGCCATCTGCAATTCTGGGCTTATGGTTCCCTTTCTAATGAGAGTCAGCAATAGTGGGTTGAGTCCTTCTATCATGCTTTGACTTGATCGTCCTTGTTCTTTCATCCCTGATCCACTTTTCTTTCCTCTTCTATGTTTAAGGGTCCATGGAGTTACACTGGGTCCAGCTACATAATCCAGAATAATGTCCCTATTTTAAGGTCTACTGATTAGCAACCTAATTCTATCTGCAACCTTAATTCCCTACACATATGTCTGTGTATATATGTGTGTGTGTGTGTGACATGTATCACTTAGTAGATTAAATGAGATCCTGCTAGCAAACATATTTAGTTTATAGTAGTTACTCTGTCAAATGAGAATTTCACTCTTCCTCTTTTATACTGAGAAGGGTGACCAAATGTTTTCTGTTTTTTCTGAAGCTGATAAAAAATAGTTTAAGCCATAGAATAAACCAGTGTTTGAATGTCCCATGAGATTCTTAATTTGAGTGTTGCTGAAGGAATAAATGTTCTTTTTAAACTACCTTTAAACAACCGACAGAGTTGTCTTTTTGGAAAAAATTAATTTTAAACTTTCTATTTAGTGTATTGCCTAAATGTAATTCAGAGTGATTTACAACCTTAAAACTCCATAACTGTGATGTTAATCTGCTGTCAGATGAGTGTTTTCCATAGTATTACAGTCTTTTTCTTCCCTTAGTAACACAGTTTTTCTTCATAAGAAAATAAGGACGGCTAAGCATTAATTTTGTGTATGGAGTGTTTATCCTTTCATTATAAAATCTACTCTTGAAAGGAAATAGAATTCAATAAAGACTTTTTTTTTACATTTCTAGATTTAAATGCTTTCATGATTTTCATTTTATCTAAGAGATTTTAAGCTGCTTCCTTCAAGAAAAAACTAAGAATTTGGACAGAGTAGCTAACCTTGGCCCACAGTTAAATTCAAGTCTGAAACCCCATATCTGATCAAGAAATGCTCAGCAGAGGTATCATTAGTTTTCACATATTGTTGGCAGACACATGGCATTTTAAAAACCAATTTTCAAGCATGAAATTTTCTGGTGTTTCTAGAACATCAATCAGAATCTACCTATCCTTTTCTCTTTTTCTTCAGATCTATGTGAACAATGTCTCTCTTTTCTTTGTGCAATTTCTTATTGCCTATTTAGTTTTCTGCATTTGAAGGCTATTTTCTGAACAAAGTCTGAAGCATGATCACATTTTATGTAATATAGACTATAGGAAAGAGAAATGTTTTACATTTGCATTTTCTCTGAAAAATGAAAACCGATGGTATAACTGTCGTAATTTAATTCAGAGTGATACGGATTGTGTTTTTAAATAAACATTTTGGAAACAAGGCAAATGAAGACATAATAGTGTCACAGTATGATGGATGTCTTCTAATACAACTAAATTGATTTTTTAAGTTTGAAAAAGTGAATACTTGCTCATAATTTAGATATAAGTATTAAACATTAAGTATGATAATAGGAACTTTTTTGTGGAGAGATATTCTTTCAGATCCTCACAAACCACTTAATAAGATGAATGCTCATGTCATGTCTTATCTTTATGAGAGTATATGCAATTCTTGGTGTAAGACAAAACCAAATCCAATTGAATATGCTTTGGATTATTAGAAAAACTGTTGCAGCCAAGTTTTAGGATTAAAAAATAAAATTTAAAACAAAAGATCTTTAACATGATTTCAGATTATTATAAAGATTTTCAATGACAATATTTTATACAATTTTTCCTTCTCTTAAACATTATTATTTATGAGTTGTGATTTAATTAAGCAACTGTAATGAATTAGCTGTAACATGATCAATTTAGTGTTTTGATTAAGATAAGTAGAGATTTTTAGAGTGACATCTATAGAATTACAAATTGGATGCAAACGCTCATGAAATAATCAATGGGAAAGAATTCTTAAAAGTCTAATCCATGACTGCTAAAAGAAGAGCTGAGTATTTCACTTTATTTTCCCAAACTTCCACCTCAGATATTAATTACCTTCAGTCATATAATCTTTCATTTTCTACTTTGAATTGCTTTTCTCTTTCTCTAAATTTTGAGAATATATTTCTAGAATGGTTGGGATAATTGAGTTGACCTTGCTATGACTGGTTATTTTATATTGCAAGACAGATCAAATACTCTTGTGTTTCTATTATAATCTAGTTGATTATGAGTTCCTTTTTTTCACCTTTCAACATCTGTAAAATCAGGATGTATCTAACAAGTGCTGTAAAGCAGGTAACTGGCATGATGTAGCTGTCTTTACTTCTGTATGTGCCTCAAAACTTACAGAATGGTCATCAACAGGTTAGGAGAAAATCCTAATAATACTGGAGAAATTTTTTAAGAAATGCACAAAAGACTGTCTTATGTGGAAACACAAACATTTGTGACTAAGAACCTAAAAGTGATTTGGGAATGTCAGATTCTAAATATGAAGAAATTTTAGGAATAGCTTAACCAATTTATTTTGTTTATTTTTTCATCTGTATACACTATTTTGACATAGATAAAAATCTCTGTCTATGTAAGTCTAAAAGAGCTCTTTCATAATAATAATAAAAGTTATAAGCTATGAGAAAGCATAGTTTAATCAGCAGTGTTTTTAATAGCACATAAAATAATTTTAGACTCAACAATTATGACATTTTGATCAGAGCATTTAAGGGATTGTCCACACCTCTTCTGGTTGACAAAAGTTTTAAAAAATGCCATTTTCCTATTCAAAAATTGAACATTCCATATAGTTAGCAAATATATTGTTCCTTATTCCTTTTATTTCCTCTGTATTCTTTTTGCTCCCTGTACATATACAAAAGTATATAGAGTAAATATATTTATTTACAAGGCATTTTACAAACACTTTTGAAATTGAAAGTTCAAAAAGTATTTCAAATGGCTATTTTGAAATTTGCACTGAAGTAGACTGTAGAGAAGAGAACGTTAAAGAGACAAATGTGGGACATGTTTAAAATTCTACTTCACTTGGGCTTCCCTGGTGGCGCAGTGGTTAAGAGTCCGCCTGCCGATGCAGGGGACACGGGTTCGTGCCCCAGTCCGGGAAGATCCCACATGCCGCGGAGTGGCTAGGCCCGTGAGCCATGGCCGCTGAGCCTGCGTGTCTGGAGCCTGTGTTCCACAACAGGAGAGGCCACAACAGTGAGAGGCCCGCGTACAGCAAAAAAAAAAAAAAAAAATTCTACTTCACTTGTCAGCTGGTTCATTCCATTTCATCATCGGACCTGTTGAGGCCTGATTTTGGTGGAGGAAAAGTTAGAAAGGAGTAACAACTACCTTATTTACATGGAAATAAAACATTTTACCTGGCATCCTGATTTTCAAGAATTCAGTGAAAATGTGAATAAAATGCACATCTTCTTTTGCTGACCCATATGTCAATTACATATTTTAAACAGCTTTGTCTAACATAAAAATCAAAGTGTGCTTTTACTACCTTTCAAAAAAAAAATCTACTACCCTAATTCTTAATTTTGCAATGTGAAGTAATAACAGAAATTCTCAGGAAGGAAAAAAAGAAAAGAAAAGAAAAGAAAAGAACCCAGAGGATTAAACAACCAACATCCAACCGAAAAAAAGGAGGTAAACTGGTATCTCAAGCATCTGCATACTGCACAACTTTTTTCTTAATTGTAAGTCACCAATAGCTGTAAGGCTGGAATAGCCCCTGTATAGTGCTGACAACAGATCAATTACTTTTCCAATGTAAGAATTTGGTTGATCTGCTGGAATTTTGTTGTGGTGGTCTGTTTGTTTTCAAAGAAATGTTATACATGCAAGCTGAGGTGTCTGCAGGTACAATTTTGCTCACCCAATTATAGATGGTTGCCAAAATTAAAGACAAATAATGATTCATCATCCTTGGGAATACGGTAAGTAGAAAATGAATGCTTGCCAAGGAATATTTCTCACCGTATTTCTCACAACAGTATGTTTACTTCAAAGCAAAGTGTAGGAAAAATTCTCGAGAAGATGCCAATCCAAAAACAAAGTCAATTCAGCACATCAGCTGAAAGAGACACCAGGCCTGAATACAGTACCCAGAGAGGAAGTGCATAAAAATACTGGAGGTATATGCAAATGACCTTTTCATAGCTGATCACAGTAATGACTTGTCAGCCTTTTTACCTGTAGCACATTAGTATCATCATGTGTGCTCTGGATAGCTGAGAAAGCAGGGTAAGAGGAAAGCCTCTGGTTTCTGTTAATAGCAATATTTCCATTAGTTTTCAGTTTCACTTCATTTAATCCAGGATTTACTCAGTCAACAAATACTTATTAAATGTCACCTGTACGCTAGGTTTTAAGATATGCATTTTTTTTAGAATGCATATGTTCTATTTCAGATTTTTTTCTAAATTCTATTTTAAGTTTTTCTTAAATTAGATCATCATTGTCAAACCATTTTTGAGGAAAAACACCTTCCCTATAAATTTCTTTCTCTTAATTTTTCAGAAGACAAGTCTATAGGACAGAATTTGACTTGTTCCATAAATATAAATCAAGATAACTCACTGTATCTACCTTCCAAAAAATAAGTAGTTAACTGTCAGAGTTACCCTCCACTTTGCATGGAAAGAGATCAGATCAGGAGTTTAACGGAAACAGGTACAACTCAGCCAGTAAGTGTCTTTAAAATGTTTATGAGAATTTCTCTTGAGTACTTAATTGCTCAGTTTTAAACTTCCTTCAGCATTTAGCTAGGGCACATAAAGCTGTGAGTAGGCCTTGAAAAACAGTTTTGCTTTTGGCTCAGAAATACCTGGAACAGGTAGAGATGAGAAACGTGTGTTGAGTCTATATTGGCATTTCTAGGATATTATTTCTTAAAGATATAGTCCAATTCTCTTAGTTCTGCTAACTTTCTACTAATGAATATATTGAATCATCCATTGCAGCAAAGCCTTTGCATTAGAACGTATGTATAGACAAAACAGAACTTGAGAGGTTTGCTTTCAACATATTTTTTGTACAGCTGCCTTTGCACTTATCAGTACTCTGAGACCTCTCATCCCAATATACTGAGAGTCCTTGAGACCAGGAGTCTCAATTTCCCATGCCTTCCAACAGCTGTACTTCCTAAACTCATACTTCATCCTTTCCCTTCTATTCACTTATTGACACTTTGATTTCCCAAGTATTATTGAGAACCTACCAAATGTCAGCTACTGTGTTTGTGGCTTAGGATATAAATATGAATAAAACTTGGTCACCAGTCTCAGGAAAGAGAGAGCTTCATAGACTGGTGGTTACAATATAATATATTTAGGACAATGACAATGATATATACCAAATAAAATTAAACTACAAAAGAACAATAGCAAGAGTGACTTAGAGAGTCAGGGAAGGTTTCCTAGAAAAGGCTATACTTGAACCTATTCCAAATGACAAGCTTTTTTTAAGAAAAAAGAGAGAAGTAAATTTCAGAATATACAACATAAATAGGCCCTCTTCTTACAAGGCCACCAATCCTATCATATTTGCACCTCACCATTATGATTTCACTTAGCCTTAATTACCTCCTAAAAGCCCTATCTCTAAATTCAGTCATATTGAAGGTTTGGATTTCAGTATATGAATCTGAGAGAAAGGGGGGCACACAATTCAGTACATAGCACTCCTTAATATAGTTCATAGGTATAATAGCAAGATGAGTCCCATTTGCCTCTATGCATTGATTCCTAGACTAGTGAATTCTGACTATGAGAAAGAAGGCACCACCTCTTGGCCCCTTGTTTCATATGTATGCTATACACTATAGGAAAGCTCCCTAGCTTTGCAGGGCATTATCTCCCAACTGCTACTCTAACCCACACTTCAGCAGGCCATTCCAATATTCTACATAGCTAAATGCTATATGGAGTAAGACACGTGGTAGAACCCATAAATTTTGTGGGCATGAGCCATTGCTGTACTGCAGCTTGCTACAAAATGACTTTTTTTTAAACATCCTTATTGGAGTATAATTGCTTTACAATGGTGTGTCAGTTTCTGCTTCATAACAAAGTGAATCAGCTATACATATACGTACATCCCCATATCTCCAATGTGTAAATACCATGACAATAGCAAAATCATTTTCTAAGACCATATAAGGTGGCATTGAAAAAAATCTGTTAAGGTAAAGTGTATGACATGTGAAAATATATCTATTTATATAAGGACAAATGGCTGTCTCCTTCATGAGAGAAAGTCTCCACACTTCCACCAGATGGCAAGGGGAGAAAGCTGACTGGCATCTAGAGGAAGGATCATATTGTCTATCAAATTACTACAAAGATGCTTTGCAGTAGACATTCCGTGAGGATATTTCCATGAGAATATCTTCACATTCCACTCATTCAGAAAGGCTCATTCACATATCCATGATTCAGACCTCCTTGTCATCATTCTTCCATTTTTCTAGCCAATACATTAGCCATTGCACATAACTCAGTGTACCTTGAACTTGTCTCCTTCAGTTTGGCTTGGACAAACAATGTTCTGTCACTTCTCAAGGGGAAGAATTTTTCTTCAGCATTGCTTTTAGGTAGGATCCCTCCAAAGAAAGGCTGTGGCACTTGATAGACTCCCACTGCTCATGGGCTCATGGGAGTCTGAGCAGTCAGTCATGCAATTATACTATTCAGACATTCTTGACTTAGCATAGGATGCTGTAGTGCACATCCATTTTTTGGATTCTTTTGATTAAATAGCAACCATTTCAAAACGGGAATTTCAAATCATATAGTTGTGATTTGAAATAGTTATGATTTCAAATCAGATAGTTATATGTTGCCCATGGTCAAGTGTTTAGACACTATCAGAGTCTAGCAGAAATCTAAAATCTATTTTTCTAATGGAGAATAACTTTTGCCATAATAGAATCTCCCATTGGAGTTTGCCAGGAGTTCCACTCAGCATTTTCAACTGCCACAGACATGTTCTATACGATTAAGTTTGCTGGGTAGGAGGTCTAAGTGCAGGGATGCTCGTACTACAGCCTTGAGGTAGTACAGCCTTTATTTCTTTGTTCCCAATTTAAAACTGTCTTCTGAATTATTTAGCTAAAAAGTTGAAGCTGCACAAATAGATGTGATGTGTATTATCTCCAACACTTAGAGTTTCATCATATGTCACTTTCTTTGTGGACTGTAAATGGCTCTGCAACTTATCTCTCACTTTTCAGAGGTCTTTTCTTTCTTTTCTTTTCTTTTTTTTTGAGAATGTCAATTGGCACCTTAGTGTTTTCCCCAGCTTCACTGAGATACAATTGACACCTGATTTGGCAGATAGTTTTTGGAGTTTATCTCCCATCCTCTGACAATTGCATGTTTTACTAAGGTAATTAGGGTTCATGCTACTTCCTATCTGATATGTCCAGTTAGTATAGCATCCTCAATATAATAGCCAAATGTAATGGTCTGTAGGATGGCCAGAAAATCAAGGTCTCTCTGGTCTATTATGATAGAGAACAGATCAGAAATAATCCTCAGGTTAGACAGTAAAAGTATATCGCTTTCCTTGCCAGGTAGATGTAAATGGCTTCTGATTATATTTGCTGGTAAAAATAAGAAAAAAAAAAAAGCTATACCTAAAGCAGTATATTAGCACCAGTGATTGGATACAACATCTGAACTGTAGCTCTTTTGGCATGACTCCTTCTTAAATTTGAAAAACCCAATCATACTCCAAGACCCATCTGTCTGACTTTTGTGTTAGCCAAACAGGAGAGACAGATGTGAATGAAATAGGAATAATTACTCCTGTTTTTTTCAAATTGTGATGATGTCACTAATCTCCAAAATTTCCCTAGGAAAGCAGTATTGCTTTTAGTATATTTTGGGGAAGTGAGATATTCCAGTAGCTTCCACTGTGCTATTTCCAACACTATAATGCACACTTCACCAACAGAGGAACCAATGTGGGTATTTTGGTATGTATTAAATATAGCTATTTTCACTATTTATTCTGGAACTAGGAAAATAATCACAATGAGTTTTACTTCAACCAAGATTCTGTTTGTCTTCTGACCTCTATAAACCACAAATCTGTCCAGTGTATTTCAAGTTATTAGAGGTTAGTATCAATCTGGTGCCAGTGTCCACAAAACTTAAAGGCAGAGTTCTATTCTTTGCCCAGTGCACAGTCACCTTCATGAATTGCTGCATGTCTCTCTGGGAGAAAATGTGGGGATGATTACCGTGTGGCTGCATTGAAGAATGTTTCCTCGAAGAGAGCTGGCTTTATCCATAAACACAAACTGGTTTCCCCAGCTATCCTAAAGTAGAGCATTTCTGTGAAACATTTTGTGAGCTGAAACGGCATAAAGGGAAAAGTATTTCCCACTTTCTGAAAGTTTGCATGATGCCACTTCACTTTTTAAAAGACCTACATTAGTATCTCTTTTTGCAAACTGAAAGAAATCCAAAGATTTTTGCTTTTAATAAAAAATCTGTTACTTTTCCAATGTAGGTCTATTGTAAAAATGAATTGGTATAATGCAAACTTTCAGACAGTGGGAGATACATATATCTTGAATTCTGTGAAATGTCTTAGATCTAGAACTTGAGTAAGAGAATATAAACCCACTACAGCAATTTGAATCAGGTTTCTGCTCACTAAACCTAGAATTTTCCCATTTATAATTTTCAAAATGTATCTTAATAGCTTCTCCACCTAAATTATTCCTAGAGATCCTATGATCAACCATCTATATTTCTACTTGGGACAGTGCTCTTATTATGATCTCTCTCTGAAGTTTATTATAGTAATTGTCCCTACTTTTTGCTAACAGGTAAGCCTCTCTACTACTTCGGCATATCAGTATTCCACTACTGCCATGGAAACTGGGGAGTCCAGTTTCATAACAGTACCTCCCATCATTATCTCCAGCTTCCTAATGGATATTTACAGAGTTTTGAAGAGGACTTGGGGAAAAGTATGTCCCCCATGACGCCCTAGAGTAGAAACTAGGAATCGATTAAGTAAATTCCACATAGCACATTCATTCCAGCGTTCTCTGAACCTTTGGGCACCTTTCCTGTTCAGTAGGATCTACAAATTCCAGCATCTCAATTTCATTGACTATAGGCCTGCCTTTAAATCATCATCTTAGAATGCTACTCATATTCACTTACAGTGCTTAAATCAACACAAATCATAAATGCCGAGTGAATGCATTCATTTCAGTAAATTCAACCCATACTGATTTTGCATTTCATGCTGCTTGGCCTAACAACATTAGAGTCCCTCCCATTCATGCTCTCCAAACTTTTACTGAAACAAATTCCCAGGATTCTACAGCTCTTTCCTTCTAGATTAGTATTTGCACTTCTCCATTTAAACTATGTTGGCATCTAGATCATCCTCTACCTGGAGGCCATAAAAGAATTGGGAGTTAGGCCTGAGAAAATTGGCATTCCATTGAAACACAACTTGCTCCAGCTTATGTAGACAGCAGTTGCTTTTATTAACAAGAAATTTCAGGTGTATTGGGGAATTCAAATTTCTCACCTTTACCTGTTTTCTTCCATAATGTGCCCATCCCATATCCCAACCTCCCACTCTTTTACAACCATAACAATTTCTTAGCATAGAGATATGGTAGAATTGCACAATTAATTTGCTCTTTAATTCTACTTAGGTTGTGATTAGGTCCTGAGCTTGATCCTATGTCTTTAGGAGATAAGACACTCTCCAAACTGCCTTTATAAAAGTTCCATTTGGGGGCTTCCCTGGTGGCTCAGTGGTTGAGAGTCCACCTGCCGATGCAGAGGACATGGGTTTGTGCCCTGGTCCAGGAGGATCCCGCATGCCGCGGAGTGGCTGGACCTGTGAGCCATTGCCGCTGAGCCTGCACGTCCGGAGCCTGTGCTCCGCAGCGGGAGAGGCCGCAGCAGTGAGAGGTCCGTGTGCCGCAAAAAAAAAAAAAAAAAAAAAAAAAAGTTCCATCTGAACATTGCAATTGGTATCCAAGACAATCAGTGTTTTTTTTCCTTTGTTGGCATTCTAGGAATGACCACAGAGGAAGTTAGAAAACCAACAGTGTGCAGTATTCCTCCATCAAAGTTAAAATAAACTATTTCAGAAGGATTGAGTAACCAACTATGTCAGCTATTGCTGGTGGGAAAATGAAAATGACTGAAATTTAACCTTTGGATTTAACAGGTTGTGTCATTATTGACGTTAACAAGAGCGGCTTCAGGGTAAAAGCCAGACTTAAGTGGAGATGGAGATAACAGTAGGAGAGTTTCTGGGAACAGTATTAAAATCATATAGTGTTTTCCTGTAACAAGGAGAAAATAAATGTGGTAGTAGCTAGTTGGGGGAGGGAGAGCAGTACATCATCAGCTTTTACCTGGGTGACTGTAGAGTTCTCCTTGTCTTTACCCTTAATCTTCTAAAGGGTTTTATCAACACTGCAGCCAGTATTTTGTATAAAAATCTCTCCAATGGCTTCTCATTTCACTGAGAGTAAAACCCAAAGTCCTTATAATTGCTTAGAGGGCCCTGCATAAGCTGGATCCTCATTACCTTTTGACTTTATCTTATTTTAGTCTACCTTCCCCACCCCTCTCACTTAATACTCTCAGTTAAACTTACTTTGTTTTTTTTTCCTCTTTATTACATAGCACTTACCATTTCCATCATACTATATAGTGTATGTTATTTAGCATTATTTAATGTGCTTGCATTTACTTATAAAGTTTATTGTTTATTACCCATCTCCTTCTTCTTATATGTAAATTCCATGAGGACTGAGATATTTGTCTGATTTGTTTACTGATGTGTCCCAAACATCTTCACACAGTAGGCACTAAATAAATATTGAATGAATAACCAAATGAATGAATAACTACTTTATAAAGTATAGAGCTCAAGAATTCAAACAACACCAGTGTGAGTAACAATAAATATCAGTATTAGACTTAGGTTCTTTCCTCCCGTTTCATGCTACGGTATGCCTCATTTGTCTGGCAGAATGCATCTGCTTACAGGAAGCACCTAATAGGGCCAAGAAAATTTCTCGAAATTCAAATTCCTCTTAAGACTTCCATTTTGACTCAAAAATGTTGTGATGAAATTTTCAACCTTAATTCTTATTTTACTCAGTCATGCACTTTTAGAGAGAGAAAAACCAGCACAAGGGACAAAAATTGAGGAGGATAGAAAATGTCCTCACAATATGGCCTTGAAGACATAATTGAACTTCTGGTAAATACTTCATTTTTGCTGTTTTTTGTTTTGTTTTGTTTTGTTTACCACAAATAGTAGCATAAAAATTCTAAATGGAAGAACTGGGTACACTGCTTTTCTTTAAGATCAAGCTACAAAATTCCAATGAAGCAGATTCAGCTATGGACTAATATGAAAAACTTTAGTTTCCTACAGTTATCAGTAGGTTATGTTGGGAATCTGGTACATATATTAACATTTTATTCTGATTATTTCTTTGCCAAACCCTTAAAGACCTTCTCATAGTTCTTAGTGTAAAGTTCAAGTTTATTGACATGTCTTACAGAACCTTAACCTTGTCCTTGCCCAGTTTGCAGCCTCATCTCCTGCTTCCCTCTTCCTTTCTTCCAACCACAGTGACCTTCTGAATAACATGTTCCTCTTTGCCTTTAGGACCTTCAGTTGCTATGTCTATGCTGAGGATGCTCCTGCCACTATTCTTTATTTAGTTAACTCTTACAAATCCTTCTGATCTCAACTTTAAAGTTTCTTAGGAAAGACTTTTCTGACCCAAAGATTAAGTAAGGTCCCCTATTACATTTTCCTAAAGCACCTTCCACCTTCCCTTTATAATTTTATACATTTTGAAAGTATGTATTTATTTTTATGATTGCTTGTCTAGTTTTCCCTCACCCAAAAGACCAGATTCTAGGTTTTGTGACCACAAGAACCATGTTTAATTTTTTTCACCACTCTTTTCATTTTACCTAGCATATACTAGTCCCACAATATACATATTAGAAGAAAAATGAATCAAGTTATTAACTAGATAACTCTTTCCTATAGCCCAGCTCTTGACTGTGTTAGTTGTCCCTGTTATGATCTCCATTATTACTCTATTTTTCCACTAGTTGGCATTGCACTTTATGACAATTTCATATGTGTATACACACACACACACACACACACACATACATACACACACACAGAGGACAACATGAAGGAAGAAAACATAACTGATTTCCTCTCTATGTTTTCGTTGAAGCCTGTAATATTGTTTGACACATAGTATACCTAGAGCTGTAGTTTTTGTTTGTTTCAACATTTCCCTCTTATGCCGCAAATATTTCTTACTATAAACCTGTTTTCAGGAGAATCTTTGGCCAGGTTATACTTTAGAGTTGTTGCAGTTTAAAAGGTTAGAGTCAGTATCCAAATTCTGCCAAAAGGAGTTTTATTAATAAATGAAATAAAGTCAATATAATGAAAATAGGAAAATTGGTCTAAACTCTATATCCCAAATATCCTTAATACTATCTAGTCCATAAAGACTAGATGGGCAAGAATGTATTAACTACTTAAAGTCTAATATAACTTTTCCTGTAAGGTCTGCCACACTACCTCCTACTACATGAGATGAGTTCTCTAAAATACAATTTGCAACTGTGCCCAGGGACAAAATTCGTGTATTATTCTTAGATCTTACCCTAAGTTAGTGCTTGATCTTCACCTGTGGCTTTTTGCTACTCCCTAAACTTAATGATGTACTGAAGCAACCTCATATTGGTTTGAGAGAATGATCTCACCCTATAACAGATGAATTAAAGGATGGCATTTCTTTGTGGTAACTTAAACTTCTTCATTGTTATTTTTAATAACAATCATTGATGTCATTTCAAAAATAAAGTGTTTTAGCTGTGGGGAAGTCACAGAATCAAGTCTTTTTTTACACTCCCTACCACCACAGTTCTGAGAGGATGTCAGTGATGCCTCAGAATTCTTCTCATCTTTGAATCCTTTTTTCTGCTTCCTTGTTTTCCTTAAACATTTCTATTATCTAGACAGGCAGAATAAGAACTAGTGAAAGAAAACACTATAATTCCTTTGTCAATTTTCTCCTGATTTGCTCTTCCTTCCCTCTTTTCACCTTTGAACTAATAAATCCACTAAACATTTAAATGTGCCCTGATTGAGTAAAAATATTAAGAAAAAGGGAGATTACAGAAAATACAAATGTAATCATCAAATTATTATTGTGAACTTTCTCCCTAGAATTGGGAATGAGACAAGGATGCAAGTATCCTCACTTCTATTCAAAATTGTATACTTTATCTAACTATCCAGTACAATAAAGCCTAGGAACAAAGGAGACAGAAACAGTATAATGGTTAGATAAAATGAATGAAACTAGTATTATCTGAAGGCATGATTGTTTACATGGAAAATTCAGAAGAATCTACCAAAAATCTTTTAGAATTAATAAATGCTTTAACAAGGAGACCATATGCAGAGTCAACAGACAAATAAATTGTATTTCTACATATTAGCAATATAAGTAACATTGAAATTTAAAAATAAAGTTAATTACAGTAACAGCAAAATATGTCAAATGCTTAAATAAATCTGACAAATGATATGCAATACTTCTAGACTAAAAACTCCAAAACAGTATGAGAGAAATTTTTAAAAGAGATAAATAAATGAGTAGGTATACTTGTACATGGATTGGAAATTCAAAGTATAAAAATGTCAATTCTTCCCAAATTAATCTATAGATTTAGTGTAGTTCCAATTAAAATGCCAGCAAGGGTGCATATGCATGTGTGTGTAAAGGGACAACCAGGTTCTCATACCCATATGGAAATGAAAAGGGCTAAGAATAGTCAAAGCAATCTTGAAGAAGTATGAAAAACTTACTCCGTTTATCAATATCTAAGATAAAATTACTGTGATTTAGACAATGTGATACCGATGCAACAATAGACAAGTTTACCATTTAAATAGAATAAAGAGTTAAAAAATAAACCCACACATAAATGCTCAACTGATTTGCAACAAAGGTGGCACTGGTGCTTTAAGATATGAATGACCTTTTGAATAAATGGTGCTGGGTACATTATATGAGAAAAATGTATCTGGATTTCTATCTCTTACATAACCAAAAATTAGTAAAAGATCAATAGCAGATCTGAATGTGAAAAGTAGAGTAATAAAGCTTTTAAGGAGATCAACAGAATAAAATTTTTATGAGGTTAATACGCACAGATTCTCAAATGAAACTCAAAAAGTGCTCATCATAAAATAAAAAAAATGATAACTGATCTTAAATTTAAGAACTTCTGTTTATCAGAAGTCACCTTTAGAACATGGAAAAATGTCACAGAATAAGAGAAGATCTTCACTATAAATATAACTGGCAAAGGACTAGTTTCTAGACCATATCAAGTTATCTAACAAATTATTAAGAAAAACAGAACTTATCCAATAGATGGACAAAAGATTTATGGGGACATTTCACAAAAGAGGATATCCAAATTACCAATAAATATAAGTAAAGATATTCATCTGCTTTGTGACTGTGTATCAGAAAATGCAGATTAAAATCACGTGATACCATAAAACATACACCATAATAATTAAAGTAAAATGATGGAAAATATAAAGTATTAGCAAGTGTTTGGGGTACCTGAAACTCTCATAACCTGCTGGCAGGAGTAGCAATTAGTAAAATCAATTTGTAAGTCTGCATGGCAGAATCTACCAAAGCTAAAAATTTCCACACATGATGACCTAACAATTCTACTCCTAGATTTATTAAATCTACTCTTAGATTTAACAAATCTACTCTAGATTTACTCCTAGATTTACCTAATATAATGTGCATATGTTTGCCAAAGATATGTATGAGAATGTTCAATGCAGCACTTATCATAAACCACCAAACTGACAAGTACCCAGATTTCTGTCATTGGATAAAGTGTGCTATATTCACAAAATGAAGCGCCATACTTCTACAATGAGAATGGATAATTCTCAACTACACAGAACAACATGGATAAATTTCAAACATATAATGTTGAGCAAAATAAGTCAGGAAGAAAAATATACACACCAAGATGCCATTCAGATATAGTACAAAGACATACAAAACTAATCTATGCTGTTAGAAGCCAGGGTAGAGGCTACTCCCATAGGTATAGTGACTGGAAGGAAACAGAAGCCTCTGTAGCATTATTGGTAATGATCTGAGTTATTTTTTTGTTTGTTTTGTTTTAGGATTTTATCTCAGAGCAATTAGACAAGGCTATTTAGCTAGAAATTCCATCAAGCTGTATGTTCATGATATGTGATCATTTTTGGATGTGGATTAAACTTCAACAAAAAATTTTTAAATATTTTACAAATTTAAAAGGAGAGGTTTTATTTTTTTTTTCATCATGGGGTACCTAATTTTCATTGTGTAATATATTTTTCTTTTATGCTATTGTATATATTTTTCTTTGAATAATAAGGTTTTGTTTTTATTAATAGACAAAATTCCAATCCAAGCTGTGCCGCATTATACACATCATGTATTATATAACATGAGAGAGAGAGTACAAGCTATTTAATTCTGATATTTCCATTTCTGGAATAAAAACCAGAAGTTTCAGATTTAAGTAATTTTTATTAGAACCACCCATGGCAAAAAAGCAGGCCTAACATGTGTGCCCCAAATTATTCCTGTCATCACTCTTTTCAACATACTCAGAATACATAATCTTTCACTTTTATGACAGAAATGCATTAACTTATTCAATTTTGCAAGCTTTAAAAATATTATTAAATATTTAAAGCAAAGACCCATCTTAGAAAATGTTATGCATATTTCTCTAATAGAAATTTTATACTGAATTTCTCTGAACAAGCAAGTGGACTTTCTTTTGAAAGAAGGAGGGGAAAAAACCCACAATATTCAAAACACAGAGACCATAAACATATCAATATATACTGTGTTATGAAAATTGAGATTCGAATTTTCATAATGATATTTATTTAAAATTCACATAAGTTCATGTTCCCATGGACTACCTACCTCAGTCTTAGGTAGGTGTTATGCCCCTGGTTGTCAGGGATGGGAGACTTCTCAGTAATCTATCTCTCCTCTAGAAGTAGAAGGACTCTTATGGTCTCAGGACCACAACAGCAGAGATTCCCCACTCCACCAACCACAAATATTCAATGTTTGATATACTGAAACCACATTTTTTTATATCTATAAAAAATTACTGTCCTGGTATGTAAACTAGGAACCTTGTTAGGTCAGATGAAAGGGAGTCATTGGGGTGCCTCTCTTTTATAATAGAAGCATATCATCATTTTCTGATTTAATAACTCCATCAAATACTTCCACATTATACACAGTATTTCACACATAGATACCCATGCACTCTTTCACATGTGCACACAGAAACATATACACTAAAAACATAACCCCAAATAAACGAATCAAATAAAATAACACCATCTTTCTAACTGTCTTGACATACTTATGCTACTTCATTCATATTTCTAACTCAGATATTACTTGTAATTACCAGATTCATTAAATTGTCACTATTGGCTTTGTTTTAGGCATTATCACTATAACACTAACCAAAATACCACCACCAACAACTGGTTAATTATTTTTAAGATCTTGTATTTTATT
This sequence comes from Mesoplodon densirostris, assembly GCF_025265405.1. Taxonomy (NCBI): domain Eukaryota; kingdom Metazoa; phylum Chordata; class Mammalia; order Artiodactyla; family Ziphiidae; genus Mesoplodon; species Mesoplodon densirostris. Next base: position 72,347,577 of record NC_082662.1, read on the forward strand.
GACTACATCAGGTACATGATACTTCCTGACAATCAAGTAACTTAAATTTAAAAAAACAGGAATCTCCAAGGGAAAAGTGAATGAGATTACTGGCTTTCCTGTAACAGATGCCAAATGCCATACAAGCTAGAGGAAACATTCAGCTGAAATTTTAAATAAATGGCTAAAAGTTGAGTGTGATATCTCACATGTATAGAAACTTGGGATGTTAAAAACACAAGAGGAACTGACATCCACTTAAAGGCTCTTTTCCACAGGATTCACTATATGTTCTCAAGAAAAACTGATAGAGGACAAGAGTCTTATTTATGATGCAAGCCTAGAGGATGAGAAAAACTAGTTACTGTGGAAAAGACACAAATCCTCACTGGGATTCTTCTTCTTTATATGTCCCACAGAACAAAAGTCTAAAGCATAACAAACACCGTCACCCTCAGGCCATAAATAAAAACCCATTACAGCTAATGGAGGAGGAACAGCAGCAAAAAGCAGTCCCTACTTCTGAGGTAGGTGCAGGAATATATTCTGAGCTGAGACCATAGGAGTCCCTCTACTGCTGGAAGAGAGATAGGATCACTGAGAAGTCTCCCATCCCTGAGAACCAGGGGCATAACTCTTGCCTAAGACTGAGATAGGACCACAGCAGAAGAGATTCTCCACTCCACCAACCACCACGAACCTAGGAAGGGTTATGTAAAGAGTAACAGCAGTCTAACCCTGGGGAAAAATCAAGAGAGATAAATCTTCTCTAAAGATAGGTGTAATGGGAAGACCTAAAACTAAGGGTGGAACAAACAATAGGAAAACTCTCTGGAAGATCAACCCCAACCTAAACACAGGTAACTCAGAGGCATTTGTAACCTGTGGTACACTGAAGGCAGGCATAGCAACAAATCAGATCTAGCTAAACCCTTAACTAAACTGACTCAAACTTTGAAATTAAGAACAGAAAAAAGAAGGTGTATACATTTCTAAGCATGAATATTATTTACCTAATTTTCTGCTATTCTATGTAAGATACCTGGATTTCACCCCCAAATTACAAGACACACAAGGAACCAAGAAAAACAACACATGGTGAAGAGACAAAGCAATCAACAAAACGAGATTCAGAAATGAGAAAGCTGTTGGAAATCAGACAGGGAGTTTAAAACAAATTTGGTTAATACGTCAAAGGCTGTAGTGGAAATGGCAGACAACATGCATGATCATATGGTAAACTATATATAAAAAAAAAGAACATAATGGAAATGCTCAAAATGAAATACACATTAACGCTGGTAGAGAATGTCTTCAGTGGTCCCATCAGTAGATGATACATATAAAGAAAGAATCAGTGACTTGAAGATAGATCAATAGAAACTGCCTAAACTGAAATGCAAAGATGAAAAAATAAAAGATTAAATTTAAAACAGAACAGAGTATAGTGAAGCCAAGGACTGTGGGAAAATATAAATCTAACATACATGCTAGTAGATCTATAAGAGGAGAAAAGTGAAAAAAATGGGGCAGAAGAAGTATTCAAAGATGACAGTGAATAAGATGTTTTTAAAATTAATGAAAAATTTAAAAAGGCAGTTTCAAGAAGCTTGGAGAACATCAAACAAGACAATTAAAACAAAAACAAACTAGTCATAAGTTATTCAATCTGTTGAAAATCTAAGACAAAGAGAACATTTTGAACGCAGCCAGATAATATAACATATTTCATACAGGTAAACAAAGGTAAAATTTGCATCTGAAATTTTGTCAGTGAATACAACTAAGTGCAATCTTGATTATGCTTAAGAAAGTCAACCCAGAATTCTGTACTCAGGGAAGATACCTATCAAAAATGAAGGAGCAATAAAGACTTCTTTTTTCTTCAGACACAGAAAAGCAGAGAGCTCTTTACTTGAAGACCTAAATACAATGAATTATAAAGGAAGCTGTTCAGTCATAAAAAATATAATAAACTTTATAAAAAAACCTTTATCTACACAAAGAAATTGATAATGTTGAGAGTGGAATAATAAAGATGAATATATACTTTATTTTTTCTTCTTGTAATTGCTCTAATAGATAAATGACTGATTTAAACAAAAATAGTAGCAATGTACTATGTGTTTATAGCATATGTAGGAGTGAAATATATGATAAAATAGCACAATGGATGAGGGAGAGAAACTGTTGTAAGATAGTTTCACTATACATGAAGTGGTACAGTATTATTTGAAGATAAACTGGGATTAGAGAGGCATATTGGGAAGTCTAGGATAACAACCACATTTTAAAAAATATGTATATATAATGAGTCACAAGTAAGATAAGATGGATTTGTAAAAAATAATAATTAATCCAAAAATGGCAATAAAAGAGTGAAAGAGAAGCAAAAGCACATGAAAAAAATAGAAAAAAATCAAAATATAGACTTTAATCATATTAGCAAAAGTAAATGTAAATGGTCTAAACACACATTTATTTTAAAGGACAGATTGTTCAACTGAATAACAAAATAAGGCAAGAGCCAACTCTAAGCTGTCTAAAAAATAAAACAAAACACTTAAAGTAGAAAGACACACACACTTTCCAAAATAGCTGGGGTAGCTATATTGATATCAGACAATGTAGATTTCAGAATAAGGGATATTGCAAATTATACTTAGGAAAATTGAATAGTTATAAATGTGTCATTCTACAAGGACATGATAACAATCCTAAATGGTTAAGCACCTAAAAACAGAGCTTCAAATTACATAATTCTCTTTAAACTCTTCTAAAGATTCAATTCCAATCCAAATCAAATTCCAATCCAAATTCAAGCAGTGGTGTGTGTGTGTGTAGAAATTAACAAGTTGATTCTAAAATATTTACGAAAATGCATAGGAGCTAGAATAACTCAAAAAGAAGAGTAAAGTTGGAGGATACACACTATGTGAATTCAGGACTCATTTTAAAGCTGCAGAAATCAAGGCAGTATGTTATTGGAGAAAGGATGGACACATAGATCAATGAAACAGAATTGAGAATTTAGAAATAAGTCCACACATATATGGTCAGTTGATGTTTGACAAAGGTATAATGACAATTCAATGAAAAAGAATAGTATTTTCAATAAATGATGATGAAACAAGTTAACGTTCATAGGCAAAAAAGTGAATTGTATTCCTCCTTCATACTATATAAAAAATTAATTCAGAATCAATCACAGACCTAAATGCAATAACTAAAACTACAAAACATCTGGAAGAAAATCTTTATGAGATTGGGTTAGGTGAAATTATATAGACACAACACCAAAAGGTTGAATCATAAAAGAAAAAAATAATAAATTGAATTTCATCAAAATTAAGGAATTTACTCCTTGAAAGACACTACTAAGAGAATTAAATGTGGCAGACTGAGAGGAAATAATTTCAAGCACATATCACATAAAATATGTATATCTAGAATATATTTTAAAACTTCCAAAATGCAATACAAAAATTAACAACCAAAAAATAAATAGATAAATATTTAAACACTATTCCATAAAAAAACTGTAAATCAGCACATGAAAAGATGTCCAACATCACTAGCCATTTGAGAAATGTAAATTAAAACTACAACTAGATACCACATCAGACCAATCTGACAATACCAAGAGCTGGCAAAGAGGCAAAGCTACTGGAACTCTCAAACAGTACTTGTATAAAATGACAAATTTTACAACTACCTTGGAAAGAGTTGAACCATGTCTTACAAAATTAAACATATGTTTACCACATAACCCAAATAATCCTACACGTGGGTATTTACCCTAGTAAAATTAAAACATGTTCTCACAAAAATCTTTATGCAAATATTTAGAGCAGCTTTATTCATAACTGCCCCAACCTGGAAACCCAAATGTCCCTCTTCTGAGGAATGGTTGAATGACCCATGGTATATCTATAAAATGAAATTCTACTCAGCAATAAAGAGGAGAAAACTGCTGGCATACACAACGTGGATGATTCCATAGTGCATTATGCAATGTCAAAGTAGTCAAACTCCAAATGCTACATACTGAATAATTCCATTAATAATGCCATCTGAAAAAGGCTACACTGTAGACAAAGATAACAGATCAGTGTTGTTAGGGGCTGAGGATGAAGGTAGGGGTTACTTAGAAAGTGCCTCCAGAAAAAAATTTCTGATTTAATGAAGGTGTTCTCTATCTTTATCTTAATGATGTTGCATAACCATACGCATTTGCCAAAACTTGTATAACTGCACACCAAAAAGGTTACTTTTACTGTGTCTAGATTGTACTTTAATTTTTTTTAATGGGGAGAAAAACCTTTCATTTAACAAGGCATTCTCAGACACACCCCCATTTAAATTAGTCTCCTCTAAAAAATAGTGCAATTAAATTAAAATTTCAATAATTTGGCCGTATTAAATCAAATCTAGAACATCTTTCACTTACCTCTATTCTATGAAAAGAAATTTATTTCCAAGTAAGAAGCTTGTGGGTTTTATTTTTCCCCAACAAAACATGTTAAATGAAGTCAGTATGAATAAAATTAAGAATATTTATTATAGAGTAAAAACTGCAAGAATATAATATGTAGTTGAAGTATTTTACATGTCCAAATATGCTTCCTCACCACATAGTTGCATTCATGTGACTGCTTTTTGAGTGATGGTAAAGCCATTCTTAGTAACTGACTGTATATAATTACCTTTTCAGCGACAGTATGACAATTAAAAAGGCATTAACATCCCATGACTGTAGCCTTCTGAGAAATTTCACACTGAAATTTTGCATAGCTCTGTGCATTTATCTAACCATCATTTGGATCAGATATATCATTATAGATAATATAGAAATATGAAGGGAAAATGCCTCTCATTTTTTCTAAGAACAAATTTTATAAATAAAAGTTGTTATGTTTCAATTATAGAACAAATTGCAGCTTATAACCAAGACTATTGGAAGATAAGAAAAAGGAGAAATAAAAGTGTTTAACAGTAAGATACAACAGAGAACTTTTAAGCCAAGAACACTTTCAAGAGGTATAGAAAAGATAGAAGCCTTTAAATATAGGATTTCATTATTAAAAACCACTGGGAGCTGTTGTAAGAAGACACACATGTCTTACTTAATAACCTTTTGGGAGCTAACATATTTATGTTAAGATTACATACATCTCCTTTTTATTTCCTCTACCTGATTCATCAGTACATAGCCTGCAGTTCTGTAGCTATCATTTTTATCAGCTATTCAAAACATTTTGGTTGTCACAAATTCACCAAATAATTGGTCTTTTTTTTTTTTTTTTTTTTTTTTGCGGTATGCGGGCCTCTCACTGTTGTGGCCTCCCCCGTCGCGGAGCACAGGCTCCGGATGCGCAGGCTCCGGACGCGCAGGCTCAGCGGCCATGGCTCACGGGCCCAGCCGCTCCGCGGCATATGGGATCCTCCCAGACCGGGGCACGAACCCGTATCCCCTGCATCGGCAGGCGGACTCTCAACCACTTGCGCCACCAGGGAGGCCCTGGTCTTTTTGACTTAATTGATTTGAAATACATGTCATTTCAAAACTAAAGGACAATGGACTCAATTTTCTAATGACAGGAAAATATGGTTTTCAAAGGTTGAATTGATGGGGTTTTGACTAGACAAGTGAGCTATTAAGGTCCTTTAAACAATCCATTAGTTGCTAATGGTTTAGGGACATCTGTTGATGACACTGAAGTTGATCAATTTTAGGTGCAACTTTACTGTTGGGAAATTCAACCACCAAATCACTCAGAAATTTAAATGAGGTTAATGCTTGCATGTCTACCTTCTTTGTAGATCACAGCTTCTGACATTTGCTTGTCACCCTCTGTGCCAGAACAATAAAATGATAAGACATGAAAAAGAAAGTTAGTAAATTTTTTTTTATTTTAAATTGAAAAATGTAACACAAATGACAAGTTTACATTACTTTTCTATAAATTTAGACATTATATGAAATTAACATTTTTTATAATATGAAGCTTAAATAAATAAGGGGGAAAATATAAAAACTTCATCCTTCCAAATTTAACCATATATGTAAAAATAATGCATGTCTTTATTTTTTCTAAATTATATTAACTTTGACTCTGACTATCCTCTCCACGGTGCTGGAGAAATTTAGCCTTGGTCATTTCTGATGCACCTATCCTCCAGTGAAGGGAAGACACTTGGATCATATCAATGCTGACATATGGGGAAAACCCTCTCTTCATCTTTTATCCGTTCTCATGAATACATTGTCCATGCTCCCTGAAGATTATTTTCCCATTTGGCATGTTCCCTTCAGGTCTGATACCAATGCATTTACCAGGCCTTGATACTGACTCTCTTTCCTCTGAAGCCTTGCTTTCTGTTTGAGAAGTTGCCGGGACATAAAATTCTGGAGTCAGCCAGACCTGGATTTGACCCTTGATTCTACTGCTCATTTGCTGTGTGACCTTGAACAAATTGCTTAATCGTTCCAAGTCTCAGCTTCTTCAGCTCTAATATAGGTAATAAAAAATTACCAGAGTGACTGTGCTGTCACCCTGTTGTGGTACTTAATAAGATAATATATGTAAATCACTTAGCGTGCTGCCAAGCATATTGTAATGAAGTTTGGTTATTTGGTAGCTATGTATATATTTCTCAGCATTAGTTCTTCTTAGAAGATATTGACAGAGATCACTGTAAAACAAAAAGCAAATCACAGAAGTGATATGAGTGAGTTAGCTCATCACAAGTCTTTATACAACAGCTTGATACAGCATCTATGATGTTAAAATAATGAGCAACTGTAGTGGAATAAATGGAATAAGAGATATTGTCCCTTCTCTCAAGGACCATATGATATAACCAAAGAGACATACATACAAAAATATGGCTGTGTATGAGCATGTCTAATGTTGTGTGTGAAGTGCTAATGGGGTACTTTTGTAGGAATTTCCAGCATAAAGTTCAAAATAATGGTAAGATGTCAGATTGAAGCTCAGTCATAGAAGCACTAGTTGAAGAATATAGAGAAAGAAAAGAAGAATTTTTCTTGATTTGTTGTTGTTTTTGAGGGTCTGAGCATGATACATCCACAAAACAGATTTCAGAAGGACAAAAAATAATGAGTTAAGTAGGTAATGAGTGATCACAAATGTAGGAGAACAGAGAAAATAAGAGATAACAGATTTAATCAAGTGTCAGATGCATCCTAGATGTCACATATGACAAATACAAAAACAAAACAAAAAACAAAGCAAAGAAAAAACAAAACAAAACAAAAATACCCTTTGGATTTTTGGTTGAGTTGCTTAGAGAGCAGAGCAGAGAATCTTTTTCCTTCAGTGCTATTAGCTCCAGGCTGACGAATAGGTTTTATTTTATCAGAAACATTGATTGAGCCCCTACTTATGCCAGGCTAATAATAGTATAGTAACAGTAATGAGAAGATAGCAAAAGTTTAATCGCTCTTCAAGGCCCTCAGAGATAATGTTTTGTGGGATGAGGTGGAAGAAGGGCTTCCTCTTCTTTCAGAAATTCAAATCTCTTAATCCAGGTTCAATGAACATGCTTCTAAGAAGCTATTCCATTAGAAAGAACAGTGGTATTATCACCACAGAAAGGGATACTTTAGATTTTGGAGACCTTTCTGTGTCCCAATATCCACCATACAAGGAAGAAAATTATACTACAACTACATAACTCAGCCTTTCACATGCTTTTTTACTTGAGTCTACACCAAGATATCTGCTCATTTCCTGAAAGGAGCCCTAACTACAGAAAGCAAGACAATGCTTTTAAGATTTTCCTAAACTTGATAGACTAAAGGCTGCTCAGCAGGCTCCTTTGGAGAAGCTATTATGGAAATTAAAATGCCCTTTTAAAAATCAAATAAGTCCCTCCCAGAGTTATGTTCCATTTCTATGCCATCTTGCTTCCCTATGAAAAAACAAATGCTTATGGATAATGTTCATTGTGCTGGGAATATCTAAAGCAATAAATGGCTTTTAGAGTTGATTAAATGCTAAAGTGAAGCTTTTTGATAATCATAAGAGCTGACTATTGTAAGTGTACTCCAGTGTCATGAATATTACTGCTAATACATGATAAGATTTTTAAAAGGACATAATAAAGTATAATAAAGAATAGATCACTTCCTTCCCCTTTGAGCTTTGGAAAGAGCTATCTTCTTTTCCTTTGGTCTTTATAATGATAGCAATAGGGAACTCCTTTTAAAGTAGTGACTTGGGAAGGGAGGTTATATAATGAGATTAATAACTTAAAGGAGTAGACTGTGCAATAGACCATGATGAGATTAAAGATGTTTTAATACCAAAAAGGGCTTTGTGTCTTGATGGAGAGAATATAATTTAACATTTGAGGGTTGAGATTGACAGAATCTTTTGTTGATTAATAATGGTGGGTGCATCTTTCTGAACACTGATTAGTTTGGGAGACTGTGAGAAGAGCATTTTATAGTACTGAGATTATATTAAAATAAAAATATAATAAGTAGAAGGATTATAATGAAATGAACTATTGCACTTTGAGTCAATGTTTCAAATTATATTTCAGATATAAAAAGTGAAATCTACATATTTAAACAAATGTGTATTCAAAGGATAATTGGTTCATAATGGGCAGGAGTTTTTTTTTTTTTTTAATTTTGGGACTAGACTATTATGACATCTAAAATATATAAGCTATATTTCACTTTCTTTATGTATATTTCACTTTCTTATGTTGATGAGATATGTTTATACATTGTATCATATTTATATAACTAATGACATTGATAATCATTATCTATGTTTATTGATCATCTTCCAAGCATTATATTAATATTTGCATTTTACCAGTGTGATTTCATTAAATCTTGCAACAGTTCAATAATGTTCATTAGTAGTAAGTCCAAGAACTAAGACTCAAACCTAAACTCTCAAAATTCAAAGTCCAGAAGTATATAATATATACGTGTTTTATATATTTATATTTATAATACATTTTAAATATATATAAATTTCCAAAGGACTAATAATTAAATAAGAGAAGTCACTTATCTCTATAAAGCTGTAGTAGATAGCTCAAGATCAAGATGGTGGAATAGGAGAACACAGAGATGACCTCCCCCTACAAACACATCAAAAATACATCTACCTGTGGAGAAATTCTCACTGAAAATAAACTTGAGACTGAAAATAAACTCATATAATTAAGACTATAGTAAACATCCACACAGGATTGGGTAGGAAGGGAAAAGAATTATGTCGGACCCTGTGTTTTTGGAAGGGGATACAGAATAAGAGGGGATCATATGGGACTGGAGATCCTCCCTGAGGGGTGGGTGGTTCAAACCACATATTGGGTGCCCCAGTCTGGGATCTGACACTGGGAGGATGAACCCCCTTAGCTGGTTTCAAAACCAATGGGACTGACAGCAGAGCTGTAAGAAACCTAGACTCCACTCATGAAGAACACACACACTCTTACTTACTTTAGAAAAAGTAAGGGAGCAGATTGAAACTGCCTGGGACTCCAACCAGTTCCCTGTGACTGATCCAGTGTGCTCCCCAGCCCAAGCTGACTACCTACTTAGGCCCACTTGCTCCATGGCACAGATCCACACTAGGGTGAAGGCTGCCACAGCTGAGGAAAATGCATGGCTGTGGTGGATGGAGCTGGCTGAGACCCAGCACAGCATCTGAACAAGGTAAGGTCAGTGATGTTTGGCAGTCATGGGGACAGCAGATCAAAAGCAGTCCAGAACTCTGGAGCTGAGACCACCCAACACATGACCCACCCCATGCTGAGCACTGATCTAGCCCCTCTTGCTCTGTGGCTCACACCTGGCTCTGGCTGTAGCCACTGCACCTACAGCCCTACTTCCTACCAAGGCGTTAGCTGCCAGCACATCCTAGGGGAAGACATGAGTCATGCTCACATCAGACACAGCTCTCCCACCAAAGCCACTGGGCAGACACATTGTATAGGGACACTCTCACATAAGGACACTCCCACATAATGACACAACATTAAGACCTGGATAGGTAACTGTTTCACCTAATTTCACAGAGACAGAAGTTAAGCAAAATGAGAAGACAGAGGAAGTTATTTGAAATGAAAGAACAAGAAAAAAAAAACACTGAAGAAACAATTAGTTAAACAGAGATAATTTACCAGATTGACTTGAGAGAATTAGCAATAAAAATGCTAACTGAATTAGGGAAAAGAATAGAAGAATACAGTGAGAATTTCAACAGGGTTCTAGAAAATATAAAAAAAAATCAGAACTGAAGAGCACAATAAGTAAAATAAAAAACACACTAGAAGGAATTAAGAGCAGACTATGTGATACAGAAGAACGTATGGTCTGGAAGATAGAAAAATGCAAATCACCCAATCAGAACAGCAAAAAGAAAAACTAATTAAAAAAATGACAACAGTTTAAGGAACCTCACAAGCAACTATTTACATGCATACCAACATTCACAATACTGGGGGCCCATAAGGAGAAGAAAGACAGAAAGGGGTAAAGGGGTAAAAAAAAATGTATCTGATGAAATTATGGTGAAAACTTCCTGAATTTGAAGAAGGAAACAGATATCCAGGTACAGGAAAAAAAGAGGGTCCTAAATAAGATGAACTCGAAGAGACCCACCCTAAGATATATCATAATTAAAATGGAAAAATTTAAAGAGAGAATTCTAAAGGCAGCAATAGAAAAATAGTTATATACAAAGGAACCCCCATAAGACAATCAGCTGAATTTTCTGCGGAAACTTTGTAGGCCAAAAGGGAGTAGCATGATATACTTAAAATGCTAAAAGGAGAAAACCTAAAACCTAGGATACTCTACCCAGCAAGACTGTCATTTTGAATAGGAGAGATAAAGAACTTCTCAGACAAGTAAAAATAAGAGTTCATCAATACTAAGCTGACCCTAAAATAAAAGTTAAAGTGTCTTCTTTAAGTGGAAACAGCTCATGCAGCTGAATATCAAAAAAAAAAAAAAAAAGACCCAGTCGAAAAATGGGCAGAAGACCTGAATACACATTTCTCCAAGAAAGACATACAGATGGTCAAGAGGCACATGAAAAGATGGTAAACATCACTAATTATCAGAGAAATGCAAATCAAAACTACAATGAGGTATCACCTCACACCCATCAGAATGGCCACCATCAAAAAATCTATAAACAATAAATGTAGGAGAGGGTGTGGAGAAAAGGGAACCCCCTTGCACTGTTGGTGGGAATGTAAATTGATACAGCCTCTATGGAGAACAGTATGGGGATTCCTTAAAAAACTAAAAATAGAACTATCATATGACCCAGCAATCCAACTACTGGGCATATTCCCTGAGAAAACCATAATTCAAAAAGATACATGCACACAAATGTTCACTGCAGCACTATTTACAATAGCCAGGACATGGAAGCAACCTAAATGTCCATTGACAGACGAATGGATAAAGAAGATGTGATACACATATACAATGGAATATTACTCAGCCATTAAAAGGAATGAAATTGGGTCATTTGTAGAGATGTAGATGGACTGTCATACAGAGTGAAGTCATACAGAGTGAAGACTGTCATACAGAGTGAAGTAAGTCAGAAAGAGAAAAGTAAATATTGTATATTAATGCATATATGTGAAATCTAGAAAAATGGTACAGATGAAACTATTTGTGAAGCAGAAATAGAGACACAGATGTAGGGAACAACTGTATGGACACCAAGGCGGGAAAGGGGGGGTGGGATGAATTGGGAGATTGGGATTGACATATATACACTACTATGTATAAAATAGATAACTAATGAGAACCTGCTGTTTAAAAAAAAAACAGCAAAAAACAAACAAAGAAAAACCCATTAGTAGCTTGAAAAAAAAAAAAAAGAAATAGCTTTTCTAATCTCTCATCATATAGGTTGCTTGTCTATGATGACCATTGTTGCATAGGAATCATTAATTTTGATTAAAATATTTTTAATGTAAAAAAAGAAGCAAGTATCTGCAGGAATTAAAAAGCACACTAGGACAGGCAAATATATAGTAAAGACTGTGGATCAATCACTTAAATAAGCTGGCAGGAAGATTAAAAAACATAAAATTGTAAAATCAATTATAACTACAATAAACAGGTAAGGGATAAACATGAAGATGTAAAATGTAATATCAAAAACACAAAACAGGGAGGAGAGTAAAAAAGCAAAATGTAGATATATTAGAATATGTTTGAACTTAAGTGACTACCAGTTCAAAATATATAGACATAGTAATAGATCAACATATACAAACCCTATGGTAGCTACAAATCAAGAACCCACAATAGATACACAAAAACTAGAGCAAAACAACACAAGCATACTACTAAAGAAAATTATTAAAACACAAGGGAAGAAACTGAAAAAGAAAAAAAGAACAGAAAAGAACTAGAAAGACAACCAGAAAACAAATAACAAAATGGCATTAAATACATACCTAAATACGTACTATCACTTTAAATTGTCAATGAAGTAAATGTTCCAATAAAAAGACATAGGGTGGTTGATTGCACTAGAAAAGACCCATTTATATGTTGCTTACAAGACACTCACTTCATAGCTAAAAATACACACAGACTGAAAGTGAGGGGATGGAAAAAACATTTCATGCAAATGAAAATTATAAGAAAGCTGAGGTAGCAATACTCATATCAGAAAAAAATAGACTAAAACAAAGTATATAACAAAAGACAAATAAGGGCATTATATAATGATAGAGAGATCAATACCTGAGAGGATAAAAGACTCACTAGCAAATATTTACCTAATACAGGAGCACCTAAATATATAAAGCAAATATTAACAGACATAAAGGGAGAAATTGACAGTAATACAAAAATAGTATGGGAATTTAACACCCAACGTACATCAATAAACAGATCAGGGCTTTCCTGGTGGAACAGTGGTTAAGAATCCACCTGTCAATGCAGGGGACTCCGGTTCAAGACCTGGCCTGGGAAGATCCCACATGCCCCAGAGCAACTAAGCCTGTGTGCCACAACTACAGAGCCCACGCTCCAGAGCCCGCGAGCCACAACTCCTGAATCCCAGGCATCTAGAGCCCATGCTCTTCAACAAGAGAAGCCAGCACAATGAGAAGCCCGCACACTGCAACGAAGAGTAGCCCCTACTCACCGCAACTAGAGAAAGTCCGTGCACAGCAACAAAGAACCAACACAGCCAAAAATAAATAAATAAAACAAATCAGTTTAAAAAGAAAACAAAATAGATCATCTAGACAGAAAATCAATAATGAAACAGTGGTCTTAAATGGCACATTAGACCAGCTGGACTTGATAGATTCCTAAAGGACATTCCATCCCAAAACAGCAGAATACACATTCTTTTCAAGTACACATGGAATGTTATTTAGGATAACAAGCTAGGCCACAAAATAAGTCCTAACAAATTTAAGATGATGTAAATTATATAAAATATTTTTCCAACAACAATGATATGAAATTAGGAATCAATTACAAGAAGAAAAATGGGAAAAAACACAAACATGTGGCAACTAAACAACATGCTACTAAAATAACCAATGGGTTAATGAAGAAATCAAAGAGGAAATCAGAAAATAAGGCAAATTAAGAAAAAAATTTTCCAAAAGCTATGGGACACAGCCAAAGCAGTTCTAAGAGGTAAGCATATAGCATTACAGGCCTACCTCAAGAACCAAGAAAAATGTTAATAAATAACCTAACCTTCTATCTAAAGGAAATATAAAAAGAAAAATACAAAGTCCAAAGTCAGCAGAAAGAAAGAAATAATAAAGACCAGAGACAATGGGCAAAAGACCAGAAAAGAGATTTTTTAAAGAAGGCTAAGGATGGCTAACAGGCACATGAAAAGAAGCTCGACATGACTAGTCATTAGGCAAATGAAAGTCAATGCCACAATGAGATATCGCCTCATAAGTGTCAGAATGGTTAAAATCAAAAACTCTACAAATAGCAAATGTTGATGGGGATGCAGAAAAAAGAGAACTCCTGTACACTGATGGTGACAATGTAAATTGGTGCAGCCACTATGGAAAGGAGTATGGAGGTACCTCAAAAAACTAAAAATAGAACTAACATATGATCCAGCAATTCCACTTCTGGATATTTATCTGAAGGAAATGAAAACACTAACTTAAAAGATATATGCAACCTCATGTTCACTGAAGCATCATTTATAATAGCCAAGATGTGGAAGCAATTAAGTGTTTATGGATGGGTGAATGGATAAATATATATATATATATATATATATAGAATAGAATATCATTCAGCCATAGTAAAGTAGGAAATCTTGCCATTTGTGAAAATACAGATGAAACTAGAGGGCATTATGCTAAATGAAATAAGTCAGATAGAAGAAGACAAATAATATATGCTATCACTTATAAGTGGAATCTAAAAAAATGAAACAAATATATATAACAAAATGGAAATAGCTTCACAGATATAGAAAACAAATTAGTGGTTACCAGTAGGAAGAGGGAAGATGGGAGGGACAAGATAGGTATATGGGATTAAGACTAACAAACTACTATGTGTAAAATAGATAAACAACAAGGATATATTACACAGCATAGGGAAATATAGCCATTATTTTTAATAACTCTAAATGGAGTATAATCTACAAAATTTTTGAATCATTATGCTGTACATCTGAAACTAATATTGTAAATCAGCTATACTTCAATTAAAATAAAAAGATCAGAAAGGAAATGAATAAAATAGAGACAAAAGAAACAATAAATAAATCAATGAAACCAAGAGCTGGATTTTTAAAAAGTTAAAAAAAGTTGAGAAGCTTTACCCAGTCTCATCAAGAAAAAAAGAGAGACAACCCAAATCAATAAAATATGAAAGAGGAGAAATAACAACCAATCACCGAAATATAAGAGAATATTATTAACAGTTATAGCCCAACTAATTGGACGAACTGAAGAAATGGGCAAATTCCTAGAAACATAAAAGCTTCCAAGACTGAATCATGAAGAAATATACAATCTGAACAGAATGATCATGTGTAGTAAAACTGAATTTATAATTTAAAAAATTCCCAGAAAACAACAGTCCAGGACCAGACAACTTCATAAGTTATGGAATACAACTTATATGTATTCCACAAAACATATAAAGAAGAGTTAATGCCTAGCCTTCTCAAACTATTTCAAAAAGTTGAAGAGGTGGCTGTCCTGGTGGTGCAGCGGTTGGGAGTCCACCTGCCGGTGCACAGGGTGCGGGTTCGTGCCCCGTTCTGGGAGGACCCCACATGCAGTGGAACAGTTGGGCCCGTGGGCCGTGACCACTGGGCCGGTGTGGCCGGAGCCTGTGCTCCACAGCAGGAGAGGCCACAGCAGTGAGAGGCCCACGTACCACAAAAAAAAAAAAAAAAAAAATATTGAAGAGGAGAAAACACTCACAGCTTTATTCCGGGAGGCCACCATTACCCTAATACCAAAACCAGAAAAATACACTACAAAAAAAAGAAAATTACAAGGCAAAAAAGAAAACTATAGACCAATATCTCTGATGAATATAGATGCAAAAAATCCTCAACAATATACTAGCAAATAGAATTAAACAATATTAACAAAAAAAGTTCATACACCATGATCAAGTGGAATTTATTCCAAAGATGCCAGGATGGTTTCATATCTGCAAATCAATCAATGTGATGCACCACATTAACAAAATGAAGGATAAAAATCACATGATCATTGCAATAGATGCAAAGTAAGCATTTGACAAATTTCAACATCCATTCATGATAAAAACTCTCATCAAAATTGGTTTAGAGAGAAGTTAATTTAGTAAAGGCCATTTATGACAAACCCACAGATAACATCATACTCAATGGTGAATGCTGAAAGCCTTTCCTCTAAAACCAGGAATAAGACAAGTATGTTCACTCTCATTACTTCTATTTAATGTAGTATTGGAAGTTCTAACCACAGCTATCAGACAAGGAAAATAAATAAAATGCATTCAAATTGGAAGTAAAGAAATAAAACTGTCACTATTTGCAGATGACATGATACTATATATAGAAAACCCTAAAGTCTCCACCAAAAAACTATCAGAACTAATAAATGAATTTGCTAAAGTTGCAGGATACAATATTAATATACAGAAATCCACTGCTTTTCTATACACTAATAATGAACCATCAGAAAGAAAAAACAAGAAAACTATCCTGCTTAAAATAACATCAAGGGCTTCCCTGGTGGTGCAGTGGTTGAGAGTCCGCCTGCTGATGCAGGGGACACGTGTTCGTGCCCCGGTCTGGGAAGATCCCACATGCCACGGAGCGGCTGGGCCCATGAGCCATGGCAGCTGAGCCTGCATGTCTGGAGCCTGTACTTCGCAACGGGAGACACCACAACAGTGCGAGGCCCACGTACTGCAAAAATAAATAAATAAAATAAAAAAACCAAAAAAAACAATAACATCAAAAAAATTAAAATACCTAGGAATAAACTTAACCAAGGAACAGAAAAACCTATACTCAGAAAACTATAAAACACTGATGACAGAAACTGAAGATGACACCAAGAAATAGAAAGATATTCTGTGTTCTTGGAAGGATTAATACTGTTAAAATGTCCATACTGCCCAAAACAATCTACAGCTTCAATGCAATCTCTATCAAACTACCATGGAATTTTTCACAGAACTAGAAGAAATAATCCTAAAATTTATAAGGAACCACTAAAGACCTCAAATAGCCAAAGCAATCTGAAGAAAAAAGAACAGAACTGGAGGTATCATACTCCCTGACTTCAGGCTATACTACAAACCTACAATAATCAAAACAGCATGGTACTGGCACAAAAACAGACACAAAGGTCACTCAAACAGAATAAAGAGCCCAGAAATAAACTCATACACCTGTGGTCAATTAATCTAAGACAAAGGTGACAAGAAAACATAATGAGAAAAGACAGTCTCTTCAATAAGTGGTGTTGGAGAAACTGGACAGCTATTGATACATGTAACAAAATGAAATTAGAACAGTGTCTAACACCTTATGCAAAAATAAATTCAAAATGGATTAAAGACCTAAATATAAGATTGGAAACCATATAACTCCTAGAAGAAAACATAAGCAGAACACTCTTTGACATAAATTGTAGCAACATTTCTTTTTTTTTTTTTTTGATCTGTCTTTTAAGGCAAAGGAAACAGAGCAAAAATAAACAAATGGGATCTAATTTAACTTAAAACCTCTTGCACAGTGAAGGAAACCACTGAAAAAATGAAAAAAACAACATATTGAATGGGAGAACATATTTGCAAATGATATTACTGATAAGGGGTTAATATCCAAAATATATAAACAGCTCATACAATTCAGTATCAAAAAAATGACCCACTTAAAAAATGACCCACAAAAGGCCAGAGTAGGCATTTTCCCAAAGAAGATATGCAGATGGCCAATAGGCACATAAAAAGATAAATATTTTATTATCAATAATATTTAGGGGTTTTGCCCAAAATTTTATGACTATTTCCTGATAATCCAAAAGGCTTTTTTTAGATGCAAATAAATCTTACATAATAAGTGAGGTATAAGTAAGTTATCCCTGAAGCAGAGGAAAGGACTATTCTCCCACTCTTGTCAACAAGTGGAGGTGTTTTGCACATAAAGCAAAGCAACTTTCTTAAATGGTCATGCTTCTCACTGGTGGAAGGGCATGTGAGGTGTTGCTGCAGAAGTTAAAAAATGTGACCTGTTAAGTATTTGATTGTGACCTTTCCGTACAGATAATTTAGTAGGCTAGTTATCAGGAGTGTGAGAGAAGAGAAAAAAGCCTAGAGTTTTTCTTTCTGACTCCTGACCCTGACTCCAAACATTGGTCCTAAAACTGACTAAGTTTTCAAGCTTCTGCAGCTGGTACATAAGGCAATTTTGGCTTTGTACAAATGTTATGTCATACTTATTATTAGTACCCTCTTTAGCTTTTACTTTTTCCTCCTTACTGTTTTTTTTCTTTTGCATTCATTTTTTTCCTTATTTTCTTTTATTATTTTAGCTACTTTTACCATTATGTTCTTTTAATCTCTTTGTAATTCTGTTTCTTTTTCAATTTTTATTGAAATATATTTGATGTACAATGTGTTAGTTTCAGGTGTACAGCAATGTGATTTAGTGTGTTTGTGTGTGCATGTAGTTCAATATTCCTTTTTAGATTATTTTCCATTATAGGTTATTACAAGATATTAAGCATACTTGCCTGTACTATACAGTAGATCCTTGTTGGTTATCTATTTTATATATAATAGTGTGCATATTTTAATCCCAAACTCCTAATTTATCCCTCCCCCCACTTCTCCTTTAGTAACCATGAGTTTGTTTTCTATGTCTGTGGATCTATTTCTATTTTGTAAATAAGTTCATTTGTATCATGTTTAAGATTACACCTATAGCATTATCATATGATATTTGTCTTTCTCTGACTTCACTTAATATGATAAGCTCTAGGTCCATCCATGTTGCTGCATACAGCATTATTTCATTATTTTTGTGGCTGAGTAATATTCCACTGTGTAGGGAAGTTAAAAGACAAAAGTAGTAAAATCATCTGTATACACAATAAACAGTTAAGGGATATGTAAAACAATTAGATATAAAATATGATATCAAAACTAGTGAGGGGAGGAGAGTACAAATATAGCATATTTAAAATTCTTTTGAAGTTAAGAGATCAGCAACCTAAAACAATCATATATATATATATATATATATATATATATATATATATATATATAGACTCCTATACTCAAACCTTACAGTAACTGCAAACCAAAAATCTTTAATAGATGTACACACAAAAAAGAAAAAGGAATCCAAAGATAACACTAAAGATAGTTATCAATCACAAGAGAAGAGAACAAAAGAAGAAAGGGAAAACAAGACCTACAACAACAAATCCAAAAAAAATTAACAAAATGGCAAGAAGAACATACATATCAATAATCACCTTAAATTTAAATGGAGTAAAAGCTCCAACCAAAAGACAAAAACAAGACCTGTATAGATGCTGTTGACAGGAGACCCATTTCAGATCTAGAGACACGTACAGACTGAAAGTGAGGGGATGGAAAAAGGTATTCCATGCAAATGGAAATCAAAGGAAAGCTGGAATAGCAATACCTATATAAGACAAAATAGACTATTTTTTAAAAATATAATTGTTTTATCAATTTCACTATATCTAAAACTTCTGAATTTACTATGTCTTTTCTAGGTACTATATTCTTTCTTTTGTCTTTTCTTTCTTTAGCCTTAGGTTTACATATAACTTTTACCTAATTACCTTCCTAAAATTTTTACCAATTTAAGACTTATCTTGTGGTGTTTAGTTTTATTTTTTGTTGTTTCATAGTCTCTTATTCTTAACTATTTTATCTTATATAAAATGTACACTACTTTTACTACTTTTACTCTTTTAAATATTTTATATTTAAAATTTATTTTCTCAAATTTTCTTAGCTCGTGCTTATGTATTTTAATTGTATTTCTTTTAATTACACATATATATTTAAAAATGAGCAGAAGTTACACATATGCTGTGACTTCTCTTTAACTCTTAACAGTCAAGGTGATTCCCTGCTCTGGGCAAAGTCATTTAGCCATTTTTTTTTTCCTTTCACTTAACATTTAATGGGACTTCCTGGTCCCTGTGTAACTGTATCTCTATTAACAAAACTGTATATCTGATTGTAAATCATTAAGATAACAAAAAATCAGAATTTTGCCAAGTAAATCCACTGCAGTTATCCACACTGATAACTTAGAATAAAGCAATGCACAGCTGTCGCTTGGTATCTGTTCAGGATTGGTTCCAGGACCCTGCATACACCAAAATCTGCAGATGATCAAGTCCTTTATATAAAATGCTGTAGTACAGTCAGCCCTCCATATCTGTGGATGGGAAACCTGTGGATACAGAGGTCCCACTGTATTCACATCATAAACACATTATTTTCCCCTCAGAATTACCTGGGTATTGGAGACAGAGAGGCTGATTTTTAACAGTGTAATTTCACAGCCCTCATCCTATAATACTCTATCAGAATATTTGGAATGTAGGCCTGGAACTTTTCTTTAACAAGCTACCCTCGGTGATTTTTAAGCACACTCAACTTTGACAACCAGTGTCCTAAATTACTCAGCCACTTTATGTAAAAGTATTTATATGAAATCTATAATTCCTATCCTAAATAACTGTTGGATACTGGGCAAATTATTTATTCAGAATAATAAAGACATATTTAAAAAGTAACTCTCCAAATTGCAATGTTGAACAATTAAGCAGTTCTCATATGGTTCCAACACTGTACTAGGAAAGAGCGTCTTTAAATATTTTCCTGGAGCCTGCTTTATATTAACCTGTACGCAAAGTCACCATTAACTGCTTCACTTTAGTTCTAGAAAGCATCAAGTCCCCCAGTAATCCCTCTGTAGTTCTGCAGTTGTGCATAATAGTATCAATATCACTATAGCTAAGTTAAACTTGTATCATAAGTTTGTATTTGCTCATACACTGTCCTCTGATATAGACTCTAGGCTGCTCCAAAGGAAGCTTTATGTCTTTGTTCTTATACTCTGGGCTAGTAACATGTCTATCATAGAATAGATCTTCAAAGAAAAATTTTTCAATGAATAAATAAATTATAACTATTTATTTAAACATAAATTTGTTCCTGCAGATATTGACTTCGATCTCTAATTAATGAAGATAGTATGCATTGTTTTTTATTTTCCTCCAAATATAAAAACTGTTTAAAGTTGTAGGTGGAACATATTTCCCCACCCCAGTGATGCTGGGCATGACAAAACAACTCGCTTTTGCCAGTGTAGTTTTAGTGGATGTAACACATGTAGAGGCCTTAAATATGCCCACATGGTTCTGTTTATGCTTGTGCTGTAAGACTTTGCTTTAAAAGTAATATGCCTATGGCAGCTGCTGCTCCTTTTGCTTGGATTCCAGAACAAGCAAAATGGAATAAAAGTGCACTGAACCACTGCCTGGATCCAAGTCTCGTCAATATGCAGTCTGGAGCAGAGCTGCACAGCCAAGTCAGATCTAGATCAGCTGAACCACTGTCCACCAAGAGACTTGTGCCAGTGGGAGCCTATTCTTGTTGCAAGTACTAAGTTTTCAGGTAATTTGTTAGCACCATGTTGTAGCAATAGGTTTTTGATGCAATTCTTCTACAGAAGGGCAAATTTACTAAATACAAAAAGAAACATTTTAATAAATTTATTTAGAGTCATGACATAATGTTGAAAGATATTAACCTGTTCTCTAATTTAGGTACAAGGTAGTTTCATGCATGGATAATAATCCAAGATTCTTCTATAATCTTCACCTTTTTTATCTATTCATCATCTTTTTGTTTACCAGAGGAATTATTAATAGAGCAATGCAGGTAGAAAAGAGGTTGAAAGTTGGTAATCAATGCTATTTAGATTTTAGCTTTTTGTATAATAGTCCTGATTCCTAAACTCTGTAAAGTTCATTTTTTCTGCTTGAAGCCTTCCCACAAGAAACTTTCCTCTACTGAAATTACTATAGCACTATTAGCAAGTACCTTATATTTAGCAGTTAATGACATATTATTTTGTATTATCTTCTAGAGGTACCATAGGTAAATTTTATTTCTCTAACCATACTACTAACTTTTGAGGTTATCTGCTAATTTCATTATGTCATTCCATAGTGTCTGAAACAATCTTAAATGTAAAGTAGGCATTTCATAAACAGAATGACTACATACTACAATTTTCCTGGCATATTCTCATTTATATCTTTTATATTCAGAATATCATTAACAACCCTACTCATTCTTAAAGTATCCCAGCTTGGATAATGAATTATCTGGTCAACACTTTTTTATTTTTTATTTTTTTTTTGGTTTCACCATGCAGCATGCGGGTCTTAGTTCCCCAACCAGTGTTTGAACCCATGCCCCCTGCAGTGGAAGCATGGAGCCTTAACCACTGAACTGCTAGGGAAGTCCCTGGTCAACATATTAATAAATAACTGCTGAATGACAAAACTAACCCTGGATAAAGTTATGTGTGTACTATCTACCTCAAAATGGATTACATTTGCAGACATAGCTGACAAGTGTTAATGTAAATGTATCATCTTATTGTGAGTTCTTCTATTTGGCCTAATAACTGAAGAAAAATGGTGGCTAAACATCTATTTGCCTTCTGCCTTCTAAAGGACAGTATCTGATCTGATATTCATGTTTGGTTTTTCTTATAATGTGATATGCTGATGCTCTAAATCTTTGTTTGTGTAGCAGAAACTCATGGCATATTTCGATTCTATTTATACTTTATTTATATTTCAAAGGCATCAGCCCAAAGTAGAGTGAGTTCAGCAAAGTATACAGAATAAAACACTTGTGGTTAAGCATTTATCAATGCCTTTGGAGTCAAAGAAGCCAGTGAAAAGCTGTAAGCAGAGATGCATTAAAATCAGAAGAAAACCACATAATGTAACCTAAACTTCTGATTTTCCTTCTCAAGAACTTATATGTTTCTCACTGACTTAAGACTATGGGTTTTAATGGGCTATGGAGTATAGCAAGTAGACTTTAGTCATGAAGATCTGAGTTTAAAAGCTATCTTTGTTTCTTACTAACTAGGTGACCTTGAAAATCTCTGGCAATGTTGCTTTTAATTTGTAAATCAGAGAAGTTCATGTCCTCTTCTTTGACTATTTTATGTATTAACAGTTAATGGGAAAAAATGTATAATACTAAATACAGTGTTTAGCACAACTCATTGTTGAGAAATGATGTGATTGTTATAAATTAACACTTTTTTCAATGACTAAATCCCATCCCTAATTCCGAGGAGTTATTGGAGTTTGCAGATTTATTTTCAGTTTCTCTGGCAATGTTTTCACTCTAGATTTCCCCTCTCCAAAGGGCTGCTTTATTGATGATATAACTTTTTTTTTTGCACTTATTTTGACTTTCGTTAGGAAAAACTTAACTGGTCCGAACTGTTTAATGGTTTTAGAAGTCTGTAGATAAATGGGAAATGTAGCAAGGGAGGGGCTGAAGGTCCTCTGTTACGACCAGCTCTTGACCAGAATGCACATGCTATCTTGTTTTTATGTGCTGCTCTGCTACTGCTGCTAGAGGGGAACAATGGAACTGTAGATCAGGATGGTCTGTGACAGACTAAGGGGGATCTGAATGTTGAGCTCACATTTACATAATCGAATGCATTTAGTGAAACCTGCAAAATCACAGCAAGGCTGCTGCATACATGGAAGGCAGGACAGACATGCACACTAAGTCCTTGACCTGGAACAGGGCCACTTCAGGGTGTTTTTACAGATCAACTTGAGACCATTTGTAAACTACTTTCCCCAATACAAGGTAGAAGCAAATGACCAAGATCTTTACAATTTCGAAGGAAGACAGATGTGCCTTCAGTCTTCTTCCTTAGACCAATAAGAAATATAAGAAATCATGCTGTCTTAATGTTCAAGCAGCAGTTTGTTCTTTCTGTGAACTCTGAAGGGCTTTTATTTAAAACAATTGGAGGAGTATTCCTCTATAGAATGGAAAAGCAGTAACAAATCTACAACTTGAACTGTGCTGTAGATACATTTTTGTTTTTGTCAAAATGATTTTGATGTGAAGTAATTCTAGTCTAAGTGAATCCCCCCAGGGTTTACCAAAAATTCAGCTAATTTAATATGCAATTTAATCTTCCCCTAGCTTTAGATTGTTCACTCTGGAGTTATAACACTGGTGAGACTTATGAATACACAACATTAATTTGACTGTGTTGAAGATGTGAGGTTCAAAAAATGTTTTAAAAAATCCAGCAATATGTTAGAACTAGAAAACAGTTATGAAATCTTATGAAAATAATTGATGCAGAGAACATCTTTCATGACAAAATTGCTAAAGGAAAAGGAAATAATCAATTTTCAAACTTTAAGTCAAATGTTCTTGCAGGTCAAATGGAATCTCTGTGGGGTACTTTTATTCTTAGACAAGGTAGAGGTTTATGAACAGATCTAAAATATCCTTAAGAAACACAGCTTAATCTTATATAGTTATTAAATACTTAACTTTCTTCATAAATCTTAAGGACATCAGTTGTCAGGATGTCTGTGCTCTATGGGTTTTCAGTTTTTGTTCCCTTTAATAGCTTAGAAAAGAAGATATGAACTATGAGAATTGTTAAAGCAACAAAAAAGTCTCTCTGTGTTTTCTTTTGAGGGGAAAGGTAATTTGTTAAGAAACCTCCTTGACAGGATGATGAAACATACTTCTTTTGTTTTTTTCCCACCACGTACAGCCATGAGAATCAAACAGAAAGCTAGGCTTACTGTAACACATTGACTGACAATTAGATTTTAAAACCCCAGGAAATAGGATCTCATAATGGTTCCTAATGGGATTCTGAAATAAAGCCTACAACTCTCAGGTATCATCAGGTAGTGAAATTAAAAGAAAAGCACAGAAACTCAATTATTGCTAGAATTGGCTCGTTAAGTCGGTTGCTGTCACAAGTGGAAGATTCTTTAACTCCATGTCAATAATGTGTATTTTTGGTTTCTTGTACCATTAGAGATCATTATGCCTCTTAAAATTAAGAAATGTGAATCAAATTTTGGCATCCTTTACACATGAAAATCTTTTGAGACACTTTCTGTACATCTTTCTCATAAAACAGGGTAATTTTATTAAGATATTTAGGCAATGGAATTTGATGCAATAGTAAATACCTTGAGTATGATGACTTAATTGCAATGTTATTATTAGAATTTCATATTTTACTAGTGTTTATATAATGTCTTATTTTTATATATCATAGCAAGTTGCACTGAATGAGAACATACTAAGAATCTGATGAAACAGTATTGAAAGCAATCATTATAAGTAAAAAAACTTTCAAGGATAACAAGAATGTAAATGCATGCAATAAAAATCATGGCTTATTTTACCATCACATTTTATGCTATGACAGCAATAGATATAAGTGCGTGATTTTTTTTTTTTCTTTTTGCGGTACATGGGCCTCTCGCTGTTGTGGCCTCTCCCCTTGCACAGCACAGGCTCCAGACACGCAGGCTCAGTGGCCATGGCTCACGGGCCCAGCCACTCCACGGCATGTGGGATCTTCCCAGACCGGGGCACGAACCCGTGTTCCCTGCATCGGCAGATGGACTCTCAACCACTGCATCACCAGGGAAGCCTGATTTTTTTTTTGTTTGATTAAAAATTTGCCCATAGAATTTTATTCCTTAATTTTCCCGCAGTCCATAATTAGCAATGATCCAAAAATTAATTAGAAGAATGAAAAATGTATTATTTGGAATATGAATCAGTCACTAGAGATACACAAGTTTCAGCCAGGAGCTCATTATTCTAAAGTTTTTTTCAGATGCATTTTTAAGTGAAGTTCATTAATCACAATGTCCTAATAATTTAGGCACATTGTTTTTCTTTTGGAGCTGACAAAACGTAATGCCAAAAGAAAAGCTGATTCTTTTTACAAAGAAAAGAACAAGGTTGACTGTTGACAAATATAAAAAGATGCGTGCCTTGAGACTCTCAAGGCAGAGCTTCATCCCTTGTATCTATCTAGGCTTGGTTTGTTCTTCAGAAGCTGAATTCTTCTTAGCTGCAGAAGGAGCTACTTTGGGCAAACTCCCTCAAAAGATGTCCTCATTCTCTTTCACAGGAGAAAGTGGATGTAAATAGAAAGAATAAAGAAAAACTCAATGGATTTAGGAGAACCAAGCTGTACCCATGACATGTGCCAGAACTTTAAAATATAAATCATTTGAGCCTAATCAATTTACAAGTTATTATTAATTCTTTATTCGAGAGACCAAAAACTTAATGAGCTTTTACTGAATCCTGGAAGGAAGATAATTCAGAAAGATATGTTGCTCCAGACAGAAGAATGGAAAATCGAAAGACTTGATTAAGACAATTTGGTTTGCTTATAAAAAGTCAGGAATGCTTTACATAGAAAAAAAATGACAAAATACACCATAAAGTTAAGAATATTAGAATTTATGTAAAGAAAATTTATTTCCAAAATACTAGGTGGCTATAGCATATCAAATGAAAGTATGAAAAATGTTAAGCCTGTTATATTTCAGAAACAGCCAAGTTTTTGTCTTTTTGGTTTTTTGTTTCTTTTCCCAGGAGAATAAAGGCATCACAAAGTAAACAGCATGATACAAAAGGATTAACAAGGAAGTTAAACTCTTGACATTTGATTTCTAAATTATCACATTGCAACATGAGGAACTACATTATGAGTATTAATTAATTGAAGAGAAGCTTGTGAGTGGGAGATAGGGAAAGAAAGAAAAGTGAAAAAGCTAGTCTGGATATCATCTTTTTCTTTCAAGTACAAAGATAAAGATACTAAAGCAACAGACTATAATGGTTAAATGTATGGTTTTGGACTCAGGCCTGAGTTTTGAGTCCTGTCTTTGTTACACTCTAAATCATTATTTTAAAGCTTATTTCCTTCATTTGCAATATGAAGTTAATAACAACAATTGTTTCATATAGTTCTTTTGAGAATAACATTAGATAATTCATTTCAAGTATTTAGCACACTACCTGGCTCACAGAATACATTAAATAAATAGCAGCTATTCTTCTTATTAATAAATCACATGTACACATAAAATGAAATACATCGCTGCTGCTTGAGATGATGGGTTTTTGCGATCTTCCCTAAAATGTTCTGCTGGGGGATTTTATTAAATTCTGAAATCACCAAGTTCCACTCACAAAGCTCACAAATCTTGAGCCCTAGAACACCGCTCTGGCCCTTCAGAAAGGCATTATCAGCTCTCCAAACTAGTGTGCTGCCTGGGCCCAGGTGGGCAGCACTTTTTAAATTCACACAAAAGCTCTATCTTGTCTCAGTTCTTATCACAGTATCCTTCCCATCCATAGATGTATAGTAATATTTCTTAGCCTTGTAAACAGCTCTGCATCTTAGGTAAAAGGAGTCACCTCATTTTTGATTTATGAATTGCTATGGGTTTATTCATATCCCTTTTAATTCCTAGAGTTACACAGCTGAGACTTTTCAATCATTTATTTCTGTGGTTCTCAGGCCAGCATTTACCTGATCACCTTGCTGCTGTTTAGCAACAATGCATACTGCAGTTAGTTTTTAATACATATTTTTCTTTACTCTTTATAGTTAAAACCTGGGTTATTCACAGAATAGAAACAGAGTGGTCAGGAAGTAATCAGATGATTTTAGGAAGCTTAGAACTTTTGATATAGCTCTTTGATTCCAAAGCCAATGACGGTTTACTATTTGTGTGACGAATTGTAAAGGGTCTGGTATTTTACCCTACTTGTGAGTTATAAAGTTAATTTGTTATAGTTTCATGGATGCTGGTGAAAAACACAAGATTCCTAGGTCAGAGACACAAGACCTTTCAATATTCACTGCAATAGAAGTAATACGATTAACAGCATTTTTGTGATGCAAAGATGGACCAGTATTATGGCACATGCAGTGGGTTTCATTACAGGAGAAAAATATTAATCATGGAGAACCCAAATATTTTATAAGGGACAGTAGTATGCCTTCCCTTCCTTTGTTCCAGAAGAATATACTATATCTAGCATATAAAGCTTTTCTTTATATAAACAGCCTTGAAAAGACAGTCCAGAACAAAGGGCTATCTGTGCTTGTGTTTGCAAGATATGTAGAAAAAGGAGATACCTACTGAAAACTATCTCCCAGTGACATAGAAAATGGAAGATTTCTTCAAGGGACATATCACTTTTAACCATTGGATGTAGAGATTATTTTTGTAAATTTGAGTAAGTTGTAATTTTAAAGGATTGGCAATCTTTCTGAAAATAAATTCAAAGCTCATATTCTTTCAGGGAGAAGTATTCAAGGGCAATTTCTGCTCAAGACAAGAAGTGAAGAACCTGAAATTCTAAGCAAGCTGAACTCTCCCCCACTTTTATCCTCTGTTCCCTTTATACAGACAATAAAAAACACTTTACATGTAACTTTGAGCACAGATAACATGGGCTATTACTTCTTGGTTATTCTTTAAAATAATTACTTTTATAACATGCCAATTTCAATATAGCTGGAGTGATTGCCTTTTAAAACTAATAGTAAGAAGATTATGTTTTGAAGTGAAGAGGAAAAACAGTAATTTTTCAGTTAATCCTCACAGGATGAAGATTGAAAAGATTACAAACAAAAATAAATAAATGAGATAATTATAGCTAAAGAAGTTAATTAAAATTAAATGGTTTTTACAAATATATACAATGAAAGGCAAGTAGAATAGAGAAAAATAGATCCTCTATAAGTAGAGGAATAAAATTAATGGTGCTATAACACACTTGAGTTATTGAATTCCTTCCTTTCAACAGACTTCAACAGAAAAAAAAATGAAGAAAAGAAATGTAAACAATTGAGAAATAATGAAGAATGTAAAAAATGTAAAAAATGCAATTGTTCTTTTCCTTGGGAGCAGGTATGGGAGATTTTAAAAATCATTTATATAAGCAGCTTTACAAGACTTGATTCCATGAGCACTAAGGAATGATGAGTGTACTTAATGAACCAGAGTCTTTTAAATAATCATGAAGAAAGTAATAGGCATCAAATGATTAGAAAGGATAAGTGTATTCAGTGGAAAACATTCAAAATGAAGGTGAAAAATTCAAAGGACAAGTGGAATATTCCTCTGGTGTAAAACTGACCAAAAAGAAAAAAAAAACACTTGATGGCAAAGAAGTAACCTGGAGAATGTAACCACTCAACATAGAGTATAAAATAGCCCCAAATAAAAGAGATAATTTTTAATAAAAGTAATAAATCAATACTGGAACAGGTAGAATGTACTTTAGTGTATCTTAAATTTTAGCTAAATAGATTTTTTTAAATTATAAAATAGTTAAGCATAATCTTAAAACTAATGATTTTAAAAGGATAGAATGATAGGAGGCTAAAAATTGATTTTGACAGTATATCCATAAATAAACCTGTGGAAAAATAAAGAGGTGTCATCTCCTTAAAGAATCTAACTTAAATGGGTAAGAATAAACATATATGTCCAAAAGGTTGAAAGAGAGGGTACATAACAGAAAAAAAATCTTAGAAAATGACATAAAATAGTAATGTTTGCATAAGGAAAATTAAGTCCATAGGAACAAATATTTTGACAGAAAGAAGGCAACAAAAACCTTACCCATTTAGCTCAACAAACTTGTCTGGGCATCTGTTCATGAAGAGTTGGAGTGAGCTTGTGCTGCCTGGGGAGGGCCAATTGTTAAGTATCATATAATTTGCAAGATGGATGATAAAATATTGGCAGTTTGATGTCAGTTTGATATCAGCTATAATGGGAGCATTTACAGCATGGAAATCAGCAAATGATACAAAATCAGGATGAGTTTTCTCCAGCGGTTTTTCTCTTTTTCACTAGCCATCACGGCAGTTACTAAGAGAGGGAACTTATTACTGTGGGCTGATTCTGCAATATTAACAAATGACAAATTAATACTAAACTTATCAAATCCTTTTGTGTCTGTCTTCTCTATTCAGAAACAAGCTTTAAAAATTGGAAAGGGTAAACTTATTTGGTTAAACAGGGAATTATGGTCTAAGATAATAAAGCTTGATCCATCTGGAATTTTAAAATGTTATTTTTTTTCTCAATTATAAAAAGAATGAATTCTTATTGTTATGAAAAATTTAAAAATTGAAACATCTATAATCCTACTGCCTAGGGATAAACATTGTTAATACCTCAATATATTATATTCAAATATTTAAAAATAAATGTATATTTATATATACTCTGGCAATTTGCTTTTGTATACATTTTAGGTGCATAGTATTTTATTGTAATCATTCTTCTATTTTAATCATTGTAACCAATTTTCCATACTTCATGGACATGAATGCTCATCTCCCCACACCTGCTTGGCATCTATGATTATCATTTTTAGGAAATGGGGCCAAAGAGTCAGCATCTGTTTAAGTTTCCTGAACCTGAGGCTATAGATACTCTACCACTGAAAGCTGTCTGTCCTCGGGAGTAATATAACATGTACCCAGGTCCGAAATTGTTCATCTGAAGTCCATTAGAAGATAAGTTTGAAATTTTCCCCAGATGCTTTAAATGATCCAGTGTATTATTTATTTATTATTATTTTTTTCCCTGTTCAATAACATTATACTTTCAATTCAGTTTGTATCTAGATGAGGCTGGCTCTCCAGCATTGCAGTTAAGCTTAACATGTGCTAAACAAATCTTTGGTGGTAGATATAATCAGTGTTGTTGTATACCTTTTATAAGTAATGTAAAGCAGTCATGTTCCTTGATCAGCCCAGACATTTCCCATTTCTTGGATTTATACTTTCACCTGCAACTTAAGGTTTGATCAGAATCCAGTACTTGAACTCTCATAGCTGACAAAATTGGTCTCTTATTTTAATTTTCACATCTTATTTATAAGAATCAGGTTAAAAATAATAAATAAGTTCAATGAATAGCTATTGTATTGCCTCCTCTGGGAGTTGTCCATTAACATCTTTTTCTGTTTTTCTTCCTGGGAGAAAGAGAAAATTCAGTGTAACTCTCACTCGATATTTAATTAGTCCTCAAGTTCTATAGGTTTTGCCTTTTTCTTACTCAGATTTGTCTCCTCCTGTCCTTCCCCATTGTCATTTTCTCCATCATCTCCCACAGACTGCAGGCTGGTTCCACTACTTGTAAGCTTTCTGCCCACAGCTGCATGAGTAATTGTTCTAAAATAATTTAAAATGAATCATGATATTCTTTTAGGTTAAATTATTTGTTGGCTTCTTCTGACTTTACAACTACGATCTGGCTTCTAATCTCTAGCCTCATTTTTACCCTAGATCCATGCATGTATTTTATTCTATCAATACAAGATTCAGGAACTCTTTTCAATTCTGTAATAGTCCAGATTTTTTCCCCTCAATGGGACTTTGTTTCTTTCTCTTTAAAGTACACAGAACCAAACAGAATACTACAGTGAAAATTTTACAAGGAAATTTTCAAACTTCTATTTGATTATTGATTTCTTACTGACTCACATGGCATGTTAATCTTATTATAATGTCAATCTTCATAATTTTTACAGAAGCTGCTATGATGTTTCTTTCATCATGTACTTGTATAATTGACTTTAGGCTACCTTTGTAGGGTATTGATTCACTCCTGTTCAATTTCACCTTATAAAATACAGGCTGGAAAAAAATACAAACAAAACAAGGCCTTGGTACCACATACAGTAATTAAGAATTAATAACCTACTAAGGTCCATAGGGTGCTTTATTACTCATAGAAAATATAAACAGAAATATAATTCCCTAAAACAATGTGCTAATTTACCACAAGATAAATACAAAAATTAAGAACATGTGTTTAAAAACCTTTTAAAACAATTTGACATGTATATAATGCCTCATTCATATACAATTTTGTGTTAGTTGAATAGAATAACAAAATTAGGGGCTTGTAAAAAAAATAGAGGCTGCTATGATTTGTTTTTGAATCCTGGTTATGACATCCCTTTGATATATGTGTCAGTTACAAACTTGGTGAAAATGCCCTCTGAATATTCATCAATTACATTAATGAAAAATGGTGACACAGGCAAGTCAAATAATACCCATGGTAAATCACTAGAAACCTTCTATGTTGCCGTTAAATCATCATAAGCATCTTATGGATATTTTGTTTAGCTAGGTACTAGGTCTATTTATGCCCTCATCCTCCCCAAATTTCCCACCAGTATATAATGAAGAAAAGTTAAATACTGGGCTGAAATTACATTTCCACATATGCCAGTTCTTCCACATTGCCTGATATTCTCATCCAGTATCTCATACTTAATAAAATGTATTAATACTAAATTTTATACTAGTTATATTTTGATATTATTTTTCTGAGTATTCACATGCCATTCTTTGAATAATTTATTCCACATTGTTTATAATATCTGGCTTCTTCAAATTCTTATGGTATTTATAATAGTTGTACTCACTTTAAGATTCATTATAAATTTTAGCTACATTTGTGTGTGTGTGTGTGTGTGTGTGTTCCCTGCTCATCCATTTTGTAACCTCCACAGGAATAGGTATTATGCCTTTGTAGTCTCTTAACTAAAGATTTCTGGACAAACTATAAAGTTCTAGACTTGGAATAGATAGTAAACACATAGTTGCTGTTTCATTGGATGTGTTGATCACAATAAAACATTTATTTATCTTTCTTGTTGGACTTCAGGAAGAGGGGATTATAGTTTCATGGTATATTTCTAGGCACAATATGAATACCGTCGTACTGGGGAAGCTGCACAATTGTCAGTCCTAGTAACTGTTCTTGTGACTACCATATCCAGTTTTTCAATAAGTGAGGAAAAACCGTATTTTTTGTATATGTAAGAAAGAAAAGGAAGACAAAACAGTGTACTATTTCAGTATCAATGAAGAGGAGGATATGATGTAAAAGAAGACTTAACTGTTAAAATACACAGCCAGCGCTGGTTGAGAGATAGAGAAAAATCAAGTGTTTTTGGATTTTCCAAAATTATTAAAGATTAAATTGTTGTACTGGCTTCATGAGACCAAATAACAGTTTAGCAGTCCATTTGAGAAAAATAGTAAAGCCTTATTCTGTAATTTTGGAAGCACTAACATTGTTACATCATTAGCATCAATTGTAGGAATGATCTTGCATTTGATAGATGTTAGACAAACTCAGCATTTAGATATCAGGTTTTCACATCAAATGCCTACAGTTGGCCTTTCTGATGAAAGAGGTAGCATATGAACCAAAACAGCAGTTCCTGAGATATAATATACATTGTAGAGTTATAGTGTAACATATTAATTATGGGAACTTATACTTGCTGAAGAAAATGAAATGTTTATAGTTCTTTATTACCTTAAAATATTGTGTTTATTAAAATTTGACCCTGGGTATTCTGTTAAATGGAAAACTGACTAGCCCTAGGCTTGTTATGATATTAATAATATCTAGAATTATTACTCCAATACAGAAGAAGAATTGGTTTAATCTCTAAAAATAAATTAAGAGTTATTATGTTATGAATACACTCTGAGCAAGCATTAATTAAGCATAACATGAGTTAAGAATGCTTCATATAGTTGTTTGCTTGAAATTTTTAAAATGTTTTAGTAAAGGACATGACATTTAAAAAAAGAAATTATTTACAGGCTGATTAATAAATATTTTAAAAGGACAATTCCACTCAGCTTCCATGTTTTATGTCATGCTTGCATTCTAGTACTTTCTACATTACAACATTTAAAATTATTTTCAGTTGTTTTTCCAAGATATCTTGGCTGACAGTTACCCTCATCTCAGCTCCATCCCATTATCCACTCCTTGTCCCCGTTGGCTTCATTGATGCCAGAGTGACCTTTCTGAATTGCAAATTTGATCTTCTAACTCATTTCCTTGTAAGCTTTTAACAACAACCTACAGGGTCAAGTCTAATTCTTTAACACTCATAGCTTTCACAGGCTGCCCTACTGGTTTTCTGTCCTGAGCTGGGACTAGTTCTTCCTGATGCAATCTATTCAATGGAGACAAAATGTAACCTTCAGGGTCTTTAGCATGATTGGAGCTTAGGTGTCCACATGCTTTTGTATGAGCTGTTATCACTGCCCTGAATGGCCTTTCCCAAACCCACCTTGTTGGAAAGTCTGATTCCTTCTTCAAAGCACAAGCCACAACCTTAAAAGTGAAGGCTTCTTTGACTTCTCCCTCTTGTAAGTAGAATTAGTAACTTATTTTTCATGACCCTGAGCTACCACAAAACTCTCTCTCTCTCTGGTTGTATATACAATCACTTAATGATCAGAGCAATATATAAACTATAAACCTTATAGGGTCTTCGATTATTAATTTAAAAGAAATTCATTTGTTCCACTCTACGTGTATTGTGTATAGATTTTACTAGTTGACCAGTGACAGGATTTTTTTTTCCTAAATTCACACTCGATTTAGGTGAAATGGGATCCTGCCTGTTCCCATTGGTGTACCTTCTAAGATTTCTGCTGGGCTGGAAAATCACTGTATAGTTTGTATCTTTTTATCCTAGAATATCTGGATCTTATCTAACAGAGTACTCAGTGGCTGCTTTTTTTCTGTTTAGTAACCTTCTAGAGCTCCCTGAAATATTAGTGATACTCAAATGTGAACATTTGCCTCCTACAATTTTTCTGAGTCCGAAGTATTCTCTCTTCTTTTTTCCCCTATTTCTTTTGTTTAGTTTAGCCAGAGTCCATTTTTATTGTTGGCTGCCAACACTGCAGATTGATTTACAAGCTTAACAAAAATGGTGAGGCTTAGGTTAGGATCCATATTGACTTGCCTCGGGAATTGTTTAGATCTGATACATTTGGCCAGTCTCTTTACTATAAGTAAAGTAATATCAGAAGAAGGAGTTTGCTTATGGGGTGAAGGTAGTCTCCCTTAAATTCTCAAAGTGGGGAAAAACTATATTGATATTTCAAATAATTGTAATTAATGCCAATGTAAAAGTTTCCTTTTCACTGAAACTACACCCTGGAAGGATGGCGTTTCAGCCAATTTCTCATAACCTGTTTCTGTCTTTCTTCTTTAAATTCTAAGGTAATATCTTTGTACTGGTTAAACAGTGTTGGATTATCTATATTGCTTAGTCTCTGGTTCAAACCCTGGTCTCTTGCAGCAGATTTTGTACTATATACAGTATAGTACCAAGTACTCTCTATCCCAGTAGAGATCACTATATGGAAATAGATCCATGTATACCAACAATTGTTGTTTCATTCAACAAACACCATGATAATATTATACACAGGCACTACAGGAGCAGAGTGTGGAACAATAAACTAATGAGTTAGGAAAAATTTTTGAGGAGTTAGCACTTAAGATGACTTGAAGTTGTTTAGTCAAAGAGATAAAGAATGGCATTATAGAGAGAACAAAAGAGAAATGAAAGCTTGACCTTTCGTGGCTGGAGCACAGGAAGACACACATGTATGTGGTGGTGGTAGGAGGGAGGATAACATATAATTTTATGAGAAAAACAGACTTTGGGACCTGAACCTAGGCAGGAGAAAGAATTTATCTTAACATTCTGGAGAACCATTGAAGATTTTAATTATCATTTTAATGCAGGTAATAGAGAAAAAGAATTAGGTTTGGACTGAAGCATTATGAGTTTAATTGAAGTTCTGGTGGTTTGGAAGTGGCAATGAGACTTTCTCTGCAAGATTTTAAGTAAACAGATGGATATATGAGGCTGGAGCTCCCAAGTAGGATTGGAGATCTAGATATTGGTTGAAAAATTATTTACTTATAAGTGGTAGTTGAAGGCATTGGCTGAGATGAGATCAGCAGAGGAAGTTGTTTAGAGAGAGAGCAATAGAAAGGGAAATAAAGATATCAATCCTTAAAAGAATCATCAAAGATTTATATCCTTTTACAGAGAAAATCTATATCTGGAAATTTACTTAAAGGAAATAATCCTAAATCAAAAAAAAGCTCTATGTCCATAATGTTCATCACATTCTTAGAGACAGTCATTGGGATATCTGTACAGTCCTTTTCTTAGAACTACTGGCCCAATTTCACAAGGGGGCATCTTTCGCTGGCTGCCATGTTTGTATATTGCTGATTAGTGTTAGGGAGACACCTGGCACAAATCAAGGCAACAAGATTTTTCCCCTCTTGAAATTTGAACTGAAGGACATGGAGGTTGAATGTTGGGAGAAGAATTTATGTCAGTAACTGAGTGGAAGAGAGAACATAAAAACCATTTCCTATGGTGACCCTCCTAACTGTCCCAGTCTCAGACTCAACTGAAAACTTTGTTCAGCTTTTCCTTAAATTGCCAGGGGTACATACCTTTTTATTTTTTTCCTTTTTCCCTTTGCATAAGCTAAGTCAATTTGGTTTCTGTTCCATACAATAAGAATAGATTAACTAAGAATACATTGTTCATTACAGAGAAAAAGTAGAAGGAAAAAAAAAAAACTCTTAATGGCCTAACAATAGAATAGTTATATATAGTGCATTTGCTAATCAAAATATTTTGAAGTTACTAAACATCATATCTATGAAGAGCATGTAACAACCTACAGAAAAACTTATATTGCATAGACATATGAAAACTAGAAGAATACAAAATTGTTTATGTCATAAAATGATAATTATTTTATAACCTAAATAAAAGAAAATCAAGTACTGATAAGAATTGTTTGGGAAAAGATAAAAACATTAACAGTACAAAAACTTAATTTGTAATAAGACTAAAAATGTCTATTTCACATATAAACACTACCAAATGTAAGACAGATAGCTAGTGGGAAGCAGCTGCACAGCACATGGAGATCAGCTCGTGCTTTGTAACCACCTAGAGGGGTGGGATAGGAGGGTGGGAGGGAGACGCAAGAGGGAGGGGATATTGGGATATATGTATATGTACAGCTGATTCAATTTGTTATACAGCAGAAACTAACACACCATTGTAAGGCATTTACACTCCAATATGATGTTTAAAAAATTATTATTGTCTATGACTTCTGAATATGAAAGTAATACATTTTTATTGCAACAATAAAAGTAATAGGAAACCACAAGTAAAAAAGGAAAGTTTCATACTCACTCAA
This sequence comes from Mesoplodon densirostris, assembly GCF_025265405.1. NCBI lineage: Eukaryota > Metazoa > Chordata > Mammalia > Artiodactyla > Ziphiidae > Mesoplodon > Mesoplodon densirostris. The sequence goes on from NC_082662.1 coordinate 72,384,326, forward strand.
GATAACCAGTAGTGTAAGAGCTTAACATAAACACATATCATACCCTTGATTAACCCTTGATTAATACCCTTGATTCCTTTCACAAAAAGAGAGCATGTGGTAAAAGCCATTAAAAGAAAGTACTCTTTCTATAACAATATATTCTGGATAAAACATTATCGTTTTTTTCTCCAGTGAAATCCATCCTAAAGTTATATTCTCCTCAGCCCTAAAAATGCACAGAAAATGTAGACATGGAACCCCTCACCACTACTCTCTCCCACACTCACTCACTCTCTTTCCTGAGCCTTCATGATACCATCCTGAGCAGCCATGTGCCAGAGGAGTGCCAAGGACAGCTCCGTAGTGGCGCTTTGTGGTAATGTTTTCTTTCTTTCCATGAGTGTAAAAAACTGATAATTATGGAATTAGTAAAAATTCTTTCAATGTATATTTTTAAATAACACAATGCAAATATATATTGCTCATGGATGAATATTTATTTTTTCCATGCAAAGTCATGTAACTTAGACATTAGTTAGGGGTCTCTCTGACTTAATATCCAAAAGACTGACCTGGACCTCCATTCCATGCTCTGTAGACTGTACAAAGCCATACTCCAGAATTCTGTGAATTCCTTTGGATATTGCTAAAGACTTTTTCCTGATTCTGCTAAATTTATCTTTTTCTCAAGTATGCCTCTTTCTACTATTTCTTTGTTTCTCCTCTATGTCATTCCAACATCACACAAAGCTGTTGTGTTTGAGTCAACTATACTAGAAGTTTGCAAGGAGACTGAGGGGAGAGTGTCACATGGTAACAGAATGATTTTTGCCTTAGAGGTAAGTACTAGACACTCTCATTCGGCAGGTACTGCCACGTTTCTGGATATTCCTTTGTTTCTCTTTCCTTTTAGGTATTTCCCATGCCTAAATGCCTGATTGTTTTAAACAAAGAACCATTTACCTATATTTTGATATTTTTGCTCCTGTTAACTCAAGACATTACATTTTTACCCAATTGCAATTACCTTAATGAAATCATTTCCAAAATAACACGTTGTCTCCCTAAGAGGAATTTGGATGACAATTTTAAAAGAACCATTTTTGACAAATTAATCCATCCATTTCTTAATCCAAATATATATTTTTAATTTTTAAAATCTTGATTTAAATTATATTTGTATTGTGTTATACCATACAACTTTTAGATCCTTCAAATATTAATTACAGTTATTTTAAAGTCCCTAACCCAACATTTGGATGGTTTCAAAGTCTTGATCATGAACTGCTTAATCTCAATAACGTGTTGTTTTCTCTTACATTTTTGTGAGTCTCATATTTTTTTCTCATATTTTTTCAATGCTGAGCATAACTAGAGACTGAGGTAAGTAGCAGTGATGCCTGGAGCTGGGCACACTTGTTCAACTGGGCTGTTAGTGTGTGTGTGATAGGGTGTAAAGGGAAGGGAAACAGTCTATTTCTTCAGGCAGTGGTGGTGGGCTGCTGCTCTCCTGTGCTTAGTGTGGGACTTCGTGTGCTGGACGGGTTTCTCAGTGTTTCTGTTCCACTCTGCTTGAGGCCCTGAACGCCTGCACCACCGAGAGGGCTCTTTCTCCAAGCTGCTACATGTCTGCAGCTGGAGACCACTATTGCATGTTACTTAATGTGAGGTTTATTGTGCGGGATGGGTGGGAGGTTCTTCGTTATCTTAACCCCAGTCTTAGACAGGTCCTTCGAACCTGGTATTTAAGGATGTGACTATCTCAGCATTCCTGTTTCTCTCCCAACCTTAGTAGCAAAACTTTGCCTTGTGTCTGGGATGGTCTTGGGTAGTAGAGAATGGAAAGTCTCACCCTTCCCTCAGTAGTTGCAAACATCCGCTTTATTATCAGTGCAAGATCCTGTACCCAAGTGGGTTTCATGCCCCTTCCCTAGGAATTGACAGCTTTGGCTTCCAATCCTCTTTCCACAGCAGAATACCTTCAACTGGGACCAGTGGAAGGAAGGTGTCCTCTTTCACTATACCAGACTATTATCAACGTTACTTGGTGTTATGAACTGAAAGTTTGCATCCTCACCTCCAGCCAAATTCACATATTGAAGTCCTGACCCCTAATGTGATGATATTAGACAGTGGAGCTTTATGGAAGTAACTTGGTTTAGATGAGGTCATGAGGGTAGAACCTGCATAATGGGATTAGTGTCCTTTTAAAGAAGAGAAGAAGGCAGGCGAGTGTTCTCTCTCAGTCAGTGAGGATACAACAAGAAGGCAGCCATGTGCATGTCAGAAATAGCTTCTAACAGAACCTGACCATGGAGGCACCCTGATCTCAGGCTTCCCAGCCTCCAGAGCTCTGAGAAATAAATGTCTACCATTTAAGCTGCCTAGTCAATGGTATCTTGTTATAGTAGCTCGACTAAGATACTTGGCACAATGGTTGTGGTTGTCTTGGGGACAGCTAAGTATTCTTCTCTTCTCTCAGAGGCAAACAGTTTTGCCTCATATGAGGAAGAGTCTGGAGAAGTGAGAAGGGTTTTGTGCCTGTCTACCATCGAGGAGGACTTTCTCAACTCCCTGCTCTTTCTCCAGTCTTTGTCGTAATTACAGAATGAAGGCCCGTGGAAAAAAACTTTTGAATGAGAGCAGACTTTTCTTACGTCTGAGGCTCCTAGAGATTCTAAACTTTCCCACTAGCTCTTTTAAAAGCAACTTCAGTACCAAAAGGAAAAGTTAGAATTACTATATTAAAATTGCATAATCAAAAGTACCCAAGGTAAGGGATCTCTATTATAGCTAAGTTAGGTAGGAGGAACAGGTAATGGGAAATACTCATGTTTCTATCACTTGCTACAGTAGAATTAATAAACACAGGACATTACAAATGAAACATTTTAGAAACAATATCAAATTCAATGATCATTTATATTATGCTAGGCTCTTTGCTAAAACTTGGGAACATAAGGATTTTAAAAATCTTTTTTTTTCTGAACTTAGAGCTTATGTAGAATGATGTCTATACACATTGGGGACTGGGTTGAACAAGGCTTTTGAGGCATGGTATTTGAGTTTGATTGTAAAGAATGGTTAGGCATTTGTCACGTAGAGAAGGAGAAATTACAGGCTGAAGGAATAGTCTGTGTAAAAGCATGCAATTGTGAACATTTTTTTCCTGAAATGAAGAAAGCATCTTGCAGCAGTAATATCTACATATTTGTCATATTTCTGTTTGTATTTTTTCCATGAATATAAAATCTGGAAGCCTGCTGCTCCCAATGTAAGGAGGTAAACAACCAGGCTAAAGATCCCCAAACCACAACATTTGTTTACAGCTTTAAACAAACTTACATAAAAAAATCAGGACACATAAAAGCAGCAGTACCTTACACCCTCCTATTTTGCATTGCTTATATATCCTGGACTGTTATCATTAAGTAAAGAAAGCTAGCAAGTCACTTGTATCTCAGTGAAATAGCTGATAATTGCTAGGTTAGGCTGAAGTAACAAACTTGAAAATCTCAATAGTTATAAGAATTACATGGCCTACTTGCTTAGCACTTTATCCAGGTGGTAGCTAAGGGATCTAGGCTGCTCTACTGTCTTGGAATCTTTCACTTCCAGTCTAGAAGACAAAAGAGCATGTGCATGGAAAAGGCACATCCACACTTGACAGCCTTGAACAGGAAGTGCCACATGATTTCTATCTACCTGCCATTGATGAGAACAGAAACATAATCCTTCATTTGATGCATGCGGGCTAGGAAATGTAGTCTCGTTCTGAGCCCAGAGAAATGAAATAGTTTGGTGAACACACTATATTTTCTCCTCTCTAACTACCGATTCTAAAATAAGTCTTTGTCATTTCATAAATAAAACATATAGAAGAGTAAAAAATAAGTAAATGATTTAGGATCATCCATAATCTCATCCTGAGAGAAATCTTATCAACATTTCAGTTTGTTTTCTTTCCATATTTTTTAAAGTATGTATTTTTCTAATAAAGACCACATTTTATGAAAAGTTTGGGGTTACTTTTTATTACTTAACATAACATGCATTTCCCATTGTTAGATATAATTGAATATATTACATATATATATATATATATATATATATATATATATATAATTTAATGACTTTATATTATCCCAGCATATGTATACACTATAACTTAGTTAACTGTTCTTATCATTGAGTTATTTGTCTCCACTACTTAGTTATAACACAGGGTATCTCTCTATGGAAATCAATATATGAATTTCAGATTATGATGTCCTTGGGATAAATTCATAATGGTGAAATTATTCTGTCAAAGTATGTGGATATTTTTAAGGTAGTGTAAAACTATTTCTATATAGCCTTTCAATTTTTTTCAATTTAAAATCCTACTAGCAGTATAGGAGAGAGTGAATCTTCCAAACCTATAGTTGGTTTGGACTCAGCAACTTGATACTTAAAACTGAAAATATCCCAGCCCATACCACAGAGCACACAAAAACTCAAGACAAGAGGGAAATGAAAATATGAACCCCTTTGCTTATGTAATTAACATGAATTTGATTTTCCTAATATAGATGCTCTCCTATGATCTGATTATTCTTCACCAGACCAACTGAGTGATTGGGTTTGTGAACCATCACTTCCTATCATGTAATCCAACTATTAAAAAACAAATCTAAGACTTCCTGTCAAGACCAAAGTTATGTGTCATTACTGCATTCTCTCCCTCCCACTTTGTATATATACACATTCTTTGGAGGGGTTGGAGGGGGAGAATAAGAATTCTGACTCTTCTATCAAGCACCCAGATTCACAAAGTCCTCTGGTTTGCATCACTTGGTTATTGTAAACATTTCCCTTTGCCAAGTTTCCTTCATAAATATTGCTAGACTTGTCAGTAGCTACCATTTCACTCAATATGGACATCTTAAGATCTGCCTATGTTTTCAAGTAATCATAATGTTTGTGTGCTTTCCTGATGGGGGTATAGTTTTTCTGCCCTTGATGATGATTGCAAGTTAGTTAACAATTAATAATGTATGTGCATCTGTTTTACTGAGCACACAGAGTAAGAGTGGGTTTAGGCATATACTAAATGAATTCATCTGTGGTACAGACTCCTTTCCTGAGTTTCAAGGAAAACATCCAGAAAGATGGCATTTATCAGACAACTGTTAACTATTCTTGAGATACAAGTTTGGTTAGGAGAAATATATACCCATACAAATTATTTCACTAACTTTATTTTTTTTGAAAAATTCAAATTTCATGTCCTGAAGTTATCATTACTGGCTTTCTGAATGCCATTGTCAATTGACATGTGGAACAGAAAATACTGGCTTCAGAACCTGCAGAGAAATAGTTATCTCCCTCTCCACTTTTCTGGAGGGTCCAAGCATTAATACACAGCTGCTCTGGAAAGTGCTTTTACAGCCTAATATCTGTAGCTTGTACTTGATTCCTTTGTCAAGCATGTGTTTCCAAACTGGCAGTAGCACACAGTTATGTGCCTATGTGTTTAGAGGGCAAAGTGGGGGAAAATCCCAGTGTGATGCTGCTGGGGGATCGGCCACAAAGAAAGGTTGTAAATCATGATCAGAAGGAGATTGATGATGTTTGTGAAATATTCTCTCAGGGTGCCAAAGAGGTGTTTGTTCCTGAGGCTTAAGAATTATTTTTGTGGAAGGATTTTATCATTAAGGTTGATGACATGCCTGCAACCAAAGAGGAGAGACAGAGAGAGAATATGAGAGAAGTGAGGAAAAGAAATGGTTGCAAAAACACAATGATTAGTATTCCTTTGCATGACAAAAACTTTCATCATCTATCCCACTGACAGTTATGATTTGTTGAAGTTTTCTTCTGGGTGTTTGTTACAAACCTAGAATTTATTGTTTTGTGATTTGCATCTTTATTTCCAAAGGATACCAAACCTCTAGTATTTGGGTACTCTACAAGCATTAGAACACTTTACATACAGTAGGAGACCATTTTTAAGCACAAACCCCTGGTGTACAATAAATTAGATCTTTTGGAAGAGGCTGGTTATTCTTTTTATGAGGTGTTAAGTAAGGATGGCCTCACCCATGCAAAAACATTAACTGGCACATAACAAACACAGTCCTATAATTGAGTGTTTCATTTAGCAACGTGCATCACACATGCCCATGGACTAGTATGTGGGATTAAAAAAAAAAAAAAAAAGGATTTAGGGAAAACACATGAAATTTCTAACTAAGTTTATGAATCTAAAAGCCCTTGTAAAAAAAAAAAAGACTTGTTAAAAAAAAAAGAGATGACAAAGCTTTTAAAATTATGGTGAAATGCATCAGAATTTTGTTTGTTTTCTTACTGATTTGTTGGAAGAATTCTAGTTAAAAATTAATTTGTAGCATGAAATAGAAGTTTAAAGACAGCGTTTTTTAGTCAAAATCCACTTTCAGTTATTCCCCCAAGACCAACCTTATAAAACAATGAAACATGCTGCAGAATTGTATTTCATAGACTATGGGTTCCTTAGCTATTAAGTATAAATGTGCTCCACAAAGAGTAAGCTATATATTCAACGACTCACTTAGAGGGTTCTAACTTAAAACAGCAGTGGTTGTTATCAGAGATCGGTGAGCCTCCAAAATTCTTGATTTAGGTGCCCATTTGAGTTAGAATTAGATCATTTGCCAAGACAAACAAACAAAAAAAAAAAACACAGACTGTCTGAGGGTTATCAACAGCAGTGTTCAGCATTTTTGAAGTTCTCACTCCATACCACACAATAGAAAGTCACCTATGTATACCTTTATTGGAGCATTTTGTGATCAGGTATGCTTTTTTTCAGACAGCAAAATGTGGTAAAATAAAAGGAGCTTGACAACTTGATTCACTCTTCTTCCGGGGTCCCCCAAATAATAAATGATGAATTTATGTGAACTGCTAGATCAGAAAGATAAATCCACAGAAGGTTTTTCAACTTAACCCAGAGATAAGACATGTGTCATAGTGGAAAAGCCTTGACTCTGAAGTCAAAAACTCCAGTTCCTTATTTCAGCTCTGCATGTCTTAGAGTGTAATTTAATGTCTGTCTGTGTGTCTCATTTTCCTCACCAAAAAAGGGCTTTGACTTGATGATCATTCAGAGCTAAAAATCTACAAGAGTTACTTATAATCTTTTTATCCATTTATCTGTCTGTCTACATCTATATAATGTGAGAGCTACTTATCTTGATAATGACCTAATCCAATAAGATTTAAAAACACAATGCCAAAGATTTTAGTGTAATAGCTACTATCTTAGGTAGCAACAGCTGACTAACATTTAAATGAATTGGCATAAGTTTTTTTTTTATTTTAGTAAGTGAGATATTCATAAATAATAACTTTTAAATGCAAATCTCCTAGCAGAGAACCAAAAAATGAGTGGTGTGAACTTATGCAAGATACAATAATATTTAAAGGGCACTTGAGGAAATTGGATGCTTCTTTATGATTAAATTACAAGAATGTTTTTGCATTGCATTTTTTCTTTGTTTACTTTTATTACAAATGCTATTCTTAACTGTAATAATGAATTCTTAAAAAATGATCCGTACATTACAGATATGTCTGGCAAATCTTGTTTGTTCCAAAATATTATTTAATTAGGTTATATTTGGATATTTATAACTATTTACCTAAGAAAGGCTGAGTATCAGTTTCTACCAAAACTATATTATTATCCATTATGATTAATTTGGATATAAAATTATGCTGACATTTTTTCCCAAGAATTGTATATCTTAAGAACTAGTCATCTAAATTTGTATGGCTTAGTACGTCATAAAAAAAAGGTAAAATCATCAAAACCAAGTTTCAATATATATGTGCATGCGTACAAAGCCTGAGAAAGGGAAAAGTAGTCCATGACAGTTGGGAGCTGGTCTGGCTCTAGCAATCAAGCCTAGGTGTAGCTAGGCTCTAACCACAGTACTCCAGGGGAGGTCATGATGTTCTCCTGTTGCATGTATATAATCTCACAGGTCAACAACACCAGGCAAGGTCACTACGTGACCATGATGAAGTGGAACATAAATAAGGCACTCAGTAGTCATGGCTGGGCACAAACAAGATTGTTGTGCAAACCATACACAACAATTACCAACATCCCCCCACCCTCAATTAACATCAATGATTACTGCTACTTTTCCAACTGCAATTTTAGCCCCACTTCTTTCTTCCCACTCTCTAGATAAAACTTAAGATGCTCCATCACAGAATTGTCTCTGCTTCCTGAAGGCACCCAACCCCAAGTCCTACTTTCTTAACTGGTTCCCTAAAATTACCTAACAGGAGCCCCAAACCTGTAAGTCCCTTCCAATACCCTCTTACTGAGATGTGCCACCATTCCCATGGAGTGTGGTCTCCACCTCCTTCACAGAAATACACAATCAATCCAACTCTGTTTGACCATAGGAGTGTTCCTTGATAGTCTATGGGCATGAGACATAGGCAAAATGCTCATGCATACTCTGAGATATATATTTTATGAGTGAAAAATAGAAACCATCTAAATGTGTATGAATAAGGAGTTTAGGAACAAATACACAATTGAGTAAGATTCTATGCTTTACAAAATTCCCCATGAAAAATAATCCACATAATTTTGTTTTCCTAAATACAAAATCAGTACCCAAATAAATGATGTCTGGATTTGCATAACATTATTTCTTCATTCAGATGCAAATTCTATTAACATTAATTCATCACCTTTTATCTGCCAAGCAGTGTGCTAAGTACTTTTCATGTAAATGCTCTATTTAACCCTCATAGTACCCTGTAAGGTAGATATTTTTATTTTGTATTATTAATCCCCATAAAAGCCTAGTGAAGTTGGAGTTTTAAGCCTCATTTTATAAGTAAGGCAATATTAAATGATTTCCCTGCCACTGAATGTCTGAGGCAACAACTAGAACATGAATTCTCAAACACAATAATAATAACTACAATTTATTAATTCACTTAAAAATGTTTGTGGTTCCAATTTTGAGTCAGGTCACTAAATAATAGATGTGGAAATCTCTGTCATCCTGGATCTTACTTTCTAGTAAAGAAGGACAAACAATAAACAGTACAAATAACTAAATTATGCAGATGACAATTAATCCTGTATATATATATATATATATATATATATATATATATATATATATATATATATATATATATATAGAAGGAGCAAGTCATGAAGGTGTCTGGTAGAAGTGGCTGCAAGCAGAGGGTGGCAGCAAGTAAAAAGAGCTAGAGACTGGAGCCTGCCTGGTGTGTCCACAGAGCAGCAAGGAGACCAGCTTGTGTGGAGAAACAGGAGCAAGGGGGAAAGTGCAAACGATGAGGTCAGAGGCATAAGAGAGAAGGATAGAGTGGAAGTGGATGTTGAAGACCAGGAGAAGCCCAAGAGGATCTAAGTAAAAGAGCCTCAGGATCTGACTTACATTTAACAGGATCTCTCTGATTGCCATTTTCAGAATTGTCTCAGGGAGCAAGATTCAAATCAAGGAAACCAGTTAGGTGGTTATTTCAATAATTCAGGTGAGAGATGATGGCAACGTGGACCAGGGCTGCAGTGGTGGAGGTGGTGAAAAGTGCTTGGGTCCTGGGTGTAGTATTGTGAAGGCAAAGGAGGCTAAAGTGATAGAGGCGGTAAATCATTCACACAGATTACATGGTCCAGGATTTGAAGCCAGGTATTCTGGCTCTGGACCTCAGTTCTCTTCAGAAGTGCATTGTTATAAACCACAAAGTACCATTATGAATTTCTTTTAAATAATAACTTGTTTATTTTCAGTTTACTTCTAAAATGTGGCTGTTTTATAAAATTACCATGATTTTCCATATGATTACTCATGAGTTAAAAAAAATATTGAAAAATGATCTCATTTGTTAAGAGCACAGAAATTTTACCTCTAAGTAAAATAAGTCACTATCAGTTATGTGTTCTTTCTTCAATTAACTGTCAATTTAATTAATTATTTTCCTTAGCAAGCAGACATTTTAACGAAACAATTAGGCTTTTATAGAAGTCAGAATACCTGTTTGCTTATATACTGTCTATCCTTCTAGAGTAATTTTTGGTATATATTGTTCTCTTTATCAGTTTCTATTTTTGTATAAGTTGAAGGCTTTTTTCAATAAGTTCTGAAATATATGTCAGAAAGTCAGTGGGTAATTCTTACTCTTTTTTTTACCTTCTTTAAAGATAATTATTATTACCATTCAGTTTCCTAGGAAGAAACATTCTCTCTGTCAATTCATTTTCTCCATCTGCTTTCACATACCGCAAAATTATAATCATCCATAATTTGTGATAGATTCTTGCCAAACATTGCTAAAACAATTTGGAAAGTGCCAGACAAGGAGACTTGCCAACTAACACACAGTGCAGTTGCTTTTGTTCTTTATATTTTCCTCCAGAAATGTCGAATACGAAAGTTATTTTTGATGGACTTTTAATTTTAATTCCAAAGTAACTATGACAGTGAATTCATTTTTATCTACCTAGAACAAATGACATATTTCCCCCCAGAGGTGGTAACACAATTGATGTGGCACTAAACTGTACAACCCCAAAATAAGACAAACTCAGAAATAATGAGGAGTAATTAGAGTGCGAGCTCCTTAATGACTGAGGCTGTATCCTTTTACTTTAGGCTCTCCAAAACATAGTGTAGTTATTGGTATGTAGTATGAACTCTGTACTTGTCTACAAGTTCCAGCAAGAAAACGCAGTTATTCAAATGCCATAGACTGAAGTAAGGATCTACTCATCTGAGAATGTCATCGTTTTTCACCAAGTTTGTAGTTACAAGTATAGGAAAGAATAGTATATGCAGAAAATGGGATTTACCCATCCATCCAGATTGCCTGAACCAATCCTGAAGATAATACTCTGACAGATGCTGTGGCCAAAGGGCTTTCCTGTTTTACTTTTTAAGTGAAAAAAAATGAATGAATTTATGAGCCCTTACTAGCCGTTTTTCTGTTCTCCTTCAGAGCCATACTTCTCAGATCTGCCTCTACTCACTGTTTCCATATCCTAACCTTCAATAGTCTCTTAACCACTTCCAATTAGGCTTTTCCTCTCCAAGGTTCTGACTGATACCAGCACAGACTCTGTCATACCAAGGCCAATATGACTCAACCTCACATATCACTTGGTGAGATTTACCACCCATTTCTTCTCAAAATAGTTTCTTTTCTAGATTTGTTTAGTCTCTCAATCTCTTGGTTTATCTCTTATTCCTCTAGCCTCTCCTTCACAGTATTTTTGGCTGATTCTCCCTCTTTTATAGACCACCAAATTTTGGATACTCAAGGTCTTCATTTTTAGTTTTCTTCTCTTGTCTAGCCCCTTTTTTTCTCCCTAAGTTATTTCATTTACTCCCATGACTTTATATGCATTCCATATGCTGACAACTACATTTCTCTCTCCAGTTTTGCCTTCTTCCTTCACCTCCTCATTCATGTATTTAATTTCCTTTTGGCTATCTTTACTATGGGATCTATAGACATCTCAAACTGAATGCAGCCCAAACAGAACCATTTATTATATCCTGTCCAGATATTTGCTTTTCCCATTTTCAAACAGCTGCATAAGCTCAGTTTTTCAGGTGAAAACCAACAAACAAAACCAAATAGCCATGCTTGACTCCCTCTTTCAGTCTCTCCCATCTTATCCATAAGGAAGGTCCCTCAAAATATATATTCTAAATCCGACCACCACTTCATAAGTACTACCTTAGTGTAACTCATTATCATCTCTGAGCCTCTTTACATCAGCTGCCCAATAATTTGCCATCTCCCTGCTTCCCACTCTTGCTCTCCTATCATCCATCCAGCAGCCAGAATTTTATTTCTAATCTTTAAATGTAATCAAATTACTACCAATAAGTTTGAACCGCAAGAAAATAAAATCTAACTTCTTGCCAAGGCACTCAGGACTCTACATGATCTGGACTTCACTCAAAGTCATCTCCCCTACCCTCTACATTCCTTACGTGCCCCAGGCACGTTGCCCTTTCAGTCTGGGGAATACACCCTCTGCATTCCAGTCTCAGAGCACTTGTACTTATACGTTTTTTTAGAACACTCTTCACAGGGATCGTCAAAAAGCTCTAAGACACAAAGACTTCCTGGCTGCTTAATGTAAAGCACTCTTTCACATACACACAGTCCCTCTCAAGGTTATAAAACCATTTCACCTTAATATTGTTTATCATACCTGAATAATTTATTTCAGCTTTCTGTATGTATGTACTTATTGTCCACCTACACTACTCCTGGACATAAGCACCCTGACGTTAGGGATTTTATCTTGAATAACACCCAGTACTTAGAACAGTGACTGAAGTATATTTGTCATTCTGAAAATATTTGTTGGTCATCCTAAAAGCAATGTTAGAACAAGCAGGGCTTGAATTAAGTGTCTTGTACATAGTATCTGATGAATATTTGTTTTGATATCTGTATATAAAATAGATTATATATATATATATAATATTGATATATTTTACCTCATTTACTATCTTCATAAGTCCACCTTCAGCTCTAGCCATGATATTTATCACAGAGCCCTATACGCAGTGTGCATTTCAAAAACTAAACAGATTTCTATATACACTTGAAATAAAAGAGGTAACTTTATCTAGTCATATATTTACTATTATTAATTGCAAAAAAGTTTCTAAAACGTTTTTATGAAACACACTGAGTGTATAACATAGTTAAGGCTGTGATTGTACTCATGCTGTAGAAGATAATCATTTTTAATGAGAAAATCCTAACATATCCTAACCCTTTATTATTTACATAGATATTGACAAAGAAGAGATTGAAATAAAATTTATTTTTTTTTAATTTTTATTTTTTTTGCGGTACGCAGGTCTCTCACTGTTGTGGCCTCTCCCATTGCGGAGCACAGGCTCCGGACACACAGGCTCAGCGGCCATGGATCACGGGCCCAACCGCTCCATGGCATGTGGCATCTTCCCAGACCGGGGCACGAACCCGTGTTCCCTACATTGGCAGGCGGACTCTCAACAACTGCACCACCAGGGAAGCCCCCAAAATTTATTTTTTTATTGAGAGGCATTAATGCCATTTAGTTAAAACTAAACATTTTCTTAATTGAGAAGTAGGAATAGAAACAGTCCTCTAATTGCAAAATTTCTAATACCTCTTTGGACATTAATTACAATTGAACTTAGGCCAGGGCTTTAAAGCAAGCTAGAATTAATCTCTATGGCAGCAAAGAAAAATTAGAAATGACATAAGAATCTGGTTTGCATGCCCACAGTAATTGCTATTTAGGGTTCACATTCATTAAAGTAGTCAGAATAAGAGTTTGAAAACATTTAGTACACACTGATTTCATAATCTTGTTTTTATTTCCTTTCTGACAAACACACTCATTAACTTTTTGTCCTAATTTTATGACCAATTTATCTTCATACAATTATATTTTATGTCATAGATGTATTCTTTATAGAAATTTTAAAAGAATCCTAATTCATGAACTTAGTCACTATACTCAGAGACATTAGTTGTCTTTTAATTGTAAACTTTAATTTATAAGATATTTCTAGGGCTTTCCTGGTGGCACAGTGGTTGAGAGTCCGCCTGCCGATGCAGGAGACACGGGTTTGTGCCCCGGTCTGGGAGGATCCCGCATGCCGTGGAGCGGCTGGGCCCGTGAGCCATGGCCACTGAGCCTGCGCGTCCGGAGCCTGTGCTCCGCAATGGGAGAGGCCACAACAGTGAGAGGCCTGCGTACCGAAAACAAATTTTTTTTTTCTATAATGACAAGTCATACAGAATTTGTATACTAAAATAAATAAATAAATATATATATATATATTATATATATAAGATATATAATATATATATAAGATCTTACTGGCAAGATTATTCATTAGGAAGAATTACTAGGGTTATTTATATCAACTATATACATAACTGTGGTAAAGATTCTGAGTAATAACAGTCAGTGATAATGGCTTGGTATTCAACAAGTTTATAATCCAATGGGAAAATAGGATAACCACAAACAGCTTCATTAGTGAAAAATATAAGCATGTATAATTTACCACATATAATCATGAAATATCTCAACCATTGTGTTTATTCCATTACGGACACTGTTCAAGTGCTTTACATATTTTAAGCAATTGAATTCTCATCACTCTATAAAATAGGTATTGCTATTTTTCTTCTCTATTTTTTTCTGAATTGTATTTTTATCTACAATCAATATTTATTATTTGTGTGATTACAAAACCAATTACAGCCATTTATTAAATTTAGAAAAAAACTGAAACACCACTCATATCATCATTTTCCTGCTTATAATATCTGCTGACGATTTTAGGCTTCAGAAGAAAATCCAAACTATTAAGATAGAATTCCAAGGCTGTCAATAGGTGGGAACAAATATTTTTCTACTTAAATTAATCTGATTAGTTTTTTTGCAAACAAATGATCCCCAAGATATTACTATTCTAAATCTTAGGCAGCAGAACATTTATTTGCTGTTTGTTTATGGTTTATTTGTCTGTTTAATTTCTTCAGTGGATTATACATCATCACAGTTGTTTTGTGTGCATGTTTGGTTTCTGGTTTTGTTTTGATTTTAATCAGTGAAAGGAGAAAGAATGACCAAGGGCAGCTACCATACTGTGATGAATGGGACTCTAGGGAGATAGATGAGTGAAGAACAACATTTTAGGAATTTTTCTGTATATTTCACAATTTAATTCAAACTTACAGGAGTCTGTTTTTAATTTGCAAATGTAATGTTTCATGTATCTAATTCTGTATGTTTCATGTTTGACTAAGCACTTTGTTTTTAACCTCCATAGTTGTTGCTATAAGTAGTTACTTGTCATCAAGTACAGCATATTATTTGCATGAAAATGACCCACAGATGGGATGGCATTTGGAACTGGAAAGATAGATTGCATTGTAAGATTTATTTACGTTATGTAATAATTTTCTATGTTTATATTTTAAAATAGAACATAGGTGTCAGGGCTACATTGGAACACTCCATTAACAGATAGGAGATGGATTAGATAGTTTTAGAGATTATTTGATTTAATAGACGACATTCACCTAATTTAAAAAATAATATTCATTGACCTAAAGACTAATTTAATAATATTATTCAATAGGTTCAATTATCTTTATAAAGGTGAATCATCTTGATCCACTTCTATAAAATGTGTAAATATGCTGCCATGAATAGTTTTTCTCCATGTACTGTGAAATATTGCCAAAGTTTTAACCTCACACTAACCATAAATAATGCTTAAATGAGGCTGTAATTTTTGCAATCTGGGGCTATTCACAGATGAATTATTTGGCTAAAAGTGATATCTCTACTAACATAGTCTTGCCTCATTATCTCATTCCAAGATGAACGGAGGGGAGGGAAAGTGTTAAGCTGATTCATACTATTGCCACAGTTAAACTATTCTCTACTCAATTGTAATGTTGTTTGGTAAACTAAGAGTGAGATATTTATAACAATCTCAAATTTGTTTTAAATGCAAGAATTTCTCATAAAAAATAGAATACCAGGGGCTTCCCTGGTGGCGCAGTGGTCGAGAGTCCGCCTGCCGGTGTAGGGAGTGCGGGTTCGTGCCCCGGTCCGGGGGGGTTCCGCGTGCCGCGGAGCGGCTGGGCCCGTGAGCCATGGCTGCTGAGCCTGCGCGTTCGGAGCCTGTGCTCCGCAGCGGGAGAGGCCACAGCAGTGAGAGGCCCGCGTACCGCAAAAAAAAAAAAAAAAAAAAAGTATCTGCTTCCCCAAAAGCTCCAATGGTCCCTGAGACATTCTCTCATTAAAAAAAAAAAAATAGAATACCATTTTTATTCAAAAGATATTCTATTACATTCTTAAATAATCCTCTAGAAGAAATTATATTAAATAACTAAAATTGGAAGCACATTACCTATAATTTATATATGTTTTGAGGTGTGAAATAAGAGACATGTGTTTTTAAGTTTATCCACACACACACACACACACACTCTAGGTTTAAAGTCAAAGCTTTATTCCCAGCATTAGAAATACAAAAGGAATACATTATTTAATTAAAAAAGCTTTGAAAGGGCCTCCCTGGTGGCGCAAGTGGTTGAGAGTCTGCCTGCCGATGCAGGGGATACGGGTTCGTGCCCCGGTCTGGGAGGATCCCATATGCCGCGGAGCGGCTGGGCCCGTGAGCCATGGCCGCTGAGCCTGCGCGTCCGGAGCCTGCGCGTCCGGAGCCTGTGCTCCGCAACGGGGGAGGCCACAACAGTGAGAGGCCCGCATACCGCAAAAAAAAAAAAAAAAGCTTTGAAAGATTCATCTTCCTGAAAATGTTCACAGGTCATGGTGATATGTTAATATCGTCTTCCTCTTTAGGGTATAAGATCATTATCTGACTCTTTGGGAATCAATGCATGAATCTTTAGGCACTACCTGTACTATTATAAAAACACACAGACAGGCAGAACACTCTACAACCCACAATCAATACACACTGACTACACAGTTGGCTAATATATGCATGGGCTTTCTATTTAGATCTCTTCAAGAAACTTCATTTGTTATGAAACAAGTATGTTTTCTTTTGTTTTGGAAAGTGATATGAAAGATGGGTGATAGCGCAGAAACAATGTCACTAGGAATCTAATGCAAGCCACCATCATCTCTCCCCTGTACAACTGACAGAGTCTCTGAAATGTCCTCCCATGTCCATTCTTAGTCCTTCTAATCCATTCTCAAAGAGTAGCCAGAGTCATCTTTTAAAAACCTGAAATCTGATCATATTGTTATCCTGATTAAAACTTTTCACTTGTTTCCCATTGTTTTTTTCAGAAAGATTAGAGAACATAGCAAGTTTACTAAGGCATCACATGGTCTGGCTGCTTATCCCCCTCCTCTCTGGATGCATCAGCTCTTCTACCTCTCCAGGTTAATAACACTCTTGGGCTTTGACCTTCTTTAAACTTACAAAGCACAGTGCTCCTTCTTTCAAACTTCTATTCATCTCTCTCATCTCAGCTTAAATGTGGCATTCTCAGTGAAGATCTCCATAGTTCTCCGTATTAGCTTAGATGTCCTTGTCAGACACAATCACAACACCCTGTACATTGCCTTCATTTCACTGGTTACCACTGAAATGGCAGAGAAACTTTTATAATATCCATTCCCCTACCTCTTCCAAACTATCAATACATGCATCCTAATGGACATGCCTGTCATTCTCTCTAATATTCTAGAATAGTATTTGACACATAGACACCAAATAAATATTTTTGAATGACTGCAATAGTTGTAAACATATCTTAATCAGTAATTTTTACTTGTATATCTTTGTTTTTTTTAGATGTCTTATTTATGAATTGGTTTATATTTTTCAATCTGTACTGAATACCCATAGAGACCTTCCAGATGGCATTTGCTTTATGATTTTATCCTTGACTCTCCATACTGAGTATGACTGATACTCAATCTCATGGTATGCAACTTTTCACCTTGTATCCTAGATGTTCTTTGTGCCCAAGCTTTAGATTCTTTGGAGGCAGGAACTAAGTGCTATTTATCTTTGTATCCCCCTGTTATACCTCACATAATAAGCAAAAAAGAAACACTTAGATTAAATTAGGGAGTGTTGTAGAAGGAAAGAATTTGAGGAAAGTCCTCAAAACACTTATGCAGAATCCAGATATATCTACCACCCTCCCTATTGTTTAGAAATAAATATAAATGATTTACCAAGTGATTGAGCTGTTGAGTACAGTTTGCTTCAGAGGAGGCTTCTTCTCCTCTCAGGCCTGTCATAAATATCCTGAACAGAGTTCATCATAGGAAGAAAAAATATCCCTGAAGAGGTATAGTTAGACTCACCTCAGGCAGTCTGGGATATTTGTTTTGGATGTCCCCCACAAAAAAAAAATATCAAAAATATAAAAGGACAACTTGGGCCCTTTGTGGGGGGTTTTTAAGACTATTTTTTAAGATCAGTTTTGGGTTTATGACACAATTGAGAGGAAGGTACATAGATGGTCCATCTGCTTCATGTTCCCACACATGTGTAACCTCCCCTATTATCAACATCACTCACCAGAATGGTACATTTGTGACCAAGAATGAACCAACATTGACACATCATAGTCACCCAAAGTCCACACTTTACGTTAGGGTTCACTCTTTGTGTTGTACATGCTATGAGTTTGGACAAATATATAATGACATATAGCCATCATTATAATACCTTATGGAGTGTTTTCACTGTTCTAAAAATCCTCTGTGGTCTACCTATTTATCTCTCCCTACCCCACTGCTGTCAACCACTGATTTTTTTTTTTCCTTCATAGTTCCATCTTTTCCACACTGCCATGTAGTTGGAATCATACAGTATGTAGCCTTTTTAGCTTGGCTTCTTTCACTTGGTAAAATACATTTAAGTTTTTCCTCCATGTCTTTTCACAGTTTGACAGATCGTTTCTTTTTAATGTTAAATAATATTCCATTGTCTGGATGAAGCACAATTTATCTAGGCACCTACTGAAGAACATCTTGGCTACTTCTCAGGTTTAGCAATTATGGATAAAGCTGCTATAAACATCTGCATGGAGGTTTTATGTGGACATAAGCTTTCAACTCCTTTGGGTAAATACCAAGGAGCACAACTGCTGAATCATGGCCTTTGAGTTTTCAACATTTATACCAATAAGTGTATGTCCTGAACAGATGTTTAGCACAGCATGAGATATTACTTAGACTTGATATTCAGATTACTCCCAGAAAATGCAATTGTCTTGTATTTTTCAAAGTTTTCTATGCTTAATAAAATATATTGTACAAGGTGAAGTGTTCATCATGTAAGTAAAGATTAATATATACCTAAAGTATCTGAGTAGATTATAATATTCCAAAAAAGCCATTTTGATATAAGGCACCAATGAAAAGTGTGTGTGTGTGTGTGTGTGTGTGTGCGCGCGCATATGTATGGAAATCCAGAGATATCAATATTTATATGAGGCCCTTAGCAACTTAGCAACTGTTTCCTTTCAAGCCAAGTGTTCACAGGTGAAACTTTAATTTTATTCTTAAATGTAACAGTGGCAAAAAAAAAAAAAATCTTATTTTTTTCCTTTTTAGCAAGAAGTTCCTTGTTTATTCATCTTTTTTAACCTAAATTTAAATTTTTAGATAGGAAAAAGAATGATTGCCCTTTTGTTCATTGACAGGCAAATTCTGTTACAAACAAAGCAGATGATAAACAAATAAATTGAGAAAGAGTGATATAGACACAAAAGATCTTGTTTTCTTCCAAGTATATTATATTTGGAAAAAACAGTAAAACTTGTTACAAATCTAGCAGTTCAACCCTGCCCTACCCTGACAATTCTTTCTTATTATTCATTACTAAGCTGAAATAGAGCTGTAAGAAATGTATGCTTCTGGTTAGCCTTTAAAGATAAATATGTCTATCTAATAAATATGAGGTCCAGCTTTGGATCAATGAACTAGGAGCCAGGATTCCTACAATTAATTCATGAATCTTTGACTGATTTTTCCATAGATCTGGGAAGAGCCACTTAAGCTCTTTATATCTTCCCTTTGCAATGTGAATAATAACATAGCGTATACATCACTGGACCCTGTAACACTTTAATTCTTCACAAAAGCACTTTAAAATACTTTGATGGGAAGTACTATATTAAAGTAAATTATTACTGTTATTCATTTAGCTGATTGTAAAACATTGTGAACAAAGGAAAACATGACCTCATTACATGTTAGATAAGGGAAGTAGGAAATCATTAATGCAGCCAGATTTCTCGGAGTAAACGATTTCAGTTCTACAAGAAGTTGTCACTGATAGAGACATGACTGGCCCTACTTGATGTGCTTGCACACCACTCACTATGTTAAATCTAATAGGCAATTTCGTTTCCTGCATGAAATAGAATTAAAAATTTACCCTTTCTTCTTGGTATTTTGTATCAAAAGAAGCTCATATTCAAAAATCCTTCATGTTGAGACTTCTTACCTAGGGAGAGGCAACAGGTTTATAAATCTTATAATCTAGCATAATTTTCAACATTAATCCTCCCATTGGTTCAATAAAGACATGACATGTGTATTTTTTAAATGTTTTAGTTGTTAATTGAAGTCAACTTTTGTCTAGTAAGATAATGTTCATTTACTATGTCTTTTCTAATGAATTTTTAAAATGTAATTTTTAAGCTTCATTTCCTCTCTCCTGGCCATTAACTGGGGATATTTTTATGCTCCACAAATGAAGTCCTTATGCAAAAATCAAGCTTAACTTTCCTATGCCTTATTGAGAACATGTATCCCCACTTTCAAAGACTACAAGCCATCAAGGATGTGTTGGCATTTTTTCCCTTAAAAGAAACCGGAAACCTCTTGCTTTTGCCCAGTACAGTCATTGATCAGAGTGTTCTCTTAAATTGACTTGTGATCAGAGAAAACCTCATTTTCTTTCTTCCTTCCTCTCTCTCCCCTCAGTGAAGAGGTCACTGATGGGAACAAGAATATATCACAAAAAAGAGTTTAGAATTTCTCCTTGGCCTTTTCATAAAGCTACATCCAGCTCAAGTTCACAAAACATCACATTTCACAGGACACAGTGCCTTAAAACAGAAAACCAAGAAACTGCAGAGAATACCTATTATCATTTTTCAAAAAAAACCATTGCCTTTGAATGTGAGAAAATTGTAAGAATTTACGGTTTATGAATAATTACAATTTTACTATTCAGTGGGTTTATTTGCCTTCTAGAATGGCCATTTGTTCTGATCTATAGGATTCAGGTCAGGTATTATGATGTGGTTTGATTATATTAGGTAGTATAAATAGACTCAGAATAGACCTGTAGTTGCTTGAAAAAATCTCAAAAAACAAAAACAAAACCTTGATTTGTTATGAGAAGATTAGAAGAATTGATTTTAGAAGAATAGATTTAAGAATTAAGGACACATTTATTAAATGGGCCTAGGAAGAACTAAGAAATAGTTCAACCAATATGCTTTGACAGCAATTCCACCTCTCTATGGGCTTCAGACAGTATAGGGCTTCCTTCCTGAAGACCAAGATTTCCTTCCGTTCTGTTCACTGCTATATCCCCAGCACTTAGAGCAATGCCTGGCACAAAGGAACACTCAAATATTGTTTAATGAATGAAAGAAAGAGTGATTCCTGCTCCTCTGATTCTTGAATAAGTAAAAATGTGTCCTTAACCAAGTTGATATTTAGTACTTATGACTGCAATCAGTCTAGCATCTGATTAACAGTAAGTAGTAATGCTCCTCAGGTCTTTCTTGGCTACTTGTTTAACAGGATCATTCCTGTTGAGGTATGATTTTTCATTATAAATTACTGTTTCAAAGTCCTGCACCAAGGGTTTCTCTACCAACTAAATTTTCTTTTAACCTTTACTCTTGCCTAGAACTTTTCTTAATATACAGATTTTTCTTCCTCTACTCAGATTTTCACATTTAAAATGCAATGTCTTCATTGTTTGTCATTTATGATATCTCTATTTGATATTTCAAGTAGCTTCTGAAATCCCCATTCTTAGCTAAAGACTACCTGGGATAATTTTAAAATATTTCCACCCCCCCCATGTCAACTCTCTTCTTATATACAACAGTCTATACATTTTATATAGATACATGTTCATCTATTTGTTCAATATTTCTTATTCAGTTTGAGCCTATCGTTGAGAAGAAATAAAAAGACCAGAGTAAAGAAAGTTAATAGAAAATAATGAAAAATAAGCTATAAAACACACATTGTTATTCTTTCATGAATTTGAGTCATACTGTGAAAGACTACTGAAGTTTCAATAGAAACTTCTAACTTTCTTTCATTTGTCTTATCAACTTAACATTTGAAACTTGATTCTTTGCTTGGTTATAAAGACAAAGATGACAGCTAACACTCTTTTCCCAAACAGAAGTGGGTGATATGGGATAAATATCGAGTCATAAATATTGTGTTGTTATCAAAGAAAATGAAAAGAGATAAATTGTTGCTGAAGTCCCAAATTATAGCAGATGGGTGATGAGAAATTTCTGGGCCTCAGTTTTCTCATTTACATTAGGAATAATGATAATGTCACTAATATCATAATACAAAAAGTCAGCATATATGAGTCCTTGAATTCTAACCTGTTATTTACCATTTCACAGATTCTAAGAGATACTTGCCACAGGACATATAACACTGTTTTTTTTGTTTGTTTGTTTGTTTTAACTTGGGGGGTTTTTTGGCCTTTATATCTAAATTCCTATTTGACTTGACTAGAATACTGCTTTGCCACTTCAAATTAATTCCTAGGTTAGAAACTTTTATTTAAATTAGACTTACTTTAGAAGTCAAGAGCACAGCTTGGGAATCAAACATAACAGGGCTGAAATCCAGGTTCTGACATTTTCTAGTTGATTAACTATAGGTATATTAATTTCAGAAACTATTTTCTCTTCGGTAAATTGAGGATACAAAAATTGACTGAACTTCTGAAACAGTAAATACAATAGCACGTACATATAAAGTATTTAAAAAGTATGAAACATATTATGTGCACAACAAAAGGGACACTACTTTTCTAATCACGTAATCTCTTCCTTGGCCTTTTCCCCCAACACCATGAGAGAAAATGGCATGAGGTGATTAAATTAAAACATTTCATGTAAAAGTGGTTCACAAGTGAACAGAGGATTTAGCCAATACAGTTTTATGTGTATTTCTTCATTCCTCATTCTGAAATTGCCACCTAATTAAAGATTGCTTTAGTTGTGTATTACTGAAGACTTATTTTCATCTTTGATTTTACCTTTCAGGTGGAGTGAGATGAACACCCATGTCTTCCCAAGGTCTACTAGAAAAACCACAGTTTTTGCTTTTTTTTTTTTTTTTTCATCCTGAGAGCTATTTCGCCCTTAAAGGTGTTATCTACCACTGATGTAAATAGTTTGTGGATTTCTTAGGTGTTCTCTCTCATTCCCTGCTATTTTTTCTAATATAGTCTGAAGAAATAAACAAGCCTAGTATAAAGTTTAGGCCTCCCTAAATCAGGAAAAACTCTACATGGAGTTGGGCTAAATCAGTTTACCCTGTCAAACTTAAATTAAATCACTCCTACTTTCCAACAGGTTAATCAGTTAGCATATGGAAGTGAATTCTTTGGCTAGAAAGCCAATAGACATGGTTTCTTTAGCTACAACCAAAGTATTAACTTCTAGGAGAATCTCTGCAGTCATGACAACTACTATGAAAATGGATTATCATGGTAAGAAGTAGAATATAAGGAGAATAGTACTGGATTTGAAGCCATACAGATCTGGGTTTGAATTCTAGGTCTGTCTCCTATTTGTTATGTATGTAATCTTAAGCAAGTTATTCAAACTGTCAGAGACTTAATTTTCCCTTTTGTGAAATGGCAGTAATATCTTCACTAGATGGTGGCTATGATTTAATAAGATAATATCCAGAAAGCATAGGGCTTGACACATGGTTAGTACTTAATGATTTTATTTCCCACCTTTATCATAAGTAATAATTATTACTTATAAAACTCTCTTTTATGTGAATGTTTTCAAGGACAATGTACTAAACTTGACAATTTAATGGCTTTAAGAGTAAAGAGCCTGCAAATTTGAAGTAGCCAAAATGACATACATTATCTAGAATCAAACTGATTTTTGTGAATTCAGATCAGGAATATGAATTTTCAAAGCTGTATTTCTCAAATATACTGAAATGATTTTGAGCAGTGTTTGGAGGAGAAATAAGGGATACAATGCAATTTATCTTTTACTTTACTACATAAATTGCATCTGCATAAGAGTCATTAACAATGTATTCTGCCAAGACTATGTAATCACTATGTTTTCATCTAAGTTTTCAGTCTTCTGAGGTCCATTAAATGTCATGCTTGAGGTTCCATGGCTAGACATTGACTCCACTGATATTTGAGCCAACCTGTAATTTCTTATTTCAGCATTCATACTCCAAAAATTTATTCAATAAATATTTGCTGCATGTCTAATAGGTGTAATAAAGACCACCATTATCTGTAAACAAATATCAGTTGATGGACAGAAAATGAGACTTATCTTTGCAATCAATATTTAATGAAAACAAAACAATAATTTCTTTATTTGAGATAAATATTTCTAACATTATGAGTTTCTCTTGAAAATGTGTGAGATCATTATTAGAAATGTGAAGAATTTCTTTGAATACACATACAAAATATTTATTTATAATATCAAGGGTTGGCAAACTTGTTTACACAAGTTTATAAAATCTATCAAACTACATTTAAAATGTTTCCATTTCACAAAAGTTAAAAAGTAGGCCTAGCCAAGTACTTAATTGCTTAATTTCATACTTGTATTTACATTTTAATGCATATGTGTTTGATTCATTTACAATTATTTAAATGTTGCTTTTAAATTTATTTACTTTGTTCTTAGGTAATGTCTTTCTTTGTAGGAGCTCAAAGCACTCTATAAATGTTAATGGGCGTTTTCACAATACCCTTATGAAAGAGATGGCAGCAAGTTCTGTGAATTTCACTGATGTCATTTTTCAAGGGACCAAGAAAATGTTAATACATAAAACCTCAGAATCTTAGTAGTGCTAGGCCCTAAGAGGAATGTGTAACATAACAAAGCAAGCAGATTTCACTCTGGTTTCTCCTTTGCTGTGATCAAAATGATGTTATGAAAATGGTACACAATTGGTTAGAGAAGCTACCATATGTTTTCCAGGGGGTAAGAGAACCTATTTTCTATTTCCTCTCTGCTTCACTGTTGATAGTCATGACCACTAATTCTTTTCCTCTCCCAACTTTCCTCAGGTTAGGGAGTAGATGATAATTGTGCTTGCTTATAAATTATCTTCCAGAAGTATGCTCCTAAAAAGTTTGGGGAAAAATTAAGCCACATTAATATTTAGCGACTAAGTTCTCAAATATAATTGAAAATCAATGCTAGTGAAAAGGACAAAACTAACAAGACCTTTTATACTTTGTGCTCCTAACCTAATAACTACCATGTGTTAGAAAATTTTTTAAAATATTTATGAATTGCACTAAATTTATTACACTGTATATCACTCCAGACACTCCAACATGCCTTTGATATATAAGATAAATTGATAATTAATGTTTCTTGTGCTTATGAGTTCAAATGGTTACTTCACATAGCACTAGGTGGATAATTTCTGTTAACAAAATCTACAATTTTCACTTTAAAGGAAATTAAAGACTGGTTCCTAAATGATATATAATCTCCTGTGGAAAAAAATAGAACTTACATGATTTTCTGTATTTAAATTTGACTTAATAAAATGCACTCGAGTATGAAAAAAATCTGAATAACATGAGTTACAGTTATGATTATCAAGTAAAGAAAGGGATAGGCAATCACTGAATTAGTGCCCAGAGAGAATTTCACAGTTCGCAAGAGAGAGGAACAGCACAAACAGCCATTCATAAAATCGAAAGCAGTTGCTATATTGAAAAAGAATAATCTTTACAAATGAAAACAGTGCTCTACAATTAATGGTAATATTTGATAGAAACTAAATTCTCTGGGCCTCAACAATTAGATTATCAACAAGTTGGTTAAGGGATATGAGAGGACATCCACTCATCTCTGTACTCTGCTGTGATTTCTGGCTCAGTCTCAACTTATCCCTTTTCTAGTTAGAAAAAGAAATGTGAAATTTATCCTATGAAGATGATTTATTTTTTGTATTCTTGCTCTGCAGCCTGTAGTTCTTAATTGCTCCAAAAATATCTTTTGAACAGATTTCTTCTGATTTTCTTTACCTAAAACCTTCCTTTTATATGCATGTATGAGCTCTATAATAATTCTTACATATAAAATAACGTAAAACTAACACACATAAGAAAAAAATATCAATTGAACACTTAGGCCATCTAATTCTCATTAAATTTCCTATGAGATAGCTCTATTTTTGTTACAATATTCCCATTTTTTAATAAACCAAGAAACAATATTAGAATATTAAGTAACAACCATGGTCACACATCTTAAAATTACTAAAACCTGGATTCACATCCCAAATTTCCTAACATTAGAGTGAATAACACTAAATGCACATCACTGAAATCCAACTGATCATTGCTGATGAATATGTAATAAAGAAAAATTAGTTAACTTTTTGCTTTTTATTTTATTAGTCTAAATAAAGAAATAATAAACTTCTTATTAAGTTAAATTATCTCAGAAGAAAAACGATGGTGAATTAAAATAATCTACTAAGAAAGACTGGAAATTTTCTAGCAGAAAATTTACTTAAAAAAAACTATTCTTGAAAATATAATTGGGCACACATTAAAATATCATCAAGGTTATTAGAAGCCATTGTTATGATGAAATAAGATAAAAACTAATTTTGCTAAATGGAATCAACAAGGTCTTTAAACACAATTATATTTAAACCATAATAGGAGCACTGAGCTGTTTTATGAGGCAATAATCTGGTTCCTGCATGGATAAACTATAAGGCTGAAGGCTGGTTAGTTTTGCAGTAAGAGAACTGTATTATTGCCTCATAAAATTGTTCAGCACTTTTTTCATTGTGATTATTCTACAAGTCTTTGAGAATTTGCTTTTAGATAAATGTCAGTACTATAGTAAGTACTTATATGAAAAAAAAGTATGACAAAGAAACAAAGTGATGAAGGTAGAGAGCATCCCTGTATATAATAAATAATTGTCTTAGGCCTAAAGAAGTAGTTTTTTTGTAATGTGATAAGGTAACAATTCTCAATTTTTAAGATTTTCTTTATTTAAAAAAAAAATTTTTACTTTCTATTATGTCTGGTCACCAGTCTCCATAGGCGGGTAATAAAGAGGTCTTTTGTGTTTGTAATGGAATCATCTTCACATGGATCCAATGTTCATATAATTCCCATTAGATAAAAATATGTACTTCCAATTCTATTAAGTTTTTCTTCAGTTTATTGTCTTTACAGGAACATGTTATTAAATTTCATCCTGTTCTTTCACTTTACAAATGTTTGTCATTTAATAATCATCTTCAGTTAATATTTCTGCAATATATTTCAGTGTACTGAAATATGACTTAGGCTTAAGAAGAATTAAATATACATTATTTGAGATAGGTCAAAGACCTTTTCTGTATTTCACTGTCTAACAGAACTTTCTATGTCTACAGATAAAAGTACTGTAAAACTCTGGATCTATGACCAGTAAGGCATTTTTTTTTCACAGTTAACTCTCACTCCCAAAATATACCCCCTTTTCATGCTGAGATAGCCCGGAAGACTATCAAATCACAGCACCTGGCTCAGTATCTAAGACCTTATGGTCTAAGTCAGGTTCAAATGTGGTTCCTCTTGATTCAGAAAACTATGAACAAAAATAAATGAATAACCTGCCCTCTATATATTCAATATATAATGATGAAATAGGGGCAAACCAAAAAAAAATTAAAAAGGAGAAAATTGGAGGCACACAAAAGTAAGTAGTTAATAACAATTCAGAAAGCTTGCTGAGCAAATATTGCCAGAACCCCTTAATCTGGGGTAGGGAATACTTCTTTAAATAGGTCTAGTCCTCCATGCGTATAGGTCTCCATTCTGTTTCTTTGCAACAACCTTTATCATCATCCTTCCTTGGCCACATCTGAAAATAACAAGACAGACTATGTACATCTTGAAAATTGAGGAGATTTCCTAGTCTGCTTTCTGCCTGGCCAGTGTTGAGGGGCAGATGTCTTTTTCAATATTTGAAAGTCACAGTCTCATTTAATCCAGAATGGTAATAGAGCTTTGTTAAAAATTTATTTTATATATTTTTTAAAAAATATATTTGATCCCAAGCAACTTCATGTGCCATGAGCACAATCCATTTTTTGAAGCACCTTTTAAAATGCATTTCAAAGCAATCACCTATGTTAGCAACATTCTATCATGAAATCTCTTTGTCCAACACTACAGATGAGTTAGGTTTATTTTCTGCCTTCCAGATTATCCTAAGTGATAGTTTTAAACTCCACTGGTTTCACCATTGTGTAGCAAAGTTGGCCAGTTCTTCATCCCCCGATAACAGTTTCATCACCGTCTGTCACTCCTACCCAAAGCCAATGCCATTATTTTTAGTTCTCATTATATTAGCAATCTAATCCTGTAATGAGTTTTGATTTTAGTTATATTTCTGCTGCACTTATGCTGCATAAAATAAAACTCAAGATATCAGAGACTTTCAACAACTATCTTTTATGTTTCTTGTTAAAGATCTATGCAGCCTCTGGAGGCATGACATCTCTATAGTCATCTGGGGAATGCTATTCTCAGTCAGAGAGCAGATGTACAGGATCCCAAGCCAAATAATACAGTATTTTTACTGCCTTTGTTTGTGCCCATCCCCTAATATAGGGCATGGCAAAAGCAAGTCACATGATCAGGGATATACACTCCACATACTTGACTGGGAGTAAGTGCAATGCCCCAAGGTGAAGAATGTAAATGTGTACACCTATTACAAGAAGGGAGCGAAGAATTAAAATAAAAATATACATTTTAGGGCTTCCCTGGTGGCGCATTGGTTGAGAGTCCGTCTGCCAATGCAGGGGACATGAGTTCGTGCCCCGGTCTGGGAAGATCCCACATGCCATGGAGTGGCTGGGCCCGTGAGCCATGGCCGCTGAGCCTGAGTGTCCGGAGCCTGTGTTCCACAACGGGAGAGGCCACAACAGTGAGAGGCCCGTGTACCGCAAAAAAAATAAAAATAAAAAAATACATTTTAGAAGGAATTAACAAATCCACAATCATGGTGGAAGACCCTAACAAACATCTGACTGGAATAAAAAATTAGGTTGAAAGATGTAAGAACACCAAGAATTCTAAAATATAATTACCTTGGTTTATGTCATATAGCTAAAGATATACAGACTTTATTCCAAACACAAATACCTAGAGACAAATGAAATGAAAGCACAACAATCCAAAACCTATGGGACACAGGAAAAGCATTTCTAAGAGGGAAGTATACAGCAATACAATCTTACCTCACGAAACAAGAAAAATCACCAATAAACAACCTAACCTTACACCTAAAGCAACTAAAGAAAGAAGGACAAACAAAACCTAAAGTTAGCAGAAGGAAAGAAATCATAAAGATCAGAGCAGAAATAAATGAAATAGAAATGAAGAAAACAATAGAAAAGATCAATGAAACTAAAAGCTGGTTCTTTGAAAAGATAAACAAAATTGACAAACCTTTAGCCAGACTCATCACGAAAAAAAAGGGAGAGGACTCAAATCCATAAAATTAGAAATGAAAAAGGAGAAGTTACAATGGACACCAAAGAAATACAAAGGATCATAAGAGACTACTACAAGCAACTATATGCCAATAAAATGGACAACCTGGAAGAAATGGACAAATTCTTGGAAAGGTACAATCTCCCAAGACTAAACCAGGAAGAAATAGAAAATATGAACAGACCAATCACAAGTACCAAAATTGAAACTGTGATTAAAGAAACTCCCAAAAAACAAAAGTCCAGAACCTGATGGCTTCACAGGCAAATTCAATCGAACATTTATAGAAGAGTTAGCACCTATACTTCTGAAACTATTCCAAAAAAACTGCAGAGAAAGGAATACTCCCAAACTCATTCTATAAGGCCACCATCACCCTGATACCAAAACCAGACAAAGATATCACACACACAAAAAAAGAAAATTATAAAAGTAAATTTAACCATGTTGCAGGAGAAAAAACTCTCAGTAAATTCTACCTAGAAATCATAGAGACAACATTCTTTGAACAATAGGAATATAATAGATGTTGACAAAAGGGGAAAAATGTAAAATAAAAATTGAATACATTTGGAAACCAGAAAATAACTCTTAGATCAAAAAGAAAATAGAAATAGAAATTATACCCTATTTAGAAATTACTGAAAATGAGAAGACTCATATCAAAACTCATCAGTGTAACCAGAATATTTCTCAGAGGCAACTGTGTAATCATAAGTGCATTGTTTAGGAAACAAGAAAAACTGAAAATATCAAAATAAGCTTTTCATACAAGAAGTTATAACAAGAATAGCCAAATTAACCCAAAGAAGTAGAAAGAAGGGATTAGTGAAGACATAAGGTAGTGCTTAATAAAACAGTGAACAGGGCTTCTCTGGTGGCGCAGTGGTTGAGAATCTGCCTGCCGATGCAGGGGATATGGGTCCGTGCCCCGGTCCGGGAAGACCTCACATGCCACAGAGCGGCTAGGCCTGTGAGCCATGGCCGCTGAGCCTGAGTGTCCGGAGCCTGTGCTCCACAATGGGAGAGGCCACAACAGTGAGACGTCCAAGTACCACAAACAAACAAACAAACAGTGAACAAAAGGGGGCTTGAATAAAATTAAAATTATATTAAATACTACTTAATACACATAAATTTGAAAAATCCAAATTAAATGGAAGTTTAATAGAAAAATGCAAATTCACTAAAATGGACTCAAATATATGAAACACTCATTAAGAGCATAGGAAAAAAGCAAAAATTTCCAATGCATGGTTCAAAGTTGTAATACCAACATCAACACTGGATTAAAAATATATATTATATTGCACACAAATATAAAATATAGATAGCCCTCATATATAATCATACAATTAAAGATTTAAAATACTAGAAGATTGGGCCTCCCTGGTGGCGCAAGTGGTTGAGAGTCCGCCTGCCGATGCAGGGGATACGGGTTCGTGCCCCGGTCTGGGAGGATCCCATATGCCGCGGAGCGGCTGGGCCCGTGAGCCATGGCCGCTGAGCCTGCGCGTCCGGAGCCTGCGCGTCCGGAGCCTGTGCTCCGCAACGGGGGAGGCCACAACAGTGAGAGGCCCGCATACCGCAAAAAAAAAAAAAAAAAAAAAAAAAAAAAAAAAAATACTAGAAGATTAACTACAGTAGTACTATACTAAAATAGTAAAATACTACTGATCATGACCAAGTATAACTCATCTCACAACACAGAAGGTGGGCTCAAAATTAAAAGTTTTGATTCAAATTTAAATGTGTAACATAGTATGACCATTTAAAGAATATATATATATATATATATATATATATATATAAAAGCATTTGTCAATCAAACCTCAATAAAGTGGGTTTTTAATGTGTTGATAAATTAAAAATCATTTTAAACTAAAAACTACTAACACATGCCTTTTCCATATATATATATAGACGCATGTGTGTGAATGCATACACACACATATCCACATCTACAAAAGAACAATAGAAGAAAACCTATTTTTATTTTTATTTTAATTAATTAATTTATTTATTCATTTTTGCGGTACGCAGGCCTCTAACTGTTATGGCCTCTCCCGTTGCGGAGCACAGGCTCCGGATGCACAGGCTCAGCGGCCATGGCTCACGGGCCCAGCCACTCCGCGGCATGTGGGATCCTCCCGGACCGGGGCATGAAACCGTGTCCCCAGCATTGGCAGGCGGACTCTCAACCACTGCGCCACCAGGGAAGCCCAGAAAACCTATTTTTAAAGGAAGTTTTATAGAACACGAAGTAAAATTATTAAGAATAAAACATTAAAAGCATTCTTATAAACTTAGGAACAGCACAGGTGTGCCTCCTGTTATAGCTACTATCCCAAAAGCATAAAAGTGATTTAATACAAAATAGAGAACAAAAATGTAAAATATCTAGAGTTTAATCCAATAAAATCATACAAGACCAAATGAAGGAATCTGTAAAATTTGGATAGGGAATTCCCTGGAGGTCCAGTGGTTAAGACTATGCACTTCCACTGCCATAGGCCCAGTTTCAAACACTGGCTGGGGAATTAAGATCCCTGGAAGCAGTGTGGCAAGGCCAAAAAAAAAACCAATCTGTATAGGGGAGAAACATATTTTTGGAAGGGAAGACATGATTTTAGAAAGATAACAGGTTACTGAAATAATCTACTAATTCAGTGTAATCCCAAAGAAAACTCTAAAGGAATACTTTTCATTTTCGACAAGCTGATGATAAAATTGTCAGGAATATGAAATAATGAGACTGCAAAGAAAATTATTTAAAAAGAAGAATATGAAGAAGGTCTTATTGTATCTGTTAAATAACACACTATAAAATCATTTTAGTACTGGAGAATAGAATTGAACAAGATAGGATAGACTAGAATAGAATACAGTAGAATACAATAGAATTAGAATAGAACAGAGGAAAAAGTACCATTGAATTTAGGAATCATAAAGTTGGCATGTCAAAAATAATTATGACAGTGACTATCCATTTTTGAAGTATACAGAAAATTTTCCTCAGAGGTATTTAAACTAAATGTATAAAATCAAACTCTAAATATTAATATAAAATTGAATATATATTTTTTTATTAGATAAGGTCTTAGAGAATATTTTAACATTGCTATATGACTACAGACATACTGTTAGAAATTGAAAGAGAATTAAGAGAATGTGGGTAAACATTATATATATAGAGAGAGAGATAGATATATATGTATATGTATGTGTGTGCCTATATATATATGTATCCACCTCTCTAATATTCAGAGAAAGGCAAATTCAAACAATATTTTTTTATCAGACAATGAATTTTAAAAGTTTGATAGTATCCATTGTTGGCAAATGTGTGGGGAAATGAGTTCTGTCATGTTGTTTTGGTTAAAATCGCCTTTCCATTGAGGAAAATTGGGTTGTAATTGCTGAATCCAGAAATGTTTCCTCTAGTTTCTATTATAAACCATCACATATCAAAGAGACACACAGAAAATGTTTACTGAAGCACTGATTGCCATGACAAAGAATGAGAGACAAGGCAAATGTCTATCATTTGGGGAATGTCTAAATAAACAAAGGTACATCAATAGACAGTATGTGCCCATTAAAATTAATGAGATAGATCTATAAATACTAACCTTGAAACACGCCTTTGATATATTGCTAACTGAAAAAAGCAAGTTGCAGTCAAATATGCAGAGCATGACCCATTTCTCAGTGATGAAATATGTAGAGATATGTATGTATTGCACATGTGTTTGTGTTTATGAGGGTGTATATATCCTTACTACAGTGACATTAGAGTAGTAGAGGGAGTTTCATTTATTAATGTTATTACAATTATTATTCCTTGTTAAAATCAAATTTTATTTCCAGCACTCCTTAACTGTAAAGATAAGGGATTCTTTTAAAAATTTAAATTTATACTAGGCCTGGTTCTATAAGAGAAACTGCAGAGATTATTTTTTGAATGAGTATTAAATTTTCCATGCACAATAGAAATTCAATTATTGTTAAAAATATTTTTTTCTAAAGATCTAATTAGATATGAATTTTTATATTGATAAATTTAACTTTTTTCAATTAAAAGAAAGCCTACTTTCTACTGTAACAAAAGCAAAAGGCAGAAATTTCCTTCCCACTTTTTTTAGAAACCTCAAATTTGTTACAATGAGAAGATATAGTGGGTTTTACTTGAAATCTGATAAGCAGTATTAGCAACACTAATGATAACCTATGAGGCTGATACACCAATAAAATAAATATGCTGCTTTAGAGCCCTCCTAAGAAATGGTCATTTTTATATATTTACTGGAGAATTTAATTACTAGGGAAATATGTCAAATAATTTTAGGGAAGTTTTTCCTACAATATAATTGTGCCTATCTCAAAGTCAGGGCCTCAGTATTTGTCCATTAATATATTTTTTTGAACTATAAAAGTCACTGCTCTATACGACTTTCTTTTTGGTCCCTTGAGACACCATTCCTTGCTGCAGATCCATGTTTGTACAAATGAAAAGCCCTTAGGATATTTCTGTGTAACTTCAGTGTTCTATGTCACATTAACAATCTGACTTAGAGCTTGAGAAGAGAAAGTCTGTGTACAGCATTTAAAATTGCTCACTGTTTCAAAAAGCTAGAGGAAAATTTACAGTAAGCTAAGAAGTATGAATAGAATTTGACTCAATAGTTTTGCTGACATTTTGTTATTATCCAATGTAGAACAAATAGAAATGGGGAAACTGAGTTTGAAGTTATCCTAGAGCTGCTCTCTTTAACTTCCTCTGTAGATGGAGACTGACAGTCTGACCTCCACATGACTAACCAAAACATGGAAACTTGGTACCATGGCTCTCCTCATCACCAACTCCCTCGCCCTGGAACCCAGTTCCTGTGATAATGGCAGGTGTTCCTCAGAAATGACAACTCTCTTTCCTTCAGAGCCTGAATCTAATCTCAGAGCCCCTCTGAACACAAGTAGTTGAGGTAACTATCAGCAATGTCTTGGAGCTCACATTCAAAATGAAGTATATTGGCCATTTCTCTCCTACATAAACATTTAATTTTAAGTAATTTTGTCTGCTCATTTTTTTCTCTAACAGTCATATATACTCCTGCTAATATACCTTTACTCCTTTTTTCCACCTTTAAAATGTCCTCTTTCGACATTGTGACCATTCAAATCCTCATGATCTTTCAAGGCCAAGCTCATATCTCACTTTTTTCAAGAAGTCTCTCAGACAATGACCTGGCAGGTCACTAAGAGCTCTGACTCCTCTGAAGTCCTTCTTCAGTATTTCTCACACATAGTAGGGAGTTGATTTTATCAAGAATTCTGTTAATTCTCTAACTTATAAATACCACTATCACAGGGAATATGCTCCATAAAGCAGAGTAAAGGGTTACTAACAATAATTACTGACACCTCTAGGTTTTTAATGATTCTAAGTATAGGCTAAAAGACATTACTCTAGGTGATTATTTTTTCTAGCTAAGAACAAATTCCTTTTAATTTTCTTTTCAGGAATAATACACTGGAACAGGATTTCAAAAACTATTCATGAGAATTAAAAAAGTGCAGATGACATTTCAGAACTTCATTTAAAAAATATCACTTGTTGACATAGCAAAATACATGTTATATTCCCATGGGATTTAACATTCAAATCAAATTAGAAAATGTTACTTTATAAATTTTATAATAAAATTGCTTCAGCTTCTTGTCAGTGAGCAAAATCCTTTTAATTCTCCTGGTTTGGAGCATGAAGTCTATACTGGTGTAGATCTATTTATTCTCAATTAATTCTCCCTACAAAATACATTAACATGTACATTTCAAAGATATCGTACTGTCATCTAATCCAGCGGAGAACAGAAATGGACTTTATTTCAAGAAGACTGTAAAGATTTGGGGGAAAAACTTAAATGTTAAAATTTTGCATACTTCACATATTTGAAACACTCATTAATAGATTTAAGTGTCGTTTAAGGAAATGCTAGTAATTCACTATTTTAAAGTTAAACATTGATAATGTAATATATTAAATTTATAATGTTATGTTCAACATTGATATAGAGGATCATGAAGCAGGGAGAGGTGTTCATTCTTTTTCACAAAGGACATTCTTAGTGTCAAAGCTTAATTTTCAAAAAGTTTAAAATGTGACTCTCAAATAAAGAATAAATATATGCCAAATATTTATTCAATTCATTCATGAGGGAACTGCAAGATGGTAAAGCCAATTCAATGAGTGTTAAGAGACAGAGAGATGTAAATAATTAATGAGGAGGAATGTCATGCTCAAAGAAGTTTGCTAAATTAAACAGGTTAATGTCCTACAGGGCAATAAAACAGTAAACATTAGTATCTAGGTCTATCCATGGTAGGGATCATTTGCATTTCTCCTAGACAAAAACCCATAAGTTAGCATAAAATATAACAAAATCTAGCTTCTAATCAATAGAACATCAAAACAAGGCACAGTCTCCTGAGGAATAATCATTGGAAAGCTCTGTTAGATAGTGTTCCAGAAAAATATGAAAGATATGAAAGATATGCAGTCATGTTAATGCCTTATTTAACTTTTTGGATACTTTTTCTTAACACTAAGAAACATCACTTTTGGAAGTACTTCATTTCTTACTTATATTGCTAGCATTTTGAATTCATTTTTTATTGAAACAATCTCAGCCTCTCCCCCTTCCTCCCCATCCCCCACCCCATCATATACCCAAAGAAAGCTCCTGTTTTTGTTTTCAACATCTTATGAGAATTATTGTGCATACAGAAGAGTAATATACAAAGAAACTGTGTGGCAGTGTGGATGCTTGACTGGCCTCAACCAGTTCTGAAGTGTTTCAGCAAAATTACAATTTATTACATGTTTTAGATCTTCAGGATTACTTTTAAATAGTACAAAGAAAGTCTTATATAATAAATTATGGGGTAAGCCATACTGCTTTGTGAGGCATCTGGCCCTTTTCTTTTTCATCTTTAAAATAATCTAATAAAGATGTTCTTTACTAAATATGATATGATTGAATTTACAGGCAAAATCTCTTTCAGGATATAGACCTGAAGTGGAAGAGGCCATGGCATCCCTTCACAATTAACATGTCTACATAAATAAACCAGTCAAACTAATTTTCTATCAGTTTGGCACTTCTAAACTCCCATATCCCTTATTAAGTATGAGTAAATTTTACTATGAAAACATTACCACTGATTTCTGGCTTTCTTGTTTTGGTATTTGCTTCAGGCAGGCAGCTTATTCCATTAGCCAGTAGCATTGAATAAGGTAATACGGGTTGTGCCCTGTCTAAGACTCTCGTCCAGGAAGATGAGGGGATGACAAAATTCAGCCCAAACTTCCCTCTTCAAGCCTGGGACCCATGGAGCTTCATATCTCTGCAGGGAATACCCTGTTAAAAATTCACACAAAGGTAACTTTTGGATAAACTATGGTTGCTATTAATCTGTGATCCACCTTATCAAAGCAATAGCGGCCTCATTCTACCTCTGAATCAGAAGGAAAATTCTAACTGTAGAGGTTTCTTGATTTCATATGTGCATGTATAGCCATACGCATATGAATATGTTTGACACAGCTATTTTCAGGAAGGCTAAATTAAATAACTAAGGATAGGACAGGGTGTGGAGAAGAGACACAGAAATTAGAAATTCACAACACTTAATGAAATTAATAGCTAACATTTATTAAGAACATACTGTGTTCCAGAACTAAACTACATTCTATATATGAATCATTTCAATATTTTGTTGAATAGCAGATTCTACATATACCATAACTGCCTTTGGCTTTGCATGACTGAATGAATTGATCAGAAATTCAAAAATTATACCGTATAATAATCTGGAAGCAAACAGCAGAACCTAGACTTTATTTTTTATTTTTTATTTTTTATTTTTTTGCTGTACGCGGGCCTCTCACTGCTGTGGCCTCTCCCGTTGCGGAGCACAGGCTCCGGACACACAGGCTCCGCGGCCATGGCTCGCGGGCCCAGCCGCTCCGCGGCATGTGGGATCTTCCGGGATCGGGGCACGAACCCGTGTCCCCTGCATCGGCAGGCGGACTCTCAACCACTGCGCCACCAGGGAAGCCCAAGAACCTAGACTTTAAATCTTCATTCTGCATAACATATTGCAAAAGTTTTAATTTTTAATTTCAACTAAAGAATCTCTTTACAGAACTTGTTAAGAATATACCCCAGCTGCTGCTCTTTCTTTTCAGTGTGACCCCAAACAAGGACTGTTTCACATGGTTTTAGGTTTCTGCATGGAAGTTTAGCACAGCTGTGATATCAAATGCAGTACCACCTGGCCTAATCACCGTAACAATATGTCCTCTGTCCTGCGTGCTAACAGATGGATTGGGTATCAGCCTGATGTCATAATCTGTTAAGTTTGCAGTATGGAGCATTACCCATCCATTTAAGATTCATCTCATCTTCTCTGATGGCATGTTGTACCCTAAATGGAGAGATGACACTATCATTATATGCCACTATCACTAGTCATATGGGATCTTCGTTTGCATTACTTAAGGATAATTATATGATGTTCTAATTCATTTGGTGAACTGTCACTCCACTACTGAAATACTTATGTGGAATTTTAACAAATACCATGACATTCATAAAGCAGATTACTAGTCTTCAACATTTATTTCATTCTTTTTTAAAATTCAATTTCTAAATATCGACTTTCTTAAATGTGTGCTGCTAAGTTTCTCTCTGGAGCATTAAATTGAATCTCTAATTGTACAGTTGAAGTGATTTTATACTTACATCTAGGCTCTCATATGAAATATAAAAGTTATCAGTAATATATGCATCTGTAACATCTATAGTGAACATTTAAAAGAATATGATTACCAATAATTAATTCATCGAGCATTTATTGTATCTTAAATGCAAGGCACAGTGATAGGCAATGGGAATACAGAGATAAACACAAAATTATTCTAGCCTCCTAGTTGCTTTTAGTCTTTTCAAACCCACCTCTTTTCTCCACTGCTCTTAGAAAAACTCATTATTGGAGCCATGCAAATAGCAGTTCTCCAAGTATGGTAGACCCTGTTTGTTGAGTAGACCAATGTCCATCACCAACCCCTCTTCCATTGTTAGTTACCTCTCTATATAGATACTAGAAAAAAAAAAAAGCATTACTCATCTTGTCATTCTCCCTTGTACCTAGACCTAGCCAGTGAGATGTAAACAGAAAACTGGTAGAAGTAATAGTTGAAGTATGTTGGGGAGCTGTGGGAAAAACTTCATTTTTCTCATAAAATAGAAAGAAATCTATTACCACCTCCAGTCTCCCTTATTATATCCTTAAATGTGGACATGATACTGGGAGTTGCAGCAGCATAAGGTGATAAAATAATTGCTAAGATTGACCAGGTACAGGATAGAAGGCACCTGGGAATGTAATAATATTGTTGAGCTTCTCTGCAGTCCTTGCATGACTTCTTACTGAATAGAAATAAACTTATTCTTTGTTTAATCTACTGCCAAATGATTTGGTATTTGTAGACAAAAACAATGAATATGCCAATTAAATAAAAATAAATCAACTTCATGAATATATCAATAATTTTCTAATTAATACCTCCTTTTTAAATTATATTTATTTTCCAAACAGAGATGGTAATTGTAGAGCATTATTACCACAGTTTAATTTGGTTTAGGATGGTTACCATTATAGATATGTGATGCAATAACTTCACTAAAATTATAAGTAGTTCCTATGTAATAAAGTATTAATATATCTCTTTTAACCATATTGATGAACTACTCATTAAAGCTATCTGTAGTACCATTGATATTTTTTATGAAAATGAGATTTATTTTACATTAGAATATTGAGAAATATTTTATCTTTATTCATTATTATTTATTCTTCTTCATCCATCTTTAAAATGTTAAAATTTCTTCCACAAAATTATAATCTTGTGCACTTTTCTAGTACAATATTTTAATTCAACTAGTGTGTCTTCCTCACATGTGGCTTTGTGTTGGGAGCAAAGAATGTAATGAAATGTGAGAAATGACCTCTTCCATCAAGCTCACAATCTAGTGAAAGGAAAGCAATAAGTCAACTTTTACATTGAACAGCACATCTGTGTCAGAGAAGCAAAGCAGTGGGTACTTTACTGCTCCATTCTGATGCCCTCAAGTCCAACACACTCAATTCCTAACTGCTAGGGTATGTGGCAGCTAAAGCATCATTCCCAACTGCTTCGATCAAAGAGAATTTCCCTCAGATACACACAACTATTTTACCCAAGGTTATGTGGGATCCAAAGTCTGGTCTCCTGGCCTCCATTTGGGACAACTCTGAAGAATATCCCAGGTTTATAACTCCTCATCTGATTGGCTGAAGACTCAGTTACAACTGTTTTGAGGGACAGTTTCTCTTTCCACTCAATTTTGCTTTTCTCATTTTCTTTCAGGTCTATTTCATGAGAGTACCCTCACATAAAGCCTCTACAATGCAACTAGTTTCTAAAGAATAAAATATCTGACCAAAATCTTGATGATGAATAATTGGCATCTGAGAAAAGAAAGACAATCTGCCAAAGGGGGGGAAAAAAAATTTGCTAGAATGAACACTTTTAAAGGCAGAGGTATGTTCAAGAAACTGGACTAATGTAATGATTTTAGCATGTATGATGTAGTTTAGGAAGATGGAAAGATATATAGAATACGTTCATAAAAGATTTTGCACAACAAAAATGCTTGAATTTTATCCTGGAAGCAATAGAAAATATTATCAATTAAAATTAGAAGGAACAATCAAATGCCCTACTTCAACAAATCAGGGCCTATTATTTTTACCTAACAAAAAATCCAGAGGTAGTTTGGCTGCTGGCGTTGGTTCTAAAATTTATCTGTAGCAGATACCAGGCCCTGTTTTCTCTTGATTTTCCTCATGACCTAAGAAATCTGTGGAGGCTCCAAGTATTTGTTCAACAGAGGAATAAGCAGGAAGAGGAAAAATGGTAGCAGTGCCAGCCCTCTTCCCTTTTCCTTCCTGAGGAAGGCAAAAGCTTTCCCAACACCTTCCCAGTACATTTCTGCTATGTGTACTTAACTTTTATTGTCTTTATGGTGGCAGCAAGCAAGGTAGAAGGAAGATTAGAAGAAAGGTTGGAAGCAGGTATAAATGAAAGCTGAAGAAGTCAACCTATGTTATCCATAAGGTTACTGAAGAATTTAGAGGAGGCAACAGGCAGGGTAACATTTGTATGAGGAGGGAAAATTCCATAAGTGGAGCAGTATGGATTGAATAGTACAGTGATGCAAATAAGATAGGATGAAGGCCTGAAATAAAGAATCAGTGTGATCATGGTAGCAGGCATGGGAAGAAATGGAACAAAGTAAGAGATATGTGGAAAGATATGGTCAAGATTTGGAAACTGACATGACTCAGTTGCTGCGAGATGACACCTAAATTTCAGAAGCCTTAAATATCTTGATATTTGTTTTACTGATTTGCATATGCATCATCATTTGGATATCACTGAAATGTAACAGGTATTATTCCCATTTTAGAGATTTAGAAACCAATGTTCAAAGAGATCAAAGGATTTACTCAAAAATCCCATGGCTAGTAGTTTTCAGAACTGGAGGTCAAATCTAATTTTTCTGATGATTAAGTCACTCATTCTTACTCTCTGAACTGTGGGATTTAGTATAGCTCTAATGAATAATTTTCTTATTATCTAAATTATAAGGCACTAGAATTAGTCACTAATGGTAGCTGTGCTTCTATGAGCAATATGGCTTTGTGAATTCTACAAATCTCCATGAATACAAAATGGATGCTCATAGATAGCAGCTATGAACAGAAAAAAAAGAAAAAGAAAAAAGAGAGAGAGAACAAAAAGGAGGAAAGAAAAACTGTCTAGAACAGAATGTAGAAAATGGGTAGACATTTATGTTCAGATCAAATATTTAACATTTCAAGAACTTAAACTTTGTCAGTTTGATTTTATGGCCATTGCTCAAATATTTATGTGTCTTTCATTTATTCACAAATGTTAACCTCCTAATTACATCAGGAACTATGTTAGGTCCTGGGTTTAGAAAAATGAATAAGACACAATTGTAGAAACTGTTTATTTGAACAAAAGCTCAATTTGAAATTATTTTTTTAATTCTGCAATACCCTTAAATAACTAAAATTTTTAAAATGAGAGGGAAGGCTTCAGGGGGAGAACTAGGAATAATAATATTTTCACAAGTACATGAATTATACTGCTCATAAATGCAGAAGAAAAAAGGTATTCTGTGTCTACAAGGAATTACCAGAAAATTTGATGAAAATTTACTTTCATGGAGTATAGGTTAGAATTCATTGTACTTTGTATTTCCCTGAATTGAATGTTATGTGAAAGGGAAGAGTAGTTCTACTATATTCACTGAGGCACATACATTCACAGAGGAGAAATGACTAATTATTCATTATAACCTATTAATCATAATCTGGGAAAAGTAATCATAAGAAGTAGGCCAAACCATTTAAATATTTGTAGTGGTCAAGTTTGGGGAGTAAGGGAAAAGAGTTGCCAGAATTTACCAACTGTTCTAAAATAGCATGAAAATACTAAAATATAATTGAATGCAATGTAGAAGAAAACAAAATAGCATAGAAGGTTGACAAGGAGATACAGAATAATTAGATGCATGACTTTCAGCAAGTGAGATGGAAGGAGATCAAGAGTTCCAGTGAAATTATTGGAATTTTATTTTAAAAAGGAATACATTACATCTTTGTAAATATCTGTATGCATTATATTTGACTATAGATCTTTACCTGTGTTTACATTTTTTCATGTGACATTTGCTTTTTCTGACTCAACAGGGAGAAATACAAATACCTTACTTATTAATTTAATTTAAAAATCTGAAAATATTTTAATATTTTTCTCAATAATTTAGAGGACACATATAATGGATTCATAAACATCCTCCTTTCTATGGTCAGACATATTAATCCTGTAGCTATTTGCTTTGCCCTTGTTTTCAGGCATTCCAAAAGTATTACAGTACAGCTAGCTTATTATATTGTGTCTCTCTTCTATAAAGCAATTTCTACAGAATTTATTTTATAAAAATATTAAATATCAGTAACTCAAGATTTATTTGCTAAAGAGATTTGCTATTTACCTAACACTTTAATTTTAACTGTCTCTCATTATGTTACCAACTGTAGAGAAAGCAGATATTTTAAAATGAATTTTGCCACATATACAGAGCAAATATTTTTTAATCAACTTTTTGAGAGGCTTTACACTTGTTACTAATGTAAACAGGCTAACAATGTCTTAATTGTCAGGTGTAATTCTGGAAATTTTTAACTTTAGCATTGAATTCAACTTTTTGTTACTGAGAAATAATGC
Organism: Mesoplodon densirostris; assembly: GCF_025265405.1. Taxonomy (NCBI): domain Eukaryota; kingdom Metazoa; phylum Chordata; class Mammalia; order Artiodactyla; family Ziphiidae; genus Mesoplodon; species Mesoplodon densirostris. The sequence goes on from NC_082662.1 coordinate 72,427,103, forward strand.
AGAATATTATGTAAAATATTTTATAAAATTCCCCTGGAAAATAGTAAAGGAATGCAAAATTTAATCAATATTTACTTTAACATTGACATTGCTTATCTACAATAAATTATAAATATTTTATAAATGAGAAAGACATAGGTTTTAATTATAAGTAGTTTCACCTAAAAGATTCTATAATGTATACTTTAAATTGGATTTCTTCAGACAATTCTACCATATGTTACATGCTTACTATTTAATACTTAATACCTAGGAATTAACCAAAGGCCTTGAAAAATCGAATAGTATTGTACTTTCATGGCCCTTGTCCTTTGTATGTTCTTTTCCCCACAAAAATATAAATACGAAATGCTTAGCTCCCACATTTCTCCTCTCACTAGTATATGCTTTATCCATAGCCAGCTAATTATTATTTCCTGAACACTACATGCTCTTTAAGGTAATTTTGCACTATGTAAGTGGTTTCTTCTTTTCAATAGCCTTCTTCTATCCTCTATACATGGGAAACATTTGTTTAAGTTTCAATGCAAGCATTATTTCCTTTAAGAATCTTTCCTCATTTACCCTAGCAAAAGTTAGCTCCTAATCCTCTATTCTCTATTTTTAGCTTGCAGAATATTTTAACTCTGAGTACTTCCTTGAAATACAGTATATTTTATAGATATCCCCGTTTGTTTAAGTCTTCCTTTTATGTCCCAGTCAAAAGGTTCCATCATACAGTTTTATATTTCTGATTAAAGTTAATCCTAAGTTTAAGATAATTGCTATCTCTATAGAAAATGATCTATTTTTCTATTATAAGTTCAAGCTAGCAATAATTATCTCTATATGGGATAGCTAATGATTTGCATATTTGCTTTTTGGTTAGATAACTTACTGAATTATCTTACTTCTGTAACAGTTTTTCAATTGATTCTGATGTGTTTTCTCAGAGGAATAATAAAAAATAATATAATGCTACCTCTGTTCTAATATTTTTAACTTTTTAAATATTTCCTTATCTAATTGCATTGTTGAGCACTTCTATAAGAATTTTAGACTGTTGTTCTTATGCCAGGTATGTTATTCTACTTCTGAATTGGATGTGTTTCTATTGTTTTACCAATAAAGGATGGCTGTTGATTTAAAATATATATTATTATGTGCTGAATATAATTGCATGCTCTTTCAACATATATCAAGATAATTTTCTCTTTGAACCTTTAGTAAAGGGAACTTTATAATATCATTTTTATTTATAGTGATTTTGTTCAACTGAATTTGGAGGAATTTACTTATGGTCTTTAGAACAATATAATGGAAATAACATTTTGAAAACATTGATTAATGTAATTTTTATTTCCTCAAAAACCTTCTTACCCAGCTACTATTAAGTTTATTGAGGCTTATTGCCCAAGAAGAGGAGGAAAGTTTCAAAAGTCACAGGTAGAAAAGTTCCTACCACCCAACATACAGGAAAAGAAAGGAGATGGATCCTTACAATTACAAGAAAAGTGTCTGAGGGGAAGAGGAGACAGAAAAAAAGAAAGTATGGGACACAGATAAAGTAGGTTTTTGTTCCTCCATCTCCCACACTTCCCTTTGAAATGCAGATAATTGAGATAGTTCATACCTGAACATGTTTACAGGAAATTCTCAGTGGTCTTTGTTTCTCAAAGCATTGTCTAGAAAAACTTTCCAATCAACCTAATGTCATTAAAAGGTAGTTTAGAAATGAATGAGTTACTTTTAGGTGTGTACAATAAATGTCAGTTTCACCACCTTTGACTCTCCAAGTTGGTTCTGACAATATAGGTAAGACACAAACTAAGAAGCTGTATATTCACTGAGCATATCTGTGGACCAGATGAACTTGAGCTTGGAGCAAGAATCTAGGAATGTTGTGACCAAAATCTGTGAGAGTAGAGAGGGCCATCAAAGACTTCAAAACACTAGGCAGTATCAGCAGCACCTCTTCAAGAACATATGCTATATATTTATGGACTTACATTCTTCTACCAATTGTAAAAATGAAATATGTGCATGTGTGTGTATACACATGTATACATACAACCTATGAAAGGGGAGATTTTATTTATCTCTTAAAACTTTTGAATCCCATTGCCTACCCACTCTATATCTAAATTTTCTTTGGATAACTTATGAAGATATACATTTTGTTATTATTATCTTCAGGGTTTTTTTTATCCCTTTCAATAAATATTTTTATATTTGCATTTGATTTCATAATCATTATGACTACAGTTATATTAGGTACTTAATCCAAGTATTACTGCATACATTTCTCAAACCCATTTAAGTACATCTTCCCTATATGTGAGTTCAGACAACTAAATCTCTTTTCCATATTTTTATCCAAAATTGAAAATAAAAAAGATTGTGGAATATAAATTCCTTAAGTCCTTATATCTCTGAAGATGTAATTCTACTATCTTTTTTCATAAATGATTGTTTGGTCCAGTGAATACTTTTTTGATAATCATGTTTTCCCCTAAACCAAAGGCATTTTTCACTACTGTCTTCAAATAGATTTGTGTGAAAATAAGCATGATGCCACCATAGTTTTTACATTTGTACATTTTCTGTTTTAATAAAAAACTGTAGGTTGTCTGTTTTAAAAATAAATTATGTGTTTATATGTCTTCTTCCATATTAAATGTTTGATTTTTTTAATTTAAAGTTTTACTTTTTTTTTTTTTTTTTTTTTTTTTTTGCCGTACACAGGCCTCTCACTGTTGTGGCCTCTCCCGTTGCAGAGCACAGGCTCCGGACGCACAGGCTCAGCAGCCATGGCTCACGGGCCCAGCCGCTCCGTGGCATGTGGGATCTTCCTGGACCAGGGCACGAACCCATGTCCCCTGCATCAGCAGGCAGACTCTCAACCACTGCACCACCAGGGAAGCCCTTTTTTTTTTTTTAAACATCTTTTTTGGAGTATACTTGCTTTGTAATCGTGTGTTCGTTTCTGCTTTATAACAAAGTGAATCAGTTATATATACATGTGTTCCCATATCTCTTCCCTCTTACGTCTCCCTCCCTCCCACCCTCCCTATCCCACCCCTCTAGGTGGTCACAAACCACTGAGCTGATCTCCCTGTGCTATGAGGCTGCTTCCCACTAGCTATCTAAATTTCACCAGGTTATGCTTACATGTAGGTCTCCTTTTACTTATTTTTCATGGTTCTTTTAAAGGATGCAAACTTAAAAAGAGTTATTATTTTTCTTATTACTTTAATTCATATTTTTAATACATTTTTTCATATTTCACTTCTATGTGTACTATTGTTTCCTAGAAATATTATATATTCTTGGGATTCCTGAGTCAGTCTTTCATGTCTTTGATTTTTTGTCATCATCTCCATTTTATATTAATCATTTCCTTGCATTCTGGGAGAATTATTGAGCTGATATAATTTATTGATTCAGTTGTTTGAAGTATGTAGTTGCTTGTTCACTGCTTCCATGAAGTTGTTTTTTTTTAACATGTTTTTAATCAAGTCATCTTTCTAGATTGCATATTATTTCTTTTGATAAATACCACATCCTTTAAAATCTTGTTGAGAGGATATGTTAGAAGTTTTATGTGTTTGTAGAAGTCTGGTTCATGAAATTATGAGAGAGAGAGTGAGGGGAGGGAGGGAGAGAGAGAAAGAGAGAGAATTTTCCAGAATAGCTCTCTTTTTTTAAACTCCAGGCTACTCTGTCTCACTTGGAAATTCTCCTTTGGTTGGTTGTGAAATTCTAAGATGTTACTAAACAGGTGAACCCCATCCTTTGCATATAATGAATAAAGTTGTAGCTAATTCTCTCAATCTAATTTCATCTCCCTATATCCTACACAATTGTCTCAAAATATCTGGTCAATTGAGTATGACTTTCTTTGTTTTCTAAGAGTGTTTTAGATTTTTTCCATGTGTTAATATTTACTTGGTTGTTCCATCAGATTCAAGAAGGAATGAGACTTGAACATTTGAGCTGAAAGCTTAATTTTACAGTTTGAAACTACAGTTGAAGACACATTTTGGAAATACCTTGTTTTAAATGGTTAAAGATTTCAGTGATGTTAAGCAACATGTGCTAAACTACTCAGCTAGTGGCTCCATTTTCTCAAGTCATTTTATTTGTGTCATTAGAGTTTTTTAAACAAATTTTTTATTTTAAGTATTATTCTCCTCAATCCCTCACTCCACACCTTAGGAAGAATAAGCTTCAGTGTTAACTCATGAAAACCTTTTGATCATACATCAAATCCAATCTTTAAGAAAAGACAGAATGATTAGATTGGTGAGGAAAAGAGGTAAATATTAAAAATGCCTTAAAAATACTCTGTCAGGTGGGATCCTTTGAGAATCAGAAGAATGAATAGTTTGCAGAGGAAAGAAAAGAAAAGGAGATAGTTTCAAAATGAGAAGAGGGAGCATACCAAACCAAGTTCAGACTCCTTTAGGTAGCAGTTTAATAAGTTATTATAACTTTTGTGGAAGGCTGCCACCTTCAAGCTATATAAGTTATGAAATCTGCACCCTAAGAACACAAATGACAAAAACACCCTCCTTGATCAAAACTCTAGTCAGGCTCCTCTAAACCTTCTTCTCAACTGGGCCTCAACCTTGCTCTATAAGAAATGCAACTCTCAGAACAAATGATTTTGTCCATCCTCCACTCTAGGAGAATTGAAGGAACACTAGCACGGTTTCTATCAACTCAAGGCTATCTCCCTAGATGAACCTTGCCGAGGACAGCTAAAAATTGCCAAAGGAACTTACTGTTTGTTTCAGCCAAAACCTGACAGTAGATTCTTGAGCCTCTTCTTGGATAAGATCCTTTAGAAAGCTTACAATTATAAATGCTTTCTCTGCCCCTCTGAGATGTAAATCTTCTTCCATCCAGAACTGTCTCCTTAAGCACCTGGGAGCCATCTCTTTGAAATGCATACCTCCAGTGAGATAGCTTTTGCTCTCTTACCTCTTAGACCTGTGGAAGGGTAAGGGCCTAACTTTGTTGGGCATCTTGTTCCAATTTGTAAAACTATCTCCTACCCTAAAGATATGCTTCTTCAAATAAGTATCAATTAACAAACCCACATGGCTTAATCACATTGACCAACCCATTTCCTCATATTTTGTAATTATTCTACTTCTCTCATTCTCCCTCATACTGCCTTCAAAATACCTAGTCATTTTAGTTAAGCTCAGGTGACACTGAAGTCTCTCTTTCCTGATGCAGTAGTGATGAATAAAATCTGTCTTACTGCCTTTAACAAATATCCAGCTTTGTTTTTTTTAACACATTCCAAACCAGTGTTTATCAAGCTTTGATGTGCACAAGAATCATCTGAAAGCTGCTTAAACAGAGATTCCTTGTTCTCAGTTTTGGAAATTCTGATTTCATAAGCCAAAGATGGGATCCAAAGCTCTGAATTTCTAACGATTCACCGGGTAGTGCTGATGCTGCCTGGAGATCATAATCTGAGTAACACTGGTCTAGGTCAGTCATTCTATCTCCGTCTTTGAGAAGAAGGAAAATAAATAGAAAAATAAAAAGTAGAACAACAAAACATATATACATATACACCCAAGTGTTAAATATATGTGGTTTCTCCTTATTTTAAGATCTTTGAAAAGTGTTCTCAGATAGATACATATCTGATCTAGTTCTAATTTTCTGGGGAGGGAGGAAAGTGGGGCAGGGAGAGCTGGAAGTAAAACAAGTGTTCTTTTGTAGTTGTAATGATGTTGTTCATTAAAAAGCTGTATAATTAGATCAAAGTTTCCCATCAACACAAAATTAACTGGAGTCTGGAACAGTCAGTAATATAAAGTTCATTTATTTTGCAAAAAGAAGAGGATAAAGTTTGTTCCACATAGTAGAAAACAGCAGCTTCAAAGGCCCTAAGCAGATAGATATTTATAGAATGTGCAAAATAGAAAGCAGACCAGTGATTCAGGAGGGAAGAGAACAAGTAGTAGGAGGAACACAAGATGAGGCATGATTTAAGAGCTGTGTTAACAATTTAGAAGAAAAAAAAGCAGCAAATGGGAATTCAGGAGATAACAGATTGTCACTTCTAGAGTAACCATCTCAAAGATACATACTCTTGAGCAAGTCACTTTAAAATTCTTGTGTTCTTTCTTTCTTCACCGAGAACATTAAGATGTTCATTTGGCCAGGAGATGTTCACCAGAATTATGTATTGGAATTGCATGGGAAAAATTTTTAAAATACACATAGCCAGCCTTTCCCTGAGAAATTTGACTCAGTAGCTCTAGATATTGTCTTGACTCCGGAAAATTCTCAGGTAGTTCTCAGGTTCTCTCTGGTTTGAGAACCAAGGCACTCAGTGATCACAGAAGATCTTTACAATAATATTAGACTCATTCAGAGATAGAAGATGGTAGTTATCATTCAAGGGCAGACCAAAAATATTCTTAAATACTAATTAAAATCATTCTACTGAGCAGTAATTCAGTAAGTATATATATTTATATAAAATTTAATATTTTAAATATTGAGTTCCACACACTGCTGATCATAACTTTAGACTGGGTTACTCTTACATAAATATAAAGAGTAAGACTCAAAAATCCCTATCACTGGGCTTCCCTGGTGGTGCAGTGGTTGAGAGTCTGCCTGCCGATGCAGGGGACATGGGTTCATGCCCTGGTCCGGGAAGATCCCATGTGCTGTGGAGCATCTGGGCCCGTGAACCATGGCCACTGGGCCTGCGCGTCCAGAGCCTGTGCTCCGCAACGGGAGAGGCCACAACAGTGAGAGGCCCGTGTACCATAAAAAAAGCAAAAAATCCGTATCACTGACTATTTTATAGATTAAAATACCCTTGTTGGCAATAGCATCTATTGTTTCTGCCTTCCCAGAATAGATACTCCCTTAACATGAAATGCATCCTTACTCTTTCCCTACTCTCTTCCATTCTGCAACCACCCATGGAAGTCTAAGTATTCTGATAAACAGATGTCAAAACACAAATAACTGTACTAGGATTTTTACTAGGGGAAATGTCTGTGTGAAAGCAAATAGGGATGGAGCAAGGAATAACAGGGTGAGGCACCAGTTTGTTATGCAAGTTTGAACACAGAATGAAGAAAAGTGGGAGAAAATGTTGAGTATAAGTGTCATAGTCGGCTATGTATTGGTAGATTTAACAAAGCTATAGGAGAGTCCTTAAGCCATCCTTAGCCAACACAGCAGGCATGTCCATCTTAGGAACGAGTTTGTCATGGTATCCCCACCACACTTAGTCACTGACTAGGAGCAGCCCATGAGAGGTATAGCCTTGGTCAAATTCAGTGATGGGTTTCAAAGAATAGCAACTTAATCTTTAATTAATTACACTCTCTTGAGTAGGAAGGAAGTCTTAAAAGTGCAGTATTATTACCAACAGACCATTCCTACCCATTCTCAGCACATGAGTTGATCTGTTCAACCAATCACATGAGTCAGTAAATGGTACCTGACCCTAGCTCAGACAAGCAAGTTAGCTCCGAGAACCTGCTGACATTATTGGGGAAAATAGCATTTTATTTTCATTAGACATTTTAGCTATAAAAATGTTTTAATCTAGAACTAGTCAGGGATATCTCCCTCTGCCACTTTATGGGGGGAGGCTGGCAGAGAATGAAGCCAAAAGAGAAAAAAAAACAAAACAAAACAGGAAGACATAGAGATTAAAGGTAGATTCCTGATAAGACAGCGTGAACTCGAGCCCACCAGAATCATTTAATCTCGTGTACCTTCCAGATAGTTGTAATTACAAATTTTATTAAGATTTTGAGCCAATTTGAGCCATTTTTTGTTCACTGCGGTGAAAGTCTTGTGTAATGCAACATTTTTCTGTAAATTATATAATTAAATCTCTATAAGAAACTTTAGAGATAGATATGCTATCCTCATTTTATAGATGGGAATAAATCCCAGAAAGAGGAAATGGTTTCTCTAAGGTTATCTAAACTAGTAAGAGATTGAACTAGGACTCAAATTCCTACTTTCTTAATTGAAACTACATTGTCATCCATTTTTTTTTTACTTTTTTTAGTTTTTTTGTGAATGTCTAATTATTGTTTTCCTGTTTTAACATGCATTATGTGGAATCATCTCTTATGTTGTAGTTACAGCACACATGTTTGCATTTAATTTAATCCTATGCCTATGTACATGGATGTAGGACTAAGATTTCAAAATCTGAAAACTAATAAAATTACCTATAGTACTCTATATTTGATTATATATTATTGATTTTCCCCTTATAGAATTATACAAGGGGTCTTATATAGTATTACTCTTTATACCATTTAATGAGTACATAGTTGATTTGCATTTTGTCACTTGATGTGTGTTTCTAGTTTACACAGGCCTCATGCATTTATTTGTTATTGTTTAAAGTCAAGAATGCAAAAATTTTTATACTTAAAATTGAGTGCTTCAAATTACCTTATTAAAGAATTCTAAGTGAATGCTAAAGAATGGACAGACTGATCAATATGCATTAAAATGTTGTTCTATAGCTCAGGTTAACTATGAAAATCCTTGTCCTTTATTTAAATTATGTTCATTTTTTATATAAGTATATATTTTTGACATAATGACATGTCATGTTGATTTTTTTTTTTTTCTTTTTGCGGTATGCGGGCCTCTCACTGTTGTGGCCTCTCCCGTTGCAGAGCACAGGCTCCGGATGCGCAGGCCCAGCGGCCATGGCTCACGGGCCCAGCCGCTCCGCGGCATATGGGATCCTCCCAGACCGGGGCACGAACCCGTATCCCCTGCATCGGCAGGCGGACTCTCAACCACTGCGCCACCAGGGAGGCCCGTCATGTTGATTTTTATACATGATATTAGCAGAAATATTTGTTCTTCTGGTATCTAGGGTGGTGGTGGCGTCTATAAATCAATTTATTCAGGAAACCCTTAGAAAAACTTTTAAAGCAGGAGTTAGTCTTAAACCTCTAGTCTAACTTCATTACTTTAGGGATGTAAGAACTGAGTTCTATAAATTAATGTCACCTGCTTAGAATCTACCTCTCAATACTTCCATTTCCTTACTCATTCCATTGAATCTACTCCATAAAGGAACAGCAAAATAGTATTTGCTAATTTTTCCTTGGGTATATTTGTTTGGTTTCCAATTATCTAAATTTAATATTTGCTTTATATTTCTCAAAATTATTTGCTTTTATAAATTGTACTTTATATTGGAGCCAGGTCCTTGCTTGTAACGCCCACACCCAAATGTAGCACACGACCACAATAATATGCATATTACATATATATGTATGTATATACTCATATAAAAGTATATGCATATATGTGTGTGTGTGTGTGTATCTGATTCTTAGATCCCCTCTTTAGACACTAAGGACAAAAATAAGTTATTAGGTATTGTCAGAGTATGTCAGCTATGAATGAAGACAACTGAAGATACTACATTTTTCATGTGAAAGATAATTTAAATTTAAAGCTTAGGTTGGGCAATGCAGTTAATTTCAAATACCCCATGCCCTTGTATAAACACTTTGTATCTCCTCTCTCCCAATTTTCCACATGTCTATTATTTATATGCAATATCTCAAAAATCCATCTCCTGTCTAGTTGCACCACAACTTATTTAGACCAGGGCTCATCCTTTCTTGCCTGAGTTACAGAAAACACCTATAAACCAATCTCTTTTTCTGCAATCCTTTTACCCTCTAATCTATGTCCTACTCAGCAAGCAGTGTGATCTTTATAAAAGTCAAATCTGATCAAGTCACTTTGATAAATCCCCAGAGTCCTTAAGAAAAGTTCAAACTCCTTAGTATGGGAGAAAGGGCCTCTAAGCTCTCTATTTCTTATCTCTCATCACTACCTCCTTCCTGCTTTATCATCTACTATCCTGAAAGTTTTTCTATTCTCCAGAGGTCTCACACCACTATACCTTCCCAGAAGACACTTCCACAATCAAAATATTTCTTTTCCTATTTATCACCCATAATATCTCATACTTCCTTCAAGACAGCTCAGATATTACCTCAAATCCTTTATTAACCACACACGCTAGGTTAGGTGCCCATCATCTGTTCTCAAATAGCATCCAGCTAGTACCTCAACATAGATGATTTCTATATGGTATGATAAATGCTATTTCTGTGCCTACCTAAACTGTACATATTTTGGAAGTATGTTTAATTTTTTTTTTCATTTCCAGACCCCACCATATTCTGGTTACCATACATGTAATAGTCAAACGTTGGTTGAATGATGATTTCCCTGACCTCCCTCGAGGGGCAGACCCAGTTTTGTAGAATCTTCAGCTTCTCTTGAGATCCTGGGAGTACTTATCCCAGATACAGGGAGTACACACATATCACTTGCTGTTTTATAACAGACTCTGTGAATTTTTTAACCTCTGCTTCAAAAAGTCTACCTTCACTATGAGTGAAATTAAAGCACATTTTTGCAGGCTTGGCCCCTTACTTGAAAGAGCAGAGGCACTAAGGGACTGCAGGCAGCTGCACTCGTTACATGTGAGCCGTGTTCTAAGGAAGTCACCCTTTCTTTCCAGCCTCACAACCTGAGTCCAAGTTATTCCAGCATAACATTGTACTCTTTGAACTACCCAGAATAGTAACATTAAAATAACCTACAGTAATAGTCCTAAAGTCTTAGTTTACATGTAAAAATGAAAATAAAATATTTGCTCTTTGAGGTCATTTTGTAAAGTAACTTTAAAAAGCACTTAATTTAGCTTCCTTCTTCAAGTTATATTTAAATAAGTTAGTCGGACTAACCCCTCCTAATGATTTATAAAATCTGAACAAAATAGTAAAAAAATACTTATTAGATGGCAGTGGAGACTGACTAAAAACATTTAGAACCTGGAGAGGATTTTACTATTGAAAGACAATTAGCAACTTGTAAAATGTGAGCGTTTTCAGCCTTTCACCTGGGGTCAAGTTTAATCTTCACTTGGCTCCAAGAGAAGAATGCTGCAGCCTTAACAACTTAAAGAGTCCTATAAGGGAGAGGTTGAGATGGCAGAGCACCCAGAAAGTTAGGAGTATATCCATGAAGTAAGGGATCAGCAGAAGGTGTTAGCCCCAACATCTGTATATAAAATCTACACAAATCTTTGACAGATCTCTAAGCTATTAATTTATAACAAAGATTTCAGGGGCATGGAAAAAGAAAGAAAGCATCAGTTCAAAGCTGAGATAAATTAGCACAGATTTAAGCTGTTGTATATTCAGAGGAGAATGGTTATAGAGTTTGAGTTCATCCAAACTAAATTGGTAGACTACTTCTGCTTCAGTAGGCTGAAGGCTCTACAATGACTCATTCATGATGTCAAGAATACAATAAAAACTAATCAGATATGCAAAAAGAGAAAATAATATCATATTTCTTTTAAAAGCACTCAATAGAAAAACTCCCTAAAAGGATCTACATATTTCACAAGTAAAGATTTTCAAAAAGCTACAATAAATATGTTCAAACTCAGAGGAAAATTATGTACAATGAATGATATAGAATGAGACAAGAAAAATGGAAATCATAAAAATGAACAAAACAAAAATTCTATAGTTACTTTATTATATATTTTAAAGTTGCTAAGAGAGTAGGTCTTAAAAGTTCTCATCACAAAAAAAATGTTTGTAACTATGTATGGTGATGGATGTTAACTAGACTTATTGTGGTAATCGTTTCACAAGATTTACAAATATTGAATCTTGTACATATGAAACTAATATGTATCAATTATATCTCAAAAAATTCCAGAACTAAAAAGTACAATACTATAAAAATTTTGAAATTACTCTATGGACTTAACAGAAGATTAGAAATAGGAGAAGGAGTTAGTGAATTTGCAAATATATCAGTAGAACATTAAAGAAAAATGAATAGAATTTGAAGGACCTATGGGACAATATCTGGTCATCTGACATCTGTATAAATAGAGTCCTAGTAAGAGAGGGGGAGATTGGAAGAAAAAAATGGCCCACATTATGCCAAATTTGGAAAATCATTAACTAATACAACCAAAAGCTCAACAAAACCCAAGCAGGATAAATAATAAGAACACCATACCCAAATAAATCATAGTCTAACTGCTGAAATTCAAAAGCAAAATGATGCTTTTTAAAGTAACAAGACTAAAGTCACACATTAAATATATGGAAAAAATAATACAAATGACAATGATTTTTCAAGAGACAATGAAGCCAGAAGATAGCTGTCTAAGGAAAATAAATATTTTCACACTGAAAAGAAATGACAACATTATGATAATAATACCAAAAAATTAGGGGGATAGAATTGTAATGATGCAACATTCCTGTATTTCAATATTAACTCTAAGTAGATTGTGATAAAATTAAGTTGCATATTTTAATACCTAGAGCAACCTGCAGAAATAATACAAAGATACATAGATAATAATTAAAAATAAAAAATTTAGAAAAGAAATATTAGATTAACCTAAAAGGAGGTAGGAAAAGAGAAGCAAAGGAACAAAAAAAACTCATGACATAATAGAAAAAAAGAATCTCAGACCTAAATACAATCATATCATTAAATGTATTAAGTATAAATTGTCTATTATAAAACACTAATTAAAATGACAAAGATTTTCAGTCTTGATAGAAAAAGCAAGATTGTCAAACTGAATAAAAATGTAAGAGTCAACTATTTGCTGTCTACAAGAAAAGCATTTTAATATAAACACACAAATAGTTTAAAAGTAAAAGGATAGCAAAAAATAAATTATGCAAAAGAGTAAGCAAAAGGGTAAGCCTAAGAATAAGCTTAAGAAAACATCATAAAAATAAGATGATAAAAAATATTATCACCAAAAAGAAGGTCAGCTCTTAATGATGGCTGTCAATATATCAGAAAGACATAATAATTATAAATGTGTATGCATAACTCAGCTTCAAAATAAACACAGCAAAAACAAAGAAACAAGAGGAACATTATTCAAATAACTTTCAGAGTTGAAGGCTTTATTATCCCTCTCTTAGAAGTGCATTTTAAAAATTAATAAAACTGATAAATCAATAAAAAAGACTGATCTAGAGAGAAAAAAAATACAAACTACCAGTATCACTAAGGAGGTGTCACTACCCATACTATAGGAAAAAAAAAAGGATAATAAAGAAATATTCTGAGCAACCTTATAACAATAAAGTGGACCTTAGATGAAATGGACAAATTCCTTGAAAATCACAACTTAGAAAAATTGACACAAGATTAAATTATTTTATAACTCTGTATCTATCAAAGAAATTACATTTGTTATTAAAAAAAATACTTATCCCCTTCTCACCAAAAATACCAGGATGAGTTGGGTTTACAGGTGAATTCTATCAAACATTTTAGGAAAAACTAGTTCAGAAAATAGAGAAAAGGAAACCATGATAATTCTATTTTAGGAAGCCCTGATACCAAAACTTCACAGGTATCACAAAAAATAAAAAGAAAGTTACAGATAACCCTCATGGACATGGATGTAGAAATCCTCAACAAAATATTAACAAATTGAATCTAGCAATATACAAAAAGGATATTGCATTTGAACAATATGCAATTGATCCTCATAATGCAAGACTGGCTTAATGTTCAAAAATGCCAACAAATGTAATGTAATATACAACATTAACAAAATAAAGGAGAAAACAACACATGATAATCTTGATATAGCAAAAGTTGATGTAATTTAACACCAATAATTTTAAAAATATTTCTCATCAAACAAGATATGAAAAGGAATTTCCCCAATCTAATACAGAACATGTATAAACAACCTATATTTAACATTATACTTAGTGATAAGGATTGAATACTTTCCTCCTAAGATCTAGAATAAGGTAAGAATGCTTACTTTCATCCCTTTCATTGTATGACTGGATGTCCCAGCCAGTGCAATAAAGCCTAAAGTGAGTAAACAGGACATTAAAATTTCAAAGAAAAATGGCAGTCTCCTCTCTTCACACAGCATAATTGTTTATATGCAAACTCCTAAAGAATCAAATAATACTTCTAAAAATAACAAAATTAGCAAGCTCTCCAAAAAAAGTTAACATACAGAAATCTCTTTTTACAAAAGAGCAGCAATTGAAAAATAATATTTTATAGTAGCATCAAAAAGCAAATATTTAGGAATAAAATTTTAAAAGGCATTTAAAACTTCTACACTGAAAACTAAAAAAAATAAAAATTATTGCTGAGGGATTGGTATGCCAAGTTCATGGATTGGAAGACTAAATATCATTAAGATATTAATTCTCCTCAAAGTGATCTACAGATTCAATTCAACAGCATCAGCTTATCAATTTTTTTGTTTAATAAAAATTGACAAGCTGTTTCTAAAAATATTTATGAAAATACAAAGGTCCTAGAATAGCCAAAATAATCTTTAAAACAAAGAGTAAGCTGGTGCAGGAACAGCTTTCAGTAGCTGACTGAGTTACACAGAATTCTAAGATGGCCCTCATGATCCCCTGAGGTACACACTCTGTGACTGTGACTTTGATAGATTTTACTCTAGTTTTACTCTAGTGACTGACATATGTTATATCATAAGTTAACTTTTAGAAAGGGAGATTATCTGGGTGGCCAAGACCTAAAGACATGAGTCCTATAAATCTAAGTCTAGACATCAGAAACAGAAGAAGTCAGATATTTGAAGCATAAGAGGAATTCAACTCAAAGGAAATTTCCACTGCTGGCTTTGAAGATGGAGGAGCCATATGTCAAGGAAAGTGGATGGCCTCTGGGAACTGAGATTGGCCCCTAACATCCAACTAGAAAATGGATCCTCAGTCGTACAACCACAAGCAACTGAATTCTGCCAATAAACTCAGTTAACTTGGAAGAGGATTGCAAGATCTAGTTGAGAATTCAGTCATCTTACACCTTGATTTCAGTCTGTGGGAACCTGAGTAGAGAACTTAGCCATGTAATATCTATAGTTCTGATCTACGGAACTGTGAAATATTCATGGCCATAGTTTCAAATCTCTATGTGTGTAGTAATTTGTTATGCAGCGATAGAAACCTAATACACTAATTTAATGACTTACCCAAAATTACAATAATTAAGGCAGTCTGAGGTAGGACAGACAAATCAATGAAATAATAAGCAAAACTTGTCTGACATATAAACAGCCATTTTATTTTCAAAGCATTTTACAATTAATTAAGAGAAGAAATATTTTCAACAAATGAAGCTGCTATAACTGTATATGTATAAGAAGAAAAGATGAGCATCTATACCTACTTCTACTACACTCAACATTTTTTTGTGAAATGTATCATAAATCTAAATATAAAATCTCAAACTAAAATGCTTTTATAAAAAAAGTACAGGAGAGGGCTTCCCTGGTGGCGCAGTGGTTGAGAGTCCGCCTGCCGATGCAGGGGACACGGGTTCGTGCCCCGATCCCGGAAGATCCCACATGCCGCGGAGCGGCTGGGCCCGCAAGCCATGGCCGCGGAGCCTGTGTGTCCGGAGCCTGTGCTCCGCAACGGGAGAGGCCACAGCAGTGAGAGGCCCGCGTACAGCAAAAAAAAAAAAAAAAAAAAAAAAAAAAAAGTACAGGAGAATTTCTTCACAACCTGAGGGTAGACAAAGATTTCTTAGACAGACACAAAAAACAATGACCATAAAGAAAACAGTTGGATTGGGTAATGTCAGCAAAATGGTGAAACAGTCATATCCGTACTTTCCTCCTTCCCATGGACATACCGATTTACAAGAATACACAGATCAATTCCCTCTATGAGAAGTTGAGAAACAAGTTGAGAAGTCTCCAAACCCTGGGCAAGTTCAAAGCCAGCCAATTCAAAATTGGTTGGTAGATTTGAGACACCCTCTCATCATAATACCCAGGGGTATAGCACCATAAAATTGGGAGGAAACATCTAGCTCTTGGCTTCTCCATGGGGAGGAAAAGAGTTGGAATACACACATCAAAAATTTAAAATTATCTGAGGGCTACCTGAGGGACTGACTGGATTTGTCTCAAAGCACTGACAGAGGGCCTCCCTGGTGGCGCAAGTGGTTGAGAGTCCGCCTGCCGATGCAGGGGATACGGGTTCGTGCCCCAGTCTGGGAGGATCCCATATGCCGCGGAGCGGCTGGGCCCGTGAGCCATGGCCACGGAGCCTGTGTGTCCGGAGCCTGTGCTCCGCAACGGGAGAGGCCACAACAGTGAGAGGCCCGCATACCGCAAAAAAAAAAAAAAAAAAAAAAAAAAGCACTGACAGAACTTAACATATTCTAGAAGCCTGAGGGTCACTGAGAAGAAAGATGGTGGTTTGAATTAGCACAGAGGCACTTGCTACAACCACTCCTCCAGGTCAATTATAGAGCTAATGGGTGAAAAATACATCATCTAGCTTCTCCCTTCAGAGGGAAAGAGTTTGACTATGCATCCAAA
Organism: Mesoplodon densirostris; assembly: GCF_025265405.1. Lineage (NCBI taxonomy): Eukaryota > Metazoa > Chordata > Mammalia > Artiodactyla > Ziphiidae > Mesoplodon > Mesoplodon densirostris. The sequence continues at coordinate 72,443,535 of NC_082662.1, forward strand.
CTTTTATCTTCTCCAGGTGCTGCTTGAGCAAATAGCTCTGTCATACTTGTCACAAAGTGGTGACAGAACCCAGCATACCCTACATACCTGAGGACTACTTCAAACAAACACAGCAATTTGGACTTGCATGAAGGTTTGAAAGACCCACAGAATTTCTGGCTCAGCTGATTGGTCTTATACAGAACATGACCCTCATCACCCCATGAAGATTGAGAGAGGTAGCAATTTCTTCTAATGTATAGATACCAACACAAAGACTCAAGGAAAAATAAGAAACTGAAATATGATCCAAACAAAGGAATGAGACAAAACTCTAGAAAGTGACCCTAATGAAACAAATACAGTTGGCCCTTGAACAACATAGGTTTGAAATGCCTGGTTCCACTTATACATGATTTTTTTCAATAGTAAATACTACAGTACTACACATTCCTCACTTGGTTTAATCCATGAATGCAGAATTGAGGATGTGGAGGAACCCTGGATACAGAGAAATTGCATATACACAGAGTTGACCATGCATGGATTTTTGACTGCACGAAGGGTTGGTGCCCTGAACCCATGTATTTTTCAAGGGTTGACTGTATATGAATTACCTGATAGAGAATTCAAAATAATCACTATTAAAAATGCTTAATGAGCTTAGGAGAACAATGCATAAATACAGTGAGAATTTCAACAATATAGAGAAAAATTTTAAAAGAACCAAACAGAAATCTTGGAGCTGAAGAATATATGAACTAAAAAACTCAATAGAGGGGTTCAACAGCAGACTAGATCAAGCAGAAGAAAGAATCAGCAAACTTGGAAAAAAAGAAAAGAAAAGAAAAGAAAAAAGAAAGTTTGAGGGACTTATGAAACACTATCAAAAATAACAATATACACATTATGGTAGTCCAAGAAGGATAAGACAGAGAGAAAGGACCAGAAATTTTATTTAAAAAAAAAAAAAAAGCTGAAAATTCCCCAAATCAGGTAAAGAAAATAGACACTACACCTAGGAAGTTCAAAGGATCACAAATAAAATGAACTCAGAGAATCCTTACAGAATTCATTATAATCACATTTTTGGAAACCAAAGACAAAGAATTTTGAAAGTAGCAAGAAAAAGGTAATTTGTCACATACAAAGGAAAACTCATAAAACCATCAGCAGACTTTTCAGCAGAAACCTTGCAGGCCAAAAGGGAGTGGAAATGATATATTCAAGTGCTGAAAGAAAAAGTCTGCCAAACAAAAATGCTATTTCTGGCAAGCCTGTCTTTCAAAAAATGAAGGAGAGATTAAAAACTTTCCCAAACAAAAGCTGAACCTGACTTAAAAGAAATTTTTAACATTAAACCTGCCTTCAAAGAAATTCTAAAGGGAGTTCTTTGAGTTGAAATGAAGGGATGCCAAACAGCAACACAATAACATATAAAAGTGTAAAACTCATTGGTAAAGGTAAATATATAGACATATATGAAATATCATGTTACTGTATGGTGGTAGGTAAATCATTTATAATTTAAGTATAAAAGTCAGAAGACACAGTATGAAAAATATAACTCAAAATATGTTAATGGATACACAATATAAATAGATGTAACTGTAAATTGATTAAAGCATACGGTAGCTGGCTCTGTGGATTAAAAAACAAAACAAAAACACAGAACCAAGATCCAACTATATGCTGTCTAGAACAACCTCACTTTAGATAAAAGGACACACATAGTAGAAAGTAAAGGAATGAAAAATGATGTTCAATGCAAATGGTAACCAAAAAAAAGCAGGAGTGACCATATGTGTATCAGACAAAATAAACTTTATGTCAAAAACTGTCACAAGAGACGTATCTTAGACCATACAGAAATCAACTTAAAACTGATTAAAAACTTGAAGGTAAGGCATGAAACTGTAAAGCCCCTAGAGGGAACATACTGGGAAGTCTTTATAACATTGGTTTTGGCAGTGATTTCATGGATATGACACCAGAAGCACAGGCAATAAAAGGAGAAATGAAAAAGTGGGACTACGTCAACTAAAACATTTCTGCTTTTTATAAATAATCAACAGAGTGAAAAAGAAACCTACAGAATGGGGGAAAATATTTATAAACCATATATATCTGTTAAGGGATTAACTTCTGAAATATATTAAAAACTCCTACAATAGCAAAAAATAATAATAACAACTAAAAATTGAGCAAAGGACTTGAATAGACATTTCTTCAAAAAAGACATAGAAATAGCTAACAGGTATATGAAAAAAATGTTTTAACTCACTAATCATCAGGCAAATGGAAAACAAAACCACGATAATATATCACCTCACAGCTGTTAAGATGGTTATTACCAGAAAAATAAAAGACAAGTGTTGGTGAGAATGTAGAGAAACTGGAAACTTTGTACACTATTGGTGGGAATGCAAAATGGTGTAGTCACTGTAAATAGTATGGAAGTTCCACAAAAAATTAAAAAAATATAACTACCATATGATCCAGCAATCCCACTTCTGGGCATTTATCCAAAGATTAATATCAGAATCTCAAAGATGTGTTAGCACTCCTGTGTTCATTGAAGCACTATTCACAGTAGCCAAGATGTGGAAAAACACCTAAATGTCCACAGTAGGATGAATGGTTAAACTAATGTGGTACATATACATATAGTGGAATGCCACTAAGCTTTAAAGAAAAGGAAATCCTGTAACATAGGACAACATGTATGAACACTGAGGATATTATACTAAGTGGAATAAATCAGTCACAAAAGGACAAATACTGCCTGACTGCACTTAAATGAGGTACCTAAAACAGTTAAACTCAAAGAATCAGAGATAGAATGGTGTTTGACAGGGGCTGGTGAAAAGGGGAAATGGGGAGTTGCTATTCCATGAGTATAAATGTTCATTTGTGCAAGCTGAATAAATTCTAGAGATCTATAAAACATAGTTTCTATAGTTAATAATATATATTGTACATTTAAGAATTTTTAAGAGTGTATATCTCATGTTAAATGTTCTTAACATAATAAAAAAGAAGTTAGATTCCATCAAAATTTATATAGTCTACTCAAAGAAATCATTATGGATATAAATAGACTAGTGACAGGAAGAAAATATCCACAAAGTATATATCTAACAAAGGACTTAAGTTGAGAATATATAAAGGACTCATAGCTCAATTATAAAAAGACCAATAACACATATTTTTTAAACAGGCAAAAAAGTTGAAAAAAACACTCCACAAGGAAGATATATGAATGGCCATTAAGCACATAAAAAAATGTCCTCAACTTTGTGGGTCATTAGGAAATTTCATGTTCATACCAAATGAGATACCACAAAACACAAAAATGTTTAAAATGAAATTTTTGAAAATATAAAATGTTGGCAAGATTATGGAGCAACCGTATCTCTCATGTATTGCTACTGGGAATGTAAAATGTTACAGTCACTTTTCAAAATGTATTATTAATTTCTTTTTTTACAGTATTAAAACATTCACTTATCCTTTGACCCAGAAATTTTACTCTTAGATATTTAGCTAAGAAAAATGATAATATATGTCTAAAAATAACTTGTACATGAATATTCATATATGAAATTCTACAACAAGTAAGAATAGTCTAAGGTTTAAAACAGTGAGAGAAAACAGTGGTTTCCAGGCTGGGTGTGTGGAGGTGGGTAAAGACTGGAGATTGATTGGTAAGGAAAAGGAAGGAACTCTGGGAAGCGTTCTCAGTCAAAGCAGAATGTGGATCATATGGGTTTATTCATTTGTCAGAACTGTAAACCTACTATTTGTGCTTTTCAGGGGATGTACATTTTACCTAAATCATCATCACTGTCATCATCATCATCATCATCTTCGAGCATGTGGCTGGTGGAGAGTAAGTGGAGGGAGGTAGAGATAAAACAAGAATGTCTGAATATTGGTAATTGTTTAAGCTGTGTTATGGGTACACTGTTTTGATATACTATTCTGTTTACTTCGTATATTTATGAAATCTTCATAACTAAAAAATTGTGTCCAGGAAAGAAAAATCTATTTTTCCTACAACTCTTTTCCCATATCACAATCTTTTCTTAAGAAAACAAAAAATTAAAATCTGTTATCTCCTTAGTGATAGAAAATGAGCAAGGTATTTTACATGTTATTTTACTTAATGCTTTTAAAAATTCTATAAGTCTATCATTACTATTCTCATTTGGGGAATACACAGAAAAAAACTATATGAGTTAAGTAACATTCCTAAGATTTCAAATGAGAGAATTAGATTTGAGCCATATCTATCTTATTCCAAAACCTATGTTTTTTCACTAATATCAATCAACTTTTCTAAGTAATGACCAATCTTGTTTTTGAAGAAGTGAGAAATCAGAAATCAGGATGAGGGCAGAAGATACTGGGCTTAGTTATTTTATTAAAAATTTTTTTATAGGAAGGTATTTAGCTATGCAATAGAAATAAAATATTATTTAAATTCAAATTAAACTGTTGATACATTCACCTTTTGAGGGAGGTGGCATAATTCAAGTCATAGATGAACAAGTTCCTACTGAGAGCTCACAGAGATGGTGAGGCACAAAGAAGAGAAAGATGAAAGATCAAAGTCTCTGCCAGCTACTCTATGTCACTAAACTTTTTGGATCTTGCAGTTAATGGTTCATTGGCAAACAGAAAACAGTAATGAGTGTTTTGATATGCAAGAGTAGGCAAAGAGCAGAGTAGGAATTAGAGCACCACTTTATACTACATTGAAAAGTAAGAAAAATGAGTTATGGGGAATGAGTTGTAGAAGGGAGGATTATTGGTTAGAGTACAACAGAGAATAAGAAAAAAAAAGAATATAAGTAGACACATAAAGAAAAATGTATTTTAAGGAATTAGATCCTATGATTATAGGGCTGGAAAGTCCAAAATCTATAAGCTTGGAAACATCAGGTAAGAGTTGAATTTGCAGCTTTGAACCTAAAATCCAAAGAGCAGGTCAGCAGGCCAGAAACTCAGGCAAGACACCTAAGCTACCGTCCTGAAGCAGAATTCTCTCTTCTTCAGAAAACCTCACTTTTACTCTTTAAAGTTTTTATCTGATCGAATGTGGCCCACCCACATTTTCAAAAGTAGTAACCTTTATTTAAAACCAACTGATTCTAAGTATTAATCACATTTACAAAATACCTTCCACAGCTACATCTGGACTAGTGTTTGACCAAGCAACTGAGCCCCAGAGCCTAGCCAAATTGACATGTAAAATTAACCATCACATAATCTGAGAAACAGAAAGGCAGGGAGGTCCAGAGGCTCATTGGCAGAAAGATTAAAGAGCTTTGTGAAAGGGATTATCTAATCTTCTGTATTTACTTTTACGCTATATAGTGCTATGCTATAAATTGTATCACCTCGAGCCATTGTGTGTGAGACACACACATTTCTTGTGTGAATAACATTTGGGGAATAAATTAAGTGACTGTATTCATTGTTTAGGCCAAACAATGAGAAAATGGCATAGAATATTCTCTATGACTGGTTGATCTATAACTGTAATATTTCAGCAGATAGAGGAAGTCAAAGAGAGAGAGATCTGGAAAAATATGTGACAACCCTCTCCACGAGAATCCCCAGAGATATTAGGAAGAGCACAGGGTTCTCATGCACATGGGATGGGATGTGATTCAAGCTAATTATTTTGAATCCCAAAGGTCAGTGTACATCATCTCTAAAACAGCTCAGAAAGGCCAGACTTCAGATTATGGACCTAAAGCCAAAAGTTATTTAGAGATTTTGTGAGGTTTCTGGGGAGTCAATGGGATCTTTCAAAACATCCAGAACCTTCGAACACTGAAATAAGACTTTACATTTGCTTCAGGTTATGAAAACTTTATTACCTAGGAATTTATCTTCTTCCATCAAAGTGTGAACAAAGATAAGGAAAGTGTTATGCCAGAGCTTGTTTTGTATGCATCCCAGAGCCGAATAAAATCTGTCCCATTAGGGGAAGGATTAATAGATCCTCTGCTTGAAATGAAGTTAAAAAAAAACACCACAGAAAACAACCTCTAGTGAGGGATTAAACTCAGTTACAGAAACCCTTAACTGTAATTCACATTCCCAGTTGGGAGTAAAGCTCAGCAAACAGTTTCAGGAAAAATTCCCCTACTCTACCTTTAGCAAAACAGGAATTTGTCATTTCTCTGTAAAGTTTTTCAGGGTCAATGCCAAAGTAACGATTACTGTTTTCTCAAAATTTACTGAGGCGTATCTTCTATAGTGGTTATAATCTATAATCCAACATGGTGTTTTTAAGTAGATATGTGTGTAAATATTTGAAGACAGACTGATTGTTCCTGTTTCCATTTAGAACAGAAATCTCAAAGTATTTAAATTTAGTATGTTCATTTCTCTAAAGTCTTAAAAGCATCATTGTGGTAGGTGATTATTATAAGGAACCTAAGCAGGGCTGGCACTGCTATCTTGATGGGCATCTTGGCATGCCAGGCAAGCAATATAAATATGAATGATTATTATGTATGTGAAGTTGGCACTAAATTAATTTGCAATTGTTTTATGTTGATTTTAAAGGACTCCAGCTTTCATGCAGTAGAATATTCTGATTTATCAAGCCAAATATAAGCTTCTCTAAGGCAAAGCATTTTCTGTGAGCATACTTTACACATAATATAGATGCTCCATAAATGTTGTTGACTCGTTAGCAAATGAAAGAGAGTTTTACACAATGATGGAAGAAAAAAATTAAACCAAAACTTATTGCCAAATGTAACCAAATATATACTCTTGAGATCTCTAGTTTTTATGTCATATTCACTCTCTAAAAATGGAATCCATAATGGATCACAAACTCTAATCATTACATCATTATCATAATCTTACAATATTTATGGAACAGTTATTATGTAAGAGGATTTTCCCTGTGCACTTAATAGGGATAACCTAACTGATTCCTCCCCAAGCCCCTTGAGGTTGCTGTGCTGGAGGTATTAGTAGATTTGGGTGGTCAAAGCAGAAGCTCTGGACTCAGAGAGGCTAGATTAGAAATTTGGCTCTAATGCTTCCTACAATACATGTGGTGATTTGAGCAATTTAAATCTGTCATGATATCTTTACCAGTATATAGTTTAAGAATAGTATCTTTGGGCTTCCCTGGTGGCGCAGTGGTTGAGAATCTGCCTGCTAATGCAGGGGACACGGGTTCGAGCCCTGGTGTGGGAAGATCCCACATACCACGGAGCAACTAGGCCCGTGAGCCACAGCTACTGAGCCTGCGCGTCTGGAGCCTGTGCTCCGCAACAAGAGAGGCCGCGATAGTGAGAGGCCCGCGCACCGCGATGAAGAGTGGCCCCCGCTTGCCACAACTAGAGAAAGCCCTCGCACAGAAACGAAGACCCAACACAGCAAAAATAAATAAATTACTAAACTCCTACCCCCAACATAAAAAAAAAAAAAAAAAATTAAAAAAAAAAAAAAAAAGAATAGTATCTTTGTCCTAGGGCTTTCTAAGGGTGAAATGAGGTAGTTTATCTAAGGTGCTTAAAATAGTGTCTGGAATATTGTTTTTATAAATATTAGCTCTTATTATTAGACTACATTATTTTTCTATTTCTTTTTGTCATACATGTAATTTTATTAACATATATAAATCTAATGTGTACAAATTAAGAGATCTATTTGAGTCTAAAGTTCCAGAGTAAAGGGAATTATTTTTTTTGCTTTCATTTATTTCAATTTGAGTGATATTTATTTACCTTGTCTTTGAAATAACTTTCATATAGAGACTCATAATTCAAAGTACATCTATTCACTTTTTAAACTGGATAACAAATTTAGGATAAGTGTGATTTGGAAATAATGAGTACATTAGTAGCTATAAGAATGATAAAACAATGAATGGTATGATTGCTTGAGTCTTCATCCCAGGAGAAATGTAAAAAAGGAATTGGCAACTATCTGTCCCTTAAGACAGCCAGAATATGAAATTAGCTGATCCTTGGTGGCAATTCCTAGCTCTAAGATTCTGTGATTTAAATAACTCAAAATGAACACAACATTTTAATCCCTTTGTCTGTGGGTTTCTGTAAAAGAGGCACATATTTATATGAAAAAATACCATGACTTATTACACCGTACACTTGCATCTGATTATATAATCAGCTTCTGTTGGATTTTTGTTCAAATTTCTCACCTCAGGTTTAATATTACTTTTAGTTACGATGTATAGTCTCATATGGCAATGACTCAAGTTACTGCTTGTGTGCTTGAGATATTATACTGCTATTTAATTGGTTATCTTAATTGGGATTTTTAAACGTCAAAACATTGGCCAAATCCCATTTGTACTGGTATGGCTCTTTGCAAATTTGTAATATACATGCAACAATGTAGTATGAGCTTCACTCAGAAATGACCTACAGTAAAGCACACAAAGTATTCAGAACCTCCCTTCTCTATTTTTACAGCATATCATATGCTGTAACGCTTTCACTTCACTAATGACTTTAAATGTTAAATTAAGCCATATTTAAATTTCTCCAAATCTGCTTTAGTTCTTATCACCTTTGGCAGCCAGTTTCCAAATCCTCACTCTTATACTACCAGAATCCTCTTGTGTATTATCTATTTGACAGATGAGATGAGTTTATGGTGATCCCCTTCTCTTGGTCTCAGAATCTTAAGTTTGAATCTAAACATGGTTTGCAAATAACCAGGGGGACTTTTCCAAACATTATTTAATGCACTGAGCTTCAGTTTGAACAGTCGAGTATCTATTCAGGAAACAGATTGGTTTGCTCATATAAACCACAGCTATGCATTTTTTATAGTCTCCTAAATTACTAACCTGCAAGTTAGACTAAAGACAAATTTTTATTTTATTTAAAACACATATCATCTTACTTTTCTCTTTAGGATTAAAAAACATTTTACAATAAATCTGAAAGGAAATATAACTTATGAGCTATAAATCTGTGTGGTTTTGTAAAGCATACTGAAGGCTAATGATCTGGTAACTGGGGTAAGGATAAATTTCAAAATAACTTCCTAACCCCTTATTAAATTTAAAATAAAATAATTCTCCCCACCACCTAATTAAAATAAACATACAGGTCTCCATGTAGACACTCTGTTTCTTTCATGCCACCCACGTTCCTCCCCCCTTACTCCCTGCTTCATAAAAAGCATCTAAAAATATGCTGAGACACGATATATTTTCACTTGTACAAAATGGATCGAGGAATGATGATTTCTCTGTAATGCAATATTTAAATAAATGATTCATTCAACATTTACTGTGCATTATTTTTCAAAGAATTTAGTTACCAAAAACATATATACAACCCCAACTATAGCCTCCTCCTATTTATATGATTCAGTTGAAATTTTAGACTTTTCAGTCCCATTATAAACCTCATTCTGAAGTACCTTATTATCTTATTATATCACCAATTAAGACAATTGATCCATATACATATGTTAAAAGTTTGATTACCTAAATAAGTCTGACTTAAATTTCTCCAATTATCCTTTTTTAATCTTTCTCATACAAGCAGAGAAAGAGATATGCAAGATAAAGATGGTCACATTGCTTTTCTAATCATTTGGGATTCCAGAACCGAAAAAAAAAAAGAATTAGCAACCCCATATAAAAAATGTATTTGTTGTTAACTTTGACTTTCAAGATCTTCATTACCATATTCCTATTTATCTGTACAGTGGGAGCATTGTTTGTAGCTTACTAATTCATGGAAATATTGAAGCATTAGTCAATACTTTAAAAGCTCTTTATAAGGCCACTGTAATGTGTAATGAATTCTTCAAAGCCTTTTATTGATTCACTTGAAAAAGAATAATTATGATATGATGTGGATTGTGAATATAATTAAATTTATGGGAATTATTCTAAAACCAAAGGATATTGGTTCATCCCAGTGTATTTATTTCAGCACTGAAACATATCATCAGATATTACAAATCGCTCTCACATATATTGTGATTATTTTGTCTTTATTTATTTATTTATGTGGGGGTACGCGGGACTCTCACTGTTGTGGCCTCTCCTGTTGCGGAGCACAGGCTCCGGACGCGCAGGCTCAGCAGCCATGGCTCACGGGCCCAGCCGCTCCACGGCATGTGGGATCTTCCCGGTCCGGAGCACGAACCCGTGTCCCCTGCATCGGCAGGCGGACTGTCAACCACTGCGCCACCAGGGAAGCCCTATTTTGTCTTTAGATAATGGTCCTTAATTGAACTCAATTCATTCAGTCAACATTTATGCATTACATGCCCAATATGTGCCAAACACTCTTTTTCTAGTGGGATGTGACAATGAACAAAGGCAGACAGAGTTCCTGACTGTAGACTCATCATTCTGGATAAGAATCTAAAGTTTCTGGTAATGACTAAGTCTCTTCTATCTTGCCTTTACCCATGTGATAAAGTCCAAATGTTGGAATCTGGCCCCTTGTATGTCATTACAAGTATAAATTCTATTATATCTCACAGTACAGTCTGCATGCACAACCAGATTTTTAGAGTCTCTGTAACTTTGTCTCTTCTTTAAGTGCTGCATGCAAGCTTGTAGCTGGTGAATGTTTCCTCATATAAATTGTTTCACTACTTCTATGAACTCCTCTGTGACTTCTTTAAGAAGTGGAATATTTTTCATGCTTCCACAGCACTTTGTAATATATTCCAAGTGTAACTCATCATATCACATTGTAAATACCTATGCCTGCACTCTCCACTGGACTGTAAGCTTCGTGAAAGCAAAGATTACATTTTCTTCACTTTAGTGTTCCTGACAAAAGCCTCAATATGTGGTACATAGAGAACATTCAAAAAATGTTTGATGAGTAAGTTAATCAATTAACTAGCTAAGCTAAATTCACAATTAGCTAAGGCCTAATTGGATTTCTTGATTAGAAACTGTTATTAAAATTCTCAGTAAAACGTACAGCAACAGAACAACCTAATGTTTATCTTTAAGGCTATTAATTATATAATAAGAGTTGATTCTAATCCCCTTACAGATGGGGTGAATGAGCTAAGATATCCAGGTGTAGCCATACTGTCTATTTCTCTCAACAAAGGACCCAGGTGATAATTCTGGTCAGAACCAGCTCTGCGATAACTATCTTTGGTCACACAATTACTAATGGTTGCCCTACCTTACTATAAACAGGTAACATTTCCCACCAGTCACTGAAATTCAATATTTTTTTTTCCCTTTTGTCCACAGGCACCGGAAATCAGGAAAACAACAAAACTCTTAAGGGAATTAAAAACTGCTTTTTTTTTTTAAATCATCAATGTAATAAATGCCACTTTACCAAACCTAATGAAAAATGATATCGCTAAAGCTCACAAAATTGGAAGTAAGAGGCTAGACACAGAAGTTTTTAAACAAATGCAGTATTTTACTGCGTAATTGAAGCTAATAAATTTTAAAAGTTAGAAAAATAGCTCTCTGGACAAATATTTTTCAAAACTGACTACCTTCAAAATATGGTCCAATAGTGTAAAAATTTGAAAATCATTTATAACTTAATCAAAAGAAATTTTCTGGTAGAAAGAATTAGAGTCAAATGTATCACACAAGTTTTTTTTCCAGTATCTCAGAGTAATACCCCATGTAGTTTAAAGTGTTCCCGGTCAAACTCTCCTGGTAGAAAGTTTAATACTGAAATGTATATGTTTATGAATCCAGATATAATTATATAACTTATGGTTTTATTTATCAGAGGAAAAAAGTTAGTGTCAAATAATAGGGATTAGTTTTGAAAAATTATGGCATTCAAGAGAATGCCAAACACTAGAAGTTATACTGTAAAATTAGCTCATAACATGGAAAAATGTTTACAAATAATTTGTTTTGGAAAGTTACAAAACATAAAAAGGATACCAACTGTGATAAAATAAAATTTGAGTGTGATTATATATGTGTATAAATTGACATGCACTGAGAAAAGTTGGTAAAGTTTTATTCTATAATGTTAACATTTTTATCTCTTGGGAATAAAAGCAGTATCAGCCTAAAAACATTCCTAGGAAAAAGTGATATAGCTTTTAAGCTGTTTAGCAAAATGCCTCACATAAAGTGAACTAAATCTAGACTTAATTTTATTATAAACTACAAAATATTGTTTATATACTGTCATTGATTTGCATCTCTATACTTTCTTCATTCTAAATTTTCTAGAGTTTAGATTTTTTTTGTTGCTAGAAGATTAAATATTTTAATCTTTATGAATAAATTACAAAAAAGCACTCAGCTAACAAAAATGTTACAAATATGACAAACAAAACATCTAGGAAGCAATTATCCTATAATTTACTCTGTCTCACAGAAATCATCTTTCTCTGGGAATCCCTCTTTATTTATTTCTCTTTTCTCCTTCCTCTTAGGCACGATTTGAAAGAAAATAGATCATGGAAGAAAAAATAGCCCCATCAGTATAATTAAAACATTACCTACACCATGTAACTTATCATTATATTGATCACTTTAAAATTTCGAATTAACTACTGGTCAACGGGCTTCAATATGGTTGAGAATAGGGTAAATGTTAGGTCCAGTGATGCATGTCCCATGATCCTAAGACTATGTCAGACCTATAGGTGTCCTCCCTATGATCACCATTTTTCCAGACAATTTATGTGCTCTGCTTACTACTGTGGATGTTATTTTATTAACATCTGCCATTCCAATACAACAAATATCTCAAGGCATTTATTTGGTGCAAATTAGATTAAATTGAAGGAGGTAATGTCCACACTAGAAGCCCATATCCATTTGTTAATTTGAGTGCCTGCTACTTTTCAGTAACCCATTAAACTAATAGTAGTTGCACCAACCTGGAAGGAAAAAAATCTGTCTCTCCCTCTGGAAAACACTTCTGAAATTATACAGTCCCCCAAGTGGTACTTTTGGGAAACACACATACTTGGAGAAAAAAAGTCTCTTGACTGTTATTTTTCAATTTTATTTTGCTTTTCCATTGTGTTTCCAAATTGAATTCCAGTGCTAAGATATTTCTTTCTTGGGTAACTTGAAGATAGAAAGAGTAGACATTTTCTTGTAAATCAATTTTGAGTGCTATGGATATTGTTCAACCTAATTATTTTATGAAATTGCAACAGTTCATATATTTTATCATGAAACACAACATTAAGCATCAGTTGGACACACTGCGGAAAAGTACTTTTAGGAGAATCATTATGAGAAAAATTATAATTTTTCATCACAGTAGTTTTTCTGGAAAAAGCAAAGGCTAATTACCATGAACTTCAAAGGATTTGGATAATTCCTCAGTAAGAGAAACTGTGCAAATGGAAATGTTTCTTGTTAAAAAGAAAATCAGGGGCTTCCCTGGTGGTGCAGTGGTTGAGAGTCCGTCTGACGATGCAGGGGACACGGGTTCGTGCTCCGGTATGGGAAGATCCCACGTGCCGCGGAGCGGCTGGGCCTGTGAGGCATGGCCGCTGAGCTTGCGCGTCCGGAGCCTGTGCTCCGCAACGGGAGAGGCCACAAGAGTCAGAGGCCCGCGTACCACACACACACACACACACACACACACTAAATAAATAAATAAATAAATAAATAAATAAATAAATAAAAATCAGTGTACACATGCAATACAGTTGGAAAATTAGGATTCATTTTCAATATTTGGCTACCAGCCTGTCAATTTTAATTGACAAGATGTAGAGTAAGATACTTAAATAGGAAGATTTGGTGAACTAAGGAAAGAGGCTCAAGTACATCATAGACTAACAATGTTCAAGTATAATAACTTGGATTTTTAAAGTTACAATACTACAGATCTTACACAATGTGGGCAAATGCTCATTAAACCTTATTCATGGATCTTTTCATTTAGCTATACCTACTGCTTTTTCCTACCTATTTTCCTCTTCAAGAAAGTTGAGAAAACAGAAATGTATGAGGTATTTTGCTTTGTTTTTACTTAAGAGAAATGAAAAAGATTATTTTTATTTAAATACAGCTGAAATTACAAATATCAGAGCCATGCTGGCATATTAGCAATATGCCATAACTCAGTCCTGAATGGTTTCACAATGGGGCACTCTACTCAAGGCCATTCTGCAAGGGCTCTCCATCAGTCTCCTTGGGTTTGGGTCCAGCATCACTGAGTGCAGCTAGGAACACATTCTATTCAACTCAAAGTATACAAAGGCTATTAGTGACAGTGCAGCTACATTGGAAGACAAATGGAACAAAGAGATTATGAATATATTTAGCAGGCTAAATTCAGAATAGAACTCAGTTTATCTGTACATCATCAGTTAACCTTCTCTTGACCTGGGCAATGGATACACCGTTCATTTGTTACTAGCCTAAGGTGTTTTTGTTGTTGTCTTCAAACAAACTTAGTTGGGTTCCTTTCTTTCAATATTAAATACTTCATCTTTAACTTTTTTTTCTGTAGTAATTGACTCTTCACTTTAAAAATATCCCGAGCACTGAGATTCAGATGAGTGCTCCAATCACTATAATTGTTGCCTTTGCATCCCAGTTTCAGTTTCAGATTAATTTATTATCTTTATGACCCATGCAAATACAATCTGTCCCCGTACATTCTGACTTTTGAGAAGAATAGGGAAAGAATTGGTGGGAGGAAATTGAATTGACTGGCAATTCCATTCCCTCTATAGCTGTTACAAGTCATTTGAAATATGTCATTTGAAAAGCTGTAACTGATGGTGGCATTATCATATGACCACTCTAAAACCAACTAGCTATTACATTTAATGCCTTAGATTTCCAAGGGTTTCAACATGAATTCATATTTCTAGGTGTTTACACAATAAATACGGAACACATATATTTCTTTTTAGTCAGATTCTTTCTGCTCAAACCCTACACCTGTCTCCACCATATCTTAGCAACTTATTTTCAACAGTCTGCTTTTCCCTGTAAAATTTTAAAAGCACAAGTCTCTTAAAACATCTCTTAAACATTATTTTTTAACTTACCTATTATAATAAAATTATGAGGTGAAAACTTTGCTATTATCTTGTTTTTCATTCAACCCAAATGTTCACGGGTTATTACTTAGATTTATGCTCACAAGCAAAAGAGGAATTTTCCACTTGCAAAGAGAAACTTTGTTGGGGCTGAGAGGAAGACAGTATATAAAATGAGCACTCAGTAGAACATTTCTAATTGTTGAGCTTTTTTTTTTTTTTTTTTTAGATGTTGGGGGTAGGAGTTTATTAATTAATTAATTAATTTTTGCTGTGTTGGGTCTTTGTTTCTGTGCGAGGGCTTTCTCTAGTTGTGGCAAGTAGGTGCCACTCTTCATCGCGGTGCGCAGGCCTCTCACTATCGCGGCCTCTCTTGTTGCGGAGCACAGGCTCCAGATGCGCAGGCTGTGGTTGTGGCTCGTGGGCCTAGTTGCTCCGCAGCATATGGGATTCTCCCAGACCAGGGCTCGAACCCGTGTCCCCTGCATTAGCAGGCAGATTCTCAACCACTGCGCCACCAGGGAAGCCCTAACTGTTGAGCTTCTAATATTGCTCCTTTACAGACTAAGCTGTTCAGCTGAAACTTTGTTCATCTGCCTTCTGAAGAGGAAAACAAAAATTGGGCTAGGAAGATTTCTTAGTACTTTTTCATGTGCAAATCTGTTTTATAGGAGTACAACACATGTTTCCATGCTTATGTTGTCACTGTTTCTTTTTTTCCTTTTCCAACTGTACACACAATATGCACCCAAAGGTTGACTGAAAACTCATGTTTTATAGTCTGCCAAAGGAATGTCTATATTAAATTGCTTCAGATGGAGAAAGTCTCATTGTGATCAGAACCCAGGAGAAATAAAAGGGACATAAACTTTGGGTCATAATTTGAGTTTATAAGCCTTGCTTCTACTTAATTTAAATTATAGTGGCAATGCAAGAAACTGTGGTTTACCACTAGCACTAGGCCTCAGGCTAAATGCTTTCATTCCACTAGTTGCCTTGATATCCTGCCTCTGTTGGAAAGAGTTAACTGCCTTGCATAGATATTTCTTATAACTCGTCATCTGAGAAAAATAAAACTTAGTAATCACACATAGGCACATGTATTACTAAGGTTTACAATTATAAAGCAGCAAGTATAGTATAGACTCCATTTCATAAACTTTTTGTTTTTTTGGTTTGTTTTGCTTTGCTTTTTTGTTCCTAGATTAGTGCCAGCATTCAAATACCTGCCTGAAGCTGGTGCATAAGCTCTAGAGAGATTTAGCATCCCCATTTACCTTATAAAATTAAAGTTTACCTTATAATTTGGTCCAATATGACTGAATACATTTGTGATTTTTAGTTTCCAATATTGGATACTACAAATCAAAATTACATTTATACTAAGATAAATCATATTCTTGTTTTCTACTGTTTGATTTTTAAAGCATACAGCTTTCTGTGCAAAAGATGTTGGAACATAACAGATAAACTCCCCTGCCTAATCTTTGACCATATCTGTTTGGTGAGTTTTTTAAGAGATGAAAATAACAAAAGATCTTTGATTAAATCCAGTCAGCTTTAGCATTTATACCAGAGTCTAATATCATAGCACACTAACAAACTCTGAAGAGAAAAAAGTAGGAAAAGGCACTTTATTTTATTAGTATTTTCCCAATTAAACACATAAAATTGTACGTACACTTTAAAAATATTAGTCGGAAGATATATTTTTATGGTGTAAAATAATGTCGGGGCTACAAAAAAGGAGAAATGATACTAATATCTGGACAGGAAACACAGTTTAAACATCATAATGTCTGCATGTATGTTTCAATTATTTTGTAAACAAGATTTTTATTGTGAATTCAGTTTTGTAAAATATTTCTCAAATAGATATTTCATAGTTAAAATACATGGCAGACAGTGAATAATAGCTTATAGGTACCACCGCAGGAAAAAAGACATATCTGAATGGTATATTTAGGTAATAAAACTTGTATTATGGCAAAGCTACTGCCATATTAGCTGTGTATTCACATCCATGGTGCCTAACTCCTGGTCTTAATTTGATTCTTGAGATAATGTTGCAACTTGGAAGGAAGCTGAGAGGTTATCTAGTTCAATCTGTCACTTGGTGAAAGACTCTTTTACAATAGTAACTTGAATTTCCACTACCTTCTTTTTTTTTTTTTTTTTTTTTTTTCTTTTTGCGGTATGCGGGCCTCTCACTGTTGTGGCCTCTCCCGTTGCGGAGCACAGGCTCCGGATGCGCAGGCCCAGAGGCCATGGCTCACGGGCCCAGCCGCTCCGCAGCATATGGGATCCTCCCAGACCGGGGCACGAACCCGTATCCCCTGCATCGGCAGGCGGACTCTCAACCACTGCTCCACCAGGGAGGCCCTCCACTACCTTCTTATATACTTTCAGTGCAAGTAGATTCACTGCCTGGAAAAGTGGCTAGTCTGCTTTTTAAGAGTTCCAGTTAATGTGTCCCTTTTATTGGATCAAAAGTGGCTTCTCCCTGACTTCCTTTCAGAAGTCATATACCTATGTGGGTCAAATTTTATCTATTTTCCATACATGATCCCTTTAAATAGCTAAGGTGGCTATCATGCAGCCCCAATATCTATCTTTCTACAGACAAAATGTTCCCATTTTCTTCAAATGTTTATTTGACATGTTTTTAGTATAATGCTCCCCATGTAATGTGACTGGTGTGCTCAGCCCCACTGTTCTTTTTTTTTCTTTTCTTTTGCGGTACGTGGGCCTCTCACTGTTGTGGTCTCTCCTGTTGTGGAGCACAGGCTCCGGACGCACAGGCTCAGTGACCATGGCTCACGGGCCCAGCCGCTTGGCGGCATGTGGGATCTTCCCGGACCGGGGCACGAACCCGTGTCCCCTGCATCGGCAGGCAGACTCTCAACCACTGCGCCACCAGGGAAGCCCCCCACTGTTCTTTGATCTGGGATAATTCCCTCTCTTGTTTTAGGCTCCCTATTATTAATGAAGCCTATGATTGGATTGCTTTTTTTGGCATAACAACTCACTGTTGACAAATATTAGGCTCACACTCAGTGAAGCCACTACGTATGACAATGTGGAACATTTTTTTTTATATCCTATACTTACACAATAAATATTTTGAACCAAGTCACCAGACTTTACAGTTATCCCTCTAGGATTTTATCTCATTAATTTCATTCCATTCTTTCAGCCTGTTGAGATCTCTTTCAGCCTTGACTGTCACATGCTAAAACTGCTCAGTAGCATGTCAGCAGTGTCTACAGACAGCAGTCTTGGCACACCACTGACGTTCTAATGGTTGACATCTATTTATTCATCAGTCCCCTGGGAGTACAGTTTAAACACTTACTAAATCAACCATTTGTTTTATTAACAAGCTCATACTTCTCTGTCATATTTAGGAAACAATATGTGAGATATTGCTAAATCTCTAGCTTCCCTCTGATCTACCAATCTGATATACCTATTAAAAATAAATGACTTTAAAAAGCAAAGTTTTGGGATTTGGTGTTTTGCTTCCTTATTCAGTGTACAAACCATTTTTAAATCTTTCAGCCATTCAAGAGGTAAAATGATATTACATACATTTTCTATTTTCATTCTTAACTATATATAACTTTCTTTGTATTCTTTACTTGAGTGGTTAATTCTCTTTGAAAAATAATTAATATGAAAATAACCCAGGTATACACTGAGTATTTCAAACTCTGTATCATGTACCTTAGCTTATTAAAACTAATAATATTTATCTTATTTCATTTTATTCATTTTATTTATTTATTTATTTATTAATAAAATGCAATTAGACTTGTCAAAAGTTGCACAACTTTAATATCTAGAAGTTGTGTACCCAGGGGATTATGTTGGAATAGTATCTAGGACGGTATGGGGGCTGTTGTTCTTTTTAATGTGTTACCATTTGGGGAGATTAAAGAAAAGTATTGCTGCTATAAAACAACAACAACAACAACAACAACACAGAATACTAAGACGTACTCTATTCTGATTTAATTCCACTTCAGTAAACTATATGCCACTTAAACTTTCCTTTTAGTTACATTTGGAATGGCATTCTTCTCTTTCTTCTCTGACTTTTCATCTGAATTCCAGATTCCATATCTTGTGTTCAAACCACTTTTTTTTTCTACGTCTACTTTTGTGTATGTCACACCGTGGATGTAGTACCACGCATCATTTCTCTTAATATTATAAGCAAAAGAGTAGAAGTAAGTGCAAATGAAATTCATAATGGACTCCTTCAATGAGAGGTGAAGGAAATAAAGTCATCAAAATATCCTGGTTTCCTTTATTAATATTTCTTTATACATTTGTTTTCTATAAATATATTTATGGAATATTATATTATTATAAGGGGATTATTAACAGATGATCCATCCAGAGTATAAACCATAATTATCTTCCAGAACCTGATTTCTTTGCTAACAGTCTGAGAAGATGGCCTGTAAGATACAGTTTGAGAAACAAGTGTACTTTTATGCAAAGATCTCTTTCTTGCCGCAGGGCCAGTTACAGCAGTCACATGTAAATTGGTGAAAGTGAAGTCCCTAACGCCATTTATCTAGGGTTAGCTTTGTACCAGTGCTGTCAAGGGGGAAAAATAGGTATCTTCCTTCATGATCTATGACCCACTTTCTTCTCTGCCTCCTCATTCTGATCCATTATCATTGTAAGAGCATGGCTAAGCTTATGTATACTATATTATAGTGGTTAAGGCATTAAAATTAGATAGGTCTAGACTTGAATACTAGCTCTGTCGCTCTGGCTGAGTGTTATCAGGAAAATTTAAACTTTCTACTCCTCTATCCAAATCTAGTTATATAACTTGTGGGACCCAGTAAAATATAAAACTGTGGGACCCGTCATTCAAAACAGGAAAAAATTGTCACTAAAGGCACAAAAACACAAGACTTTTTTCTTTATTTCATGCTCTTTCTCTCTAGACTTGTCATTTTTTTTAAATTTGCTACTTAATGTCATTCTAATTTTTAATATAAATATTTAAATTATTAGCATAAATTTTACCCTACTTTATGTTGTACTATGCCAGTTTTAAATGAAAATATAGGAGGATTTAACTCATATGTAGAATCACTGAAATTACATTTTGTATTTCATAGCTTATACATGCTTGTGTATTTTGTTCTTAAAATGGAAACCCCACACAAATCTGTTTTATTACACTTTTTGGTACACACAAATTCTTCTAATATTCTCTACCTCCATCTTACTGATGAGTAAGGAAGGACTGACAGAGGAAGGAACTATGAGTTGCCCTACTTTCCCTTCACTTCTTTGTCATCACATTCAAGCAAGTGGTTGGTTAATACAGGGAAGTAACAGGAGAAAAAGAATATGATAGGGTCCCTTAATCATTCGTGTTTCTTAGAACATGATTCTAAGATAATGTCCTTTCTGTGTTTGAGGCAAGTTCCTGTGGCTTTGCAGGACTCTATGTGTGCTTACTTACTTAGTCATGATGGAACACAGTTATCTTGTACTCTCTGAGTCTTGAACTATCATGCATAATAGACCCACCACAGGATTCTGTGCTCGGGGCATCATAAATGCTACATGCCAATGGAGAGGCAAGAAATGACAGCAGACAGTCATATTGCATGTATCTCCTACACTCACATGCATCCTCCATTGTTCTAATACACTTCACATAAAAAATACAAATTTGAAAATAAAATTAAGAATTTCCAGACAGTGAGAACAGAATATTAAACCAAGCACAGGGTCTTCTGAGCACATGGCCTTGTGGGACTGCACAGGGTGCATATGAATGAAGCTGGCCCTGTCTCTATAGTGGGCTATAACTTTTACATTGAATTATCATCCCAATGGCAAGCCCAGTGCCTTAGTAAGCACTCATAATTCAAATGAAGTAATAAATGAATGATGCTTAACCCATCAAAGCTTCAGTTTCTTCATTAGCAAACAGGAATTTAAAAAGAAAATAGGCAGATAAAATGATTAAATGAGGCATTATTAAATACATCAAAATTCCAGATTAAAAATTATGTTCAATATGGTAAAATATCAGCTAGAGGGAAACAATATAGTGAATTAATAAAGGGCAGATATTCTGAAGTCATGTCATTGAGTCTGAATGCAGATGCCACGTGATATATAAATAGATTAGTTGGATAAACATTTTGAGAAGAGGCAAGTTCCATGAGGACAGGGACTTATTTTTCTTTATTTTATTCCAAATACCTTTTCCTAGATATGGTGATACACAAATATATGCTGAATGGAATATACAAATGAGTGAAAAAGTATGACATGATGAACAAGAAAAATTAATGTGATTAAATTAATATCGAGATTTTGTGGAAAAGGATTCTGATTTAAGTGTTAACTATTAAATTAAATGATAAAACTAAGAATTTCTCAGTGCACAGTATCTTTCTCTTCCCTGAATATAAAAAGTGACTCCTTATTAGGAAGCCTCTCACTTTCTTGAGTTCCCAGAAAACATTTTCTATAAGATTACCTCTGAGAAAGGCACGGTGAAAGAATAAAAGGAGAGGGTAAATTCGACCCCTTAAAGCTCTGAATGATAAATGTATAATTATTTCTTTTTAGCTAGTCATCAATTATTGTGAAGAGAGAAGTCCTGTTAATATTTACTTATGTCATTACAAATAAAGTAATCGACTGCCCATGACCTATTGCCCTGCTTATGTTTTTAGAGAAAAGCTTTGTCCAGATAGTGATAGATTCCTTCCCTGTGACTCATACATTACCCAGAGACTTCTAGCTTCCCGGAATTTCTGTTGAAAATTTCAAATTTCTTGGCAAAAACCCCCTGTTTTTGTAAGAAAGGCTTTAATTTTAAAGAAAAATAAATATTGTAAGAAATTAGTCAAAAATGTATTTCTAGTTCTGGGTGCCAACAAATATTGATCGGGCCAAAATAAAATTGCCAACTTTTGACATGCAGTTGAGTCTTAACTCTTCAAATGTGTGTCATCTGTAACAGGCTATCCTGAACTCTATCATCAGTAGGTTTCACCTTCCTTACCAAAACTCACCCTCTGTATTATACTGTTACACTTTTTCATATCAACCTTAGCAATATACAATTGCATAAAAATACTAATAGTACACAGACATACTCTCAACCCCACTACTCTGAAGTAACCAAAGTTATGAGAGCTTAGTAGCTATCTCTCCAGAACTTGTTTATCTAAAGATCACAACATTCAATATCCTGAATTACACATCTTGCTCTTTTCAGTTATGTCACAGACATTCCTTTGAGTCAATACATGTAGATCCAACTCATCCTTTTAATAGGTGACTAATATTTCTTCACGGACATGTACTGTTAACATTTTGTGTGTGTGTGTGTGTGTGTGTGTGTGGTACGCGGGTCTCACTGTTGTGGCCTTTCCCGTTGTGGAGCACAGGCTCTGGACGCACAGGCTCAGTGACCATGACTCACGGGCCCAGCCACTCTGCGGCATGTGGGATCTTCCCGGACCGGGCCATGAACCCGTGTCCCCTGCATCGGCAGGTGGACTCTCAACCACTGCGCCACCAGGGAAGCCCAACTGTTAACTTTTTAATCACTCTCCTATCAATAGACTCCCAACATGCTTCTAGATTGGGAGCCACTAGAAACAATAATGTATTAAATACCTTCACATATATAATCTTCTATATTGGTGATTTATATTTTCATTAACAGCTCCTAAATGTAGGGATGCTGTTTCACAGATGTGTTCATACTTAAATTTTAATAGATGCAAGTAAATTACTTTCTAAAATGCTTGTAGCATTCTGCTGAAGGGGAGCAGAATCATGACCCCCAAATGTTCCACTTGGCATGCGGATTATTTTGAGCTGAAAGCAATTAAGACCTAACAGACTCAAAAACTTTTATCTTTTCCATTAACTGCCTTAAAGAATTTAGAGAGGGGACCTGACTCAGAGAAAGAGACCTATTACCAGAGATTATTTTTATCTGAATGACCTATCTGTATGGCAGGGCAAACATCTAACTATTAAACATCTGCTCTTCTCATTGTCCTGTGAATTACCTTCTTCCCCTTTGAAGCCCCAGGCCCCCATTCCATTCCTTATCTCAGAATGACATATAAGCCTCAATTGCCCCACTTGACCTCGGGCCTCATATTCTTATGAGACTCCCGTATATACGTAATTAAATTTGTTTTTCTCCTGTTACTCTGTTTTATGTCAATTTAATTAATAGTTCAACCAAGTGAACCAAAAACTGTAAAGGAAGAATTTTTCTCCCCTACACTACATTCTCATGAGCTCTATTTAAGCAAGCATTTCTAATGCTCCTCTAAACAGCGCTGAAAATATATTAATACTGCTAACTTTTCTTATCTGATGTGTTTTTGGTTTATTTTTATAAAATGGCATGCTATTATTTCAATTTGCTTTTCCCTAACTAGGAAGGTTGGTATATTTTTAATATGTTTAATGTCCATCATGGTTTCTAGTGATAATCACACTAGAACCCTATACAGAGGACTAGCAGAATTATCACCCCTTCCTTGACAAAGAGCAACTCTAGACCCTCTTTTACTATTTTTTTTTTCACTTGGTCCTTAACACACCACATGTAGGGAGTTTATCTGGATAGCCTACAGAAAAGGATTTTATAAATTCATCCAACCTAGGTATGAATTGGTAATGAATCTTTAATGTATGATGATTTGCAGTTATATTTGCATTTCAAAAGGGAATGACCCATAGAAATGAAATGCTAGAGAAAGCATTTCTCTGTGTAGCATCAGTGTAGTGAAGGCTTTTAAGTTTTCCTTAAAAGGAGGAAAGATGAGAGGTAAAGAAGAAGAAATACAAATGAGGAGTTATATGTTAAAAACAAACACATAAATAGGAGAGAATGATTAACCAGGGGGACTTCACCTTCTCCTAGTTGCCCTCCATATACTTGTATCTATTAGAAGATAACAAAATCATTCAAAATGACAATTATGGCTCCTCTGTAAAGAAAGGAATTAATACTACTTTTAATAAAATAAAGTTTATTCCAGTCCTTTCTTAGTTTATACATGATTACTGAACTACCAATTATGTTTTCATATTAGACTGAATGAGTTAAACATAGATTTAGAAGACTATAAATGGATGGATGGATGGATATATGCATGGATAACTGCATTCTTAAGAATTATTCTATGTAATTTTATGTATACTAAATTTTGAGAGGTAAAATATTAGAGTATGCTAAGCCATATAATGTGGTTTGCTGTTTCCTATAGTTACCATTCCTACCATTCCTTGCCTTACTGCCTTTAAAAATGTAATTCCACTGCCAATAATATCCTTACTTTCTTCTGTCCATCAAGTTACCACTCTTTTATACCCAATTCATCAGTTTATAACTCTCTCCCCCATGAATTTACAACATTCTGTACATAGATAGATAGGCTTATTCTAGCACATGTCCAATTATACTTTGACTATTTCTTTACCAGAATAATATCTCGAATTGCTTGAGGAAAACCTGCCTTTTATTTATCTTCATGATATTATACTTCCACATTTAACCAATTACCATCATTATTATTCTCATGATATCTACCATATAATCAAGAGCCTACATTTTTTTCAAGTTTTATACTATGACTTTCACATGCGTTATTTTAAAAATTCCCAGTAGGTTCCATGTCACAAACAAGGAAATGTATTTTACCCTCAAAGGGTAAAATCATATGTTCAAGTTAGAACAAACAGAAAATAACAGAACCAGGATTCAAACCCAGTCCTATCTGATTCTAAAGCCCATGCTCTTCCCATGGTATTTCAATAAATGTTGGTTAAATGATTGATTGCATTATATTCTAGCTAATTCTCTAAGATTCAGCAATTAAACAATCATCAGTCATTTCTGTAAACCTTAAAGGATCTATTAAAAAATGCTTTCTTTTTCCTCAGCACACACTGTCAGTAATCTTTCCCACAGAGATTAGTGAAGGAAAAAAAAAATGCTACTTTACATCTTAAAGAGCTATAATCCTATCCTGGCTTTAAAAAGGTCTACAAGTTCACCTGAAAAATGCCACATTCTCATAATCAGGGCAGGAGAATTAGATGGTTACTGCTTTATTTAATGAAGGAAAAAACCTTAACAGAACCTAAATATTTAGATTAAAAATAAGGAAATCAGTAATAAATAAATTATAATTACCTTTTTGAGCATCTACTTGATGTCATACTTTACATACAAATCTCTCCTTAGCTTCACAGAACCACTGGAAGCTACATGCTAGACCCACTTTAAACACTATGGAACTGACTCTCAAAAGACTAAGTTGTCCCTACTCACAAAGCTGGAGGTTGTTACAGACTGGTTTGCAACCCAGTTCTTCCTGACCTTGCAGTTTAACATTTTCTCCCCAAATCTATATAATTTTTATTAACCCTGCTGCACTGCCTGTGGGCCATTCACCTATATCACTGGGTTCAACTAAAACCCAAATATACTGCTCACACGTTAATATCATAACCAAATGAAACAGACAAGAAGATAATTTGATGCATGTTTAACAATATCTAAAAATCATTTTTCTGTTACATGGTTATTAGATAAATGTTAAACAGCCATGTAAATAACTATAATCACTTTTATTTTACCCAGTCAATTAAAGTATTCCTAGCCTAATCTGAAATAACAGAAAAAGTTGGCCAGAACAAACACTTTTTCAAATTTCAAGGAAGACATATATGCCTCCACTTCTTCAATAAACCATAGTTATAGCCCAAGTCTTCTGTCTGGTTAGGATTATAAAATGTTGCTTCTTCTTTCATTCCCAGATGTCACTCACACATTTCAGTGGAATTCCATTTAAGTGGAATTCTTCAAGCCCCAAGTAAAGCTCCTATTCCTAAGGTGTAAATTATACAGACTCCTCTCCTCAGACTTGGCATTTGGAAGTAAGTAAGCAAAGGCCACAAAAACTGGTTACCTGGGGATTTTGTTTACTAACTCTAATCAATTTTGAATTATTAAAATTCCAACACTGTAAGGGGAGATAAACATAGATTTGAAGGAGATAAATCCAGTTGACTTGGTCTCTGAAATAAGGAGTTATAGGACCAGGAGCAAACAACTTACCTATTGTATATTGCATTTGACAAAAGAGACCAATTTCTACCTCCTACACCTGGTCTTGCCTCTAAAAATTAATGGTCCAGTTGTTACCATCTGGCTCTATAAACCAAGGACTCTGGCCCCCACCTCCTACTTTTAATTCCCTGAAATGCACATATTTCCAGCTCATCTTTATTTCCAACTGCTTGATAAAGTGAAATTGTTTCTGTACTTACTATAGATTATAACTGAGTACAAATGAAGGTAAGAAAAAACCTCAAATAGAAATATACTAATCAGTGCTCTAAAATTGTTAAGGATAGAGAAAAACAATTAGACATGATGAATTTGAACAGAAGTGCTGTTCTTCCTGAGAAGGTAAGATGTAGTATGAGAAGCAGAATTAATGGCCACTACTGAAAACTGAAGACAAGCCACATACTGGGATAAGATATTTGTAAAATATAAACCAGACAAAGTGTTACAATCCAACATATTTTACTAATCAATAAGAAAAAGAGAATAAAAGTAGCAATGGCTGGAACTATTGGCAGTGTTTTCACAGAAAAGTGATCTCAAATGGCAAATAAGTGTAAGAAAAGATGTTCAACTTCATTTGTAATCAGAAAAATCTAAACTAAGAGCATCATGAGATACCACTGCACACCCACTATATTGGCAAAGTGTATGAAACATTAAGTGGAGGAGAGAATGCACATCAATACAGAGTCTTAGACATTCTTGGTGGGAGTATAAATTTGAAAAATTCTCGTGGAAAATGGTTTGGCAGCATCATGTAGAGTTGTACGTTCTCATACTCTGTAACTCACAAATACTACTTCTAGTTTGATGTTCTGCACACTAGAAAATATACCTAGATGCAGATTTCTTGAGCCCAGAAACATACACACAAATGCTCATGGATGGGAAAAATTAACATGGCATATTCAAAGACCAGTGTGTTTTAGAGGAGTAACAATGAAGTGACCTTTAGCTGCATGTTAAGCCTGGATGACTCCTAGGAACACAATATTGAGTTTTCTTATTTGTGAACTTTAAAAAAATGATATCATATTGTATGACATTTTCTGGTACATGCTTGAGGATGGGAAATTTAGGGCTGAACAAATTTCACTTAAAACAGTTGGTGATTCTATTTAACCTACCCATGTGTTTGAATAGTTTCTGCCCAAGATTTCTAGCTGGTTTTGATATATTAAAAATATATATATTTTAAGGCAAGGCAATGACAAGCACTAAATTGAAACAATAGCATCTCTAGAGGAGAGGTAGAAAAAGGGAAGTAGTTACAATTACCTTGGCAATGCCTTAATTATTGAGTAGTGGTTCGTGGGGCTTTATTATATTTTATATATAAATTTGTATTTTTATTTATCAACTATTACCTTCAAAAAGATTGCCAAGGAAGGAACAAAAGGAGGAGGAAGAAGAGGTGGAAGAGGAGGAGGATAGGGGAAAAATGGAGAGAGAAAAGGAGGGACAAGAATCGGAGGGAGAGAGAGGAAACAAGGAGAAAAGCAGGAGCTGCAGCATCAGACCTCAGCTCAGATCCTGATTCTAATGATGAATGAATGTTTGAAATTAGTCTGGTTCTTTAACATCTCTAAGACTCTGTGTTCTCAACTGAAAAATGAGAATTTTACTTCAAGTTTTGGGGTAAGAAGTAAATGAGATTAATTCATACAACATATTTAGTTATTTCTGCTACACACTCCCATTCTCCCCTGTCCACGACACCCCTACATTCTCTACTTAGAAGGAATAGAAAATGGAGGGGTGCAGGGGAAGGGGGGGACAGAGATGCTGGAACTAATCACTACTATCCTCCTATCAGTCATTCCTTTAGGCAGTATACTACCCGCAATTGCAAAATCAGTGATGTCCATTTCAGTGGCCTTCCACATCCCATCACATCAGATACACAAAGACCTTAGGTTCTAGAATACAACACATCTAACTTTTACCTTCATGGCTTGAACTAAAACTAGTGCTTTCAAAGACAAAATTTTTTTCAAGGCCTAGTTAGGTAATCATAGTTAGGTGCAATATGGTTTAATCTTCCCCTGGGGAGGGGATTACATTCTAAAAATGAGTTTGCTAACTAAAATGGATCTTTGAATGGTGAAATGTTAGCTGGAAGTAGTTGTGAGCATGGTTACACCTAAGCCCTCACTCGTCCTTACCTAGTCTGCCACTGGAGAGAAAAATAAAAGAAATCAAATTGGCAGTTCCAAGGACCCACACCTCTGGCAAGTTAAGCCTTAAAGTTTCATTAAACAGAAACATTCATAAATCCAGAAACTCCAAATGTCAATGGTGGGTGATTGCTGCTTAATCATACTGCCTTGATACCCAGGTTTAAGTTCAGTGGTTTGCAACTGGGGGAGATTTTTCCCCCAGGAGAAATTAGGCAACTCTGGAGACATCTATAGTCTTAAAAGAGATGGTCAGTAATTACTGGCATCTAGTGGGTGGAGGAGACATAGATGCTGGTAACTTACAATGCAGAAAACGGACTCAACAAAGAATCATACAGCTTCAAAATGTCAACAGTACTGCTCATGAAAACTCCTGGTTAACTATACATGAGCCGCAATGAGCTGCCTTCCGTCTGACCTGGGAACCTCAAGCTAGCTGTGTAGTATAAAGGAATTTAATGTCATAGGGCTCAGAATAACTAATGCTGGGGTTATTAAGCCAAAAATCCATGGATTGGCTTAATGCAGTTCATAAAGCCCATGAAATTATATGCAAATTTTGTTCATATGTGCAGTTTTTTAAATGCAATTCTAAGGTTAAAAACATTTTGGAAGCCTGTCCACAAGACTCATATGTCTTTTACTGTTTTACCCCACAAGACTGTTAAAGTATCTAAAATTCTTAAACCAATGAATTTCTTAAAAAAATAGTGAGATTTCATTTTGGATGGGGATTTAAGAAGATGATGTTTATACTCAGATCTAGATTTGAAATGCAGCCACATGACCTACTAGTTTCAGTTTCCAAATCTATAAAATAGAAAACAATTATTCAAATTTAATTAATGCTATTTCAGTCACCTAGCCACAGCTGGCATTTAGTAAACAGCAGCTTTTGTTGTTTTTTGTTTAAAATAACTTGGCAAAGCTTTTAAGCCTTAGAAGATTGTGGATGGAATAAAGCATAGCCATCCAGTAATATTTTAGGGCATATTTATTTGCCAAGTGACTTATTAGGAGGAGGAGGAAAAACAGATTTGTATAGAGAGTTATGAAGTATTTCAGTACCTTATCTCCACCAAAAAAAAAAAAAAAAGTGGACTGGGTGGGCATTCAGATGTGAAAAGGGAGGCAAGAAAAATGAGATAATTACCAATAAGCAGAGGCTCAAATCCAGATGCTCAGATTCTAGAGCCTAAGTTCTTTTCTCTATGCTGTCTATGCCTTCTAGAAAGAGTAAGGCCTTTCAGTATTCAGACACAGAGCAGAGATGTTTTGAAGGCAGGAACAATAGCCCAGAGGATGAATTGATTTTTTAGGAAGGTACCCAGACAATTATTGAAGCTGAAGGTTTAGAGAGCTTTGTAGAAAGGAAAAGTCCCACAGAGAGGAGACTTCTGTTGAAAATGGGGAGATTTAAAGGTCTACACTTCAACCAGTTCCAACTTCTTTAAAGCCAAGCCTGACTTTTCAACCTTGAAAGCCACCTCTGCTCACTTTCCTCTCTCCAAACCCTGAGGCTCTTCTCCTAATCGTCACTGCCATTTCCTTTCAGTTTTCCCTTTTTTTGTGCTTACTCAGAGCTACCAAAGTTAAAGGAAAAGAAGGAACTCAGAGAGGAACAATATCTGATGTCTCTTGATCTTCCAATGTGGATTGCCTAACCTAGTTATGTTAAGTAAGAAAGATTTATTGAATTGATCCAGAAAGTCACTTGAAAATACGCCTTGTCATATTTTAGAAAGTTAAGGAAAAGGTTACTGAGGTTTTTATTCATTCATTCATATATTCAATCATTTTTTCATTCATCAAATATTTATTGAGTGCTTTCAACATAACCAGGATGCTGCTAACAACTAATACACATAAGACACAACTGACACCATCCCAACCCACTTAAAGTGTTGCTCAGTGGAGAAGACAAATATTAAACAGATAATCCCTGCTTATTATTGCACACCTAATAATTACAATTGTAATAGGATCTATGTATTAAAATTAGAAAGGTCTATGAGGCAAATAGGAGGGACACAATCTACTCTTAGGGCATCTGTTTTGATAGGGAGAAAAAAAAGAGGGATAAAGAAAGATAACTTGTTACCAAGTTTCACTGTGTGGAAACATTTATGGGACCCCAGATGTTTTACAGACTTCAAAGAGTTTCTTAGCTTTTCCCTCTGATAAAATGCAAAATAAAAAATGAGTCCTTCCACTCTCCACTATCAATAATTTTGTGATTATGTGAACCAACATCAGGGTTAAAAGGAAAACCACAAGTTAAAAAAAAAGTCCAAGAAGGAAATAAAAACCTTCAGTGGTGTATTGAACATATAAGCCTATTTAAAAACATGTTTCTGTTTCTAATAATGGGTCATTTTCACCTGCTCCTGAGGGCCCACCTGGCCTTGGCTGGGCTGCTGCAGCTCATTGGAATGAACTGTCATTGCAGTTTGGTCCCCAGGATCCCTAGGTGACAAAGGGTCAAAGGAACAGAAACTGGGCCATTACAGAAATGGGTAGTCCTCAAACAGGGAAATCCATTCCCAGACCATTTGGAGCCAAATGGAAACCTGCTAGGCTCAGGGAATCACCAGCTGGGTTTGTATTTGAAATGTGTAATCATCAGATACACTCAAAGCCAGACCCCACACGGAAACCTTGTGGTTAGCCATATGTTTGGGACACCTTTGGTGTTTACTAATGCCCCAGGACTGTGAAGCAGAAGATCCACAAGAGAAAGCACGAGCCCTCTTTAGAGAGAACGCAAGGAGATTGGAAGAGAGCCCTTTTTGTTTGTGGATAAGTGATCAAAGCTGGAAGCTTTTCAACAGTGAGCTACTGTGCTGAACACAGAAAAACTAAACCCTTTAAAGTAAGCCCGTTCAGGTTTCACAGTACATTTTAGGAATCGGTCTATTCTTAAGTAATTGTGTGACACTGTTTCATATTTTACTTTTCCTAGCCAGCTTAGTTTAAAAAAAAAAGAAAGAAAGAAAGAAAGAAAAGAAACAGAAAACATGAAAAGACCTTTAGGTAATCATGACAAAAACTGACACAATTACTTTGGATTTGAGAGGACTGATTACAATCATTTCTGAAAACAGAGATATTTCCTTTTTTTTTTTTTTTTTCCTCCCTAAAAAGACTGAGGGAAACAGGAGACTAAATATGTTTCCTGGACACAAGGAAAGTCTGATGAAAGCCATTTTTCATTTTGTTTCCGTGATGTGAATGAATATTCAGGCTATTCAAACTACAGCAGCAATCTGCTTCTCAAGTTAAACCACCAAACACCAGTCCGCAGGGGTGAAAAAGCTATTTTTATGTGCTGTGACATTTTTAACTTGTAAAACGTTGCAAATGTAGGTGGTAGTTCTCACAGTCTGGTGTATTTTTAGAGTTTCATAATCCTCCTAGCCAGAGTTTTGGGGCTGCTTTTTGTCAACATTTTGGCATGTCGTGGTCTTTTCTCCATAATTGCACATGTTTAAAAAATAAATCTTTTTTTCCTCACTGCTCTTCCAGTCCTCCTGATGAAAGGCATTGGAGTGAGAAGTTGAACACACACATAGTCACACTTGACCCTGCCCCATCCTCTTCCTTTCTATTTATCTCTTCCCTGTCCCTTCTCCCTCTTCTCTTTCCTCTCTCCTCTTTTCTTTATCTCTTACTTTCTCTCATGCTATTTTTCTCTCACATCCGTTCTAAGAATAAACTTCATTTTCAAAGCTCTGAAGTTATATTTCAAAATAAAATTTTTGGTTCCTTCTTCTTAGTTATGCTTGCTGGTGAATAGTTAATTAGATCCTATTTCATTTCTATTTTATTATGAGTTGTGTGTTCAAATCATGTAAGCAATTAAATATTGGAAATGCTTCATTATCAAAATGGTGCTAAGATAACTGGTTGACACATAAGAATTTTTTTCCTTTATAGAACCCAATAATGCAAGATTTATTTTCTCTTAATTGAACCACAGTTTGAAGGAATTGATCAAATTCACTATTTGATGAAAGGAAAACTAAAGGTTATAAACATAGGATTCTAACTGTACAACGAGGCTCTGTGGGCCAGATATAAGAGAGCTCTGTGGGTCTAACATAACAATCAAGAAATCAATACCCAATATTTACCTGAATGATTTCAGTGATCTCCAAAAGTAACTTCTATTGTTGACCATACCCCAATAGAAAGTTATTTCTTATATTAAAACCAGTCTCACTTTCCCACCACTGAGCTCCATTCGTCCCAGTTCTGTCCTCTGCAGAAATTCAAGGTGACACAAAGCCAGCACGCTGAATATAAGCTTCCAGTTTTTGTTTGTTTGTTTGTTTGTTTGTTTGTTTTTTATGGTACACGGGCCTCTCACTGCTGTGGCCTCTCCTGCTGCGGAGCACAGGCTCGGGATGCGCAGGCTCAGCGGCCATGGCTCACGGGCCCAGCCACTCCGTGGCATGTGGGATCCTCCCAGACCGGGGCACGAACCCGTGCCCCCTGCATCGGCAGGCGGATTCTAAACCACCGAGCCACCAGGGAAGCCCAAGCTTCCAGTTTTTAACCTCAGACCAGGAAGTGTTTTGCTTCATTCCCTTACCTCTCATGATTTTAAGACCCTCTACTAGTGGGGTAGCCTTCTTTTAAGAGTGTTTTAGCTTATCAATATTCTACCTGTTGCCATGTCACCATCAGAACAAGTTGCTCCAGGCACACCTATTATTTGTCATCTCTCTGATATTTTAAAAGTATTGGCTAATATTTACTTTGTGAGACAGGGAAAAACATTATTAATTAGTATAAGTTATATATCATTTTTCTTGATATTTGGAAATAACGTCAGTGGTCCCCTTGTTCTTTTCTTTGAGTTCTCCCCAAAGTAACCTCCACTCACTAAAGAGTGGTGTTTAATGATTCAAAGAGTTGTTGAAATTAAAGAGAATATAACCTGAACACATCACAGTATTTCCCTCGCAGTTGCCCAGTTAGACAAGTCTTCTCTCGGCCTTGCTGATACCAGTTTTCCTCTCTCTCTCCTACTTTACTCAACTTGCTAAGCTAATGCCTGTCTTTCTCTACCTCTGATTTTTCATTCATACCTCCTACCTCGCAAATCCCTCTCCCTTTTCTTGGTCAAACTAATTTAGTTCTGTTTTGCTTCAATTTCCAACACCCTACACCGCACCCCACTACTGTTTTTAAGAGTGCCAGAGACCATTAGGATGAAGATGATGATTCTGTGGGTGAATGCTCAAACAAAAGACCAGAGTTAGTCAACTCACCAGTCTTAGAAAGATTATAAATAATATTTTTTTCCTGTCACATGTTCAGATTCAAATAAGAGACATCTTACATGTTCTGGCACTGTATCATTTTCCTCTTTGACAGTTATGTTAGCACTTGCTGGTGCAAACCAGAGTTAACTAGAACCATATTTCTGGCTACTTCCAAAGGATGGACTTTTAACATCTCTCATAGGCTGGCTGTTCAGGAAGTTGCCAACCTGGTGTATTTTGGGTCAGCAATTACAACATAAAACAAAGTGATGTAATCTGATCAGTGAAAAATACAAAGGGATTCTTTACAATTGGCCATGATATTCCAGTAACTAAATAGTTGTTGGATTAGTTTTATCCATTTGTATGTCTTGGTATTTTTAATGTCAATTGATGACACCATTATGCATTCATGAAACTAATTTTTAAACTCAAGTGATTATTTACATCTAAGCTTATCCTGTTTCCCTTTGGTTTGGGATTTAAAGTCTAACCTAGAGAGATTGCATT
Organism: Mesoplodon densirostris; assembly: GCF_025265405.1. Classification (NCBI taxonomy): domain Eukaryota; kingdom Metazoa; phylum Chordata; class Mammalia; order Artiodactyla; family Ziphiidae; genus Mesoplodon; species Mesoplodon densirostris. The sequence continues at coordinate 72,477,641 of NC_082662.1, forward strand.
TAATCTCATTTCAGAAACTGTCATAGTGAAGTAAGTCAGAAAGAGAAAAACAAGTATCATACATTAATGCATATATGTGTAACCTAGAAAAATGGTACAGATGACCCGGTTTGCAGGGCAGAAATTTAGACACAGATGTAGAGAAAATATGTATGGACACCAAGGGGAGAAAGCGGCGTGGGGACGGTGGTGGTGTGATGAATTGGGAGATTCAGATTGATATATATACACTAATATGTATAAAATGGATAACTAATAAGAACCTGCTATATAAAAAAATAAATAAAATAAAATTCAAAAAAAAAAAAAGAAACAGTAAATATATTTGTTCTCTTTCCCAGGTTTGGGTCATCACAACTTTTAACAGCAGAATTCAATGTTCTTGTATAAAAGCCTGATGTTCTTTTAATGTTCACCAGGACAGGACAAAGCATTCTCAGAACAATTAAGGCTGCTGTCCAGTGTTACACCCATCTACCAGTAGAGAATCCAGCTACTCAAAAGCACTGAAGATGATATTTGTAGATATAAGTGTAAAAAATTTGATTTTTTTAAAATCCTAAGAATCTCTAAGACATTCTTAGAGATTTATACACTGCATTATTTTTTTTTTATTGAGTAGAGGAGTTATTCTATACCTCAAAATCCTCAAGAAGAGGAAGAAAATGACAAAGCAGTTTACGTGCCAAGTATAGTTCTTACTATGTTTCAAAGCTACCTAAATAAGTGAAATATGAACATGGCAATCTTGAAAATGACACAGGTAGCTCTGCATCAGAATTTTCACATATACATCATGACACTAAAGAAGATTGGAACAACCTAGAAATGGTTTCTTTGAAACCACACCTACAGTACACATCCATCCCTGCCAAAAAAAGCAGAAGGCTTTTTCAAAAAGATTTTTCAATGTATCAAATAAGAGATGGGATTATTTGAAGATAAAGAAATCAGTAGAAACTATTTGGAGTTAGCTTATAAATATCCCTTCAACATTCCCCAGGCAAGAATAGATTTGGAAACAATTTATCTGCAGCATCAAAAATGTACACAAAAGTGTACTTGGGACTCAATGATAATACTGTAGATGCACTTAGTGAAATGAAAAAGACTTTTAAAATAAGGTTAAATAATATTTTTTTTTCAACTTTTCATGGCTACTTAAATTTTCTGTTTATAAAGTGTTTAATTTTTTAAATAATACTTCAGTTTCTGTTAAGTATATGCTAAAATTAATTTAAAGGAGGATGTACCATTTAATATTTATTGTTTTACATTATATTTTAATGCTTATGTTTTATACTGAAAATATATCGAATATCTTAAAAATATTTTAAGATAAACATTGAACACTTTCTATCACACTGGGTAATATAAATGCCAAATTATCAGTATTGCTATTTTGTGTAGCTCTAATGATCACTAGGATATGGGTTGTTTGTTTTTCACTAACAGCTGCCTATTCAGTGAAATACGTTATTCAAATTACATATCATTACCATTAAACTGAACATAGATACTGCAAAAAATTGTTAAATGCGGGGAAACATTGCTCATTTTCTTGATTTCATAAATTAGTAATCTTATCACAAAAGTTAAGGGAGGATTACTTGGTTCCTGGTGGTCACTATATTATTTTTTTAATTCTTACAAGCTATCTGTAATAATCAATTTTATATGGAAAAAAATGCTCAACCTCACTGGAAGTTTTTTTAAAAATGAAATGCCATTTTTAATGCATAAATTGGAAAATATTTAAAATATGGATAATACATAATGTCAGTCACCATAACTGGGATTATTGTTACTTTTTTTTTTTATATTTTGAGACTTTTTTTTTTTACATCTTTACTGGAGTATAATTGCTTTACAATGTTGTGCTAGTTTCTGCTGTATAACAAATTGAATCAGCTATACGTCTACATATATCCCCATATCCCCTCCTTCTTGCATCTCCCTCCCACCCTCCCTATCCCACCCTTCTAGGTGGTCACAAAGCACCGAGCAGATCTCCCTGTGTTATGTGGCTGCTTCCCACTAGCAATCTATTTTACATTTGGTAGTGTATATGTGTCCAAGACACTCTCTCACTTCATCCCAGCTTACCCTTCCCCCTCCCCATGTCCTCAAGTCCACTCTCTACACCTGCATCTTTATTCCTGTCCTGACCCTAGGTTCTTCATAACCATTATTTTTTTTTTTAAAGATTCTGTATATATGTGTTAGCATACGGTATTTTTCTCTTTCTGACTTACTTCCCTCTGTATGACAGTCTCTAGGTCCATCCACCTCACTACAAAAAACTCAATTTTGTTTCTTTTTATGGCTGAGTAATATTCCATTGTATATATGTGCCACATTTTCTTCATCCATTCACCTATCGATGGACACTTAGGTTGCTTCCATCTCCTGGTTATTGTAAATAGAGCTGCAATGAACATTTTGGTACATGACTCTTTTTGAATTATGGTTTTCTCAGGGTATATGCCCAGTAGTGGGATTGCTGGGTCGTATGGCAGTTCTATTTGGAGTTTTTTAAGGAACCTCCATATTGTTCTCCATAGTGGCTGTATCAATTTACATTCCCACCAACAGTGCAAGTGGTTCCCTTTTCTCCACACCCTCTCCAGAATTTACTGTTTGTAGATTTTCTGATGTTGCCCATTCTGACTGGTATGAGATGAGACCTGATTGTAGTTTTGATTTGCATTTCTCTAATGATTAGTGATGTTAAGCATCCTTTCATGTGTTTGTGGCAATCTGTATATCTTCTTTGGAGAAATGTCTATTTAGGTCTTCTGCCCATTTTTGGATTGGGTTGTTTGTTTTTTTGATATTGCACTGCATGTGCTGCTTGTAAATTTTGGAGATTAATCCTTTGTCAGTTACTTCACCTGCAAATATTTTCTCCCATTTGGAGACTGCCTTTTCGTCTTGTTTACTGTTTCCTTTGCTGTGCAAAAGCTTTGAAGTTTCATTAGGTACCATTTATTTATATTTGTTTTTATTTCCATTTCTCTAAGAGTTGGGCCAAAAAGCATCCTGCTGTGATTTATGTCATAGAGTGTTCTGCCTATGTTTTCCTCTAAGAGTTTGATAGTGTCTGGCCTTACATTTAGGTCTTTAAGCCATTTTGGGTTTATTTTTGTGTATGGTGTTAGGGAGTACTCTAATTTCATTCTTTTCCATGTAGCTGTCCAGTTTTCCCAGCACCACTTATTGAAGAGGCTGTCTTTTCTCCACTGTTTATGCTTGCCTCCTTTATCAAAAATAAGGTGACCATATGTTCATGGGTTAATCTCTGGGCTTTCTATCTTGTTCCATTGATCTATATTTCTGTTTTTGTGCCAGTACCATACTGTCTTGATTACTGTAGCTTTGTAGTTAAGTCTGATTCCTCCAGCTCCCTTTTTCTTTCTCAAGATTGCTTTGGCTATTTGGGGTCTTCTGTGTTTCCATACAAATTGTGAAATTTTTTGTTCTAGTCCTGTGAAAAATGCCAGTGGTAGTTTGATAGAGATTACACTGAATCTGTCAACTGCTTTGGGGAGTGTAGCCATTTTCACAATATTGATTCTTCCAATCCAAGAACATGGTATTTCTCTCCATCTATGTGTATCATCTTTAATTTCTTTCATCAGTGTCTTATAATTTTCTGCATACAGGTCTTTTGTCTCCTTAGGTAGCTTTATTCCTAGATATTTTATTCTTTTTGTTGCAATGGTAAATGGGAGTGTTTCCTTGATTTCATTTTCAGATATTTCATCATTAGTGTATAGGAATGCAAGAGATTTCTGTGCATTAATTTTGTATCCTGCTACTTTACCAAATTAATTGATTAGCTCTAGTAGTTTTCTGGTAGCATCTTTAGGATTCTCTATGTATAGTACCATGTCATCTTCAAACAGTGACAGCTTTATTTCTTCTTTTCCAATTTCAATTCCTTTTATTTCTTTTTCTTCTCTGATTGCTGTGGCTAAAACTTCCAAATCTATGTTGAATAATAGTGGTGAGAGTGGACATCCTTGTCTTGTTCCTGATCTCAGTGGAAATGATTTCAGTTTTTCCCCTTTGAGAATGATGTTGACTGTGGGTTTGTTATATATGGCCTTTTTTACATTGAGGTAAGTTCCCTCTATGCCTACTTTCTGCAGGGTTTTTATCATAAATGGGTGTTGAATTTTGTCAAATGCTTTTTCTGCATCTATTGATTATCATATTGATTGATTTGCATATATTGAAGAATCCTTGCATTCCTGGGATAAACCCCACTTTTTCATGGTGTATGATCATTTTGATGTGCTGTTGGATTCACTTTGCTAGTATTTTGTTGAGGATTTTTGCATCTATGTTCATCAGTGATATTGGCCTGTAGTTTTCTTTCTTTGTGACATGTTTATCTGGTTTTGCTATCAGGGTGGTGATGACCTCATAGAATGAGTTTGGGAGTGTTCCACCTCTGCTATTTTTGGAAGAGTTTGAGAAAGATAGGTGTTAACTCTTCTCTAAATGTTTGATAGAATTCACCTGTGAAACCATCTGGTCCTTGGTTTTTGTTTGTTGGAAGATTTTTAATCACAGTGTCAATTTCAGTGCTTGTGATTGGTCTGTTTATATTTTCTATCTCTTCCTGGTTCAGTCTCGGAAGGTCATGCTTTTCTAAGAATTTGTCCATTTCTTCCAGGTTGTCCATTTTATTGGCATATATGCTACCTCTTTTGATGTTATTTTGCATTATCCAGTATACAATTTTAAAAGGTAATGTCTTTACCAGGAATGATCCTGCTGGGTTGATGTATCAGTAACACTAAGGGTTATATGGATGTCAGTCCCTTGCAGTGTCATTGGGAGCAATTTATTAAGCCATGTTAAGCCATGCTATGCATGGTTTTAAGCATTCAGAGGACCAAAGGAGATGCACATAAGCATCTCAGAGTAGTATGAATGGTAAGATCCTATAGTGTTCTTGAGAGCAATTCTACCCTGTGGTATCTTATTTCTCCCTAGATATATTCTGGAGTGTGGAAAATCTAAAAAAAGATGTATCTTCAGCTGAGCCATCATTCAAATTATACTCCTTAGAGCTTAGAAGTCTACCAAGTGGTTACTGCTAATGCCCTTTCATGACCAAGGACAGAGGTTGTGCCATATTCTACATCCTGTCTCATTTGCCTTTCTCAAAAGTGGAAGCACACTAGATCCCCAATAATATTTAAATTATTCTTTACTGAACAGGTTTAAGTGATTATGTAAAAGCTGAACAAATTCAGTAAAAGGGGAAAAATTAGGCTTCCTATTAATCCAACTGTTGTATTTCTTTGTACTACTTAAGATGCAAGTCTTCATTATCCAGGCATTCTAGAAATTTCCCAAATGGATAATTGTCAGGTCTTTGGAGCCAGGTCAATGGGCAGTCTTTATTTCAGAATATCTCCCGCCCCCTTTAGTTGTACAAACCCAGTGGTAACAAAGGCCCGTAGAAATTAGCTGGTCCACAGAGATGTTATTTGGTGTGCTCAGTGTTGACCTATTCTGTGCTATAAACAAACATACAAATAAACAAATACACTTAAAGATTTATCTTCATCAAAATATGTATTTAAAAAAACAAATGATAATATTTTTTAAAATATGAGATTCCTCATTAAATCTGTATTTCCAGTTTCTCTTGCAAGAGAGGGCAGTTCCGGGGTCACATACTTAAGTGATGGTAAGTACCTGAACTGCCTCTATTAGACAAAGAACATATTCTCCAGTTTGCTGTGATACCCAAATATCCTTTTATTTATTTATTTTTTTAATTGCTGAAACTGTATGTTCATCATTGCCATTTACTATCTGTTTCTTTATGTATTACAGAGTTAGGTACCAATATACCTCTCAAAAGCAAGGGGATAATAGCAGTATGGTACTATGATTCAGAGAAAAAAAACTGGGAGAAAGTGTTTTTCAAACACCTGCATGACTTAATTTATGTTGCATAACAGCCACCCTCACCACCTTCCTCCATGGGCATTTAAGTTCGTAAACCTTGCTTTATGTATGATGTTCCCTTCTCTTTCCTCTTTCTCGTTCCTACTCAGAAAGGTAATCAAGTTACGGTGTCCACTATTCCTTTCTACAATAGTATCTTGCAAATGTTAGACTCAGGAAAATGTTCTTGCTCTGAAAAAAATTGTGTTGTACAATGTCTAATTTGAAGGCTATTCTTCTGGGAAAACATGAAAGCAAGATAGCAACTTTACCCTCTGGCTAATGATAATATCACTTCTACCCTAATAAGCAAACCTCTTCTTTCCTTGTGGTTCTGCATGTAGTTTTTTCAAAGATCTCCTTTTCATCATTGGAGTTTCTATTTAATGCAGAAACTTTTGATTTCAATCACATTTATTGTAAGTTATCTTGCAGACATCATCCCTTTTCCATCAGATCACACTCCCAACTTGAATGCTTCTCTAGCCATTTCAAAAATAAATAAGTAAACTTGTCCTTTGGGGAAAAAAAAGTCACATTATGTAAAACAACTTGTCTGGGATAAGTGAAAGAAAATACCTTCTATGTCTCTTTGATATACTAATGATTTTCCAAGTTTGAGATGAAATGAATTTACATTTATTTCTACAAGCCTGCTCTTTTAAAATGATGTAATGGGCCACTGAAATAATGGCCGTGGGGTCTGGGGGACCTGTCTTCTGGCTGATATGTTCATTGACAATGTTTAGAGCTCTGAAATGCCACAGGGAAATGAATACTTTCAAAACAGCCTCCCTTTAATATCTCTTTCAAGGGAAAGAGGGACATTGGCAATGCTGCGGCGAGGAGATTTTTATTTCCATAATTTAGTTTGAGTGTCTCACAGCACAGTTAGTTTGATTTGTCTTCTTACGTTCTGGACCACAGGTGTTTCCCATTAAGACAAAAAAGCTGACTTTAAGGGAATCCAGCAGAGCAGTGGGCATAGAATGCCTTCTGTGAACTGCCAATAATTATTTGTCCTGGCTTTGTTTCTGAAGATTCTACTTAAATTGGTTCAAAGCTGATAATCTGCTTCATCCCTAAAGATTAACCCCTTAGAAAAATGAGTGTGCTTCCACGTAATTGGACTGAATAAAAGAGCTCTCTTAATATTGTTGTTAAATTAGAGAATGATTTTGAAAATGTGATAAAAGGAGGTTTTGGAAGAGCACTCAATATGTAGCGCTGCTAATAAAATAGCTTCATCAATTCTCTAAGTCTTTGCAGCAGACAATGAGATGAGTAATAAATCTAAACTGGCTAGTACCTAAATGCTTATATTCTAAAACATGCTGACTGCAGAGTCTGCTCTGGAGTAGGAATTTAAACTTGAAACATCATTTACAAACTTTTTCTAATTTGTAGTCCTCTGTGCACCAAGATGCACTTTTTAAAACTTACTTTTCAGCAATCCATTGGTCCTAAAGTGGTCTTAGTCTCTTCTCAAAGAAGAGATAGATGGATATACGTCAACACCCATCACAGATTTGGTCAGACAATGACAGTTGGACTACAATACTAAATATTTTATCATAACCCCTCTTCCCCCTCCCCTCATTTAAACTACATTGCTTAGCATCTTCTACAGTGTGCCTGAATGAATCCACTCTCTTTAAATATAGCTGATCGTGAAAGGAAATCTGTGCTTATTTACCGTCTCAGAAAAGAGAACAGATCCCACATAGACAACTTAGTTTGTTTAGGATATTAGAGTCACCATTGCAAAATAATCATTTAAAGTATAGCTCTTGGAGGAGCCCCAAGAAAACTGACCAGAACAAGATAATGCTCATAATAAAACTAAACTGAATTGTTTTAACATTATTCCTTATTTATACTTTTCACTAATAAATTTGCATTAACATATATGACTAATATATATTAATTACAATAGCCTTCAAGGGTATAATTTTAGTTTGAAAGCATATATTTTAGTCTAAGAAAATTAATACATTTTTCATAAGAACTACAAAGGTAAAAAACTAATTTAGAAGCTAAGAAGACATGGTATGTTTAATTCAGCTGCTATCATTTATTTTGTAATACATAGTTCACAGAGATGCTTAAGGAGACATTGGACCCCAGGATACACAGGAAGATCAGAAGAAAGCACCTAATGATTTTCAATTAGTTTATTTTTCAGATACAGAAAACTTCCAGGAGACTTAGAATCAGCAAGAGTTACCAGAACTACTGCAGAGAACCTTGGAATCATAGAGAATAGCATCAAAAACAATACAGAAAGGCAGATGTTCAATTCTTCAAAACAAAGGAGAATAGAGGATTCTGAAAACTATGAACAACTATACTTACTATGTTTTTGTGGAAAAACAATGATGTAGTTATTAAGCAAATTGTTTGCATATACTAACAATGTAAAGAGGTCATTAAGAATAAGAGACATGGAGAGGAGTTAAGTCAAGCTAAGTTAATAGCATTTCCTTTTTGACAGGGTTACTAGTAGGTAGTCCAATCAATACTGGAGAATATTTATTTTGCTTTCAACAAGAAACTTATTGTTGTTTCTTATTATTATTCTTAGACATTAGAAAGAATTGAGGCTGTATGACAACTGTCATTAAAAAAGTTAATATCTTGGGCTTCCCTGGTGGCGCAGTGGCTGAGAGTCTGCCTGCCGATGCAGGGGAAACGGGTTCGTGCTCCCATCCGGGAGGATCCCACATGCCGTGGAGCGGCTGGGCCTGTGAGCCATGGCTGCTGAGCCTGCACTCCACAGCAGGAGAGGGCACAACAGTGAGAGGCCCGCGTACCACAAAAAAAAAAAAAAAAAAAAAAAAAAAAGTTAACATCTAAAACTCCCTGTCTTACTTTCTTTCTAAACTTTGTAATGCATGACTTCAGATGTTTGAGTTTATCTGTTCCTCCTTACAGCAGTGGCTGCAATGACCAGCTCCTACTGGGCAAAGCATTCACCTCTGGGCCTTAGGAGCAGACTGACAAATACTCACATTTCGTCCTAAGAAGCATTTCATACAGCTTCTCATACTCTTGTAGAGAATCAAGGAATTTGTCACCCATTGTATAGCTAAACTGATAATACCTTCTCATACTGGTTCTCCCTCCTTCTCTGCTCTGTGACCCCTTCTTTCCCCCAAACCTTACTAGACTTCACACTTTCTCCTTTTGTATCCTAGCTTAATCACTTGAATTGTACTCAGCATCTGGATCTTTCCTCTCAGCCTATAAACTTGTCCAAATTTCTCTCACCCAAAATAAATAAATAAATAAATGCAAAATAAAAAATAATATGTCTTGATGGCACGTTCCTATCTAATTATTGTGCTCTTCCTTTCCCATCAAGAATCTCAGAAGAGTAGCCCAGATTTAAGTTCTTATACCTTCACCATCCACCTACTCATCAAACAAGACTCTTACTCTGGCCCCGACACATCTCTAAAACTCTTCCTGCTAACACACCAAGGGCATCTAATTGCTAAGTAAAATAGACACTTGTCAGTTATCTGACTTGTCTTTTTGCTTCTTTGATACTGTTGAGTAATCTTCTTAAGACTATTTAAGTTTTGCTGAAACTATGCTCTTCTTGCTGTTTTTGTTGTTTTTAATATAGCTAATGGTTCTTTCTAGGTTCAGTATTGTATTCCCTCTCTGCCTGCCTTTTCAATGTTATTGCCTTCAAAGTATATATCTTTTCTTCTTCTCCAATGGCAATATCATTCACACTCCTAGTTTAAGCAATAGTCTATCTGGTCTGTTTATACAACAAAATCTCTCTTTTTAGGACTTAACTCATGGAAGAGTTTTAACTTCATACATCTAACTCTATGCCCCACAGACAACAAAAAATTTACTGTGTTCAAAACTCTACTCGTGATTTTCCCCATTCTGACTCAGAAAATTGCTTTTCCTCCATCTTTCCCATCTCAATTGTTTGCCTGTTATCACATAAGTCAAGCCATTTAGAATCACTGGAATCTATGTGGAGTATTCTTTTTCTCTCATCATAAAACCAACTAAACTAAAGACTTAGAGATTTGTCTTCTAAATAGGTCTTGACTACATTATCATTACCACTTCCCTGATATTATCTTTACTACTTACATTATTACAACATATTCCAGAGGTGATAATTATAATATTTATCATATACATCACTTTTTCTAAGGGAAGCTGTCCTTATAATGGGGCAGCTCTATTTAGGGATATATATAACCCTGTTTCATTGGACTTGGTGGGAATATACAACCTAAGGAAAACAGCACATTTTTAAGGGGTCTAATATGAAGACCCAAGGTCAAACTGGGTCATCCAGATTACTAGATTACCAAAATGAAGAAATTGTAGAATATGAAGAAAATCAGCCCGTAAGCCAGAGGAGCAGAAACTAAAAGATTACCAATATTGGGCTTCCCTGGTGGTGCAGTGATTGAGAGTCCACCTGCTGATGTAGGGGACATGGGTTCGTGCCCCGGTCCGGGAAGATCCCACATGTCGCAGAGTGGCTGCGCCTGTGAGCCATGGCTGCTGAGCCTGCACGTCCGGAGCCTGTGCTCCACAACAGGAGAGGCCACAACAGTGAGAGTCCCACGTACCACAAAAAATAAAAAAAAAAAAAAAAGATTACCAATGTAGAAACAACCTAGAGGACAGGATGGACTATTACTAAGCTGAAGTTATGAGTAGGCCAATGTGACAAGCACAGAGAAAGCATGAAGCAGAGGATAAAAAAACAAAACAAAAATACAGGTGATAAAATCTCTGAAACCAAGATTATATACACTGAGATGCATATTGAATATGACACTGCAGAAAAGTTGAGTTACATCATTAGTGAGGCATTTCTGTGAATTCTTGACACTAAGGTCTACAACACCATCTATTACAGTTCCTGTTTTTATATGTGCACCCGCGTCAAATCCCCATTATCTAAACTAGACTTTGTATCTTACAAGCAAATACGTTTAACAAGAGTATACTCACTATCTTGGCATTATCTAGTCTCTCACTCCCAAAATCCAACATTAATACTGTAGTATTAAGTGATATATCTAAAATCATATATTGTTCCCCTGCTTTCCTCCCCGCAGTCACAAGGCAAACTCTAAGTTCTTAAACTTGACATCCAAGACCTTCTGAGATCTAACCTCTACTTGGCCCTTCTGACTCTTGCCACACCTTCCTACACTTCCCTTTATGAGTCACACTCAGGCAATAATACATTGCAACATGCTTTTTCATCACAATGTGCTTTTGCTCCTATTGTTCATTATTACTAGATGTTCAACTCTTTCTTCCAGATTATTTGACTCATGTTCAAAACACTGTTCATGTGTAACTGAATTCAGCCCTTTCTTAGCATTTGTACATAACCAGTTTTTAATGGATACCACATTTTATTTGAATTAACAAGCTTCCTCCATCTCTGTCCATCTTCGCTAGAATGTGATCTTATGATCTCTCTTTTTATCTCCAGAGGAAAACGTAAAACATGACATACAAGAGAAACTCAGTACATCTTTCTTCCCACCAACTATGTAAGGATATACAGACATAATGGGTGTCTTTTGCATTTGGTATTTTTTTGTAATTAGTAATTGTAAATTGTAATTGTAAAGTGTAAGTTTTTTTGTAAAAAAAATCACAAAAAACTCAAACATGTGGAGACTAAGCAATATCCTACTAAACACACAATGGCTTACTGAAAAAGTCAAAGAGGAAATCATAAAATACCTAGAGACAAATGAAAATGAATCTAAAATCAATGGGACAGAGCAAAAGCAGTTCTAAGAGGGAAGTTTATAGTGATATAAGCTTACTTCAGGAAACAAGAAAAATCTCAAATTAAAAACCTATCCTGATAACTAAAGCAACTAAAGAAAGAAGAACAAACAAAACCCAGAGTTATAGAAGGAAATCATAAAGATCAAAGCAGAAATAAATGAAATAGAGATGAAAAAACAATAGAAAAGATCAATGAAACTAAAAACTCGTTCTTTGAAAAGATAAACAAAATTGATAAACATTTAGCCAGATTAATCAAGAAGAAAAGGGAGAGGACCCAAATCAACAAATTTAGAAATGAAAAAGGAGAAGTTACAACTGACACCAGAGAAGTACAAATGATCATAAGATACTACTATGAGCAACTACACACCAATAAATTGGACAACCTAGAAGGAATGGACAAACTCTTACAAAGGTACAACCTCCCAAGAATGAAGCAGGAAGAAATAGAAAATATAATCAGACCAATAACCAGTACTGAAATAGAATCAGTAATTACAAAACTCCCAGCAAACAAAAGTCTGAGACCAGATGACTTCACAGGTGAATTCTACCAAAAATTTAGAGAAGAGTTAACACTTACACTTCTGAAACTGTTGCAAAAAATTGCAGGGGAAGAAACCCTTTCAAACTCATTCAATGAGGCCACCACCACTGTGATACCAAATCCAGACAAAGGTATCATAAAAAAAGAAAATTATAGGCCAATATCACTGATGAACATAGACACAAATATCCTCAACAAAATACTAGAAACCAACTCCAACAATACACTAAAAGGATAATCAAGTGGGATTTATCCCAGGGACGCAAGGAGGTTTCAATATCCACAAATCAATCAATGTGATATCCACATTAACATATTGAAGAATAAAAACCATATGATCATCTCAATAGATGCAGAGAAAGCTTTTGATAAAATTCAGCATCCATTTATGATGAAAACTCTCCAGAAAGTGAACATTGAGAGAACATGCCTCAACATAATAAAGTCCATATATGACAAACCCACAGCTAACATCATACTCAGTGGTGAAAAGCTGAAAGCATTTCCTCTAAGATCAGGAAAGACAAGGATGCCCACTCTCACCATTTTATTCAACACAGTTTTTGGAAGTCCTAGCTACAGCAATCAGAGAAGAAAATGAAATAAAAGGAATCCAAATTGGAAAAGAAGAAGAAAAACTGTCACTGTTTGCAGATGATGTGATGCTACACATAGAAAATCCTAAAGATGCTACCAGAAAACTACTAGGGATCAATGAATTTGGTAAAGTTGCTGGATACAAAATTAATATACAGAAATCAGTTGCATTTCTATATACTAACAATGAAATATCAGAAAGAGAAATTAAGGAAACAATCACATTTACCATTGCATCAAAAAGAATAAAATAAGTAGGAAAAAACCTACCTAAGGAGGCAAAAGACCTGTGCTCCAAAAACTATGAGAAGCTGATGAAAGAAACTGAAGATGACACAAAAAGATGGAAAGATATACTGTATTTTTGAGTTGGAAGAATCAATATTGTTAAACTGACCATACTACCCAAGGCAATCTACAGATTCAATGCAATCCCCATCAAATTACCAGTGGCATTTTTCACAGAACTATAACAAAATGTTTTAAAATTAGTATGGAACCACAAAAAGACACTGAATAGCAAAACAATTTTGAGAAAGAAGAACAGAACTGGAAGAATCATGTGCCCTGATTTCAGACTATACTCCAAAGCTACAGTAATCAAAACAGTATGGTACTGGTGCACAGACAGACATATAGATCAACAGAAAAGGATAGAAAGCCCAGAGAAAAATCCACACACCTATGGTTGCCTAATCTATGACAAAGGAGACAAGAATATAAAATGGAGAAAAACAGCCTCTTCAATAAATGGTGCTGGGAAAACTGGACAGCTACATGTAAAATAATGAAATTAGAACACTCCCTAACACCGTACCCAAAAATAAACTCAAAATGGCTTAGATACCTAAATGTAAGACCAGCTACTATAAACCTCCTAGAGAAAAACATAGGCAGAGCACACTTTGACATAAATTACAGCAATGTTTTTTCAGATCTATCTCCTAGAGTAAAATAAATAAAAACAAAAATAAACAAATGGGACCTAATTAAACTCAAAAGTTTTTGCACAACAAAGGAAACAATAAACAAAATGAAAAGACAACTCATGGACTGGGAGAAAGTATTTATAAACAATGCTACTGATAAGGGATTAATTTCCAAAACACACAAACAGCCAATATAGCTTAATAGCACAAAAAAAGACCTAAATACACATTTCTCCAAAGAAGACATACAGATGGCCAAGAGGCACATGAAAGATTCACAATAGCACTAATTATTAGAGAAATGCAAATCAAAACTACAATGAGGTTCAAATTACAATGTGGTGGCACCTCACACCCGTCAGAATGTCCACCATTAAAAAGTCTACAAATAATAAATACTGGAACAGGTGTGGAGAGAAAGGAACCCTTCTATACTATTAGTGGGAATATAAATTGGTGTAGCTACTATGGAGAACAGTATGAAGGTTGCTTATAAAACTAAAAATAGTGTTAACCATATGATCCAGGGATCCCACTCCTGGTCATATATCTGGAGAAAATTCTAATTCAAAAAGATACATACACCCCAATGTTCATAGTGGCACTGTTTACAATAGCCAAGACATGGCAGCAACCTAAATGTCCATCAACAGATAAATGGATAAATAAGAAGCTGAATATATATACACAATGGAATATTACTCACCATAAAAAAAGAATGAAATAATGTCATTTGCAGCAACATGGATGGACCTAGAGATTATCATATTAAGTGAAGTCAGATAAAGACAAATATTATATGGTATCGCTTATATGGGGAATCTAAAAGAATGATACAAATGAATTTATGTACACAACAAAAATAGACTAATAGACATAGAAAACAAACTTATGGTTACCAAAGGGGATAGCGGGGTGGAGGGGAGAGATAAATTAAGAGTTTGCGATTAATATATACACACTACTGGGCCTCCCTGGTGGCGCAGTGGTTGAGAGTCCGCCTGCCGATGCAGGGGATACGGGTTCGTGCCCCGGTCTGGGAGGATCCCATGTGCCGCGGAGCGGCTGGGCCCGTGGGCCATGGCCGCTGGGCCTGCGCATCCGGAGCCTGTGCTCCGCAGCGGGAGAGGCCACAACAGTTGAGAGGCCCGCATACCGCAAAAAGAAAAAAAAAAAAATATATATATATATACACACTACTATATATAAAATAGATACACAACAAGGACCTACTGTATAGCACAGGACCAACTGTATAGCACATTTCAATTCTTGTAATAACTTATAATGGAAAAGAATCTGAAAATATATGTATGTGTACACATATATGTGTGTGTGTATATATATATACACAAACATAGACACACACATTATATGTATGTATATATATATATATATAACTGAATCACTGTTGTATACCTGAAATTAACACAACATTGTAAATTAAATATACTTCAAATGGCTAAAGAAGAATTCTTGTAAATACATTATTATCCTTACATCCAACTGTTTCTATAGGATTATGCTTTAAAATAGGGACTGTACTAAAAAGGCATATAGAAATAAGAAGCAAATTTAACTTATCATATTGCAGTTTGGCTTATACTAAGGAATTTTCTTGCATTTTGGATGCCATGTAACATTATTTTGAATTTGAAATGAAGCATCTGTATTAACATAAATTGGTTTTATGAAAAAAAAAAGTGGGCAGACTGAATAGATATTTTCCCAAAGACATACAGATGTCCAACAGGCACATGAAAAGATGCTCAAAATCACTAGTCATCAGGGAAATGCAAATCAAAACCACAATGAGATATCATCTCACATCTGTCAGAATGGCTATTATCAAAAAGACAAAAAATAACAGGTGTTGGCATGAATGTAAAGAAAAGGGAACCCTGGTGCACTGTTGGTGAGAATTTAAATTGGTATAGCCACTATGGAAACAGTATGGAGGTTCCTCAAAAAAGTAAAAATAGAACTACCATACAGTTCAGCAATTCTACTTCTGAGTATTTATCTGAAAAAACTGAAAACACTAATTCAAAGAGATAAATGTACCCTGTTGTTCATTGCAGTTTTACTTCCAATAGCCAAGGTGTAGAAGCAACCTAAGTGCCTATCAACAGATGAGTGAATCAAGATGTTGTATGTATACAGACACACACACACGCACACACACACATATATACACAATGGAATATTACTTAGCCATAAAAAAATGACATCTTGCCATTTGTGAAAACATGCATAGGCCTAGAGGGTATTATGCTAAATGAAATGTCAGACAGAGAAAGACAAATACCATATAATTTCACTTATGTGTGGAATCTAAAAAACAAAAAGACAAATATAATAAAACAAAAGATTCATAGATACCAAGAAGAAATTAGTGGTTGCCAGAGATGGGAGTGGGAGGATGGGCGAAATAAGTGAAGGGGATTAAGAGGTACAAACTTCCAGTTAAAAAATAAATATGTCAAAGGGATCTAATATACATCATAGATAATATAGTCAGTAATATTATAATAACTTTGTATGGTAACAGGTGGTAACTAAGGTTATAGTGGTGATCATTTCATCATGTATAAAATACTGAATCACTGTTGTACACCTAAAACTAATGTAATATTGTAAGTCAATTATACCTCAATAAAAAAATAAGGGGTTCCATATCTGTTCTAGTGCTTTTATGTCCATTAACCTAATAACTCTGAAATCTAGTAATTAACCAACCTATGAAGTCACAAGCCAGTGAATACATGAACTTTTTAAGAGTGAACAAATCATTGATTTATGCTCAGCAATTCCATCCTTAGGAAATGCATTCATACCTTGAATTTTGCATGAAGTTATGGGAATTATACAATTAGGCAATATGTATTTAGCTACAGTCAACAGAGCTCTGATTTGACTGTCAATTAGGGTTGCATGTTGACTACCACTTAAGTGAAATATGATGTGGAGAGTAAAAGATTACCTCATCAAGTCTGCCTCTGTCTTTTTTTTAAATAACAGATTCAAGCATACATTCAGTGTGCAATTAAACCATAACATACTCGACATAGTGTGACCTCCATGGCAAGCATCAGTGTATATATTCACTTCCTAGTTGACAAGGGGTATAGTCATTTTATGGAACTTCAAGTGGCGCTCAGTTCCAAGACTCCTACAGAATTATGCATGATACAAACTCCAAGTACTTCTGGGTTTGATTAAAAAAAGAAAGAAAGAAAGAAAGAAAAGGTGGGGCTAGAAATGCTTGATTGAGGAACAGGTGAGGTTAAAAATGAATGAAGAGTTACTGAACTCATTTTGACATGTTTTAAATAATGGCCGAAAAATACAAGGGTATGTGCAGTGCAGTTAAATCTTTCCCACTCGTTAATAGAGGGGATACAGAGGTCACTGCTGTGCAAAGAGAACTGACTAATCCCTCCGATGCATTGTGTATCCAGTACCCCTTTATTTAATTTTGTGGAGGAAAGCTGGTCTGAATTAGGCCTCCAATAACTATTGCAGAGACCTGACACAAACCTTAACAAGTCCCATAATGGTCTATCTATAGATTCAGGCAACTTATTACATACTGACTCATGCCGTTGAGCTGCAGACTTTCTGCTGTTCACTCAGAACCTCTTCTGAATTACTTTACATTTTACAAGATGCAAAAGAAAATAGTTGTGTAAATTAGAGAAATAAGCAGAATAGCACCCATGGGGGTGGGGATGGGGGGAGCTGATTCTTAATGCTATGTCTAAGTAAAATGTGAGCCATTTCATCTTTGAAACTTGAATTTGTGTTTGAAGTCGCCAGTATACTCTTCCTGGCATGCTAAGATATTATAGATCGAGATGCAATATGTGTCTTAAATAAGCATGAGGACAGGAGGCAGCTTTCCAAGTAAGACCCAGACCAGCATTTTATTCCAAGAATGATAGCAAAGTTTTAAAGGAGTAGACACCCTCTCTCTGGGAAAGTATGAACAGAAAGAAGAGAAGAAATGAGTAGTGATCAGTACAACATCAATTCCTGCCAGAAGATTTTCAAAAAATTTCAAGAACAAGACAACCTTATAAGTAACTCTTTCTCCCCAACTACTCTGAGCATTCCTAAATAAAATACATGCATTGGTTTTTAATTTACAACCCTTGGTGTAATGCCAAGCCCAGGATATCTTGTTACAAGGCCACCACTATCAAATATTTCTCTCATGTCAGTAGCTAGGGAGCAAGTATTTCTGCTTTTGCATTTGGAGGAGACATTTTTTTTTTCTTCTGTTTGCTTATTTATCACTAGAAGGTTAATGTTAAAGTGACACTTAGTTTTGCTCCTTTAGATCAAATTCTTTCCACAACCGTTACTTGAATTTCCTATACAGATTTTATTAAAATATATGAAAATGGAATAGGTGTTAAATGTGACCTGTATGTGACCTTAAGTATAATGGAAGTATAAACCATTTCCCTTCTTTTTGTTACCAGTTTTTCACCCACTGCTTAACTAGTCATTTCAAAATGTGCTATTCCCTCCTTGCAAAACACATCTTTGTGTCAAAAATGATGAAAATAGTGTAATGTTAAAAGAATACAGGAGCTCACTAGCAGTATTAATTTATTGCTCAACACATGCTTCTCTTACTTTTGTTTTATAAATCTTATAGATTTAAAATAAACTTCTAAATGGGGAAGAGACGTTGCAGTTCTCTATCTATAAATAATGCAGCTTACTAATTGCAAATGTTTCTGTAGTCCAATGTTTCAAGGAGTAAACGTTTGCAGCTCTTTTGGGAGAAAGGGGTTTTACATCTTTCCTTTTGATTTTTTTTTAATTTCCATGATTTAATTTTTAAAGAAAAATATTTATAAGTTGGGTCCCATATGTCTGATTTGCAAAAGAAATACACTAAATATTATGTTTTCAGCGAAGAGTATTGAAACTGGGGTAAGGATGTACTTGAAATTTACTTTCAGCTTGCAAGTTTTATAAAAAAATATTTAGCCTCTGGGGGTAATGCAATCTCTTTCACGACATTTCTACCCTAAAATATAGTTTCTAGATTTAATCTATGCAATCCAATCAAAACCATACATCCAAATAGAGCCTTTAAAAATACATTTTTGGGACACTGTTTATAGAAAAATTTACTAAAAATCTTGACAACATTAAAAGAAGTTAGATCCAAGTAGAAAGCAACCTTGAATAAGTTAACCTGAACTTTCAAAAAAACCAGTACAACACAGAAAACGATTTGGTCTCCAAAAACTG
The DNA here is from genome assembly GCF_025265405.1 of Mesoplodon densirostris. Lineage (NCBI taxonomy): Eukaryota > Metazoa > Chordata > Mammalia > Artiodactyla > Ziphiidae > Mesoplodon > Mesoplodon densirostris. The sequence continues at coordinate 72,496,763 of NC_082662.1, forward strand.
TCTGTTAATTTCTGTGTACATAATTTTTCTTTGGTTTATTTTTGGGCCAAAAAAAAAAAAATTACTGCTGCTGAAGGGAACCTTGCAACAAATTCAGTTACTAGAAGTCCCAAGGTCACTTGAAGCAGAACCACGACAAACTTTAACAGTAAACGAAGAAAATTATAACACAAATAGAATTTTACTGAGAACCAACATAACTTAGGAACAAAAATGAGGCATTCTGATATTTGTTTCTGTGAGAAAATCAACTAAAAGAAATTGTAGAACTTGGAAACTAATCAAAATAGAATTATTGATACAATGGGTGTGAGAGAGAAGAAAGGAAGGAAGGAAAGGGGCAAAAGAAAAGAAAAAAGTGAAGGGAAGAAGAATGGGAAGGGATCTGGGGGAGAAGTAAGCAAAATAAGTGAAATAAAATGCTAATTTTTATTTGGATATTTGTTCATTGAAAATACTTCATATGTCATCACAGGTAGTGATAGGCATGAAAAACACATTCTTGTTTTTGATTCTTGTTAGTTATGATTTTTTGGAAATGACTTTTATAGAGACATGTCTCTGTACTAGAACTAGAAATACCAGGGAAAAAAGTGAATAAAGTAAATATTAGAATTTTGATTCAACAAATTGAAAGAACTCTGAAATTCATTATTTAAGTGCAATGTTTCTTTCATTCACAGAACAGTATGTAGGCTCCAGTAGTGTTGGTGCTAGTGACAACTAGTGTGTCTATTTCTGGGATCCTTCTTTAAGATGGGCTGCAGGGAATGAGGGTGGCAGATAGCCTCCAGCTGTCAACAACCTCAGGGTCTGCTGCAGAAAGCCACTTGCTCAAGGTCCTGCTCTCCGTTCCAGGGCCAGCTGGCCCACCCCACATAATGATAATGCTGTCTTAGTCTACATTACGTTCAAACATCAGAAGAAAACAACCCTGACCACATCCCACTCTCCCCCCACATAAGCACACAGACCATGCTACAGACCCCTGCTAGGTGTTCCCACAGCACTCAAAATCTCTCCACTGTGAGCATATACCATCCTTTATTATTTTTGCTTAACCCTAATTCTTCCTTACTAGACCACAAAGATCCATTTGGCAGGAATCATCTTTACCTCGCTCTCCATTGATGGAATCCCCAGTGCTTGGAATTTAGTAGGTACTTAGTAAATATGTGTTAGGTGAGTGAATGGATGGAGGCATTGCTCACTGTCATTTATTTCTAAAATTAAGAAATATTTATGGAGTATCTACTAAGTTCCAGACACTGTGCTAGGCCTTGAGATGATGTGGTCACTGCCTTAAAAGGTATGTAATCTAATACTTTAGTTTAAACATAGGTACACACACTTATTTTTTTTCACAATTATTTTTTAAATACCTGTTAGTAATTATAAAGGACTCGAGATCTCTGGAAGGTCTAAAACTAGAGGTCAGAATACTATAATAAAACGTCATGAAACCAGTGCTTCAATTGGATGAAATGGTTTATATAATGAAGAAACCTTTCCAACATCCAATTTAACCTTTTATAAAGAAAGAAATACATGGAAGTTTCCAGAGGGTATAGTAAAAAGGGAGTAGACTTCAGATTAGGTTAAAGGTGATTTAAAAATTCTAGTTTTGCCACTTAGAACTCTAAGAACTTGGGAATGTTAACTTAAATAGATTAGCATTCATTTCCTCACTTATTTTATTAATCAGGTTAAGAATTCTCATTCCCAGAGTTCCTTGTGAGGATTACCTCATGTTTCATGTGTAAAGCACTTAGCATACCTCCAGGGACATAGTAGGTATTTAACTAATGTCAATTTCCTCTGCTAATTCTTAGGCTAACCAAAGAACCCCTCAGGGGTAAGCACAGCTTCCTTACTCTAAACTGTCTCCTCCTCTCCTGTCATGCAATATTAAAATGATTTCTCTAGTGACACCCATAATTTTAGGAGAACTTACAAATAAACACCAACGTGAGTTTTATAAAATGTTTTCTAATACTCTAGCTAGATTATATATATTTATTTGTATATTGATATACAGACTAGATGTTATTCTGTTTCTCAATAGAAACTATTTGTACTATTGTTACTATCTTGCTATCTAATAAAAGACTAAACAGAGATAGCTTAGTGTCTTGAAAGATGAATTAAAATTTACAATATGTGTTCAATATTTTCTCCTGTATATATGTCTGGTGAAGAGATCACAAATCTTATCTAGTCAACTGGTTCCCTAGTTCACTAATATTCAACTGTGATAACTGGCAGCACAATCTAAAATAATAATAATAATAATAACCAACAAATGGCAGCATTGCAGTAAGTGCACGAGTTATATTGAAAAGCATGACTTGCGAGATCTTTTCAGCCATTTTATTTCTAACTCGTATTCTTTTAACACTTACTCTTTGGGTCTTGATCCTTTTCTAGCATACAGATGCAATTTAGGGTAAGTTCCATGATTTTCTGCTTACTCTCAGTTAGTGAAATAATCGTTATCCAATAACTTTATCTACACTTGTAACAATAAAAACTTTGCATGCGATTCCAAGAGGGGTCCTCTTACCCTTAACATCTAGGGCATGACTCATGCTAGGCACCTGCACTAAGGGAGGAGAGTGTGATTGACATTTTCTTCCCCTAGCCCCTGCCTTGTTCTTCCACCATTTTGCTCACTGATATTTTCTAATTCCTATTGGGAGGAGGAGGAAAAGAGTAAAGGGAATAAAAGTTATTTCTTGTTAAATCTGCTACGATCCACTGATTGGAGTCATGTTCTCTGGGCCAGCCAGAAGTCTAAACTGACCTCTTTATTTAATGGAGAACAGTCATAAATTAGCTGAGACATTCCCATCCCTAACAAGTTTTTGCTGGCATTTCCCTGGATGAGGGCAAATTATCACTTCTGGCTCTTTTCGTTCTTTCCTTAGCTTCTTACTTTACTTACTCCATGATGTTGGAATCATAGGCAGTCTCCTGGATAGGACTTAGGATGGCTCTATGTTGGTTCTTTTTCATATGTGTGCTGGTGTATATAGCCTGTATCTGGTCCATGGGAAAGCCTTACACTTTACTTTTTGAGGGATGCGTATGGCCCAAGTAAGGCATCTCGCCCTTGTCCTGTTTTTTTGATGGTTCAGGCATTCATAGTTGGCAGTACATTGTCTCCCAAGCTCCAGGGTACACATTTCAAACTCTGAATGGCTCAATTGAGTATTTTTCCCCATATTTGAAATAGGGGTCAGACACCACACACTCTCAAAAACCTCCCACAAGGAAGTGGGATGGGACTTAACAGCATAGCATTTTCCAAAAATCCCTTTCTTATCTCCACTTTTAATATTTTTATACTTTCAAAGTGGCTGAGAATGTTTACGTTCATAAAACTGGTCTCCATAATTTCTTCTACAAATCCTTCATGGTGATCTCATAACTCAACTTGTAACGTGACATCGATTGTCCTCAGTTGAAACTGACACTAAAATATTTCCATTCTATTACTCCATCACATGAGTTTTTCATAAAGTTAAATTTATTTAATAAAAAAGACTCCTCCTTAAGATTATATCTTTCTTGCTTTTTCGTGGTGTGAAAAATTTCTTTTTAATGAAATCCTAGGGATAGTGTACTGTGGTTCTTTTTATAATGTGCTTCCTTGATAAAATAAAGACTTGGCCACTGACTATGTTGGCCCTTTATTTGATTTTTAACTTACAGGTTGATTTGTAGATGACTTGAGATTATTAATATAGGTTAGCACCCTAATTTTCTTTTAAGTAGGAAAATTAAAAACCTGAAGTGACAAAACAAACTTCCCAAGCAAACATAACAATTAAGTGACATATTCAGGACTAGTGCAGAAAACATATTTTTCCTGACTCCCAGTCCAGTGCTCACTCTACTATAAATATTCATTTAAAGAGCTAGGTAGATTGTTTCAAAAATAAAGTCTAAACTAAATAGAGGCCAATTACAAAAGAGAAAGCTTGAAAAATGGTGATGATAATGATACAAATAAAAGCGAACACATATGGGTCTTAAAATGTGTCAAGCACAGAGCACCTGCCTAAGATGAACTCATTTAATTCCTACAACAGCTCTATGACATAAGCACGGTTAATATCCCCATTGTACAAATGAGAAAACTGAGGTATAGAGTGGTTTGTAGCTTACCTGTGTACTCCAAGCTTATGATGCCCTTAACCACTATAATTTACAACAAACTCCTGATGAAGAGTTGGCTATACCTAATCTGGAAACAATTTCCATTTATTAAAATAAAGCTACAGAAAGTTAGCATAAAAACCATTAGTTAGAAAGATGGAATTTTAAAAGCAAAGGAAAAAATGAATATCCGATTGAACTTTTAAGACAGTTATAAAATATAATTAATTATAGGAAAAAATGTATAGAGGGATCTGAAAAATATCAGGAGACTATAAATGAAAATGGTCCACTAATAAAATTTTAACAGGTCATAATTTGTATTTCCATATTCTTTTCCTATGAAACCTTAGATTTTTTAAAAGTCTACCATGTGTTAAACTTCACATACTTATAATGTAGGATTTTAGAGTCAGATGATATTTCCATTAAAGACTTCATATTCCATGAGTTCAATACAATCTACTTACAATTTGTTTCAAGCTTTCAAGTTCTAAAAATACATGCTTTTATGAAGATTTTAAATCAGTTGGTAAAATAGGAGGCAGTCACATAAGGTTCATAGTTTCTGCTGTGCATGGTTTTCCTTCCCCCACTTTTCTTTTTCTTTTTTTTGTAAATAGCATAACAACTTGATCTTAAACACTGACACTGTACAGGCTTTGCTAGACTGTTCTTTTCCAATTTAAACAAAACGTAAGACAGAGGAGATATTTATCTTTGAAGAGTGGTTCTCACCATTGAGACATCGCCTTATTCTCTGTTACACTCCAGGAGTTCTAGATGTAGGCAAAAATATACGGCAGGGCTTGAACAGCATATTTCAGTGAAAAGAATTAATTACCCACGGAGTCAAAGATTGCTTGGAGCAGAATGAGAGACTTCGGGAAGCTTTCCTATAGAGTTACAATGCTGAGAAACAGACTCCATGTTGAGAGGCTTGTCCATATTATATTTTACCTAACCTTTGGCTGAAACCATATTCAAGCAACGTTACCTTATTATCCCTAAAATGTTCTGAAATCATGTTTTGTTTTTTTTTAACTTGCCTCTAGCTAAATATAAATTTTTTTTTGGTCCAGAATAAAACAAAAATATCCCAACAGTATGTCTGTCCTTGGTTTCTCCATTACAGATGAGAGTTTAATTCTTTCATCAATTTGTATTAAATTTCATCAGAGTAAGAATTATTTTTTGAAACAAACTAACAGTGAAATGCCTTTCAAAATACTGTTTTGGCTTAGAACTGTCATTCTTTAAGCTTAATAGCCCCAGGGCTGAAAAGTTACACTAGTATTACAGCTGTTTGGTGTAACATTCAAATAATGTTTGCTATTGATTTAGAAGATTCAAACAGCTTAGATTTTGTTCCCTTTCATTTACATTCTTAGCATCAAAGTGACAGAGTGTCAGGGTAGTACAGTAAAGCAATTAGAAAAAAAAATTAACTCTGCTGACCATAGGATCTAGTTTTCATTGCTATGGCTGAGCAAACTTTGTGTGTTCACCACTCATCAGTAAATAGGAGAATGCCATTCGTTAACCCGAAAGAACAATGAATTATTCTGACAGTTCATTCATATGGAGAAGACCTTGGCTAAAACAGAGATGCAATGCGCTCCCTGTTGACTAAGGCCTCTTTTGTAAGGACTTAACCTTGTGTTACTTAATAAAATTCCATACTGATATGGGTCAGTATACTATGCAATGAACATCTGAGAGCAGGAATAACACTTTAATAGAAGCATAAAAAAGAGCCCGCTTCTTTCTATTTCACAAAATTGGAGTAGGGATTAATGAGATAATGTGTGTAAAGCAATTTGATCTCCTGAGGGAAAGGCATTAAAATATTATAAAAGCATTATTACTAATAATTATTCCAGTTGACTTATGTGTAAAGGGTAGAGGAGTCTGACTCTTCGGTTAGCATAATTACATAGGGAACAGGTTTATTTATTTATTTATCTGCTCTCCCCAAAGAGCAAGAAGTTAATTGTGTTTTGAACCTAGAAGACAAGATTGTGACTTAGACAGGGTAAATGGTTCACGTGAGCAGCTACTGAATAGACAGTCAAAATGTGGTCCAACTGATTCTTTGGGGTGGAATGTTGGGAGTTAATATGTAAGCAAGGGAAACTTCCAAGCAATGAATCATTATCTTCTAAATAGTGTATAGAGGTTAGAAAACGTTTATTCCCCCAGAAAGAAGAGTGTTAACAAGTACATTCCCCCAACCCCTATCACCAGGCTATTTCATGACCTTGGCTATTTAGTATGAAATGCAAAAGTTTAAATAAGAATTTACTTTTAATATCGTCTGCCATCAGCCAGAATCTCTTACTCTAGCAATGAGAGGCATAAGCAGGGACAAAATAAAGAACTCTCTAGTTTTTTTTTTTTCCAGCCGACATTAACTAGCATTCTGACTTTAGTCAAATACATTTGTTCATTTATTCATAGAATATATACAGGCATATCTACTTTGTTTTAAGCATTGTGCAAGATTTTAGGGGTACTGGAGAAGGAGATATAAATTTTCAGGATTCTGGGAGAGAGAAGTCAGGCAGGACCTCACACAGGTGGTAGCAGTTGAGTCTTGGTGTAATAGAGGTGGCTGAGGTTCATTTGAGCCATAAATTCAGGAAAGTGCAGTCAGTTATGGCTAGAGCATAAAGACCTTGAAGGGGAAAGGCAGAACACGAGGCTGAAGCGACAGTATGGGCCAGCCAACATCAGTCAGGACGGCTCTGGGGAGGAGTCTGAATACTATCTGGACGACCAGTGATTCTCAATAGAGGATGTGACATGTCACACTGAGAGCAGGCCAACCTCTTCCCCACTGCACATATTCTCAACTCACTGTAGTCAGCCACAAGTATTGATTCAACTGACAATTTGTAATATCTTTAAGTGTATCTAAAAAGACAATAGGAGCCATCTAAGGATTTTAAGCAGACAAATCACTTGTCAGGTCTGTGATTTACCCTATATACTTCTATAATTAAATACACAAGAAGAATACTGTTTGCACAGTTGTATCCCTCCAATAGTAGAGGGTACCCCTTCACAAATATGTTTTCTGGATTGGTCTCCAGTGCTTCTCAAAATTTCAATGTGTGCTTTTATTTCCCAATAATGCTTTTGATCCTAATAATAATTAGGTATATGTGTACTATATGAAAAGATAGTTACAGTAAATATATATTAACAAATGATCCAAACTTCATGTCCAGAAATTCTAAAACTTCAGAGAAATTTTCTAGCCTACAATCTCTGGTTTGTATATCACAACTGAAATCATCAATAGTTATCAATCCCTTGGCACATTTATCTTCTTGGCTTTATTTAGTTTCTTGATTATAGAGGGAAAAGGACACGGAATGAAAAACTGAAGCTGAAGATCATAATTCTATTCTCAGCAAAGCAACTTACTAGCCATGTTACCTTGAGACTGTTAATTGAGATAATAGTGCCTGCCTGGCCTAACTTTTACAGGTTTTACCAGTAGCACGTGAGACAATGAATATAAAAGTCATTCGACAACATGTAAGTATAGCAGACAAAAGGATTTAGCAGACAAGGCTTAACTGGACTCCCCAGTTTGATTGAAGAAGGGCCACAAAGTGCCAAGTGTTCAGAAAACTGTGAGTGGGGTCAGGACCTAGCAATGGCAAAGAAATTTGGGTGTCAAAAGTGAACTGCATATTTTACAGTGTCTTTCAGAAGCTCAGCTGAAAATCACTCTCTTATAGAACAACGTGATGGAGTTTCATGAAAGAAACTTTTTTCAATGTATAAATTCATATCAAACAAAGGATACACAATTGAGCCTTTATAAAATATATTTCATAAATAAGACTATTAGAGGTGAAATCAGGATAAGTCACAGAAATTAAAAATACCTTCTCTTTGTGCTATTTACATTGACTGAGTTCTTTGTGAGCCTTCTTTTATTTATCTCTGTATTCCTAAAAATGCATAGTACCTGGCTCTTAGTAGTTATGTAATTGATTTTAAGTAAATTAATACTTAAGACAGCTTTCTGACACAGGTATAAAGTATCGTAAATACTAAGTGAACTAAACAAAAGAATCCAATTTTTCCAATATTATACCTAAGTATATCAACCTACTATCCTGCAAAAAAACTGTGATATACAGTTTTCAATAAGAATTTAAAATAAACATGAATGACATTAAGCTTAGTTTATATGACTGTTTAAAATGGAGGTAAAAACGGGGGTAAAAGTGATTAAATAAGCATCAGTTTAAAATATTTTATACCTTAAAAAAATCATTTCTGGCATCTTTCTAGAACAGAGAAGATTCTATATGCATATGACAGAAAATTAAGAGTTGAAGGTTTCCCAGTTAAGCCCTTTATAGAGCATTGTGAGAAGAAAAAAAAAAAAAACAATCAAATAATTGCCCTCCCTATGGTCAAGAAAATGCCTAAAGGGAACAAAACAATGATTAAAAAATAATAAAGTTTCTTGCAGCAGACCAAAGATAACCCAGGACATAGAAAGCAATTGTTTCAAAATTAGTTTGCTTTTAAATATATATTTAAAAACCCTGAGAAGGGAAGCAAAGATTGAAAATTTAATTTCAAGTGGGAAAAATATACGAGTGCCTATTCCACAGAAAGCACTGTATCTTCTACTGGAAGAAACAATGAAGAAAACTACACAGCCATTTCCTTCAAGGAACTCAAATCAGGTAAATTATTTTCATACAGGTAAACAAATAGCTATAATATGAGAGGATCTATTAAGTACTGTAGGTATAAAATACTATGGGCTCTCAGAAAGATGAAAAATTAAGCTTCCCTCTCAACCCAATTTCTATTATGTTGAATTTGTTTTGTTTTCAGTCTATTTTACACACTATTCCTAAACAATCTTATACATTCCCATAGTTTTAAATAACATTTATAGTCCAACAGTTCCCAGATTTCTTTTTCCAGCCAAGCCTTCTCCTCTGAGCTTCAGACTTGTATAGCTAACCCTCTATTTAATGTCTTCACTTGAATATCCCACAGGCGTATCAAATTAAATGTCTTTATCAGTCATGTTCTTAGTTGCAAGCAACAGAAACTGATTCTGGCTGAAAAATCAAAAAGGAATTTCAAAAAGGATATTGAGAAGCTCACAGAATGGTTGGGAGGGCTGGAATACCAGGTTTAAGACTAAATTTCTAGGGAAAATAATGAGAACCACAAAACAGAGCTGGCCTACTGAGAAAACTACTGCAGTCATTGCTGTTATTACATTCTGGAAGCTACTGTTTGCATGACTGCCACAAACCTGTTTTCCACAGCTGGCCAACAGCGCTGAATGTCCTAACCCAGGAAGATGATGTTGCCATCACTGACCACACCCTGATAGCTGGAAGCTAGTAAGTTCCGCTAGCAGAATGGAACCTCAAAAGTCAATCAGCCTCTCATGTGAGCTTATGTGATGCATGGACATAACACCATGTTGCAAAGAAAGCTGGGAAGAATACTGCTTGGTTTCTACCTTGGGAAGGCAGAATTTATAAAGCAGAAAACTTTCCCAAATGTCACAAGAGACATGTGTCTGTGTCCTTGCACACAGAGACAGGACCTGTTGTGTACCACAGTACCCAAAACAGAGCTCTTCATTTTCCTTCCCCTCAAATCACTCCCCTTTAGTCTTTTATGTTTTATATAATGTTACTTCCATTGGCTCAGTTGCTCGTCAGAACTTAAACATTTTACTTTAAATTTCCTTCTTCACTCCCACATCTAATCCATCACCAAATTTTGTCCATCCAGATAATAAATCTTAAATCCTTCACTTCTCTACATTTCCACGGTTATTATTTGTCTAGATCAGGGGTCAGCAAGCTGTTTTGTAAAAGTCCACATAGTAAATACTTTAAGCTTTGTGGGCTACATACAGCCTCTGTCACATATTCTTTATTTTTCACAACCTTAAAAAATATAAAGAACTTACTAGCTTATGGGTCATACAAAGCAGGTCATGGGTAGGCTTGTATCCACAGGCCATAATTTACTGACTTCCAGTCTTGTCCATGCTGCTATCAACTAATTTCTAGATATACACTAAAAGCTTTATGTTAATTAATCTCTGCTTCTTTATCCATATTCAGTCCATTCGCAGAGAACAGTCCATTTGCATAGAACAACATGAGTGGTATTTTGAAACCGTAAATCTGATAGTGTCATTTTCCTGCCTAAAGACTTTCACTGGTTGCTCACTGCACTTACTTAGCATTAAAACAAAACTGTTAAGTGGCCTTCAAGGCCTGTAACCATCTGGGCCCTGCCAACCTTTTCACCTTTACTGCACCTTCATTACATTCCAGCTGTATCTGCCTTACTTCATTTCCCTGAATTGCAAGCTCTGTCCAAGTCAGGACCTCTGCACAGGCTCTACTCTGACTGGAATGATCATCTTGCTTTTCCTTCATCTTCAGCTGAAGACTCAGAGTCACTTCCTCTGGGTCTTTTCTGACCATGCACCCTCACAAGTTAGGTTCCTATTATTTTTCTCTATTAGAGCACTCCATTTATTTATTTTTTCCTGCATATCATATATCTCTAACTGCAGTTATATAATTGTTTGATTCTTTATGTCAATCTCTTCTTTTAGAAGGTAAATTACTTCACTGTTATAAGTTCCACACCTAGCATCTTTTATTCTCAAATATTTGTTGAATGAAGAAATAAATGAACATATGAATCCAGCTGGAAATATTCAAGAAAATGTTCATTGGGCTAGTGAATTTTACAATAAGCCTTGAAGAACATGAAAAATTCAGAAAGGAAAATTAGTAAAGTTCAAATGGAAAAAATCTAGGGAAGAGTGAGTTATATGATGTACTGAGTTATGTGGTATATAAAGGATATATAATGACATCATCCTAAAGAAGTAGGTTCAAAGCAAATTATTGAAAGTCTTATATGCTGAGATAAGGAGTATATTTTACCCTAATGGCCTAATAGGGTATTCCCATATGATGTTCTCAGAGTCTTTAATGTGTCTACACCATTGTAACTCTCTAAGGGAGAATTGTGGTAGAAAGAATCTAAGGTGGCCCCCAGGATCCCCACCTCCCTCCTCCTGGTATTCAAATCCTTGTGTATTTCCCTCTTCTTGAGTGTAGGCAGGACATGCCACTTGCTTCTAACCAATAAAACATAACAAATGTGATGGGATGTGACTTGTATGGTTACTCTACATAAGACTGTAGCGTAAGTCTTACTAGGGGACATTGTCTCCTGTTGGTTTTGATAAAGCCAGTTGACCATGTTAGGAAGACTCATGTGGCAAGTTTTGAAAATGGCCCCTGGAGACAGCCAGCAAGAAACTGAGGCCCTCCATACAACAAGCCACAAGGCCTGAATTCTGACAACCACTTGGAAGCAGATCCTTCCCTGGGAGAGCCTTGAGATGATATCACAGTTCTGAGTGATACCTTGATGGCAGTTTTGTAGGAGACCCAGCTGAACTATGCCCAGATTCCTGATCCTCAGAAACTGTGAGATAATCAATGTGTATTGTTTTAAGCCTCAAAGTTTGTCAAAACATTGTTATGCAGCAATGGATACTTAGTACATGGTGTTATGGAATAAATTTTGTCGACAAAAAATTCATATGTTGAAGTCCTAATATCCAGTGCCTCAAAATGTGACCATATTCTGGAGACAGGGTCTTTATAGGGGTAATTAAGTTACAAGGAGGTCATTAGGGTGGACCCTGATTCAATATGACTGGTGTTCTAATACGAGGAGGAAATTTGTCTCAGACACATAAGGAGGGAAGATAATGTGAATACAAAAGAAGGAGGGAAGATAATGTGAACACAAAAGGAGAAGGCAGCCTCCCACAAGACAAGGAGAGAGGCCTCAAAAGGAGCCAACACTTGCCAACCCTGCTTAGACTTCAAGCATCCAGAACTATGAGACTAATTTTTTGTTGTTTAAGCTACCTTGTTTGTGGTATTTTGTTACTGCAGGCCTAGCATACTAATATGCAGGGGTTATATTAGGTAGCATCCCTTTTTTAAAGAACATCTATTACCACTTGAAAGACTACTAATAATCTGAGTAACCCAGTTTAAGGGACATTGCTGTGAGGAACAGAGGTGATGAATTGTTGACCAGCCCATTAAAGCTAGTTAGGTGATTTTCTCTGTATTCTGTTTTTCCCCTCAGTAAAGATATAATAATTATATCCTCAATGAGGATATAATATTCCTCAATAAGGATATGTTTTTTTCACTCTCCTTTGCTCACTGGGTCTTTAACCTATTTCCCTTGAAGGATTTGCCATTACCCATTTCTCAGAGCTACGCTCAATGTCAAGGCAGTTTCTAAAGTTACTTTCCTTATCCCTTATATTTCATAAAACATAATTCTTAAAAAACTATAAAATTTAGTTTAAATGTTATAAAATGCAAAGAAGGGTGAAGTAAAGCCATGTTAAACACTTAAGAACACTGGTTTCTTCATGGGGAAACATTAACATGTGTATATAAAATGAGAAACAGTGATGTTTTTAAATGCACTGGATATTGGGTTTGGCAATATCACTCAGTAGTCTGATGTTTGGAGAAACTTGATTGAAATTATTGCAAATGTCTTATGTTTCCCCTTCATTTCGGTTCAGATCAAGGTTGTGTATTCTCTGATGTATAATAAATGTCAAAGTGCCTGTGGGTGGTTTTTAGACAATTAATGTGGTTTTCAAATACTAATTGCTAAGTTTTGGTTGCAAAACTAGGCTTCTGAGACAGGGTTCTCAGAAGCTTTGATCACATATTTTTAGCTGGATGTGTTTGGAATGGCTTGAGAAGTAGTCATTGCTTACTGGGGGTTCCTCTCCATCTCCCTGACAGCCATCCCCTCCTCCTTCATGATTTAGTCCTTCCTATGAACCTCCTACATCAGGCTTATGGTGTCCTTTTGTTGACCTCTGATTGGTCCCTAATCTTAGTTAGCTACAGGTATCAATTTATAGGTTATTGTGCTGATCCAAGGTATTATTTAAGCAAAGAAACACACCCTCTGCTTTCTTTGCTTAGGAAGAAATCCAGCTCTGTCCTAGAGAAAAGGATTGTACTCTATGACAGATTCCTTACCTTCTATTAAGTTTTTATTTTTTTTTTTAATTTTTTTTATTTTTTTGGCTGTGTTGGGTCTTCATTTCTGTGCATGGGTTTTCTCCAGTTGCGGCGAGCGGGAGCCACTCTTCATCACGGTGCACGGGCCTCTCACTGTCGCGGCCTCTCCCGTTGCGGAGCACAGGCTCCAGACGCGCAGGCTCAGTAGTTGTGGCTCACGTGCTTAGTTGCTCCACGGCATATGGGATCTTCCTGGACCAGGGCTCAAACCTGTGTCCCCTGCATTGGCAGGCAGATTCTTAACCACTGCGCCACCAGGGAAGCCCTATTAAGTTTTTAATTATTCAAATAAGGTTTCCCTATTCATCACTTCCCTGAAAGAACTCTCCCCAGGCACCAATGATCTAATTGCCAAATCCAGTAGACTCCTTTCAATATCCGTTGTATTTGGTGTCTGAGCCATTTGCATCTCTGAGCTATTTGACATCTCTGAGCTTCTTTCTTTGGCGTAGTGATACTGCTGCCTTAGTTCTCCTTTTATCTTTTTAAACCTTCTCAATATCCACGGTAAGATTCTCTTTCTCAGCCTATTCTTTAAAACTATTAATGTGCCTTAGATTTTCTCTCCTAAGAAACCAATATATTCTGCATGCTTTCATAAGATTCTCATTTAATTCCATTATTCCAAAGACAGCTATATGATAATTATACGATAATTCCAAAATTTATATTTCCAGCTCAGGCTACTCTACTGAGATCTAGACCTGTATATGCCCAGGAAGCTCAGACTCCCCATCTCCAAAACAGAACTCATCAACACAGCTTCCCCTCCCTACTTGCCATCAAACCTGTTATTTCCCCTGCAATCATTATCTTGTCATCTCAATGAACTATTCCAATATTTTTTTTAGGACCAAGGAGACATTCTATAAAAAAGTGTTTGCATCTAATTAATCACCTTCATAATTTTCTTGTCCAGTTTATCACTCTCCACTGCTGCTTACTACCTTAGCTCAAGGCCTCATTATCACCTACCTGGATTACTGCAATCATTTTCATCTAAGTGTTTTTCTGCATCCAGTCTTGGACCACTTTGGTTCATCTTGTATAATACTGCCAAATAACCTTTCTAAAACGTAATGCTTATATTATATTATTGCTTACATATTACCTAAAGAACTATTTATATTATAACAGAACATCACTTATGACCTGGCCCTTGCCTTCTGTTCTGGCCTTATCTTCCTCCACTCTCCTGCCACCTTTATTCCCATATGTTCTTCCCTCCAGCCATACACCTTTTTCTTGTTTTATTTTTTGTTTGTTTGTTTTTATATCCCCTTCATACCCATGTTTACTCCGCTTAACCTCCTGGAAATCCCTTTTCTTGGACATGTCCACTTTTATATATCATGTGCCTGAAAAATTCCTCATCACTGTGCATGACTCTGCTTAAAGATATGCTTTTTTTTGACTGCTTTCTGAAAGCACTAGGTAAAATTGATCATTTCTTATTGGGACCCACTGAATATTTCTATAACAGCATACTTTATTTTATTACACTTCACTTTACTGTGCGACCCAGATACTGTATTTTTCATTAATTGAAGGTTTGTGGCAACCCTGAATTGAAGAAGACTATTGGCAACATTTTTCTAACAGCATTTACTCTTTTCATATCTCTGTGTCACATTTTGGTAATTCTTGCAATATTTCAAACTTTTTCATTACTATTATATTTGTTATGTTGATCTGTGATCAGTGATCTTTGATATTCCTACTATGACTCACTAAAGGCACAGGTGATGGTTAGTATTTTTAACAATAAAGTTTTTAATTAAGGTACATACATTTCTTTAGACATAATGCTGTTGCAAACTTAATAGACTACAGTATCTCGAAGGTATGCCTGTATAACATAATCACTCTAAACAGTTCTGCTGAAGGCATGGTCCATGGACAAGCATGACCTGGGAGGGTGTTAGAAATCCAATTCATCCCCAGTGTACTGAATCAAAGTCTCCATCAGGAAGAACTTAGGACTTGGTGTTTTAATAAGCTCTCCAAATCATTCTCATGCTCACTAAAGTTTGATGTGCTGCTCTGCAAATTTGTTGCTAGAAGTTTAAAAATTAGAGATTTAATATGGCAGGTAGAAGTATGCTATTATGACGACCTGAAAGATCATGGCCATTGGAGGACCCAGTGGGAGAACTACTCTCTAGCCAAGAAACAAAAATTATATCAAGAAGGAAATAATAGGCTGATATACATGATTTGACTCAGTTCCTCTCTCCCTGACAAAAATAGAGTGGATTCCTACTATGTGCACATTGAAAAGAGAGTATGCCAAGCAGGTTTCTGGGAGGCCTCTGTTCTTCTGGAAAAAAGAAAATAGAACAATTTTGGCCTGAGCTGTTGGAGGCAGTACCACTGCCAACAGAGGATCCAGAGAGACATTAGCCCAAGATAGAGCTGAAAGTGCCTGCCCAGCCTTTTCCAGTTTTGCTCATGCATATCCAGTGAAGAATGGGAAAAACAAGATATCTACTCTCAGATATCTTTTTCTTGAAAAAAGAACTCTTAAATGTTTACTATAAGCTTGTATAGAAATACTTGTCAAGAACTTCCCAGTAGTGTGAGAGAAAGTAGTGACAGTCAGGAAGAGTCAGATGAAGAAGTAAAGTGGTACAGGAAATTTCCACAAATCCAATTGCCTAGGGGAATTCATGAAAGATGACAATAAATATACATTTAAAAATATATTATATATTCCACTGTAATAAATGTAAAGTTGTTAAAGATAAGAATGATGGCTTTTCATCTCCAATGAGGAGTACAGTTCCTTGGAATATAGTAAGCACTCAGTGAAAGATTGTTGAATGAATAGTGAGAAAGATTTTTCTACCAGCGTGAATCATAAAATTATCAAATTTTAGAGGCAAAATTGTTTCTACAGATATGATAATCTGTTAGCTAATTTGAATATTGCTTTTTACAATCTACACCATGTCCAGCTTAACTAAATTATTTCTTAGTATTTTAAAAACTCTTCCAACATGACTCCTGGCAATACTATGTTTTTAAACACCAAATGGACAAACTGGAAACATAATTGTCTTCTAGTTCCTATGAGTGCTGGCCTATGCACTGAGTGGTCACCTACAGCCTTCTGCTTATATTCTATTGTGTTCAATTATCTGAAATGTATCTATCCATGCATAACATCATCTGTACAAAATAATTCGATTATTGAACTCACAATAATACAGAAATTTATAATTTTTTAAAAATGCATACAATTCAAAAGTTAGCTGATGTCAATACTGTTTCTAATTCAAAGCGATAGCCTATTCTGCTATAATTTAACAATATAACAATTATAATTTTCATTTCCTCCTACAAGGCCCATCCGTGGACATTTATGTTTTGATGTGATTACCCAAAACCCAGGCATGATACTGTGGTGAGCCATGGAAATAAAAATCTCTATAAATTATCTATTTACAAATTTAACCCTTTTAGAGATAAATGAACATAGAGGCTCACATTTTCTCTGTTCCATTTATGTCATCATTTTAAAAATTAATACCAATCTTAGGTGCCCCTTTTTATCTTTTCATCCTTAATTCCCTAGTTCACAAAGGCTCAAAAGTATTCAGTGTTTTGTTTGCATTAGCCACGCTATCAGAAAAATGCTGGCTATCTTATTATATGCTCATGCTAAAGATGGAACAATTACTTTTATGACTTTTTGTTGAGCAGTAAGAGCCATGAAAGCTGTGAACAAAATGACAAGAAAGTTGAAAAACTGTGAGATATTTCTTAAGTCAGTGAGATATTTAAATGTGTTTATTAACCATGAAAATACTGGGAGAAAAAAGTAGATAAAACTTCACTGATAAACTTGTTCAAAGACACTGACTTCTCCTCCACAAAAAAACACATTTTGTGTTTGTGTATATATGTATACATTTTGCATTTATACATGCATGTATATATATATATACGCATATACCGTATATCTCCCATCATGGCTGATATCTTGTCTTTGAATTCTACTTTTGCCCGTATATTTTCTCTGAGTTCCTCTAGGACAGGGAATACAGGAATGATGTTTTCCATTTTATTAATTCAGGTCGCTTAAAAAGTGCCTGACACTTAACAGTCACCCAGTAAATATTTGAAGAGTTAATTTATTAGATTTACAATACAACATTTAATTTAAGCATAAATCTACGTATATTATATATGGTATATTGGTTTTAAGTCAGAATTGTGATACAATTTACTACAGTTGTATGTGGTAAATATATATATATATATATATATATATATATATTTCAGTCTCTTGAATATTCAGTGAGTTCAGATAAGAAAGGCCTGCCTCATGAAAATTGGATTATTGGAAAGATAATACTTTAAAATAGCGGTTTATGAACTATAATATGCTTTTATGACATATTTTTGATCATAAGTCTTTGATCAATAGTTTATCTCTCAATTATAACACCATGTCTGTGGGGAAATACAACCAGCTTTATGGTGATGCACTCTGAGGTGTGCTTTATTAAAAATCATTGTGAAAAAAATGTGGCAATTGGATTATTTATGTTGAATCTGTAAAAGCTGAACATTTAATTCATTAAAAATAGTAACTAATTTTGTTGTGGTGAACACAGATCTATACCAAACATTATCCTATTGTGTTGAGTTAATAGAACAATTTACTTGAAAAAAGTGATTATGTCATTCCCAAATTCATTTTGTAATTGTATTTCTAATAAGCAAAGTAGAAGGAAACAAATGATGCCTAATAAAGAGAATAACAGGCTTAAGATGAGGGATGCTACTGACTGTGACTCTTAAACCACCCAAATGCTCAGGCTCACATGAGGAATTTGATGCAGAGGGAATGCACATTTCTTTATAACGTTCAGATAATCATACCAAAGCCTTGGAGGAGAAACTCATTATTTTGTCTGTCTAATAACAGAATCAGCACCCCAAATATTAGGGAGAATATTCCCCCATCCCAACCTTGGAATTTGATTTAGAGTTGCCATGCATTTATAGACTGTACCATTACTTAGTTGATTAATCTAGATGCAGACACTTGATCCAAATTGAATCTATTTCATATTCCTGACAGTAGTAAATTTGTTTCCTGTCTACTGAAAAAATTAGAGCCCTTTGCTAGGGTTATTATTACTTTTTTTAAATGTGGGACTAGAGATGAAGCATATCCTAGGATGACCCTACTGTACTATCATTATTCCTAAATGAATCATGAGGCCACTGAAGCAGAGAGACACAAAGTAACTTATCCACAGATCACATCTCTAGTAAATGCTGGAGCTGAAGTTCAATTCAAACAGCCTCCAGATTCTGACAATCACCATATTCTGCTGCCCATTAGTGCACTGCTGTCTTACTGTGCATGATATATGCAGAGACTCTTTAATCCCTCCTTTATCTCAGGTTCAAATCATGAAATAATATAACCTATACAGAATTCACAGGGTAGCAGAAATTTGCAGATGGTTTCTCCAATCCCTGAGTATTCCTACCTGCAGAGGTCTTAATACCAGATTCAATTTCATAGCAATACAAGATGCTTTGGAAGAAGGCATTTATTGAACAGCACATCTTGTGCTTGCAGTGTAATACTGTCTTAACATCTAAAAATTCTTTGCCTCAGCCTTTCTCATCATTTCTATTCTTCCTATTTCAATCTGTAACTTCAACCTCAGCTGTCGTCTCTTTGCGTTTTCTTTATAGCTTCCGTGTAACACCTTTAAGTCTTAAAGGGTCACCTAAGAGTGAATTGGACCTTTCTCAATTTCCCACTCAACTTGTCTAAGAAAGAATTATACCTTTGCCACATCTACACAATGGAACTGCAGCAACATGACACAATTGATGAGTGTCTTACTAAGGACTTTTCCTTGAAATGAATTTTGCTGAAAAGTCTGTACATTTTTACCTCTCATAGGTTTTAACGAGCTTTTCTGAAATTGCCATATGGCTACACAGTGCTAGTACAGAGTTTGAGGATTTATTAGGTACCTGTCCTAATCTTAGTTTCAGATAATCAGGAAACAGAGCACTTATAGTTCACCTATTAAGAGGTAAGAAAGAAGCATTGGAAAGGTCAGCAATTTTCTGGAATGAAATTCAGGAAATGAAAAAGATACAGAGCCCTAAGAGTGACCTAAATTTCAGAGGAGAACAGCTGTAACAACACCCTCACTGTCATCCCACTGGAGAGCTAGTCAGCATGCACACATTACACCAGCCCCCATCCCACCCTCACCACTTAACAGAGCAAATTTATTCACACTGTCTGTATCATCAACAATGATCTAGTCAGCCATTGCTTCTCTGGAGAAATAATGATATAATAAGCAGTGGGTGGAAAATTTGGTAAGAACTGTGGTAATTGTAGTATTCATAACAGAAGATGGTTCCCATTGCTTCTACCAACAGGTAGAGACCATTTGAACCATCCTTCCAACCATCATTTTAATTCTAATTTCCTTACCCTCCCTACGAATCCTCTACATGATAGATGAAATTAATAACTCTTCCAGGAAGCTATACTGGAAGTAACTTTATTTCCACTCCTGATTCATCACAAAAGTTCTGGTTCCTTGTGATAAATTTCTCAACTGCACCATTCCACTATATATTTTTTTTCATTTCTAAAACTTTTGCTACATGTTATTATAAAAGATACTTTTATAATTACTTATAGATATCTCCAATGATTATTAATTCATTGTGAATACAAAGGTTACTAAGGTTATTAACTTTAAAAGACATTTGTCCCCACTATAACTAATTTTATCAATTACTTTTGGCTGACTGAAAATGAAATTACATTCTGGTATCTATAGCTACATGCTGATTTATTTTTCTGACTACAAGTTACTCTCAGTATATTCACGGGATCTCATTTATTTTTTCATTTCCTTTCCAGTTATCCATAAGTGAACTGTCATTTTGTAATATCAGAAATCTATTTAGTATTTGGTCACCATGAGAAATGTATGCAACATATATATATATATATATATATATATATATATATATACACATACACACACACACATATAATAACTAACATGTATCAGTACTTTATTCTTCCTCTTCATCTTATAGCCCAAATAATAAATAATCCACTAAGATCTCTCCAATTCTCACACAATGTTGTCATCCTTCATTCCCAAATCATAGTTATTGGTTGAATGACTCAATCCCAGAAGGAAAGAGAGCTTTAGCTGCAACATCAGTTGGTAGCTTGCCTAGTTTCAATGCCATACATAAAAACCATGTATTTCTTCAAATAGAATTGCCTATATAGCCAGTCCTTAGAGAACTCTATGGCTGACATAGAATTAAAGCATTCTTTCTTCCAGTTTTATCACTGGAAGATACTCAAAGGGAACAAAAGAAGAGTTCCATATTATGTTGAATTGGGTTTCCTAGAAAGTGCCCTCTGAGCACAGGAAGCTAGTATTTGTTAAACACCAGCTGTGAGCCAGATACTGGGAAAAGTGCTTTATAGGCACTTAATCCTTACTACAATTCTTGAAGAAAGAATAATTATTACCCAAATTTGACATATGGAGAAACTGAAGAATACAGAGGTTATGTTACTTGCCCAATGTTATAACACTAGTACATGGTAAACGTAGTATAAAACCCATGCAGTTCAACATCATTGTCTGTATGTTTTATGGAAAAACTAGACTGTTTTATGAACTTTGAACCTGAGTCCTAATGAAATTAATTTCCAGTTGCCTTTGGAATGGTGCTATAAAGGTGTTAGAAAGAATACTTAAACTTCCTACTTATGGTATTAGCAGTTGAATGGGTATGACAGGCATTATTGTTTGTCTAACCACAAATCCATTTCCAGATATACATTTTCTCACTTGTCAGTCTTCACTATAAGACCTGCCAAATCTAATTACTTACCCCACCACCCTTCCAGTTTACCTTACACAAAGAAAGAGCACGTGACACAGTTTACTCCAATAATGTACAATTAGAAGTTACAATGAGCTTTTGGGTATGCTTTTACTTTTTCTGGTAAAAAAAAAAAATGATAGAGAAACAGGATTCTCAGAATAGTGGAGGAGAAGCTCAGCAAATTCTCTCCACAAAGTGTGTTGATAAAATTGGACAAAATTGTCAAGAACAATTTCAGTTCTCTGGAAATCAACAAAGGGCATACAACAGATTGGAAACTTTAATTTGAGAAAAGCTACTGAAATGCAGATAAAAACAATGGAACTTTATGCTGTTTTAGCCTGAAATTGCTCCTATCCCAGCCCCACCTCCAACTCCATCTGTTCAGTTGTTTAACCAGAATAAGGCAAGCTGTGAAAACACCTCTTCTGCCAGAGGGCACTGTCTTGACTTGGAGCAAAGTCCATCCCCAGGGGTTGTTGAAACAATAGTACTCCCAGTGGAAAAATTCAAGGAAACCAACATCACAATAGTCAGAGGTTTCAATACCAGTTGTGTCAAGCAACAGAACGGCATACTAGCCAGAACTTCAGTAGTTATATCCAGAAAGTAAGACAACTCTATTGAGTCTTGATATACATTCACATATCTTTATGGTCTGGAAGGCTGTACATATACCCAAGAGTACGTACATGCTAAGGAGACACCAGGGAGGTGCCTAATTGCCTTTTGTCTATGACTAAATGTTAGAACAGCTGGGGAGAGAAGACATGAGAAAGACTAGCAGAAAGTAAAAGCTAAGGCACACTTGTAAACTACCTAACCTCTGAATGCATATCCTAATTCACACAGAATTCACTGACAAAGGATGGAAGATTTATAGACTCAAGATTTATTTGACCAATCAATGTCAATCACTGAGCTATGTTGATTCATCTCTAGGGTGTCAAGCTTAGAAATAAAAGAAAAATATGAGCAGAGACATCAGTGACCACAGTCTTAGGAAAAGAAAGACTGTACACAAGTAGTCCATACAAGTAACTAAAAAAAAAAAATGAAAAAGAAAATAAAATATCAACAACCCCTGAGAAGAGGGGGTATCTGATCTAGATTTGCTACAATGTAGTTTCCAAGATTGTAGTCAAAAATGGGAGACATGCAAAGAAACAGGAAAGTGTGATACATACACAAGACAAAAAAATAACAGTCAATAGAAACTGTCTCTGAATAGGATGTTTAACTTAGGAGACTCCAAAGCAGCTACTATAAATATGTTCAAAGAACTAAAGAAAACCATGATGACAATGACACATCAAATAGAGAATGCCAATAAATGTAGAAATTATAAAAACTAATTGGAAAGTCTTCAGCTGAAAAGCATAATAATCAAAATTAAAAAGAATTACTACAGAGATTCAAGAGCATAGGTGAGGTGGAAGAAGAAATCGAATTTTAAAATAGGTCAGTAGAAAGTATCTAATCTGAAAATCAGAAAAAAAATACAAATAAAACACAGAGCCTTAAAAACCTGTTCAAGGCCAGCAAACACATCAATATGTGAAAAATGGGAGTCATGTAAGGAAAAGACCAAAAGGGCCAGAAAGAATATCTGAAAAAATGAGGTCCAAAAACTGCTTATATTTCATGAAAATTTACTTGTCCAAAAGCTCAACAAACTCCTGGCTGGATAAATTTAAAAAGATCCATACCACACATATGAAATCACACTGTTCAAAGTCAAAAACAAAAAGAAAATCTTGAAAGCTGAAAAAGGAAAATAATTGATCACATAGAGAGGAACTGCAATGAGATTAACAGCTGACATTTCTTTAGGAAAAAAGTAGAGACCAGAAAGTGCTGTGATGACATATTCCATGGACTAAAAGAAAAACAAAACAAACCAAAAGTCTGTAAACTAAGAATTCCATATTGAGCAAGACTATTCTTTAAAAATGGAAGTGAAATAACTCACTGCAAGATATACAAAGACTAAGAAAATTTCTTGCTAGTAGACCTGCCTTATAAAAAAACAATTAATGAAATTGCTTCAGGCTGAAAGAAAATAGTATTACATAGTAACATGAATTGACACAAAGAAATTTTTTTAAAACAACACTGGTAAAGGTAACTATGCAGTTAATATAAAAGGCAATATATGTTTTATTTTTCTTAATTTTTTAAAATTATGTAAAACAATTATTTTACAAATGGCATTTTGGGTCTCTAAATATAAAAATGTAATGTATATAACAAGGCCATTATAAAGGAAAGGAGAGAATAAGCTATGTTGGAGTATAGTTTTATATTTCACTGGAATTAAACTTCATTAATTAAATTGATAAAGTATTAATCTAAAGCAGAATGTGAAAAATAAGATTCATATTGTGATCCCTACAGAAACCACTAAGAAAGTAAGTATGTTTAGTAAGATAACCAAAAAAGAAATTTAAATGCTATACTAGAAAATTTCTATTTAACATATAACAAAACAGTAAAAGAACAGAACAAAAAAGAATGAAACATATAGAAGGCAAATAACAGATATAAATGTGAATGGATTAAATCTTCCCAAAAAGACAGATTGTCAGACTGGATAAAATAAGATAAGCAATTATATGAAATCTACAAGAGACACTCTTCAGATTCAGTGACATAAATAGGCTGAAAGAAAAGGGACAAAAATGGTATATCATGCAAACAATAACTGCAAGAGATTTGGAATGACTATACTAATATCAGACATATAGATTTCAAGACAAAATTGTTTCTAGAGACAAGAGAAAGATTAATTAATCAGGAATATAACAATTAAACATATACACATCTGACAATACAACTCCAAAATGCATGAAGAAAAAACTGAATTTAAGAGAGAAATAGACAATTTATAAGAATAGATGGACACTTCAATATTCATTCTCAATAACTGATAGAACAGCTAGAAAGAAAACTGTCAAAGATATAGAAGACTTGAATGACATTATCAATTAATTGGACCTAACCAATATCTATTGAACAGTTCACTCAAAAATAAAATTCACATCTTTCCAAGCACACATAAACATCTCAAGGTAAGCAATATGTTAGGCCATAAAACAAGTCCAAATAAATATAGAAGGATTGAAATCATACAAAGTATATACTTAAACTATAATGTGAACACATTAGGTAAAAGAACAGCAGAAAAATTGGGGATATTCACAAGTGCTAAGAAATTAAACTAAACACTTATAAAGAACACAGGGATCAATGAAAAAATAAAAAGATAAATTAGAAAGTTTCTCAAACTGACTGAAAATAAAAAACACAATATGTCAATTATGATATGCAATTAAAACTGTACTTAGTTGATATATTTAAATGTCTATAAAAGAAAAAAAAGATCAAAAATCAATAACGTGTTACTGTGAAAACAGTTTCTCAGTTCCTCAAAAATTTAAACAGAGAGTTAACACATAACCTAGCAATTCCACTCCTAGATATTTACCCAAGAGAACTGATAATATATTTACAGTAAAGCTTTAACACGAATGTTTAAACAACAATATTCACAACAGCAGAATGGTAGAAACAACCCAAGTATCCATCAAATGATAGATGGATAAACAAAATGTGATATATCTATGCAGTGGAATATTATTCAGCCATACAAAGGAATGAAGTACAGATACCTGTGACAACATGGACAAACCTTGAAAATGTTATGCTAAGTGAAAAAAGTCAGACACAAAAGGCCACATACTGTATAATTCCATTTATATGAAATGTGCACAACAGGAAAATCCATAAAGATAGAAAGAAGATTAGTGATTTTCCAGGGACTGTGTAGAGAAGGGAATTGGGACTGACTGCTAATAGATTTGGTGCTTATTTTTGGATGACAGAAATGTTCTGAAATTAGATAGCACTAATAGTTACATATTATAGTGAATGTGCTAAAACCCACTGATTTATATACCTTAAAGTAGTAAATGTTGTTATGTGAATTACATCTCAAGAAAAAACCCAATAACATAATAATCTGCTTATAAAACCTAAAAAAGAAGAATATTAAACTAAAGCAAACAGAAGAAAATAATAAATATTAGTGTGGAAATCAGTGAAATAGAAAACAGAAAAGCAATTGAGGAAATTAATAATACCAATATTTTTTTAACTATCAAAAAATCTGACAAACCTTTTGTTAGACCAAGACAAAAGAGGAAAAAAATAAAATTGGCAATGAAAGAGGAGACATAACACAGCTTAGAGAAATTAAAAGGATTTTAAAGGATGTCATGAATAACTTTGTCAGATTAGACAACTTCAATGAACTAGATACAGTTCTTGAAAGATACAATTAACCAAAACTGACTCAAGCAGAAGCCTGAATACACATAAAATAAATAATGATATTGAATCATTAATTACAAATCTTCTCACAAAGAAAAGCTCAGGGCCAAGTGGCTTAACCAAGCAATTCTGTCAAATAGTTAAAGAAGAAATGATACCAATCCTTCATAAACTCTTCCAAAAAAATAGAGGAGGCGACACTTTCCAAATCCATGAATTCAGTATTGCCCTGATACCAAAAGCCAGCCAAATAATAAGAACACTAGACATCAATATTCTTTATGAATACTGACATCAAAATATATTCCTAGCAAAATAGATTGTAGTAACATACAAAAAAAGATTATACACTCTGACCCAGTGGAATTTATCTCTAGGACACAAGATTTGTTTAGCATCTGAAAATCAATTAATTTAATATACCATGCTAATAGAATAAAAGACAAAATCATTCAATCATCTCAATAGATAAAGAGAAAACATTTTTAGAAGTCTAATATTCATTCATGATTTAAATTCTCAACAAATTACAAATAAAAAGTACATCCTCAACCTAAGGGCATCTATAATCCTATTTAATGGTAAAAGTAGAAATGGAAGTAACAGAAAGGAGTTAAAAACAAACAAACAAACAAAAAGAAAACAAACAATACCAAACCAGGCAAGAACACAGAGGACAAGAAAGCCAAGCTTAAATATTTTTTGAGCAAAGGATTATTGCTTCACAAGTCTTTTAGTATGATGGATGCTTTCTTTGTGTGTACCCCCAATTTCTAGCTTTACTAATATTTTTCATTACTAATAAATTGTGTGTAAAAATGTTTATATTGATAACTTGCATTAGGCCACGTACTTTATATTGGGTTTTGCTTATTCATAATAATATTTTGTTTTTACTAAACTTACTACAGTCTTTTGATAGTTCCTTTTCAAATCAATGGCAAACATTGGTAAAGTATTTGACCAGGATAGCTGTGCAAAGCATGGCTGTAAAACCAAAGCAATCCAAGTAGTATATGTGGGAACTAGGTCTACAATATTATCAAAGACTGATTCAACCTGCTATCTAAGTGCAGATAGCTCTGGTTTTGAATCAAGATGTTTTTAATACCTACGTTACAAAGAGAGCTATCCACAGATGCATCTCAAATACTGTCCCAAATACTTAACATTATGACCAATGCAAAAACTGATTTCATTCTCCCTAAAATTATGTTTAGATAAACAAGCAAATAATTGTTTAGATATTCAATAATATATTAAATTTTGGAAACACATGAAATCTTTGAGGTGAGATTGAAATAAACAGGTGATTTTTAAGTAGGTTAAGTAAAATGATTTACATATGAAAATCCACTCTCAAATTTCCCAAAAAGTCATTCAAATTTCAAGTCATGACTTTAAAAATAGCAGACTTTAAAAATGCAATGATGTTTATTATACAATGACTATAAATCAGCTTTTATATTTTTCACACTGGTATATCATATTCATGTGATTTTATTATTTAACAAAGATTAGTTATAGTTACTAAGGGAAGCATAACTTGGAAATTTTTGACTTATACATTTAGAAGGCTTGCCCTTAATGTTCTATTAATATAAGATTTTGCAATTAATTCCCAAAACAAAAAGTAAATAAAATAAAAAGGCTCTGCAAAAAAATTTTAAACTCATAATTCACTTGTAATGGGTTTTCTCTGAATGTGCGATTTTAAATTCAGTGAACAAAATTTTAAATGCCTAATTATGTATACTTTTATGAATGTGTTCTCATTATAATAAATGCAACTGTTATACTTTTCCCTTTAAATAAAAATAAATTCCACAATTTAAAGGGCCAGACTATTTAGTACAGAACTCCTGAAAGAAGCCCTGTGAATCCATGGGAAACAGTGATGATGCATCATTATTGCACAAAGCCTTGAATACCCTTTCACCCATTTCTTCATTTTACTTCAGGGGCTTCAGCAAATCCTTGTTTCTCCATTATGCTTTCTTTGATTTCAATAGCAGGAAGCAATAGTTCCCACTCTCTTCTTTTAGAACTGCATTTGTTGCTTCTTCAAGGCATTTATCACATTGTACTTTATATTAGGTTCCTTCTAGAGTTTAGAATTCAACTCTGATACTTCTACAACACCTTGCAAAGTGATTTGTGTACATGGTCAGTAATATTTATTGGACTCTAATGAATAATTTGCTATATTCTGCCATCAAATCCTGTGTTCTTATTTGACAAAATCTTACAACCTTCCCTCAATCCCCTGATCATCAAGACAAATGGAATCCCATGTCAATTGTAAATCCCAGTACTTAGGATACTGTCCTGTTTATTTACTACTACATAATATATGTTTTGAATGTGATAACATATGTTTTGAATGTGATAACTTTTCATTATTTTGCCCAGACAGAACAATGAATAATTTCACTTCATAAGGGAATAGAGCCATTAAAATTCCAATCAAAATCCAAAAGTTTGTCCTGTGAAACTGAAAAAATTAAAATATACAAATGCAAAAGGTCAAGGATAGACAAGACATTCTTGAAGAACAAGGTGAGAAGCCCACTGTACTGATCATGGAAACTTATAAAGTTCTGGTGATGAGGACAGTGTGATATTGGTGCAAGGATTACATGGAAAATAATAAATATGCTGTAAGGTCCACAGATAGATGTTGTTTTATTGCAAAGGTGTGTGATAGAACGTGTTACCAAGGTTGTTGCCCCAGAACCACATCATTGCCCCTCTCTCTGGGTAAACTTGCAGAAAAACAGAACTAACCATATCCTCTAGCTGTGTTTACATCACAGAAACAAGAGAATCTAACCACAAGAAAACCGGAGCATACTGGTTCAGCTCGAAAAGTGGGACAAAGGTTGCCCTGCAGGTCATTACCATCTCGTTATAATAGTAAGATCTCGGCCATCCCACCATGATGGTTCAACCCGCTTCTGACCCAGATGCCAAAGGACCCTACGAGGGCAGGAAAGAGATGGCACCCCAGTTCCAGGAAGAATACCACCTTTTCCCATAAAACCATTACATATGCCTCCCCCCCTTAAACCTTACCTTTAAAATATTGCCTTAATCTCCCCCATCCCCTGGCCCTTGCCCAACGTGAAGCTGGGTTTCGGAACTAAGTTCCCACTTCTCCATTCTCTAATCATTGAATAAACTTGGGTTGTTTCTATCTCAGCATAGGTTTCTTTATTGGCTGTGGGAACCCAAGCTAGGAAAAGGAACCCTTCCCACAGGGTTAGGGGGCTTCAGACAGGCTAGGGCCCAAGTAGGGATGCATATGACAAATTTGGTAACAGAATGCATGAGTATTCACTAAAATATGCTGGCCCTCCCAGTAGGAAGATAATATGTACACAAAATAGTTGAACTGCTGGCCATGTACTAGCTTTGGGCAATGAAATATGAGAAGTTAGTATCATACCAGGCCAAAAGCTTTAAGAGCCTATGCATGCTTCCCCTGCTCTCCCTTCTACCACAAAGACAAGCAATGTTCCAGATAGAGGTTGTAACATAAAGCCAGAGCCCAGCCATGATGAGCATAAATGAGGACTAAACTTTGTGGTTTACCACTACTAAGACTTGGGGATTATTTGATGCTATAGGAAAACCTAGCCTTTCTAAACGAT
This sequence comes from Mesoplodon densirostris, assembly GCF_025265405.1. NCBI lineage: Eukaryota > Metazoa > Chordata > Mammalia > Artiodactyla > Ziphiidae > Mesoplodon > Mesoplodon densirostris. The sequence goes on from NC_082662.1 coordinate 72,525,996, forward strand.
AGAAGTTGTGCTGTAAAATAGTAGAGAAATTATTTATAGTCTTTTCAGTTAATTAGCCTGAGATAAAAAATAGCTCCATACGTAAAATAATCTTTAGGAACCCTCCCCTACCTCACCCACATCATACACACAAATTAATTCTATGTGAATTGCAGGTTTACAGCAAAACAAAATGCTTTTCGCAGATAATCTAGGAGTATATATTTATGATGCTAGCATAGTGAAAAGTTTTCTTAAAAAAACACAAAAAGCTTTATCTATAAAGGAAAAGACTAATAAATTGGCCTACATAAACATTAAAACTTCCCTTCATCAAAATATACTATTAAAGACTCCAGAGTTTAAAAAAAATTGCAACATATACAACTGATGAAGGGCTTTCAAACAGAATACATCACGTTAAAAAAAAAAAAAATGGACAAAATCCTAAACAGCCACTTCACCAAGAGTTTATCCATCCAAGTGGCTGATAAACATATGAAATAGAGCATAACTTCATTAAAAATTAGTGAAACACAATTCATATCCAATTATAACACCATTACAGACCCACCAAAGCAGCTAAGATGAACACAACAGATAATACCAAGTGTTAACATAAAGATGAAGCAACTAAAAACTCTCTTAAAGCTGTAAACAGAACAACCGCCTTGGAAAAGAGTTTGCCATTATGGGCTGAAGTTAAAAGGTACACATATTCTCTCCCCCAGAAAGTCTATTTTGAGGTGTACCCTCAGAAAACACATACCTTTGCTGGACTTGGAGATCTGCCGCCAAGACCTTCCAAAGGAGGAGCTGCCGCCCAGAAGCATTCAGTGACTCAGCAAACAGCCTCCAGCTTCCAGCTCCTTCATTATAGGCTTCAACTGAGAGAGCTCATCAAGCCAAGCCCCTCCCTTTCCAGGGTAGCAGTTCCTATCCACAACCAGTTAGTGGGTGAGACAGAGCTCAAAGTCCTGGCTATTTGAGCCTTATGTACTTGCTCCAGACATGCCTTCCAGATTTGCCAAGACACTGTCAGGCCTATACTTCAGCTCAGCTTCTTTCTTTGCCCAATCCTGCTTCAATCCCCTTTGCTTTACAGGTGTTAGTCCCTAAAAGCATTGCATACCCTACGTTCCATCTTAGCATGTGCCTTCTGGGGAAATCAAACTGTAACAGCTGGTGTTAGGAATGGTCTGAGAAAGTAGCCGAGAAGTTAGGATTTGAGGCTAGCTCATTCACTGCCCAACTGGCAATGGAAACTCCCTCAAGAGTGGTAGGTGGTACAGTGCATTACACACAAGGAAGTTCTCATCAACTCTCTTGGTAGGGTTGGAGAAACTGAGGAGCAAGCCCAGGATTTAATAGTCAGAGTAGCTGAACTTCAAAGAGAGTTAAAATGCCCAACTAAAGCAGTTAGCGTTTTGGTTGATTAAACCTCTCCCAGCTGACAGCCATATGGGGATGATTAGCTAAAGGAAGAGGAAAATCTCTGAATTTGTTTCATGGATGGTGCTCTGGGCTGAATTGTGCTCCCTCCCCCCAAATCCATATGTTGAAGTCCCAACACCCTGTACCTCATAAAGTGACTATTTGCATATAGTGTCTTTAAAGAGGTAATTAAGTTAAAATAAGTCACTAGGATGGGCCTTCATCCAGTATAACTGTCCTTATAAGAAGAGGTTGGGACACAGGTACAGTGGGAAGTCCAAGTGAAGATAACAGAAGTCAGACATCCACAAGCCAAGAAACCAAGTGTTAAAAGACACTTCTGCTGACACTTGATTTTAGACTTCTAGCCTCTAGAGTTGTGAGAAAATAAATTTCTGTTGTTTAAATCACCCAGTCCACAGTACTTTATTATGACGATCCATGTAAACCAATACAGATTTTGGTACCAAGAAGTGGGGGACTGCTGTAAAAAATACCTAAAATATGAACACTGAGGTGAATGTATCTTTTCAAGTTAGTATTTTCATTTTGGGGGGATATATACCCAGCAGTGGAATTACTGGACCATAAAGTAGTTCTACTTTCAATTTTTTGAGGAACATCCATACTGTTTTCCATAGTGTCTGCACCAATTTACATTCCTACCAGCAGTGTATGAGGGTCCTCTTTTCTCCACATCCTCACCATTTTTTATTTATAGACTTTTTATATTAGCCACTCTGACAGATGTGAAGTTATAACTCATTGTGGTTTTGATTTGCATTTCTCTAATAATTAGTAATGTTGAGTATCTTTTCATGTGTCAATTACCCACCTGTGTGTCATCTTAGCAAAAAATGTCTATTCAGGTCTTCTACCCATTTTTTAATCAGGTTGTTTTTTTTGTTTGTTTGTTTGTTTGTTTTTTGCGGTATGTGGGCCTCTCACTGTTGTGGCCTCTCCCATTGCGGAGCACAGGCTCCGGACGCGCAGGCTCAACGGCCATGGCTCACGGGCCCAGCTGCTCCGTGGCATGTGGGATCTTCCCAGACCGGGGCATGAACCCGTGTCCCCTGCATCGGCAGGTGGACTCTCAACCACTGTGCCACCAGGGAAGCCCCAGGTTGTTTTTTTTTTTTTTATCTTGAGTTGTATGAGCTGTTCATAAATTTTGGATATTAACCCCATACCCATCATATTATTTGTAGATATTTTCTCCCAATCAGTAGGTTGTATTAATGTTGTTGATAGTTTCCTTTGCTGTGCAAAGCTTTTAAGTTTAATTAGGTCCTATTTGTTTAGTTTTGCTTTTATTTTGCCTTAGGAGACAGATCCAAAAAATATTGCTATAATTTATGTCAGATAGTGTTCTGCCTATGTTTTCTTCTAGGAGTTTTATGGTTTCTGGTCTTACATTTAAATCTGTAATCCATTTCCAGCTTATTTTTGTATATGGTGTGAGAAAATTTGTTCTACTTTCATTCTTTTACATGTAGCTGTCTGGTTTTCCCAGCACCACTAATTGAAGAGACTATCCTCCATTGTATATTCATGTCCCCTCTGTTTTAGATTAATTGATCATAGATGTGTGGGTTTACTTATGGGCTCTCTATTCTGTTCCATTGATCTATGTGTCTGTTTTTGTGCCAACACCATGTTGCCTTGCTGACTGTAGCTTTGTATCATAATATGAAGTCAGGGAGCATGATGCATCCAGCTTTGTTTTGTTTTGTTTTGTTTTTTCTCAAGAATGCTTTGGCAATTTGGGGTCTTTTTTGGTTCCATATAAATTTTAGGATTATTTGTTATAGTTTAATGAAAAATGTCATGGGTATTTTGATAGAGGTTCCATTAAATCTATAGATTACTTTGGGTAGTATGGTCATTTTAATATTAACTTTTCAAATCCAAGAGCACAGGATAGTCTTCCATTTCTTTGAACCATCTACCCAGTTCTGTGTGGATCTTTCTGATAACCTTAGTTATACAGGGGTCTTTCTTCCAGTTTCCAGTTAGTTTTCAGTGAAAAGTATTCCACATATAGATGCATTTTTTATGTGTTCATCGAGAAAGGTGAGTTATATATATATATATATATATATATATATATATATATATATATATATATATATATATGATAAAACTACAAAGAAAATCAAAGTAAACATAAAATATAGATAATGGTACCTTTAGTTATAGGAATGGAATTGGCATCCAGAAAGGACACACATAGGTGTTGGCAATGTTTCACATATATATTGTCTATAGTTGCTTTTACACTATATCAGCAGAGTGAAATAGTTGTGACAGAGGGAGTATGGCTCATCAGATCCCTGCTGCAGGCTTAGAAGATGTCTTATCCATGGTTACCCTTTCCAAAGACAGCACCCAGCTAAGATTGCTGATGCAGGGACATAAATATCTGGTCTTCTTCCCTCAATTAGGGACAACTCTGAAGGCTGTACCCACTGCAGATGGGTTGAGGACTCAGTTATAATTGCTTTGAGGGTCAATTCTTTTTTCCACCCTGTCCTGCATTCCCCACTTCCTTATAGATGTCTCTTCTGAAAGTGCCCTCCAATAAACTTCAGTATGCAGCTCTCAGCTTCAGAGTATTTCCAGACAACTCAAACCAAAAAATACACATACAATGATTTAGTGGAATCCATTCTATAATACAAGTATTTCATATCCCTGTGCCTTCCCTTATCCTGTTTTCTTCTCTTAGCTCGAAATTTCTTTTCCAACATAACTGACAAATTCCTACTCATCCTTTAAGGTCAAGATTCAAATGTGTTCGTGTAATGAAATAAAATTAGTTATTCTATCAATTGCAATCCTACAGCACTATGATGGCGATTCTTTATATTCTTCTTTTTAATTGTGTGTGATAAAATAGTAAAAAGTAAAAAAAAAAAAAAGGAAACAAAAGAAAAGAAATAGAAAATGCATATTCTCATCTACAACTGCAGGGACTCTGCAGTTTGTTGTATCGGTGCCTGTGTGTGATATTGAGAGTCATGGCTGAGAAGGAATTCAAAACTTGGAAATATTTCTGAATAAAGAAAAAACTGTGTTTAATCATTTAATTAATCAATTAGTGTATGGTTGTATGTATGTACAGGCTAAGTTGATCTTTTCCATCATTCTTTTCTTTCCTTCTCAACATGGTAGTGAGTAAATTTTTAGTAAAATATGCAAATTTAAAAGATATACTATTAATAATACTGCTACATCAAGCATTTCTTAAGCACGAGGCAATATCTTAAGAGTCTTACATGTATTAACTTATATAACACTCCCATTAACCACAAGAACTAGGCCCTATTATCTCCATTTTGTAGATAAAGAACTGAGACTCAAAGGGATTGTGTAACTTGCTACAGTCACACAACTGATAGTGACAGAGCCATGATCCATGTGTAACAACTTTTTAGCCCTTCTTAAATTCTTCAAAATTTACTTCCTAAAAAAGAGTTAATTTTCCATGTTTAATAATATGATCATGGTTTAAGATGTCATCACTATGGCCATCAAACTTATAAGAAGAAAGTTTGCTTGACTATTAGATAGACCTCTTTGAAAAAATCTGTAAGTTCTTGGTCACTTATTGCCATCATCATCAGAAGATGAAACACCTGTGTGCTTCTGGGCTGGAGGCAGGACCATGAAGAGGAAGAAGAATTAGAGAAAAAGCAAAGGAAACTTGGAGTGATGAGGGGAGAAGGAAGAACATCACCGCAGTAGGTCTTGTAGACACTCATCACAACTATGCTGTACTCTGGCTTGAAATATAAAGAAATGTTTTTGCAACAGCCTTTGAACTCCATGTGTGCATGTAATCAACTAATAGCGACATTAATTTCTTCCTGGTGATAGAAGAGACCTGCTTCTCTTCCCAGACATGAGGGGTTCAACCTAGGGGTTACACATGAATGCAAGTTTACCAACAATGTACCATGCCGGTTTTTGCACAGAATATCTAATAAATGTCTGTCTCCTTTAATTAAATTATATCACACACGATTTTTCCCATGTGAAGTTTAGCCTTTAATTTGATGGAAATAATAGGAAGGAGTCAAACTAGTAAGATGTCATTATAAACAGTTAATCTGTTTATTGCAGTGGACTGAATGATCAAGATAGATAAGATAATTTTTAGACAATGGAGAGAATGTAGAAGAATTTTTACTTTCAGTTAGAGGCAGAGAATCAACTTTCATTGGGAGGTAACGGAGCATAGTAAAAAGACTCCTAGAGTGGTAATCAGAGACTACATTCTAGTCCTTGAACTGCCGGGAAGAGGTTGTATGATCTTAGGCAAGTTTTGACTTTCCTTAGCCTTCTCATTTCAGGAATATCGTGAGACTCCAATAAAGTTGTCACAGCCCTACAATAATTCTGCCATATTAAAAAAAAGTGTTATTTGATTGTTGATCACAACACCTTATGCACATTAGGCCTTTCATAAAAATCTGCTGATCAAAATTAAGTTCCTTCATTTTAACATTTCAATGACACGTATGTGTGTCCCTTCTGATACATAAAAGTATAACAATAAAAATAGGTGAAATGTATTAACCATGCTATATACAATACTGAATTCTTACAACGACACTGTGAGGTTACTGTTCTTGTTAAACCTATTTCACACCACAGCATTACAGAGGTTCCATAACTGGTTATAAAATGTCACAACAGGTAGGTGCTAGAGAAAGGATTCAGCATAGATCTGCTGGACACCAATATTCCATGTCACTTTCATCAAGAAATATCCTTCTGTTTAATATACAATTCTCTCTGAGTCCATAAAAGAGATATTCTTAGGGCAGAAAACATATACACTACAGGATCACAATTACAAAGTAAGTCCCCTCAAAATTCAAATCTGTTTTAAAGACAAATGCAGGGACTTCCTTGGTGGTCCAATGGTAAAGAATCCACTTTCCAATGCAGGGGACGTGGGTTCTATCCCTGGTCAGAGAACTAATATCCCACGTGCCACGGAGCAACTGAGCCTGCACACCACAACTACTGAGCTTGCACACCTCAACAAGAGAGCCCGCGTACTGCAAACTACAGAGCCCATGCTCTCTGGAGCCCAAGCACCACAACTAGAGAGAGAAAACCCGCACACCACAACTAGAGAGGAGCCTGAGCACTGCAACAAAGAGACCACGTGCCACAAGTAAGACCCGACACAGCAAAAAAATTAATTAAATAAATAAAATAAATATATTTTTAAAAGGCAAATGCACGCATGCACATACACACACACACACACACAGATATATCCATATGATATTAATGAGTGCCATGAAGATAGTTCATGTCTGTGCTGAAATGTCTATATTCATGGAGCTATTTCTCATTTTCTAATTTCTTTGCTCTACATAATTATCATCTCTTGAAAAAATGGATGTAATTTGGAATGTTTCAGTTAGGAAAGTTTCTATTAATGTAAAGAATGTTCTGTTTGCAATACCACTAAGATAATCAGAACTGGTAACCAAAAGGAATAACATTGCGGCAAACCACCCCTCCTGTCATAATACTACCATTCCCCAATCAGCAGTTCTTCAAAAAAAAAAAAAAAAAATCAAGGGTTTTATTCAGGTGGCAATATTTATTTTAAATAGATATAGAAATATGTGCTGAACTCTTCAGAAAAGGTCTGATTACCTGCAAACCATGGAGGCAGCCATCTATACATTAGCATAGATGATAATTGCCTGCTTCCTGATGCTGTGTACAAATTTGACGTTCCAGCTACCTGTTTCCATGAGCAAGTATAAAATATTTACCACTTCTGGCATCTGACCAACTAATTACCTTCAAATATTCAACCAGAGTCTGCTAAAATATAAAATTAAAACTTTAAAGATAGTTTCCTTGCATTCTCTAACTTTATATTCTCTTTTAATTCTAAGTAATCCTTGGGGCTAAAAATCTCAGGGTGCCTCGAAAGTTATTCAGTGATCTTAGAAATATAACTAAGGTCATGCCAGCAGTTTTTAAACACGCTTTATATGTTTAATTGAAAATCACATTTCCTTTACCTTCTTCCAGCATATATTGTACTTAACACTCTGAACATTAGCCCTCGGAATAAAGAAATGAATAATATATGAGTTGCTCTTTATTAGGATTTTGAAGCCTGACTTAAAATTAATTTTCAAGACAATTATGGAACACCAAATGTCATATTCACTAGTACCTGTACGCTGCTTCCCAACTGCAATGTGCTGTTTTCCACAGCCATCTGTTCATATACTCTCTCTTCCAACTTGAATGAATATTGACAAAACCTCTTTCTAAAGGGAAAACTTAGGGTTTTGAAGTTCTTCATGTATTTGCAGAAAGTTCACATAAAATTTGCACTCTGTAGCTAGGAACTGTACAAAAAGTACAATTATAGGAACTCATGTAAAGTCATTTGTGATATGCTTGAGTATGCCAGAAATGCCTGATATGGTATTTAAGCAAAAGGTCTTATTGCACAAATGCTCATAACGTATGTAATATGAAGTCTAAAGGGACTATGGACTAAAGGAATGCAATGAATAACTATGGGATGTAACATATTCTAAAAAAGTCATACTGGAAAAGAGGATTCTTATACAAATAGATGCTAAATGCCCAAACTAAAACCTTCAGCACATAACAACTATACTCATCAAGCAAGAAAGACTTCTTAATGTTTAAAATAAGCATTTCTTGGTTGGTGGATACACCAGTGATTGTGAAAGTGAGGTCCTTTGTAAGTATTATTGGACAATTTCAAACTTGTAAAATTATGTCTATCCAAACAGAATAGATTTGTACAGTGAACAACATTATGTGAATCTACTCTATATAGAGTACTTTACTAACTTGGGGAACTGGGAAAAGGAGGAAAGAAAACACAAAGAAAATAATTGATAAAGTGCTTATCCTCAAATTAATTTTATATCTAATAGGAAGGATATACAGTTAACACACTGTCAGGAGAAAGAGAATAGACTATCATAAAATCCAGTAACAGAATAAATAACACAAGCAGCCCTCATCTCCATCAATCTCAAAAGCAATGTGCTTTATATATAAACTTTCTTTTTGAAAAGAAATTAGATATTCTAAAGAGAATAACCCATGGATAGGCCATCATGCGTTTCTGTCCTTCCAAAACAGATCGAGGAGACGAATTTGGCAAAGTTTACTGTGTAAAAATAGCAAGCATGAGACGCTTTCCCTCTCCTTGCTGATCAATTGTAAATAGAGCTTTGTTCCCTTCCCAGGTCAACTGCTCACGCTTGCAATAAATTCCAGAAGTGAAAATGATCCACCATGACATCTTAGTACCACTGATCACCATGGTTGATATAGCTCATCAGGCCGGCTCCATAGGCATTCTTTTTCTTCTTCATCACTTCATGTGTGTCCTACTAAAGTTGCAATTCTCAATCAATTTCCAGATAAAGATCGTTCATTCTTAAAGTGAGGCTATATGAGAGGATGAGTCCTTTTGCTGAAGGCTCCAAACAAATAAACTTTATTTCCAAGATCTTTACTTAATTCAACTAATTTGAGATTGTTATTTTTATTATGTATACAATTTATTATTTTTTTGTCATGCCTGCAATATCATTGAGTAAGGCTGGATCCTATCTCTGACAGTTATGTCTATAACTTTTCCAATTGGCTTGAGATGCCAAACTAAATCAATACTACCTCAGTCTTGAACAATTAATGACATGCTCAAATGTATTTTGACTGACTGAGCAGCAATTTAACTGATTCTACTCTACGTACTCTACAATATTAAACCTTTACTTTAATATAAGTCAAGGAACAACTTGAATTGCTAAGTCCCTACAAAAAAAGTATTGTTGGGGTAACACAAGTTTGGTAAAAGGCAGAGTTTTTGCCCAGGTGTGGATGTGGAAAGCAAACATAAGTGAGAAACATTTAGGAATGATAGCAATCAGATATTATTATAAATAAGACCAAACACCTCATTCCTTAGGAGAGAATACAGCACACCGTTTTATTAGTTGGATATTCCCTGGGATAGATATCAAAGACATAAAACATGTGTCACACACACACACACACACACACACACACACACACACTTTTTTTTAAGTTATTTGTCCATTACTGAAAAGAGATTACTCTAAAAGGTATCTAAGCGAGCAAAAAAAGGAGACACTAATGTCCTTTTTCCTTTCCCAGACAATCATGTATGCCAAAATAAAGAGCTTGATGTAGCAGATGGGGTTTTAGCTGAATGTGTCAACACAGAATACAGCACTGGAGCAAAGGAGAATGGATTACATGTTTTCAAAACCAATGAATATTATATAATCTACCCTGCGGTGACCGTGGGGTGAGACACATCAGGTGGGGATAATCAAACAACATTTACCAGTAAACACTTCCATGTAGACTTTTTTCAGTTCAAACTACATGTCCAAGGATAGCTTTTATTCAACTCAAAAAACTTCTGTCTTTAATAGCTCATTTAAATGTTTTTTTGAACAATTCATTATAGACTGCAAAAGGCTCTGTGCAGCATTTTGAAATGGGCTTTGCACTAATGTGATAAGAGATATCTTTTGAAAAATAAAATAAAAGCCAGCAGAGCATATGGTGCTTCCACTCAGACATTTCTGGGTTTTTTTATACTAAAATTCATCAGAGAACACTGGAGGTTTTAGGAAACAAACAAAAACACTTCCACACCTACAGGGATGCTCTTGTTTCTCCCACATTTTAAGTGACTTTTAAAAAACGATATCATTACTTATTTTAGAAGCAGCCTGAAGAGTTGTGTAGGAAAGAAACTAATGTTTATCACAAACTTGCTATTGTGTATTATGCCAGGCATTTTGCACTATCCCCTTAGAATTTTGCAATAAGTTTTCAAGGTAGGTACCATAATCACTTTACAAATGAAGATTTTTGGAAACTTTCTCAACATCTCACAGCTTTGACAAGTCATAGGATATATACTTAGATCCCTAATTCATTAATTCAAAAATCACATGCTAAGCAAAATGTTCTAGAGAAACCATAGTCGACTGAACCAACATGCTCCTGCTTTCACAGAATTAACAGACTGCCAGGACAACGAACAGTGAGGTCCCTGGAGTCTTTCATGAGGATCCTACTTGCTAAGTACATTAGGGCCTCTAAGAAAACCCCCAAGCTATCCTACCACATTGGTACAGTGGGAGTTCAAAGAAGCCATTCCCAGAGAAAGACCTAGAAAGATTTCCAAACCCAGGGCCAAGAGAGTTTATTTTTTTCAATCCTTTTACTCTCTGGTCCCCTTTGAGGGTGATATTCAACTTGTGCCGTGTAGAGGAATTAGGAATGGAGTAAAAAGAGGGAGTCGAATTTTTAAAAACCTTATTCCATTATATCTTTAAGGTTAGATTCTTCTTCTAAATGTTTCCACTTGATTGGAGAGAAGAAAATTACAAACAAGGTGTTGAGAGAGAGTGATAGAAAAGCGAGTCATTTGGAGAAGAGAAAGGGAGAAATACATTGCTTAAATGACTTGAAATATATGTTTTTTTCTGTGGCTGTGCATGACACAATAAACTTTTGAGAAGACCAAGAGGCTATGAAGAATAAGAAAGAGGTCAAAGGAAAGCTATTTGCCTTTGTGATATGTATACCTTTTACCAAGTGTTTCTTGCATAATTTTCATATAATCAACCCAATGCCTGGAAATAAAATAGTACCATTCAGGTTTTACAGAAAGGATGGGTAATCCAAGACTCAAAGTGTTTAAACAACCAGCTCGAAGTAACACAGCATTTTGGACAGGCTTTTGCAGCCAAACAACCTGACCATAAAGCCATGCTCTGGACATTACTGCTATGTTCTCTTGGCCTTAATAGGGGGGAGAGATTAGTAGAGTACATGTAGCTGTGTGTATGCCTTTTTATTATGCAAATCCCAGAGATAGTTGCAAATAATTAGGGACATTTGTTGGCATATCACATAGTCATAGTGCTGCCCATATTTCCTCAGGAATCATGCTGCGCCTCCACTCCCACACCCTCTCCCCCATAGCTCCCTACTGTATGCAGCTGGACTGCCATTGTGGCCATTGGAACTTCTTCCCTAGGTGGGGCTAGGGAATTAATGATCTTCTCCCTACCACCTAGCAGCTCTCAGCTAATGGCAGGTATGTGTCAGGGGTTATGGCTTAGCTTCCTCGTCCCCAGGTGGAGCAACTCTGAGGCATGCTCTCTGCAATCTCCCAGGTGGCCCAGAAACATGGAGCTTCAGTTGCCTACACAGGTACCTGATCATTAACATACGCTGCATGAACTCATGCCTTTTCCTTTCTCACTTGCCTACTCATGCTTCGTGGGACGACTTCCCAAATATGCCTCATACATTCAGTTCATATCCCAGGTTCGGCTTCAAAGGAAACCCAAACTCGCACAGTTGGGGAGACTTTAGAGAGGAGGCAGAATTTGAATTGGCCCTTGAAAAAAAAAATGCAATTGGGCTTTTAAATTTAAATTGGGCCTTGAAACATGCACATAAAAGTTCATTGCAGGGCTTCCCTGGTGGCGCAGTGGTTGAAAGTCCGCCTGCCGATGTAGGAGACTGTCAATGCAGGGAACACGGACCCATGTCCCCTGCATCAGCAGGTGGAGTCTCAACCACTGCACCACCAGGGAAGCCCTGCAATGAACTTTTATGTTCATGTTTCAAGGGTGCAAGTGAAGGGAGTTTTTCCTTAAAGCAGAAGCAAAATTGCATATCTGCATTTTATGAACACAAATATGAGGGCACTGGAGATGCCTTAAAATTTGTTTGTAAATAAATAGCATAATCTGTGCATTTCTTTTCTCATTTAGGGATTAATTTTGAAAAGCATAAAGTTATATATGATTATAATGAACCATAGTATTTCTGATCATAACTAGATAAAATCTCTAAAGATTCAATATTTCTAATTCAGTATTATGGTAGGCAGAATAATGGCCCTCAAAGATGTTCATTCTCTAATCCCCAGAATTTGTGATATATTGCACAGCAAAGAAGAATTAAGGTAGCATATGGACTTAATGTTGCTAATCAAATGACCTTAAAATAAAGTCCAGAGTTATCTGTCTGTGCCCAGTGTAATTACAAAGGTGCTTTAAAGTGGAAAAGGCTGCAGAGGAGGCCAGAGTCAGAGAGAGATTTGCAGATGCTATCGTGCTAGTTTTGAGGACAGATGAGGTTGCCACAAGCCAAGGAGTGCAGGCAGTTTCTATAATCTGGTAAGGTCATGTTCCCCTAGTACCTCCAGAACAGAACACCACTCTGGCAAGTCTTGATTTTAGTCCAGTGAGACTCACTTTGGAATTGTGACCTCTGGAGCTGTACAATACTAAATTTGTGTTAAGTCACTAAATTTGTGCTGATTTGTTACAGCAGCAACAGGAAACTTATACAAGTGTTAATCCATGTTTTTAATGTAAAATTAATCTATTTTATCAGTGTGACAGACATTCCAAGGTATTTTTGGAAGTATAGGGAAAATTTGGGTGTCCATGGAAAATTACATTCTCTGCAAAACACTCCACTGGATTATCGGACTATATGAGAGCTATTTAAAACTCTAAATTGTAGTTAAATGATAGAAATGCAAAATAATTCTTGGCTGTGCACAGGCAAACTCTGTCTCACAGGTTCAACTCATTTCCCTCATGCACTGTGGAAGCAGCTAATTTTGCCTCAATTTACACATTCATTTCAATATTCCTGATCTATAAATGTGTTTGTTCTTTGGATTCACCTTTGAGTTGGTTGTAATGTCTCATCAGCTTTCTTATTAATGAGTTAAATAAGATCTTTTATTCATGTTCATCTTTATATTTCTGGGCTGGTCATGATTTTACTTTTTTTGAAAATTATCTTTTAACAGCAGTGACAAATGTATCTCAGGCTAAAATAAGAAAGAGGAAGAGAAGCAGGATGAGAAAAGAGAGGAGGAGAAGAAGAAGGAGAAAGAAAAAGAGTAGGAGGAAGAAGGAGAAGAAAAAGAAGACAAAGACAAGTTGTTAGTTTCACTTCTCTCATGTTACCCAGGAGATTGCTGGCTTTGGGTACAGCTACGTGGCTGTGCTCACCTGATGCTCTTGGAAGTATGTCTCCTGTTTTAACTTTCTCCCACGTGGGCACTACTCTTAGGCAAGCTTTCTCTGCAATAAGGAAGGTGTTTTTCGGCATCACTATGCTACTTGATTCTCACGATGTGTGATTCCAAACACAGACACTCTCTGTCCCAATGTCATTTTTAATTCCACAATTTATTGAAACAAATATCTATTTGCTATTTATAACATGACTTAATACTATATCTGGAATTCGGAATGCATCAGTAAATACTATAAAGACCTTCATCCTCACAGAGCTTACATTCTGTTGGGGGAGACAGAGCCCTAATAACCAAAATAAATGTTATAATAAATATATTAAAAGATGATAAGTTCTATGTTCAGAGAAAAAGTAAAGTAGGGGATCAAGAATGCTAGGAGGTAGGCGCCAGGTTGTAGTGTTAATTAGGGGTCAGATAGGCCCCATTAAAAGAGTGAGATATCAACAAAAGTTCAAAGGAGATGAGGATGTGAGCAATGAAAATAACTGAGTGGGAGAGCGTTCCAAAATGTAGAATAGTTAGTGCAAAGGGCCCACTGCAGGTGAACGGCTAGCATTTTCCAAGAACCAGAAGAAGGCGGGCATGGCTGGAGAAGAGTGAAAAAGAGGGAGAGTGAAAGGAGATGACTGAGAGGGGCAGACATGTGGGATCTCACAGGCCATTTTAAGGACTTTGGCCCTGCTTTATATCAAGTGAGAATATATTCAGTGTCACAAGCAGAAGGATGGCATCATCTGACTTACATATAAAAAAAAAATCTGTCTGGCTGTGTGTTGGGAATTGATTTAAGTGAGCAAACACAGAAGCCAGGTCAGAGGCTATTGCAGTAATCCAGGTAAGAATTAGTGATGGCTCTACCCACAGTGATAGCAGTTGAAATGTAGTAGTGGTTAAAAGTTGTCAGATTATGAATACATTTTGAAAATAGAGTGAAATGGATTTTTGTGTGTGTGTGTGGTATGAGAGAAACAAGGAATCAAATATGATTTCACAACTTTCTCTCTAGACAAGTAGAGGAAAGAATTACCATCAACTGAAATGGGAAAGGCTGTGAGAATTCTAAATATTAGAAGATGGTCAGGAATTTCATTCTGCACATGATGAATATGCATTGTCTTAGACAACTGGATGGAGAAATCAAGTAGGCAGTTGGATACATGAGTCTGGGGTTTAAAACAGAAGTCTGGGCTGGAGATATAATGTATGCATCATTCACATATAGATCTTATCTGAAGACTGGATAAGACTGGGCAAGAGAGGTTAAGAAAAAGAAGAATTAAAAATGATGACAAAAATTGAAGTAGGAGGAACTCCAAGAGAGTGTGGTATACTGAAAATCAAATGGAGAAAGTGTATCAAGAAGGAGGGACACTGCTGTATTTAAAATAAAATGCCTTTTCATGAAAAAAGAAAAAAGAATAAGGAAGGAATGATCAGCTGGATCAAAGGCCCCTGAGAGTTCCAGTTAGGATTAACATTTGGCTATTGGACTTGGCAGATAAAAGGCGATAGTGGCAGGACTGAGGGCAATTTTGTTGGAGTAGTGTATGCTAAAGACATATTCAGTCACATTTAATAGATAATATAGAGAACAGGAAAAGGGGACTGCATAGCAGTAACTTGAGACGGTCCTTGAGTGTTCCTGTAAAAGTAGCTGGTGGTAGATAAGAGATGAATAAAAAGGCTTTGATTTTTTTTATGGCGGAAATAACTTTATGTGTATACTGTAATGGTGATTTCCAGCAGAGTATGAAAAATAGGATGATGCAGGAGCTAGAAGGGAGACTTGCTGGAGCTATTTCTTTGAGAAGGTGTGAGGGGGCTGAAGCTAGTGTACACAAGGAGGGATTGGTTTATGTAGATATAATGTTATTCATTTCCAGAACCAAGTAGGAAAGCAGAGTGTGTTGTGAGTGCAGAGGCTTTGTAGGAGGTTAGCTGTGGGTAGCAGTCATTATCATCTGAATGCTTGAATTCTCTCACAGAATTGGGAAGGAAACAAGCTTCTTCTTGAGAGTGTGGATGAGGGAGGAGGTGTTGAGGCTGGAGAAAAGAACCGGGAAACAGTCCTGAGTGGGAAAATTAAGAGACTCGGGATGCATTTTGTGATGCCTGGCCGAGACTAGTCATGAGGGTTGTGTGTTTTCCTCTAGCTCTGGTTGGCTGCACGGGGACAAGTAGAGAGCAGCTGAAGAGTTGAATTTCACTAGGGTTTTATCTTTGTTAAATGAGTTTAAAATTCCCAGGACACATGGGATAGGTTTTACTTGTCTAAAACATGTAAAGTTAAGGGAATTTTAAAACTCTTCAGTACCATATCAGGGAACAAAAAGTGTCTTATTCCTAAAGGCTTATTTATCCAGGGATTTTTAAGGCTCCCACATATCTGGCAAGAATTCAGCAGCATATTAGTTGTGAATTTGAGCTTTAAAAGTTCTTGTATTGGCCAACTTACTGAAAGTTATTTACAAGGGGGAAAAAAACCTATACTGAAGCAGTTCATTCTACTACAACAAATAATTCAACATTCTATTGTTGTATCAGCATAAAATGTAGTTATATAAACAGCTATCATTTTCATTTATTGTTAGAATGGACTATGTTTTATTTCCCAACTAAGGTGACTGCTTATTTTAGGCAGATACTGTGGTTTTATTCTTTGTATTCCTTACTGAATTTAGCATGTGACAAAGCAAATAGAAAATTCTAAAAACAAAACAAAACAAAACTATTTATTGATTGAAATTATCAACTATATTGTTTTAGGAAGATAAAGTCTCCAGTGCAGTTCATGCAACATTATCCAAAGATTCAAATATATGCTGCAGAATTTAAATAATCTTTAAAGCATATTCTTCAATTGGAGTCATTTCTGAGTATTAGTTAAACAAAAGAGTTTAAGTTCGGTTACTAGCTGGTTTCCAAAATTTAAGTATAATTCAAATAATTTTTCACACATACAAAATATTTAGTTTACAAATAAAATATATTATCAGGCCAGGGCCATGTCTACTATGGTCCTAAACACACACACACACACACACACAAAACATTAAGGTAGGTTTTAGGACTGAAATATAAACCTTGAAAAATAGTGTTTATAATGGAAATGCTGACAGACCCATAGCAATAGCAGTGCTAGCAGGCACTGATATAATAGAACATCATGAGCCAATTTACCTCTTCATTCATGTCTGTTGCTAAGTGTCTAGTTACTGTAAATGCTTTAGATTTTGCATAATTTATGTAAATTATTAAACACCTGTTCTCTTCCCAGAAAACAAAGATATGGAAGAGTCTCCTTAGTTTAATTGATTCCTGGCTTGAGTTCTGTCATTGTTTCCCCAGCAACTACAAGGAAGTTGTAGTTCTCTAATGGTCAAATACTGTTGGAAAGACATAGATGTTAAGAATTGATCTTTCAGACACATGTATCTGTATGGTTTTATGTGTGGTTGGGTGAGCATGTAAATGAATAAATGAAAATATCATTGTTTCTCTTGAATGCATTTAGAAAAGAATGTGTGCACTATCAACAATACTTAATTACAAATCACTTTTACTTTTTTTTCTCCCTATACTGACTTCTACCTTTAGGCTCACCCTTAAATTTAAAAAATAGGTCATATCTTCTTTAATAAGGAAATCCATATTATTTTCTGAATGCCCAACACAAGTGATTTTCTTCAAGGATTTCTAAACATCTAGTTCAAGAGGATTGCACGTAAGTGTAGAGAAAATTCATTGTGGGCACTTGATGCTTATTAGAGAAGCATGTCTTTGTGAAAAATCACGAATCCTTATTGTTACTCTCCTTGTTTAAATACAAAACTTCCTGAAATAAAATATTATTAAAATTACCCTAGATAGTGCTTTAAATTATCTCTCCACTAAGCAAAAATCCAGTATAACCTAAATTTATTTAGTTATGCTGCACCAATTTGAGATGTAATGTGTTATTTGTAAAATCTCCCCATGAAATTATTTTCTTTGATACAGCTGATTTTGAAGTTATTTTCCTTAGAAAGGCATTTTAAAAATTACTTGTAAAACATAAAAGTGGTGAATCAGTTGCTCTACCTCTGAAGGTCAGTACATCTTTGACTACCAGACAAATCTAGGTTAACCATCAAAGAAAGTCATGAGCCAGGAAGCAGTAAGTAGAGAAAGAGCCACAAAAAAAGTGTTTAAAAGTTCCCTCTACCTGACATTTTTCTATTATTTACAAACCTTACCCATAATTGTTTAAAATTTTCAGTATTTGAAATAGAGATATGTATATATAATTAATAGGTAATTAATTCTGAATTAGGATTGAATGCATTTCAGCTACAAATATAGTAAACCCTTTCTTGGACATAACAAGAATTTGAACTCAGAATGACTTTTAGTCAACCTAAAAAGAGAGAAAAAAAAAAGAGGCATAGTGACAATGCACATAATAACACATTTAAAGCAGACAAGTTTAAAGTATTCACTAGTCTTTTAACTTAGAACAAACTTAATATGAGCCCACAGTGTAAGGTGGGTAATCAGTGAAATAATATACCTAGTATATGGTAAGTAGGCTGTGTATCAGTCATTTTTTCACTGACTAACAAACATCACACAATTTCAGTAGCATTCAATAACAAACATTTATTTCTTCCTCACATGCTTGTAGCATAGGTGGGTTTGGCCAATCTTTGCTCTGGGCTTGATTTCAAGCTGTGGGATGGGTCCAAATCTTTACTCTATGTCTCTCATCACCTTGAATCATAGGTACCAAAGTAGAAACTCTTAACTGTCAAAAGCAGGAGCACAAGCCCACCTCCATAAGCATATACCAAGCCCCTGCTCATATGTTGTCTGCTAATATCCCACTGTAAAACAAGTCACATAGCCAAGCCCAACATCAGTGGGATAGGATATATGTTCCTATCATGGAAATGAAGAGGAACAGAGTGAATATTTGCTGAACAAAATTTTAATCTACCATAGGCAACTGTTATTATTATTTTAAATGCAGCTATAAACTGAGGCTACATTAATAGATGTCTAATTCCTGGTTCCAAGGGAGCATATATAGTCAGGTAGCAAAAAGAAAAATTTACCTAGTCTAATGTAATTGACCCCACCCCTGCTCACCAACACCATGTGTGTTTATGAGTGAGTGTGTGTGTGTGTGTGTGTGTAAAGAGAGAAAGATTTTTTTTCAGAAATAATTTCTAGGTTTCATTGTTATTGTTCAGAATGTTTCCTCAGTCTGTGGCGTACCCCATGTATTTTTGAATGCTGCCACTCAGGGATGGTCCTTCTACATCAAGTTTCTCCAATATGACCTCATATAATGCCCAAATCCCACCTTCCCACCCATCACATTTGATTGACCAAGGGATAATACCTCCATCAATTTGGGCTAACCAAATAATCTTTCCTGTACATTTATAATTAAATGTAAAATTCATTGTTCAGCTTACATTGGTCATCTGATTGAAGGACATGGTACACACTAGGGCTAGCCATGTATTACAAAGTTTGCTTCAAACAAAGAGGTGAAGCAGACAGCAAAGAAACTTTGAAGAGAGAAGAGACCTGACTTTGTTCCTGGAGTTTTTTTGTTCCTAGTTCTGTCTCCTTTGAAGACTATCCCTTCTTGTGCTCTATGAGATAACCTAGTTCCCTTCCTATGCATGGATCTTATTGTGGACAAGCTAAAGTAATATTCTGTTTCTTACATCAAAAATAACTTTGGTTCAAAGTAAAAATTCTTCTTGTGTTTATGTTTGAGTTCAGTATATCAAAGCTTACCAATGAAGAACAATAAAATGATCTCTGAAGTATTGCCAGTTCATTGTCATTTATAGTATACTTACATTTATGTGCCCTAGCATTTATAGCATCTCATTTTATTCTGAACAAAGCAAAACTGAATGAAACTAAACTAAATTCAACTCTGTGAAGTAGATAGGGTATATACAGGATTATCTATATTTAACTTACAGTAAAAAAATTAATGAATTCTATAAAAATGTATCTGGAAAATTTTAATAAATGTATATAGTTAATGAATTTTAGAGAGCATGTCTATTCCCCTTATTTACCAGAACCCCTAAAAATACCAAAAATTCAGGATGAGCTCACTTACTAGTGCCTAGTATTTGTGGTTTAATTAACAAAAATATTATGTAACACATTTCCTTAATATGCATAGCCCAGAGCTCCCTCTGTTTCCCTAATCTTTGGGAAAAAAGGAAAGATTTGATGTTGTCGTTTCCTGTTGCTTTTTCACTAATGTTGTTGTTCTATTCTAGATCTAGCTTTGCAGTGAGCTGTCATTTGCTACTCTCTATGACCAGCAGAAACTCATGTCATGGTCCACATGACAGGATGCTATCCCACTGGCCTGATTTGGGAAGGATATAGAGTACAATGTACTGTCCTTTTAGTTTCCCCAAGGCCACCATACAAGATTTTGATGTGCATGTGCATTTATTTACTGAAGGCTAAGATAATTTCAAAAGGGAGTTTCCATATAAGCTGGAAAATCTTGAAATTCTACCAAAAATTCATAAAATCTTGACTTTTTGTGAGTCTAAATATGGAAGGAGTCTAAATACTGAGGACTTCCATAAAAAAGGAAGCCTTCCATGGACACCTCCTCTAATCTTCACTTTCTTCACCTTTTTATGTGCATGTACCTTCTCGAAGAACCTCTTGCTTCAGATCTTTCCCTCCAAATTTCACTCCTATTCATCACCATTATTATATTTTTACATAGCAGATGTTAACAGCATAGACTCGGGCTCCTAACTGCTTACCTGAATTTCCTGGCTTTACCACTCTGAGGCCATTGGCAAGTTAATTTAACCTCTCTATGCTCACATTTCTTTATCTTTGAAATGAGTATAGTAATAGTACCTCTATCATTAGATGGTTGTGAAGATTAAACAGACTGTTATATACAAATGCCTGAAGAGTGTCTGTCATGAAATAAGCACAATGTTTGTTATTATTTTTAGTAGTAGTAATAGTAGTACCCACATACATTATGCCATGTCAATGTCCTGTAGGCTCAAGTTTGCTCAAATGATAATGATATCCATCACTACCCAATGCTGAAGTTTGACTATGGACATCAGCCCCATGGATGAAGGAACTAAGGCTTACAATTAGCATTTCCTGATGAAAATTCTCACCAGTGCAACTCTGGTCTTCTACTTGCTTTAACAAATGGGACTATTAAAGTAAGCACATCTGCCAGGATAGATATTAACTTACCTTCCAACTACATTCTAAATCTATACTGAGAAAAGGAAAACATTTTTTTTTTCCACTTGGCAAGAGACCTGTCTGCTCTTCAAGTCAATGGCTCCCAATTAGTGAGTGGAGAAGCACTTGAATCCTGCCCCACCCCAATGGGCCTACATGAATCATAAAAGAGATATGTTAGCTTTTAGTGTGCGCTCTACTGCTTAATATAGAAGGGCAGGGAATTCAATACTTTATACCCAATTGTCCTCACTGATGGAAAAAGTATGGAAGGATTATCAATCACTCCTACCAATTCTAGAAAATACATAAATAATGAGAAATCTCAGATATTTGAAACTTCCAGGGCTACTTTGCCTTTTTACTACTAGTCATGTAAGTCCTGTCAATAAATTTTACACTTGAATGAGGTCACCTGCAAACTTCCAATCTAGTTTAAACTAGAACCTAGTTTTCCTAAATGCTGTCTGTTCAGAATTATTTACAAGATTTTTTTATATCCTTAAAATAAGTGCTTTAGTTCATTATTAAGAACACAAGAACATTGCGTTCAATTTGTCTAATTGTCTAAGGCCAATTTTAATTTTCTGCTTCGAGTATACCTATAACTTGGAACAGAGTAATATAAATGAAAAGATTTTGCCATGAATATAGGCAATTTGAGGACCTTATTGAATTCACTGTAGCCTCTTCCAGTAGAATATTTCTACAAGATGCCGAAGTTGTACTAATATGTGTTGCTAAGAGATCAAGTAAAAATGTTTGTCTAAGTAAATTTAAAAAATTAATTGTAATTCTTTCTTCATCTCGTTTTTTCACCTCTACCACCATTAAAATTTTGAGGTTTAATTTAATTTTGCTCAAGCAAATTGCAATAGAAATGATTCAGCCACCCAAGGAATACATTCTTGGAAACTGAAGCTCACAATTTTTGTTCTGAGATGTAAATATGCCTTAGAAGGATGCTTTAGAATCTCCTCTAGTTTGCCAGGTGTTCCAACTCAGGTATACCCTTGACTAGCATGTCATCTAAACACACGGCCAAATAGGGCTCTTCTATTAGTAGCTCTCCATGGCGCTCTGCAACATAACACAAGTGGTTTAATAGAAAAAGAAAATAGACTATACTCACATGATTTTCATCTATAATAATAGTGGTATATTTTGTCAGACCATATTCTCAGTAATACCAGCAGATAGCACACAAAGCTTATGTTAAGTAGAGGAACTATTTCCTCCCGATAATTTGCCAAATGTAGTAAATTTCACTGAGCATATATCCAGCCTGGTTGTTTTCTTTGCAGACCATAAATCCTTTATGTCCTGATGCTTCTAATAGATTTAAATATCAAAACTATGATAGTCAGGAAGTTACATAATTTTTAAAAAAATTTCTTGGTTGTTGAGGCTATCTGGTTTCATACTATGTTTATCTACAAGAGCTGAATCTTATGTCTGTAATTGTCCCAAAATCTGACTTCTAGTACTAATTCCCCTGCAGACTAATTGCAGAACTTGTGCAAGCCACTTACTATCCCCTTTCTTTCAATTATATCATCCCTCAAATGGGGATTATACAATTTATCATTTCTAGTGTGTTCCAAAGTGCAATGCCTATCTGTGGACAAACTTAAGCATATTAAATATTAATGATTATGTCATTATCTATATAGAGTTTGCTCTTGTGATTTTGGGGTTTTGATTTGTCCATAACTTGTAGGATGAAAGAGACACTAAGTATCACTAAATATGTTTCACCTGGTAACCACTGATAATGATGCTCTCTAAACATTCCTAAACTGTATGGAACTTTGTGTGCAAAATAAAATTTTCTCAAGTCCTTTTCCTTAACTCTTGCTTCTCTTTACTTTTCCCAGCAGTACAGGTGGTGCTAAAATGTTACTGCTTCCTAAACTTAGTTCTATATTTTTCCACAGATTTTACACAGATTCATTTATAAATGAACTGGGTTACTTTTGTTTGTTGTTTTACTCATGATATGTCATTTATGTATTTTCTTTATTCTAGATTTTTCTTTATGTTGATATTATTGCAGTTTTGAATTTTTAATAAATAATTACTACTCAAGTAACATTAGAGAAACAATAAGCTAATTCTCATAACCTCATTGATACTATGCCATAGGTAAATTACCGTTCAATAGTTTCAACATTCATAATTTGATAATTGTAAGCACATATAAACTTAAAACTAACTCTTAAGTCAAACATGCTAAACAAACAAGTTTGCAGGGCCCCAAGGCTTATATAAAGTAGGGCAAGGGTCAAAGGAAAGGAAAAAACAAAAAACAAAAATGAAAAAAAAAAATGCCATCTCCTACTGGCCCAAACATCTGTCTAAAGAAAATAATTTAGGGGCATCAAAGAGAAGATAAAGACTTTATTCAGTTAATGTGCATGAGGGAACACATGAAGACTAGGTAACTCTCCAAATTGAAGTAAAAGTGGAGTTTTATAGGGTCTGGGGAAGAGAGCAGTACGTGTCCTTGTGGCTTGGCTCAGGTTACACTTTTTGTCTTCAACTACTCCAAAAATTGTGGTTGCAGCAGCTGGAGATAATTCTGTTTTTTCCTGCCCCTTTCTTAGTAACACTGGTACAATTCCATCCCAATAACTGCCAGCATACTTCTTTTGAGAGCCATCCTTTGTAAGCCTTGTGTTTTGTTGGGTGGTCAATCCTCAGGAGACAGAAGTAGCAAAAACTAAAAAAGGGGGAGAGGGGGAGGACAGAGGGCAGAGTAGGAAGGGGAAAAATGGAAGAAAGTAAGGGTAGAAGGTGAGGGAAATGGGGAACTCTATCATGTCTAATTTAATCCTTTTACACATCTTTCCTAAAATTCTGAATTTCTTTCTCATCATATAAATATCACTTGGGGTCTGAAAAAAACATGTCAGGACTCAGTGAAAGGCTATGCAATTCATAAATTCTTTGAATCTTTCTCCACAATTGAATTTTATAGCCCCTTTCAATTACTTTATTTATTTTTTTAAATAAGTTTTTTTTTGATGTGGACCATTTTTAGAGTCTTTATTGAATTTGTTACCATATTGCTTCTGTTTTATGTTTTGGTTTTTGGCTGAGAGGCATGCAAGAACTTAGCTCCCTGACAGGGATCGAACCCACACCACCTGCATTAGAAGGTGAAGCCCTAACCACTGGACTGCCAGGGAAGTCCCAGCCCCTTTCATTTGTACTCTGTAACCCCGATATCAATAATGTCATTTATTCACAATAATCATTTGCATAACTAAAGTTTTTATGCTCAGACATTTATACAAAAGAGAAAACACCCAGTTCTGGATATTTATTAGAGGGAAGTTACTATATGGTAAAGCTAGCAACTCAATTACTGAAAAACATTTCATCCCAAAAAGGATTATAGAGACAATACTTCCTTTTCTGTTTCTGGTAAATTTCAGTAGTTTGAATGGATTAGAACTCACATATGGTTTCAATAAATCTAAATGATAGAACATTATGGAATGGATTCATTAATGACTTTGGAATGAACTACTTATAGTTTGAAAGTTTACAAGGGTCTTGGTGGTGTTTAGCTTTACTCTCTGGAGCTCAAAGGACAATTATTATCTGCATTGAAACACAATGTTTTAATTTGCAATCTTCTTCTACCACTATCTCTATTTTGGTCCAACTCTCTTTGAAAGAATGAAAGGTCCTTGGCATCAATTCCTATTTTTCTGTTATATGGCCAATACATACTGACCCTATTCCTTCCAGAACATTTTTTCTCTTGTCTTCTCTCAAAATGTTACCTTACAATTCATTACTGACACCTCAATTTTTCAAGTCCAAAATATGACAAAAACATTTGGACACTTTATTGGTGTTTACCCAATTAAATATGCCTTTACTTGATTTCCTTATTATAAAATGTAATGTTTTTATGAATATTACATTAATTGTGCTGAAGCGTGTTAATCGGTTAACTGTAAAAATGATCTCAACTCTATTCTTGTTTAGAATAACTAGACTTTGAGCCAGAACCTCTCTGGAGTTCTTGCTGTTTCAGAAAATGTATGAAAAAGATAGCAATTTAACACCATGCGTATTATAATTAGCTTAATCGTTGTCAGCATGTAGCTATAAACCAAATACCAATTAGTCCTAGTTGTATATCCATGGGCTTTTCTGGTTGTCTTTGAGTTAACGTTTCTTATTTGTGCAACTTAACAGCTCCCCCAGTGTGCAAGGGAAAATGTTTTTTAATACATTTTTATATGTGCAAATTAACTGCATATTTAGCTTCATTATGCAAATAAGCTGCACTGATAAGTTCTTATTAGCAAAAGACAGGTTTTGTAATGCTTAAAATTCAACAAATGTAAGAAAGCAATCTGTGATATGCTTCAACAGTCCACGAATGGTGGTTAGGTCTTATTAGAGATTTAGTTACTGTTTGACAATCATTTAATCCCTACAGCTTCCTGTATTTAACAAAGCCTATTTTCCGAATTGCAGAAAGTATATATATCAGAAGGAGCCATATTCACATATTACGATAGTCACGGAGAAAAAACAGAACATATTTATGCTGAGAGAAGTACAATATCCTGAAAAAGATTTAAACATATATTGAGAAAGACATCCTTAAGCAGAGAAAGTCACATACTTACAGAGACCCACAAAGATTCAGAAAAATATATTCAGAAAAAAAGAAACATACTTGGATCCAAAAAATGGATCTGAATGCCCTACAGAAATGTAATAAATGTTCACCCAAATCTGTTTTCTCATGTTCGGGAACACAGTTAGATGATGTTTTCCAGCCTTGTTTGCAGATGTGGTCATGTGACAATTCTAGATGATGGAAAGCAAGAAGGTAATGAATTCCACTGCCATGCTTTTCCCATAATGACATCTTACGTGCTTTCTGCCCTGGCTGAATTGGGTGGACATAAGCTCTGTGGTGACCATGGTAGCTCTGTGTTAAAAATGGCAGAGATGCTGTTAACTCAGATCCTTGATGTGGAAGTGAGTCCTTCCTTGAGGTCCATTATCCACCACTTTGTCATCTACCTTGGACAATTGGAAAGATATGAACATCCTGGAATGTTAAATGAAAAAAATATGGTATTTGAGTCATTATACATCTTGATCTATTACTTTGGCCTAGCATGCTTAATACAGTGAAAGATATAAACATAAAGGACACCTTCCAGTTTTTTATCAACTTTGAATTTTTCCTTCAAGGACTGTCAGAGTTTGTTTAGTTGAAAAAAATGCTTTGATGTACTAGACTTCAGTTACCATGAAGTCTTGTCTTATAGGCCAAATATCAGGGCTTAATGAAAGGGATAGGAGAGTGTAATTTAAGTAGCAAAGGACTAGAAATTAAAAGGTATTATTTATATTCATGACACTATTACTTCTAGTTGGTGATATAAACAAGTGACTTTTCCTTACTGGAACTCCTTTTTCCAGATCTGAAAGATGTGAGCGCTTAGATTAAATGACCACTCAAATTCCACCATACCATAATTAGCATTCTGTGATTCTATAATTCAAAAGGGCTCAAGGTAGTACAGAGGTTCTTCTCTGTAAAACAGAGACTAAAATTAAAGTAGGTGAAAAATTATACCATGTGCTTTGTTTTTCTTCTATTTTTTTCTGGGATTTTTGGCACTTGAGCTCTAGCCCTGATATAATCCTGAGCTAGTACCTATTAACTGTCTCATTTATTACAACTCAAAATGATAAAGTCATATAGACAATTTCTAAAATTATTTCAAAATCTAACATATCATGGCACTGGGAGATAGAAAGTGTTACTCTCCAAGAATAATGTGTTTATTGGAAGCTTTGTTAATCATACCATGCTTCTGTGAACAAAAGAAAAATTTATACACTATTGGGATTTTGAAACAGGATCTGTGTGATAATGAGCAAGTTGTTGAACCTCTCAAAACTTTATTGTCCTCAACTGTAAATGGGGGTTAACATGGGCCTCCCACTGTTGTTATGAGGATTAAATGAGGTTAGAAATGTGGATGTTCCTAGCTTAGCCCTTGCCATGTAGTAAACTTTCTGCATGTCTGTTGGCTTATTCCCTCGTTTTTTGCACAGTGTAGAAAAAGTATGCTGCACAGTAGGCCTAACTCTGACCCAAACACATTCAGGCCACTGTGAAATATTCAGGATGGTTTATGGCTTAAATATTGGCAGAACATGTAGGTTGTGCAAAAAGACAAATGGAGATGTGACATTGTAAATTAACAGTAATCATTGGTGAATATTTTCTTAGAGTTGTATCATTTGTGCTTATAGATAGAATGAAAATAATTTCTCATATTGTTATTTTTTTAATATTAAGCAACTGTTTGCATTCACTTGATCTTAGCCAAAAGGCCAAGAAGTGATATTGTATGCTTTCAAAGTAGTAAAGGTAATTCACATTTCCTGATCATATACTAAATGCCAGAGGTGCTTTTTCTTTGTTATAGAATTTAATCCTCATGATCAAACTTTCAACGTAGGTGCCCCCACTTTATTATCTAGGTGAAAAAAGAGGGATCAAAGAGACTAAGTCATTTGCTTGAATCATCTATTGAACTCAATGTAGAAAGGAAACCCACGTACAGATTCAAATCCAAGTTTGGTTCCAAAGCCCATTTTCTTTTTACTATATCATTTTAACTTTCAACAATGAAGTCTACACCACCTCCCAATTATCCTGCTTTAATCTGTCAACTCTTACCGTACTCATCATTCCTGTCAAGGGAGTTAATGTATTAAAGCTCAAAAACACAAATTGTAGGGTAGAGATGTAGGGGAAGCATAGCATCTCAGAGGCTTATTAATCCTCTCTAAATGTTGCTTTGCTTTGTGAAGGGCACATTTGTCCCAAAGTATTTAAACATATATATTTATGGACAGAAAGTGAGGAGGCAGCAGGAGCATTCTGATATGTGGTCATGTCAAATACAACTTGGTTAGAAAAGAGAAGAAAACAAGAGAAACTTTGTTGTGACAAACACATGATGTGCATGATGTCATTTGGTTGTTGTTGGCAAAAAATCTATAAATGACATCTGTTTATCTATTTGTGAACCAGACACAGCCAAATTTTGTACAATGTCTCTCTGTACAGTCTCCTGAAGGAAGGTCCCTTGTAAGTGACAATGTGTCAAAAGTCACCAAAAATCTGTTAAAATTTAACTTCTGCTGAGAAAATAGTGTACTTGATGAATATGTGTGGAGAATGTATTGAATCCAGATGAGACTGGTAATTCTGTCTCCATTAGCAACAAACACCCAAGAGAATGAAATGTTTAACTTAAAGAAAAGATTGTCTGTGATCAGAATGGCGATTTCCTCGAGAGAGGACAAAATGCAGACAACTACACCACCTGGGTATGTTTCAAAATTTTAGTTCCCACCATCCTCCTGAATCATTATATGTGCACAAATCAATGACCTCAGAAAATGTTTTACTGTTGCGTCTGGAAAGAATTTCTTCATTTTTTTAAACTGTGTTCTTTCAAGGACTGTTATTTATAAAACCTGTAAGAATTGTCATCAACCCCCCTACAAATTAACTTTTATCTTTATTTGTTGTTTTTTTTTTTTTTTTAGCTTATCATAGGTAACTTCTGAAATACTCTTGTATCTCTGGCCCACCTCAGCAGAGTTTCTATATATGCACAATTTGTATACCAGTGGACTCTATTCTTAAAGAAGGAAAATTTCCTGTGTCCATTGTATGCCTCTATTGGAAGACTCAGTGGAATTGAGAGGACTCAACTCAGTGGAAGAGTCAACCCAGTAAAATCTGTGGGTAAGTATTATAACTGAAATGATTGGTTGCATATACACTGATCACAAAGCATTGAGGTTTTTTGACTTACAACTTGCTGAAAGACAGAAATTAAACAGAACAGTAAACAATTCTATGAGATAAATATATGCTAATTCTTTCAGATATCATTTGCTGTGGAAAAAAAAAAACCTCATGACAAAGCAACAATTTTATTTGCTAACAATTGCACAAGTCAGCAATTTGGGCTGGGCTCAACTGAAAAATTCTTCTGTTGGTGTCACCTGAGATCACTCATGTAGCTGCCATGATCTGGCAGCTCAATTGGAATTGAATGAACTAAGATCCCTTCACTCACATGTCTAGTGGTTGGTGCTGGCTACAGCCTGGAGCTGTAGGCACAATAGGGCCATTTGTTTTCTCCTATTCCAATAAACATGTCCAGGCTTCTTCACAGGGCAGTCTCAAAAGAGCCAAAGCAGGACAAACCCCAAAGTGCAAGTTTTTTAAACTTTGCTTTCTTTACATTTGTAAATATTGTATTAGCCAAAATTTACCTGCTAAATCCTGTTCCTTAATGGAGGTTCAGGAATGTCACATTGCAAAGGGACTTGTGTGCAGTAACAATTTGTCCTCTAGTCACAGATTATTCATATTCCCCCTGCATGCAAAATATTTTCACCCCCCATCAAAAGAGTGACACCAAAGTGTTCTCTATTCCTGCAAATACTAATTTCTACTCATCTTCTCATTCCTTTCTATTGTTTCCACCTATCCCACCAACATTTCTTTTCATATCTTAGAGTGCTTTGTGTTCCTGTCTTCTGTATATGGTCTCACCTTCCACCAGAGGAGGTAGTAGAGATTAGTGGGCAGTTGATTCAAGAGAAAAATTAGGTTATCATCTATTTGAATTATTTATATCATCTGATTTATTTGGAGAAGATAAAATAGACTCCCTCCTCTGTTTTTCTCCTACAACTGCTTTCCTACTACATCTTCTTTCTTACCCACTGGATGAATCTTGGGTAAATCTCCTAGCTTTCAGGTATTGGATGAGCAGCAATTTTAGATATCAGAAGTCTAATCAGATTGAATCAGAGTTTTTCTTTCACATCTAGTTTAAAGCTTTTCCTTTTCCCTGAGTTTAGACCTGGATCTCAGATTCCATATATCAGCATTGGATAAGGGGCAAAGGGTGAATTCCTGCATCCTCCAAGGATGGAAAGGAAGATGGGGAAACTGAAAGTGAGGGAAATGGCAAGATCTTTTTGACTGGTGCTGCTGTGATCTGAGTTTGCTCCCAAATGTGTGGCAGGTACTAAAATATCAGTTACTTCTCTGACAAGGCAGCTTTGTAGATTATTCTCCTTCTGGGAAAACTTAGCTCAGCAATTCTCCAACAGAACCAATTCCTATTCAGCTGACTTCTACAGACCAAGCCCTTAATTTCTGCTCCTATGATAATAACCCCTTTTTTTCTAGGATGAGTCCACTTTGTAGCTATACTCTTGAATGTGGTCCTCTCAAGAAGGCTAGGCTTGATTGCTTTCTGAACTGACCATTGTGACCCATAGGAACCCTGACCCATGAAATCCTGGGGCCCACTGTCTTCAGAGGCAATGTCAGACAGGGCTTTTCCTTTAACCTGTTAAAGAAAGAGTCAAGGACTGTCCCTATAGACCCCTAACTTAGACAAAGATCAGCTTTTGCAAGATCTCCTTCACCATGCTTTCCTCTGATAGCAGCATGAGAAGGGCCCATGAGTTTCTGAAGCAGAAAAAGCATCCCACTGGAGTAAATGTCAATATTCCTTTCTGGTAAGCAGTTTACTGTCGTCCAAGTGGTTCGTAGCTTTCTCCCTGGTTTGATTTGTGTAGGAACACCTCCATTCCCACCTGCAAAGAGAGGGGAAGGGAAATGCCTCAGTGCTTTAAATGGGAAAAGCATATTGAACAGCCTATTACTTAAATATTTATTTATTTAACATTTTCCCCCTCTACACACTTAAGGTCAATTTCTAACCTAGCAGGCCTCTGAAGTATCTATCTCTACTGTTCTTTATTTATCATTTGTCTATTCTGTGTGGATTTACATATTTGTTTGTGCAGGATGATGGTACCAGGAGACATACATCTTAGCCTAATCAGAAAAACAGAAGACTCTTCTTTTCACTCTGCTGTATTTTGTGATTGGTGCTGCCAGCATTCATCTCCACAAGACTCAATTTTCCATTTCTTCATTAACCAAAGTCCTGTGCTTCCAAACACTGTTTGTTATGATTTTTTAGCATTACTGCCTCAAGAGTGCTTTTCTTCTAAGACCACCAAGTTGGGACAACCAGGCCTCCTCAGGGAGCCCCCTCATCCTGAAACAAGCCCCACTTGGAACAGGATAACGGGTTGGTGATCTCAATTTTTACACAGTCTTTCTGGCCTTGCTTTGCACCTTGGCTACCTGAACCCTTAGCCATCCAGCCAGCCTGGTGTCTTACTGTTGGCATATTTCTCTGCACTACTATCAACCAAGGGTCATGATTTTTCACATCTTTCTTGACTCTTGCCAGCTGTCGTCTGAAATATTCTGGGAATCCTTATTTATCCTGCTCTCAAGAATTCTAACTTCAGGTAGAAATGGATAGGATTTAGGCTTCAATTGTTATTTTAGGACAACACATTGATTATCCAGTTTTGTTTTGTTCTGTTTTTCCTTTACAGATTTTTTCCTTCCCCAACAACGATAAGGCAAGGGATGGAAA
Source organism: Mesoplodon densirostris (assembly GCF_025265405.1). Lineage (NCBI taxonomy): Eukaryota > Metazoa > Chordata > Mammalia > Artiodactyla > Ziphiidae > Mesoplodon > Mesoplodon densirostris. Next base: position 72,557,367 of record NC_082662.1, read on the forward strand.
ATTCATATTTATACACAAAATTTCTAGCTTGCATTCAAAGAGTCACTAAAAACAAAACAAACAGATAAGATCAATTCACGTTTTTAACTTAGCAACAAATATGAGTAGATGACACTACTATCTAGGACCATACCAATAGATGAGAATGGGCTCTTAATTTTCTATTTTAAATGTCTAGTAGCAGAGGGTATTGGCTGATCCATTATAAATTCTACCACTCAATCCTTCTAAATTCTTCTAGTATGGACTCTACTGAAATTAATCAAATTTGTTCACACAAGTACCCAGATAAGACCAAAGGTATAGAAAATATCACTGCAAAGTTTGTAGAGCCAGTTGATTTTTCCACAGTCCTTTGCCTCTTCCAGGTCACTTTTTTTTTCCTTAGATACAATCTACTGTAAAAATGTAAGTGGAAACAGCTATTATACTCAAAATTTAAGTAAAATCTCAAGATTTATCTAAGTCCAAAGTAGCCTAAATCTATGTCTGAATGTAGAGTTGATTACATTAATAGGGGGAATAGTATTTTTGAAGTGGCTTTCTGATCCTGGGTTCCCTAGGCAGAGATGGACACTCATTTGAGTCATATACTTCCAAGGCCCTTGCATGGGCTCTAACAGTGTGTTCACATTGTTATACATAGTTTTAGAAAATGACAAAAGTGCTATTTAACCACAATTTAATATATTTGCTATACTCTTACACTCCAATATCCTCTTAGTCATGTTTCATCTATTGCCTGGTGGCTTTGGTGTGGCACAGGCATAACTAAAGTGAGGTAGAGGTATGAATCTGTTTAGTTTGGTTTGGTGGTTTGCAGTCACTTCTGTATATAGTTCAGGGATTGCTAACTATCCACCCAGTCGCAGGAATGGCTTCAGAACACCCACTGCTGCCCCCTGGGATTGTGACTGATAGTGCAAGGTCAGAGGTTTGGAGAGCTGTGTGAAAGTATCCTATGGCACCTGATATCAGCAGGAAGTAGCTAACAATCAGTGAGTTTGCTTCTAAAACTATTTAACATTAGTTACTGAATAAGAACCTTTGAAATGCTCTGATATCTTACAGCTCATATATAAGAGAATCTTGACGGATATTTTTTCCAAATTTGATAATAATTCTAATAATGTATTAAAATGTATTTAAAATTTAAAATCTAATAATGTATTTAAAAATAATGTATTTAAAATACAGTAATAAGGTATGAAGCTGAAATAAACTTTTCTAAAACTATCAATAATAAAACATTTCAATCAACAAAAGACTGGATTATCTGAGAAAAGATTGAATTATCTTACTATTATTTCTAAGGTAAATAATAATATAAAATGTAGTCACGTGAAGGGGTAATCAAAGAATAGGCAGCCAAATATCAGGAAAAAATGTAGTAAAATATAAAACAGAAATGATTCCAGTAGTTTATGAATAAAAAAATTTCTATTTCTCTGGATTTTTTTATGTTTATGGTTAGGTTTTTAAAAATGTATAGTTTTTCACGATTTCATTTACAATTTTATGTATATTTTTTATTGTAATTATATATTTTTTAAAGAGGGCCCCACAGATTGCATAAGCTTCAGGTCCCACAAGACCTGGATCTGCCCTTGCCCATAGGGTATATAGATTAGATAGATAGATGGATAGACAGATAGATAGATAGATAGATAGATAATCTAGAAAAAGTAAACAGCTCTCTCTAGTTCATGTCAGCTTCTAGGAAATAATATTAGTGAAGGCAGACAATACCCAAACCATACAGGACTTTATGGGTTAAAATCAATATTTCAATGCAACCAGCTGGCACTTAGGTGCTAACTAGGAACCAGTGCAAACACACAGATGACTCACATAAATAAAGCAAACGTCCTAATGCAGGACATGTGAAAATTAAGACAACAACATGCCACTTAAGAAAATTATCTGAAGAAGCCAATCCCCTTTGTAGGGATGGTACATTCTCAGCAAAACCTTGGGACACATTAACAGGATGGCTTCCCTACCCTTTCCCGTAATTGGCTCTCTGGTGCTCTTAGTGAAGGGGAGATGGATTTAAGAGCCATTTGGATTTGGAGAGGATTTGTCTGAAGATAGATTTACAATTAGGTAAAAAATGTTTCAATCCGAATATTACACTATTTGGACAAAATAAAAATCCCATTTAAAAAAATAGGAATTCAGGTTCTGTTTTTTTTGCTTTTTAATTAAAGGCCTTTCATCATTTCTGGGTTACTGCTGGCTATGGTATTTGAATGAATTATCTCCATTGTTTCAGGTTTTTTGAATTTAACAGCCTGTTCTGAAGCAACATGCTTTGGGATTAAATCCAATTTATAAAGGTGTACCTGAGAAGGTTTTCTTTAATATTCTTGAACAAGAGAATTTCAGTCACTAATAAGTCTTGGGCAATATTTTTATATTTTTTAATAAAAAATTAATTTTCGTTTTCTTCTTTTTAAATAAACAATCTTTGAAACAGAATTCCCTAAAATCATGAACACACTGCAAAATTCCAAAAACTCTGAAGATAACCAAACCTATATTTGTATGCCAACATTACCCCTTCTTAGATGAAAGACCATTGGCAAGTGGTTTCAACTCTCTGAGCCTCACTAAATTCACCTTTAAAATGAATCTTGTATGGAGCCTAAGTTCTCATCCTGTGGTGAGGGTTAAATATGATCCCAGGTGAAAACATTTTAACACAGGCCATTATAAAATAATTAAAGTCATCTTGAAGCTCCCTTTCAACTTTTTATTTTTGAAATTAATTGAAGTTAACTTGCTGCTAAAATGTTGGTCCCAAAATTCTGGGGAAAAATTCTTAAAGGAGCTAAGAAGAAAGCCTAGCACAATATTGAAAATACATCAAATAGAAATAAAGTACAATATCTGCTAACACTGAGTTAGTGTGGGGGGGAGGGGGGAGGTGTTTAAGAAAGAGGATGAGAACAAAGCAAGATTATTTTCAGTGTAGAGTGCCTCCTCTGTTTTATAGATGACTTTTAGTGTACTAAGCAAGAAAATCAACCATGCCTTCCATATCCTTTGTTTTGTTAGGGGACCTTTTTAAGGTCACACTTCAGATATTCCAATAAAGAAATCAATACTGTATCCTACTCTCAAGGACTTGAAAACAAATTGTCTGACTTAAAATATCACACACACACACACACACACACACACACATACTATCTTTATTTTTTTATTTTTTTCCTATAGTGACAGAGGCTCAAAATTTTGCTGGTGGTGAAGGAAATGACAATTGACGAACTAGATTTTGCTTTAATTGTTCTTTTTGTCTACTATTAATAATTGTAAGTTTATCTTTCTTTTCATTGAAGGAAACAACATAAGTGAGTTATTACTATCTAATTTGTAATTTTTATTTTAAAATTTAATAATTTCTTTCATGCATCTGAACACTTTTAAGAAAATACTAGAATTCTTAAACAGTAATAATCCAAAAGTCCTAAATTTGTCTGAATCCTATATTACTGACTGATAATGGCAACATCTACATAACAACGAGTAATTATTTCCATTGTTTGTGTGCTCAAGTGCTAGATTAACTATTTTATTATATTGTCTTCATTATTTCTTAAAATAGGCTTATGAGATATTATTTTAACACTTTAAAGATGAGGAAACTGAAACTAAGTTGAAGTAAATCTCTTGTCAGAGGAAGCTATCCAGAAATTGATCAAATTAAAACTTACATTTGAAGTGAAGTATTTCAATTTTTCAAAGATTATCTAGAAAGAACCATGCTCTGAGCCACTGTTTGACATAATGAAAACAATATTGATAGCTCATATTTTAAAACTTTCACTATGCCTAGAGTTCTATCAAATCCTTTATCTATATGGTTTTTTAAATCGGTACAAAAACCCTATGATTTCAGTGCTTTTATTATCTTCATATCTTCATAAAATCTGAATCTTGGAGCGGTTGGCAAATGTACTGAAAAGTCACTAAGTTTTGCCCATCAAACCCTAACTTATTGTATCACTCTACAAGATGTCTTCCTTATGCAGATTAGATAGGTATTGATATAGTGTAGATTGAAAGATGCCATAGTTTGCCCATAAACTGATTCGCATCTAGAGCCTTTGGGTTAAGTTATTGTTTAAAGGCAAATGACAGGTGATTTACCTATTAAGTTATTATTACCTAATCCATGACATATCTAAGGCCACCCTGGATCATCCAGAGAGGGGACTAATGAAGAAACACAGAGGGCTGTTGGTAAGGGAAAATCTTACCCTAAAAGAACAATTCAACCACAGCAAAACAATAAAGCTGTGATTTAAGCTTTGTGACAAAATAGAGAAAGAACAAGTTTAAGGTACTAAAAACAAGCAACCGAAAAACTTGCAAATGACTAACGTGCAGAGAGCAATATCTGTTTTAGGTGTATTAATAAATATATTGTTTCTTCAAAAGAGGTCAGTACACTTTAAAAAGCAACATATCTCAAGACTTTCTGTCACTTGCAATTTTTCAAATGGTTAACACTTTTATTATCACTTTGGCACTGTTATATCTTCCAATATGATTAAAAATTTGGAGATAAATCAAGTTTTCCAAAAATTGCATAGATTTTGCTTAGAGCCACCTATGTGCTTACTGTGATACTCTCTACTAAGTTGTTGATACTCTCTACTAAGTGTAGTAGAGATCTTTATAGATGTAAAATAGATGAGCTCCAGAAAGGCAGTCTTTAAAGTAATATTCATGCCTTAAATAAATAAATCCACATTAAGTCACAAGATATTTTTGTCCCTCAGAAATGTTCAATGGCAGAAAGGAAAGAAAGAAGTGGAAAGTTAGCCACCACAGTAGTAAGCATTGTGGTTCATCTGGGGTATATTTTGTGGACCCTTCTAAAGTGTCATAACAATTTTTTTCCCTGAGAACCCAAAACGTCTTCTTATGTCATTGAGAAGCAGGCTTATCTGTGGAGTTTGTGTGCTCATTTTACTGGTTCTGGGAATCTCAGATGTAGAGCTCTCACTCTCCCTCCAGCTTTGACACTTTCTCCCTATTCCCAAATGAGAAACTTATGATGGGCTTGGGAGTGCTATGTTGTAGAGGAACACCACTGTAGAGCCCTTAATTTATCAAACTAAACACATCAGTCTTTCTTGTTTCCTGGTTCCTGACCTCTCTTCCTGACTCCTGTCCATAGTTCCCTTTCCCCTCCCCTCCACATAAACCAAAGGAGGAAGATCTGAGGAGGAATTATGAATGGTCTTCTCTTCTCATCCCCAACCCACATTCCTGGTTCAAGTTTTCCTTTTTAAATTCTTTTCTGACAAGGTGGTTTCCTTTCTTCTCTAGTGTATTCCCTGGTAGGGTCAGACCTGGTCCTTGAAAACTGATCCCTACCAGAGGATTGCAGGTCTAGAAATCGATACCTAATGGGAGGGCTATTTTCCATCCCGATGTCTTCACAGTCAAAGAATCATTTTTTGGCATGTTTTTATTTCTTAACTTCCAAATATGTATTCAATAAGCATATATTATGTACCAGTACCTGTCATATCTTGTGCTCATTTCTAGGGATATAATGATGAATTGGATATGGGCTCTGCTCTCAAGTGTCTTTCCGTTTAATATAAATATGACTGAATACATCCAGGTACACACTGGTTATAGTGATTATGTTTCCAAAGGTGGTCACAACATTATCTCTCATCCTGTGTGTTCTTTTGCAGTGAGATTTTGCCATTCTTCTATAAAGATGTATAGTTGATTTCCCCTTTGTTTGAATTCAGACTTGCCCTGTGAACTGTTTTAACCAACAGTATGTGAAGAAAGTGATGCTGCATAGTGTTCAAGGCCAGACCTTAAGTGTCTCTTTGGAACACACTTTCTCAGAAACCAGTCACCATTCTGTCAGGAAACCCGAAAGCTAAGTGCAGAGGCCCAAGTGGAGAAAACTGAAGCTTCCAGCTAACAGACCCAACTGAGCTCGCCCTCAGAAGCTCACCCCAACTGTTGACCATGTGGATGGGAGCATTTTTGGATCTTCCAGTAAGCCCAGCATCCCAGAATACACCACATGAACCAAAATAACTGTGCAGGCAACCCATAGAATTATGAAAATCATACATTATTGTGGTTTAATCCACTAAGTTTGGGGTGGTTTGTCATGAATCAATAGATAATTTAAGTAGGTGTGTAGCTTAGATTTTTCTTTGAGACTGGTCTCTTATACCATAATACATAAATAAATGAATGTGTATATATGAATAACATACTGTAATTAAGTAAACATGAATTTCATTTTAGTTCATTTAGTTTCATTTAGTTCATTTAGTTTAGAAGTAATACTATATACACAATAAGTTCTATTGTACTTTCATTGTGGGGAAGTATTATTTCACTTTTTATTTAAGAAGAATTGGGGAACTCTGCTATAAACCAGGCACACTTCTTGGCACTGAGGAAGAAACTAGGGACCTCACCCTTAATAAGTCTCAGTCTAGTGAAAGAGATGGACAATTGCACTTAAGAAATAAATGATATGCTCCATTGAAGAATGTAGCTGACTCCCCTGATACCTCATCTTCACATCACTTGAGCCCACTTCTAAATTCAGCCTCATTTATGCAGAAGTTTCCACGTGAGCTCAGACTCACATTGCCTTGGCAGGGATCTGCCTTAAGCTCCTGGCCTCCATCTTTCTGCTTTTTACCTTAGGAACGTCTCCATCACAATGGAAGCCTCTGCTTGAACATTTAGGGGAGTTAATTCTCCCAGGGGCAACTCTCAACCAATGAAGGAAGGCAGGCAGTGAATAATGGAAGCCAGCTTCCATCCTTCAAATGGACAATTCTGGGAAACATTCTTCATGTTTCTCAGATATTCCAAGAGAATTAAGTACCTGGTGCTTTCTGTGGCACTCTCAATAATGCACACTTACATAAAATTTTCTTTCTTCCAGGTCCCACTCTCTTTTTCCTTCTCTCTTCAAAAACAAACTACCTGCATCAAGCTTTGTCTCAGCCTCTGCTTTTGGGTGAACTCAAAACAAAACAATGAGCAATGGTCTGGGAGCACAAAGGAAGGCCACTTGAGACTGGAATAAGATAAGTAAGTTGTCTTTGGACTAAAATTATGTTCAGCAGAACACATGTTGATTGAATGATTGATTGATTGAGTGATTAAAGAAAGGAGCTATCATCTTTCTAATCTGAACAATAGGCATTTGATGACTTTAAATCTACAGTACCCAAATTCAAGTCCCCTTTGGCTACTTGGAAAGGCAAAGAAGAAAATCAGAGAGAGTAGGATGGTTAAGAATCAGATGAATAAATGCAGTAACCAGATGTTCATGTTAAATTTAAAATTAATGTGGTGAAAAAGTATGTAGTTTGTCAAGAGAGTCCATGGAATGGAAAATATTAATAAAAAGAATGTCTTATAAATGATATACTTCCCAAACAGCTGAATATACAAGATAAATTCAATTTCAAAGCCCTTGTGTCATTAACAAACTACTCATGATTTTCTCACTAAGTTTATGGATTCTCCAGGACCTTCTGTGCATTGCCTCACATGGTAAAGATTCATTAACTTCTCTTCCCTATTTTGTTATTGTTTGACCTCTGAATTAATCTGTCTCTGTAGAATTTCCATCACTATTGTTTTCTCCAGACCAAATAAAAGAAGAGTAAATTCAATTTGAGTGAGAAATGTTGCACAAACACTCACTACTTCCTGTTTTATTAGGAGTTATTTGTAGGCCAGCAAAAGTAGCAAGGAACAAAGCATTCCATTTGATCAGTATTTTTCATGTTTTAACAAGACGTTTCATGGAGAGTTGTTTTATTGGTGCAGGAGGAATGAGGCAGGAACTAATTATTAATTTCAAATTTAGGTAAAACTAAATTAAACAAGTGCAATCAGGTTGGAGTACAATAGCTCAGAATAGAAATGAACCCTTCTTAAAAAAAAGCCATTTGCCTTCTCTTGTTGTCAGTTACAGCATGCCTAAGGAGAAGGCATAAAAATTCATCTACTCATTTCCCTTTGAATTAGGTTTATTCATATAGCAAAGTGTGAGGAATCAGGTTTGTGAATGTGTGAAGTGAATCAGAAACATACATGGGCCATGTGTATCTTTAACTACTCCATTGGGTTGGCATGATTTCCACTTGTGAGGAGTTTGATCTTACAGTGATACTCAACACAAGTAATATTTACAGATAAAATTTACAAGTCATGCTAATTGTTATATTACAAAAAAACCAAATTGGTGAATTGTGCCACATATTTGAAGTTTAATCTGTGTATCTCTGTATATTTGAAAATATACTCCTATTATAAATTATGTAGTAATCTGTTTTACGATGTTTTCATTAGAATTTCTACAAGTCATTTGTAACATATATAACAATCTCTTTTTTAAATGGTATTTCTCTCCTTAACATGTTTTGCCTGTTTTCTGTTTCAAGCCAAGTAGTAAAGGCATTATTATTTTTAAATACCTGTATGTACTTTGCTCTTTGTATATCTCAGCTCTTTCTTAAATTTTATTTATCATATTTCTTTCAAATCAGCCTTGTGAAACATAATAAACCTTTGAATCTGTAAGTATGCTTCTCAGTGGTTCCAGATTGCCACTTAGCTCCAGGGTGGATAACTAAAACTGCTGTAATGCACAGCATTCCCCAAAGATGCATTTAATCATTTGCTTCATTCTTGTTTTTACCTATTCTGAACTTCTACATCTTAGGTCAGGAAAATTCCACCTTATTTAGTGGTCTAAGAATAACAGTTCTCACCATTATACAACCCACCTAGATTTCAGTTCCGAGCAGAACTGAAAGTCAGGGATTTTATTCTGCTTCATTCACTGCCATATACCCAGTGCCCAGAACAGTCCTGGCACAGAGTGGGAACTCAAAAAAATATTTTTGAGCAAATACATAATCATTAATTGTGGTACAATATTAAGAAAAATTATCATTTTATTAATTTGTGACAAGTACTCCATAAAAAGTATCAGGTCTTTTCATTTTAATTTTGAGTTGTTCAACTGGACCTCTAGCCAACAGAAAGGCCCTGCCATTTGTTAAACAGTCTTGAAACTTTCCAAACCCAAAGCTCAGCTGGTAGGCTGAGCTTGGTAGAGCTCACCACAGTGATACGTTTATACCTCTCTCACCACAGCCCTCAGGGTAACCAGCATGAATCTGGTGGTCAGCTGTCTGGGACAGTTTGAAACATCATCAGAGTTGCTGGGCATATTTCATTTTATCTCTGCACCCTACCACCTCACACATCCCCTCCAACCCCTACCCCCAAATTTATGCCAGATTTGAGTCTGATCCTCTTCACAGAGTCTGATGTGCTGTATCAACCAAAAACATGCTTAGCCACATGAACTACAATAATACATATATTCACCAATGCTAATTTGGAGTATTTCCTCACCAAAGAGTAAGTGTTAATGATAAGTCAGTGTGGCAAAGGAAGAACCTCTGTCCTGACCTGTAAGTGAGGAGCATTTTCTGCATATAAAAATCATATTGGAGATATTTTAAAACTCTCTGAGTGGGAAGAATATCTAAGGGTAGGCTAGATGGCAGAATCAAGAAAATAAAACATATATAATGACCTAAATATAAGAGAAACATATTTCTCACTCAGTATTAGTTCTTTTGGTCTAACTGCTCTGAACCATGTTCTTCTATACATGACTTTCAGGGTTGTTTGGGGGGAAGTCTCCATTCTAATCATTTGGAAGAAGAAATGCATGACTGTGAGGGATATATTCTTATTGGTCATACTTGGAAATTGTAGCTCAATTCTGCTCACATTCAATTGGTAAGAACTCAGTTGCTGTACCTAACAGCAAAGAAGACAAAGGAATATGGTCCAGCTGAAAGTTCATTAAGAAGAAACAGATTGTGGTGTCTATGAACATTCACAGTTCAGGTCTCCTGCAGCAGAACGTATAATTGACTATGGTCCCCAGCTGCTGTGCCTCTGGGCCCACCACTGTATAATGAAAATTATGCCAAGTCTAATACTATAAGTCATCAAGGCACACACTTTAGCATACCTTCTTTCTTATCTGAAGCCTCATCCATGAAACGTTAAATAAATGCAGAGTAGAGTGTAGTGGTTTCAAGTATAGAGCCTGGAGCCAAAAGGTCTGGATGACCTTGGGCAGATTACTTAACCTCTCTGTGCCTGTTTCTTTATCTTAAAATGGAGTGAGTAGTATGTATGTTGCACAGTTAATGGGAGGATTGAAAGAGTTATGCATGTAAAATACTTAGAAGAGTGTGTGGTGCTTATCCACTATAAAACAATTAGCTATTATTATTCTGCCACTATGCTCTATGGGACTCTGGGTTTTTTTGAATGATCTTCATAGTTGTCAGGGTGAGGTTCTAGATGTTTTACCCCAGCTTTCAGGAAAGAAGCTTCAATTTTATCAGTTTATTTATTGACTTCTTTGTGGGACACAGGTCTATATCAAGGTTTCAAGGTTTGCCTCAGTTGTAAAGAGCTACCTTGGCTAAAGATATATCCCTCCTAGGAGTATATCTGATGGCTATTCAAGGCAGAGGTATAAAAGCCTCACCACGTCACCCACTGCTGGATAATTTTTGTAGACCTTATCTACTACAGCCCCTGGTGGATATAGGGAAGGCTTGGTCTAGCCTGCAATGCGGACTTCCTTCTTTTGCCAAGGCTTTCTTCCTCACTCTCTCTTTCATTGGGGTCATTAGCCCTTCATGAATACACTGCCCACAAAACTTCCGCTCAGCACTCAGTGTCTGCTTCTGGAAAACCCAATCTTGAAAGCACTTCTGCATGAGATTCTTTTTTTTAATTTATTTTATTTTATTTTTATTCATTTACCTATTTTTTTTATTTAATTGGAGTATAGTTACTTTACAATGTTGTGTTAGTTTCTGCTGTACAACAAAGTGAATCAGCTATATGTATACATATATCCCCTCCCTCTTGGACCTCCCTCCCATCCCCTACCCCACCGCCATCCCTCCCATCTAGGTCATCACAGGGCACTGAGTTAAGCATCCTGTGCTATACAGCTGGTTCCCACTAGCTATCTATTTTACACACGGTCGTGTATATATGTCAATCCTAAGCTCCAAAAAACCTACAAGCAATAAATGCTGGAGAGGGTGTGGAGAAAAGGGAACTCTCTTGCACTGTTGATGGGAATGTAAATTGATTCAGCCACTATGGAGAACAGTATTGAGAGTCCTTAAAAAGCTAAAAATAGAACTACCACATGACCCAGCAATTCCACTACTGGGCATAGACCCTGAGAAAACCATAATTCAAAAACACGTATGTACCCCAATGGTCATTGCAGCACTATTTGCAATAGCCAGGACATGGAAACAACTTAAATGTGCATGAGATTCTTAAAAGCAAACAACAAACAGGAGAAACAACTAGTCTAGTCTAAACAGTTTAACATCTTATAGTGACCTCTAATTGATTTATGAATTTAAGATTTTTCTGCAATAAGTTTATAAATTTCTCAAAGGCAGGAACTTGATTACATAGATGGAGAGGCTTAATGCCTATTTACTTGACTCCATTGTTGGTTGATCGATTAATTGATAGTCTCATGGAAACTTTTTATGTTAAATACATTAGCAGTATACAAAAAAGTTAGCACATAGGTTTATTTCTAACTGCTTAATATAGGTACCCCAAGTAGAAAACTTCAAATGTGCAGAATTTATCCTAATTGCAAAAAGGAAAGAAACAGGAAAATATTTCCTAAAAGTTTAAAAAATAAACTGTCACATGTCTATTAACCAAAGCTTTTAGCAGTTATTTACTACCTTGCCCAAATTCTTTGGCCTTCTCCATCATAGCCAGACAGATAATAATCTACTTAATACAGCCTCATATGTCAGTGTTTGTCTCGGCTTTGAGCATTCAGGCCCAACCTGGCAATGCCCCCAGGAACCAGTGGAGCCTGCTGTAACAGGATCTGCTTCCAGAGATTCTGTTGACGGCTCTAACAGTTGAATCTTCTTAATAGTGAACTGAGGAGACCTTCAAGATGGTCGAGGAATAAGACATGGAGATCACCTTCCTCCCCACAGATACACCAGAAATACATCAATACATGGAACAGCTCCTACAGAACACCTACCGAATGCTGGCAGAAGACCTCAGACTTCCCAAAAGGCAAGAAACTTCCCACATACTTGGGTAGGGCAAAAGAAAAAAGAAAATACAGAGACAAAGGAATAGGGATGGGACCTGTACCTCTGGGAGGGAGCTGTGAAGGAGAAAAAGTTTCCACACACTAGGAAGCCCCTTCACGGGTGGAGACGGGGATGGCTGGGGGGAAGCTACACCTTTTTTTGCTATCAAAAAAACAAACAACCCAATCCAAAATTGGGCAGAAGACCTAAATCAACATTTCTTCAAAGAAGATATACAGATGGCCAACAAACACATGAAAGGATGCTCCACATCACTAATCATTAGAGAAATGCAAATCAAAACTACAATGAGGTATCATCTCACACCAGTCAGAATGGCCATCATCAAAATATCTATAAACAATAAATGCTGGAGAGGGTGTGGAGTAAAGGATACCCTCTTGCACTGTTGGTGGGTATGTAAATTGATACAGCCCCTATGGAGAACAATATAGAGGTTCCTTAAAAAACTAAAAATAGAACTACCATATGACCCAGCAATCCCACTACAGGCATAGACCCTGAGAAAACCGTAACTCAAAAAGAGTCATGTATCACAATCTTCATTGCATCTCTATTTACAATAGCCAGGACATGGAAGCAACCTAAGTGTCCATCGACAGATGAATGGATAAAGAAGATGTGGCACATATATATAATGGAATATTACCCAGCCTTAAAAAGAAATGAAATTGAGTTATTTGTAGTGAAGTGGATGGACCTAGAGTCTGTCAAACAGAGTGAAGTAAGTCAGAAAGAGAAAAACAAATACTGTATGCTAACACATATATATGGAATCTAAAGAAAAAAAAAAAAGAAAAGAAAAATCGTTCAGAAGAACCTAGGGCCAGGACAGGAGTAAAGACACAGACATAGAGAGTGGAGTTAAGGACACAAGGAGAGAGAAGGGTAAGCTGGGACGAAATGAGAGAGTGGCATGGATATATATACTACAACTGTAAAATAGATAGCTAGTGGGCAGCAGCTGCATGACACAGGGAGATCAGCTAGGTGCTTTGTGTCCACCTGGAGGGGTGGGAAAAGGAGGGTGGGAGGGAGAGGCAAGAGGGAGGAGATATGGTGATATATGTATATGTTAGCTGATCCACTTTGTTATAAAGGAGAAACTAACACACCATTATAAATCAATTATACTCCAATATAAAAAAAATAAAAAATAAATTATACTCCAATAAAAATGTTCAAAAAAAAAGTCAATAAATAAAAAACAGATTTGGAAAACTACATGTAATGTAAAGGATGAACAAAGGGTTAACACAAAAAGAACTCTTGGGCTTCCCTGGTGGCTCAGTGGTTGAGAGTCCGCCTGCCGATGCAGGGGACATGGGTTCATGACCTGGTCCGGGAAGATCCCACATGCCACGGAGCAGCTGGGCCCGTGATCCATGGCTGCTGAGCCTGTGCGTCTGGAGCCTGTGCTCCACAACGGGAGAGGCCACAGCAGTGAGAGTCCCGCGTAACGCAAAAAAAAAAAAAAAAAAAAAAAAAAAAAAAAAAAAAAAAAAAAAAAAAACTCTTACAGATTGACAAGGAGATAAACACTCCATGGAAAAATGGACAAAGGATATTCAGAGGCAATTTGTGAAAGAATGGAGATGCTCTAACTCACTAGAGCCTGAGGAAATGCAAATTAAAGCAACAAGGTGATAGATAGCCTTATAAGTAACAATGTCAGAACTTTATGAGTGACATCCACTCCTGCCAGGCATGAGGGGAAAAGAATATTCTCATACTTTGCTGATGGAAATGTGAATTGTTATAGGTTTTTTTTTAAAAGAAACTAGAAATAGCTATTAAAAATTAAAAATACATATATCCCTTGACTTAACAAATGTTACTTCTGAGACTGTTCTAAGGAAAAGCATCAGGATTTAAGATTATATGCTCAAGGATATTTCTAACACCAGTAACAGGGTAAAACCTGGAAGAAAATGAATGTGTGTCAATAGGGCAATGGTGAATAAATTATGGAACATTCATCCCATGTAATATAATGTTTCCATTAAACAAAAAAGAAAGGGATTTCCATGAGTTATTGTTGCATGAGTAAAGGAAGGTTCAGAAAAGTTTGTAAAATATGATCTTATCCTTATAAAACAAAAATGCATTCCCTGCCACATGTTTATATATGGAGAGATGTTTACATATAATTGTATAAGCATGAAGATAAATGAAGGAAGATAAATATTCTAGGTGTTTAACATGGATAACAATGAGAGAAGGAGGGAAAAGGAGAAAACCAAGCAATATAGAGAAAGAAAAATTGAAAACACTGCACTAGAAACAACTCTAGTATGATCACATCGATGCATTTATAGAAAACCATATTTGTGTATATGTAATCAAAAATTTTTAAAAAGACTTCTGACTTTCATGAGAGAGAAAGATATTCGCACAATAAATATCCTTTTATTTTCTTTCTCTTTTTTTAATTGAAAAAAAAAGTGAACTGAAATCTGCCTCAGTAAAACTTTCAATGGGCTTCATTTTTTTTTACCCTTTGGAGAAAAAAAATCATAGGTCTGCCCTCTTATAGATTACACTCCTTCAAATATTTTAAGACAGCTCTTGAAATCCTCTTATGATGTTTTCTTTACCAAGCTAACAATTCTTTGTTCCTTTAAGAGATGAGTTTCTCAGACTATTTGCCATTCTGGCTTTCTTTCCCTGGATGCATTTAGTTAGTCAAAGTCTATCAGAAAATTGTGGCAGCCAAAACTTAATATCATACAGCACAGTTCATGGGTATTCTTAGTCTCCTTGTTTTGGACACTTTGTTTCTATTACTGCTTTCTACATTTGCAGTAATTTTTTAGTTCCTTGTTATATTATGAGGTCCATTGCAGTGGCATTTCTGTCAGGTCTTTATAATTTGACTTCTCTCCAACTTAATTAGCCATTTACAATATACAGAATTCCTCTCCCCTCACCCTTCCACCCTCTTGTCCCAACAAGGATAGAATTTCCTCATTAATATCATTGAAAATGTTTCCCATCTGGCCTTTTTTAAGAAACCATTATAAGTAGGAATCTTACTCAGACTTTGAGTGACATTGTTCCACTTACTGAATACTGGCTCTATGTGTATACTTTATAGGGTCTCTGGGATCACTTCATGTAAAATACAATCTATGAAATAGAATTTTTATTTTTTCTGTTAAAATTTTATTTTTATAAAGGTAAATTGATTCAGAAAAAGGGAAAATTCCCCCAAAACCTTCTGAAAATTCACAGCAAGGTTGCTATTGTTATTGTTTGTGGATTTTGTTGTTTAGTCTAGATTTTATACTTTGTTTATATTGGGCTGAGTCTACACACCTTTATAATTCCTGGGGTCTATCTTCTTCTGTAATTACCTCAGAAATGCTGTCCTGTGGGACACCTGGTCCAAGAAATTGTGTAAGCTTTTTTTAAAAAACAAATCTGAATCTTATGCAGCTTCACAATCTTGTGTCAGATAAAGCCAAGAATTAATTTTGCAAATTACTGACACAAATATAATATACACTACAGTGGTTTATTTCCTGTAAAAATTTGATTTTCATTGCATTATTTATGAAGAACTGATTTTTCCAGAGGTTCAACATACCATGCAAAAGTGAAAGAAGTTAGTGTGTACTCACAGATTGTTACATATAAGCAGTCAATAGCCTTGAACTGAAGTTTCATGAAATTTTGTCTCTCACCAGAGCAAGCCATATGTCACTTAGGAATTCATGAAACTAAGATGAATCTCATAAGAGATATTTTCCAAAGCAAATTTTGCTTGGGGTTCAGAATTTTTTAAATGAAAACAATTGTTTCAGGCTTTAAAATTCTGATGTTTCCCCTCTAGAACACAACTGGAAATTCCTTGAAGGAAGTGACTGTGTCATGTTCATCTTTGTAACCTCAGTCCCTAGTACCATGTTGATAGTGAGTAGGCCCTAAAGAGATGCTTGTGGATTGAGTGAATAATGAATGAATGAATAATAACCTGGGCCAACTGTGAAAGTGAGCATCTTATGACAATCACAGGCATTACATCAAAAAGACAGCAGAAGCAAGGTGAAGAGATGATCAGGGGAGCTACAGAGGAGGAGAAGTAATTGGAACACTGTTTGGGAGACCAGAAAAGAAGACGTAGCAGGAGGATGAGAAATCACCACGGACCACAGTATATGGCAGGAATGGGAGGCAATCAGCAACATGAGCAGAAAGCGAGCCAGCGTGCTGCTGGGAAATCTGTACCAGGGAGGGGATGTGCACAGTGTGTGGAAACAATGTGGGAAGATAGTTCTCAGTGCACAGAGCATATGTAACTTGTTAATTGGGGGATTTAAAAATTATATTTGATATATAAAATTAATAAAGATGATGAAAAATTAAAACAAAGAACAAGAAAATAGATACAAAGAACTCCTTAACTACATGTGTTTAATGATCATAACAATTTATTATAAAATGCTTAGAGCTATAGTCATGCTCATGGGATGAATGATTTTCACGGAATAAAAACAGCTGTGGGGAAATCACAAACTGTAACAGTATCAATAAAAGCATTAAAATGAAAAGATGTACCTTGAAATATTATTCAAGTAGACAACATATATGCAGTTATCTTTTATGCTCTACATGGCTCCATTAAAATTTAATTATTAAAAAACAGACCATATTTTGTAAACAGTCAGTATCAGCCAACTTAACCTACCACACGAATTTTTTCAATGCATTGGTATATCTTAATAAATATACACTTAAAAAAAGATCATATGGCACCTTCTGTATTACAACTTGTTATAGAACAGGAATAGAAAATGCCACATAGCTGGGTTGGATGACTCTGGGTTTCACATGAGAGCATCTGCACTATGACTATTAGAAATGGATCATATGTAGAAGGAGTAAAAGCCAGTGGTAACATGGGCTATAGACACAAGGAAAATTTCATAGTAAAATCTAAAAAGGATAAACATCTTATTACATATTGTTACCAATATTTCTAGAAATTCTTTTTCTTTAATTTTGTTTTTAAAATTTTAAATTTCTTTTAAAAAAGAATTACCCAGGATGTGCAAGATGGATGCATTTCACTTTTCTTTGAGAGTATGTGTATATAATAGCTTTTTAAGTTCTATAAGTATCACATTTATTGCTTTTGAATATATTTTTGTTTTTAATTTTTATCTAATTTATGATTTCTAACAAATTCACGTGCTTTATTATTTGTGAAGGGGCACACTAACCTAAGTTATTATAATAATGTGATATGTGACTCAATTAATACTGTATTTTGCGTTTACACAGAATTATTTTTTTTAGTTAAAATTTTTCTCATACTTTATTTCTTTTCCTCCCAGCAATTCTATGAGATAAAAAGATTAGGCAAAATAATCTCCATTTCAGAGATAAAGAAACTGAGAAATAACAAAGGTACGTATTTTGATTAAGGTCATACAATTACTTGATTTCCTAGGGCTCTAATTCAGTTTTTCCAAATTGTCTTTCTTTGAATCCCTCTAGACTTTCCTGCCTTCCATTTCTACATGTCCCTGTCACAAAGGACTGAACAGAGCTGCTAGTCAGAATGTTGATATCTGAGCAGAAGACAGACAAATCAGGGTAATACAGACAAATAACTGCCATTCTTAGGTTCACATCTCTAAGGCCTAAGCAGGATACTTTTCTCATTTCAAAAAATGATAAAGTATTAACACTATTTAGCCATAATGCTCACATTAACTGTCTCAAAAATAATCATCTTATAACTTAGATTAATCAATCATCTTTTGGGGAAGAAATAAGAATTAAATGGTGGGATTGTACTGGAAGAACTTAAATTAAAGCACTCGACTCTCATCTTCCTGATGAGAATGCTTCTAATGCATTTTATAGGTTTTAGGAATATAGGAGGTGGCATGTCCTTCTGAACAAAAGACCACATATCACTGCAGTAATCCTGATCACCTATCACCATAAACACTCTCCTTTTCTGAAGGTTCCAGCTCATGAATTTTTTAATACCATTCTTTTTCATAATAGTTTTGATTTTTTTCTTTGACTCTCCATTATGCCATTAATATAATTCCACAGAGGCCTTTTCAAGTAGAACAAGAGCAGCACTTAATTACTGGAATTAGAAATGACAAACATCACAGTTTTTATCTAGTTGATCTCCTCTAAGTACTTCTCTGTGTAAATTTGATTAATCTTGAATCTGTGACATTTTAACTTTTTACAAAGACGTCTGAAATGATTTTTTAAACTCACTCTTTCAATTTCTCCAAGAAAAGGGAAAATTGTTTCTTTCTTAATATGAGCCATTGAGTAGTATGATAAGAATGGTAGCCATCATTCAAATGTTAGCTTTTCTCTCCACTAAAGAATTTTCCTTTTTTCCTTCTCTAAGGTTGTTTCCCATTCATTAATATCAATAAAAATTTCAGCTAAATAAGTTAGGGCAGTTTGGTCCTTTAGATGCAAGTTATAGAAATTGACTATGGCTGGCATAAGCAGGAAAACTTGTTGGAAGAATAACAGGTAGTTCCAAGAATCAATGGAAAGATAAACCAGGTTGTGAAAAAAAGACAGGAAAAAGGTCAACTGTGAGGGTGTAAGTGTCAGGAACCACTCAGCTATCTCATCTAGGCTCTCCATTGAAATGAATATACTTAGGCCATTTTCTCTATTGATTGTTTCAGGGGTGAAAGTACCAACAATGAGAATCTATTGGCCAAGATTGGGCCACGTACCATACCTCAATTAGTATAAGTCAAGACAGCTTGATTTCCAGTCTCATTAAGACTGTATAAAATGAGGGAGAGGCAATTCTTCTAAACAAAAGCAGGATACTCTTAGCAAAGGTAGGAGGAATAGGTAATCAGGCAGAAAAAAGAGCAGCAGTAACAACACATGTCCAGAACCATAAATCATAATGCAAACTCTTTTTAAAAATGAATATAAAATCAGAGGCTAATTAAAATGCTAGACACATATAACTTTCCTTTTTTCTGTGGCCAGATTTCTGGAACTCAGAATCTATAGTTACTCTATTTACTTCCTAAACACTGGCTATTTTTTTAATTTCCAGCAATCAGCCATCAGCACTTAAATCTTTACCAAAATCGCTATCCCTAAGGTGTCTAGTCATTTCCTTTTAGCTGAAGCCAATGACCTTTCCTCGCTTTTCCATGGATTTGCATTCTCGGTAACACCCAATTCTAACGACCACAATTTACATCACTTCTTTATTATTTCACAAAATTTTTGTTAAGTACTTATTATGCAGCTGCTACTCCCTAAAGTGAAAATTACAAAGACTGTTCACATTTAAATCGAGCTTAAAAAACTATGATATTATGTACCATAGGATCATAGAATAAGGACTTATTGGCACACAAAAAGATGAATCTTACTGAATAGGGAAAGATAGTGTTCTGGGCAGACGAAATGATGCATACAGAGAAATTAAATCATGTTATATAGCAGGGGAATTCATAGTACTGCAGGAAACTATGCATGTTTCAAGTTAACAGTGTAAGGAACTAAATTTGTATGGATAGAGGGGACTTCATTGTAAAGGTACTTGTATGACATATAAAGGAATTTAAATGTTAGCCTACAGTCAATAGGAAGCAATTTAAAGGTTTTAACACAAAGTAATAATCACATGTGTATTATAAGAAGACTAACCTAGTGACTGCAATGATGGAACTAGGGCAAGAATGGGGGGAGGGAGACAATTTCACAATGTTGCTACAAGCTAGGCCAAAAAAAAATTATACAAATTAGGGTAGTTATATTAATTTCCTGAAGCTTCTGTAATAAATTACCATAGACTTGGTGGCTTAAAACGACAGAAATTTATTATCTCACAATTCTGGAGGCCAGAAGTTAAAGGCCAGAGGTATTGGCAGAGCTGCTACCTCTAGAGATTCTGTAGGAGATTTTGTTCCTTGCCTCTTCTACCTTCTTGTAGCTGCTGGTTTTCCTTGGCTGTGGCCACATCACTGCAGTCTCTGCCTTCACCTTCACATGACCTTCTACTTTTCCATCTTTCAAATTTCCCCTGTGCATCTTTTATAAAGATACCTGGATTGTTGGATTTAGGACTTACCCAGATAATCCAGGATGATCTCTTCATCTCAGCATCCTTAATTACATCTGCGAAGACTCTTTTTCAAATATGGCAACATTAATAGGTTTCAGTAATTAGAATGTGGACATATCTTTTGGGAGGCTACCATTCAGTCTACTATAGCAACACAATGAAAAGAAAAAAAAAATAGAGAATGGCAGATTTGATGGGGGATTAATAAAAACTGTTGAGTAATTGGTGTTCTGAAGAAGAGTCCCAAAGAGTAACTTAAAGGAGATTGAAGTTTTGCGGATGACTCAGATTTCCACCTTGGAGGATAAAGGAGAAGCTGTTCTTTTCCTGCCCATACCTTTTTTCATCTTTTTCTTAACCTCTACAGCTGTAATTTGGAAAGGATGATTTTGTGTCCAGATGCTATTACTTACTTGCTAAGACTCTCTTGTAGCTGTGGTTATCCTTATGGCCAAATTCTATAAACAAGAGTCTTCTGGATGGGATTTAAGAATGCTTTTGAAAGAGATTTAACTGAGCAGACAGCTTTCTTCACATATTTCACCTTCCACCTTCCTCCTAATAGGAACAGTGATACAATCAAGTCTCTAAGTGAAGTGCCATCTTATGACCATGAGGCTGAAAGCCAAATGCTAAGGATGGTAGAACAGGAAGATGGAAGGAGCCTGAGTCATTTCTGGAGACAATACAGAAATGTTGCTGCAGTCTTAAGACCCAGACTTTTTGTTATATGAGAGAAAAAGAATTAAACAAAAACACGAAGGGAGAAGAGGGAGGAAAAAGCAGGAAGGAGCAGGTAGAAAAAAGAATTCACAAAGATTCACAAGGGGGTTCAGAGAGGCAAAGAGAAAGCAAGAAAAGAGTGATGCTTAGAAGCAAATATATATATATATCTCCAAATGTTTCTCTCCTTTTCAGAAATCTCTTCAATCATTGACAACTTAAACTAATATTTATTGAATGCCTACATGAATATATGTTTATTGATCATAATATACTTTTCTCTATATATTCCCATTTACTTCTTGGAGAATATGATGGCTCTAACTGGAGATCCTTAATTCTGATCTCTCCCTTTCCAACTACCTACAAATCTTTCCTTTCCTTTCTTCCTATGACCAGTGACTAAAGCTTTTCATAATCTTTTAAGTTCTGAGAAGAAGTTTCATCACTTTCATTTGTTTGCTGATACTTAGGCTCAATTTTGTGTTTTGTCTAACTGCATCTGAAGTTAGAAAAAATATTAGAAATTTCAAAAATAAGTTATATAAATTTACTTTAAAATAATAGAAGAATCTCTTAATGAGAGTTCATATTAATGTTTGGCCCTGTCTTATCTCTCATAGAAAATAGTCAAGAAAGCAGAAAATATCCTTTCTTATGACTAGATTACAATGACTTTGATAACTTAAATCCCCCCGTACATAAAAAAGAACAAATCAGGTGTAGATACTTCTTCCCCAAAATAACATAAGCCAAAGTAAAAGAAAAGACTAAATTAGAGCCTGTGTGAACTGTCTCTGTTTCCTGAAAGGCATGTATTTTGAAGAAATTTGCTCTACAATTTTTCCTTCTTATAAAACTGATTTCAAATAATTTTAACTAAAATTCCTAATAGCATTGTTGCTGAATTACTCTAAAAGTAGTGGCTTATGGCAAGTATTTGAATGGGTTCATGAGATATGAGTCAGAAATTCATGAAGGAATTGGCCAGATAGTTCTTGCTTCAGGTCCTTTATGCATTGACAAGTCAGCCCTTGGTTGGGACTACAGACATCTGAAGGCTTGACTGTGCTGGAGGTAGAGATGGCAGACTCACATGGCTACCGTTGATGCTGGCCACAGTGCCCCCATGAGACCACTCCAGCATGGTAGTTTCTAGGTAGTTGAACTTCTTATATGGTAGCAGGCTTTACCCAGAGTGAGCAACCAAAGAGGACCAAGCAGAAGTTGCATGACTTTTCCCCAGTCTTGCCCTGAAAGCCATCCAGCATCATTTCTGTAGCATTCCTAGAGTTACAAACAAATTACTAAGCCCATTCCAGATGCAAGTGAAGAGTCACAGACTTCATGTTTTGATTTTAAAATGCCTGAGAATTTACCTCTATAAAAATATACTTTTTCACTTTCTTAATGAGTAATGTTAAAAATTTTTAGAACTAACATATACTCCAAAATATTTACTATTATCTCTTTTTTATGATTTTGCTTATGAGAAATAGAATAACTTATTAGTGTATTATATGTCTATGATGGTAAATTTAGTACATAACAATGAAATAATATAGACTGTTGTGTTTTGCCTTTCTACCCTTTACCTTTGAACCAAATAAAAAAAATAGTTTTAAAAAAAATATTAGGGTTAAACCCTCAATTTATTAAAGCAAGAGGCCACCTCGAGGGAGGAAAGAATTAAGTAGTAAAGGTCTTGTTCTTTCAAGCTATGAACAGCAATTACTTTAAGTCGTGTCTCTGTAGGAAGAAAAAAACAAACATGCCTTCTTAAAGAGGAAGGAGAAAAGTGAGGTCTTATAATTACACTGGGGGTGTTTAAAAGATCTTTTCTCCAGTCTGGGTTAGTCTTCCCAGACACTTCCCTTAAAATTAGGCAAAAAAAACAAATTTTAAAAATTTAAGTACAATTCATTGAATATCTTTTGTTGATTTATTTTAATTCACTATAATTCATGGCTTTAGATTTTCATCTTGAGAATATTTTGGAAAATTTTAAACAAAGTGATAAATTAATTTTTAGAAAATCTTATTAAAGCCAAGTTACTTTTAATTTTATCATAATAACAGAAGCAGTTGAGACCTAGATTTGTTTTGTAAATGTCTGTCCATACAATAATTTCAGCTTCTTTTAAAAATTTAAATCCTCTCCAGTCCATATAATTATCACGATTGTCTTTCATGTTTGCAAAATTAACTTATGAAAAATTATTTATCATCATTTTTATAAGGCCCCATATTAGATGGTGTATGAAAAATTCAGATTTCTGTGTCTTGTTTTGCTTCAACAGCCATAATGGAAATTAATTAAATTTGTAAAATATTCCATATGTCTGTCAAAGTTTATGTCTGTAATAGTGGAAGCTGCCAGTTGACGAGGGTACTGCTGTTTGTTAATGTGGCTGGGAACAATAATTGGACTTTATTTCCATCATAGACAAATGATGATTCCAGTTTTCTGCTTTTCAAAGTCATAATACCTGAAAGAGCTTCTTAAGATAATAAAGCAAATAGACCAAGGTGAAAAGCCAACGTTCAGGAGACAGAAAAGAGAAAGTAGAGGACAGCCTTGGCCTTTAGCATCTTTGAATAGCTAAACCAATGTTTTCCTACTTTAGAGCTCTTTCTTTCATATATGAGATAAATAAATTCCTATTTCTTTTTTTTTTTTTTTTTTGCGGTAAGCGGGTCTCTCACTGTTGTGGTCTCTCTCGTTGCGGAGCACAGGCTCCGGCCATGCAGGCTCAGTGGCCATGACTCACGGGACCAGCCGCTCCGTGGCATGTGGGATCTTCCTGGACTGGGACACGAACCCGTGTCCCCTGCATCAGCAGGCCACCACTGCGCCACCAGGGAAGCCCATAAATTCCTATTTCTTAAAGAGATTTTAGATGGATATTCTGTTACTTGAAGCAAAATGTATATAAATGACTGCATTTCATTTAATTACAGCATTTAGGTACTCACCAGAGCAAAACAATTCTATTTGCTGTGTAGTAGAAAGACATTTGGATATTGGATCTAATCATGCTATCCATTTCTGAAGGATCACTTCACTTGAGTCACCTACTTTTCTCCACAAGTAGAGCATCTTTAGAAAACAGTGATGGGGACCAATTAATCTAGGGAAGATCAGAGCCCTGTTGGGGTGAAAAAGAAGCATAAGGGCCAAAAGAAGATGGCAATGACAATTGCCTTTGGAAATATCCTTATTTTTTAAAGTCCTGAGGCTCAAATGCATACTGTCAGCCCATAATCCTACTCTATACATGGAATAATGCTTAAGACAAAGATGTTAGGAAGCTGTTTCTATTTTTATCATATTCCCTTCAGGTGTGACTTCTTTTTGCTTTTAAAGTTCCCTTTGGTGTTGCTTTTAGATTAATAGCACTCATCTATCTACAAAGGTCTGTGAGATAAACACACAACACAAAGATGTGTTGAAGTCCACCCCAAACACATATTTTTCTCTGTTTGGGTTGGGCTTCAACAAGTGTGTGCATTCTTTAACCTATACATTCTTAAAGCATCCATTGATCACATATTATGTGTCAAGCACTGAGTTGGTGCTGGAGATAGAAAGATGACTAACACATACATTCTATGCTCACATGCATATAACTGAAGTCCCTTGTCATAGGATCTATCCATAGTGTCATGTATAAATGCTACATATGCACAGAGTAAGCAAGACTTTTCAGAGCAACTTAGGGAAGGTTCCACAGTAGACAACTGAATTGAGCTTTAAAGGAGGGTCACAAGGGGGAATTCCCTTGTTGTCCAGTGGCCAGGACTTAGCGCTTTCACTGCCGGGGCCTGGGTTCAATCCCTGGTCCAGGAACTAAAATCCTGCAAGCTGAGTGGTGTGGCCAAAGAAATAAAGAAAGAAAGGCCACTAGGCAGAAAAAGACAGCTGGAGATGCCTGGCAGAGGAAAGTTGTGTGAGTCCAGGCACTGAAGTATGAGAGTGTTTTGCCTATAAGGGTGACAGAAGGTCTAATGTGTATAAAATCCAAATGTCTTCTAGTCATGGGAGAGAAATCTTGGTTGGTGGATAGAGTCAGGCAGTTCTAAAATTTTAAATGCTTTTAATTTAATTTTTTCCTTCCAGTTTTATTGAGATCTAATTGACATACAGCACTGTATAAGTTTGAGTGCAGTATAATGATTTGACTTAACATACATCATGAAATGATTAGCACAATAAGTTTACTGAACACCCATCATCTCATAGAGATACCAAAAGAAAAGAAAATGAAAAATAAATGTTTCCCTTGTGATGAGAACTTTTAGGATTTACTCTGTTAACAACTTTCATATATAACACATGTACATTACAAATATTAATTATATTAATCATGTTGTACATCATATCCCTAGTACTTACTTATCCTATAACTGGAAGTTTGTACCTTTTGACTTGCTTATTTTAAATTTTATTTTGAATTTGAATGGAGAGTCACAGAAGAATTTTAATGGTGACATGAGATAATGAAATTTACATATCCAGGAAAAAAATAACCCTGGCAGAAATTTGGAGGATGGCTTTGAAGTATATGTTCCTACAACCTGTTTAGTCTCCTATCCAAGGGGGAAAAAAAACTCTAAAAAACGTTTTTTGCAAGGGATTACCCAAATTGCTTCTCTTCTTTCACTCCTAAATTTGGCCTTCTGATTATTAAACAAAAGTCCTTACAGATCCAGGCATTCCAGCCAGCAATTTGATAGCTACTTCTCCCCTTCGAATAGTTTTCCTTGGTATTTCATTCATTAAGCAAAAAACCCATTTTTCTAAAGGAACCAAGTATTTTTGTCTTCTTTGAGTATTTTAAAGCATTTTTAACAAATTGAAACTGAAATTAATAGTAGTAACAGTTATTGAATATCCAAAACAGTGGATTTTTTTCACGTTTTGATTACATTTAAAGCCTCATTGAGTCCATGATCTTCTTGCATTTGCTAAATTATTTGAGAATACTAAAACTCTTGTTACCAGAATTGTAGCAATACATGCAAATTTCCTCCTCCTCTGACCTGTTAACGAATAGTCCCTTTCTCCATTCAGCACCCAGTATTGATGAAACTTAACTGGATGCCAGAGCATGTCATCGCCTGTCTTCCCGTTTCATTTTTTATAGGTACTCATCACAGAAATATTAGCTTATGTGGGAAAGAACACTCCTTTCATTTCTGTTTCATTTTTCCTCATTTTGTCTTCCTCTAATCCTAGAGATTTCTGGGTTCATGACAATAGGAATTGCATAAGAGAACAAAATGATTCCAAAGAGTAGGATAAATTTGCCATAAATGGGCAAATTTATATGAACAAAATCCTAGTGGGGATTCCTTCAGTTCTGTGTCATCTTAGTTTTTATGGGAATTAGCATAACTTAGTGGATTATGTTCAGGTTGACTGACAGTCATTGTGCCTGTGCTTGAATATCTCTGACAGTTCATCACAGCAGAGCATGATATAATGGAAAGAGCCCGTCATCTGAGAGTCAGAAGGCCTTTGTTCCATCCTGGATCTGACACAAACTTTCTAAGGAAATTTAAGGAGTTATTTTACCTCTCTGTGCCTCCAGTATATTATATATAAAATAGAGTTCACTAGATAATTCAAAGTTCCAGTCCCTTCATGTTCTAAAACCCAATTATTCTTTGAATGCATTTTAAATTTAACACAGAGCTGTAATCATTTTAACTCTGGTTTGCTTTTAAAGTTGTAGTAACTAGTTATTTAAGCCAAAATCTGTTACTAAGCCATCTAGGTATCGAGAGGCCTCACCTGAAATTTGCTAAAATGTTGTTTATTCTGGAATAATATGTTGTTTATTCTGGAATTAACTGTTTAATGTCTATCCTTGCTGTATCTAGAGTTTTACCACATATTTCAGTTCAATGCTATTCTCAGAAACTTCATTAACAGAAAAAGAGATAACATAGAAAAGTAGGAAAAATAACATAGAAAAGCACCATATATATAGGAAGCAAGAGTCTTTCATAGTCATCGCAATGTGAGTTGGGTTCTACCACCCATACCTTTCTCAACTTGCATATAGCTACAGCCCTATGTCTAGGGATAAGATAGCAAATTGCTGTCTCCTGGGTATCTCAGCAGACCATGGCCTTGTCTTGCATCTCTCCCTATAGCTGGGTGACCCAGAATCCATCTGAGGATACCAGAAGCCCCACCATACTCTCCACACTTCTGAACTCAGACTAACTTGGTAAAAGGGAGTTTTGTTGCTTTTTCTCAGAAGACTAATACTAAGTGGGGTATTACTGAGTGTGATATACACGAGGTCAAAAGCAATAAGCACATTTAACAATCTTTACTAAATCAGTTCAGTTTTAGCATACAAACATCAATCATGGTAGTAAACAAATAAGAGCTAACTTTTTGTTTTTAAATGGATGAGAAGATTTTTATTCCCAGGAATGTGTAAATCATTCTAGATTTATTTTCAAGAATAAAAGACAAACCTACCTATAATTGCTATCATTATTTTGCTATAGATTCTTCTAGTCATTTTCCCCCATTCACTCATTTCTATTATGTATGTATATGTAGGTATGGGTGTATATATTAAATACTATTGATATGCACACTTTTATATATGTCCTTATCATTTACTATTATGTTGTAAGTTGTTCTTAATATTTTAATATAATTATTATAAATATAGCTTTAAAAGTCTATCATATAGCCTATCATAATAATATTACTGAATTTAAGGATACTTTTTAAAATTAGGATAAAATGTGACATAATTAACAGAGTTTCAAAAATGTCTTCCTGTTATTTAAATAGAATATATTTCCATATGAAATATAAAATGCAAAAAATATTAAAAGACAAAGCTACCATAATTTAAATGCAACTAAAGTAATACTTATATTTATAGTAATTGTCATGTATATTATTTTCCTATGGCTGCCATAGCAAAGTACCACAAACCGGGTAGCGGAAGCAACAAAAAATTACTGTCTCGGAGTTCTGGAAGCTAAAAGTCTGAAATGAAAGTGATGGCAGGGTCATTCATGAACCCTCTGAAACCTGTAGAAAAGAAACCTTTCTTCCCCTTTGTAGATTCTGGTGTTTGCTGGCAATCTTTGGTGTTTCTTGCCTTAGAGATGCATAACTCTAATCTCTGCCTATATCATCTCCCTATGTATCTTGTTCTCCTTTTATTTTAAGGACACCAGTCATATTTGATTAAGGGTCCACTCTAGTATGACTTGCTCTTAACTAATTGCATCTGCAATGACTCTGTTTCCAAACAGATCACAGTCTGATGTAGGGGTTAGGATTCCACCATATCGTTTTTAGGGACACACTTAACATGTAACATGTAATATAGAAAATGCCATTGCTGCTTCTGCATGTGCTCATGCAATTCCTCCTATGCTGCAAACACTTTGCCCTTTCCTTTTATTTCTATAACTTCTCCTTCTTCAAGGACTAAATCAAGTACAGCTTCTTCCAAGAAAAACGACTATATTCCTCATTTATCAAGTGCCTGTGAAAAACCAGGGACTTTAGATATGGAACACTTTATATGGATTAAACTTCAGCCTATGGAGATTTTTCTTCTGAATTCCTATAGTGATTACAATTTATATTTTCATGTATTGTTAGTTATTTTCTAGTCATATATCTTAGATTATAAATTCTTCATTGGTAGAGACCGTGGTTTTTTTCATATCTTTCAAACACATAGTTGAGCAAAATGTATAATAATTAAATAAATGAATAAATGAATGAATAAATAGATGAAAAAAATTTCCCATGTGTGAGATCTCTGTCAGTTCTTGCGTTCTCAAGGGCTGACTCCTCTAGGAATACCTTCTGTCTGTTTTATTTTCAGCTTTCCTCTCCCTCCTGTCTCATTCATATTCAAACATGTTTGAGAATCTTCCATCTTTAAAATGTTTCACCTGACCCCATATATCTGCCTCCTGTATTTTCTCTATCACTTTGATTTCTTCACAGTCTAGCAGTAAAAAATATTCATGACTAATTATTTTAACTCCCATACTTCCCTTTTATTCTTTAGAATGAAAGTTATTCTATAATATTTAAGCTTACAAAAAGATAATAACTGTAGAAGTTAAGAATTCAAGACACATGCCGTAATCTGCTTACTTTGATTTACCTGTCTTCATTATATTACATATATATTTGTTTACTTTTTAATGCCTCTCAACTAAATATATACTTTTTGAATTCAGGACTTTGACTGTCTTCTTTATCATTGTACACAGAAGCTAGCCTGATACAACAAATATGTATTCAATAAATAAATAAATAAAGTGTTCCCTCCTAGACTATAAACTGAATGAGAGAAGGGACCTTTTTTTTTTTTTTTTTTTCCCCACCAGTATATATCCAGTATCTGGTATACAGAAGCAGAGAAGTAAATATTTTTACAAAATAAATGAATGCATCATTAAGAATACTTAGCATGTATTATATTATTACCCAGTTTAAAATATTGATATAAATAACAAATACTGTAAAAGACGAATTGAGCTCTTTTTCCCACCTAGAAAGAAAAGTACATAATCTTCCTGAGAAATATAAAAGTCCTTCCTGAATTAAAATAAGATTTAAAGGGACTTTGTAAAGTTAGTTATGGAAATACATTTTTTTTTTGTCTTTCAGATGTCTAAAAGTTCTATAAATTAGGAAAATTTCTACTCTATAAATTGGGAAAAACAATTTAAAGTCTTTTAAATTGTGGAACATTTTATGGTCTCTGTAAATAAAGGCCTCAAGTATTAACAGAGTTGAAATTTGTCATGCTTTTAAAAACAAGGGGGCCTCTACTTTTAGTGACAATATGTAGACAAGCTCATATTGTAAGGTGTTAGACATTACCACTGATGGTCAAATTTCAGGTGCAATAAACTTATCTGTATATTCTTCAGTCTCCTTATCTTCATCTGTGCCCTGAGGTATTGGTCCCAGCTAGGATGCTATCCTTGAGGGATTCAATCTGGAATGATAAATAAGAAGAGATAGGGCATGATAAACCCCTAGAAAAATCAGGTTCACCAGCACTGCTGTTATAAGAAAATAACTACAGGCTTCCTAATTGCTTTACAACTTCAGGGACACCTGCCAATTATAATTAAAAAATCAAAGACTAAATATTCCATAAATCTTAATAAGGAACCATGGAAAACAGAAGTCAGCAGGAAATATAAGTTACAGACTTTCCCAAGAGTTCAATGAAATCTCTCTGTCTGGGCCACTTAATATTATGTACAAACCATAAATCCATAACAAGTATTACCTAATATAAAAGGCAATATCTCTTTGGCAACATATATTATAATTCATGGTATCAGAGATACACTATATTTTAGGATGAATTATTATCAGATAAAAAGACGTTCTTTCTAATCTTGCATTGGTATGCCACCCAATGTGGTTTCTTGTAAAACTTATTCTTTGGAAAAACTATGTCTCTGATAGCTTACATTTTGTGGAAGGAAGGAAGGAAGGGGCGGGAGGGACATGGATAATCATATTAATATTTTGCATATTAATGTTCTTATTATTATTGTGAAAAAGTTATGTTTTCTGACTGTATTCCTCTGTTAATATCAACGACGTTTTCCCATTCCCAGACCCTCTAACCATACGCAGCCAGTAGTGTGTTTTGGCTATGCATTCAGATCATTCCTCCACCTGAAGAACTCACCACATTTCTACTCTAGGATATTTGAATTGCAGTTGTCTTGATTTAAAGTGAGGTGATAGAAGGTCATGCAAAGAACACAGGGTCAGGAGACAGACATATCTGCCTTATATCCTGCTTTTACATGACCTTGGGCAAATGAAGAAACCTCTCTAGGCCAATGTTTTGCATATGCTGTTGCATTTGCAGTTCTTTTGCTCTAACTTCTTTTCTTAGATATTTACATCATTCAGTATTTTCTTAAGACTTCCCACGTTGAGAGACCTTTCCAGTAACTTGCATATTCTGTACAAATCCTCTTATCCTCTCCACCACTATCCTCAGCGACTCTCTGTCCCATTTTGTGTTTCTCACTATTTGAAAGTGCATTACTTATTTGTTGAATGATTCACTGCTTGTCTTCCTTCCACTATTATGTAAATCAGTGGTTCTCAATTTGGGGGCAATCTGGTCTCCTAGGAGACGTTTGGTGATATCCAAAGGCACTTTTGATTGTCCCAACTTGCAGGGGCGTTACTTTCATCTAGTGGGTAGAGGTCAATCATGCTGTTCAATAACCTACAGATGCATAAGATAGCTCCTGTAACAAAGAATTATTGGGCCCAAAATGTCAATACTGCCAAGGTTGAGAAACTCTTACATAAACTCAAGAGAACAATGACTGCTTAAGTTCTTGTTAAATCCCCAAGAGCTAGAACATTGCCTGGCATAAAGTAGCCTCTTGAAAATATCTGTTGAATGAACCTAATCAGAGGGCTATTGAGAGGAGTCAACAGGATAGGCACATAAACCACCTAGCAGGGCTGTATAAGTGTGAGTTTGCTCCCTCTACTGTATTCTCATCTTGCATTCTTAGTGGAGATGTCTTATTTTTTTAACTGAAGTATAGTTGATTTACAATGTTGTTTTAGTTTGAGGTGTACAGCAAAGTGATTCAGTAATATATATATATATATATATATATATATATATATAGTGTGTATATATATTAAAAAGTATATATATATTCGTTTTCAGATTTTTTTCCGTTATAGATTATTATAAGATATTACATATAGTTCCCTGTGCTATACAGTAGGTCTTTGTTGTTTATCTATTTTATATATAGTAGTGTGTATCTGTTAATCCCAAATTCCTAATTTATCCCTCCTGCCTGTTCCCCTATGGTAACTATAAGTTTATTTTCTATGTCTGTGAGTCTATTTCTGTTTTGTAAATAAGTTCATTTGTACCATTTTTTAAGATTTCACATATAAGTGATATCATATATTTGTCTTTCTCTGTCTGACTTACTTCACTTAGTATGATAATCTCTAGGTCCAACCATGTTGCTGCAAATGGGAGATCTCGACTACATGTGTTAAAAATTGTAATCTGCCTGGGCTCATCACCCACTATATGCTGAAACCTCTAATAATGTCTCAGACTCTGACAACTACATACTCACATGGATATTCTGATATAAGGACCTACTTTGTGACCCCACTTTTGTTTGTATGACTGATAGTAGCAAATATATTACTCCTGCCTCAAGTAGTGTGTAAATCACAGATAATTTGCACCATCCTTGATAGTTATAAGACTTCCACTCAACGTTCCATGGCCAAATCATTGTAATATTTTTTCCAAGAGCAATATAAAAATGCACCATGGCACAGAATTTTATCTATATCAGATTCAGAACATGATGTCTGTGTTTATGGATCCTATTTCTTCATTCTATCCTCCTTCAATAAATAGTCAGTTGTCAATTTGTTTAATCAAATTAGGTGTTTATCTTTCCTGACATTTGTATTGGCCAAGTAGATTAATACTAAATGTGGCTTTGGCATAATAAATTGGCAAATTATTGCAATTTAAGCTAGAATCTGCTGCCACCAGAAATTTCCTGGGAAACACATAAAACACTAGCAGTTCATTCTAGTATATCTAATGTAAAAGTTTAGATACTAAAGGTCAACCAAGTTAAAATACACACATCTATATCCACTTATGTTATAATTAAATAACTTATACCATAAGAACAAATTTTTGGTACCTCATATTTAGTATGTAAGAAAATATCATATTTTTGTGCTATACAATCGATTCAGAATTATGTGTTAAATTATGTAGCATGTAGTGCATGTTTTGCCTTTTTGTCCCTAAAGTCATATCAGAAAATGAAACGCATTCCATAATATTTTAAGTGTGAATATTTTTTATATCTGGTGTATTTGGTATTTTGCATATAATGTATGCAAATGTAGTATCACATTTACTTGTTTCCTTTAATCAAGTAATTTAAATATAACAGTGATCATGGTGGAATCATTATTAAAGATATTGCCATAAAGTAATGGTTTTGAGTAATTTTAACTGAAGTATTATAAGTGAAATAGA
The DNA here is from genome assembly GCF_025265405.1 of Mesoplodon densirostris. Lineage (NCBI taxonomy): Eukaryota > Metazoa > Chordata > Mammalia > Artiodactyla > Ziphiidae > Mesoplodon > Mesoplodon densirostris. The sequence continues at coordinate 72,590,522 of NC_082662.1, forward strand.
AAATTGTTGTATCCCTCAAAAACCTTATCTTACAAAGCCATCAGTTTATCCCAATGTGGTTGTCATTTTAATGTCATTTTTTATTGACCATCAGAATCCTTGGCTCATTACACATATATCTTCAGATGTTTTTTGCCCATAGATTAGATTTTAGAATTAGCCAGAATCCCTTGGGAGTTAATGAATATCTGAAGGATTTAAGTGTTAATATTTGTTTTGCTTTAAAATTAAAATAAAAGTGAGGCATGGTTTTCCTACATGTCTTATAAATTGTTCTAAAGATAAGTTCAAGAGAGGAGTTTCAAAAATTCACAACAATATTTTTGGAATATATGGTTTCCTAAAGTGACTGATTGCAAATGCAAATAGTATTTAAAAAAGCAAATTTTGGTACTTTTTCTTGAAAAAGACCCTTACTTAATAAGTTTCCATCAAATAACTATTATAAACAAAATTTTTTAAAACTGTGATAGAGTATGGTAGATAGGTAGAGTTCAAAAAAGTAAATAAAGGGCTTCAAAGGATCTTACTGGAGAATAGGCAGAAATATTCACAAATGATAAGAAAAGAGTAAATAATAGAGAGCATACACATTTTGAACTCAATGGGACATGTGTAGCATTTTTTTTTTTATCAGTAGTCTGGTAGATAACAGGAAATTTTATCCCAGACTTCCTATTTTGTAAGCAATTTTGCTTCATAGAGAATAATCTTAATGATTTATATGAAATATTTTAGTCCTATACAAATGACTTTGTTGGAGAAATATAAATGCAGTTGAAAATTGTGTTAAAAATGACAAAGAATGTACTAAATACTACTGGTTGTATACTTTTTGGTGACAAAATTTGGGAATCTTAGCACTACCAATGACAGAATGAGCATCCTTAAGAACACTCTAACCTATTCTATTAAATATATCAACGACAGAGCATACCTGTTTTTTTTCATTATTTATGTCAGGAAAGTATATTGTCACCATGGTGAGTTTTGCTTATGCAAAAAATAAATTGTAAAATTTACCCGTGGTTTTCTCAAAACTAACATTTTTGCTTCTGGGCACAAGATTGGTAGTATTTTACACTTAAGATGAGTTTTAATTAAACAAAGACCACTGTGACAAACTCAAAGAAAACCAAAGTAGTCACGTGGACATTCAAATTTAACAGACGGATGGTGGGTGTGAGTGTGTTAGAAGTCCAAGAACACTGGTGACCAGAATGAAGAGGGTGAATTAGAGAGAAAAACAGTGTGAAGATAAAGTTGATTGAACGAATTTGAAATAAAACAACCTGGCAACATATTTTTTCTTTTTTTTTTTCTTTTTTTTTTCTTTTTTTTTTTTTTAATAAAGCACACCAAGGAAATTTTAAAAAGCAATCCTTGTTGATTCATTGGCTCTAGGTGGTCATCATACCCTCATGCCACATCCCATCCTAGATGAGATGAGCTAATGAGCCTGGGGCCCATGAGATTACACAGTAAATTGAGCAATAGCTGCTTAACTAAGTAGAAAAGAGCTCTTTTATTACATGATATCACCAGGCTTTTATGGTGAGCTTTATGAGATCTCACATAGTGATTTACAATTACTCTATGTCACCAGTGTGGCACTACTGTTGCATTGTTTTGGCTATTAAAGTAACTGCCTCCTGAGCCAATTTATTAATGGAGACAATTCACAAAACTGCAGTGCTTTGTACTGTAAAAATAGATGCTAGAGATAATTGGGCAAGGTGGTGTCATGTCACTTGTGTGCAGTTCATTAATTAACTGCTTGAAACTGCTATAAAATAATAGCCATGTCATCAGGATGAAAGTACAAGAGTGCAAAGGAAATAAAACTTCTCAAGTAAGAAGACAGAAGTAGTTGTTATGAAGAAAACTCAAATGTTTTCTTCACTTTTAGTACCCAGTCTTATTTCCCTGTAGTTACAAACCTGCACTTCAACGTTTCTTATCATTACTTGTTAGCATTTATTGGGTGCTAGATGATGCACGCAATTTATGTTTCTCTCCGAACCATGGATGCTGATGGGTTGTTCACTAAAAGAGCTCAGGGATCATTGCCAGAGCAATATCCAATGATTTTCCTCCCACAATTCAGAAACAAGGTCCATATTAAAGGCATTCCCGAACGTGTCAATAATGGGATCTCTAATTTCAGCAACAACTAGATCTATAGCTGCTACAGTCACGAGTCAGGAAATAAACGCATTTGGAGGAATTACTTTGCCAATAGTAAGGGTCTTTGCATATGTAGTGTGTCATTTGTTAAATTATATTAGTAGGCATACTACTATTCTTTCATAACCAGACTGGTTAATTGGCAGCTGCATCAAAAGAAAGCCACAGAGTTGTAAGTCAAAAAGTGGTCAGTGAATAGTATTAAAATAGTAACTGTGCATACCACACCAATAACTATTTTTATCTACCTTCCGGTTGCCAGCTCTACAGTGACCTTAAACATGAAGCTATGAGATGTACTTAACAAGTGGAAAAATAGGTTTGGGGAACCTGGCTGAAGATGCCTCTGGCTAAAAGAATATGCAATGCCATTACAGCACTACACATAGCCTAGAAAAATATAGGACTGAGTACTTAAAGATATTAAGTTTATTTCTCTATCAGGACTCCTTCTCTACAGCAATAATGAAGAAACTGGGTCACCTTGCAACGGTAATTTTCTCAGAATTATGGTACACTTGAGTCAATTTCATCTCCTTTTGGCTGAACATTGAGCTAAAGAGGGCGGTGGTAAAAGAAGCAACCCATCATCCTTATCACAGTGTGTAAGGAGAAGGGTGCCTACAGAATGGCCTCCAAGGTCTGTCCGTGATTATTCAAGGGGTTAGGTTGATGAAATATTTTCTGTCAGGGCTTATTCCACACCTGACATTTCTCATATTTGATCTGTTAATGGTTATTGCCCACTACACTAGTTTAAAGGTCAGATTCATAACAAGGTTCTATCTCTACCAATTGAGCCCTTCTTTAGGACTCTCATTCAAATATGTGTTGTGAGCCATGGTGACAAGTGCCTGATCCTTACCAGGAGCACACAGGTGTGATGGTTCATGCCAAAAGGATAAGTTGTTTCCCTGTCCTTTGAAGAAGGTATTAGCAACGTTGTTTCTAGAAGTGTTAAGAGTAAGAAAAAAAAGTAAAACTGTGGATGATTTTTTTCATGTGTATTTCCACATCTCCTTATTAGATATGATGAGAAATGTTACAAATTGTATTAACAAGGAATTATAACAACTTTGTTAGGACTTTGATAGATATTTACCATAGTGTATTAATCTGAAATCATGTATTTGCTAATAATAAAAACCTAAAGCAAACTAAAGTGCAAGAGGAAACTTTATTAGCTCCAGAATACAAGGACAGAACAACCAAACTGCAGAAAAGACATGGATATGGATACAACTGGAGTCACGGAGTTGAATCTCACCAGGATACTCTCATATCAGAATCTTTAAGGGTCTGCCTCATTTGTCTTACTGCAAACCAACTTCTTCCAAGTAGTGTCCTTTATTTTCATCATAGGAAAATAAATAATTCTCATTTCCAGTTTTAAAAACTGGAAAGACTTTGATTAGTCCAACTTGGATCTGTCATCTCTTAAACAAGAAGCTAGGGGATGAGGAAATTGTATGAATATGGCTGATCCCCTTGAACAAAATGGTTAGACTGGAGGGTGGGAGTGATAGCAGTTCCCCAGAGGAGTTGGGGTAGGAAGGAGAAAAGGATGAGAAGAGTCTGTTTCCAAAAGAAGAGAAAGAGCTGCTGGTCAAATAATTGTGTTAAAAATTTCACTCGAAACATTACTTGAAAGTTAAAACACTATTCCAAAACTCAAGTATACTGCACTTTATCTCTAAAAATCTACATCTTCAATAAGAGAACAATTAAACTTGGAGGGTACTACTGAAATAAAATATTTATGTTGGTTATTATTTTATATACATAGTATATATATATACATTTATATATACACATAACATATATATAAATATATATTATATACAAAATGTGTATGTATGTAGGTATAAATGTGTATATTGCATGTTTACATATATATATGTATATACACATATATACTGTTATATATATGCATACACACATATATGTCCCTAAAAATGTCCTTGACTTTGTAGAGCTTATATGCTAGAGGAGATATTCAGACAATAAACAAGTAAATAAAATTAAAATTACGTATGATCTCAGCAGTACAGAGAAAAATATAGCAGGGTAAGGGGATGAGGACCGGCAGGGATGAGGGAGTTGTTTACTGTTTTATGTGGAGTGGTCGGGTAATTTTTCTCTAAAGGTGCCTTTGAATTGATACCTGAAGGGAATGAATGAGTCACGCATGAATCTGGGAGAAGAGACAAATATTCTTGAATATAAAATTTTCTGTAAAAAGTTTGAATTTGAGACTGATATGAAGGATAATGAAAAGATCACTGACCTAAGAGTCACTTTACCATTAAGAAGTTGTGAAAACTTAGAAAACTATTTTAATCTAGGCCTCAGTTTCCCCATTTGTAAAATATATTTTCTGTTTTTTTGCCAAATATTAAGATTTTTAATTTGAAAAAATTATTTCCTAGTACCTAGCTCAGATATACCAATACTGAGCAGTTTATAGGTGAGTCAAAACTGCTTAATCTCTTGCTCAGACTACATCCATAGCTTCCTAAGTCATGTCCCTCTCTCTATCCCTACCCTGAACACATGTGAGAGTTGAGACATAAATCAGGTTATGTCACTCCTCTGCTCAAAGCCTCCAATGCCTCTTCATTTTACTCCAGTGAGTAAAAGCCCAACTTTTTAGAGACCTACATGAGTCAGGACACAATACTTCTGTTATGGTCTGAACTGTGTCCCCCTCAAATTCATATGTTGAAGCCCTAACTCCTATATCTTCAGAATGTGACTGCATTTGGAGATAGGACCTTTAAAGAGGTAATTAACTTAAACTGGGGTTCATAGGGTGGCCCTAATCCAATATGACTGGTATCCTTGTAAGAAGACGAGATTAGCACACAGACAATTCAGACTGAGAGATGACCACAGGAGGGCACAGTGAGAAGGGGGCCATGTGCAAGCCAAGGAGAGAGTTCTCAGAAGAATCTAAACCAGCCCACATCTTGATTTTGGACTTCTGGAGTCCAAAATATGAGAAAATAAATGTGTGCTTTTAAAGCCACCCAGCCTGTGGCATTTTGTTATGGCAGCCCAAGCAAACTAAAGCACTCCTTAAATTTATCTTCTAAAAAGTAACACTCTTTTGCTTGCCTTGAACAAATAGACATGTTCCCCCCTTAGGTTCTTTGCTCTGATTGTTTCCTTAAATGTTCTGTGCTCACTCCCTTAGTTCCTTGAAGTCTTACTCAAAATGTTTTCTTCTCACTGTAGCTGCCCCTAACCACCTCCATTAAAAGTGCATCCCCTCCACCCCACCACACTCCACACTCTTAATCCTATAGAAGGATCCATTTTTCCCTATAGCACTTAATCACTTATAATAGGAACTGACTGGTTTTTACGTTGTTTATGGCCTGTCTCTCTCCAGTAAAAGGTAAACTCCATGAGGATAAGGATGGTCACCCATGTGGCTCACTGACATCCCTCTGTAGTTTAGAACTGTGTGTAGCACATAGTAGATTCTCAAGAAATATTTCTTAAATAGATAAATGGAAATGATAAACTGGACAGTACCTACATTAGTACTTAGTCCAATTTCTTTTTGGATTAAGTAAAAATCAAATTTTTTATTTAGTTTCCCTTAGCTAGTAAAATCTATAATAATTATTTCCAGACAGTAAACATTGACCTACTTGTAATAAATATGTTTTGTTCACTGAAAATTAGTATCTAAAATATGTTATTTACACATTTGTTGTTAATCCATAGATGCAGCTTACTGTGACTTTGCATTCAGTTTTCATTAGTCAAGGTATACTAACTATAATAACAAATATCCCTTAAGTTTCATTAACCTAAGACTTAATAACAAGGGTTATTAGTCTTAATAGTTATTAGTCTTAATAACAAGACTAACTAACCCTTAATAACAAGGGTTTTGGTTTTGAGTTTTTAGTTGCTCACTTGTTAGTGGACAGTGAATGCAGGTTGGAGGGCTGGGAAGTGTTCTGCTTCACAAAGTCATTCAGGGGTCTATTCTTTTCTATCTAGTGTATCGGCCATTTATTAAGTCCTAAAGACAAGGAAAAGAAAGTGTGAGAATTTGTAGGAGGTTTTAAAGACCAGAACTGGAAGTGGCCAAAAGTAAGCATTTGGCCTCACCTGCATGAAGTGTAATTGAGCAAAGTGCCAAGGAAGAAGAGGTAGACACAGATACTGGGGGGCAAGTCTTTCCCAAACATGTAACCATTCTCTGCTACAAGAAGAACTGAGATGGAACCTCCACACTGGTGCTGCAGGCATATAACAAAGAGAATCTTTAATTTTCATCATAGCCTGAGATCAAAAACAGAAAACTAAGAAGGCTTCCTATCATTTTAATTTTGTTGTTTTATTCAGCCTTATGTTCTAGTGCAAATCACCAGAATATTAAATGTATTTATTCATATGTATACCATTAAAATAGAGTATAAGTATAAATTATTTTATGTGTCCACCACTATTTTCACCTGAACTTTTCCCCATAGGTGCAGATAATTAAGAATTCATTATACATCAAAAAGCACTTGAAAGCACAAAGGAAAATTTGAAACATGAATCTTAAAATCTACCACCAAGGGCCTCCCTGGTGGCGCAGTGGTTGAGAGTCCGCCTGCCGATGCAGGGGATACGGGTTCGTGCCCCAGTCTGGGAGGATCCCATATGCCGCGGAGCGGCTGGGCCCGTGAGCCATGGCCGCTGGTCCTGCGTGTCCGGAGCCTGCGCGTCCGGAGCCTGTGCTCCGCAACGGGAGAGGCCACAACAGTGAGAGGCCCGCATACCACAAAAAGAAAAAAAAAAAAAAAAAAATCTACCACCAAATTGTTATCATTGGGCTAATGAAGGGAAACCATAAAACTACATCTACTTCATTCTGAGTACTCTTCTACTAATAATGAATTGAATTGTGCAAAATGGTAGAATTAACTGTGTTCTTTTAAAGTCAACTCTTTCTAGGCGTAAAGTAAATAAATATAGCTGTGTACCCATAAGTTAAAAGACTTTTTAAATTAAAACCTGATTTCTGGACTTCAGTATCTTACAGTCTATTTAAGTTGATAAATGTGTTATTTTTTAGGCTTTTAATAGAAAGAACATGGGTTTTGGAGCCAGTGATGAGTACCAGCTCTAACACTCACTAATTATGTGAGTTTTGGCAAATCACTTAACTCTCTGAAACTTAGTTTTCTCATCCATAAAACAGAGAATAATAATTCTTACTTTTGCAGGGCTGTTAGAATTAATTTTTGAGAGCAACTAGTTCAATTTGTGACCCATAGTAGCACCTGAGTATGCTATAGCTATTATTATTATCATTGCACCTTAAGGTAATAAATTTTAAGCACCAAAATAAGTTATGCATACTAACTGCATTGAAAATTAGATATGGGAAATAAAATGTAACCTTAAACAATGGGGAAGGAAGCTCAGGTGACACTTGAGCTGACTTTTAAATTATTGGTAGTGTTTGGATGGACAAGTGGAGCAGCGAGAACAGAGTAGATTTTAAATCGGAAGTAAATATGAGCTGTTAGGAGAATAAGTGGAGCAACTTGAACAAAGAAACAAATATTCACCCAAATCAATGAAGTAAGAGTACACGTTCACACCATACACAAAAATAAACTCAAAATGGCTTAAAGACTGAAATATAAGTCACAATGCCACAAAACTCCTAGGCAAAACATTCTCTGAGGTAAATTGTAGCAATGTTTTCTTAGGTCAGTCTCCCAAGGCAATAGAAATAAGAGCAAAAAAAAAAAAAAAATGGAACCTAATCAAACTTATAAGTTTTGCACAGCAAAGGAAGCCAAAAACAAAAAACAGAGACAACCTATGATCTGGGAGAAAATATTTGCAAATGATGTGATCAACAACAGATTAATGTCCAAAATATACAAACAGCTCATACAACTCAATAACAAAAAAACAAACAACCCAATCATAAAATGGGCAGAAGACCTAAATACATATTTCTCCAAAGAAAACATATAGATGGCCAATAGGCACATGAAAATATGTTTATCATTGCTAATTATTAGAGAAATGCAAATCAAAACTACAGTGAGGTACCACCTCACACCACTCAGAATGACCATTATTAAAACGTCTACAAATAACAAATGCTGGAGGGGGTGTGGAGAAAAGGGAGCCCTCCCACACTGTTGACAGGATTGTAAATTGGTATAGCCACTATGGAAAACAGTATGGAGGTTCCTCAAAGAACTAAATAGAGTTGCCATATGATCCAGCAATCCCCCTCCTGGGCATATATCCAGACAAAACTACAAATCAAAAAGATACATGCACCCCTATGCTCATAGCAGCACTATATACAATAGCTAAGACATGGAAACAATCTAAATGTCCATCAACAGTTGAAATGGTAAAGAAAATGTGGTATATACACACTATGGAATATCAGCCATAAAAAAGAATGAAATAATGCCATTTGCAGTAACATGGATGGACCTAGAGATTATCATACCAAGTGATGTAAATCAGAACAAAAAAGACAAATACCATATGATATCACTTATATGTGGAATCTAAAACACTACACAAATGAACATATCTACAAAACAGAAACAGAGTCACAGACATAGAGAACAGATTTGTGGTTGCCAAGGGAGTGGGGGGAGGGAAGGATTGGGAGTTTGGGATTAGCAGATGCAAACTATTATATATAGTATGGATAAACAAGAAGGTCCTACTCTATAGCACAGGGAACTATATTTAATATCCTGTGATAAACCATAATGGAAAAGAATATGAAAAAGTATATACATATGTATAACTGAATCACTTTGCAGTACAGCAGCAATTAACACAACATTGTAAATCAACTATACTTCAATAAAATTTAAAAAAACAAATATTGAAATGTTCAGCGTATATGTACATATAGATTGCTATCCTGCCTTTAAATACTCTTAGAGATGGATATCAGGATTGTCGATGTCTGAATTTACAAAAAGTTTAGTTTAATAAAAATATTCAATAAGTATATTGAATATTACACTTATTGGCTAAAATGTTATTTTAGAAAACTATTACTAAAACATTTCTGTAATAATAAAAATCAAAAGGTGTGCCAAGCCATTTATAGATGACTGTTATAAGAACATTTGAATAATAGTTTAATTTTTCATATTAACTTTTATAATTTGAACAATATTTAAAATTAAATGGTAGGCAGGATGTATCAAATTTATATTTAAAACACCAAATATAGGTAAGTTTTAGAATTCTTTCACTTTTTAAATTAAAGTGGGTAGAGATGATTGATTGCAGTGGTGTGAATTCTTATGCTTCTGATTCTTTGATCCTAAATCAGAGAGAAGACATATATGAAAATGGACAGATTGAATATGGTATAACTTTCCCTTTCATGAAATGCCTTCTGATAACTTGACTTTAAAGAGATGAGAAGTACATGCAAATAACATTTTGTTTTCTACAAACTGTTACTTCAGAAAATATCTTGCTTAAAATAAACAAAATAAAAATAAGAAGGTCTACAACTTGTCAAGTATAGCCATATAACCATGGGTGAAGAAACAAACTAGAAAGTCGCTTAGTTTAAAAAAAGAACATATTTTTAGCATTTATAGCAGTGAGTGTGAAACTGTATTTCAGATCCAGATAACATGTAATTTCAATTCGGCGTCCATTTGCTATCTCCTCTGGGCTACCCCAGTGCCATTCAGTGCCTGTAACTGAGACCACTGAGCTGTTGCATACCCTTGGTATCACACACACACACACACACACACACACACACACACACACACACAGTGAGGGAATTTAAAGTCTTATTTTTAGGACATGTGAAATAATTTTAACAACTCAAGGGTATTCAAAGTTTGATGGTTAAACAAACAAGCAAACCAGCCTGACATACCACTTTGTATTTTTTTTAAAATTTTTTACTCCACTACATGACTACTTCATCACATCTGGAATGTCCTGTGAGCCAAAATTTCAGTCCCAGCTTAATAGTTCATGAATATTTGAGAGGGGTCATTTTTAGCTCAATGATTTGTACCACAGAAACATCATACTTACATACATTTATTACATACAAATTAATATAATGTGAGATATTTTATTTACAACCATATTTTCATATAGGAATTAGTGGGCCAAAAGCAGGGAACATTGAATTTACCCTAAACCCATTTTCCATGAGTATATTTATATTTACTAGTAGAAATAAAGTCTTAAAAAAAAAGTACACCAAAAATGGGGATATATAGCAATGCACCGAATAATTAGGATAACATAAATGTAGGCTTGATTTAAATGGAAAGTTAAATTTTGATTTCTCCTCCTCCTCCTCATTATTAGTATTGGTTATCATACACTGTTTTCTCATATTATGTCTAAGTGAACATACATTGTCAAGCATTGCTTGCTGGACCATCATTTCTTATCTACTCTAAAATATGATGCTATTTGTATATCAAATGAGAAGGAAAAGAAAAATATCAAATCCCAAATTCCTTGTTTGGTGAAAGGAGTAGAAAAGTAGGAATAGAAGGAAATAAGGGTTAGAAGAAAAAGAGAATGAAAGAGGGTGGCAGGGAGGGTAGGAGAATTGCAAAATAACCTAATTTTGTTTGTGTAGGAAGCTGATCACATCATTCTCTGAAATAACCTGCTTTATAAAGCAGAGGCACTAAAGTGGTGATTCTTGTATTTTAACATTTTAGAAAAGAATAATTAAATAAATGTTAATTACTTCTCATCAAAAAGTAACAAAAATGCTAGATCATTAAACTTTACTGAAAATGCTCTTAAACTCTGGCCTAATAGAATGCTTGACCGGAAGTGTCCTATCGAATTATGTTTGGAGAAGAAGTGGTGGATGAGCAGAGTGGGGCAAGAAGTTACAACAATTTCAGTTCCAAGTAATGAACACAGAATTTTTTTAATCAAGTGCTCTTTCCAGTCTTTTTCCATACTATTTCCTCAAACTTCAAACTCTTCATGTTATTTATTTTTTAAATGGCAATACCTTCACTGTCTTTAACAGAAAATTCACATCACTTGCCACAACATTCATGGACCAGCCTAAACCTTCCATTGATACAAAAAATATTATTCCATGTTTTCTGTAAGCAAGAAACTTTGCTAAATTCTATGATTATGAACATAAAAAGACAGTTATTTCCTTCTTAAAGTACACAGTCAAATGAGGAGACAGGAGTAGAAATAAGCAAATTGGTTGAGATAAATTCTTAAACAAACTTTAGTTGCAGTGAAAACAGCACTTAATACCTCTTTGAGCAAGTCTCAGCACAAGTGCTTCCTCTCCTTCAAAGTGACCATTACGTATTCATGCATTCATTCAATAAATATTTATTGAGTTATTACTGTGCCAAGTATTGAGTTAAGGACTGGCAAATATAGCAATAAATTTTTGGTGAATGAAAAAAAGTAGTGAAAAAATTGTAGGTTGACTTTCAATACTTTTACATTTCATTTATGAATCTTACAGAAAGCTTTTTTTATTGAAGTATAGCTAATTTACAGTGTTATATTAGATTCAAGTGTACAGCAAAGTGATTCAGTTATATATATATATATATATATATATATATATATATATATATATATATATATATATATATATTCTTTTTCAGATTATTTTCCATTATAGGTTATTACAAGGTATTAAGTATATTTCCCTGTGCTGTACAGTAGGTCCTTGCTGTTTATCTACTTTATATATAGTAGTATGTATATGTTAATCCCAAACTCCTAAATTCTCTCTCCCCCCTGCCCTCCTGCTACCCCCTTTGATAACCATAAGTTTGTTTTCTATGTCTGTGAGTATATTTCTGTTTTGTAAATAAGTTCATACATATCATTTTTTTATATTCCACATATAAGTGATATCATATTACATTTGTCTTTCTCTGTCTGATTCACTTCACTTAGTATGATAATCTCTAGTTCCATCCATGTTGCTTCAAGTGGTATTATTTCATTCTTTTTTGTGGCTGAGTAATATTCCATTGTATATATGCACCACACCTTCTTTATCCATTCATCTGTCAATGTACATTTAGGTTGCTTCCATGTCTTGGCTATTATACTAAATAATGCTTTTATGAATACTAGGTGCATGCTTCTTTTCAAATTAGAGTTTTCTCTGGATATATGCCCAGGAATGCAATTGCAGGATCATACAGTAACTCTATTTTTGATTTTTTAAGGAACCTCTAATAATTAGTGAAATTGAGCATCTTTTCATGTGCCTGTTTGTCATCTGCATGTCTTCTTTGAAGAAATGTCTGTTTAAGTCTTCTGCCGATTTTTTGATAAGTTTTTTTTTTTATTAAGCTGTATGAGCTATTTGTATAATTTGGAAATTAATCTCTTGTTGGAAACATTGGTTGTAAATATTTTCTCCAAGACTGTAAGCTGTCTTTTGTTTTGTTATGGTTTCCTTTGTTGTGCAAAAACTTTTAAGTCTAATTAGGTCCCATTTGTTTATTTTTGTTTTTATTTTCATTACTCTAGGAGATGTATTCAAAAAAATATTGCTGTGATTTATGTCAAAACATGTTCTGCCTATGTTTTCCTCTAAGAGTTTTATAGTATACAGTCTTATATTTAAGTCTGTAATCCATTTTGAGTTTATTTTTGTATATGGTATGAGAAAATGCTCTAATTTCATTATTTTACATGTAGCTTCCCATTTTTCCCAGCACTACTTGTTGAAGAGAATTTCTTTATTATATATTCTTGCCTCCTTTGTCATAGATTAATTGACCAAAAGTACATAGGTTGATTTCTGGGATTTCTATCCTGATGCATTGATCTATATGTCTGTTTTTGTGCCAGTACCATACTCTTTTGATTACTGTAGCTTTGTAGTATAGTCTGAAGTTAGGGAGTGATTCCTCCAGCTTTGTTCTTTCTCAATATTGTTTTGCCTATTCAGGATCTTTTGTGTTTCCACCAAATTAAAAAAAAAATTTGGTCTAGTTCTGTGAAAAATGTTATTGTTAATTTGATAGGGATTGCATTGAACCTGTAGATTGCCTTGGATAGTATGGTCATTTTAACAGTGTTGATTCTTCTGATCCAAGAACATGGTATATCTTTCCATCTGTTTGTGCCATCTTCAATTTCTTTCATCAGCATCTTACAGTTTTTGGAGTACAAGTCTTTTGCTTCCTTAGGTAGGTTTATTCCTACTTATTTTATTATTTTTGGTGTGATGGTAAATGGTCTTGTTTCCTTAATTTCTCTACAGAAAGTTTACAGAAGCCTGTGGTGGACGGCATGATACATCAGGCAAATTCCCCTTCAAGGCTGATAGCTGGTTCCCCCGAGTTGTATGTAGTGCTTTGATCAGACAGCCCTCAACTGTAGACATTTTGTTATTGCCTTGTCTAAAGAAAGTTGCCTCACAGAAGATGATGCCCTCTTTCCTAGGCAGCCCATATCCAGTGACTAATCAATATGAGGAGCTGAAGGCTCAGTCCCTCCCCCAACTATCTTAATCTCAGAGCTCAGCATAGGTTCAGCTGAGGCCTTTGTTGAGACTGCAACCCAGCTTCCTTACTGCCCAATCCTGCTTCCTTCCCTTTCCTTCCATAGATGGGGACTCCAAGAACATATCTTAATAAACCTCCTGCACATCAATATTTAACTCAGAATACACTTCCCAGAGAAACTTACCTGTGGTATAGGCACATCATTTTTTCCCTTAATTATCAATTGTGAGTTTACCATTCAAAATTTCAATATATACTTTAAATATGGCAATGAATTCACAAAACTCTGAATTGACTCAAAAGAATATGATTCCCAATGGGCTAGAAGAAGCAATTATAAAAGTGTAATAGTTATCAAAGGTTGTCTTTATATATTCTACCCCAAATTTAACTGCAGAGATGAGGATAACATAGCTAATGTTCATTGTAATATACCAAAAGTAGTAAATGAGATTTTAACAAATAAAACCCTAAAGTTATAATTGTTTATGATGTCTTCCTTTGTTCTCAATTATTAGCAGTTGAGTAGTATTAGAAAATCCAAATCTCTGCAAATACAATAATTTAAACTTAAAAATTTTAATTGAATTGTAAAACATGTGCAAACCACTAAATGTATTTTTTTGCTTATTCATATTATGGAGGCTACTGTAAACTCGTACTGATTGAAATTTTTGAAAAGCAAAGATAAATAAATACAGGTATGTTCATTTGTTACATTTACTAATATGAATGCAGAACCATATAGATTATTTCAATAATATCCACCTATTTTGAAATATCTTGCCTTTTTGAAAATAATATGTTGTATTGAAAATTATAGTGGGTAATGAAACAGTACAAATTTTAAAATATATATATCACCAAAAAACCTTAAAAAAATTAAGGCCTGTTTATAGTGCTTTTTTCAAAAATGTTACTACTGTTCATCCCATACTTTATATATATATATATATATAATAATAATAATTTTTAGAACTGAATTTCACAGTTTAAACCTTCACCTCTAAGGACACTCATAAATTTAATTACTGTTGCTATGTGCTAACTTAAATCCATGTGCTTTGTTTATTGTAATAGAGACGTAAAGGCAAATCTCCATTTCTATGGATTATTTATTTCCCTTTGGTCAAACTGTTACCCAAATTTTATTTTAATGTTAAAATTTGCTTCCCTTGAACACCAAAAATTTTTATTCTTGAGTTGCTTTATGATATTTTAACATGTAAATTTTATCATATTTTAAGAGAGAAAATAAATCACCTCGAGGCATTCACCTATTAATATTCTACCTTAACTAAGTGGATTATGGACTTTGAAACTAAGCCTGAATACATCTTTAAAAGGTGCCCAAGCTTAACTATCTTGTCCTATAAATACGGAAGGCGCTTTGACAATAATTTTATCTCCCTAATACTCATATGGATTCCAATATTGCAGAAAGGAAATGGATTGTAAATGTTGGCAACTGAGCCTAACTATCTTTCCATATGTATGCTTTACCAACCACAGGACTTGGAATTCAAACTGTTGTTACAAACCATTTGTTGCTAATTAGAAGCATCTTCATTTTTCACCTTCACAAGTAAAGCTGCAAGAAGCCCAATGTTTGCCTTGCTTATCTCAAATTCCCATTTGGCAGGCAATGTGAAAACTAACTACCAAAGAGCTGTCATATGCCTAGAGTCTTCAAGTTGGCACAACTACTAGCTTTGACCTCAGGGAATTTTCATGTGTGAGCCTTCCTGTGGTTTACCTCTGAGAGTTCTCTCTAAATTGAAAAAGAGCAAGAGGGATGGGTAAAACAATAGCTCAACAAGCCAGGTTTATTTTAAGTAGTACAAGAAAACAATTCTCTTGCAGGCCCAAACTGTTTCAACATGGTCTCAGATAATCACGCTTACAAAGTAATTCAGGAAGAGCAAGGACAATTAGCTTAACAATTAAAAGGTGTGCTAACAGTGCAACACACACACACACACACACACACACACACACACACACACACACACACACACATTCATCAGAATTAACACCCACAAATGTTTCTCTAGACATTGCATCAATCAAAGAGGAAGAAATATAGATCTTGGTAACTATGCCCTATTTATCTTCACATACCATCCAGTGTCATAGGATCACATCATTTCCTGTTAGTTATGGCCACCACAGGAGTTCTGTCTTACTTGCCTCTTTGTAAACACACCACAATGACTGGACCAAACATAAAGGAAATCTAAAATACAGGCTTTAACTAGTAAAAACTATTTATGTATTTCTCGATGCCACAGGGATCTCAATATTTGAACTGTGTAACATGTTCTTTCCACGAATTCTTCTGGAGTATTTTCCATTATTGCTGAATTGGTAGTAGTTTCTGCTTTCACTTAGCGTGGTAGAGAGCCAGAATCTGGTGAGTAGGCTCCCTGCTTCAAGTTCCAGCTCGGCCATCTACTAACTCACTTTGGAAAACTGAATTAAATAACCGTTTGTGTGAGCCATTTGCCTATTGGCCCTCAGATCTATTTCCTGCTCTGCTCTTATTCTGCTTTTCTATAGCAGGAAACTACCTTTCCTAGGCTCCTCTACTTTCTGATTTCTGGGCAAGTTCAGCCAGTGGGAGGAACTATGGATGACTAGAGGACAAATTGAGAGGAAAGAGCCTGATATTTCTCTGCTTCTTGTGGACTCTGGTAGATTTTATGCCTCAAGGCTCCATTTGGACAGCCAGTCACTCACTGGGCACCCATAGGTGAAGACCTATTTTTGTTCTGCAAGGCAGCCCCAGATCCAGATAAAGGTACCATCTCTCTGCATCACTCTGGAGTTGGAGGTAGCTTCTTCTCCCATTATTTATGTAATCAATTTCCTTTATTAAATCCCCTCTTTTTAAATACATGGAGAGATTCCTATTTCCCTGATTGGACCCTGACAGTTATAGCTACATACCACTGCTTCATGTCCCCATCTATTAAATTAATAATAATAAGGAACCTACAGACTAATTTTGAGAATTATTAATGCAGTTGTTCTCAAGATTCAGGTTGCCCCAGAATCACCTAAACAGCTTGTTATGGAGCTGATTTCAAGGCCTTACCCTCAGAGCTTCTGATTCATTAGGTTTAAAGTGGGGCTCCCAAATTTTGCATTTCTAATAAGTTCCCAGGTGATCAGGTGCAGCTGGTCTACAGACCACACTTTGAGAACCATTGTGTGTAAAATGCTTCCCTCATTATAAGTACTCGATGAAGTTCTAAGAATTAGTACTGACTGTCATCTTATAATTTTCTTTTATCCTTCCATTTATGGTTGTAGCCAGGATTTGAAGAAATTCTCAAATTCAGAATACACAAATGAATCTGAATATAATGAGGGAATTCTATGTATATGTATTGGTGTAATTTTATGTAGGATTGAATTGTTCAAACTTTTTCTTTTGAGTGTGGTGGTTATATGTATCTTTTTATATAGATGGACAGACAGATGGATAAGTGATAGATGATAGATAGATAGATAGATAAATAGATAGAAATAGGGAAATATATTTTTTGCTTGTACATACTGAACATGACCAGTAAAATCTTCATATTTAATAGAGTCTTTTTGCTGAAATTAAGACACAAGTTTGGGTTATATGCAAGGAAAAACTTTCTCCTACTAAAGAGAGTATACTGAATTTTTTAAAAAAGTATTATTATTTTATGTGTGACCTATTCCAATATGTAAAACAACATGTCATTTAAAAAACGTCTTAGTTTATTAGTAGTAATAAGTACTACACAATTCACTACTGTATGGCTATCCTGAAATGGAGTATCCAGTTTTAGAGGCTGAGCGTATCTTTGTCCTGAAACTCCAGTTTCAAATACAAAACACTTGTCTTACTTGCATTTCAATAAATATGGAAAATCCCTTATACTCATACAGCTAATTAAATAAAATTGATTGAAATGGGGATACATAAATATATATACCTTTTATATATTTATATATCTAAATATCAATATCTATGTCTATCTTAGAGCTCTTTAAAATGCAAAGGGGACTTAAAGGGATATAGAAACCAATCTTATTATAGATTTCTTTTAGATTTGGGGTATTTTCTCCCATTCTAATCTTTACAGCTGACTTATCTATAACTAATTGACAGAAATTATTTTCTTTTAACCTAAATTTTACCTCAAATAAAGTTTTTACCCAAGATTTTACCTTAAGTTGTTTTTCCTAAAATCAAGGTTTTGTTCCAAATCGTCTATTTGGTTTTAATAGAAACAACTCTTCTCGAATTTATGCTGTAATATTTCATTGATTTATACACAAAATAGGAAAAGGAGGAAAGACTTTAGAAACAATTGTAACTGACCCTTCTCACTCATACAGTTCTATTGGTGAGATAACGATAGTGTGAATTTGCTATCATGTAGTCCAGTCACTAGTGTTTGGTAGCTGTAGTTTTCCATTGCTGTGTAAGAAATTACCAGAAATTTAGCAGATTAAAACACCATATACTTGTTATCTCACAGGCTTCATGGGTCAAGAATCTGGGACAGGTCAACTTGGTCCTCTGTTTAGGGTTTCACAGAGCTGAAATCAAGACATTAGCCAACTACATTCTCATTTGGAGTATCCACAAGAGAGGGCTCTGATTCCAAGCTCACTGAGGTTGACAGAACTCATTTTCTTGTGGTTATATGACTGAGGTCACCGTTTTTCTGCTAGCTGTCAGCCAGGTATTGCTCTCAACAACCAGAGGCCACACACTGTCCCTTGTCACCTGGCTGTCTCCATACACAGTTCAAACCATGGCTCTTTGCTTCTCCAAAGCCAGCAGGAGACTCTCTCATGCTTTAAATCTCCCCTTTCAGGAAGGTCCAGCTCCTTTTAAGGGCTCACCTGATTAGGTAAGGCCCACCCCAGATAATTTCCATTTTGATTAAATAACAGTCAGTGATTTGAGACCTCAATTCCATTTGCAAAATTACTTTACTTTAGTCCATATTGCAACCTAGTCACTGGAGTGAAATCCATCATAGTCACAGTCCTACCCATAGAGAAGGGGAAGGGATTGTACTGGACATGTACACCAAGGGATCAGAATCTGAGGGTCATCTCAGAATTGTGCCCACCACAGTGTCTATGAACATGAGTTAGTTTGATTTACAGAGCTAGGGGAAAGTGTTGATTAATCTAGCAAGTGGGATAATGAAGGTGGCTGAGAGTTTGCATTCTAGATATATTTAGATGGTATTGCTGATTTCTTATGGGACACTGATAACCATATACATAATTATTCATAATAGTTATCAGGGACTCCAAAAAAACTCCCACAGAGATCATAATTTTATGTTAAAATATTATTTTAAAAATTGTGAAAAGCTAAAATCGTCATTTAAAAGATATAGTAAAATGCTAATATGAGTGAATATAAGTTGGCTAATGAATATAGATATATTTATTTGTATATCCATTTTCTATTAGTTTTCTTTTGCATAGACAAATTGCAGAATACTCTGAACCAGGGCTAGAAACCCTGGTTTCTATTTTCCCCCCCCCCATACTAAGGTCTCAAGAGTTATACTCACACTAACATTCCCCAGACAATTGAATCAAAGGAAAGTAAGTGACAAATTCTCTAATTTAGGTAACAGATTTGAAAAGTCAGCAGAATCTCTCTCCCTCTCTGTCTCTCTCTCTGATCTCGTGATTCTCATTTGGTAAGGAAACTTTTCCTAATATAAATTCCCTGCTGGTATCCCTTGCCACCCCTCTCTATACCTTGTTCTTATGACCTTATTTTTTTTGTGCTCCATGGACTTGTGACCAAAACTTATGGAATGATCCTCCCAAATATCTGGAGAGCAGCTACAAATCTCATACATAGTGAGAACCTATGAAATGGGAGCCAGATTGAGCTGGCTTCAAATTTAGCATCACAAATTTAATTGACTGTAACAATTTACTCAATTTTTCTGAATTTCAAAATTAAGATAATTAGACACAGAGTATTATTTAGAAAGTATCTATCAAATATTTAATAGTTGAATAAAATTTACTACTATTTTCAGTCAACTTTAATTTTAATAGAGCCTGTTTCTTGCTAAAAGTATATAATATATATATGTTTTAATACTGTTTGGACTATTGGGCCCATATGATGCTTCTGTGAAAGAAAAAGGAAAACATAGTAGTAAACGTTGGGGAAAAACTGTATACTCAACAGTGATGGAAGAATCATGATGAGCTTTTGCATAATAAGACTGATATGTCTTACAGTAAAGATAAATGTTTATGATTTTTCTAAAACTTGCTAAAATTCCACAGGACAAGCTTAGGGAAATGTTTTAAAACTATTTTGAATACCTCAAGTCTAATAGAGATTTATTCAGTTTTCTCACCAGACCTAAGGAAAAAGATATAAATGATTCACACAGCAAGGGAAGAAATAGAGTCACTACAGGTAATAAACAAAGGGAAGATGTGGCTTTGATTTGCTCACATGGCAAGAGGTGATCATTCTTACTGTCTTTCAGCGATAGTAAATATCATCAGTGACATTAAGGATAATAGATTATTGAAGAAAAATAAAGCATATTTGCCATTATCTAAACTCAGTGATACATTGCAACATGTTATGGCTTCGTCTTACTGTAGAAATGTCTAGAATCTGGCTCTATGGAGCAAACAGGGAGGGGGTGGGGGCAGACATCTGTACCTCCAGCAGTAAAACAAAGGAGAGAATTGTAAAGATCTTTTTGGATAATTACCATCATGCTTAGAGACTAGTGAATGGAATTGTTGATGAGAACGCTAGTAGACAGATAGGAAAACAAAATCTCAGTTACATGACAGAAGAGGAGGGCAGGCAAACATTTCATAGAGTGGTCAGAGGAGGTTGGAGGGTAACATTAAGAAAAAAATAGACCTTGTTTATGATGTCCAAAGTTGTCCCCTGGGGTACAGTAACACATTCAAGTCGAAACTTAGAACAAAATTAAGTGGTTTAGTTTATGCTGGAATAAATCTAATTCCTAGCACTTCCCCTGTTATGTCCTAGACCAAATACCAGGACAGCCTTTCTCCCTCAGTCACATTGTTTTTTGCCTGTTGTAAGGTGGCAAGGTAAAGTAAAACTAGTAATGATTGATAAACAGATGAGTCATCTTGTAAACCTTTCGAACGTTCCAGAGCCACAGTTTTCCATGTGGCAAATGAGTATTACATATCTCTTTAAAGTCATGTGTAAACTCAAATGTGCAAACATGTGGTGTTGTTGTAAGTTTGACAGACTTTGATGTTTGACGTAAGCAGCCTGGGCCTTACCCACTGATTTGGGCTTTGTTTGGACCTTGCTTCCATCTTTGGTCAAACCAATTTGTTACCAGCCCTGAGACATGATATATTGGATAGACAATTGCCCCAGATAACCAAGAATGTAGGTTTTATGCTTGACGAATCTGAGCTATAGAGATAAGAAGAATCTTTCCCAACTGGGTGGTTCACCTAGTACATGATAACTTAAAGCTTAGGTTTTCTGATGGTCTAGCTTATGTTCTTCCCACTGTACTCCCGTGTCTCAGGGGGAGTCAGTATGGACAAACACCAATGTTAGGTGCAGCCCTTTTGAGCAGTATATTAAAGATGGGATACTATGTCAGGGTGGATCTTAAGGGAATGGAAAAGAAGCTAGTCCTGCAAGGACAGATTCTCCACAGAGGAGAGAGAAGAAGACATTTCTGGAAATGGAAAAACCTTTAACAGAAGAACATGTTAGGAGACTCCCTTCACAGGATTTGTGTGAGGAGGGGTGAAAAATCATGATAGAGAATTGGGAGAATTAATAATAATGATGACCTTTTTTTTAGTGTACACTCACTATATGCCAAGTGTTATATGAATATTATTTCATTTATTCCTCCCCATAAACCAATGAGAGAGGAATTATTATTCTGATCAGGAAACTGAGGCTCAGAGAGTCTCACGGTCACACTGATAGGAACTTTTTAAAAACAAACCCATGACATACTCTGTACTAATGCTATTCTAAGCTCTTTACAAATACCAAGTAATAACCCTTGTAGCAGGATTATGAGGTAAGTATTTTTATCCCAAGTTTACAGAGACATTTCCAGCAGGTGGTAGAGTCAGGATTCATGCACTCAACCACTGTGTTATGCTGTCTGGTAGGTAATGGAGCTGGAATGCACATTTGCCTCAGTCTGACACCAAGGCAGAGGCTCTGAAAAACTAAGGTTTATGTCATTCCTTAGTTTCAAAAGTCTACAAATACAAAGGCTATCAAAGAAGTATGAAAACATTGCTTTAGATGTATGATTGGAACACTTTGGTAGGTAAATGACAAAATATTTTTTGACACTGTGTTTTTAAATTATACAGTCACAAATAGACTCCATCTTTCTGTATCTTGATGTTTATGCCATAATTATAACTGTAACAATGAATTATGATTGCATGTTTACAATGCTTTAGGTACTATGGAAGTATTTTTGTGTTTTTCCTCAATTAAATTCATACAACAAACCGCAATAGGTACAACTCTCACTATTTTCCAGATAAAGAAATTTAGATAAAGGGAGATTAAGTAATTTTCCCAAGGTCACACAGCTAGTAGTAGTTGGTAGATTTGCACCTAACCCCAGGCAATGTGACTCCTGAGCCGACATCTCTAAACCCCTAACCTACAGTATGGCCATGATCATGATCCCCCAACATGTTTGAGCCCCTTGTCTCTATGCATCAAACCCACAAAGCCAGCCCACACCTCCCCTCAACTCCATACACACAGACTTTCTTTTAATTAATGTCTGTTCCTGCAAATGATTCTCCATGGTATTTTTTAATCAAAATGAAAACACCTCAACCAATAGGGAAAAGAAAATTTATATATAATGTGAATGAAACCGTGATCATTTTCTGGTTTATAATTGAACCTACAGAAAATAATCATAAAGAAAGTAATACTTTGTAATTCAAAAATTAACTAACATAATATTTGCATCTTTTCTGGGTCCTAAAGGGATGTGGAATCATAGTTCTTTTGTATTAAAATATATTTCCAAATATTAACCGTACCATTGGTATTAATTAGCATATTATATATATACACACACAGAGTACATGTATACATACATGTATACATGTAGAACATATAGAAAGTACTTGTAGGGCCTCCCTGGTGGCGCAAGTGGTTGAGAGTCCACCTGCCGATGCAGGGGATACGGGTTCGTGCCCCGGTCTGGGAGGATCCCATATGCCGCGGAGCAGCTGGGCCCGTGAGCCATGGCCGCTGAGCCTGCGCGTCCGGAGCCTGTGCTCCGCAACGGGGGAGGCCACAACAGTGAGAGGCCCGCATACCGCAAAAAAAAAAAAAAAAAAAAGAAAGTACTTGTAGAATATACACATGTAGAACAAAGGAAAAGACATACTTGATTGAGGTTTATTAAAGGTAATGTGCAAATTCCCCATTTATATTTACACATGACTCATTTTTTAGTCTAAATATATGTTGTTTTGAATACTCTGTAAATGCAACTCTTACTGTAGTTCTAACAATAGCTCTAAATGCATCATTGCCACATTAACTCAGAGTATACACATAAGAATAGAGTTAGGTTCACTCCTCTCGCCTTCCTAAGGATGTACTGCAGTAGTGAGAGGAGCTGGCCGTGGAATAGGGTCTCCTCTGCACCTCGTTGTCCCTAATATGTCTTAAGATCCTCTGAAAATGTATTGCACATGAAGAAGGAGAGTAAGGAAGTTGTTAGGGGACAAGACTAAGAAAAGAAGCTGAAGGTTAAGATGATGATAAGAAAGTTGGTGAAGGAAAAAAACATATAATTAACTCTGCAATTCAAGAGCACAGCATACTCCGGTAGCAGAGGAAATCATGTGAACAAGAAAGGACTATAATAAAATTAACTAAAACGTTTTTTTGCCATTGTGTGAACTGTTTTAAAGAAAAATGCATATCCCCTGGTAGTTTGGGTGGAAAGTTGAAGATTTATAGGGAATACCTTCTCTGTTTCTATCTGTATACTTTTGTTTATTCCTACTTGCCTCTGTACAAGAAAACTTTGACACTGAACAATGGCCTCGACAAACTTTTTACAAGATTTTCTTTTTAATATAAAAATACAGTAATCCAATAACACAAGATTGATAAACTGTCAATGGACACAAATCACTCCTCTTCCTCACTCCTGGGATTGAAAACCGTTAACTTCCCCAGCATCTGCTCCCACCCAGGCAGTCAGATTCCATCCCCATCCTGGTGTGGAATCTGATCCCGTAATATATTAGAAAGTTGCTTCATTCTACTAACATTTCTTTGTAATTGGCAATGTGTCTTACATGGCATAAATTATCAGTGCTTATCATGAATTGCTTTCCTTTCACCAAATTGCATCTTGACGGATCCAGACAGTTTGAGTAATTCCCATTACCTGATCATCAAAACACTTATTTGTATTAAAAACAAAGAGCTTTTTAATTCAGTGGTTTATATTTCCAGAGCTGAGGTTCTGTGCACATTCTGAGGTGTGGACGCGGCGAAGGGGACAATGGCAGATGCTAAGTTCTATCAACAAAGTGATATCACAGGCTGGGACTCTGCAGCTTGAAAGTATGGCGCTGGTGAAACATTCTGACACTGTAAATTTCAAGTGTTCTTGTACTGTGACTGCCAGAAAGTTAAAAATGTTAAATAATCTCTTCAACTTGCCCTAGAAACTCAAGTTGGCTTATTAAAGTTCTTTTCCCCCCGTTTGAAAAACTTCTTTGTTTCACTAACGGCAAGTCTCCTGTGTTTTGTAATGTTGTTATTGAACAACTTTAACGATTTGCTGAGGACCTCATCTAGAGGTATTATCAAGTAGCTCGAGATTAGAAACGTATGGTGGTGGAGGCTCTCCTAGAATAAATGAAAATATTTTATTCAGCTACCGAGAAGGGTCTCCAGAGATCAAATTAGAATCTAGCTGTGAAGGGAGATGTTTAGGCGTGCTCTGGAATTATTTATCAGCATTTTCTGCTTGTATGAGAATAAGCAGACATTAAGTTTAAATTAAACAAAGGGGGAAAGAAAACAAGTTTTTTCAGTAATTTGACTGCTAATGATATTTCTGAATTATTCTCAGCTTAATAATTTAAGCAATTTGCAATGATAATAATTGTTCCTGCTAAAGATCCAATAGTGTCAATTTTTTTTTCCTTTTTGCCAAGATTAACACCCTTTAAAATCTTTAATGGACATGTAATTGCAGATTTATTGTGGGCTTTGTTAATTTTTAAATTTGTTTTCTTCTTGACATTTCTTTTAATTTAATTTTATTACATTCATCAACAATTTGAGAAACTAACTTAAAAGTCCATTAAAAAGGAATAAATGTTCTTTATGTTGCACTT